>NC_091981.1:166415357-167699735 GCF_044704955.1 Pristiophorus japonicus | reverse complement strand
TCTTCCCCGTTGCTCCCATCTCCTCCCTCTATCTCTGTCTCTCCCTCTATCACGCTCTGCACTGCCCTCCCTCACTCACTCTCTCCCCTTCCCTCCCTCACTCCCCTTCCCTCCCTTCCACTCTCCCATTGCCTCTTCCCCTCCATCATTCCCTCTTCCCTTCCTTCGTCCCTTCCCTCATTCCCTCTCTTCCCCTCCCTTCCCCTCCCTCATCCCTCTCTTCCCCTCTCTCATTCCCTCTCTTCCCCTCCCTCATTCCCTCTTCCCCTCCCTCATTCCTCTCTTCCCCTCCCTCATTCCCTCTCTTCCCCTCCCTCATTCCCTCTCTTCCCCTCCCTCATTCTCTCTCTTCCCGTCCCTCATTCCCTCTCTTCCCCTCCCTCTCTCTCTCTCTCTCTCTCTCTCTCTCTCTCTCTCTCTCCCTTCCCTCTTTCTCTCCCCTCCCTCTCCCCTTCCCTCTTTTTCCTTCCCTCTACCTTCATCTCTCCCTCTGCCCCCCTCCCTACCTCTCTCCCCATCCCTCCCTCTCTCCCTCCGCCCCTCCCTCTCTCCTCCACACTCCCTCCCTCCCTCCCTCACTCTCTGCACCACCCTCCCTCACTCCATCTCTGCACCACCCTCCCTCGCTCTTCTTCGCTCCCTCTTGTCTCCCTCCTCCCTCAATCCCCCCTTCGCTCCCTCTCTGCATCCCCTCCCTCTCTCCCCCACTCCTCCTCCCACCCTCACTCTGCCCCTTCCCTCTCTCATCCGCCCTCCCTCCCTCCCTCTCTGCTCCTCTCTCCCTCCCTCTCTTCCTCTCCCTCCCTTTCCCCTCTCTCACTCTCCCTCTCTCTCCCCCTCTCCCCTTCCTCCCTCTCTCCATTTCCCTCCCACTCTTCTCTTCCCTCCCTTCCTCTCTTCGCCTCCCTCCCTCTCTTCTTCTCCCTCTACCTCCATCCCTCCCTCTGTCCCCCTCCTTACCTCTCTCCCATCTCTCCCTCTCTCTCCGTCTCCCTCCCCCAGCCACCCTCACTCCCTCCCTCTCTGCACAACCCTCCCTCCCTCTCTGCACAACTCTCCCTACCTCTCTACACTACCTTCTCTCCCTCACTCTCTCCCCTTCCCTTCCTCCCTCTCGTTCCCCTCCCTCCATCCCTCTCTTCCCTCCGCCTCTCCCTCCATCTCCCTCCATCCTTACTCTGCCTCTCTCAGCTTCCTCGCTCCCCCCATCTCGCCCCCTCCCTCCCGGCCTCCCTCACTCTCTGCACCAGCCTCCCTCACTCTCCCTCTCCCTTCCTCCCGCTCTCCCCATCTCTCTCCCTCCCCCTCTCTTCCTCTCCCTCCCCCTCGCTTCCTCTCCCTCTCCCTCCCCATCTCTTCCTCTCCCTCCCCCTCTCTCCCCCCTCCATCCCCCTCTCTTCCCCCTCCATCCCCCTCTCTTCCCCCTCCATCCCTCTCTCTCTCTCTCTCCCCCTCCATCCCTCTCTTTCCCACCTTGCATCTCTCACTCTCCCCCTCTCGCTTTATTCCCTTCCCTCCCTCCCCCTCCTCCTCCATCTCCTTCCCTCTGCCTCTCACCCTCTCCCTCCCTCCACCTCTATGCCTCCCTCTCACTCACTCCCTCCCTCCCCTCTCTTAGCTCCTTCCCTCTCTACACCTCGCTCCTTCGCTCTCTCCCCTCCCCCTCCCCCACTTCCCTTCGCTCCCTCCCTGTCTGCCCCTCCCTCCCCCTCTCCTCCGCCACTTCCCTCTCTCCTTTCATCTCTCTCTGCTCCTCCCTCTCTCCCCTTCTCTCCCTCCCTTCCTCTCCTCCTCCCTTCTTCGCTCTCTTCTCCTTCCTCCCTCTCCTCCCATCCCTCAACCTCTGTCCCTCCCTCTATCCCCCTCCCTACCTCCACCTCTCCCTCTGTCTCCCTCCCTCTGCCTCTCTTCCTCTCCATCACTCCCTTTCTCCTCCCTCCCTCCTCTCCCCTCTCTCCCTCTCTCCCCTTCCCTCTCTCCCTCTCCTCCCCTTCCCTCCCTCCCTCTCTCCCCTTCCCTCCCTGCCTCTCTCCCACTCCCTCCCTCTCTTCCACTCCCTCCCTCTCTTCCCCTCCCACTCTTCCCCTTCCTCATTCCCTCTCTTCCCCTCCCTCATTCCCTCTTTCCCCTCTCCCTTCCTCCCTCTCGTTATCCTCTCCATCCCTCTCGCCCACCTTCCCCCTCTCCGCTTCCTACCTCTCTCCGCCACCTTCTATCCCTCCCTCCCTCTCTCTCTCCCTCCCCCAGCCCCTCTCTTTACCTCCCTCCCTCACCCCCTCTCTTTACCTCCCTTCCTCTCTCTCCCTCCCTCCCTCTCTGCTCCTCCCTCTTTTCCCCTCCCTCTCTACCTCTCTCCCTCCATTCCTCTCTTCCCCTCCCTCTCCCCTCCCTCACTCACTCCCCTTCCCCCTCCCTCTTTCCCTCCTCCCTCGCTCTCCCTCTTCCCCTCCCTCTCTTCTCCTCCCTCTACCTCCGTCCCTCCTTCTGTTCCCCCTCCTACCTCTCGCCCTCCCTTCCTCTCTTCCCCTCCCTCTCTCTGCACTACCCTCCCTCCCTCCCTCCCTCTCTGCATCGCCTCCCTCCCCTCCCTCTCTGCAATCCCTCCCTCACTCTCTCCCACTCCCTCCCTTCCCTCCCTCCCTCTCTCCCCTTCCCTCCCTCCCTTTCTCCCACTCCCTCCCTCCCTCCTTCTCTCCCACTCCTTCCCTCTCTTCCACTCCCTCCCTCTCTGTCTGTCTTACGCTCCCTCATTCCCTCTCTCCCCCGCCCTCATTCCCTCTCTTCCCCCCTGTCATGTATTGATTCTTGAGGTCACTAGGCACCAGGGGGCGCCACTGTCAGAGGTCCTCGGGCTATACACGCGGGTGTGCGGGCCCCAGTATATAAGTTCTGGTACCATGTCTTGTAGTCATTTTGGGCACGAGTAAAGTGGATCAGGTTTGCACCTGAGTGAGTTTACAGCAACGAGTCTTTTGAGTCATTACATATATAACATTTAGTGACGAGGTAACTTAAGAACCTTCGCATGCACAATGGGCACTATTGGAATTCTGGAGAGATTCGTGGATGGTGAGGATTGAACGGATTTTATCGACCGCCTGGATCAGTATTTTGTGGCCAACAACATAGTGGGAGACGATGACGCAGTTAGGTGCCAGGCGGTTTTCCTCATTGTTTGTGGTTCAAGAATATATGGCCTCATGAAGAATCTGCTCTTGCCTGCACGTCCAACGGACAAAGAATACAAGAATTTGTGTGCTTTGGTACATGACCATCTCAAGCCAAACGAGGGGATCATCATATCACGCTATCGCTCCTACACACATGTTCGTGTTGAGGGCCAGGATGTGTCGGGATTTGTTGCCGACCTGCGACGTCTTGCTGAGCCATGTAAGTTCAGGACCGTGTTGGAAGACATGCTGCGAGATTTCTTTGTGATAGGCATCAACCATGATGTGATTCTCTGGAAGTTATTGGCTGCAGAGACGCTGGATTTGAGCAAGGCCATCGCGACTGCCCAGGCATGCATGACGACTGATGATAATTTGAGGCAGATATCATTGAAAAGTCAGAGCTCCACGGCAAATACTGTAAACAAGATTATGTCATTGTCTGGCAGAGCTGCTTATGGCAGGGCCTACTCACCTGCTTACGTGAAATCTGTAGCTGCTCAATATCCGCCAACTGGTAGTAGCCAAGGCGTCATATGATGGTGTGGTTCATGATCTTCCGTTATGGATTGTCGCAGGCAATGGCCCATTGCTGTGAGGGAGGAATTGACATTGTGGGGGCAATCATCGGCCTCATCAGTGTCAGTTTAGGCAGTACATCTGTAATGGCTGTTCTAAAGTGGGGCAGCTTCAGAGAATGTGCCCACAACTGAGCAAGCGTGCTGCCGCTCATCACATTGGTGATGTTGACCAGTCTAGTGCTGGCCTGGATGCACAAACCGAGGAGTAAGTGTATGGCCTGTAATCATTTTTGGGAAAGAGCCGGCTGATAATGATTAATGTAAAAATGAATGGTGTGCCAGTCTCAATAGAGCTGGATACTGGTGCGAGTCAGTCGATAATGAGCCAAAGGACGTTCGACAAGCTGTGGGACACTGAGGCGGTGAAGCTCAAGCTGAGTCCAGTCAATGCCAAATTGCGTACTTAAACTAAGGAACTCATACCGGTGACCTGGCAGTGCAGTAGTCAAGGTGTCATATGATGGTGTGGTTCATGATCTTCCATTATGAATTGTCGCAGGCAATGGTCCAATGCTGTGCGGGAGGAATTGGCTCGAGGAAAATCAAGTGGAATTGGAACAATATCAAAGCGTTGTCATCGGTGGATGACACTTCGTGTGCTCAAGTGTTGAAGAAGTTTCCTTCTTTGTTTGAACCGGGCATTGGAAATTTTACAGGAGCCAAGGTGCAAATTCATCTGGATTCTGATGCAAGGCCTGTCTATCATAAAGCTCGGTCTGTTCCCTATATGATGAGAGGGAAGGTTGAAATTGAACTTGACAGACTCCAACGTGAAGGGGGTCATATCACTGGTCGATTGTAATGAGTGGGCCAGTCCTATTGTTCCTGTGTTGAAGAATGATGGCACTGTCAGGATTTGTGGTGACTACAAGGTTACGATTAACCGATTTTCAAAACAGGATCAGCATCCGTTACCAAGAGCTGATGACCTGTGCGCCATGCTAGCTGCTGGAAAGTTGTTCACTAAACTGGATCTGACGTCACCCTACATGACACACTAGCTTGTCGACACTTACCTGCATCAACACCCATAAAGGATTTCTTGTCTACATCAGGTGTCCTTTTGGAATTTGTTCGGCAGCAGCCATATTTCAGAGGAATATGCAAAGTCTACTAAAGTCCGTCCCTAGAACTGTCGTGTTACAAGATGACATTCTGGTCACAGGTCGCGACACAGCTGAACATCTAAACAACCTTGAGGAAGTTCTACATCGACTGGACAAAGTGAGACTCAGGATGAAACTTTCAAAGTGTGTCTTCATGGAACCTGAAGTTGAATTCCCGGGGAGGAAGATTGCTGCTGATGACATCAGGCCTACGGATTCGAAAACCAAGGCTGTTATGTCTTCAGATGCTCTAATAATGACTCCATGAGACAATGTGTTGTGCTTGAACTGTAGTGACCTTAGTCACACATGGTGGCCTGCCTTTTATACTAGGCCTGGCACACCTGTACAGGTAACCTACAAGTCTCCCACTGCAGTGCCCTCTGGTGGCACACATTGTAATAGTACAAGCAGTAACCAAGTAGGATACATGACATCACTCTCCCCCAAGTCCTTAGTGCAAGTCGCCTTTGTATTGATAGAGCTAAGCCCAGAGCACAATCTGGTTGACCCTTGGAGGGTTATTTCCATCTTGGGTGAGTAGGTGGTGTTTCATTGGCAGTAGAGTTGCTGCTGGTTCCTGTTTGTGCTTTCATGACCACTCCATTCTCTCCCCGCACCCCCCCCCTCCCACCCCACATACAGATTGTGCCATTGGTTCATTACATTCATATACATTCAAGTCCAAAAAAAAATTGCATTTACAGTATTGCATTCGTGGTACCATGGTGAGGTAAGTACATTAGAAAGATGAGGTACATACTTGGAATATACTTGGAGTCAGTGCTGGGGTCAGCACCGGTGCGTGAGGGCAAACTTGTACCAGAACTGCTGGATGGTGTCCAGGTAGCCTGGTGGTGCAGTGCCCTGTGCTGGCAGTGGGAACCTGGTTGGTTCAAGTTGCCTGCTCTTGGGGCTTTTGCCATTGCTCCTAGGGTCGGGCAGGTTCACAGATGCCTGTGACCTCCCTGTCCTCTCCTTGCGTCCCGGGTCGCTGCTGCTCCCTGAGGAGCAGTCGTCTAACAGTGCACAGGGAACTGCTGACTCGCTAGCCTGGGCGTTATTTGGTTTGGGATCCTGGCTGGTCCCAGCCCCATTTGGGAGAACCATTGCGGGTGACCCTTCGTTCCCGGGTGTAGCCTTGGTGGCGATAGGGTCCGGGGGCTGCGCCTTAGTGCAGTTTGCTCTTTCAGGCTCATGGTGGTTGGTGCCATCGGGTGCCTGAGAGGTGGAGCCAATCAGGGGCAGGGTATCGATACCAGTGCCGTTGCCCTCCTGAGATCGCTTGCTCTGCAGCTTGTATGTATTAGCTGCTTGTGGTCACACTCTGTGGTGCATCACTCTGGTCCCAGGGACACAGGCTACAGCATTGGGTAGTTCGCTGGACCTGTGTGCTCCCGGTGGGTGTTTGCCCGCTGCATTAACTGTATGCAGTTGAAATCCTACATCGCACAACGTTTCATTACTTATGATAATTAACTCGTAGCTCCGATCGCATGCCATTTCCTTGCTTATTGCATGTACACAACTCTGATCATCAATTACACATTTTAGATGATCGCAATTATTGTGTTCCTAAACAGATGAGCCTGCACATAAGGAGGTTAAAGTAACAATGACACATTTTACATCTAATTTACAGTTGCTATTACAGTACATTGATTGAGAGTGTGGAACTGTCCCTTTTAAGTATGCTGAGTTGCACGCCCCCTTTAAGAGAGCCTGGCTATCTTTGTCCCAATCCTCTTCTCCATTTGGTGCCACATGTTGCTCCATCAGCGCTGCACCTCATGGTCTGGCCGCCGCCATCTTTTTCTTCAGCGCCTCACCTCGTGGTTTGGGCACCATCTTTCTTCCATCCACGATGTTGACTGCTGTGATCCTCTTCTCCCTGGGTTCTGCCACCGAAGCTGGGAAGTCGTCTCTGGGTCCGATTTTCTTCCTCCAGAGTCCTGCCACTGGAGCCTGGAAGGTGTGTTCATCTCCATGCAGTCATGCTGTGCAGTCTGTGCCTCGGGTGCTGTGCTGGCCTGCTCTCTGGTGCTGGATCCAACCTCCAGTAAGGGCTTGCTTTGCCTCTGAGCGTGGGGGACGTCGATCGCTGGAGGAATGAAAACTTCCCAGCTCCAATGGATTTTCTCCATCCACCTTCTTCCGAGTAGCATTGGTCCATCATCTGCAACAATCCACAGGGGTAACTTGTGCACCACGCCATCATGGAGTACCTTTACATCCGCACTACCAACAACTGGGATAAGTTAATTGGTGTAGGTGCGCAGCTTTGCCTGAACCAGGACCAACTTGGGTCGTTTAGCCTGATTGTCCCATAACCTCTCAAAGGCTTCTTGATTCATTACTGACTGGCTCACCCCCGGGTCCACTTCCATGAAGACTGGAATTATCTCGACTTTCATCCTCAATGGAGAACATTCGGTGATGCAGGTAAACATGCTATATACCTCATTGTGGGGCTGAGCTGCATCTCTGACTATCGTTTCATAATCTGCGCTGGATTCATGGCCATCTGCAGACTCTTCTTCAACACAGTGAATCATATTTCTTTTACACATTCACTGGAAGTGGCCCTTTGTGCTGCAGCCTTTACATACAGTCTTTAAAATGGTACTGGTGAGCCCTGTGATTCCCTATGCAGTGCCAGTATGGTACGACTCGATTAGCCCCCCGCCCCCCCCCCCCCCCCCCCCCGGCGTACTCTGAGTTAAGGGACTCTCTCCCCTGAGAAGATTCATGTTCTACAGTCCAGCCTCTAAATGGCACCACTCTGTGCACAGTACTTGCCGGGTTTGAGTCCTGAGGATGAGTCATCCGCCTAGAGCCTCAGGTCGAGGACCTGAATGCTTGGCTCACGGAGATGGCCTTCTGCAGTGTGACTGTGGTATCCGCAGATAGTAGTTTATGAAGAAGGCCCTCATGGCCGATACCGATGACAAAGATATCCCGCAGCACTTCGGTGAGGTGTTCACCAAAATCACATGGTGCCGCCAGCCTCCTGAGGTCTGCAGCATATTTCATGATCTCCTGGCCTTCGGGCTGTCGGTGTGTATAAAATCGGTGTCTGGCTGTGAGGATGCTATCTTTGGGCTTAAGTTGTTCTTCGAGTAGTGTCACAAGCTCCTTATATGTCTTGATCATTGCCTTCGCTGGTGCCAGCAGGTCTCTGACGAAGCCATAGACGGTGGGCTCACAACTGGTTAGCAGAATAGCTCTGCGCTTATCAGCCAGTGTGGTCAGATTGTCACCTGCCAGGTCGTTTGCTTTAAGAAATGGCTGAGCCTCTCCACAAAGGCTTCCCAATCATCACCATCGGCGAATTGCTGTAGCATACCAAAGGTAGCCATTTTCGTGTGAAGGTCCGTAATCTTAGTCAATTGTTATGTCTTCAGATGCTCTAATAATGACCCCCACGAGACAATGTGTTGTGCTTGAACTGTAGTGGCCTTAGTCCATTTAATGTAACTCCAGAGTGAGGATCACACATGGTGGCCTGCCTTTTATACGAGGTCTGGCACACCTGTACAGGGAACCTACAAGTCTCTCACTGCAATGCCCTCTGATGGCACACATTGTAATAGTACAAGCAGTAGGATACATCACAAAGGTCATCAAAAATGCACCCAGGCTTCAGAATGTGACGGAGCTGCGTTCATTCCTTCGATAATGCTTCACCTAGATTGAGCACTTTACTAGAACCACTGCACATGCTGCTCAGAAAAGGCGACAACTTGGTCTGGGGTGTATCTCAAGATCGAGCTTTTGAGAAAGTTAAGAATCTGCTCTGTTCAAACAAGCTGCTGGTTCGCTATGATCCATGTAAGTGTCTTGTATTGGCCTGTGATGCTTCATCATACGGGGTTGGCTGTGTACTCCAGCAAGCAAATGAGTCGGGTAAACTACAACCTGTTGCATATGCTTCGAGAAGTTTGTCAAAAGTGGAAAGAGCTTACAGCATGGTCGAAAAAGAAGCTTTGGCCTGTGTGTATGCGGCAAAAAAAATGCATCAGTGCCCGGTTTGTGATGAATAACATAATCATAGCCTGTCTGCCTATGATTATGTTATTCGTCACAGACCTGGCACTGAGAATTGTGCCAATGTACTGAGTCATCTGCCTTTACCCAAACCAGATATGGAAACACCTAAACCTGCAGATCTACTGTTAATAATGGAGGCTTTTGAGAGTGAGGGTACCCCTGTCACTGCTCAGCAAGTTAGGATCTGGACCAGCCATGACCCTATTTTATCAGTTGTAAAACGATATGTCCTCAGTGGTGATTGGTCTGCAATACCCATAGAGATGTGTGATGAGACTAAATCTTACAATCGTCGCAAAGATGAACTGTCCATTCAGTCAGATTGTCTACTGTGGGCAATCGTGTTGTTATGCCCAAGAAAGGCAGAGAAAAATCTGTACGTGAACTACATAGCACACATCCTGGCATTGTCATGATGAAAGCCATTGCCAGGGCTCATATTTGGTGGCCTGGAATTGACTCTGATCTGGAATCATGTGTGCATCAGTGCAGTACTTGCATGCAGCTAAGTAAAGTACCAGCGGAATCTCCGCTGAGTCTTTGGTCGTGGCCATCTAAACCATGGTTGAGGATCCACATCGATTTTGCAGGACCTTTCCTGGGAAAGATTTTTTGTTGTGGGGGATGAATATTCAAAGTGGATAGAGTGTATTATTATGTCATCCAGTATGTCCACAGCTACCATTGAGAGCCTTCATGTCATGCTTGCTACTCACGGTTTGCCTGACATTGTTGTGAGCGACAACGGATCTTGCTTCTCAAGCCTGGAGTTTTAAGAATTCATGAAACTCAGTGGTATTAAACATGTGATGTCAAACCTGCTTCTAATGGCCAAGCAGACAGAGTGTGCTGTTCAAACGATTAAGCAGAGCATGGAACGTGTAACTCAGGGTTCACTGCAGACTCGTTTGTCACGCATATTGCTTAGTTACAGGACAGGACTTCACACGCTTACCGGGGTCTCCCCTGCTGAACTACTGATGAAGAGAATTCTCAAGACCAAGCTCTCTCTTGTTCATCTCGATTTGAATGATCGTGTTGAAAACAGATATCAAAGTCAACAATTGTATCATGATCGTGCTGCTGTGTCACATGATATTTCTGTCACTGATCCGGTTTATGTACTGAACTATGGTCAAGATCCAAAGTGAATCGCCGGTACGGTCACAGCCAAGGAGGGTAACAGAGTGTTTATTGTCGTGCTCAAGAATGGGCAAACATGCAGGAAACATGTTGATCAAGTGAAACTGCGGCACATGGATGAACTGGAACCGCTTGAGGAAGATGCCATCAGTGACCAACCAACCAATGGTCGTTCATCAGAGGACTTTGCTGTCATTACTGAACCTGGACTTTCAGTCTCTGACATGGTCATTACCACTCCCATCAGATCAGCTACTCAGCCTCCAGTCATAACTGACTCAGAATGCTCGCCCAGAACTGGAGTTGAACTGAGACGGAAAGCCTGAGACCGTCTTAATTTGTAAAGAGACTGATACTAAGATCTTGAAGGGGGATGTTGTCATGTATTGTTACTTGGGGTCACTAGGTACCGGGGCGCCACTGTCGGAGGTCATCGGGCTGCATGCGCGTGTGTGCGGGCCCTGGTATATAAGTGCTGGTACTATGTCTTGTAGTCACTTTGGGTGCGAATAAAGTGGACCAGGTTTTCACCTGAGTGAGTTTACAGCAACAAGTCTTTTGAGTCATTTATATACATAACATCCCCTCCTTCTCTTTTCCCCGTCCCTCCCTCTCTCTCTTTACCCCCTCCATCCCTCTCTCCCCTCCCTCTGTCTCTTCCCCTCCCCTCACTTCCCCACCCTCCCTCTCGTTCCCCCCTCCATCCCTCTCTTTCCTCCCCTCCATCCCTCTTTCCCCCACCTTTCTCTCTCACCCTCCCTCTGCCTCTCTCCGCTCACTCCCTCCCTCCGCCAGCCTCTCTCCCCCACCCTCCAATCCTCCCTCTCTTCCCCAACCTCTCTGCCTCCCTCCCTCACTGTCTGCACCACCCTATCTTACGCTCTCTCCCCTCCCTCCATCTCTCTCCCCCTCCCTTTCTCCCTCTCACCCACTCCCTCCCTCTCTCCCAATCCCTGATTCCCTCCCTCCCTGTCATGTATGTATGCTTGGGTTTACTAGCCACCAGATGACGCCACTGTCGGAGGTCATTGGGCTGTGCGCACGTGTGTGCAGCCCAGGTATAAAAGGCCAGCCATCTTGTAATGTGATCACTTTGGGCCCTAATAAAGTAGAGCCAGGTGTGTACCTGTTCGGAGTTTACAGTATTCAGTCTATCGAGTTATTGTATACACAACATTTGGCGACGAGGTAACAAGAACCTTCACATGCAAAAATTAGCACAATTGGAATTCTGGAGCAATTCGTGAAGGGAGAAGATTGGGCAGACTTTGTAGCCCGCTTGAACCAGTACTTCATGGCCAACAAAATGGAGAAAGAGGCAGACGCAGTTCGGCGCTGGGCGGTCCTCCTCACGGTCTGCGGTCCGAAAATCTGTGGACTCAAAGAATCTCCTCTCACCCTTAAGTCCAATGGACAAGGACAGTGAAACATTGTGTGCTGTGGTACGTGACCATCTCAAACCAGATGAAGGCATCATTATCTCAAGATATCGATTCTATACGCACGTTCGTTTTGAGGGCCAGGATGTATCGGAATTCATTGCCGACCTAAGACGTCTAGTGGACCGTGAAAGTTCGAAACTGCATTGGCAGACATGCTGTGGGACTTCTTTGTAATTGGCATCAACCATAAGGTGATCCTGCATAAACTACTGGCAGCGGAGACGCTGGATTTGAGCAAGGCCATCATGATTGCCCAATCATGCATGACGACAGACAAAAGCTTAAAGCAGATATCATTGAAAAACCTGAACTCGGCAAGTACTGTAAACAAGATAGTATTGTCGTTTGGCAGAGCTGCATATGGCAGGGCCTACCCGACTGCGTATGCGAACCCTGTGGCTGCTCAAAGTCCGCCAATGGGAATGAATCCGATATCACCATGTTGGTGTTGTCGGGAAAATCATCGGCATCATCAGTGTCGGTTTAAACAGTATATTGATAAAGGCTGTTCGAGAGTGGGCCATCTCCAGCACATGTGTCCGCAACTGAGCAATCGTGCTGCGACACACCACTTGGAGGATGATGACGAGTCTAGCGCGGATCCGGATATGCAATCCGAGATACCAGAGGAGGAAATGTTGGACTGTATTCGTTCCTAACAGCCAACCGATAATGATTAATGTAAAACCTAATGGGGTGCCGGTATCGATGGAATTGGACACGGGTGCGAGTCAATCAATAATGAGCCAGAGGACATTCGACAGGCTGGAGGATACTATGGCTGTGAGGCCTAAGCTGAGTCCAGTTAAAGCCAAGTTGCATACGTACACTTAAAGAACTTATAACGGTGATTGGCAGTGCAGTAATCAAGGTGTCGTATGATGGTGCGGTTCACGATTTACCATTATGGATTGTTCCAAGCAATGGTCCAATGCTGTTCGGCAGGAACTGGTTAGAAAAAAAATCAAATGGAACTGGAACGAGATCAAAGCATTGTCGTTGGAGGAGGATACTCCATATGCTCAAGTGCTGAGCAAGTTCACCTCACTGTTTGAACCAGGCATAGGCAATTTCACTGGAGCCAAGGTGTAGATCGACGTGGACTCGGAAACAAGACCCGTCCATCATAAAGCTCGAGCAGTTCTGTACATGATGGGGGAGAAGGTCGAAATTGAACTGGACAGACTCCAGCATGAAGGGATCATATCACTGGTCGAATTTAACGAATGGGCCAGCCCCATTGTTCCCGTGTTGAAAAGTGATGGCACTGTCAGGATTTGTGGAGATTATAAGGTTACGATCAACTGAGTTTTGAAACAAGATCAATACCTGTTACCGAAGGCTGATGACCTGTTTGCAACGCTAGCCGGGAGGAAGTCATTCACAAAACTGGATCTGATGTCGACCTACATGACACAGGAGCTGGTCGACACATCGAAGAAACTTACATGCATCAACACTCGTAAAAGACTGTTTATTTACAACAGGTGTCCTTTTGGAATTCGCTCCGCTGCAGCCATATTTCAGAGGAACATGGAGAGTCTATTGAAGTCTGTCCCCAGGACCGTCTTGTTCCAAGATAACATCCTGGTCACAGGTCGTGACTCCACCGAACATCTGAACAACTTGGAAGAGGTTGTACATCGTTTGGACAAAGTGGGACTCAGATTGAAATGCTCGAAGTGTGTCTTCATGGCACCGGAAGTCGAATTCCTGGGAGGAAAATTGCTGCTGATGGTATCAGGCCTACAGCCTCGAAAACCAAGGCCCTCAAAATGCACCCAAGCCTCAGAATGTGATGGAGCTGTGTTTGTTCCTTGGTTTACTCAACTACTTCGATAATTTCTTACCTGGATTGAGCACCTTATTAGAGCCACTGCACATGCAGCTAAGAAAAGGCGACAACTGGGTTTGGGGTGGGTCTCAGGATAGAGCTTTTGAGAAAGCTACTAATCTGCTTTGCTCTAACAAGCTGCTGGTACATTATGATGTAAGCATCGAGTATTGGCCTGTGATGCTTCATCATAAGGAGTTGGTTGCGTGCTCCAACAAACTAATGAGTCGGGCAAATTACAACCTGTTGCATATGCTTCATAAAGTTTGTCAAAGGCGGAAAGAGCCTACAACATGGTAGAGAAAGAAGCACTAGCCTGTGTGTATGGGGTTAAAATAAAACAGTACCTGTTTGGTCTTCGGTTTGAACTGAAAACAGATCACAAGCCACTCATTTCATTGTTTTCGGAAAACAAAGGAATCAATACCAAAGCATCATCCTGCATCCAGAGGTGGGCGCTGACATTATCTGCCTATGATTATGTCATTCGCCATAGACCTGGCACTGAGATTTGTGCCGATGCTGTTGCCCACACCCAAGGTGGAAATGCCAAAACCAGCAGACCTACTGTTAGTCATGGATGCTTTTGAAAGTGAAGGAACCCCTGTCACAGCCCAACAAGTTAAGACTTGGATCAATATTATCCCAATATTGGACCCAATATTATCGGTTGTGAAACGTTATATCCTTAGTGGTGATTGGTCTGCCATACCCAAGCAAATGTGTAAGGAGATCAAACCTTACATCTGTCGCAATGACGAACTATCCATTCAATCAGATTGTATACTGTAGGGTAGTGGTGTCATGTCCAAGAAAGGCATAGAGAAATTTGTGCATGATCGACATAGCACACATCCCGGTATTGTCATGATGAAAGCCATTGCCAGGTCTCATGTATGGTGGCCTGAAATTAACACTGATCTGGAATCATGTGTGCATCAATGCAACACTTGCATGCAACTTAGTAAAGCACCAGCGGAATCTCCACTGAGTCTGTGGTCATGGCCATCTAAACCATGGTCTAGGATCCACATCGACTTTGCAGGTCGCTTCCTGGGAAAGATGTTCTTAGTTGTGGTGGATGCTTATTCCAAGTGGATAAAGTGTACAATCATGTTATCCAGAACATCCACAGCTACCATTGAGAGCCTTCGTGTCATGTTTGCTACGCATGGTCTGCCAGACATCGTTGTAAGAGACAATGGATCTTCACCAGTATGGAGTTTCAAGAGTTCATGAAACTCAATGATATCAAACATGTGAGGTTGTATTGTATGGGGTTAATCACATAGGGTTAATTATGATATTTAGTCATTCATAGGGTGTCCCTGCTCCCATGCCCTGTAGAATGTTGTTGCTATTTCGAGAGAGAGAGAGGGAAGCGACCTTGGGATGCACACCAGCTTGTTATGAGACAGTCCGCGGCTCGAGGTCTCATGCTTTGCGGACAAGCACCTGGGGCCTTACAGATTAGGAGTTGGCCATAAGCCACATGCACCCATGTTTTGTTCAATAGTGTGTTTATTTGATAGTATAAAGGTACAGCACTGTCCCGTAGCTCTTCGCACTTCACCTTGGACCGTGATTCGCAAGCGGTGCCGGCACCCCCAATGCTCCAGTCCAGCCATCGCTGTGGAGTTCCCGACGGGCGGAAGGCCGTGAGCGTTGTTGCATCTTATCATACTTCTCTTTCCTTCGTAAACTGTATTATTAATGTTTCTTTCCTCTCAATAAACGGTATCTTATTCTTTACTTCATTTGTAATGTCTCTTATTCAACATTCATCCAGATCCCGAACCTGGGTCTGTTATTATTGATCCAAAACAGAGGTCAGCACCATTCAAACCCGCATCCAATGGACAAGCAGAGCGTGTGGTCCAAACCATCAAGCAAAGTATGAAACGTGTAACTCGAGGTACACTGCGAACTCGCTTGTCACGCATATTGATTAGTTACAGGACAAGACCCCATACGCTTACCAGGGTCTCCCCTGCTGAACTATTGATGAAGAGAGGTCTCAAGACCAGGCTCTCTCTCATCCACCCTGACTTGAATAATCGTGTCAAATACAGATGTCAAAGTCAGCAAGGGTATCATGATCGCGCTACTGTGTCACGCGACATTTCTATCAATGATCCTGTGTATGTATTGAATTATGGTCAAGGTCCCAAATGGATCGCCGATACTGTTATGGCCAAGGATGGGCAGACATGCAGGAAACATGTCGATCAGATAAAGCTGCAGCACACGGATGAACCGGAACAGTCTGAGGAAGATACAATCAGTGACCAACTAATTTACTCTCAGTCATCAGAGAATTCCGCTGTCATCAATAAATCTGGACTTTCAATCACTGACATGATCAATGAATCTGGACTTTCAATCACTGATGTGGTCATTGCCACTCCCATCAAATCGGCTACCCAGCCCCCAGTCATAACAGACTCAGAATGCTCGTCCAAGGCTGAAGTTGAACTGAAACGTTCAACTCGGGAACGGAAAGCCCCGGATCATCTCAATTTGTAAAAAGACCGTTACTAATATCTTAATGGGGGATATTGTCATGTATGTATGCTTGGGATAACTAGCTGCCAGGTGGTGCCACTGTGTGTGCGGCCCAGGTATAAAAGGTCAGCCATCTTGTAATGTAATCACTTTGGGCCCTAATAAAGTAGAGCCAGGTTTGTACCTGTGCGGAGTTATGACCATACAAGTATTTGTGAAATTTCTTACCAAAAATTAATGCCAAAGCTTCCCTTTCAATTTGCGCATAATTACTCTCACTGGCACTGAGAGTGCATGAAGCAAAAGCAATTGGTCTCTCCTCCCTACTACATGTTAGATGAGAGATCACTGCCCCAACTCCATACGGAGAGGCATCGCATGCTAGATATGTCATAGTGAACTAACATGGTGCTCTCTACCAATTTGTTTTTACACTCCTTGAATGCTGTATCGCATTCTTTTGACCACTTCCAATGGACCTGTTTTTTCAAAAGTTCATTCAGTGGATGTAATACTGCAGCCAAATTTGGTAGGAACTTCCCATAATAGTTCAAAAGACCCAAGAATGAATGAAGTTCAGTGACATTCCTGGGAGTGGGTGCATTTCTGATTGCATCCAGTTTTTCCTTGGTCAGATGTAAACCATTTTTGTCTACTCTGTACCCTAAGTACTCCACTGAGTTTTTAAATAACTCACACTTGCGAGCAGACACTCGTACGCTGTGCTTCTCTAGCCATTTGAGGACTTCATTGAATATGTTATTATGAATTTGCCTATTTGGTGCTGAAATTAGTATGTCACCCAAATAACATACTACCCCTTCAGTATCTTGCAAAATCTGGTTCAACACCTCTTGGAATATGACAGGGGCAGTAGACACTCCAAACGGTTGATATAGGCCTAGATGAGTATTTATTGTCAAACATGACTTGGACTCCTCATCTAGTTTAAGATTTAAGTAGGTATTCGTAAGATCAAGCTTTGAGAAGGTCTGTCAGTGTTGTCAACAAATCTTCTGTGTTCGGCAATGTATTGAGGACATTACCATCTAGAACCTGGTTTACGGTTACTTTATAATCACCACACAACCTTACCTTACCATCGGACCTAGGTACAACGACAATGGGTGTAGCCCAATTACATCGATCTATCTTACAAATAATGTTCTCAGTCTCTCGTCTTTTGAATTCTTGCTCAACTTTCTCCTTGAGTGCAAATGGTACGGAACGTGGCTTGTAATAAACTGATCTAGCGTCCTTCTGCACCCTGACACTCGCCTTGAAGCCTTGGATCGGACTGCCCGTTTCGTAGAACACCTTCGGATATTTCTTGATAACCTCATCTGTTGATGAAAATCTCGCTTCCACACAGAAAACCTTACTCCAATCCCGCTTCAGTGAGCTCAACCAATTTCTTCCTAGTAAGGCAGACTTGTCTCCTTTCACTACTATTAGAGGCAAGTTCTGAAATTGATCTTTATATTTCACCGGTACGGTGATATGACCTACCACAGGAATTTTCTCTCTCAAGTAGCCTCGCAGCTCTATCTTGGATTTCTCCAGTTGGAAATCATGCAACTTGTCGAGGTACAGCGACTCCAGTACTACACTCTCGGATGCACCCGTGTCGATTTCCATTGGTATCTTTTATCCTGCAACAGCTATTTGGATTTTGATACTTTCCGAATCGGTGTGTTAAGTTCGTGCTCCTGATGACATGTAACTCTAACATCTCCTCGTCCTGTTGTTGTTCTTCCATGCTATTTAGTCTCTTATGATTTCTACTCATAGCTTTGAATGCTGATTTACCCTTCAGTCAACATGCCTTCGCAAGATGCCCAGTCTTTCTGCAAAAGAAACACTCTGCCTTCACGTATGGACAACTTTGAGCAATGTGTTGTCCCAGGCACCGACAGCAGGACTTCAATGCTCTGTTAGAATTTCCAATTTCTGAGTCTTTGGGCCCCCGCCGTCTTTTACTTTGAACCTGCAGGTGATTTACCTTGCATGACTGACGACCGTATTTATTATTTAATTCTCGAGAATATTTTTCGGCCATGCCCATCGACCTCGCTATCTGACAAGCAATCTCAAAATCAAGTCATCTGTCATCAATAACTTCCTTCTGATCGCATCATTTTTCACCCCACAAACAAAACGATCCCGTAATGCTTGGTTTTGAAAGTTTCCAAAATTACAGTGCATCGATAGCTTTTTTAATGCTACGATGCAATCACTGGTACATTCATCAGTCTTTTGATGCCGAATCCCGAAACGATAGCTTTCAGCAATTTCTAACAGTTTGGGGTTATAGTGCTGCTCCAGCTTCGTTAAAATCTCTTTAAGCGTTGTGTCCTTTGGCTCGTCAGGCACAAGCAGATTTACAATGGTTTTGTACAGTGCTGGACCTGCCTCCGACAAGAAGATCGCTCTCTTACGTTCCAACACAGCCCGGTTCTGGACTGCATTGTCTGGAACTTTGATTATGTTATTTGCAGTGAAATACATTTCTAGCCGATCCACATATGCTTTAAAATGTTCCCGGTCGCGTCTATATTCATCCAAATGTCCCATTACACCTGCCATTTTAATCTGTAGCTATTCACACTGTGTGCTGTATTTTACCTCGGATTTTTGTAGCTTTTTCCAAAGACAGAAACTTCCAAAGTCTCTCTGTCGGCTGGCTGAATCCTTCACCAACAAAATTTAAGCTTTAAATCATCCAAAAAATCCCATCTCATCGCCAAATATGATATATTCACAGATCACAGCACACGCAGCTCCTAACATGGCAGGCAGCTCTGTTGGAAGCCTCTGGAGCAGCCTGGTTCTGTTTATTATTAACTCTGCAGTTCCAGTACACAATACGTCCACATCCACAGTGTGGAGCCACAAACATTACAAGCTCACAGACATTACAGTCCCTCCCCCACTCTCTCTCTCCCTCTGCCCCCCCTCTCCCCACCCTCTCTCACTCTGCTACCCCTTCACCCTCTCTCTCTGCCCCCTCCCCCTCTCTCTCCGCCCCTTCACCTCTCTCTCTGTCTCCTCCCATCTCTCTCTGCCCCCGTTCATCCTCTCTCTCCCCTCCCCTCCCTTCTCTCTCTCTGCCTCCCCCCCTCTCTCCCTCTCTCCCCTTCCTCTCTGCCCCCTCCCACCCCCACACCTCTCTCTCTCCCTTCACTTACTGCCCTCCTCCGCCTCTGACCCCCTCCACCTCTCCCTCTCTCTCTCTGCCCCTACTCCCCCTCTCTCACTATCCCCCTCCCCCCTCTTTCTCTGTCTGCCCGGCCCCCACTCTCTCTCTCACTCTGCCCCCCTCCCTCCTCTCTCTCTGTACCCCCTCACCCTCTCTCTCTCTGCCCCCCCCCCCGGTCTCCGCTCCCTTCCTCTCTCCCACTGCCCGCCCTCCCCCTCCCCCTCTCTGTCTCTGTCCCCTCTCTGCCCCCTCTCTCTGCCCCTCCCCCCTCTATCTCTCTGCCCCCCTCCCTCTCTCTCTCTCTGTCCCCCACTCTCTCTCTCCCCTCCCATCTCTCTCTGCCACCCCTCCTTCTCTCTGTCCCCCTCTCACTCTGCCCCTCCTCCCTCTCTCTTCCTCTGCCCCCTCCCCGCTCTCTCACCTCCCCTCTCTCTCTCTGCCCCCTTACCCCCATCTCTCCACCCATCCCCTTCTCTCTCTCTCTCTCTCTCTCTTTCTGCCCCCCTCCCCTCGCTCTCTGTCCCCTCCCCCTCTCTCCTCCTGTGATATATTCACAGAGCACAACACACACAGCTTCTAACATGGCAGGCAACTCTGTCTGAAGCCTCCGGAACAGCCTGGTTCTTTTTATTATTAACTCTAGTTGCAGTACACAATATGTCCACAGTGTGGAGCTACAAACATTACAAGCTTACAGACATCATACTTCTCCCTCCTTAATGAAGAAGTTATTATCACAAACATCATATATAACTTTCATGTTTATACATAACACAGGATATAGACTTATTTTTTTTCCATATTTACAAATTTAACTTTACCACTTGTTTTCTGTTTCGAAGAGGATATCTTCACTCTCGAACAGAACCTTCCAAACATAGTATCGATTTCACACTCATTCGAGGCTCATCCTGAGGAACGTTTTCCTCCATGGAATTTCCTTGATTTTCATTTGAACTCACTCTAACTTCAGGCTCTTTGTATTCCTGACTCTGACTCAGACTTTCATTCTGATTCTCTTCCTGGATTTGTTTCCAGTACATTGGATTTAGAATTTGCTAAATTTACTAAATTTAATCACCTTACTTAAGGAAGGATATACTAGCTTTGGAAGGGGTACTGAGACGATTCACTAGGCTGATTCAAGAAATGAGGGGGTTAACTTATGATGATAAATTGAGTAGACTGGGTCTTTACTCCTTGGAGTTCAGAAGGATGAGGGGTGATCTTATAGAAACATTTAAAATCATGAAAGGGATAGACAAGATAGAGGCAGAGAGGTTGTTTCCATTGGTGGGGGAGACTAGAATTAGGGGGCACAGCCTCAAAGTACGGAGGAGCCAATTTAAAACCGAGTTGAGAAAGAATTTCTTCTCCCAGAGGGTTGTGAATTTGTGGAATTCTCTGCCCAAGGAAGCAGTTGAGGCTGGCTCATTGAATATTTTCAAGTCAAAGATAGATAGATTTTTAAGCAATAAGGGAATTAAGGGTTATGGGGAGAGGGCGGGTAAGTGGAGCTGAGTCCACGACCAGATCAGCCATGATCTTATTGAATGGCGGAGCAGGCTCGAGGGGTTAGATGGCCTACTCCTGTTCCTAATTCTTATGTTCTTATTAAAACTATCTGATGAGTCAGAAATAAGCGAATCATTCCCACCTTCAACTCCTTCCATGTCTGTAGGTAGAATATGATCAATATGAACAACCTAACCTGTCCATTATCAAATATGTGCGAGGACCAAATATCTTCACCACTCTTCCTAGTAACCACTTTAACCATTTATGGTGATGGTTCTTCATTCTCACCTTCTGGTTTAATTTCACACTTCTCTCTTTTACTCTACTTCTAACATGATTCTCTTTCTGTCTTAATTGTGTCTCTTCTACGGACTGTGCCAAATTTGGTTTTAACAACGAGAATCTGGTTCGTGGCTGTCATTTGAGAAACAACTCTGCTGGTGTTCTACCAGTAGTTGTATAAGGAGTATTTCGATATGTAATCAAAAAATTAGCCAATTTGTGATCCAATGACAACTGTCGTTTCCTTGGATTTGGATCTAACATTTGTTTTATGAGGACACGTTTTACAATTTGTACAGTGCGCTCTGCTGCACCATTCAAAGCAGGGTGGTATGTTGGAACCTTGGTATGTTTTAGGCCATTTTTGCTCGTGAATTGTGTAAATTCTTCTGAACAAAATTGTGGTCCATTATGCGAAACAATTTCTTCAGGGAGACCAAATGAAGAAAATAATCTTCGTAAAATGTCCAATGTTTTACTTGTTGTTATTTTCCACATTGGGAACACCTCAACCCACTTCAAATGGCTATCAATCACAATGATCAATTGTTGTCCTTCTAACTCAATAAAATCAACATGTAGCCTTTGCCACACCCTGGGAGGCCATTTCCATGGCTGTAATGGTACTGATGTTGGTTGCTTGCTTACCGATTGACATGTCGTACACTGACTCATGATGTACTCTATATCTTTATCAAGACCTGGCCACCATAAATAACTGTGTGCAAAACTCTTGGTTAAGCACATTCCCAGGTGCTGGTCATGGAGGTCTCCTAATAATTTGGACCTGAATTTATTTGGTATAACCACTCTTGCACCCCACATGATACAATCCTTATCAACTGACAATTCATTCCTGCAAATTAAGAATGGATGTGTATCTTTGTCTGTTACCTAGTTTGGCCATCCATTTGCAATATACTCATACACCTTTGAAATCACTGGGTCACGTTTGGTTGCTCTACCAATCTCTTCAGCTGTGACTGGCAGTTCATCAATGTATGAAAAATAAAACACTTCTTCCCTATCGGGTGCAACTTGTGATGGGGAAGGCAATCTAGACATTGCATCAGCATTACTGTGATCAGCTGATTGTCTGTATTCAATATCATATGTATATGCTGACAAAATCAAAGCCCATCTCTGCTTTCGGGCTGCAGCTAATGTTGGAACTGGGGACTTTGGATGGAGGATTGCTGTTAGGGGCTTATGGCCCGTAACGATGGTAAACTTACGACCATACAAGTATTTGTGGAACTTCTTCACCCCAAAAATTAATGCCAAAGCTTCCCTTTCAATTTGCGCATAATTACTCTCACTGGCATTGAGAGTGCGTGAAGCAAAAGCAATTGGTATCTCCTCCCCACTACTTAATACATGAGAGATTACTACCCCAACTCCATATGGAGAGGCATCACATGCTAGCTTAATCTCCTTAGATATGTCATAGTGAACTAACATGGTGCTCTCTACCACCAAGGAGTGCTATTACACTCCTTGAATGCTGGATCACATTCTTTTGACCACTTCCAATGGATCTGTTTTTTCAAAAGTACATTCAGTGGATGTAATACTGTAGCCAAATTTGGTAGCAACTTCCCATAATAGTTCAAAAGACCCAAGAATGAACAAAGTTCAGTGACATTCCTGGGAGTGGGTGCAATTCTGATTGCATCCAGTTTTTCCTTGGTCGGATGTAAATCATCTTTGTCTACTCTGTACCCTAAGTACTCCACTGAGTTTTTAAATAACTCACACTTGCAAGCAGACATTTGTACTCTGTGCTTCTCTGGCCGTTTGAGAACTTCATTCAATATGTTGTTATGAATTTGCCTATTTGGTGCTGAAATTAGTATGTCATCCAAACAACATACTACCCCTTCAATATCTTGCAAAATCTGGTTCATCACCCCTTGGAATATGGCAGGGGTGGAAGACTCTCCAAACGGTAGCCTATTAAATTGATATAGGCCTAGATGAGTATTTATCGTCAAACATGACTTGAACTCCTCATCTAGTACAAGATGTAAGTAGGCATTCGTAAGATCCAGTTTTGAGAAGATGTAACCACCTGTCAGTGTTGTGAACAAATCTTCTATATTCGGCAATGAATTGGGGACATTACCCTCTGGAACCTGGTTTACGGTTACTTTATAATCACCACACAATCTTACCTTACCCTTGGCACTTAGGTACAACAACAATGAGTGTAGCCCAATTACATCGATCTATCTTACAAATAATGTTCTCAGTCTCTAGTCTTTTGAGTTCTTGCTCAACTTTCTCCTTGAGTGCATATGGTACGGAACATGGCTTGTAGTAAACGATCTAGCATCCTTCTGTACCCTGACACTCGCCTTGAAGCCTTGGATTGGACTGCCCGTTTCGCAGAATACCTTCGGATACTTCTTGATAACCTCATCTGTTGATGAAAATCTCGCTTCCACACAGAAAATCTCACTCCAATCCCGCTTCTTCCTAGTAAGGCAGGCTTGTATCCTTTCACTACTATAAGAGGCAAGTTCTGAAATTGATCTTTATATTTCACCGGTACGGTGATACAACCTCAGGAATTTTCTCTCCCGAGTAGCCTCGCAGCTCTATCTTGGATTTCTCCAGTTGGAAATCACGCAATTTGTTGAGGTACAGCGACTCCGGTACTCCACTCACGGATGCACCCGTGTCGATTTCCATTGGTACCTTGAATCCCACAACAGCTATTTGGATTTTAATACTTTTCGAATTGCTGTCCATTAACCTCGTGCTCCTGATGACGTGTAACTCTAACATCTCCTTGTCCTGTTGTTCTTCCATGCTATGTAGTCTCTTGTGATTTCTACTCATAGCTTTGAACGCTGGACTCATAGCTGTGAAAGCTGATTTACCCTTCAGTCGGCATGCCTTCGCAAGATGCCCAGTCTTTCTGCAGAAGAAACACTCTGCCTTCACGTATGAACAACTTTGAGCAATGTGTTGTCCCAGGCACCTATAGCACGACTTCGACACTCTGTTAGAATTTCCAGTTTCTGAGACTCTGGGCCCCCACCATTTTTTACTTTGAACCTGCAGATTACTGATGACTATAATTATTATTTAATTCTCAGGAATATTGTTTGGCCATGCCCATCGACCTCGCTGTCTGACAAGCAATCTCAAAAGTCAAGTCATCTGTCATCAATAACTTCCTTCTGATCGCATCATTTTTCACCCCACAAACAAAACAATCCTGTAATGCTCAGTTTTGAAAGATTCCAAAATTACAGAGCATTGATAGCTTTTTTAATGCAACGATGTAATCACTGATGCATACATCAGTCTTTTGATTCTGAATCCTGAAACGATAGGTTTCAGCAATTTCTAACGGTTTGGGGTTATAGTGCTGCTCCAGCTTCGTTAAAATCTCTTTAAGCTTTGTGTCCTTTGGCTCATCAGGCACAAGCAGATTTACAAGTGTGTCATACAGTGCTGGACCTGCCTCAGATAAGAAGATCGCTCTCTTACGGGCCAACACAGCCAGGTTCTGGACTGCATTGTCTAGAACTTCGATTATGTTATTTGCAGTGAAATATATTTCTAGCCGATCCACATACACTTTTACACGTTCCCGGTCATGTCTATATTCACCCAAATGTCCCATTACATCTGCCATTTTAATCTCTTGCTGTTCACACCATGTGCTGTATTTGACCTCGGATTTTTGTAGCTTTTTCCAAAGACAGAAACTTCCAAAGTCTTTGTCGGCTGGCTGAATCCTTCACCAATAAAATTTAAGTTTAAATCATCCGAAAAATTCTATCTCATTGCCAAATATGATATATTCACAGAGCACAGCACACACAGCTCCTAACATGGCAGGCAGCTCTGTTGGAAGCCTCCGGAGCAGCCTGGTTCTGGTTATTATTAACTCTGCAGTTGCAGTACACAATACGCCCACATCCACAGTGTGGAGCTACAAACATTACAAGCTTACAGACATTACAGTCCCTCGCCCCATCCTTCCCCGTCTCCCTGTCCCTACCTCCCTCTCTCCACCACCCTCTCTCCCCCACCCTCCGTCCCGTCCTCCCTCACTCACTCTCTGCACCACCCTCCCTTGCTCTCTCCACCTCTCCCTCCCACCATCCCTCTCTCCCACTCCCTCCCTCACACCTTTCCTCTCTTTACCCCCCTCCACCATTCCTCCCTCTCTTCCCTCCCTCGTTCCTTCCCTCCCTCTCTCTCCCTCCCTCTCTCTACACCTCCCTCTCTTGCTCTCTCCCTTCCATCCCTCCCTCCCCCTCTTTCCCTCTCTCACTCCTTCTCTCCCCCTCCTTGTCTCCCCCAATTGTCCCCCCTCCCTCGCACCACCTCCATTCCTCACCATCCATCTCTCCCCCTTATTCTCTCACCCTCCCTCACCCACTCTCACCCTCCCTTCCTCTCCCTCTTACCCCCTCCCTCCCTGTCTCAGCTCCCATCCTTGCTCCCCCTCTTCCCCTCCCTCTACCTCCTTGCCTTTCTCCCCATATCCCCTCTCTCCCCATCACTCCCACTCTCTCCCCTTCCCTCACTCTCTCACCCTCTCTCTCCCCCTCCCTCTCTCTCTCTCTCGCTCTCTCTCTCTCTAACCCTCCCTCCCTCCCCCTCACCCCACCCTCCATCCTTTCCTTTCTCCCGCTCCCTAACTCCTTTCTCCTCCATCCCTCCATCCCTCTCCTCCTCCTCCCTCCCTTCTCCTCCCTCCCTCCCCCTCTCCGTCTCTCCCCTCCCTCTCTGCAACTCCATCCGTCTCCCTCTCTCTCCCCTCCCTCTCTCCCTCTCTTCCCTTCCCCTCCCCCTCTTTCCCTCTCTCCCTACCTCCCTCTGTTTCCTCCTTCCCTCTTTATCCTCCCTCTGTTCCCCTCCCTCTCTCCCCATCTCTCCCTCACTGACACCCTCCCCTTCTTCACAGCCTCACAATCCCGCACCCCTTTCTCTCTCACCTCCTTGATACCCCCTCATCTTCCTCGATCACCCTCCCTCACTTCCTCTCTCACCCCACCTCTTTCCCCCTCCCTCCCTCCCTCCCTCTGTCCCCTTCCCAACTTCTCTCCCATCCCACCCTCTCTCCCCATCCCTCTGCCTGTTTCCCTCTCCCACCCTCTGCCTCTCTCCACTAGCCTTTCTCCCCCAACCTCCCAACCTCACTGCACCACCCTCCCTCCATCCCTCTCTCCTCCTCCCTCCCTCTCTCCTCCCCCCTCCCTCTCTCCTCCCCTCTCCCTTCCTCTCTTGTTCCTCCCTCCCTCCCTCACTGTTCCTCCCTCCCTCACTTCCTCTTCCTCCCTCCCTCTCTCCCCCACCCTCTCTCGCTCTCCCCCTCCCTCCCACTCTCTCTCTCTTCCCTTCCCTCGCACTCCCCCCTCTCTCCCTCCCTCTCTCCCCCTCCCTCACTCCCTTGCACCCCTCTCCCTCCCTCCCACCCCCACTCCCTCTTTCCCCGCCCTCTCTCTCCCTGCCTTCCACTCTCTCCCTCCTTCTCCCTCGCTCCCCCTCCCTCCCCCACTCATGCCTCCATCCCTCTCTCCCCCTCCCCTTCCTCTCTCACCCTTCCCCACCCTCCCTCCCTCTCTCTCAATCTCCCTCTCTGCACCACCCTCCCTCCCTCCATCTCTCCCCCTCCCCTTCCTCTCTCACCCTCCCCCACCCTCCCTCCCTCTCTCTCTCTCTCAATCTCCCTCTCTGCACCACCCTCCCTCCCTCCATCCATCTCTCCCCCTCCCTTCCTCTCTCCACCTCCCTCCCTCCCACTCTCCTCCTCTGCTTCCATCACTCCGCCCTTCCCTCCCTCTCTCCCCCTCCCTCCCTCTCTCCCCCTCTTTCCTCCCTCCCTTCTCTCCTCTTCCTCCCACCCCTACATCTGTCTCGCTCCCTCCCTCTCTCCCTCAGGCTCTCTCATCTCCCTCCCGCACTTCCCCATCCTCCCTCACTTCCTCTCCCTCCCACTCTATATATGATGTTTGTTATAATAACTTCTTCATTAAGGAGGGAGAAGTGTAATGTCTGTAAGCTTGTAATGTTTGTAGCTCCACACTGTGGATGTGGACATATTGTGTACTGCAACTGCAGAGTTAATAATAAACTGAACCAGACTGTTCCGAAGGCTTCCGACAGAGCTGCCTGCCATGTTAGGAGCAGTGTGTGCTGTGCACTGTGAATATATCACATTTGCGGAACGGTGGAAGGGGGGTAAGAGAGGGAGGGTGTGAGCGAGGGAGTGGGAGAGAGGGATGGTGGGAGGAAGGGGGAGAGTGAGTGAGGGAGGGAGGGTGGGTAGAGAGGGAGGGAGGGACGGAGGTTGGGGGATAGAGGGTGATGGAGAGAGGGAGGGAAAGACAGGGAGAGGGGGAAGGATGAGAGGTGGGAGACAGAGGGAGAGAGGGAGGGTGAGAGATGAAGGTGGAGGAGAGAGGGAAGAGAGGGAGGGAAGAGAGGGAGGGGTGGGAAGAGAGGGAGGGAAGATGGGGAAGAGAGGGAGGGGTGGGAAGAGAGGGAAGGTGGGGAAGAAAGGGAAGAGAGGGGAAGAGAGGGAATGGAGGGGAAGAGAGTGTTGTATATGCAATAACTCAATAGACGGAATACTGTAAACTGGATATACTACTGATATACTACTGATATATCAAAACTATCTGATGAGTCAGAAATAATTGAATCATTCCCACCTTCAACTCCTTCCATGTCTGTAGGTAAAATATGATCAATATGAACAACCTAACCTGTTCATTATCAAACATCTTTACCAAATATGTGCGAGGACCAAATATTTTCACCACTCTTCCGAGTAACTACTTTAACCAGTTATGGTGATGGTTCTTCATTCTCACCTTCTGGTTTAATTTCATACTTCTCTCTTTTACTCTACTTCTATCAAGATTCTCTTTCTGTCTTAATTGTGTCTTTTCTATGGACTATGCCAAATTTGGTTTTAGCAACGAGAATCTGGCTCGTGGCAGTCATTTGAGAAACAACTCTGCTGGTGTTCTATCAGTAGTTGTATGAGGAGTATTACGATACGTAATCAAAAAATTAGCCAATTTGTGATCCAATGACAACTGTCGTTTCCTTGGATTTGGATCTAATATTTGTTTTATGAGGGCACGTTTTACAATTTGTATAGTGCGCTCTGCTGCACCATTCGAAGCAGGATGGTATGGTGGAACCTTGGTTTGTTTCACACCATTTTTGCTCGTGAACTGTGCAAATTCTTCGGAAAGAAATTGTGGCCCATTATCCGAAACGATTTCTTCAGGGAGGCCAAATGAAGAAAATAATCTTCGTAAAATATCCAATGTTTTACTTGTTGTTATTTTCCACATTGGAAACACCTCAACCCACTTCGAATGGTTATCAATCACAATGAACAATTGTTGCCCTTCTAACTCAGCAAAATCAATATGTAGCCTTTGTCACACCCTGGGAGGCCATTTCCATGGCTGTAATCGTACTGATGGTGGTTGCTTGCTTACCAAATGATATGTCTTACACTGACTCATGATGTAATCTATATCTTTATCAAGATTTTGCTGCTATAAATAACTGCGTGCAAAACTCTTGGTCAAGCACATTCCCAGGTGCTGTTCATGGACGTCTCCTAATAATTTGGACCTGAATTTATTTGGTATAACCACGCTTGCACCCGACATGATACAATCCTTATCAACTGACAATTCATTCCTGCGAATGAAGAATGGACAAATATTTTTGTCTGTTTTCTGGTTTTGCCATCCATTTGCAATATAATCTTACAGCTTTGACATCACTGGGTCACGTTTGGTTGCTCCACCAATCTCTTCAGCTATGACTGGCAGTTCATTAATGTATGAATAATAGAACACCTTTTCTCTATCGGGTGTAACTTGTGATGGGGAAGGCAATCTAGCATTACTGTGATCAGCTGATTGTCTGCATTCAATATCATATGTATATGCTGACAAAATAAAAGCCCATCTCTGCATTTGGGCTGCAGCTAATGTTAGAACTGGGGACTTTGGATGGAGGATTGCTGTTAGGGGCTTATGGTCCATAACGATGGTAAAGTTACGACCATGCAAGTATTTGTGAAACTTCTTGACCCCAAAAATTAATGCCAACGCTTTCCTTTCAATTTGCACATAATTACTCTCACTGGCACTGAGAGTGCGTGAAGCAAAAGCAATTGGTCTCTCCTCCCCACTACGTGATACATGAGTGATCACTGCCCCAACTCCATACAGAGAGTCATCACCTGCTAGCTTGATCTCCTGAGATACGCCATAGTGAACTAAAATGGTGCTCTCTACCAATTTTCTTTCACACACCTTGAATGTTGTATCACATTCTTTTGACCAGTTCCAATGGACCTGTTTTTTTCAATAGTTCATTCAGTAGATGTAATACTGTAGCCAAATTTGGTAGGAACATCCCATAATAGTTCAAAAGACCCAAGACTGAACGAAGTTCAGTGACATTCCTGCGAGTGGGTGCATTTCTGATTGCATCCAACTTTTCCATGGTTGGATGTAAACCATCTTTGTTTACTGCTTACCCTAAGCACTTCACTGAGTTTTTAAATAACTCACACTTGCGAGCAGATACTCGTACTCTGTGCTTCTCTAGTCATTTGAGGACTTCATTCAATATGTTATTATAAATTTGCCTATTTGGTGCTGAAATTAGTATGTCATCCAAATAACATACTACCCCTTCAATACCTTGCAAAACCTGGTTCATCACCCCTTGGAGTATGGCAGGGGCAGAAGACTCTCCAAACGGTAGCCTATTAAATTGATATAGGCCTAGATGAGCATTTATAGTCAAGCATGACTTGGACTCCTCATCTAGTTCAAGCTGTAAGTAGGCATTCGTAAGATCCAGTTTTGAGAAGGTCTGACCACCTGTCAGTGTTGTGAATAAATCTTCTATATTCGGCAATGTATTGGGAACATTACCCTCTGGAACCTGGTTTACAGTTACTTTATAATCACCACACAATCTTACCTTACTCTTGGCACTTAGGTACAACAACAATGGGTGTAGCCCAATTACATCGATCTATCTTACAAATAATGTTCTCAGTCTCTAGTCTTTTGAATTCTTGCTCAACTTTCTCCTTGAGTGCATTTGGTACGAAACGTGGCTTGTAGTAAACTGATCTAGCATCCTTCTGTATCCTGACAATTGCCTTGAAGCCTTGGATCAGACTGCCCATTTCGCAGAACACCTTCGGATACTTCTTGATAACATCCTCCGTTGCTGCAAATCTCGCTTCCACACGGAAAATCTCACCCCAATCCAGCTTCAGTGATCTCAACCAATTTCTTCCTAGTAAGGCAGGCTTGTCTCCTTTCACTACTATTCGAGGCAAGTTCTGAAATTGATCCTTGTATTTCACCGTTACGGTGATAAGAACTACCATAGGAATGTTCTCTCCCGAGTAGCCTCGCAGCTGTATCTTGGATTTCTCCAATGGGAAATCCCGCAATTTGTTGAAGTATAGCGACTCCGGTACTACACTCACGGATGCACCCGTGTCGATTTCCATTGTTGTCTTGAATCCTGCAACATCTATGTGGATTTTGATACTTTCCGAATCGCTCTCCATTAACCTCGAGCTGCTGATGACGTATAACTCTAACATTTCCTCGTCTTGTTGTTGTTCTTCCATGCTATGTAGTCTCTTGGGATTTCTACTCCTAGCTTTTAATGCTGAGCTCATAGATTTGAAAGCTGGTTTACCCTTCAGTCGGCATGCCTTCACAAGATGCCCAGTCTTTCTGCAGAAGAAACACTCTGCCTTCACATATTGACAACTTTGAGTAATGTGTTGTCCCAGGCACCTATCGCACGACTTCGACGCTCTGTTAGAATTTCCAGTTTCTGAGACTTTGGGCCCCTGCCGTCTTTTACTTTGAACTTGCAGGCAATTTACCTCAGTTGACTGACAACCGTAATTATTATTTAATTCTCGGGAATATTGTTCGGCCATGCCCATCGACCTCGCTGTCTGACAAGCAATCTCAAAAGTCAAGTCATCCGTCATCAATAACTTCCTTCTGATCGCATCATTTTTCACCCCACAAACAAAACGATCCCGCAATGCTCGGATTTGAAAGTTTCTGAATTTACAGACTGGATAGCTTTTTTACTGCAACGATGTAATTACTGATATTAACATCAGACTTTTGATTCCGTATCCCGAAACGTTAGCTTTCAGTAATTTCTAACGGTTTGGGGTTGTAGTACTGCTCCACTTCGTTAAAATCTCTTTGGCACGTCAGGCACAAGCAGATTTACCAGCGTTTCAAACCATTCTGATCCAGCTTCCGATAAGAAAATCGCCCTCTTACGTTCCAATATCGCCTGATTCTGGACCGCATTGTCTGGAACTTCAATTATATTATTTGCAGTGATCCACATACACTTTAAAACATTCCCAGTCGTGTCCAAATTCTCCCAAATGTCCCATTACACCCGTGGGTACTGCCATTTTAATTTCTAGCTGTTCACACAGTGTGCTGTATTTTACCTCAGATTTTGTTGCTTTTTCCAAGGACAGAAGCTCCCAAAGTCCCTCTGTCGGCTGGCTGAATCCTTCACCAACAAAATTTCAGCTTTTAAATCATCCGAAAAATCCCATCTCGTTGCCAAATGTGATATATTCACTGAGCACAGCATACACAGCTTCTAACATGGCAGGCAGCTCTGTCGGAATCCTCCGGAACATGCCTGGTTCTGTTAATTATTAACTCTGCAGTTGCAGTACATAATACTTCGACATCCACAGTGTGGAGCTACAAACATTACAAGCTTACAGACATTACACCGCCCCTCTCTCTCTCTCTGCCCCCTCCCCTCCCGCTCCCCTCTCTCTCTCCTCCCCCTCTCTCTCTGCCCACCTCCCCTCTGTCTCTGCCCCCTCCTACTCTCTCTCTCTCTCTCCCCTCCCTCTCTGCCCCCTCCCCTCTCTCTCTCTGCCCACCTCCCCTCTGTCTCTGCCCCCTACCCCCCTCTCACTCTCTCCCCTCCCCCCACACTCTCTCTGCCCCCTCCCTCCTCTCTCTCTCTCTCCCTCTCTCTCTCTCTTTCTGCCCCCCACCCCCCTCTCTCTCTCTCCTCCCCTCTTTGCCACCCTCCCTCTCTCTGGCCCCTCTCCCCTCCCACTCTCATTTTCCCTCTCTCTCTGGGCCCTCCCCTTCCCTCTCTCCTCCCCTCTCTCTCTGCAATGTTTCCCTCTCTTTGTCCCCCTCCCCCTCTCTCTCTGCTCCCCTCCATCTCTCTCTGTCTCCTCCCTCTCCCTCCCCTCTCCCTCTCTCTGCCCCCTCCCCCTCCCACCTCTCTCTCTATCTCTCTCTCCCCTCCCTCTCTACCCCACTATGATACCCCTACCCCTCTCTCTGCCCCCCTGCCCCCTCTCCCCTCTCTCTCTCCCTGCCCTTCTCCCCTCCCCATCTCTGTCACTGCCCCCTCCTCCCCTCTTTCTCTGCCCACTCCCCCTCTCTCTCTGCCCCTCCCCCTCTCTCTCCCCTTCCCTCTCTATCTGCCACCCCTCCCGCTCTCTGCCCCTCCCCTCTCTCTCTCTCTCTCTCTCTCCTCCTCCATCTGACCCCTCTTTCCGTCTCTTTTCCCCCCTCCCCTCCCCTCTCTCTCTCTCTGCACCCCTCTCGCTCCCCCTCCCTCTAACTCCTCTCCTCTCTCCCTGTCGCCCTCCTCCTCTCTCTCCTCCCCATCTCTTTCTCTCCACCCCTTCCCCCCTCTCTCTCTGCCACTCCCCCTCTCTCTGCCACTCCCCTCTCTCTCTGCTACCCTCTCCCCCTCTCTCTCTCCCCCTCCCCTCTCTCTCTCCCCTCCCCCCTCTCTCTCCCCCTCCCCCTCTCTCTCCCCCTCCCCCTCTCTCTCCCCCTCCCCCTCTCTCTCCCTCCCCTCCCTTTCTCTGCCCCCTCCCCCTCTGTCTCTGCCCCTCCCCCTTCTCTCCATGTCCTCCCCTCCTCTCTCTCCACCCCTCTCTCACTCCTCCCCCCTCACCCCTCTCTCTCCTCCCCTCTGTCTCTGCCCCCATCTCACTCTGCCCCCTCCCCCTCTCTATCTCTGACCCCTCCCTCTCCACCTCTCTGTTTCTCCCCCCTCCACCCTCTGTCTCCACCCTCCCCCTCTCTCTCTGCCCCCCTTGCCCCTCTCTCTCTCCCCTCCTCTCTCTCTCTCTCTCTCTCTCTCTCTCTCTCTCTCCCCTCCCTCTCTCTGCCCCCCTTCTCTCTCCCCTCCCCCTCCCTCTCTCTCCTCTCCTCTCTCTCTGTCCCCTCCTCCTCTTTCTCTCTCTCCTCCCCTCTCTCTCTCTCTCTCTCTCTCTCTCTCTCTTCTCCCCTCTCTCTCTGCCACTCCCCCTCTCTCTCCCTCCCCTCTCTCTCCTTCCCTCCCCTCTCTCTCTCCCTCCCCTCCCTTTCTCTGACCCTCCCCCTCTCTCACCCCTCCCCTCTCTCTCTGCCCCCTCCCCCCCTTTCTCTCTGCCCTCTCCTCCCTTCTCTCTCTCTCTCCTTCCTCTCTCCTTCCCCTCTCTGCCCCACTCTCCCTCTGCCCCCCTCCCCCCTCTCCCTCTGCCCCCTCCCCCCTCTCCCTCTCTCCTGCCCTCTCTCTCTGCCCCCTCCACCCTCTCTCTCCTCTCCTCCCCCCCTCTCTCTCTCTCTCTCCTCCCCTCCCCCCTCTCTCTCCACTTCCCTCCTCTCTCTCTCTCTCTCTCTCTCTCTCCACTCCCCTCCCCCCTCTCTCTCCACTCCCCTCTCTCTCCGCCCACCTCCCCCTCTCTCTCTCCTCACCTTTCTCTCTGCACATCTCTCTGCTCTCTCTCCCTGTGATATCTTCACAGAGCACAAGCACACACAGCTTCCTACATGGCAGGCAGCTCTCTCGGAAGCCTCCGGAAATCTGCTTGGTTCTGGTTATTATTAACTATGCAGTTGCAGTACACAATACGTCCACATCCACAGTGTGGAGCTACAAACATTACCAGCTTACAGACATAACACTCCCCCGCCCCCTCTCTCTGCCCACCTGCCCCTCTCCCCCCTCTCTCTCTCTCTCTCCTCCCCTCTTTCTCTCTCCACCCCATCCCCCTCTCTCTCTGCCCCCTCCCCCTCTCTCTCTCTCCTCCCCTCTCTCTCTGCCCCCTCCCCTCTCTCTCTCTCGGGCCCCCTCCCCACTCCCCCTCCCACCCGCTCTCTCTCTGCCCTCTCCGCCCCCTCTCTCTCTCTCTCTCTGTCCCCTCCCCCTCTCTCGCTCTGCCCCACTCCCACTCACCCTCCCCTCTCTCTCTGCCCCCCTCCCCTCTCTCTCTGCCCACTCCACCTCTCTTTCTGCCCCCTTCCCCCTCCCCTTCTCCGTCTCTGCCCCCTCCCCTCTCCCTCTGCCCCCCTCCACCCTTTCTCTGCCCCCCTCCACCTTCTTTCTCTGCCCCGCCTCCAACATGTCTCTCTCTGTCCCCCCCACTCCCCTCTCTCTCTGCCCCCTCCCACTATCTCTCTGCCCCTCCCCCTCTCTCTCCCCTCCCCCCTCTCTCTCTTAGCCCTGCTCCCCTCTCTCTCTCACCCCTCCCCTCTCTCTCTCTCCTCCCCTCTCCCTCTCCCACTCCCCTTCCATCTCTTTCTGCCACCCCTCCTTCTCTCCAACCCCTCCCTCTCCTCCCCTCTTTCTCTGCCCTCTCCCCTCTCTCTCTGCCACATCTCCCCCTCTCTCTCTGCCCCCTCCCCCTCTCTCTCCGCCCCTCCCCCTCTCTCTCCGCGCCTCTCCCCCTCTCTCTCCTCTCCTCTCCTCTCTCTCTCTGCCACCCTTCCCCTCTCTCTCTCTCAGCCCCTCCCCCCTCTCTCGCTCTCTGCCCCCCTCCCCCCCTCTCTCTCTGCCTCCTCCCAAAGGGCAAAAAATGCTAGTGGGAGTTGTGTACAGACCACCAAACAGTATTAGTGAGGTTGGGGATGGCATCAAAGAAGAAATTAGGCATACGTCCAATAACGGTACAGCATTTGTCATGGGCAACATTAGTCTACATATAGATTGGGCTAACCAAGTTGGTAGCAATGCGGTGGATGAGGATTTCCTGGAGTGTTGGCTTTCTAGACCAATATGTCAAGGAACCAACTAGAGAGCTGGCCATCCTAGACTGGGTGTTGTGTAATGAGAGAGGACTAATTAGCAATCTTGTTGTGCGAGGCTCCCTGGGGAAGAGTGACCAGAATATGGTAGAATTCTTTATTAAGATGGAGAGTGACAGTGTTAATTCAGAGACTTGAGTCCTGAACTTAAGGAAAGGTAACTTCGAAGGTATGAGACGAGAATTGGCTAGGATAGACTGGCAAATGATACTTAAACGGTTGACAGTGGATAGGCAATGGCAGACATTTATAGATTACATGGATGAACTTCCAGAATTGTACATTTCTGTCTGGAGTAAAAATAAAACGGGGAAAGTAGCTCAACCGTGGCTAATAAGGGAAATTAGGGATAGTGTTAAATCCAAGAAAGAGGCATATAAATTGGCCAGAAATGCAGTAAACCTGAGGACTGAGAGAAATTTAGAATTCAGCAGAGGAGGACAAATGGTCTAATTAGGAGGGGGAAAATAGAGTATGAGAGGAAGCTTGCAGGGAACATAAAGACTGACTGCAAAAGCTTCTATAGATATGTGAAGAGAAAAAGATTAGTGAAGACCAACATAGGTCCTTTGCAGTCAGAATCAGGTGCATTTATAATGGGGAACAAAGAAATGGCAGACTAATTGAACAAATATTTTGGATCTGTCTTCACTAAGGAAGACACAAATAACCTTCCGGAAATACTAGGGGTTCGAGGGTCTAGCGAAAAGGAGGAACTGAAGGAAATCCTTATTAGTCAGGAAATTGTGTTAGGGAAATTGATGGGATTGAAGGCCGATCCCCAGGGCCTGATAGTCTGCATCCCAGAGTACTTAAGGAAGTGGCCCTAGAAATAGTGGATGCATTAGTGATCATTTTCCAACATTCTATTGACTTTGGATCAATTCCTATGGACTGGAGGATAGCTAATGTAACATCACTTTTTATAAAAGGAGGGAGAGAGAAAACAGGGAATTAGCCTGAACATCGGTGGTGGGGAAAATGTTGGAATCAATTATTAAAGATGAAATAGCAGCGCATTTGGAAAGCAGTGACAGGATCGGTCCAAGTCAGCATGGATTTATGAAAGGGAAATCATGCTTGACAAATCTTCTAGAATATTTTGAGGATGTAACTAGTAAAGTGGACAATGGAGAACCAGTGAATGTGGTGTATTTGGACTTTCAAAAGGCTTTTGACAAGGTCCCACACAAGAGATTGTTGTGCAAAATTAAAGCACATGCTATTGGAGGTCGTGTATTGACATGAATAGAGAACTGCTTGGCAGACAGGAAGCAGAGAGTCGGAATAAACGGGTCCTTTTCAGAATGGCAGGCAGTGACCAGTGGGGTGCCGCAGGGCTCAGTGCTGGGACCCCAGCTCTTTACAATATACATCAATGATTTAGACGAAGGAATTGAATGTAATATCTCCAAGTTTGCAGATGACACTAAGCTGGGTGGTGGTGTGAGCTGTGAGGAGGATGCTAAGAGGCTGCAGGGTGACTTGGACAGGTTAGGTGAGTGGGCAAATGCATGGCAGATGCAGTATAATGTGGATAAGTGTGAGGTTATCCATTTTGGGGGCAAAAACACGAAGGCAGAATATTATCTGAATGGTGACAGTTCAGGAAAAGGGTAGGTGCAACGGGACCCGGGTGTCATAGTACATCAGTCATTGAAGTTTGGCAGCCAGGTACAGTAGGCGGTGAAGCAGGCGAATGGCATGTTGGCCTTCATAGCTGCAGGATTTGAGTATAGGAGCAGGGAGGTCTTACTGCAGTTGTACAGAGCCTTGGTGAGGCCACACCTGGAATATTGTGTTCAGTTTTGGTCTCCTAATCTGAGGAAGGACGTTCTTGCTATTGAGGGAGTACAGCGAAGGTTCACCAAATTGATTCCCGGGATGGTAGGACTGACATATGAGGAGAGACTGGATCAACTGGGCTTGTATCCACTGGAGTTTTGAAGAATGAGAGGGGATCTCATAGAAACATATAAAATTCCGACGGGATTGGACAGGTTAGAGGCAGGAAGAATATTCCCGTTGCTGAGGAGTTCCAGAACCAGGGGTCACAGTCTAAGACTAAGGGGTAAGCCATTTAGGACTGTAATGAGGAGAAACTTCTTCACTCAGAGAGTGGTTAACCTGTGGAATTCTCTACCGCAGAAATTTGTTGAGGCCAGTTCGTTTGATATACTCAAGAGGGAGTTAGATATGGCCCTTGCGGCCAAAGAGATCAAGGGTTATGGAGAGAAAGCAGGAAAGGGGTACTGAGGTTGAATGATCAGCCTTAATCTTATTGACTGGCAGTGCAGGGCCGAAGGGCCGAATGGCCTGCTCCTGCACCAAATTTCTATGTTTCTATGTTTCTATGTTTCTATGTTTCTCCCCTCCCTCTCACTCTCTCTCTGCCCCCTCCCCTCCTCGCTCTCTCTCTCTCTCTGGCCCCCTCCCCCCTCGCTCTCTCTCTCTCACTCTGTCCCCCCTCCCCCTTTCCCTCTTCCCCCTCTCTCTCTCTGCTCCCCATTCCACCCTCTCTCTCTCTGCCCCCCTTCCCCCTCTGTCTCTGCCCCCCACTCCCCCTCTCTCTGCCCCCTCCCCCCCTCTCTCTCTGCCCCTTCCACCCTCTCTCTCTCTCCATGTCTCCCCTTCTCTCTCTGTCCCCTTCCCCCCCTCTGTCTATTCCCCCCTCCCCTCTCTCCGCCACCCCCATCCCTCTTTCTCTGCCCCCCTCCGGCTTTCTCTCCCCTCCCCTCTCTCACCTCCCCTCCCCCCTCTCTCTCTCTCTCTCTCTCTCTCTCTCTCTCTCTCTCTCTCTCTCTCCCTTCCTTCTCTGACCCCCTCCCCCCTCTGCCCTCCTCCCCCTGCACCCCTCCCCTCTCTCTCTCAGCACCCCCTCTCCATCTTCTCTCTGCCCCCTCCCCCTCTCTCCCTCGTTCTCTCTCTCTCTCTGCCCCGCCCCCTCTCTCTCTCTCTCTCTCTCTTCCCCCTCCCTCTCTCCCTCCCTCCGCCCCCTCTTTCTCTCTCTCTCTCTATGCCCCCCTCCCCTTCGCTCTCCTTTCCCCTCTCTCCCTCTCCCCCTCTCCCTGCCCCTCTCCCCCTCACCCCGCCCCTCTCCCCCTCACCTCTCCCCCTCTCTCTGCCCCCCTCTCCCCACCCCTCTCCCCCCTCTCTCTCTAGCTCCACCTCCTCTGCTGTCTGCCACCCCTCTTCCCGCCCCTCTCCCCCTCTCTCTCTCTCTCTGAACCCCCACCCTCCCCCCTGTCTCCCTCTCTCTCCGCCCTCCCCTGCTCTCTTTCTGCCACCTCCTTTTTGTAACAGACCCATTGTCAAACAAAATATTAAAATTCTCGCCATCGCTCCCCCCCCATTGGTTGCGAGGCTGGGCGGGCCCTGATCTCCCATTGGTCGGTGTATCTGTCACTTTGTCCGGACCACCTCTTCCCAACCAACAGCCTCGCTCTCGATTTTTGATTGTTCGTCCTTGCACTTCAGTACTTCGAAAATAACTTAAATTTACGATTTTTGGGGTGCAGGTGTGTGCCGAACACATTTTGTAAGTTATCTACATTTTCATTTTTTTCCTCCCAGTAAAAACATTTTAAAAACCTGAGAATAATGCTTTCTTCAAAAATCGATTGCAAGATAGTTCTTTACTTTTCATGGACAAAATCCTCTGTGTCATGTGTAAATGTTTCCATTTACAGCCTTGTGTTGCTTTGAAAATTAAATATATAATTGGATTTGTTAGATGATATGCCCTTATGCTGTGCCTGTTTGCACCAACTGTAAAATGTTCATACGTAATTGCTCATCATCATAGGCAGTCCCTCGAAATCGAGGAAGACTTGCTTCCACTCTAAAAGTGAGTTCTTAGGTGACTGAACAGTCCAATACGGGAATTACAGTCTCTGTCACAGGTGGGACAGACAGTCGTTGAGGGTAAGGGTGGGTGGGACTGGTTTGACGCACTTTCCTTCCGCTGCATGCTCTCGGCGATGAGACTCGAGGTGCTCAGCGCCCTTCCACGTCTTTGAGCCATACAGGAGAGCGGGTATCACTGCAGCCCTGTAGACCATGAGTTTGGTGGCAGATTTGAGGACCTGTTCTTCGAACACTCTCTTCCTCAAGCAGCTGAAGGCTGCGCTGGTGCACTGGAGGCAGTGTTGAACCTCCTCGTCAATGTCTGCCCTTGTTGATAATAGGTACCTGAGGTATGGAAAGTAGTCCACATTGTCTGGGGCCGTGCCGTGGATCTTGATGATTGGGGGGCAGTGCTGTGTGGCGGGGTCAGGTTGGTGGTGGACCTTTGTCTTACGGATGTTTAGTGTAAGGCCCATGCTATTGTACGCCTCAGTGAAGATATTGACTATGACTTGTGTCATGTATGTTACCTTTATGTAACAACACTGCAATCCTGTATATACGTAAGAAATGAACACCTTGACCACAGGGGGTGAACTTGTGGGAGACACGCCTTACCCGGTCATGCAGCAAACTAATCGATGAGCACCTCAAACCGGCGAGCAGCGTACACATGGCCCGACACAGATTCTACTCCCACCGACGTCGGGAAGGACAGAGCATACCGGATTTCGTTGTGGACCTCCGGCGCTTGGCCAGCCTCTACAAGTTCACAGACGCCTGCAGGGGGGAGATGCTGAGGGATTTCTTTATTGAGGGCATCGGTCATGCTGGGATTTTCAGAAAGCTAATTGAGACCAAGGACTTGACCTTGGAAGTGGCGGCGTTGATGGCTCAGACTTTTATGGCGGGGGAGGAGGAAGCCAAGATAATATACGCACGCAATTCTGCCTCCAGGGAGTCAATATCATAAACGCAACACAGAGCCCTACAGGCAGGCAAGGGCAGTTTGACACACCCCAGGCAGCAATAGACCCAAGAGTAAGTCTCCAACAGAGACAATGGCAGGCTGAATGGACATTTACGCCACCCCAGTGGACAATGCGGCCCAGGATGGGGCCATTGACACCCACTAACAGGGTGCTCAAGAGCAGTCAAAGGGACAATCAGCGAGGAATGCCTTGTAACAGCTCTTTTGTTCACAACAATGGGAATCTCAGTTCATGCTGGAGGTGTGGGGGCAGACATGCTGCCAGGACTTGCAGGTTTCAACAGTTCGTCCGCAGAAATTGTAACCTCAGTGGCCATTTAGCCAGAATGTGCAGAAAGCCTGTAACCAGGCTAATATACGAGGCGGATGAACCAGATGAGGGGTCTGCGAGGCAGGATGACGCTTGGGGCAAATCAATGGACGCTGAAGTTCAGCGGGTTCATGTGGCAAACATTCACAGCTCATATACCAAAACGCCACCTATGATGATGAAAGTCCTATTAAACGGTATCCCTATACACATGGAGCTAGACACAGGGGCCAGCCAGTCACTCATGAGTGTTCAACAATTCAAAAAGCTGTGGCCGCTCAAAGCCAGCAGACCCAAACTGGAACACATTGAGACACAATTATGGACGTACACCAAAGAAATCATTCCAGTGCTAGGCAGTACAATGTTGGCGGTCACACACAATGGATCGGTGAACCGGCTGCCGCTCTGGATTGTCCCGGGCAATGGTCCCGCACTGTTGGGGAGGAGCTGGTTAGCTGAGATGAACTGGAAATGGGGGGATTTGCATGCCATGTTATCTGTGGAGTGAAGTTCATGCTCACAGGTCCTACAGCAATTTGAGTCACTATTTCAACCTGGCGTCGGGACGTTCAAAGGTACCAAAGTAGTGATACGCATCACCCCGGACGCTAGACCAGTGCACCACAAAGTCAGAGCGGTGCCGTATGTGATGCGGGAGAAAATTGAGAGCGAGTTGGACTGGTTGCTGAGAGAGGGCATCATCTCACCCGTTGAATTCAGCAACTGGCGAGCCCCATTGTTCCCATCCTAAAAGCGGATGGCTCGGGCAGGATCTGTGGCGACTACAAGGCCACTATCAACCGGGTGTCCCTACAAGACCAATACCCGCTCCTGAGAGTGGAGGACCTTTTTGCCACGCTGGCAGGCGGCAAGCTGTTCATCAAGTTGGACCTTACTTCAGCCTACATGACCCAAGAACTGGTCGACGAATCTAAACTACTGACCACCATCACCACGCACAAGGGACTGTTTGTTTACAACAGGTGTCCATTTGGCATTCAGTCAGCGGCCGCGATTTTTCAAAGAAACATGGAAAGCCTGCTCAAATCCATTCCTGGGACAATCGTATTTCAGGACGACATCTTCATCACCGGTCGTGACACCGAGGAACACCTCTACAACCTGGAGGAGGTGCTACGCTGACTGGACCGGGTAGGCCTGCGACTCAAGAAGCCTAAGTGTGTGTTTTTGGCTCCCAAGGTCGAGTTTCTGGGCAGGAGGGTTGCTGCAGACGGGATTCGGCCTACCGAATCCAAAACGGAGGCGATTCGACGAGCGCCCAGGCCCTGCACATCGGAGTTGCGTTCATTTCTGGGACTCTTGAACTATTTCGGGAACTTTCTGCCGAACTTAGGCACATTGTTGGAGCCACTACACGTGCTCCTGCGTAAGGGTTGCGATTGGTTTTGGGGGGACTGTCAGGAACGGGTTTTCAATCGGGCGCGGAACCTACTTTGTTCAAATAAGTTGTTGACCCTGTACAACCCCCGTAAGAAATTGGTTCTGACATGTGATGCATCGTCCTATGGGGTTGGGTGCGTGTTGCAGCAGGGTAACGCTGAGGGCCAACTGCAACCTGTGGCTTATGTCTCCAGGTCGCTCTCTCAAGCTGAACGGGGATATGGGATGGTTGATGTGTCTATGGGGTGAAAAAGATGCATCAGTAACTTTTTTGGCAGGAGGTTCGAATTAGAAACGGACCACAAGCTGTTAACATCCCTGCTGTCAGACAGCAAGGCTGTCAATGCCAATGCGTCAGCTCGCATACAGCGATGGGCTCTCACGCTTGCTGCATATGACTACACCATACGGCACCGGCCCGGCACCAAAAACTGCGCTGACACGCTCAGCAGGCTTCCACTGGCCACCACTGAGGGGGCAGCGGAGCAAAGCGGTGAGATGGTCATGGCTGTCGATGCCTTTGACAGCGCAGTCGCCCCCATCACAGCCCGCCAGATCAAACTCTGGACCAACAGAGATCCCCTCCTATCCTTGATTAAGAAATGTGTCCTGACTGGGGATTGGGCGCCCACACACGGAGCATGCCCTGAGGAGGTCAGACCATTTCACAGACGGATGGATGAGCTCTCCATCCAAGCCGACTGCCTACTATGGGGCAGCCGGGTAGTCAGGCCCCAGAGGGGCAGGGAAGCATTCATCACGGAACTCCACAGCGAGCACCCAGGCATCGTGCTGATGAAGGCCATTGCCCGGTCACATGTGGTGGCCTGGAATTGATTCAGACCTGGAACACTCTGTTCGTAGGTGCACGACGTGTGCCCAGCTAGGTAATGCCCCCAGGGAGGCCCCGCTCAACCCATGGCCCTGGCCCACCAGGCCATGGTCACGTATTCACGTAGACTACGCGGGCTCGTTCATGGGAAAAATGTTTCTCATTGTTGTTGATGCATACTCGAAATGGATCGAGTGCATCATTTTGAATTTGTGCATGATATCCAGCACCTTGGTGAGTCTGTGCGCGGTCTTTTTGACCCGCGACTTGCCGGACATCCTTGTTAGCGATAATGGCCCATGTTTCACAAGCTATGAATTCCGGGAGTTCATGTCGGGTAATGGCATTAACCATGTCAGGACAGCACCGTTCAAGCCGGCCTCCAATGGCCAGGCGGAACGTGCGGTCCAAATCATAAAACAAGGCATGCTCCGGATTCAAGGTATGCTCCCTTCAATGTCGCCTATTGCGCCTCCTGCTGGCCTATGGGTCAAGGGGGTCCCGCCCATGGAGCTACTCATGAAACGAACACTCAAAACTCGGCTGTCCCTCATTCATCCAATCCTGTCCGACATTGTTGAGGGCAAGCTCCAGTCCCAAAACGAATACCATGACTGAAATTCAAGAGGGAGATGTATAGAAATTGATGACCCCGTATTTGTTCTCAATCACACTTTGGGGCCCAAATGGCTTGCGGGTACTGTCATAGACAAAGAGGGGAATAGGGTCATAGTGATTAAACTTAACAATGGGCAGATATGCCGCAAGCATCTGGACCAAGTAAAAAAGAGGTTCAGCATGGACACTGAGGAACCTGAGGAAGATCATGAGATGGTATTCACACCACCGCCAGTGAACGAGCAACAAGAACATTCAGCAGCATGCACAGTCCCTGCGGTTAGCCCAGACAGGCCAGAATCACCACAGGTGACAGACACGCATACCAAGGCTCAACAACCAGAGCCCCAACTGCGGCGCTCCACGAGAGAGCGCAGACCACCCGAGAGACTTAACCTATGATCCCAATAAGATGTTGAGGGGGAGGTGATGTCATGTATGTAACCTTTATGTAACAACACTGCAATACTGTATATATGTAAGAAATGCACACCTTGACCACAGGGGGTGAACTTGTGGGAGACACTCCTCACCTGGTCATCCAGGTATATAAAGGGAGGTCCCACGCAGGGTCATCATTTCTTGGTCCTGTGAATAAAGGTTCAGGTCATGGAGTGACCTTGTCCATAGAATGTGCCTCGTGTGGATTTCTGGTATTGTGTAAGGACTTTACAACTTAGAGTTCAGTCTCTGTGCAGATACAAGTGGCATCTGTAGTTCGACGACAGAAGTTGGGACGGTCTTGGATCTGGCCTGGAGACGATAAAGGTTGAACAGGTTCCCACTGGTTCTGTAGTTTAGATCCACTCAAGCGGGCAGCCGATTGAGTGTGAGGAGGAGCACTGCAGCGAGGAAGATCGAGATGAGGGTTGGCGCAATGATCGTAATTGCAAGGCAGTTGATGGGAAATTAGCCCAACTCTGCACCAGCAATTAGCATTTCAATGTCGTTGCGGCTCATCTGTCAATCGGACTTGACTGGTCGCAAGTTTGGGATTTAGCGCATGTGCTTAATCCCGAACTTGCTGTCCATTTCAAAGGCAGTCTGACCAGCTGCAACTTCTGGCCCAATGTATGTTAATCCACAAAAGCATTGTTTCTTAAGAATGTGTTCTTTTCGAACATTTGCTAGTTCTGACGAAGGGTCATTAACCTGAAGCGTTAGCTCTGTTTTTCTCTCCACAGATGCTGCCTGACCCACTGAGATATCCTGCATTGCTGCTTTTGTATCTTAATCCATCCTTAAAGCTGCACTAGGTCACTCCAGAGAGACTTTAGTTACAGCTTTACACAACACACGAGATAGGAGCAGGAGTAGGAGTAGGCTATTTGACGCCTTGAGTCTGCTCTGCCACTCAATAAGATCATGGCTGATCTGATCATGAAGGGCAAGTTGCTGCTTGGTGAATGAGTTGGCCACATTGTCTGCCCTATCGCACAGACCTTCAAGGTCCCAGACTTCATGGTCAGCAATATCCTTATACCCACGTTTCTTAGAAGCATTGAACAATGCAATTCGAGAGTAAAGGACACCCTAAGCTAGTCACAATTACATGACAATTGTTGTGCCCTTAAATGCCATTCTGAACGTGGTGGGCAGCTGAAGGTCTGATGTTGTTAATCATACAGTTGGAGCAGTATACCATGCAGAAGCTCTGCAGTGTATTGACCACACATAAAGGATCTCCTCACAATTTTGGTAGCACAGTACAAAAACTGATATCTGGCTGTTACATATTTATGGATGATTTTGGTTCCTCCATGCTGATGGATTCAGTGTTTGCTTGTGCCCTGTTAATGCTCGACTATGAGAGGCTAATCGCCTCAGGATTGGTTTCAGCAGACCTAAATGAATACAACTGGCCTATTGAGAAACAAAATTGTTCAATTAATTACTTTACAATGCACACACATTGTAGATCCACAGAGACTACTGCAATGCCAGAGAGGCACAGAATAATTATTAGGCAGTTGAAATGAATAGGTCCTCACTTGCTACCAAGCTGGTTTAACAAATCCCCACATTTAAAGAGCAATTCAAAATGTCCTGATTTGGAAAAAAAAAACATTTTCATACAATGAACAGGTTACTTGTTTATAGCAGTATACTATATAATTCACAACATCTATGCTACTCCTGTTACTGCTGAATGGATCCTGACTGACCTCCTAAACTCTATTCATGGCTGCCCATTTGGAACCATGTTTAAGGATCCACTGACCGTCGATGGGCCACTGTACAGAAAAATTCTAAAAGGACAAAGGGTGTTAAAAAAAAAAAGCCTGAAGGCTTTGTGTCTTAATGCAAGGAGTATCCGCAATAAGGTGGATTAATTAACTGTGCAAATAGATGTTAACAAATATGATGTGATTGGGATTACGGAGACGTGGTTCCAGGATGATCAGGGCTGGGAACTCAACATCCAGGGGTATTCAACATTCAGGAAGGATAGAATAAAAGGAAAAGGAGTTGGGGTAGCATTGCTGGTTAAAGAGGAGATTAATGCAATAGTTAGGAAGAACATTAGCTTGGATGATGTGGAATCTATTTGGGTAGAGCTGCAGAACACCAAAGGGCAAAAAACATTAGTGGGAGTTGTGTATAGATCTCCAAACAGTAGTAGTGATGTTGGGGAGGATATCAAACAGGAAATTAGGGGTGCATGCAATAAAGGTGCAGCAGTTATAATGGGTGACTTTAATATGCACATAGATTGGGCGAGCCAAACTGGAAGCAATACGGTGGAGGAGGATTCCCTGGAGTGCATAAGGGATGGTTTTCGAGACCAATATGTCGAGGAACCAACTAGGGGGGAGGCCATCTTAGACTGGGTGTTGTGTAATGAGAGAGGATTAATTAGCAATCTCATTGTGCGAGGCCCCTTGGGGAAGAGTGACCATAACATGGTGGAATTCTGCATTAGGATGGAGAATGAAACAGTTAATTCAGAGACCATGGTCCAGAACTTAAAGAAGGGTAACTTTGAAGGTATGAGGCGTGAATTGGCTAGGATAGATTGGTGAATGATACTTAAGGGGTTGACTGTGGATGGGCAATGGCAGACATTTAGAGACCGCATGGATGAACTACAACAATTGTACATTCCTGTCTGGCGTAAAAATAAAAAAGGGAAGGTGGCTCAACCGTGGCTATCAAGGGAAATCAGGGATAGTATTAAAGCCAAGGAAGTGGCATACAAATTGGCCAGAAATAGCAGTGAACCCGGGGACTGGGAGAAATTTAGAACTCAGCAGAGGAGGACAAAGGGTTTGATTAGGGCAGGGAAAATGGAGTACGAGAAGAAGCTTGCAGGGAACATTAAGGCGGATTGCAAAAGTTTCTATAGGTATGTAAAGAGAAAAAGGTTAGTAAAGACAAACGTAGGTCCCCTGCAGTCAGAATCAGGGGAAGTCATAACTGGGAACAAAGAAATGGCAGACCAATTGAACAAGTACTTTGGTTCGGTATTCACTAAGGAGGACACCAACAACCTTCCGGATATAAAAGGGGTCAGAGGGTCTAGTAAGGAGGAGGAACTGAGGGAAATCTTTATTAGTCGGGAAATTGTGTTGGGGAAATTGATGGGATTGAAGGCCGATAAATCCCCAGGGCCTGATGGACTGCATCCCAGAGTACTTAAGGAGGTGGCCTTGGAAATAGTGGATGCATTGACAGTCATTTTCCAACATTCCATTGACTCTGGATCAGTTCCTATCGAGTGGAGGGTAGCCAATGTAACCCCACTTTTTAAAAAAGGAGGGAGAGAGAAAACAGGGAATTATAGACCGGTCAGCCTGACCTCAGTAGTGGGTAAAATGATGGAATCAATTATTAAGGATGTCATAGCAGTGCATTTGGAAAATGGTGACATGATAGGTCCAAGTCAGCATGGATTTGTGAAAGGGAAATCATGCTTGACAAACCTTCTGGAATTTTTTGAGGATGTTTCCAGTAAAGTGGATAAGGGAGAACCAGTTGATGTGGTATATTTGGACTTTCAGAAGGCTTTCGACAAGGTCCCACACAAGAGATTAATGTGCAAAGTTAAAGCACATGGGATTGGGGGTAGTGTGCTGACATGGATTGAGAACTGGTTGTCAGACACGAAGCAAAGAGTAGGAGTAAATGGGTACTTTTCAGAATGGCAGGCAGTGACTAGTGGGGTACCTCAAGGTTCTGTGCTGGGGCCCCAGCTGTTTACATTGTACATTAATGATTTAGACAAGGGGATTAAATGTAGTATCTCCAAATTTGCGGATGACACTAAGTTGGGTGGCAGTGTGAGCTGCGAGGAGGATGCTATGAGGCTGCAGAGTGACTTGGATAGGTTAGGTGAGTGGGCAAATGCATGGCAGTTGAAGTATAATGTGGATAAATGTGAGGTTATCCACTTTGGTGGTAAAAACAGAGAGACAGACTATTATCTGAATGGTGACAGTTTAGGAAAAGGGGAGGTGCAACGAGACCTGGGTGTTATGGTACATCAGTCATTGAAGGTTGGCATGCAGGTACAGCAGGCGGTTAAGAAAGCAAATGTCATGTTGTCCTTCATAGCGAGGGGATTTGAGTACAGGGGCAGGGAGGTGTTGCTACAGTTGTACAGGGCCTTGGTGAGGCCACACCTGGAGTATTGTGTACAGTTTTCATCTCCTAACTTGAGGAAGGACATTCTTGCTATTGAGGGAGTGCAGCGAAGATTCACCAGACCGATTCCCGGGATGGTGGGACTGACCTATCAAGAAAGACTGGATCAACTGGGCTTGTATTAACTGGAGTTCAGAAGAATGAGAGGGGACCTCATAGAAACGTTTAAAATTCTGACGGGTTTCGACAGGTTAGATGCAGGAAGTTGGGGAAGTCCAGAACCAGGGGTCACAGTCTAAGGATAAGGGGTAAGCCATTAAGGACCGAGATGAGGAGAAACTTCTTCACCCAGAGAGTGGTGAACCTGTGGAATTCTCTACCACAGAAAGTAGTTGAGGCCAATTCACTAAATATATTCAAAAGGGAACTAGATGAAGTCCTTACTACTCAGGGGATCAAGGGGTATGGCGAGAAAGCAGGAAGGGGGTACTGAAGTGCATGTTCAGCCATGAACTCATTGAATGGCGGTGCAGGCTAGAAGGGCTGAATGGCCTACTCCTGCACCTATTTTCTATGTTTCTATGTTTCTATGCTAAATCACTTCATTGCTAAATGTTAAATGCTATTGGCTGCAGATCTACAACAGTGGCCCAGTACCAGGACTGGTCTGCTTTCCACTGACACATCCATGATTCATGACCAGTCCTTGAACCTATGTTCCCGCGTCTTTCTTCGCAAATTAATTAAAAATAATATTCTGGATTTACCAGTTCTGTTCCATTATCTTGCATACAACTATAAGACCTCTTCTCAGTCAGCTTTTTGTCTGGTTTGAAAATCTCAAATTTCTCCAGTTTTTCCTCAACGCAGATCTTCATGACTAGGGATCAGCCTCATGTCTCTTCTCTGAACAGTGCTGAAATGGACACAGTACTCCAGGTGTAGTCTGACCAGAGCACTGTACAGTTTGCTCATGACTTCCTCTGACATATTCTAATGGACGGGCGATGTAGTTCAAAATTCTATTGGCTTTATTGATTGCTGTTGTGTATTGGTTCGACATGTTTAGCATCAAGTCTACTAAGAGATCTCCTTCCGTTTCATCCTTCAACTGTTTCAGCACCATTAACAGAGTATGGGCTAAAACTTTGCCAGACTGTCCTTATTTGACAAATAATGCCATTTTTGTGAAAAAATAAGAAAACTGTTGCCATTTTTTAATGGGTTAAGTTTCGTCAAAAAATACCCCCGTCCTTAAAAAAAACTGCGTTGCTGGAGGAATCGTGTTGGAAAACGCTCAGAGGCCGATATCGCGAAAAATATAGGGGGAAAAACACCCCCCAAAAATTTCAAAAATAAAAGAATAAAAATTGAGAAAACATTCACAAAAGCATTAACAACAGAATCACCCAAAATTTAAAAAAAAATTCAACTTATCTTTTTTGTAGGTCTTCTTACTTACCGGCATTTGTGAAGCTGCAATTACAGGGTTTTCAAAACGGTGCTTTGCGAAGCGAGTATGGCAGTGCCAAACGGCCAAACTTCGGCGCTACGTTTTTTTAGGTATGGCGTTACTGAAAATAGTAATATTTTGATAATGTCATCCTTAAGGTTTGTGGAATTTTAGATACTTTACTTTTAGGACAAAAACTTTGTTTTAACCCGAAAAAAATTGGGTTAAAACGCACGTGATGGTGACGAATTTATAGCCCTCTAGAGTGTGTGTGCAGCAAATTGCATCAGCCATGTTCTGCCACTTACATATTTTGTCCAACTCATTCCCTGGTTCCTGAGCTCCCCCTCCGTGTTTGGTGCGATTTGCAAAATTTTGATCATTTTGTATTCAGTCTCTGAATCCAAGTCATTTATGTGAATTAGAAATAGTAGTAGCCCTGATGTTGAACTGTAGCCTTATTGCTAGGGATTGCCTTGAATCCCCATTGCTTTGTGTTTAATAGCCTCTCACATGGAAATTTGACACATGCCTTTTGAAGGTCAAATTGCTTCTAATCAACACCTGGGTGCTAAACCTGCAGGTGTCTGTTTTAGCAACTCGAGGCAAGTTCAAATGATGGTAATAGAAACATAGAAACATAAAAACATAGAAACATAGAAAATAGGTGCAGGAGTAGGCCATTCGGCCCTTCGAGCCTGCACCGCCATTCAATGAGTTCATGGCTGAACATGCAACCTCAGTACCCCATTCCTGCTTTCTCGCCATACCCCTTGATCCCCCCTAGTAGTAAGGACTACATCGAACTCCCTTTTGAATATATTTAGTGAATTAGCCTCAACAACTTTTTGTGGTAGAGAATTCCACAGGTTCACCACTCTCTGGGTGAAGAAGTTTCTCCTCATCTCGGTCCTAAATGGCTTACCCCTTATCCTTAGACTGTGACCCCTGGTTCTGGACTTCCCCAACATTGGGAACATTCTTCCTGCATCTAACCTGTCTAAACCCATCAGAATTTTAAACGTTTCTATGAGATCCCCTCTCATTCTTCTGAACTCCAGTGAATACAAGCCCAGTTGATCCAGTCTTTCTTGATATGTCAGTCCCGCCATCCCGGGAATCAGTCTGGTGAACCTTCGCTGCACTCCCTCAATAGCAAGAATGTCCGTCCTCAAGTTAGGAGGCCAAAACTGTACACAATACTCCAGGTGTGGCCTCACCAAGGCCCTGTGCAACTATAGTAACACCTCCCTGCCCCTGTACTCAAATCCCCTCGCTATGAAGGCCAACATGCCATTTGCTTTCTTAACCGCCATGCACTCCAAGGTCCCTTTGTTGCTCTACACTTCTCAGCGTCCTACCATTTAATGTGCATTCCCTTTCCTTGTCAGCCCTCACACTTCTCTGGATAAAATTCCATTTGCCACTGTTCTTCCCACCTGACCAGTTGATTGATATTCCCGTGCAGTCCGCAGCTTTCTTCTTCATTATCAACCACACAGCCGATTTTAGTACCATCTGCAAACTTCTTAATCATACCCCCTATATTCAAGTCTAGATCATTGATGTATATCACAAAAAGCAAGGGACCTAGTACTGAGCCCTGCAGAACCCCACTGGAAACATCCTGTAATCAGCAATTCGGCCCAAAATTGCATGCTAAAACCAGACTTTCAAACAGGCATGTCTTATTAGCACATCACCCACATTGTGCCCAATTTCACCCTTTCACCAATGTAACCGTCCTGAGCTGGACAAGCACTGCATCTCAGTGCTTCCTTGACGCACGAGGAGCTGGATTTTCGAGGGGTTTGTGACCCGTTTAGAGCCTGGGCAGGGCACAAAAACAGTTTTTTTTTGGTGCGAAATGAGGCACACAACATTTTGTGCCCAGCCAGAAATTTCGACAGTGGTTTTGCGGCGGCGCTACAACTTAGCTCCCGCCCAATGTTTTCACTGTTTGGATGATGTCAATCGGTGTGCAATGTTGCACTAGCGCCCCAGGTGGAACATTCAAGCATATCGCCCAATTTAGTGTCAGCCCGGGAACCTGCCAGCAAAAAACAGTTGCACCCAGGTCAGACTCAGGGCGCACCCAGTGCAAACGGTGTCATCTTTAAAATGGAGGAGAAGTTGAGTGCATGAAAGGATTGGGAGAAGAAGGCTATGTTTATCATAGTGAAACCTTTTTTGAGTTTATAGTTCATTTTAAAGGACATTTAAGGACATTTTAAAAGATGGGGGCCATATTCCTGACTGCTAAATTTATATGGTGTCGAGCTGCAAGAAGGCATGTTGATGATCATTTTGAATGTAATCAAAGAGGTTGCAGATGTATGGGGAGGAGGCCTTACCTCCAACGAGTTTACAGGGAACATCGCTCATACCTGAGGCACACTCTTCTCATAGGCAGTTCCTCAAATCGAGGATGACTTGCTTCCATGCCAAAAAAAGATGAGTTCACAGGTGTTTCAATGAAGGACCTAATATTCCAGGTTCCTACTTCATGAAGGGTTGAAGATGCCTGTGCGTGGATTTTTTTAATGTGTTGTGGCCGTTGCAGAGCTAGGACTTGGTCCAGTGGCAAGGGTTATCGAAGACGACTGGAGACCAGCTCTGCTGCACAGGCCTAGTACCTGTGTGAATGGAATAACAACAGGCTGCATTTGGACACGGGTACAGTTCCAATAGAAGATTAGATCTGCAAAATGCAGTTGGAGTTGGATTGGCCTCCTATTGAGGACGGATGGAGGAGACATTCGGTGCACACCCTTGGATGGACAACAATTGCTAGGGCAGTTCGGAGACCTCATTTGACACAGATGAATGGTTATATCAGAGAAAAACAAATTGGGCAAGCAAAGCTGAACAGAAAAAATTGTGCTAGATTGAGTAACTAGTGGAATCTGATTGTAGGCTGGGTAAGCAAAGCATAGATGATTAAATGAAAGCGTCTGTGTGAGAGAAGGTTAAAAAATACCTTTTTCTCAAGTTCTTCATTTCGAATGAACTTCCTGTTGTCTGGTACATAAACATGCATTTATCTGGTTGTTTTATTTCGTCAATGAAATAAGGTTCCTGTTATATCTGCTTTTGTCTTAATCATCTTTTTAATTTTCCATTATTCAATTGTACAATCCTAGACAGTAAAAACATTAAAAAATCCAAGCAAGTAATGCATAAGCAATCCACACTAACATTATCAGTTAGTCAATGAGATTATATATTGATTCTGTTATTATATTCACAAGATATGTCAACTAAAGGAAAAAATGGCCTGAGTTGATAGAAACATAGAAAATAGGTGCAGGAGTAGGCCATTTGGCCCTTCACGCCTGCACCACCATTCAATAAGATCATGGCTGATCATTCACCTCAGTACCCCTTTCTTGCTTTCTCTCCATACCCCTTGATCCCTTTAGCTGTAAGGGCCATATCTAACTCCCTCTTGAATGCATCCAATGAACTGGCATCAACGACTCATTGTGATAGGGAATTCCACAGGTTGACAACTCTGAGTGAAGAAGTTTCTCCTTATCTCAGTCCTAAATGGCTTACCACTTATCCTTCGACTGTGTTCTCTGGTTCTGGACTTCCCCAATATCGGGAACATTCTACCTGCATCTAACCTGTCCAGTCCCGTCAGAATTTTATACGTTTCTATGAGATCCCCTCTTCTCCTTCTAAACTCCAGTGTATAAAGGCCCAGTCGATCCAGTCTCTCCTCATATGTCAGTCCGGCCATCCCCGGAATCGGTCTGGTGAACCTTCGCTGCACTCCCTCAATAGCAAGAACGTCCTTCCTCAGATTAGGAGACCAAAACTGCACACAATATTCAAGGTGTGGCCTCACCAAAGCCCTGTACAACTGCAGTAAGACCTCCCTGCTCCTATACTCAAATCCCCTAGCTATGAAGGCCAACATGCTATTTGCCTTCTTCACCGCCTGTTGTACCTGCATGCCAACTATCAATGACTGATGTACCGTGACATGCAGGTCTCGTTGCGCCTCCCCTTTTCCTAATCTTCCGCCATTCAGATAATATTCTGCCTTCGTGTTTTGCCCCCAAAGTGGATAACCTCACATTGATCCACATTATATTGCATCTGCCATGCATTTGCCCACTCACCTAACCTGTCCAAGTCAACCTGCAGCCTCTTAGCATCCTCCTCACAGCTCACACCGCCACCCAGCTTATCCGCAAACTTGGAGATATTACACTCAATTCCTTCATCTAAATCATTAATGTATATTGTAAATAGCTGGGGTCCCAGCACTGAGCCCTGCGGCATCCCACTAGTCACTGCCTGACATTTGGAAAAGGACCCGTTTCTCCCGACTCTCTGCTTCCTGTCTGCCAACCAGTTCTCTATCCATGTCAGTACATTACCCCCAATACCATGTGCTTTAATTTTGCACACCAATCTCTTGTGTGGGATATTATCAAAAGTCTTTTGAAAGTCCAAATACACCACATCCACTGATTCTCCCTTGTCCACTCTGCTAGTTACATCCTCAAGAAATTCCAGAAGATTCGTCAAGCATGATTTCCCTTTCATAAATCCATGCTGACTTGGACCGTTCCTGTCAGTGCTTTCCAAATGCGTTGCTATTTCATCTTTAATAATTGATTCCAACATTTTCCACACTACTGATGTCAGACTAACCGGTCGAGAATGACCCGTTTTCTCTCTCCCTCCCTTTTTAAAAAGTGATGTTACATTAGCTACCCTCCAGTCCATAGGAACTGATCCAGATTCAATAGGCTGTTGGAAAATGATCACTAATGCATCCACTATTTCTAGGGCCACTTCCTTAAGTACTCTGGGATGCAGACTATCAGGCCCTGGAGATTTATCGGCCTTCAATCCCATCAATTTCCCTAACACAATTTCCCGCCTAATAAGGATATCCTTCAGTTCCTCCTTCTCACTAGACCCTCGGTCCCCTAGTATTTCCGGACGGTTATTTGTATCTTCCTTCGTGAAGGCAGATCCAAAGTATTTGTTCAATTGGTCTGCCATTTCTTTGTTCCCCATTATAAATTCACCTGAATCTGACTGCAAGGGACCTACATTTGTCTTCACTAATCTTTTTCTCTTCACATATCTATAGAAGCTTTTGCAGTCAGTTTTTATGTTCCCGGCAAGCTTCCTCTCATACTTTATTTTCCTCCTCCTAATTAAACCCTTTGTCTTCCTCTGCTGAATTCTAAATTTCTCCTAGTCCTCAGGTTTGCTGCTTTTTCTGGCCAATGTATATGCCTCTTCCTTGGATTAACACTATCATTAATTTCCCTTGTTAGCCACGGTTGAGCCACTCTCCCCATTTTATTTTTACTCGAGACAGGGATGCACAATTATTGAACTTCATCCATGTGATCTTTAAATGTTTGCCATTTCCTATCCACCATCAACCCTTTAAGTATCATTTGCCAGTCCATTTTAGCCAATTCAGGTCTCATGCCATCGTAGTTACCTTTCATTAAGGTCAGGACCCTAGTCTCTGAATTAACTGTGCCATTCTCCATCTTAATAAAGAATTCTACCATATTATGGTCACTCCTTCCCAAGTCCTTGTACAACAAGATTGCTAATTAGTCCTTTCTCCTTACACAGCACCCAGTCTAGGATGGCTAGCCCTCTAGATGGTTCATCAACATATTGATCCAGAAAACCATCCCTAATACACTCCAGAAAATCCTCCTCCACCTTATGACTACCAGTTTGGTTAGCCCAATCTATATGTAAATTAAAGTCGCCCATGATAACTGCTGTACCTTTATTGTACGCATCCCTAATTTCTTGTTTGATGCTGTTCCCAACCTCACTACTACTGTTTAGTGGTCTGTACTCAATTCCCACTGGCATTTTCTGCCCTTTGGTATTCCACAGCTCCACACATATAGATTCCACATCATCCAAGCTAACGTCCTTCCTTACTATTGCGTTAATTTCCTCTTTAACCAACAATGCTACCCCACCTCCTTTTCCTTTCTGTCTATCCTTCCTGAATGTTGAATACCCCTGGGTGTTGAGTTCCCAGCCTTGGTCACCCTGGAGCCATGTCTCCGTGATGCCAATTATATCATTTTCATTCATTGCTGCCTGTGCAGTTAATTTGTCCACCTTTTTACGAATACTCCTCGCATTGAGGCTCAGAGCTTTCAGGCTTGTCTTTTTAACACGCTTTGCCCCTTTAGAATTTTGCTGTAATGTGGCCCTTTTTGATTTTTGGCAAAATGTTTATGTGTATACATATTTTTCATCAATAACCGAATTACGTCAGTGGTGGCTCCCATCCTGGTTCAACTGTGGCTCAGTGGGTAGTACACTTATCTCTCAGTTAGAAGGTTGTGGGTTCAAATCCCCCTCCAGGGACTTGAGCACATAAATCTAGGCTGACACTCCAGTGCAATGCTGAAGGACTGCTGTATTGTTGGAGGTGTTGTCTTTCGGATGAGAGTTAAACCAAGGCTCTGCTCAAGAGAGGATATAAAAGATCCCATGGCACTATTTTGAAGAAGAGCAGGGGAGTTATCCCATTCTCCTGGACAATATTTATCCCTCAGTCAACATAACAAAAACAGATTATCTGGTCATCATCACATTGCTGTTTGTGGGAGTTTGCTCTGCACAAATTGGCTGCCACATTGCCACATTACAACAGTGACTACACTCCAAAAGTACTTCATTGACTGTAAAGTGCTTTGAGACGTCCGGTGCTTGTGAAAGGTGCTATATAAATGGAAGTCTTTCTTTTTCTATATTGCCACGTTAACTTGGATTGTGCAATTAGGATTTTGCAAATCATTAAATATCTGATTGTAAAATTGTCATCTCTAAACATCTGCTGGATAAATGTATTTCTTACAAACACTTCCTTTGAGTGAAGTTGTCCCTTGGGGGCTTTAAAATGCCTCTACTAACCTTAGCTAAATAGTTTCCCAGAAGTCATAAGCAGGGCTTTTCACTCTGCAATGGATAGGTTCCACGAGTTCTGCAGTAATTATTAATTCTTAAGACGAGGTATCAATAGTCAATAATGGAGCAATTAGATAAGATTAAACCTATTAATTCTGTCAATTAATTAAATCACATTAATTTTGATGAAGGGTTACACCTGAAATGTTAGCCTATCATGCTCTTTGAGATGCCAATTATAATTTGTCTTGAGGTTAGCAAAATATGTGTCTTGATGAAACTCAGGAGCTATTTTTGGACTGTTGACGTTCGGTATTTTAGACAAGTATGCACCACCATGCACTTACTGCCCAGCCATTAACGCCTTTATGTAACATCAGCAGTGAGAGATTATTTTGGTTTACTGTTTCAATAAACAAGAACGAGGAGCTTGATTTATGTTAATACAAGTGAATGTAACATTCAGGAGTATAGAGTGTTCAGTAAAGACAGAATGGAATCCTGAGTTGAGCAAAATTAATTCTGAGAGAGGGAGAAAGTTACAGAATCAACTACTCTGGTTAAATACCTCTAACAAAAAAAAAATCCACACAAATACATGGAATATGCTACTGACTACAGAGTCAGTTTAAAAAGGACAAATTGATTCATGAAAGGATAGGGAATTCTAATGGGAGACATCAAGAATCTATAAACTAGGAGAACCCAAGTAGTTTAGAATCAGCGTTGGTAAATGTAATGCTTCACTGTTTCATGACTTAGGGCTGGATTTTTGGGATTTTTCCAATTTTGCCCATTTCCGGGCACAAATCACAGCAAAAAAGTTTTATAGTGCCGGATTAGTGTTAGCGCCAGAGTGCGCAACTTTTGCCAAATGAAAGTTCACGATGAGTGTTAGCACTAATTCCAGCGTTGCCCACAGAACTTGTGTGGCAGGGCCAAAAATTCGAACCATTAAGAAAAAAATCAGCCGTTCTGCGCATGCGCAAATTTTTTTTTCCCGTGCTTCTGGTCTGCTGTCCGATCGCAAATGCTAATGCAGGGTGCGACCATGCGCATGCGCAGTACACCCAGGGCTGGATCAGCCATTTTACTTTTTGATTTTCATGATGGAGGACAACAGGTAGCATGCAAGGAGATTCAGTCCAGAGGCAAACGAGGCTCTAGTGAGAGCTGTGGAGCGTCGATGGCCTGAGATGGGCAGGAGGGGTGGATCTAGACCCCTCCTATCAGTATTGAACAAAATCTGTAGGGAAATTGCACAGGAGTTCACTGCGTCCGACATTGTGGAAAGGACTGCAACACAGTGCCAAAAGAAATTCACCGAACATTTGAGGGTCGTTAGAGTGAGTACAATTTTTATTGATGGACTCCTTCATTACTTAAATAATAAATCTGACACACTATTTGTTAGTTTGGCAACCTATTTGCCATGAATGATCTTTACACATTATTAAAATTGTTTTCTGAGATCTCAAAAGATGTTTCCGCACTTCGATGTTCTCCTGATGAACCATATGCAACTTCCAAGGCCATTAAACAGAGGACTGTATTACATTCAGATATTATGATATAAATGTTTTGGTGGTTGTGTGTGCCACAAGAGCAGATGGATCCTCTTGTAAGCATTCCCATTTTCATCTATGCAGGCAAAGAAGTCACACAATCGCCGGGAGCAGCCTCAGACAAGCGGCAGTCCGCCTCAGACTCTGCCACTCATCAACCTGGAGGAGCGAGTGGCAGGTCTCATTGGCGTCTCAGGTGGGCAACTGTCAGTGGAGCTGACCTCCTCTTGGATACTGAGGGTAAGTCCTGCACACTCCCTGGGCTGGATTGGGGCAATGTGATGCAGTGTCTGTGGACTAGGGTTGAGGCTGTTGTCTATGTAGGCACCTTTGGTAATGATTCCACGAGGCAGGGTATGATACTTAAACTGTGTAGACCTGTAGTCCTTTATTTGCAGCTCCTGAGTGACGACAGCAAGCTGTGAGTTCCCTTTTATACTGGGTTACTTGCCGTGTGCAGGCAACCCCTAGGTCTCCAACAGCAGCACCCGCTGGTGTACCGGTAAGGTGTGTGCAGTATAAGGGTACATTCAATGTGGTGTAACAGTGTTACAGACATCACACAGTAAACAGGCATGCATACACAACAATACTCCCCCCTGAGCATTTTACATATCCTTGTCGTCATGACCAGGGGAGGTGATCAGTGGTGGGCTATGGGAGGTTGTGGTGAGGGTTGTGTGGTTGTCAGGTGTGACCCCTGTGCTTGAGGCTGGCCTCGTACATTTCCCCTCCCTCACATACTGACCATGTGGGTGTTACTGTTGTGGAGTGCTGGGCAGGGCCACAAGACTGGGTGGGCTCCTTGTCCACCAATTGGGATGAGGGTCAGGTCATCCCAGGGTTTGCCAGGGAAGCTGAAGGGTATTGGCCTCATGCTCCTGGTGTTGGCCCTGGTGGCCAGGGGCTGTGGGGCTGGTCTGGCGCAGGTTGCCATTGATGGTGGCTTGGCTGCCCATTGACCACTGTCCTTGTAGTGGGTCTGCTCTCACTGCCTGTGTGTGTGTCCTTCAAGGGCATCACATTCGTTTCAAAGGTCCAGGCTACATGGTCAGGTAGCCTGCTGGACCGAGGGGTCTCCAACAGGGGGATTCCATTGGCATCAGCATGGTCCCTGTAGGACCCAATGTCCTTTGGCAGTGTCCTACCGGTATACATGACACCTTGGCTCTGATCACACATAGTCAAGCCTGCATTATACATTCTAGCATTTGCATCACTTTTGGGTGTCCTGGTTTTCACAGACATGGTTACATTAGGCATTTCACAATCTCTATCATTACTGTTAAGCATAATCAATTTGTTCTTAACCTTACTGACACCTGCATTCATATCATTAGTCACATTAGTTAAACCAGCATCACAATTCATTGTTACATTGCATACATTTTCATACTTGCACCCTTTAATCGCAGCTTTAGCTTTAAAGTCCGTGTACTCAAATAGTTGAAACTTCCCCTTTAAATTTCTTTGGTTACCGGTCTCCTTTAAGGGAGCCTTCAAATCCGATTGGCTGCTCGGTGTCATGTGATGCTCCTCCATGCTCACTGGTGCCATGGCAGCGGCGATTTTGATTACAAGTGTTTCTCCTTGTGCTGCTGGTGCTGTAGCCATTTCCTGGCTTTCCTGCAAGAGGGCTGTGGTGGTCTTTTCTTCCACAGCGCCAGCACGGGGCTATTCCGTTTGCCCCATGTGGCAGACTCAGGGTTGCAGGACTCGGGGCAGCATTTCTGCCTTTAGAAGTATCCATGCGGTGCACTGCGCTCGCCAGTTTAGAGTCCTAGATCAGTATTCGCCTGGAGTCGCCAGCCGAAACCATGTAGGCCTGGCTCACTTGGATTGCTTTCTGCAGGGTGACCATGATGTCAGCCGACAGCAATTTGTGTAGGAGGCCTTCGTGGCCGATTCCGATGACAAATATGTCCCTTAGTGCTCCATTAAGGTGGTCGCCAAAATTACACGGTGTAGCTAGTCTTCTTAAGTGTGCAGCATACTTGGCAATTTCTTGGCCCTCAGGTCGCCGGTAAGTGTAGAACTGGTGCCTGGCTGTGAGGATGCTTTCTTTCGGTTTTAGTTGTTCCTGTATGATTGTTACAATTTTCTCTTAGTGGTTGTCTTCTCCGGGGCTAGTAAGTTCCTGATGAGACCGTAGATGGTGGGCCCACAACTGCTAAGCAGGATGGCCCTGCGTTTGTTCGGTAGTGTAGCCGGTGTGTCCCCGTCCAGGTCGTTGGCTACAAAGAAATGTTCCAATCTTTCCACAAAAGCATCCCAATCTTCCCCCTCTGTAAATTGCTGGAAGTTGCTGAGGTTAGACATGTTGAGCATGTAGTTCATGACCTCGTATTCCCGTCGCCAGTTGTTGTGTATGTAGGCACCTTTGGTAATGACTCCACGAGGCAGGGTATGATACTTAAACTGTAGTCCTTTATTTGCAGCTCCTGAGTGATGACAACAAGCTGTGAGTTCCCTTTTATACTGGGTTACCTGCCGTGTGCAGGCAACCCCTAGGTCTCCAGCAACAGCACCCTCTAGTGTACCGGTAAGGTGTGTGCAGTATAAGGGTACATTCAATGTGGCAAACAGTGTTACAGACATCACACAGTAAACAGGCATGCATACACAACAGAGGCAATGTGATGCAGTGTCTGTGGGCTAGGGTTGGGGCAATGTGATGCAGTGTCTATGGACTTGGGTTGGGGCAATGTAATGCAGTGTCTGTGGGCCAGGGTTGGGGCAATGTGATGCAGTGTCTGTGGACTACATATAATGGAGTAGCTGCGGTATTACAAATGAGCCTGTGCTATGTGACCTTCCTCATGTCACCATGCCCCCTTCCCTGCTGCTAACCGCTCGTATGTTGCTTTCTACTTCCAGATGACCAGTCACAGGCGCCGAATCCCTCACCACAAACCTCCACCTCAGACCGTCATGTGGCGGGGAGGGGGCGGGGGGCGGCGGGGGAAGAAGGAATTTGAGGAAGAGAAGCTGACGGGGCAGATGCACTCAACACCTCTTTTGCAACCGTCAAACACCTCATCCGAGGATGATCTTACATTCCGGGCTTTGAGATCTCTGAGGCTCCAGGGACTAGTGGCATGAAGCAATGCAGTTTTGGGGTTGAATCCCGTATGCCATCTCTGTGGAGGGTGAGTCGGCAAAGTCGGTCTGCTGACAGACAGGCAAACGTTGAACTGGACATGGTGGGACTGTCCAGGGAGAGCATTCAGCTCACCCATCAGCTCTTGATGTCCTGGGTAGGATTCCCACGAGCATCGACAGTCTGAAAGCAATCATTATGGAGGTAGGGTCGCAGATTGTGGGTGCGTGCCGCAAAACCTGCGAGGCCATCAATACCCACACGCGGCTTGTGGCCTCCACCAGTGTGACACCCAGATCAGGAGGCTCACCAGTCAGAAGCCATGCCATGAGCTGATCCAGTGTATCCCCAGATGGCATCTCCAATGTCTCTCTCCCCAATTCAACAGGACTCTGGCTGCCTTGCTGCACAAACTCTTGCTGTCACTTTGGGTAGGGGCGGGGCGGGGGGGGGTGGGGAAGATCTGGTGCTAAAAGAGAATTGCTGTTTTGTTGTTATTTTATAAAAGTTTTCAAAGTTTCCCAATTCTGCTCAGAAAGTTATAAAAGTTCACAATGTTTAATACATTTTATTAAAGTTTCACAATTACGTTTACAAATAAATCATTTTGCTTACCTTAAACATTCCTGTGTGGTGTCTCATTTGCGGAATAAGAGGGGAAATAGTCAACATGATGGGATAGAGTGACCAGGCAATGGTCAAACGTGCCGTTCACTCTTCAAGCAAACCGATGAATTATGAGCTGCTGATGTAAGGCTTTTGCAGTGGCTAAAGCTCCACGAGGCCTCCCCAGTGGTGGGGGTGGGGGTGGTGGCATGGGTTCCTCGTCAGGCTCTTCTTCCTCATCTTCCTCCTCCTCCCCCCTCTCTCCTGAGGTGATCCTGCAATCCCCATTGGAAAATCCTGTCCCCTCATGCTGGGTAAGTTGTGTAGCATGCAGTACAACACAATGAACTCAGAGAACTGCCGAGGGCAGTATTGCATCAGCCTCCAGAGTGGTCCAGGCATCGGAGGCACTGCTTGAGCACTCCAATTGTCTGTTCGACGATGTTGCGTGTGGCTGCATGGCTCTCATTGTAGCAATATTCGGCTTCTGTCTGAGGGTTCCGGAGGGGAGGTCATGAGCCAGGTGGTGAGGCTGTAACCTTTATCCCCCACCATCCAACGCTGGCCTTGTGGTTGACGCTGGAACAGGCCTGAGACAGTGCTCTCATGCAAGATGAAAGCGTCATGGATGCTCCCTGGATATTGGGCATTGATTACCTTGAAGCACAGAGTATGGCTGCAGACAGTCTGTACGTTCATGGAGTGAAATCCCTTTTGGTTTCGGTAAATCTCTGGATTGTGTAAAGGTGCTCGCAGGGTGATGTGCGTACAGTCAATGGCACCCTGAACCTTGGGGAAGCCAGCAAATCACCCAAAACCTACAACCCTCTCATTCTGGGTCTCCTTGGACATTAGGAAGTTTATGAAGTGCATGCTGCGTGCGTACAGTGCAGCAGTCAACTGGCAAATGCAGCAATGTGTAGCGTACTGTGAGATGGAGCATATGTCCCCTGCTGATGCCTGAAAGGAGCCGGAGGCATAGAAGACAAGTGCCGCAGTCACCTTCACCTCAATGGGCATCGCAGTCCTGTTGCCGCTGGTAGGCTCTAGGTCTGCCTTTATGAGCTAGCATATCTGTCAGCACTTCTTTTCGGAAGCACAGCCTTCTAACGCACTGTACCTCCCCAGCCTCGTGTGGGTATTGATAGCCTCGCAGGTTTCGCGGCTCGAACCGACAACCTGCGACCCTACCTCCATAATGGTCGCTTTCAGACTGTCGATGCTCGCGGGAATCCTACCCAGGACATCAAGGAGCTGACGGGTGAGTTGAATGCACTTCCTGGAAAGTCCCACCATGTCCAGTTCAACATCTGCCTGTCTGTCAGCAGACCGACTTTGCCGACTCACCCTCCAGAGAGATGGCCTATGGGATTTGACCCCAGAACTGCGTTGCTGCATGCCACTAGTCCCAGGAGCCTCAGAGATCTCAAAGCCTGGGAATGTAAGATCATCCTCGGATGAGATGTTTGACGGTTGCAAAAGAGGTGTCGAGTGCATCTGCCCCATCAGCTCCTCTTCCTCAACTTCCTCCTTCCCACCCACCTCACGTCTGCCCGCCACATGACGGTCTGAGGTGAAGATTCGGCACCTGCGACTGGTCATCTGGAAGTAGAAAGCAACAGACGAGCGGTTAGCAGCAGGGGAGGGGGCAGGGTGACATGAGGAAGGTCACAGAGCACAGGCTCATTTGAAATACCGCAGCTGCTCCATTATATCTAGTCCAGAGACACTGCATGACATTGCCCCAACCCTAGTCTTGACACTGCATCACATTGTCCCAACCCAGCCCAGGGAGTGTGCAGGACTTACCCTCAGTATCCAAGAGGAGGTCAGCACCCCCACGGGCAGTTGCCATCTGAGATGCCGATGTTACCTGTCACTCGCTCCTCCAGGTTGGTGAATGGCAGGGTCTGAGGCGGACTGCCGCTTGTCTGAGGCTGCTCCTGGCGATTGTGTGACTTCTTTGCCTGCAAAGATGGGAATGCTTACAAGAGGGTCCATCTGCTCTTGTGGCACCAAAACACTTATATCATAATATCTGAATGTAATACAGTCCTCTGTTTAATGGCCTTAGAAGTTGCATGTGGTTCATCAGGAGAACATCGAAGTGCAGAAACATCTTTTGAGATCTCAGAAAGCAATTTTAATAATGTGTAAAGATCATTCATGGCAAATAGGTTGCCAAACTAACAAATAGTGTGTCAGATTTATAATTTAAGTAATGAAGGAGTCCATCAATAAAAATTGTACTCACTCTAACGACCCTCGAATGTTCGGTGAATTTCTTTTGGCACTGTGTTGCAGTCCTTTCCACAATGTTGGAGGCAGTGACCTCCTGTGCAATTTCCCTACAGATTTTATTCAATACTGATAGGAGGGGTCTAGATCCACCCCTCCTGTCCATCTCAGGCCATCGACGCTCCACAGCTCTCACTAGAGCCTCGTTTGCCTCTGGGCTGAATCTCCTTGCATGCTACCTGTTGTCCTCCATCATGAAAATCAAAAAGTAAAATGGCTGATCCAGCCCCGGGTGTACTGCGCATGCGCATGGTCGCACCCTGCACTGCATTAGCGTTTGCGATCGGACAGCAGAACGGCTGTTTTTTTTCATGATGGTTGGAACTTTCGGCCCTGCCACACAAATTCTGTGGTGCAAGGCTGGAATTAGTGCTAACGCTCATCGTGAACTTTCATTTGGTGAAAGTTGTGCTCAAGCTCACCCGGCACTAAAAAAATGTTTTGCTGTGATTTGCGCCCGGAAATGGGCAAAATTGGAAAAATGCCCCAAATCCAGTCCTAGGTCATGAAACAGTGAAGCATTACATTTACCAACGCTGATTCTAAACTACTTGGGTTCTCCTAGTTTATAGTTTCTTGATGTCTCCCATTAGAATTCCCTACCCTTTCATGAATCAATTTGTCCTTTTTAAACAGACTTTGTCATCAGCAGCATAATCCAAGTATTAGTGTGGATTTTTTTTTGTTAGAGGTATTTAACCAGAGTAGTTGATTCTGTAACTTTCTCCCTCTCCCAGAATCAATTTGCTTACCTCAGGATTCCATTCTGTCTTTACTGAACACTCAGTACTCCTGAATGTTAAATTCACTTGTATTAACATAAATCAAGCTTCTTGTTCTTGTTTATTGAAGCAGTAAACCAAAATAATCTCTTACTGCTGATGTTACATAAAGGTGTTAATGGCTGGGCAGTAAGTGCATGGTGGTGCACACTTGTCTAAAATACCGAACGTCAACAGTCCAAAAATAGCTCCTGAGTTTCATCAAGACACATATTTTGCTAACCTCAAGACAAATTATAATTGGCATCTCAAAGAGCATGATAGGCTAACATTTCAGGTGTAACCCTTCATCAAAATTAATGTGATTTAATTAATTGACAGAATTAATAGGTTTAATCTTATCTAATTGCTCCATTATTGACTATTGATACCTCGTCTTAAGAATTAATAATTACTGCAGAACTCTTGTGGAACCTATCCATTGCAGAGTGAAAAGCCCTGCTTATGACTTCTGGGAAACTATTCAGCTAAGGTTAGTAGAGGCATTTTAATAGCCCCCAAGGGACAACTTCACTCAAAGGAAGTGTTTGTAAGAAATACATTTATCCAGCAGATGTTTAGAGATGCCAATTTTACAATCAGATATTTAATGATTTGCAAAATCCTAATTGCACAATCCAAGTTAATGTGGCAATATAGAAAAAGAAAGACTTCCATTTGTATAGCACCTTTCACGAGCACCAGACATCTCAAAGCACTTTACAGTCAATGAAGTCCTTTTGGAGTGTAGTCACTGTTGTAATGTGGCAATGTGGCAGCCAATTTGTGCAGAGCAAACTCCCACAAACAGCAATGTGATGATGATCAGATAATCTGTTTTTGTTATGTTGACTGAGGGATAAATATTGTCCAGGAGACCGGGATAACTCCCCTGCTCTTCTTCAAAATAGTGTCATGAGATCTTTTAGATCTCTACCTGAGCATCCAAAAGACAGCACAGCATTCCTTCAGCATTGCACTGAAGTGTCAGCCTAGATTTATGTGCTCAAGTCCCTGGAGTGGGATTTGAACCCACTACCTTCTAACTCAGATGTGAGTGTGCTATCCACTGAGCCACAGCTGAACCAGGATGAAAGCCACCACTAATGTAATTCAGTTATTGATGAAAAATATGTATACATACAAACATTTTGCCAATATCAACGCAGGCCATTTTTTCCTTTAGTTGACATATCTTGTGAATATAATAACAGAATCAAAATATGATCTCATTGGCTAACTGATAATGTTAGTGTGGATTGCTTATGCATTACTTGTCTGGATTTTTTATGTTTTTACTGTCTAGGATTGTTCTTATACAATTCAATAATGGATAAATGAGAAAGATGATTAAGACAAAAGCAGATATAGCAGGAACCTTATTTCACTGACGAGATAAAACAATCAGATGAATGCATGTTTATGTACCATACAACAGGAAGTTCATTAGAAGTGAAGAACTTGAGAAAAAAGGTATTTTTTAACCTTCTCTCACACAGACACTCTCACTTAATCACCTATGCTTTGCTTATCCAGCTGACAATCAGATTCTACTAGTTAGCTCAATCTAGCACAACAATTTTTTTCTGTTCAGCTTTGCCTGCCCAATTTGTTTCTCTCTGATATAACCATTCATCTGTGTCAAATGAGGTCTCCCAACAGCCCTAGCAATTGCTGTCCATCCAAGGGTGTGCACCGAATGTCTCCTCCATCCGTCCTCAATAGGAGGCCAATCAAACTCCAACTGCATTTTGCAGATCTAATCTTCTATTGGAACTGCACCTGTGTCCAAATGCAGCCTGTTGTTATTCCAGTCACACAGGTACTAGGCCTGTGCAGCAGAGCTGGTCTCCAGTCGTCTTTGATAACCCTTGCCACTGGACCAAGACCTAGCTCTGTCAAGCCCGTGTGGTGGCTTCCAAGATGTAGGTTGGGACCTGGAATATTAAGTCCTTCATTGAAACACCTGTGAACTCATCCTTTTTTTGGCGTGGAAGTAAGTAATCCTCGTTTCAAGGGACTGTCTATGAGTGAGTGACAGGTAGCTCGGGGGTTTAATTTGGGGGAAAGTATCATTGTTCACCCTCCATGTAGAATGTAAAGTTCCCATTTTGACTTTTACCATGATATCTCCTGCTTTAAAACCATAGAAACCGCAAGGCTGGTATGATTTATATCGTCATTTGTTGCTCTTATTTATTACTCTCATTATAGCTGCCTGTTTTTTTTCCTGTTCCCTGCATGTAAACACCCTAAGCATTGTAGATTTTGGAAACAATGTTAAACAAGAAAATTAGTTGTAAATAAAACTTGCCTTTTATTTGACAACTTTTTGAAAAACCATAAATCAATTTCAGTGCAATCGACACTCTACACCATGCTGATTCTCTATACAGCATAATTGCATCAATGCAATCAATTAGAATGATTGTTAATCCTTCAACATGGGTGACAGTTAAAATCTAGCAGACTGAATAATCCACAAACTATATACGTTCCAAGATATTAAAAAATCTTAAGCATAAAGCAGTGTTAGTGAATCTAATTTCATCATTAACTCATGACATTAACTTTTAAATTACTACCAGTGCCCCTCTTTATCCTTCCTCTCTCCCTCCCCAGGGTGTTACATATCAACCTACTCCAGCAATGCAAGCTCTCCTATAAACTTCCTTACAATCACTACTCCTCATACTCTACAATTAATCAACAGGATGTATTTTAAATAATTCTTCCTTCCATCCATGGTAATCCTCATTTGTATATAGTGTTATGTATGTAAACATTGTAACTGTGTAAGACTTGCCACCAGAGGGCGCAACTGTTGGAGGCTCAAGGGTCACCTGCTCACCACGTGCCAAAAAAGTGAGGACAGAGAAAACAGGGAATTATAGACCAGTTAGCCTAACATCGGTGGTGGGGAAAATGCTGGAGTCAATTATTAACGATGTAATAGCAGCGCATTTGGAAAGCAGTGACAGGATCGATCCAAGTCAGCATGGATTTATGATAGGGAAATCATGCTTGACAAATTTTCTGGAATTTTTTGAGAATGTAACTAGTGAAGTGGATAAGGGAGAACCAGTAGATGTGATGTATTTGGACTTTCAAAATGCTTTTGACAAGGTCCCAAACAAGAGATTAGTGTGCAAAATTAAGGCACATGATATTGGGGGTAATGTATTGGCGTGGATAGAGAAATGGTTGGCAGACAGGAAGCAAAGAGTGGGAATAAATGGGTCCTTTTCAGAATGGCAGGCAGTGCCTAGTGTGTTGCTGCAGGGTTCAGTGCTGGGACTCCAGCTATTTAGAATATACATTAATGATTTAGACGAAGGAATTGAATGTAATATCTCCAAGTTTGCAGATGACACTAAGCTGTGTGGCAGTGCGAGCTGCATTGAGGATGCTAACATAGAAAACATAGAAACATAGAAAATAGGTGCAGGAGTAGGCCATTCGGCCCTTCTAGCCTGCACCGCCATTCAATGAGTTCATGGCTGAACATGCAACTTCAGTACCCCATTCCTGCTTTCTCACAATACCCCTTGATTCCTCTAGTAGTAAGGACTTCATCTAACTCCTTTTTGAATATATTTAGTGAATTGGCCTCAACAACTTTCTGTGGTAGAGAATTCCACAGGTTCACCACTCTCTGGGTGAAGAAATTCCTCCTCATCTCGGTCCTAAATGGCTTCCCCCTTATCCTTAGACTGTGTCCCCTGGTTCTGGACTTCCCCAACATTGGGAACATTCTTCCTGCATCTAACCTGTCTAACCCCGTCAGAATTTTAAACGTTTCTATGAGGTCCCCTCTCATTCTTCTGAACTCCAGTGAATACAAGCCCAGTTGATCCAGTCTTTCTTGATAGGTCAGTCCCGCCATCCCGGGAATCAGTCTGGTGAACCTTCGCTGCACTCCCTCAATAGCAAGAATGTCCTTCCTCAGGTTAGGAGACCAAAACTGTACACAATACTCCAGGTGTGGCCTCACCAAGGCCCTGTACAATTGTAGCAACACCTCCCTGCCCTTGTACTCAAATCCCCTCGCTATGAGGCTGCAGGAGGATTTGGACAGTTTAGGTGAATTGGCAGATGCAGTATAATGTGGATAAATGTGAGGTTATCCATTTTGGGGGCAAAAACACGAAGGCAGAATATTATCTGAATGGCGGCAGATTAGGAAAAGGGGAGGTGCAACAAGACCTGGGTGTCATGATTCATCAGTCACTGAAAGTGGGCATGCAGGTACAGCAGGCGGTAAAGAAGGCAAGTGGTATGTTGGCCTTCATAGCTAGGGGATTTGAGTATCGGAGCAGGGAGGTCTTACTGCAGTTGTACAGGGCCTTGGTGAGACCACACCTTGAGTATTGTGTGCCGTTTTGGTCTCCTAATCTGAGGAAGATCATTCTTGCTATTGAGGGAGTGCAGCGAAGGTTTACCAGACTGATTCCCGGGCTGGCAGGAGTGACATATGAGGAAAGACTGGATCGACTAGGCTTATAGTCACTGGAATTTAGAAGAATGAGAGGGGATCTCATAGAAACGTATAAAATTCTGACGGGACTGGACAGGTTAGATGCAGGATTAATGTTCCCGATATTGGGGAAGTCCAGAATCAGGGGACACAGTCTAAGGATAAGGGGTGAGCCATAAAAGACCGAGATGAGGAGAAACTTTTTCACCCAGAGAGTTATGAATCTGTGGCATTCTCTGCCACAGAAAGTTGTTGAGTCCAGTTCGTTGGACATATTCAAAAGGGAGTTAGATATGGCCCTTACGGCTAAAGGGATCAGTGGGTATGGAGAGAAGGCTGGGGTGGGGTACTGAGGTTGAATGATCAGCCATGATCTTACTGAATGGTGGTACAGGCTCGAAAGGCTGAGTGGCCTACTCCTGCACCTATTTTCTATGTTTCTATGTTGTCTGCCAAGCTGCTTAGGCACTCTGGAGTTATATTAAAGAGACTAAGGTCGCATCAGTTTTAGCTCACAGTACTCAGTCTTGTGGATGTTCTTCCATAATTAACATCTAGTAGTCCATTTGAGAACCAACATGAACTCCAGCTTTTGATTGGATATCAAGCTCCAAATGACAACAACAACTTGCATTTATATAGTGCCTATTCGAAAATGTCCAAAAGTTGTTTGTAGAGGCGTAATCAAAAATAAAAAAAGACACTAAGCCAAAGACTGCGATGATATCATCTCTCACTTTTTATTTTTTTGTTAACAATTTTAACTTTTGTTCATTTGATATATTTCATTGTACTTCACAGCATTACAAATATAAGTATATATTTATCAATCATTCATAACATTGACAGCAAATAGTTGATCTTGATTACTGTGAAATTTTTAATTTGGGTGCATTCAGCAAAGATTTACCAAAGATATAGTAGCATTACAAAAATTGTATGTGCTATTTGTGCATTTGTTTTTGTTGGAAAATAGAGTATAAGTCACATTAAGATATCAGAGTACTGTTATTTAACCCATCCAGCTCATCCTTTTTAACTAGATGAATTTCATGCTGCTTGCTTTGCTGGCATCAAACTTAAGGTAAGTTCGTGGAGGGAGAGTAGGGCAGCAATGCAGAGTAGAGCACTGATTGTGAGTACTGGAGAGTAGGAGGGAGTACTCCTGCTGTCCCCAAAAGGGATTCCACGCCCTGCACTTGCAGCTCGTTGTCGACCACAAGCAAATAATCATGGCAGTAAATGCCAATTTTCCAGGGAGCATCTATGATGCGCACATCTTGCGTGAGAGCACTGTCTCTGACCTGTTTAAGCGTCAGCCACAAGGTCACTGCTGGATGCTGGGGGACAAAGGATACGGCCTCGCCACCTGGTTCTTGACCCCATCCCCCCTCTGCAATCCCCAGACAGAAGCCGAGCATCACTACAATAACAGCCACATAGCCACACGCAATATCGTCGAAAAGACAACTGGAGTGCAGAAGCAGCTCTTCCGATGCCTGGACCACTCTGGGTGCAGCCTGCAATACTCCCCTCAGCAGTTCATTGTGGTGTGTTGCATGTTGCACAACTTAGCAATCATGAGGCGACAGGAATTGCCACAGGGGACTGTCGGTCCACCTCAGGATAGAGGAGAGGAGGAAGAGGAAGAGGAGGACAAGGTCGAGGAGGACGAGGAGCTTAGCAATGAACCCATGGCACCATACCCCCCCCACTTATTAAGAACATAAGAAATAGGAGCAGGCCATTGGGCCCTTCGAGCCTGCTCTGCCATTTAATAAGCTCATGGCTGATCTGATCATGGATTCAGCTCTATTTCCCTGCCCGCTCCCATAACCCTTGATTCCCTTATCGCTCAAAAATCTGTCTATCTCCGCCTTAAATATATTCAATGACTGAGCCTCCACAGCTCTCTGGGGCAGAGAATTCCACAGATTTACAACCTTCAGAGAAGAAATTCCTCCTCATCTCAGTTTTAAATGGGTGGCCCCTTATTCTAAGATTATACCCTCCTAGTTTTAGTTTCCCCTTTATCCTCTCTGCAGCCACCTTGTCGAGGCACCTCAATATCATATATGTTTCGATTAGATCACATCTCATTCTTCTGAACTCCAATGAGTATAGGCCCAACCTACTCAATCTTTCTTCGTAAGTCAACCCCCTCATCTCCGGAATCAACCTAGTGAACCTTCTCTGAACAGCCTCCAATGCAAGTATATCCTTCCTTAAATACGGAGACCAAAACAGTACGCAGTATTCCAGGTGTGACCTCACCAATACCCTACACAGTTGTAGCTGGACTCTTTTGCTTTTATACTCCATCCCCCTTGCAATAAACAGCACCGTGGTACTTACGCAATTGCAAAACTGGTACGTCAGCAGCTCATAAATGAACGCTTTGGTTGAACGGTGAGAGTTACATTTCATGCTTGCTTGGCCATTGTTTGCACCCTTTTTAATGATTGTTACCCTTGATTTTGTAAAAGTGAGTGAGACACTGCACAAGAATGGTTATGTTGAATTAATTTTTTTAGAAATTTTGAAAATTGAAAAACTTTACAGGGCCCCAAACTGGTCGACCAACCGCTGCCCACCACCCTTTGTCCACCAACATGCCGCCCAAAATCGCAAAATTCATCAAAAAATACCTACATACTGCCCAGCGGAAAATTCATCAATGACATACCCGTGCACACTGCCAATATAACCGACCAAAATTGCAAAATTCATCACTTACCACTGACATACCGCCGATCCTGCAGACCGCCTTGGAAAAGGTGGTTTTAAGTCGCTCTTCAGTCAGTGGTATGCATCTTTAGCTGTCTCTCCCTTCCCCCCACAGCAACGATCTCCCCCCACAGCAGCGATCTACCCCCCGTTTCCCCACACCGATCTCCCCCAACAGCGATCCCCTCCCCGCACCGATCTCACCCCCCACCCTCGCCATTAAGTTCCCCTCTTTTATATATATACATAGAAAAAACATCTGAAGAAAAAAAAGAAACCTCATTTAAAAGTACAAGTAAATAAAATCTCCAATCAAAATAAATGTGCTATTTTGTACAAAGGAATAGTGTACATACCTCCACAGTGATCTCAGGCCAGCAGTCTCTGTGGACGCTCGTCGGTGTCTCTCGGGGAACGGAGCTTCACAGCAGCATGTGCGTGTGCATAACTCGGGAGCCGAAGATTCCCAAGTGAAAAGGACTCACCGCCCACACACTGCCGGCTGCACTCCGCTCGGCATACCGCCGAGAAAAAAAATCATGAAAATCGTGCACACTCCGCCCCAGCGATATCCCAAAGTAAGCAATGACATACCGCCGGCACATGCTGAGAAATGGGCGGACCATCGGTTTCGACCAGTTTCGGCCCCATAATATTTGAAATAAAGTAAATTATTAAATAATTCTTTTTAAATGAAATGTGATGCATAATTTTACCAAACCAACCATTAACAACAACAAGAACAAACAGCGAAAACATTTAAAAACTACAAACTCCCACAATACCCCCCCAACAATCAACAATTTTGGAGTTACAAGTAAAAAAACACCCACAGCACCCCCCCAACCCGGCAAAAATTCTACCTGCGGCCAGCATTCCCACCGCCTTTCTCCCCCCCTCACTCCCCCCGCCCCTTACCCCCAATTGTTTTTTCCCATTACCCCTACCCCTGCCTGGGTTAGGACCATGGCGTTGTGCAGCAGAGCACTTTGAGCGCTGCTGCTGTAGGGGGAGTGACAGTGGCAGTGCCATGTGTGGGGATTCTGTAGAAGTTGAGGTTTCTGCAGACCCATCTTCAGAGTTGGAAGTAATTGATTGCTCCCGACTCCCATGTGCTGTCGGCACTGAGGTGCAGTGCCATATGGCATCGATGGAATCGGCGTTTCACCGCAATCAGTTCTGCGATGTCTGCCGATTGACGTGCTGATTGCGTGGCAATGTTCCCGGCTAAGCCACCCATGGCATGGACGAGCTCTCGACCAATGTCAACACTCGCCCTAGACAGTCCCACCATGTCCAGGTCGACGTCTGTCTGTCGTGGAGCATACCTGCCCTGCCGCATCAACCTCCGTGGATTCGGCACAAGGGGCTGGAACACTCGGTGTGGCCTGCTGCACACCACTTGGTCCCGCTACTTCCTCCGAGCTGAATCCATGAAAGATGGATTCCGCTGAGGAAGAAGTGGCCGTAGGTAGAATAGACCCTTGCCTCCCCACCTACCTCTCCTCAACATCCTCCTGCACATGTTGTGCACTTAACACACCCGCCGCAACAGCTTGTGGAGGGTCGTCGATGCATACGCTCTCCCGCTCCGGAAAGTATCACCTGCACCAGTAATGGCAAAGCTCCGGGGGGCTCAGCAGGTTGTTGAAGCTCCTGGGCAACTAGAAAACATAATATGAGAGGTTAGCAGCAAGGGAGGGGAAGGTTAGGGTGACATTGCGCAGGCATATGTAGAGGAGCAACACTGCTGCATTATATATCGTCGAGAGACGTTACATGAAATTAATATGAACAGAATGGACAGAAACTACATGGCATTAGATTTTGTGGTCCCAGCATTACATTACGTTACATTACATCATTTATACATTATATTCACATAGCATTAAATTACATGACCGCTGCATGGCCCAGGGATTATGCAGGACTTACCTGCCACTACCACAGGATCAGCACCACCGTGGGTGGCCGAGCGATTATGTGCTCCTACGAGGACTGTGGCCTGCTCCTCCAGGTCTGACACTTCAGCTAAGGCTTGGTGGCCCTCCTCCCGTGCGCTGATGCTCGGCGCGATTGGAAGATTTTTTTTCTGCAAAGATGACAAGAACATGGTATAAGCTAATTGCCCAGGTACTATTACGGAACACACAGATAGACATCCACAATTAACCATCCCCAATCCTTTTCTCAATGTTCCTTTAATGCACTGTTAGGATGCAAGTGATGCATGATGAACACATCTAAGTTAACAGAAAACCACTGTTATAAGATCGTTGATGGGAAATAATTTGTGACACCCAGCTCACCAACATTACAATGTGGCAGATTTACATTTTAAGTAATGAGTCAATGCATGATTAAAGTTATTACTTACTCTCGCAGATGATACAGTGTCATTCCAGCGCTTGCGGCACTGGCTTGCCTCCCGAAAGTCCTGAGCAACCGAGGACACCGCCTCCGAAATCTCTGACCATATCCTCTGGTAGACTGTCATGGCGGGTCCACCCCTGGTCAATTGAGTCCACCTCACCTCCACCTCACGGACCAAGGCCGCTTGAGCTTCAACAGAGAAATGCTTGGCCCTCTTCCTCCCTCCTACCTCTCGTTCCACCAATCCCTCACCTTCCCCCTCCATTATTTTCTGATGGAGATTTACATTTTTCAATATATTCAATATAATCAGTATTGATTATAAATAAATGTAGAAATTCGAGTCTGGAAACTCAAAAAGGTAATCAATTGCAGTGATTTATATGTTGTAGCTTCAAAAATTATTGCAGGCAGTCTCCTCTTTCTCTCTCTCTCTCTCTCTCTCTCTCTCTCTCTCTCTCTCTCTCTCTCTCTCTCTCTCTCTTCCCCCCAACCCCCCCACCCTCCCGCTTCTGCGCATGAGCGGGTGAACCCTGACCCCTGAATCACGGGGAAAATGTTACTATGAGAGAAAACAAACGCGCGTGCGCAGAAGGGCCATTGTCAAGGACGCCAGCCTTACACAACTAAGAACACCTCTACTCCCCGATATCTATTGCTACCGCCGGGGAAAAAAAGCCGAAACTAGCGCCTTTGATTCTTAGCGTTATTCCAGCGGTACTAAAATCGATCAGTGTATACTGCCGGAATACCGCTGAGATATGGGCGGTGGCGGTAATAAAATGGAATTTCTAGCCCCATAAATTTATGAAACATTTTCAGGGCTATGGAGAAAGAGCAGGGGAGCAGGGCTAATTGGATAGGTCTTTCAAAGAGCCAGCATAGGCACGATAGGCTGAATGGCTTCCTTCTTTGCTGTATCATTCTATGATTCTATAACAAAGAAAAATCAATTTGTTTTAAACCCTTCATTCCTTTAAGGCTGTGAGTCAATTGTGGTCTAAGCAACAATGATATTTTGACAGATGCCAGCAGCATAGATTCTCTTAATATTTCTCCAAGAATTGACCACAAACAACATCATGAAAACTCCATGAAACAGTCATCATCATTATCATAGGCAGTCCCTCGGAATCGAGGAAGACTTGCTTCCACTCTTAGCATGAGTTCTTAGGTGGCTGTACAGTCCAATATGAGAACCACAGTCTCTGTCACCGGTGGGACAGACAGTGGTTGAAGGAAAGGGTGGGTGGGACTGGTTTGCCTCACGCTCCTTCTGCTGCCTGCGCTTCATTTCTGCATGCTTTCGGCGATGAGACTCGAGGTGCTCAACGCCCTCCTGGATGCACTTCCTCCACTTAGGGCAGTTTTTGGCCAGGGATTCCCAGGTGTCAGTGGGGATGCCGCACTTTATCAGGGAGGCTTCGAGGGTGTCCTTGTGACGTTTCCGCTGCCCACCTTTGGCTCGTTTGCCGTGGACAAGTTCCAAGTAGAGTGCTTGCTTTGGGAGTCTCGTGTCTGGCATGCGAACTATGTGGCCTGCCCTGCAGAGCTGATCAAGTGTGGTCAGTGCTTCAATGCTGGGGAGGTTGGCCTGGATGAGGGCACAAATGTTGGTGCGTCTGTCCTCCCAGGGAATTTGTAGTATCTTGTGGAGACATCGTTGATGGTATTTCTCCAGCGACTTGAGATGTCTACTGTACATGGCCCATATCTCTGAGCCACACAGGAGGGCGGGTATCACTACAGCCCTGTAGACCATGAGCTTGGTGACAGTTTTGAGGGTCTGGTCTTCAAATAGTCTTTTCCTCAGGCGGCCGAAGGCTGTACTGGCACACTGGAGGCGGTGTTGGATCTCATCGTCAATGGCTGCTCTTGTTGATAGGAGGCTCCCGAGATAAGGGAAGTGGTCCACGGTGTCCAGAGCCGCGCCTTGGATTTTGATGACTGGGGGGCAGTGCTCTGCGGCGAAGACAGGTTGGTGGAGGACCTTTGCCTTACTGATGTTTAGAGTAAGGCCCATGCTTTCGTACGCCTTAGTAAATACGTCGACTATGTCCTGGAGTTCAGCCTCTGTGTGCGCAGACGCAGGCGTCATCCGCGTACTGTAGCTCGACGACAGGTTGGGGTCTGGACCTAGCCTGGAGACGGCGAAGGTTGAACAGGTTCCCACTGGTTCTGTAGTTTAGTTCCACTCCAGCGGGGAGCTTGTCGACTGTGAGGTAGAGCATGGCAGCGAGGAAGATTGAGAAGAGGGTTGGGGCGATGACGTAGCTCTGCTTGACCCCGGTCCGGACGTGGATTAGGTCCTTGATGGATCCGTTGGTAAGGATCATGGCCTGCATGTCGTCGTGGAGCAGGCAGAGGATGGTGACCTACTTTTGGAGGCATCTGAAATGGAGGAGGACGCTCCCTAGACCCTCGCGGTTGACAGTGTCAAAGGACTTTAAGCTCGAAGAAGGCCATGTATAAGGGCTGGCGCTGTTCCCGGTAATTTTCCTGTCACTGTCGCGCTGCAAAAATCATGTCCATTGTGCCCCGGAGGGGACGAAATCCGCACTGTGACTCCAGGAGGAGCTCCTCGGCCACAGGGAGAAGACGGTTGAGGAGGACTTTAGCGACGAGTTTCCCAGTGGCTGATAGCAGCGAGATTCCTCTGCGGTTGCCGCAGTCGGACTTGTCCCCTTTTTTAAAGTTGGTCACGATCACTGCATCTCTAAAATATCCTGGCATGCTCTCCTCCCTCCAGATGAGAGAGATGAGATCATGTATTCGCGCCAGCAGTGCCTCTCCGCCATACTTCAGTGCCTCAGCAGGGATTCCATCCGCTCCCATAGCCTTGTTGTTTTTTAGTTTTCTTATGGCTTTTTCTACCTCATGCAGTGTCGGGGTCTCACTGAGGTGGTGGTGGGTAGCGTGCTGCGGGATGGAGTCGAGAACACGCGAGTCAAAGGCAGTGTCTCAATTGAGGAGATCTTCGAAGTGCTCCTTCCAGCGGGCCCTGACTGCCTCCGTAGCTTGATGAGTATTTCCCCATTCTTGGCCAGCAGTGGGGTGGGTATTTGACCCGTATGTGGCCTTGACTCAATGAAGAATCCTCGCATATCGTGGCTGTCGGCCAGATGCTGTACCTCCTGTGCTTTCTCCATCCACCACCTGTTCTTTAGGTCCCGGGTTTTTTGTTGGACCTTAGCCTTGAGCCGTCTGTAATTTTGCTGCTCCCGAGTTGGGCTGTTGTTTAAGGCTCAGAAATGCCTGCTCTTGCAATCTATTAGCTCGTGTATCTCCTGATCATTCTCGTCAAACCAGTCCTGGTGTTTCTTGGTTGAGTGACTGAGTGTCTCTTTGTTAGCACTGGTTCTGGAGGCCTGGAGGGCAGACCAAGCACTGTGGGCATTCTGCATCTCGGGGTGGTCAAGGCACGCCAGGTTAGCTGTGAGGCGCTGATTGTAAAGGGCTCTCTGAGCTGGGTCCTTAAGAGCCCCGGCACTGACTTTTTTGCGACACTGCTTCTGCTGCCCCCTTCGCTTTGGGGCTATGTTGATGTCAATAATGGATTGGATTAGGCGCTGGTCCATCCAGCAGTCGTCAGCTCCTGTCATGGCACAGGCGATGCGCAACATCCTTGCGATCCCTAGCTCGGACGATGACATAGTCAAGCAGGTACCAGTGTTTGGAGCGAGGGTGTTGCCACGATGCCTTGTATTTGTCACTCTAGCAGAACAAGGTGTTCGTGATGACAAGTTCTGTTATGTTCATAATAAAGTAATGCAACTGACTACTGTAGACAATGAGTAAGTGTGACCTTAGCTCCTTTATTGAAACTCCAGAGTGCTGGTACAGCATGGGAGGCCTGCTTATATACAGTGCTCCCAAGGGATGCTGGGATCCCTTGGGACTCCAACAGGTAGGCCCTCTGGTGACGGTATGTTACAGGTTGCCCAGGGTTACATGCATAACATCACACCCTCCAAAGTCAATAGTGCACTTATTTACAAGGTGAAACGATCTGCGGCTTTTCGCTCCCTTGTCGATCATCTCGGTACAAATGCAGGTGTGGATGAGTTGGTTGGTTCTTCGCTGGGCTTCTGGGCATCTGGCATTGCCAGGTTGCTGAGGGTGGTGAGTTCAGCTTTGTGGTCAACCTTGATGTTGGTTGCCACTTGTGTGTGTGTTGGAGGGTCGAAGTTGGTGGTGTCCTCTTCAGGTTGCTCGTGGCTGTTTGTGAATCGCAGTTTGATTTGGTCCAAATGCTTTCTGCAAGTTAGTCCATTGGCAAATGTGACCTGAAACACCCTACTTCCTTCTTTGATTATGACAGTGCCAGCAAGCCATTTGGGACCAGGTCCATTGTTGAATACAAATATAGGGTCATTGACTTCAATATCGCGTGACAAGTTTGAGCGATCATGGTACATGCTTTGTTGATGCTGCCTGCCCTCGACGTGATCATGGAGATCAGGGTGGACAAGAGGGAGCCTTGTTTTGAGTGCCCTTTTCATGAGCAGCTCGGCTGGGGGAACCCCGGTGAGCGAGTGGGGTCTGGTGAGGTAGCTGAGCAGGGCTTGGGACAGGCGCGTCTGCAGGGAGCTTTCCGACATATGTTTCAAGCTTTGCTTGATGATTTGGACTGCCCGTTCTGCCTGGCCGTTGTATGCGGGGTAGAACGGGTGTAAGGGGGTGGTCCCGGGAGTCAGGTTCACCTCTGACCAACTTGAGTGGTTCGAATCGCTCCCACTCCCTTGGGTTCTTGACTCTGGGTTTATTTGGGGGATGTGACAAAGTGCAAAGGACAACTGGTTTGGTGCAAAAGAACTTTGACTTTATTATAGACAAGAAAATACAATGTCAAAACTTATAATCACTCTAATAAAGAACAATATATTACACATTCGAAGGGGTTACAGTAAAAATTACACCTCCCACCTCCCAATACCTAATTCTAGCTAGGTTGGACTCCAGGGAAAGCAGGAACTATGCTTACCAATCTTTTCTGGTCAGTTAGTGGTAGTTCACAATTTCCGGGTTCGTTGAAATCTGTCAGTTCTGTTTGCCGTACCCCGAACGTCAGAGAAGACTTCTTACTGCGCAATCTTCAGTTGGGTTGAGTCTGCTGATGCGGTAAGGCGCGTTTTGGATCTATGGTTTTTTTCATTACAAATAGGTTCAAAGTCTCTTTAGGTAATGTTTTCACCTGTTGTTAGTCAGGCCTTAGATTGTAGAGTGGAAACTTTTCAATTCTTCGGTTTCTTCCCATTGGAGTTTTGTTTTGAGTTTGGTCGATCGCGGTGGTTTTCCGTTGATACCACGTTGGCTGTGGTCGGTTGCTGCTGCAATGGTGATGTTCTTCCCTTCCTTCCTTCAGGACTTCAGGACTTCGAGGCTGGAGAAGTTAGTTTAAAACTGTCGCGTTGGTTTCTCTCCCTTCTTAATGACACAAGCGTGGTCTCGGTTGTATGGCAAAGTATGTCATACCTTCTGTTGAAACAGGGGGCCAGTTATATGGTTTGAGTTGTTCTAATCTTGCCGCCAAATCAGTTCAGAATTCTTTGTTTAAATTTGACGGGCTTGACTCTTATTTGTAATATTTTGGCGGGCTCGTTAAAAGTTAATATGTTTTGGGTTGGTTGATGTTCGAAAACTGTTTCCTGATGGAAATATTAGCTTGGTAATCGCAATGTCCTTTTGTGCTTAGTTTTTTGCATACAGGCTGGATTGGGCCTCTTTGTGATGTATATGCTGAAACAGTTTTCCAGATTCAGATTGATGGTTGGCTAGCTCTGGGTTATTTGTTGTAATATTAATGTCTCTAGTGGAGAAGGATTCTCGAATAACCATTTCTCCAGACTAGTTACGTCCCAACACCCAGACAGCCTCAATAATCAAGTTGTCTCCTGTTAGTTCTTTAGGCCCGCCCACAGCCTTGAAGTTGTTTTTTAAAAGTCCAAAATTCGATTAAAGTTCGTAGTTTCTTCCATAAGCACTTTAGGATTTCAAACTTTCTGGTAGATAGTCCCAAATTAAATTTCCTTTCGAATGAGCTCAAACACTGGGTGGGTTCTCGTGAATTTTGCACTTTTTCACGGGGCAGATGTGATGTGCTTGATCCCATTGCGGGTCATGAATTCCTTGAATTCAGCACTGGTGAAGCACGGCCCATTGTTGCTGACAAGGACATCAGGCAGGCTATGCGTGGCAAACATGGCTCGTAGGCTTTCGATGGTAACAGTGGACGTGCTTACAGACGTTATTACACATTCAATCCATTTTGAATAAGCATCCACAACAACCAAAAACATTTTGCCTAAAAACTGGCCTGCAAAGTCAACGTGGATACTAGACCACAGTTTGGAGGGCCATGACCACAAACTTAGCGGTGCTCTCTGGGTGCATTGCTCAGTTGAGAGCAAGTGTTGCATTGGCGCATGCATGAATCTAAGTCTGAGTCGATGCCAGGCCACCACACATGGGATCTGGCTATAGCTTTCATCATTACTATGCCTGGGTGGGTACTGTGTAGGTCACATAAGAACGTTTCCCTGCCTTTCTTAGGCAAAACCACTCGATTACTCCACAAAAGACAGTCCGCCTGTATGGACATTTCGTCTTTGCGCCGCTGGAACGGCTTGATTTCTTCCTGCCTCTCCGCTGGGATGCTGGACCTGCTCCCATGGAGGACACAGTTTTTTACAAGGGACTGTAAAGGATTCTGGCTGGTCCAGGTCCTGATCTGGTGGGCCGTAACAGGAGATTTTTCATTTTCGAGTGCATCCATCACCAAGAGCAAGTCTGCAGGTTGTGCCGTTTCCACCCCGATGGTGGGCAATGGTAGCCGACTGAGAGAATCAGCGCAGTTCTCTGTGCCTGGTCTGGGGTGGATTACATAGTTGTATGCAGACAGTGTGAACGCCCATCTTTGGATGCGGGCAGAGGCATTGGTGTTAATCCCTTTGCTCTCTGAGAACAGCAATATGAGCGGCTTATGGTCAGTTTCTAGCTCAAACTTGAGACCAAACAGCTACTGGTGCATTTTTTTCACCCCGTAAATGCATGTCAGAGCTTATTTTTCAAACATTCTGAAAGCCCTTTCGGCCTTGGACAAACTCTTGGACGCATTGGCGACCGGTTGCAATGTTCCCGATTCGTTATCTTGTTGCAACACACACCCGACCTCATATGAAGACGCGTCGCAAGCGAGCACTAAACGTTTACATGGGTTATACAGAACAAGCATTTTGTTGGAACGTAACAGATTTCTGGCTTTCTCAAAAGCAGCCTCTTGTGATTTCCCCCATACCCAGTCATCTCCCTTGAGTAGTAACACATGTCGGGGTTCTAGCAAAGTGCGTAACCCGGGTAGGAAATTACCAAATAGTTGAAGAGTCCCAGGAACGGCCGCAGCTCCATCACATTCTGTAGTCTCGACGCGTTCTTGATGGCCTCCGTCTTGACATTGGTTGGTCTGATGCCGTCTGCCGTGATTCTTCTCCCTAAGAACTCGACCTCTGGCACCAAGAAAACACACTTCCAGTGTTTCAAGCTGAGTCCCACGTGATCTAGCCAACTTAGATCCTCTTCCAGGTTCTGTAAGTGTTCGATGGTGTCCCGACTTGTGACTAGTCTGTCGTCCTGGAAAACCACGGTGCGCGGAACCGACTTTAGCAGGCTCTCCGTGTTCCTTTGGAAAATTGCCACGGCCGATCGAATCCCAAACGGGCATCTATTGCAGATGAACAGACCTTTGTGCATGTTGATGCAGGTGAGGCCTTTCGAAGATTCCTCCAGCTCCTGCGTCATGTAGGCCAAGGCCAGGTCCAACTTGGTGAACGTCTTTCCTCCAGCCAGGATCACAAATAGGTCATCTGTCTTGGGTAGCGGGTACTGGTCCTGTAGCGAAAAACAGTTAATCATCACTTTATAGTCCCCACAAATTCTGACCGTGCCGTCACCTTTGAGAACCGGAACAATCGGACTGGCCCACTCGTTGAACTCCACCGGTGCGATGGTGGCTTCTCGCTGCAGCCTGTCCAGCTCAATTTCCACTTTCTCTCGCATCATTTGTGGCACCGCCCGTGACTTGTGGTGGATGGGTCATGTATCGGGAACCAAGTGGATCTGCACCTTCGCCCCCAAGAAACTTCCAATGCCTGGCTCAAACAACGATGGGAACTTGCTCAGAACCTGGACACATGAGGCATCATCGACGGACGAGAGCGCTCGGTCGTTCCAATTCCAGCGGATTTTTCCCAGCCAGCTTTTGCCGAACAGTGTGGAGCCATCTCCTGGTATAATCCATAGTGGGAGTTCATGCACTGCTCCATCATAGGAGACTTTTACTTCTGCGATGCCAATAACAGGGATCAGCTCTTTGGTGTAAGTTCTTAGCTTGGTATGAATGGGGCTAAGCTTGGGCCTGTGTGCCTTGATGCACCACAGCCTGTCTGTTATATATGTGGACTTGTATTTACTCTGTACAGCCACCAGAGGGCTCATTCCCTGGAGTCCCAAGGGATCCCATAATCTTAAGAAGGCTTCACAGGTTGGAGAGGCACTCTGGAGACCTGCAATAAAAGATTCAAGTCACACTTTACTTTGAGCTCACAGTGTTCAGTCTGACTCTTTCTCCATACCCAACAACTGGTGACGAGATACAGATAGCGAACCCAAAGATGCAGAGAACAGTGGGCATCCTGGAGAAATTTTCGGACGGAGATGATTGGGAAACTTTTGTGGAGCGACTCGACCAATACTTCGTGGCCAACGAGCTAGATAGGGAAGAGAGCGCTGACAAACATAGAGCGATCCTCCTCACCGTCTGTGGGGCACCAACGTATGACCTCATGAAGAATCTGCTCAGTCCAGCGAAACCCACGGAGAAATCGTATGATGATTTGTGCACCCTGGTCCGAGAGCATTTGAACCCGAAGGAAAGCGTTCTGATGGCGAGGTACCGGTTCTACACCTACAAAAGGTCTGAAGGCCAGCAAGCGGCGAGTTATGTCACTGAGCTAAGACGTCTTGCAGGACATTGCGAATTTGAAGGACATTTGGAGCACATGCTCAGAGACTTTTTCATACTTGGCATTGGCCATGAAACCATACTTCGCAAACTTTTGACTGTAGAGACTCCAACCTTGAGTAAGGCCATAGCGATAGCCCAGGCATTCATTGCCACCAGTGACAATACTAAGCAAATCTCTAAGCACACAAGTGCTGCTACAAGTACTGTGAACAAACTGGTGTTGTTATCGAATCGTAACGTACAGGGCAGGTCAAACATATCTGCAGCTGCACGTCCGCAGATGACTCAGAGTCCACCATCAAGGGTGATTAATACAAGACCATTAACACCTTGTTGGTGCAGCGGGGGTGATCAGTGTTTCCATTCATGCTGATTCAAAGGGTACATTTGCAAGGGCTGTGGAACAATGGGACACCTCCAACGAGTGTGCAGGCGAGCTGCTAAGCCTGTTGAACCTGAAAACCATCATGTTGCAGAGGAGGACAGATCCATGGAGGATCACGACAAAACAGAGCCTCAGATAGAGGAGGCAGAGATACATGGGGTACACACATTCACCACGAATTGTCCCCCGATAATGCTGAATGTTGAACTAAATGGACTCCCGGTGTCAATGGAGCTGGACACGGATGCAAGCCAGTCCATCGTGGGCAAAAAGACTTTTGAAAGGTTGTGGTGCAACAAGGCCTCAAGGCCAGTCTTAACTCCAATTTGCATGAAACTAAGAACTTACACAAAAGAACTGATTCCCGTAATTGGCAGTGCTACCGTAAAGGTTTCCTACGACGGAGCGGTGCACAAGCTATCACTCTGGGTGGTACCGGGTGATGGTCCCACGCTGCTCGGCAGGAGCTGGCCGGAAAAGTTACGCTGGAACTAGGATGACATCCGAGCACTATCAGCTGCTGACGACATTTCGTGTGCCCAGGTCATAAAAAAAATTTCCTTCGCTGTTCGAAACAGGCATCGGAAAATTCCAAGGAGCAAAAGTGCAGATCCACCTAATTCCGGGGACACAACCCATCCATCACAAGGCGAGAGCAGTACCGCATATGATGAGAGAAAGTGTAGAGATCGAGCTAGACCGGCTACAAAGAGAGGGCATCATCTCACCGATCGAGTTCAGCAAGTGGGCCAGTCCTATTGTCCCAGTCTTCAAGGGAGACGGCACCGTCAGAATCTGTGGCGATTACAAAGTAACTATCAATCGTTTCTCCCTGCAGGACCAATACCCACTACCAAAAGCTGATGACCTCTTTGCAACGCTGGTGGGAGGAAAGACGTTCATGAAGCTGGATCTGACTTCAGCCTACATGACACAGGAACTGGAGGAATCATCGAAGGCCTTCAGCTGCATCAACACGCGCAAAGGTCTTTTTTTTATAACAGATGCCCGTTTGGAATCCGATCAGCGGCGATATTCCAGAGAAACATGGAAAGTTTATTGAAGTCGATCTTGCACACCGTGGTCTTCCAGGACGACATCTTGGTCACAGGCTGGAACACAGTCGAGCACCTGCAGAACCTGGAGGAGGTTCTTAGTCGACTCAACCGCATGGGGCTCAGGTTAAAATGCTCAAAGTGCGTTTTCCTGGCGCCTGAAATGGAGTTCTTGGGAAGGAGGATTGTAACAGATGGCATCAGGCCACCAATGCCAAGACGGAGGCAATTGAGAACGCACCGAGGCCACAGAACGTGATGGAGCTGCGGTCGTTTCTGGGACTCTTGAACTACTTTGGTAATTTCTTACCGGGTCTCAGCACCCTACTGGAATCACTACATGTCTTATTACGAAAATGGGGCGCATGGGTTTGGGGCAAAAGCCAAGAAAATGCCTTTGTAAAAGTGAGAAAATTGTTATGCTCAAACAAATTGCTTGTGTTGTATGATGCATGTAAGCATTTGGTGCTAGCATGTGATGCGTCATCATATGGCGTCGGGTATGTATTGCAAGAATAATGATTTCGGAAAACTGTAACAGGTTGCTTTTGCATCCAGGAGTCTGTCTAAAGCCGAGAGAGCCTACAGCATGATTGAAAAAGAAGCGTTAGCCTGTGTCTATGGGATAAAGAAAATGCATCAATACCTGTTTGGGCTAAAATTCAAATTGGAAACTGACCATAAGCCACTTATATCCCTGTTCTCCGAGAGTAAAAGGATAAATACCAATGCATCGGCCCGCATCTAGAGATGGGCGCTCACGTTGTTCGCATACAACTACGTCATCCGCCACAGGCCAGGCACAGAAAACTGCACCGATGCTGTCAGTAGGCTGCCATTGCCCACCACGGGGGTGAAAATGACGCAGCCCGCAGATCTAGCCATGGTTATGGAAGCATTTGAGAGTGAGCAATCACCCATCACTGCCCGGAAGATCAAAACTTGGACAAGCCAGCACCCCTTATTATCTCTAGTCAAAAGCTTTGTGCTTCACGGGAGCTGGTCCAGTGTCCCAGTGGAAATGCAGGAAGAGATAAAGCCCTTCCAGCAGCGCAAAGATGAAATGTCTATACGGACAGACTGCCTTCTGTGGGGCAATCGAGTAGTGGTCCCCAAGAAGAGCAGAGACACCTTCATCAATGACCTCCACAGTACCCAGCCATGCATCGTAATGATGAAAGCAATAGCCAGATCCCATGTGTGGTGGCCCAGTATCGATGCGGACTTAGAATCCTGCGTTTACAGATGTAATACATGCTCGCAGTTAAGCAATGTACCCAGGGAGGCGCCGCTAAGTTTATAGTCTTGGCCCTCCAAACTGTGGTCTAGGGTACAGGTCGACTATGCATGCCCGTTCTTGGGTAAAATGTTCCTTGTGGTTGTAGACGCGTACTCCAAGTGGATTGAATGTGAGATAATGTTGGCTAGCACGTCCGCTGCCACTACTGAAAGCCTGCGGGCCATGTTTGTCACTCACGGCTTACCTGACGTCCTGCTGAGCGATAACGGGCCATGTTTTACCAGTGTTGAGTTCAAAGAATTCATGACCCGTAACGGGATCAAACATGTCACATCTGCCCTGTTTAAACTAGCGTCCAATGGTCAGGCAGAGAGAGCAGTGCAAGCCATCAAGCAAGGCTTGAAGAGGGTAACTGAAGGCTCACTGCAGACTCGCCTATCCCGTGTCCAGCTTAGCTACCGCACGAGACCCCACTCACTCACTCACTGGGATCCCACCTGCTGAACTGCTCATGAAAAGAGCACTTAAGACAAGGCTCTCGTTAGTTCACCCTGATCTACATGAACAGGTAGAGAGCAGGCAGCTTCAACAAAGTGCATACCATGATAGCGCAAATGTGTCATGCGAGATTGAAATCAATGATCCTGTATTTGTATTAAATTCTGGCCAAGATCCCAAGTGGCTTCCCGGCACTGTCGTGGCCAAAGAGGGGAGCAGGGTGTTTTGGGTCAATCTCTCAAATGGACCCATTCACTGGAAACACCTGGACCAAATCAAACTCAGATTCATGGACTACCCTTAGCAACCCACCTTGGACCACACCTTTTTTGATCCTCCAACATACACACCAGTGGCAACCGACAACACGGTTGACCACGAAGCAGAACTCATCATCCACAGCAGCCTTGCAGGGCCCAACACACCAGGCAGACCAGCAAAGCCAGCTGCACAGCAGCCCAGCAAGGGCCCAACAAATGATTCAACAGCACCAGCTTTGACACCAAGACGATCAACCAGGGCAAGAAGGGCCCCAGATCGACTCACATTGTAAATAGTTACACTATTGAATTTGGGGGGGAATGTTGTTATATATGTAGACTTGCATTTACTCTGTACAGCCACCAGAGGGCTCATTCCCCGGAGTCCCAAGGGACCCCATAATCCCTTGGGAACACAGGTATTTAAGAAGGCTTCACAGGTTGGAGAGGCACTCTTGCGACCTGCAATAAAAGACTAAGTTTACACTTTACTTTGAACTCAGTGTTCAGTCTGACTCTTTCTCTATACCCCAACACTGTCGAAGGCCTTTTTGCTCATAATAGAGTGACTTGCACCCATGTCCAGTTCCATGAATTCTGTTCAGTCCAACTTTTAACATGATCGGTGGACGTTTCGTGGTGAAGGTGTGTACCCCGTACACTTCTGCATCCTCGGTTCGAGTCTCTAGTTCAGCCTGATCCACCATGGATCGATCCTCCTCTGCAAAATGGTGGTTTGCAGGGTTTGCAGTTCGTCTGCACATTCGCTGAAGGTGTCCCATTGTTCCGCAGCCTTTGCACACATAGTGTTTAAAGCAGCATTGATGGGCTCGATGATCACCTCCACAGCACCAACAAGATGTTAACTGCCTCGCATTAACGATTGATGGTAGACTCTGGGTCATTTGAGGTCATGCAGCTGCCAGAGTGTACGTTCTGCCATATGCATTCCTGCCTGAAAATGACGTTACTTTGTGTACAGTACTAGCCAAAACCTCTTTATGCTGCGAAATTTGTTTGGTGTTATTGCTGGTGGACATAAATGCCTGGGCTATTGTTATGGCTTTGCTCAGATTTGGTGTTTCAACAGTCAATAATTTGCGACGGATAACCTCATGACCAATGCCAAGTGTTGGAGCGGATTTTTGGACATATACTGGACTAGTATACGGGACCAAACATTTGTTTTATTTTCCCCTTTAAATGAATTTTGTAAGGTACAATACTGATGCATTATGCTTTAAACAGTTAGACTTTAAGGCATGCTGGCCTTGAGTTAATGGAGATTGGAAAGTGAGATAATGAACACTGGAGAGTTAAGTGCTAGATATGTTTGTTTATACCGGTGTCAAAAGCCTGCACTTGTTTATACTGCCCTGTCACAATGCAGGATGGGTTATATCAAAAGCTCAGCCTTGGATAGTAAACCTTGTAATGCGATGATTAGGCTTAAAGACTAGGCTTAAAGACAAGTGCTAAAGCATGTGATGTAAAGTGACGTAATTTGTAAGATAAAAAAACCTCACTGAAGATACTAATTTGAGAAATGGTTCAGAGACAGGGGTCTCTAACACTTCTCCCAAAGCTTTGTCTCTGATTTAATAAACCTCTCTTTATATATTATACAGTCTCGGAAATATTTTTCCACAACAAAATGGTGTCACGACAGGATACTGTCTGATCAGACGTGATCACTTAAGACAGTATCTGGAATCTGGTGTTAGAGACTGAAAAGAGAGGTGTACGGGCACGACGGGATAGTGTATAAGATACGAGTAAACAGATAGCTGGAAGAGGCTGACTAACCAGTTTGAGTTGTCCCTTTAGTAAATAAGGTCGGTGCGGACGGGAACTGATCACTCCAACCTAGAGCCAAAAACTCCGGTGGTAAGGAAACACGCTAGCTTTGTTGCGAAGACAAAGGGTCTCCACAGAGTAGTCGTGGCCGTGAGTATTACAGAAACAAAGGGAAATGTCCGAGACTGGCGAACATGGAAGGTAAGGAAGGGAATGTAAAACACGGGCTGCCCGGGTCATTAATTAATTCCTGTCATTAATTGTAACTTGCGTAATTACGTAATGCCATAAAAAAGCTGATAGTGACTATCTTAAGTGACATAGGATCCAGACATAAGCTTTGTTGAATGAAGAGAGACTTTTGTGAGTGTCTATTTTGAATGAAGAGAGTACTTGAGATTTTGACTGTGGAATGAATGAAAGCCTGCTTGGGAAGGTGTGGAGTTGCCTGCCTGTTTTAGCTCTACCCACTCTTTCCAACCAGAGTGAAATGTTTTTTGAACCCTTCGTAGTGTTGTCCTGTATGTGGGAAGTTTAAGAAACTATGAACCTTATGGTATTACATTTTAAGTTAGAAACGAAGGTGTGGATATATTCGGATGATAAGTTACGGAGCTAGGAAATGCACAAAGGATAGGTTTGTTGAGTAAAAGATAAAAATACATGGTCCCGGTCGTAAAAAAAAAGAATTTGACACGCTCACTTACTTGTCGAAAGAAAACATGCAATTGGGTTGAAAGACATAAATTTAGTCCAGGCATGAGATAAAGAATGCCTTTTAAAACGCTCCCATTTTCCTTTGTGTAAAACCTTGACATGAAAGCTTCTAGCTCAGTAAAAAAAAAAAGTTTTAAATTTAGAAATACTTCAGGGATCCGGTCAAACTCCTGGGCGAGTGGTGAGCTATCTGTGAAGGTGTAAAAGGGACTTTTGAAAAAGGCTAAAACAGTAAGCTTTAGCAGTTTGGAAAAGAAAAAGATAAAGCAGAAAAAGGTCTCAGCCACGGGAACAGGAGGAGGGCAGAAAAGGGGGACTTGCCATAATACCCTATAAGACCTGAAGCTAGAACAGCGGTTGTAGAAATAGTAAAAGGGCTAGTGGAAAAGGGTATCTTAAAAGAAACAGTTGGCACCACTAACTCCCCAAAAAGGTCCAGGTAGGGAAATCCCAGGTCCTGTACCTAGGGTACTGCCTCTCAAGGGGCTGAAAGAAATGCCCTCGGATAGGAAAAAGGCTGTCAAGGACATGCCTAGACCAGTAACGGTAAGGGGGGTGAGGAAGGTACTGGGCCTCTTTAATTACAGCCGGAACTTTATCCTTGATAAAAGGCGACCTATAGCCTATTACTCTACCACCGAAAGCTCGGTGGTGACTGGGTTATCCAGATGTATAGCCGCGCTAGATTGCGCAGCTTGGGCGGTAAAAATTAAGCGAGTCTGTGGTAATGACTGGAAACATCATTCTCCACACTAAACACACATTGGTAGAAATGTTAAACACAGGAAAACTGAGAACCGTATCTAATATGAGACGGGCAAAGTGGGAAGCAGTCCTCTTAACACCCAACAAAGCGGTAACCATAATTAGGGATGTAGGAAACAACCCCGCAGAAGGTATGATGGGTGAGGGGGAACCCCACTTTTGCGAAGAGGTATGTGAGGATATGGAAGAGGATAGAATAAAAGACGCCCCCCTTCAAACCGCAGAACAAACCTTGTTTGTGGACGGCTCACGAAAATACGTAGAGGGACTACCTCGTACCGGATGGGCCGTAGTTAACCAGGATCTAGAGACAGTTGAATCAGGGTGAATTAATGGGGGGTCGTCAGCTCAAGTGGCAGAACTGGTAGCCCTCACCCGGGCACTGGAATTATTGGAAAATAAGATTGTTAATATCTATACGGACAGTAGATATGCATTCGGGGTAGTACACGATTATATGACAGCATGGGGGAGAAGGAGTGTTTGCGATGGATAAAGACATAACTTACTAAATATCAGCTGTGAAAAAGATATTGGTTTAATTGGAAAAAAAAAAGAATTTGAAGAGGTAAAAAACACTCCATTTAAATTATTAAAATTAAGTCAGTGCCGCTGGGGCCCGAGACGAACAGATAAGTATTAGAAACTACACCAGGACATTTCTGAGGAGGAAATAGGTATGTGGACAAAGCAGGGGGCAACGCAAGGGAAGGATAACGTTTGGAGACGAAACGATAAGGTAATGGCGCCTGAGTGCATACAGAATATCTTATTGGAGTTGCATCATGGCCTGTCTCATTCAGGATGAGAGGCCATGACCGGGAGTCTTGGGAGAGATTGGTGGTGGAAAGGGATGGGGAGAGATATTGCCAAATATTGCCATCGATGCGTTACGTGCGCACAATATAATACAGGCAGGCCCATTAAAATTAAAATGGGACACCAGCCCCGTCCACGGGGGCCATGGGAACACGTACAAATGGATTTCACAGGTCCTTTGGCCCCATCCCATGGAAAAAGATATTGCCTAGTGATTATAGATCAATTTACCCGGTGGGTGGAAGCTTTCCCCACACGTGATTGCACTGCCTCAACAGTGGCAAGGATATTCTGACCAAGGCACCCACTTCACGGGAAAAATTGTAAAAACAATATGCCAGCTGATGGGCATAAAACAAAAATTCCACATCCCCTACCACCCGCAGAGTTCTGGAATGGTAGAGCGCATGAACCGTACCCTTAAGGATGCCCTGGCAAAGGCCATCCAAACGTCAGGAAAAACGTGGACAGAAGTATTACCCATTATATTGATGAAGTTAAGAGCCACGACAAACCGGACAACCGGATTAACCCCTTATGAACTAATGACAGGAAGGGCGATGCAATTACCAGAGAACATCATAACAGGGGGGGCCGATGTAGGCCCATTAAAAGACAAAATAAAACAGTATGTTTGGAACTAAGTACTCAATTAAAAGGGATGCGTAAATTAGTTAGGGACAATCAGGAAGAAAGAGACATGGAAGCAGAGCTTACAACGCTCCCTGAAGTCCCGTTGGCGGGAAGTCGCGTTATGGTAAGGATCCTCCCGGGAAAACCGGGGTTTGCCCCAAAAATGGATAGGACCGTATGAGGTTATAATCAGCAGGGACACTTGTGCCTGCATTGATGTTAAAGGGAACGGACAATGGAAGCATTGGACCCAGCTTAAGGTTTTTGAACCAGCCGTTTAGCACACGTATTAGTTGTTGTTGTTTGTCTATTTACAGATTGACAGCGAGAGATTCTTCAAGCAAGCCATATGGCCATTTTGCCTTTGACTATTTGTTAATTATAGAGTAATAAGATGAAACTATATATTGCGATCGGTGCGATTATCACAGTTTGTGTTAGGTCCGGCCTGCTAGCTAGACCGGAACGAGAGTTACATGTGAATACCTTTTTGTACATGTCTCATGTTTATGCACAAAATGAGAACTTTTCCAGTTGCTGGGTATGTTCGCACATCCCCATACATAGCAAAGGAGGCATCCCTTTGAGGTCAATCTCCCTTAACATTTCGGAAGTAGCAGAGTGGGTAATGCGACAAAACGGTACAGGGGAAGTAAATGATACTTGGAACCAGAGTGGGGATAAAGAAACATGGAGATCGGGGGGTTACCTTTTGGATGCATTGACGGATGGTACCAGCCAGAATACAATAGGTCGGTACGACCCCCGTTCCTGGTTTTGACCAACACCTCAGGAGTTGGAAGGCCCACCGCTGACATTTGTTTCACTAGAAACCTGACTGGTGAGGAAACATGTTTTGTAGCAGGATACTTTAACCTCGCCAGGTGGAACATAATAGCCAGCGAAACAACAAACCAGGGGTTCTTTGAAATAGAGGGTTTGAAGAATCAGACAAGTAGTCAGGACTGGGACCCTAAGATTAGGTGGCGACGGGGGCTGAGAGAGAGATTGGGATCGAATCTAACAGCATACAATGGCACTTATTTTGTGTGCGGGCATAAGGCCTACCCCTGGTTGCCTCAGAACTGGAGGGGGTCCTGTTATTTGGGATATGTGGTCCCTTTTGTCAGACTGGTACGTACTTTAGCAGAAGTACAGACACCAGGTCGACTAAGACGAGATCTTACCCTGGTAGAGAAGCTATTTGGGGTCATGATGCTCCCATTCGGGATAGGACGCACCATGGATGAATTACGTAACCTAGAGAGGGTACTGGAACAGATAGTTAACGACACTGCTGAAGCAATAGAGGGCATAACGGCTGAAATGGTAGCCATACGCACAATGGTACTCCAGAACCGAATGGCCCTAGATACTAGCACAAAGTGGGGGCACATGTGCCTTAATTGGAGCTGAATGTCGCACTTACATTCCCGATAATTCAGAAAACATAACCAACCTCGCTGATCACATAAGAAGGGAGGTAAAGAAGTTATCCATAACAGCAGGAGGATCTGGCTGATTTGACTGGCTGTTAGGGGGATCCTGGGGGTCCTATCTTATGCATGGAGTAATTATTCTGGTTGTAATAATAATTACTTGCTGTCGGATTATTGGGTGTTTTAATATCTGCTGTAAAGTTATGATGGCCCGACTGATGCCAGTAGCCAGTGTAATCGCCGAAGAAGAAGCACACCTGATGGAAATACCTGAAGACACCAAGGATGAAGAAACAGACGACGATGACACTGACCACTATCTTTGAAGGGTAGCCTAGAGCTACGGGCAAGGTGGACATACGGAACATCAGGGAAGTAACATACCCCAAAGGATGAATATATGACATCATGCTACTATCATTGTGGTCATCTGGATTTCGTGAACATCATCCAGAACCAAAAGGGGGAATATTGTTGGAGCGGATTTTTGGACATATACTGGACTAGTATACAGGACCAAACATTTGTTTTATTTTCCCCTTTAAATGAATTTTGTAAGGTACAATACTGATGCATTATGCTTTAAACAGTTAGACTTTAAGGCATGCTGGCCTTGAGTTAATGGAGATTGGAAAGTGAGATAATGAACACTGGAGAGTTAAGTGCTAGATATGTTTGTTTATACCGGTGTCAAAAGCCTGCACTTGTTTATACTGCCCTGTCACAATGCAGGATGGGTTATATCAAAAGCTCAGCCTTGGATAGTAAACCTTGTAATGCGATGATTAGGCTTAAAGACAAGTGCTAAAGCATGTGATGTAAAGTGACGTAATTTGTAAGATAAAAGAACCTCACTGAAGATACTAATTTGAGAAATGGTTCAGAGACAGGGGTCTCTAACACTTCTCCCAAAGCTTTGTCTCCGATTTAATAAACCTATCTTTATATATTATACAGTCTCGGAAATATTTTTCCACAACACAAGCATAAAAAAGTCTCTTAGCATTTGCTCAAGGAATCCATTGAAGTCGCAATGTCCTGCAATGCGCCTCAGTTCGGCGACATAGCTCACCATTTCCTGGCCTTCAGACCGTTGATATGTGTCGAATCGATAACTTGCCATCAAAACGCTTTCCTTCGGATTTATGTGCTCACGGACCAGTGTACACAGTTCTTCATACGATTTGGTTGCTGGTTTCACCGGCGCTAGAAGATTCTTCATTAGGCCATAGGTTGTTGCCCCACTGACGGTAAGGAGGATCGCCCTTCGTTTGGCAGCGTTCTCCTTCCCGTCCAGCTCATTGGCCATGAAGTATTGGTCGAGTCGCTCCACGAAGGCCTCGCAATCATCCCCTTCTGAGAATTTCTCCAGGATACCAACAGTTCTTTGCATTTTTACGTGCTTTTTCATTATCTCGTCGCCACTTGGTCTGCTCATAATAAATGAATGCAACTGAATATTGTAGACAATGAATAAGTGTGACCTTAGCTCTTTTATTCAAACTCCAGAGTGCTGGTACAGCATGGGAGGCCTGCTTATATACACTGCTCCCAAGGGATGCTGGGATCCCTTGGGACTCCAACAGGTAGGCCCTCTGGTGGCAGTATGATATAGGTTGCCCAGGGTTACATACATAACATGTTCCTGCTCTAGACATTTTGTCAGGAGTAGGGTACCGCTGAAATTGGCTTTCCCTACTCCCTCTTTGCCAATCACGCCTCCCCAGAGATCTGTGTTCTTGCCGACCCTGGCGTTGAAGTTGCCGAGGAGGAGCAGTTTGTCACCCGTGGGGACACAGGTCAGGGATTTTTCAATGTTGGAGTAAAAATCCTCTTTGGCCTCATCTGTTGTATTGAGTGTTGGGGCATACGCACTGGTGACTGTGGCGCACTGGTTCCGGGATAGGATGAGTTGAAGCATCATGAGGCGTTCATTAGCCCTGCAGGGGGAATTTTTGAGGCAGTCGACCAGCTCGTTTTTGATGGTGAAGCAGACCCCATAGACGCGGCGTTCTGCCTCTGGTTTCTCTTTCCAGAAGAAGGTGTAACCTCCATCTTGTTCCTAGAACTGGCCTTCCCCTGCCCGCCGGGTCTCGCTTGGGGCGGCGATATCGATATCAAAGCGTCTAAGTTCCCCGGCAACTGTGGCAGTGCAGCGTTCCGGTCTGTCACTGTTGGGGTTGTCCATGAGGTTCCTGACGTTCCAGGTCCCGACCTTCATGTTAGAGAAGTGGAAGATGCCTGTTCGCGATTTCTTTTAATGTGGGATGGTCGTTGCACACCAGCTACCACACGGGCTTAGCTGAGCAAGGTCTTGGTCCATTGGCAAGGGGGTCCAAGATGACTGGAGACCAGGCACTGCTGTATGGGCCTAGTTGTCTATGGCGAGCTGTTTGCCGCAGGCTCGGCCCTGGGTAGTGCCCTTGGTGGTAGGTGGTCCAAGGCCTGGTTGAGGGCAGGCATTGGGAGGGTCAGTGGTGCACTGGGGTTCAGAGTGGGAGGACAGTGGGGGCACAGTCATGGTACTCACCACGTGCTGGAGGATGAGAGGAGGCCAGGTCACCAGTGGGGAAGGAGAGGTCCAGTCGTCGCTGAGGGAGGGAGGGGAGGGCGGAGGTCAGCCGACCCGGTCGCCATTGAGGAGGAAGTCGCCTGTCGCCGCAGGAGGTCCAGCCGTCGCCGAGGAAGCCCAGACTCCATTGTGGAGGAGAGGCCCATCTGCCGCCGTTGGAGGTGTTCCGATCGCCGCTAGCAGGGCAGGTGTGTGTGAAGGCCAGATAGCCAGGTCCAGCTACCTAGTCGCCACAGCAGGCCCAGCCGAGCAGCCCAAGTCACGCTGAGTCACCACAAGAGGTTCAGTCGGGAGGCCCAGGTCACGCTCAGTTGCCCAATCGCCGCAGGAGGTTCAGTCGGGAGGCCCAGGTCACGCTCAGTTGCCCAGTCGCCGCAGGAGGTTCAGTCGGGAGGCCCAGGTCACGCTCAGTTGCCCAATCGCCGCAGGAGGTTCAGTCGGGAGGCCCAGGTCACGTTCAGTTGCCCAGTCGCCGCAGGAGGTTCAGTCGGGAGGCCCAGGTCACGCTCAGTTGCCCAGTCGCCGTAGGAGGTTCAGTCGGGAGGCCCAGGTCATGCTCAGTTGCCCAATCGCCGCAGGAGGTTCAGTCGGGAGGCCCAGGTCACGTTCAGTTGCCCAATCGCCGCAGGAGGTTCAGTCGGGAGGCCCAGGTCACGCTCAGTTGCCCAGTCGCTGCAGGAGGTTCAGTTGGGAGGCCCAGGTCATGCTCAGTTGCCCAGTCGCCGCAGGAGGTCCAGCCGGGAGGCCCAAGTCAAGTCGAGTGAAGAAGCATCAACATAAATGGTTAAAATGGTTACCAGGAAGAATAATGAAGATATGTGGCCCTTGCACAAATGTGGTCAATATCATATATGTATACTCCATGTATGTACTATGCTGGTACCACGAGAGGGTACAACTGTGGGAGGCCCAGGCAGGAACTGTATAAAAGGCTGGTCACCACGCGGTGAAGGGACTCTGCAGTTACAATAAAGAGACTAAGGTCACAGCAGTTCAAGCACAGCACTAGGCCTTGGGACTTATTCTACAGATAAGTAGAGACATATTAACTGGCGACGAGTACAGATCACGGACTTACACGCAGAGATGGCTGCCGTTGGTAGGTTAGAAATGTTAACAGAGGGTGAAGCCTTTACTCGGGTTTCACTGGCCAGGTATCGCCTCTACACACACCGCTGCACCGAGGGCCAGGATTTAGCGGAATATGTCGCAGACCTACGAAGGCTCGCGGAACCGTGCAAATTTGGTGAACTCCTCAACAATGTGTCGCAGGACTTTTTTGCGACAGGACGGGACGTGAAGCGGACCATCACCTTAAGCCAGGCATTCACGATCTCAACATTGAGATTCTCCCAGAATCAAAACTCACTGGTAAGTACTGTGCAGAAAATAATTGTTGATCAAAGAATTAGTCCGACTCAGAGTCCGCGAAGGGGTGTAAATGTGAATCTTTTAATATGCTGGTGTTGCGGAGGTAACCATCGGGCCCATCTGTGTCAATTCAGACACAATGTGTGCAAAGGCTGCGGCCAAAAGGGCCACCCACAGCGAATGTGCAGAAGAACTGCGACTCAAAATGTGGCAGAGGAGTCGGCAGGAGGTTTCTGATCCAGCAAGGACAAGCTAGAGAGGCGACACATCCCGAGGAAGCAGTGCACGGGGTGCACACCTTCACTACCAAAAGTCCCCCCATGATGATGAAAGTCACGATAAATAGCATTCCTGTTTCCATGGAGTTGGACACGGGGGTGAGTCAGTCACTTAAGAGCCAGAAGGTATTTGAGAGGCTGTGGAGCAACAAAGAACAAAGCCCCAAGCTGAGCCCGATTCAGACAAAGCTGCGCATTTACACCAAGGAACTGATCCCAGTTATCGGCAGTGCGAAGGTAAGAGTATCCTATGATGGAGCGATACACGAATTACCACTGTGGGTTGTACCAGGCGACGGGCCAACGCTGCTTGGCAGAAGCTGGATGGGGAAGATTCGGTGGAACTGAGAAAACGTCAAAGCACTATCTTCAGTCGACGATGCTTCCTGTGCTCAAGTGCTGAGCAAGTTCCCATCCTTATTTGGACTAGGAATCGGCAACTTCACTGTCGCCAAAGTGCAGATCCACTTGGTCCCCGAGGCACGGCCTGTTCATCACAAGGCTCAAGCAGTCCTTTACATGATGACGGAGAAAGTGGAGATCGAATTGGACTGACTTCAACGCGAGGGAAGCATATCGCCAGTCGCATTCAACGAGTGGGCCAGCCCGATTGTTTTGGTACGAAAGAGCGATGGCACGGTCAGAATCTGCGATGACTACAAGATAATGATCAACCGAATTTCATTACAGGACTAGTACCCGCTAACCAAAGCCGATGATCTCTTTGCGACATTAGCAAGGGGAAAGGCGTTCACCAAGCTGGATCTAACCTCCGCTTACATGACCCAGGAGCTGGCTGAGTCATCGAAAAAATTAACGTGCATTAACACACACAAGGGACTGTTTTTGTATCACAGGTGCCCGTTCGGGATCCGCTCGGCTGCAGCCATCTTCCAAAGGAACATGTAGAGTCTGTTGAAATCGGTTCCACACATCGTTGTATTTCAGGATGACATCCTAATCACTGGTCGCGACACCACCAAACACCTGCACAACCTACAAGAGGTTTTAAGTCGACTAAACAGAGTCGGACTCCGGCTGAAACGATCCAAGTGTGTCTTCCTGGCGCCAGAGGTAGAATTCCTGGAGAGGAAGATTGTGGCAGACGGCATCAAGCCCGCGGACTCGAAGACAGAGGCTATCAAGAATGCACCCAGACCACAAAAGGTAACAGAGCTGTGCTCGTTCCTGGGACTCCTCAACTATTTCGGTAACTTTCTTCCAGGATTGAGCACCTTGCTCGAACCGTTGCACAAGTTGCTACGCAAGGGAGGTGACTGGGTTTGGGGTCAAAATCAAGAGGCCACCTTCAAAAAGGCCAGAAACTTGCTGCGTTCGAACAAGCTGCTTGTATTGTATGACCCAGGTAAATGTCTAGTTTTAGCATGTGACGCGTCGTCGTACGGTGTCGGGCGTATTTTACAGCAAGCAACTGTAGCGGGCAAACTCCAACCAGTTGCATATGCGTCTAGAAGTCTATCTAAGGCCAAAAAAACCTACAGTATGGTTGAGAAGGAGGCTTTGGCTTGTGTCAACAGGGTAAAAAAAAATGCACCAGTATTTGTTCGGACTCAGGTTCGAGATAGAAACCGACCACAAGCCCTTAATCTCACTGTTTTCGGAAAGCAAAGGCATAAACACCAATGCTTTGTCACGAATCCAAAGATGGGCACTAACACTGTCGACCTACGATTATATGATCCACCACAGGCCAGGCACTGAGAACTGTGCCGATGTCCTTAGCCGGCTACTGTTGCCCATCACCGGGGTGGAAATGGCACAGCCCGCAGGCCTGTGCCTGGCCATGGACATCTTCGAAAGCGAAGGGTCACCCGTAACGGCCCGCCAGATCAGGATCTGGACCAACCAGGACCCTGTGTTGTCTCTTGTAAAAAGACAAAAGAAAGGGGGCTGGTCAGCGGTCCCAAGAGAAATGCAAGACGAGATAAAGCCCTTTCACCGTCGTAAAGACAAAATGTCCATCCAATCGGATTGCCTGTTATAGGGCAACTGCATCGTCCTGCCAAAAAAGGGCAGGACGGCCTTCATACGCGACCTACACAGTGCCCACCCAGGCATAGTCATGATGAAGGCTATCACCAGGTCCCACGTCTGGTGGCCCGGCATTGACTCGGACTTGGAGTCGTGCGTGCGCCAGTGTAACACTTACTCACAATTGAGTAATGCTCCCAGGGAGGCTCCACTCAGTCTGTGGTCCTGGCCCTCAAAACCATGGTCCAGGATCCACGTAGATTATGCGGAAAAATGTTCTTCGTTGTAGTGGATGCCTACTCTAAGTGGATCGAATGTGTAATAATGGCATCCAGCACGTCCATCGCCACTATTGAAAGCCTCAGGACCATGTTCGCTGCCCATGGCTTGCCCGACATTCTGGTCAGCGACAATGGTCCATGTTTCACCAGCTCAGAATTCAATGGATTTATGACCCGCAGTGGCATCAAGCATGTCAGGTCTGCCCCTTTCAAGCCCGCATACAATGGCCAAGCGGAGCGGGCAGTCCAAATCATAAAGTAGAACTTGAAATGCATCACGGCAGGCTTCTTACAAACCCACCTATCCCGGGTGCTGATCAATTACAGGACACGACCCCACTCGCTTACCGGGGTCCCCCCTGCGGAGTTACTAATGAAACGTGCACTCAAAACCAGGCTCTCCTTAGTCCACCCTGACCTCAATGATCAGGTGGAAACCAGGTGTTATCGGCCAAACATGTACCATGATCGCGCAGCTGTATCACGCGACATCACTGTAAATGACCCGGTGTTTGTGCTGAATCACAGTCATGGCCCCAAATGGGTCGCTGGCACTGTTTTAGCCAAGGAGGGGAATAGAGTGTTTGTTGTCAAACTGCTTAATGGACAAACGTGCAGAAAGCATTTGGACCAGACCAAATTGCGATTTACAGGTAACCAGGAACTACCGGGAGAGGACCTTACCTTCAGCGATCCACCTACACACACCCAATCAGCAACATTAGCTGCCAACCACGAGGATGATCCCACCATCTCCAAAGTCCAGTCAGAACAACAGCGCTGCAAGACTGCAGTGGCCAGAACAACTCACCCATGCCAGAAGTAACACTCAGATGATCAACCAGGGAGCGCAGAGTTCCGGATCGCCTCAACCTGTAACTAACTCGCATCAAAGACTTTGGGGGGGAAATGTTGTCATATATGAATACTCCGTGTATATACTATGCTGGTACCACTAGAGGGTGCAACTGTGGGAGGCCCAGGCAGGAGCTGTATAAAAGGCCGGTCACCACCCGGTGATGGGACTCTGCAGTTACAATAAAAAGATTAAGGTCACAGCAGTTCAAGCACAGCACTCGGCCTCATGGAGTTATTCTACAGATAAGTAGAGACATATTAGTCAAGATGTTTGATCATGGAACGGTTAAGTTTGTTCACATTTATCATACGATATCTACAGATATGGAAGGAGTTGAAAGTTGGAATAATTCGATTATTTCTGATGAGTCAGATAGTCTTATTACAAGTACAGTACCAGTAGCAATTCCTACATCACATGTACTGGAAACAAGTCCAAGAGAAAATCAGAATTTAAGTCTGAGTCCGAGTCAGGCAGACAAACAGTCTGAAGTTGCAGAGAGTCAAAATGTAGATCAAGGGTTGCCTTTGGAGAAAAACTCTCCTCAGGCTCAGCCTAGAATGAGTCTAAGTTCGACAACAAGTTTGGAAAGTTCTGTTTGCGAGCGAAGATATCCTGTTCGAAATAGAAAACCAGTGGTTAAGTTTGATTTGTAAATATGGAAAAATAAGTTCATATCTTTTGTTGTATAGACCATGCAAGTTATGTATAATGATTATTTTGTTATGATTACCTCTTCATTAAGGAGGGAGAAGTGTAATAGAGCTCCCCCTAGTAGACTACTGCTCCACCTATTGGACTATTGTCATCTTCATAGACAGTCCCTCAAAATCGAGGAAGACTTACTTCCACTCCAAAAGTGAGTTCTTGGGTGTCTGAACAGTCCAATACGGGAATTACAGTCTCTGTCACAGGTGGGACAGATAGTCAATGAAGGAAAGGGTGGGTTGGACTGGTTTGCTGCATGCTCCTTTCGCTGCCTGCGCTTGTTTACTGCATGCTCTCGGCGACGAGACTCGAGGTGCTCAGCACCCTCCCGGATGCTCTTCCTCCACTTAGTGCGGACTTTGGCCAGGGACTCCCAGGTGTCGGTGAGGATGTTGCATTTTATCAAGGAGGCTTTGAGGGTGTCCTTGAAATGTTTTCTCTGCCCAACTTGGGCTCGCTTGCTGTGTAGGATTTCCGAGTAGAGCGCTTGCTTTGGGAGACTTGTCAGGCATGCGAACAATGTGGCCCGCCCAGCGGAGCTGGCCGAGTGTGGTCAGTGCTTCAATGCTGGGGATGTTGGCCTGGTCGAGGACGCTAACGTTTGTGTGTCCGTTCTCCCAGGGGATTTGCAGGATCTTGCGGAGACATCGTTGGTGGTATTTCTCCAGCGATTTGAGGTGTCTACTGTATATGGTCCACATCTCTGAGCCATACAGAAGGGCAGGTATCACTACAGCCCTGTTGACCATGAACTTTGTGGCAGATTTGAGGGCTTGATCTTTGAACACTCTCTTCCTCAGGCAGCCGAAGGCTGCGCTGGCGCTCTGGAGGTGGTGTTGAACCTCGTCATCGATGTCTGCCCTTGTTGATAATAGCCTCCCCACTGGAGTGGAACTAAACTACAGAACCTGTTCAACCGTCGCCGTCTCCAGGCCAGATCCAAGACTGTCCCAACCTCTGTCTTCGAACTACAGTATGCGGACGACAATTGTGTCTGCATACATTCAGAGACTGGACTCCAAGTCATAGTCAACATCTTCACTGAGGCATACGAAAGCATGGGCCTTACACTAAACATCCATCAACCTGACCCCACCACACAGCACTGCCCCCCCAGTCATCAAGAACCACGGCGCGACCCTGGACAACATGGACCACTTTCCATACTGTGGTAATGCAACTAATGACGTAAATAATAAAGGGTCATGTGACAGTCACATGATGACAGGTTTCTGAGTTAGAGCCATCTTGTGTAATGTGCTACATAGTGATGTCATAAGAATATATTACACTAAATTTATTCTTCACTAAGATGTTTGCCATTGGGCTGTAAATGTACACCTATGCCACCAAGTGATATTTTTAGTTAATGCCATTTGTTTAGACATAAGGGGGTTGCTTTCAGTTCACTGAGGGTTGCGTAACCTTAGGTAGCATAACATTAACTCACAATGCACTCTACCATTAGAATATTATGACCATGCTCATGATAAATTTATAATTATTACTATATATAAAATTGTAAGTATACCTGGCTGTTTTTATTATAGAAAAGTATCATATAAAAAAACATTTTCAAGAGTGTTTTAGTTCGGGGACAGTGATAGCAGTTCTCCATTAGCCACATTAGTTGAATGCACATTTTTGTATTTATCATGGTGGTAATATTATTATTCATTGCATGCTGGTTCTTTTAAAATTGTTTTCAAGTAGCTACCTTGTCAAAACATCCCAAATCATTTTCTAATAGATAGGCTTCAGAAGGGAATTAAGGCAGCTAATAACATAAGTCCTTTCAAAAAAAATGTCATGCGCGGGTGAACATGCCTTTTAAATGTCACTGCTGGAAAAATACAAATGCAAGTGAGATTGAATATCAGTTTTAAAAAGCCATGTCAGGTCATTGAATACTTACAATGATAATTAATATTGCATCACTATGTTCAGCTGGCAACAACCCTGTCAATTCTTTATTTATAAATAAATAATGGCTGTGTGGGTGTCCAGTTATGACAGATTTTATGGACAATTATTAAATTGAATATAGGGGCTATCAAGCAAGTATTTAGCTCATTGCTCAATATTTTATACCATTTGATTTAGTTCTATTTTATTTTTCATGATTGTAGATTTTAAATATGCCTTTAACTCTTCAACATAAATACCAACTTGTTGAGCTGCAGTATTTATTCAAAGTGATGGTTTGTAAATAACATACACTTAGTTGACCTTTAACATTTAACATACCACTTGTTCGCCCAGCGACAATTGTCTGTAGAATTGGGTGGGTGGGGTACTTCGGGGTTGTCATGCGCTTCTTCCTCTTGGCTTCCACATGTTCCCTTCAACCACCACCTGCCTCACCTGTGACAGAGGCTATAGATCCCGCATTGGTCTCATCAGGCACCTGAAAACTCATATTAGTGTAGAAGCAAGTCATCATCGACTCCGAGGCACTGCCTAAGAAGAAGAGGATTTCCTTGCCTTGTTAGCCCTCCCCAGTGTATGACCTCACACTTCTCCGGATTGAATTCCATGTGCCACTTTTCTGCCCACACGAGCAATCCATTGATACCTTCCTGCACAAAAGCAAAATACTGTGGATGCTGGAATCTGGAATAAAAACTTAAAATTCTGGAAATCTCAGCAGGTCAGGCAGCATCTGTGGAGAGAAAGCAGAGTTGTAATTTCGGGTTGATGACCCTTCATCAGAACTGGAGAGTTTTCAGAAAGAACAGATTCTAAACAAGCACTGAAAGAGGGAGGGGAAGAAAGAACAAAAGTGAAGATCTGTGATAGGTTGGAAGCCAGGAGAGATTAGAGAGACACCAGTGATGATGGCCCAAATTCAAATGGTAATGCCAGGAGTTAGAAAAGCATTAGTCAAGATAGGATGTGAATGATGGGATAATGTCCACCTGCCAATAGAGTATGAATGGTAGGATAATACCTTCCTGCAGTCTACAGCTTTCTTCCTCACTATTAACCAACCGGCCAATTTTTGAATCATTTCCAAACTTCTTAACCCTTTACATTGAAGTCTAAATCATTGATGTATACCACAAAAGCAAGGGATGTAGTACTGATCCCTGTGGAATGCCTTCCTGTCACAAAAACACCTACTGACCATTACTGGAGAAGTAGCGGCAGGGATATTGGATGCATTGGTTGTAATTTACCAACATTTACCAAAATTCCCTGGATTCTGGGGAGGTCCCAGCAGATTGGAAAACTGCAAATGTAATACCCCTATTTAAAAAAGGAGGCAGACAAAAAGCAGGTAACTATAGACCAGTTAGCCTAACATCTGTGGTTGGGAAAATGTTGGAGTCTATTATTAAGGAAGCAGTAGCAGGACATTTGTAAAAACATAATTCAGTCAGGCAGAGTCAGCATGGATTTATGAAGGGGAAGTCATGTTTTGCTGGAATTCTTTGAGGATGGAATGAACAGGGTGGATAAAGGGGAACCAGTGGATGTGGTGTATTTGGACTTCCAGAAGGCATTTGACAATGTGCTACATAAAAGGTTACTGCACAAGATAAAAGTTCACGGGGTTGGGGGTAATATATTAGCATGGATAGAGGATTGGCTAACTAACAGAAAACAGAGAGTTGGGATAAATGGTTCATTCTCGAGTTGGCAATCAGTAACTAGTGGGATGGCGCAGGGATCAGTGCTGGGACCCCAACTATTTACAATCTATATTAATGACTTGGATGAAGGGACCGAATGTAACGTAGTCTAGTTTGCTGATAAAAGATGGGAGTAAAATGTGTGAGGAGGACACAAAAAAACCTGCAAAAGGACATACAGGCTAAGTGAGTGGGCAAAAATTTGGCAGATGGAGGATAATGTTGGAAAGTGTGAGGTTATGTACTTTGGCAGAAAAAAATCAAAGAGCAAGTTATTATTTAAATGGAGAAAGATTGCAAAGTGCTGCAGGAGAGCGGGACTTGGGGGTACTTGTGCATGAAACACAAAAGGTTAATATGCAGGTACAGCAAGTGATCAGGAAGCTCAATGGAGTCTTGGCCTTTATTGCAAAGGGATGGAGTATAAAAGCAGGGAAGTCTTGCTACAGTTATACAGTGTATTGGTGAGGCCACACCTGGAATATTGCATACAGTTTTGGTTTCCATATATAAGAAAGGATATACTTACTGTGGAGGCAGTTCAGAGAAGGTTCACTAGGTTGATTCCGGAGATGAGGAGGTTGACTTATGAGGAAAGGTTGAGTAGGTTGAGCCTCTACTCAATGGAATTCAGAAGAATGAGAGGTGATCTTATTGAAACGTATAAGATTATAAGGGGGCTTGACTTGGTGGATGCAGAGAGGATGTTTCCACTGATAGGGAAGATTAGAACGAGGGGGCATAATCTTAGAATAAGGGGCTGCCCATTTAAAACTGAGATGAGGAGGAATTTCTTTTCTCAAAAGGTTGTAAATCTGTGGAATTTGCTGCCTCAGAGAGCTATAGAAGCTGGGTCATTGAATAAATTTAAGACAGAGATAGACAGTTTCTTAACCGATAAGGGAATAAGGGATTATGGAGGCGGGCAGGGAAGTGGACTTGAATCCATGATCGGATCAGCCATGATCGTGTTAAATGGCAGAGCAGTCTCGAGGGGCCATATGGCCTACTCCTGCTCCTATTTCTTATGTTCTTATGTTCTTATACCCTATGCTTCCTGTCACTGAGTCAATTTTAGATCCAATTTGCCACTTTCCCTCGAATCCCATGAGCTTTCATTTTTCTGACTCATCTGCCATGTTGTACCTTGTCAAAAGCCTTACAGTTAAGTAGCAAACCTTGATCCCAAATCATTTTATAATAGATTTCAGAAAGGAATCAAGGCAGCTAATATTAACATAAATCCTTTTGAAAGATGTCACAGGGTATAAATGCCTTCTCGTTTCCTGTTTGTATACTTGCAATATACGCAAGGTAACTTAGACTGAGAACTGCATCACAGCTGTTGCCAGGATCAGTTGGGACACGAGAGTCTGGAGAGTTTCATTATCAAATTCCGCAGCTGGGCAACATTTTTCAGGGAATTGTTTGCCATTCTGCGGGCACATACCTGGACAAGCTTCTCACTGCTTCTGATAGGGTCAGACCACAGGTAGATTTTCAACCCTACCCACAGACAGGACTTCTCAGGAGCAGGTATGGCTATGATAGGGTGACCATATTTTCGAAACCAAATCTGTGGACACACAGGGTGGGAGCACAGCAAACTAGCCAGGATAAAAAATGTAGGTTGCGCATCCTGGAAAGGCGAAACTTTTTAGCAGCCTATATTTTAACAATTGCACATCTGCACTTCAAATGCAAAACAAATGTGCATATGATTACTATCATCATCATCATCATAGGCAGTCCCTCGGAATCGAGGAAGACTTGCTTCCACTCTTAAAATGAGTTCTTAGGTGACTGAACAGTCCAATACGAGAGCCACAGTCCTTGTCACAGGTGGGACAGATAGTCGTTGAGGGAAGGGGTGCGTGAGACTGGTTTGCTGCAGGCTCCTTTCACTGACTTCGCTTGTTTTCTGCATGCTCTCAGCGATGAGACTCGAGGTGCTCAGCGCCTTCCCAAATGCACTTCCGCCACTTGGGGCGGTCTTTGGCCAGGGACTCCCAGGTGTCAGTGCGGATGTTGCACTTTATCAGGGAGGCTTTGAGGGTGTCCTTGTAACGTTTCCTCTGCCCACCTTTGGCTCGTTTGCCATGAAGGAGTTCCGAGTAGAGCGCTTGCTTTGGGAGTCTCGTGCCTGGCATGCGAACAATGTGGCCTGCCTAGCGGAGCTGATCAAGTGTGATCAGTGCTTCAATGCTGGGGATGTTGGCCTGGTCGAGGACGCTAATGCTGGTGTGTCTGTCCTCCCAGGAGATTTGTAGGATCTTGCGGAGACATCGTTGGTGGTATTTCTCCAGCGACTTGAGGTGTCTACTGTACATGGTCCATGTCTCTGAGCCATACAGGAAGGAGGGTATTACTACAGTCCTGTAGACCATGAGCTTTGTGGCAATTTTGAGGGCCTGGTCTTCAAATACTCTTTTCCTCATGCGGCTGAAGGCTGCAGTGGCGCACTGGAGGCGGTGTTGAATCTCGTCGTCAATGCATGTTCTTAACTCTGATTACCACGAATATGACATCTCACTATCAAAGTGCATTCAGACACAGTTTATAAATAACACTGTTCAGGAATGTCAGTTTTTCACAGCCGCTGTCTGCACTGCTGCAGGCTCTGGCTGACACTGGTCCTCTGCTGTGCTCGAGCGTCGCCAACAATATTTTTCAAAAATAAATGCGTTATAGAAATGGAATCATTGGGCGTAACCGTCACCGTAACCAAGCGGCTTCCAAATTGCGACCATTTTAAATTGTCGAGGAGGGGCAGGGGCATGGGGGGAGAAGATGATGAAATCAGAAGCCCGCTGACCACCTGCGATTCAAACTGGTACATCCCATAGCAAAGGATGAGCAGGGGAAAAAAGTGTGGATTTGGTTATTGAGCGAGGCTGGATCAGGAGCGCAGCTTTACTGGCAGGTGGCATGTGCTCGCTGCCCAATTGGTGGATGCTAACCAATAGACCAGCTCTTTACACTGCCGAGCCCAGCTCATGGCTGGCTCCTGACCAGTCAGTGCTCATGGTGGCCATGATTGACAGAGGGCATCTGGGAAGGAAAGGTGTTAGGGTGAACGGTGCACTGTATGTGTATTGCACATCATATTCCAACACGAGAAAATAGTGGTGGGGGGGCAGCAACATTTTCCTTTATATAGCCCCATTAGTGCCTCCAGGGTGGGTATAAAAGCAGAGAAGTCCTGCTACAACTGTACAGGATATTGGAGAGGCCACACCTGCAGTACAAGCAAAAAGCAGAGAATTGAGATAAATGGGTCCTTTTCGGGTTGGAAATCGGTGATTAGTGGTGTGCCACAGGGATCGGTGCTGGGACCACAACTGTTTACAATATACATAGATGACCTGAAGGAGGGGACAGATGTAGTGCAACAAAATTTGCAGATGACACAAAGATTAGTGGGGAAGCGGGTTGTGTAGAGGACACAGAGAGGCTGCAAAGAGATTTAGATAGGTTAAGCGAATGGGCTAAGGTTTGGCAGATGGAATACAATGTCGGAAAATGTGAGGTCATCCACCTTGGGGGAAAAAAACAGTAAAAGGGAATATTATTTGAATGGGGAGAAATTACAACATGCTGTGGTGCAGAGGGACCTGGGGGTCCTTGTGTGTGAATCCCAAAAAGTTAGTTTCCAGGTACAGCAGGTAATCAGGAAGGCGAATGGAATGTTGGCCTTCATTGCAAGAGGGATGGAGTACAAAAGCAGGGAGGTCCTGCTGCAACTGTATAGGGTATTGGTGAGGCCGCACCTGGAGTACTGCGTGCAGTTTTGGTCACCTTACTTAAGGAAGGATATACTAGCTTTGGAGGGGGTACAGAGACGATTCACTAGGCTGATTCCGGTGATGAGGGGGTTACCTTATGATGATAGATTGAGTAGACTGGGTCTTTACTCGTTGGAGTTCAGAAGGATGAGGGGTGATCTTATAGAAACATTTAAAATAATGAACGGGATAGACAAGATAGAGGCAGAGAGGTTGTTTCCACTGGTTGGGGAGACTAGAACTAGGGGGCACAGCCTCAAAATACGGGGGAGCCAATTTAAAATCGAGTTGAGAAGGAATTTCTTCTCCCAGAGGGTTGTGAATCTGTGGAATTCTCTGCCTAGGGAAGCAGTTGAGGCTAGCTCATTGAATGTTTTCAAATCACAGATAGATAGATTTTTAATCAATAGGGGAATTAAGGGTTATGGGGAGCGGGCGGATAAGTGGAGCTGAGTCCACGGCCAGATCAGCCATGATCTTTTTGAATGGCGGAGCAGGCTCGAGGGGCTAGATGGCCTACTCCTGTTCCTAATTCTTATGTTCTTATGTACTGCGTATAGTTTTGGTCTCCGTATTTAAGGAAGGATATACTTGCATTGGAGGCTGTTCAGAGAAGGTTCACGAGGGTGATTCCGAAGATGAGGGGGTTGACTTATGAGAGAAGGTTGAGTAGGTTGGGCCTATACACATTGGAGTTCAGAGGAATGAAAGGTGATCTTATCGAAACTTATAAGATAATAAGGGGGCTCGACAAGGTGGATGCAGAGAGGATATTTCTACTCATAGGGGAAACTAGGGGACACAGTCTTAGAATAAGGGACCACCCATTTAAAACTGAGATGAGGAGAAATTTCTTCTCCAAGAGGGTTGTAAATCTATGGAATTCTCTGCCCCAGAGAGCTGTGGAGGCTGGGTCATTGAATATATTTAAGGCGGAAATGGACAGATTTTTGAGTAATGAGTGAGTAAAGGGTTATGGGGAGCCGGCAGGGAAGTGGAGCTGAGACTGTGATCAGATCAGCCTTGATCTTATTGAATAGTGGAGCAGGCTCGAGGGGCCAAATGGCCTGCTCCTGCTCCTATTTCTTATGTTCTTGTGTTATAGAAACATAGAAACATAGAAAATAGGTGCAGGAGTAGGCCATTCGGCCCTTCTAGCCTGCACCGCCATTCAATGAGTTCATGGCTTAATGGGGTGCAACAAGGTAACCGCCCGGGAGAAGGAGTCAATAGCACCTCTGGGGAAATTGCCCCATAGGTTTGGGGGTGTTGTGTCGTTGGTTCCGCGACTTGCGCCCCAGCCATGCATGCCGACTCCTCATCGCCCCACACTGACCCCTTTGCACTCCATGGGGGAAATTGCCCCGCGGGAGTTGAGGATGGCGCCGGCCAATGTCACCGACAGCTCCAAGGATCGCGTAGCTGGTGGACATCCGCCGCCGAGGCGCCTCTTTAGGGAGGGTGGTCTGTGCCATGGACCACCATACTTTTCTGTTGGCCGATTCTTCTGTTGGCCCTCGTCTCTACCAGGTCGCCATCCTGCAGCCCGGCACTTTTGGAGGGTTGCCAGGCTGTTGGCCCAGTCGAGGGACTGCAGAGTGCACAGCCGAACTCCTCTTTAATTGTGGTCTGACCCTATCAGAAGCAGGGCTTTTCTGCCACATCTGCACTATTGGCCAAATTCTATGATGGAGGCAGAACTTGCAGGCCAGGCAATATATGTCCCAGCCCCTGATGATTACCGCCTCCAAATGGGGCGCAGGTCAATTTCGCCCCCAGCATATTTGGGGACAAGTTTTGTGAACTGGGGACAATATTTGCCTGGGGGTACACAACCCCAACCAGGGACTGTCCCTGAAGAACAGGGATGTATGGTTACACTAACCTATGAGCATGAGGACCATAGTGAGGAGATGTGTAGAACAAGAGTGCACTTCAAAGCGACAACAGGGCAGCTCTGTGACCTACTTTGTGATAACCCACAGCTAAGCTCACCTGCCACACTGCTCTGTGGGTATGAAGGCGACCACTGCATTCAATATTTATGGCATTGGTTCATCTCAGACAGCCCAGGGCGATCTCTGTAATATCAACCAGGTTACAGAATGGATGTTCATTCATCAGGTACTGATGCATTTTACAGGGTTATGCTCTCAGAATACAGGGTTGCCCACTTAGGACTGGGATCCGGGAGGGCGCTGAGCACCTAGAGTCTTGTCACCAAGAGCATGCAGAAAACCAGCGCAGGCAGCGGAAGGAGCGTGTGGCAAACCAGACTCCCCAACCACCCTTTCCTCCAACAACTGTCCCACCTGCGACAGAGACTGTAATTTCCGTATTGGACTGTTCAGTCACCTGAGAACTCACTTTTGGAGTGGAAGCAAATCTTCCTCGATTTTGAGGGACTGCCTATGATGATGATGGGATGAGGAGAAATTTCCACTCAGAGGGTTGTGAATCTCTACCCCAGAAGACAGTGGATGCTCATTCGTTGAGTATATTCAAGACTGGACACTATGGGAATCCAGGGATATGGGAATAGGGCTGGAAAGTTGAGTTGCGGTAGAAGATCAGCCATGACCTTATTGACTGGCGGAGCAGGATCGAGGAGCTGTATGGCCTACTCCTGCTCTTATTTCATGTGTTCTTGGGAGAGCTGGGGAATTCATCACTTTAGCCATCACAGCAAGGCAGCAATCTAAACCTGGCCACCATAAGTAACTGCATGCAAAACTCTTGGTCAAGCACATTCTCAGGTGCTGGTCATGAAGATCTCCTAATAATTTGGACCTGAATTTATTTGTGATAACTTTACTTGCACCCAACATGATACAATCTTTATCCACTGATAATTCATTCCTATGAATGAAGTATGGATGAATATCTCTGATACATGGTTTGGCCAGCAATTTGCTCTGTAATCATATACCTTTGACATAACTGGGTCAAACTTGGTTGCTACACCAATTTCTTCAGCTGTTCATCAATGTGTGCAAAATAAAACACCTCTTGTACCTTGGAAATAATGTTCTCAATTTTTAGTCCTTTGAGTTCTTGCTCAACTGTCACCTTGAGTGCATATGGTACAGGACGTGGCTTGCAGTAAACTGGTCTAGCATCCTTCTGAAACTCACCTTGAAACCTTGGATCGGACTGCACCTTCGGATACTGCTTGATGACATTTTCTTCCGTTTCTACACAAAAAATCTCATTCCAATCTCGCTTCAGTGATCCCAACCAACTTCTACCTATTAAGGCAGGCTTGTTTCCTGCCACTACTGAGAGGCAAACTCTGAAACTGACCCTTGTATTTCACCGGTATAGTGATACATCCTACCACAGGGATTTGCTCTCCTGAGTAGCCTCGCAGCTCCACCTTTGACTTCTCCATTGGAAAATCACTCAACTTGTCAAGATATAGCAATTCTAGTACTATGCTCACGGATGCACCAGAATCGATTTCCATGGGTATCCTAGTTCCTGCAACGTCTACCTGAATGATGATACTTTATGAATTGTTGTTAGGTATCCTTGTGCTCCTGATGACATGTATCTCCAGAACATCCTCACCATGTTGCTTCTCTTCAATGCTATGTAGTCTCTGGCGATCTCTACTTATAGCATTGAAAGTTGGTTTACTCTTCAGTTGACTTGCCTTCGCAAGATGCCCAGTTTTCTTACAAAAGATATTCTCTGCCTTCACATATGGACAATTTTGAACAATGTGTTATCCATGGCACCAATAGCATGACATCAATGTGCTGTTACCTTGGCCAGTTGCTGAGGCCCAACTGCCTTTTACTTTTAACCTGCAGGTAATTCACCTCGGTTGTCTGACGACTGGAAATGGCCCGAAATTCTCGGGAGTATTGATCGGCAATATCCATCGACATAGCTGTCTGACAAGCTAAATCAAAAGTCAAGTTAGGTGTTGTCAACAACTTTCCTCTGATTGCTTCAGTTTTCATCCCACAAACAAAGTTGTCACGCAATGCTCGGTCCTGAAAGTTTCCGAAATGACAGTGAATGGATAGCTTCTTTAATGATACAATGTACTCACTGATATTCTCATCATGTAATTGGTTTTGTATTCCAAAATGATAACTTTCAGCAATTTACAGGGGCTCAGGACTGTAGTGCTGTGAATCTCCATCAGTGGTCTGTCAGTTGGCTTGACAGGATAAGTCCATTTTTCACGGTTCATACACCTTGGGGCCTGATTCAGTCAGGAAAAAAGCCTGTTTTCTTTCGAACACCAACCAGTTATGGTTTTCATCATCGGGGACTTCAACGATACTATTTGCAGTGAAAAACATTTCTAGTCGCTCCACATACTTGGTCTCTTGGTCATGAGGGAACTCACCCAAGTGCCTTATTATTCCCATAGGCATGACCGTCTATACTCTGGCAATGTCAAAAGTGTTCTTGAAATTCACTTTGGATTTTTAGCTGTGCTGCAAAACAAAGAACCTCTCAAAGTCCCTCTGTTGGGTGGCTGGAACATTCACCAACAAAAATTTCAGCTAGAAAATCCAATTGACCTATCATTATCGCCAATATGATATATTCTTTACGACATTACAAACACACACATACACAAGATGGCTCTACAGGAACTTGTCATGTGACCTTGTCATATGATCCTTTTATTATATACATCAGGAGTTGCATTACCCCAGTCGTCCACTGGGTGGAGCAGTAGTCCACTAGTGGGAGCTCTATACTACAGGTGTCAAGGCCTGCACCCCACTCCCAAGGATAATGATCCTACTAAGAGTGACCTGAACAGCAACAGAGAAATACTACAACGAAGACCATGCTTCTACAAGATTGTTTATTGAGATGACTATCGGAGACTTAGGGGCCAAAATTGTCTTCACCCCAGACGGGATGCACCTACTGTTACTTAAGAATTTTCTCCAGCCCAATCCGACGATTTTCAGGTCTTTGTTGATTTTTTCCAGTCGGAGCGCATAGGCAATCCCTCGGAATCGAGGAAGACTTGCTTCCACTTTTAAAATGAGTTCTTGGGTGGCCGAACAGTCCAATACGAGAGCCATTGTTCCTGTCACAGGTGGGACAGATAGTCGTTGAGGGTAAGGGAAGGTGAAACAGATTTGCCGCACGCTCTTTCCACTGCCTGCGCTTGATTTCTGCATGGCCTCGTGATGAAACTCGAGGTGCCCAGCGCCCTCCTGGATGTACTTCCTCCACTTAGGGCGGTCTTTGGCCAGGGACTCCCAGGTGTCGGTGGGGATGTTGCACTTTATCAGGGAGGCTTTGAGGGTGTCCTTATAACGTTTTCTCTGCCCACCTTTGGCTCGTTTGCCGTGAAGGAATTCCAAGTAGAGCGCTTGCTTTGGGAGTCTCGTATCTGGCATGTGGACAATGTGGCCTGCCCAACGGAGCTGATCAAGAGTGGTCAGTGCTTCAATGCTGGGGATGTTGGCCTGGTCGAGGATGCTAATGTTGGTGCATCTGTCCTCCCAGGTGATTTGTAGGATCTTGCGGAGACACCATTGGTGGTATTTCTTCAATGACTTGAGGTGTCTAATGTACATGGTCCATGAGCCATGCAGGAGGGCATGTATTACTACAGCCCTGTAGACTATGAGCTTGGTGGTTGAGTTGAGGGCCTAGTCTTCGAGCACTCTTTTCCTCAGGCGGCCGAAGGCTGCACTGGCGCACTGGAGGCGGTGTTGAATCTCATCATCAATGTCTGCTCTTGTTGATAAGAGCCTCCCGAGGTATGGGAAATGGTCCATGTTGTCCAAGGCCGCGCTGTGGATCTTGATGACTGGGGGGCAGTGCTGTGCGGCGAGGACAGGCTGGTGGAGGACCTTTGTCTTACGGATGTTTAGCGTAAGGCCCATGCTTTAGTACGCCTCAGAAAATACGTCAACTATGTCCTGGAGTTCAGCCTCAGAATGTGCGCAGGCATCGTCTGCATACTGTTGCACGACGACAGAGGTTGAGGTGGTCCTGGACCAGGCCTGGAGACGGCAAAGGTTGAACAGGTTCCCACTGGTTCTGTAGTTTTATGCCACTCCAACGGGGAGCTTGTTGACTGTGAGGTGGTGCATGGCATCGAGGAAGATTTAGAAGAGGGTTGGGGCAATGACGCAACCCTGTTTGACCCCGGTCCGGACGTGGATTGGGTCTGTAATGGATCCGTTGGTAAGGATCACGGCCTGCATGTTGTCGTGGAGCAGGCGGAGGATGCTGACAGATTTTTGGAGGCATCTGAAACAGAGGCGGACGCTCCATAGACCCTGGTGGTTGACAGTGTCAAAGGCTTTTGTAAGGTGGAAGAAGGCCATGTATAAGGGCTGGCGCTGTTCCCTGCATTTTTCCTGCAGCTGTCACACTACAAAAATCATGTCTGTTGTGCCCCGTAGGGGACGAAATCCGCACTGTGACTCTGGGAGGAGCTCCTCGCCCACAGGGAGAAGACGGTTGAGGAGGACTCTAGCGACAACTTTCCCAGTGGCTGATAGCAGGGAGATTCCTCTGTAGTTGCTGCAGTTGGACTTGTTGCCTTTTTTAAAGATGGTCATGATCACTGCATCTCTGAGATTTCCCAGCATGCTCTCCTCCCTCCAGATGAGAGAAATGAGGCCATATTTACGCGCTAACAGTGCCTCTCCGCTAAACTTTAGTGCCTCAGCTCCCATAGTCTTGTTGTTTGTTGTTCTTGAGTTGTCTTATGGCTTTTTCTACCTCGTGCAGTGCTGGGGTTTTACTGAGGAGGTGGCGGGTAGCATGCTGCGGGATGGTGTCAAGAACACTCGAACCAAAGGCAGAGTCTCGATTGAGGAGATCTTCAAAGTGCTCCTTCCAATGGGTCCTGACTGCCTCAGTGTCTTTGATGAATGTTTCCCCATTTTTGACCAGCAGTGGGGTGAGTCCTTGGGAGTTTTGACCATAGATGGCCTTGACTGCGTTGAAGAATGCTCACACATCATGATTGTCGGCCATCTGCTATATCTCCTGTGCTTTCTCCATCCACCATCTGTTCTTTAGGTCCCGGGTTTTTTGTTGGACCTCAGCCTTTAGCTGTCTGTAATGCTGCTTTGCTGCTCCCGAGTTGCATTATTACTTAAGGCTCAGAAATGCCCTGTGCTTGCGATCTATTACCTCTTGAATCTCCTGATCATTCTCATCAAACCAGTCCTGGTGTTTCCTGGTTGAGTGACCGAGAGTCTCTTCGCAGGCACTGGTTATGGAGCCCTGGAGGATTATCAAGGCACGCCAGGTTAGCTGTGAGGCGCTGGTTGTATAGGACTCTCTTAGCTGGGTCTTTAAGTGCCCCGGCATTGACTTTCTTGCGGCACTGCTTCTGCTGCCCCCTCCGCTTTGGGGCTATGTTGATTTCAATGATGGATCGGATTAGGCGATGGTCCATCCAGCAGTCATCAGCTCCTGTCATGGCACAGGTGATGTGCACATCCTTGCGATCCCTGGCTTGGATGATGACATAGTCGAGCAGGTGCCAGTGGTTGGAGCGAGGGTGTTGCCACGATGCCTTGTACTTGTCCCTCTGGCGGAAGTACAAGGTGTTGGTGATGACAAGTTCATGTTCTATACATATTGTCAGGAGTAGGGTACCGCTGGAGCTGGCTTTCCCTACCCTCTCTCTGCCAATCCTTCCTCCCCAGAGGGCTGTGTTTTTGCCATCCCTCGCGTTGAAGTCACCAAGGAGGATCAGTTTGTCGCCCGCGAGTACGCGGGACAGGGATTTTTCAAAGTTGCAGTAAAAACCCGCTTTGGTCTCATCTGTTGCATCGAGTGTTGGGGCGTATGCAGTGATGACTGTGGCGCATTGATTCAGGGATAGGGTGAGTGGACGAGTCATGAGGTGTATTGCTGTCGTTAATGGGTCCGAACGACCGTCGCTTTGACTCATCAGTGCCACGCTGATGACGCCAGCGCAACGTGGACGTGCTGTGTCGTGCCGACGCGGCACAATGTCCTTTTTCTTCATTTAAAGAGGAGTACCACTGCAAACTGTACAGCCACTTTAGTGGCAAACACTGGGCCACCAGGGAGGGTTTCGGCTGGGCCAACGGTCAGTTACCCAAGAGGGGAACTGGCAGGGGCACTGAGCGGCGGCTGATCTGCTCCTGCAGGGCAATTTCCCATTCAGGGTGGCAAGGGGGTCGCCGCTGGTCGGTAAGGGGTCGGCGCGTGCCCAACGGGGCGGGAAGATGGCCAGGGAGGTCCCGTACACCACTACAAATTTTCAAAATATCGGCCCCTCTGTGCTGACCGAGCAGTGAGCCATTACCGACCTGTGGACGCCTCATTTGGACGGTTACGGCTCGTATAGAAAGGTGCAATTTCGGCCCCTTAAAGTCACACTTTAGCTACCTGGACAGGTTGGGAGGAGTTTTGCAACGTGTTCCAGATCATGTGTCACAAATGTTGTAGTCTGCTGTGCACTTCACAACTTCGCCATTCAAAAAGTACTAGAATTCAACATTGCCGCTAAAGGCATCTCGCTGATCCTGAAAGCGCTGGAAGCCGGTATTCAGGCTGCTATCTAGTTCTCCTTTTACCCCAAGAGCTGCTGTCTGTGCTGTGGAGGTGGAGGTACCAACTGGTCCTTGGCCACTTCTTCGTTCTGGATATGCTGCAGGTTCTAATAAACATCTCACAAGCTCCACTGATGCCTGAAATGAGGAAAAAGGTTCCCTGATGTTGTGGCAAATAAGACTCAAGAGTCACAGACGTCAGTTAACACACAACAACAGCTTGCATTAATATAGCACCATTAATGTAGTAAAACATTCCAAAAGGCTTAAGAGGACCATTATCAAACAAAATTTGACACCGAACCACATAAGGAGATATTAGGACAGTTGACCAAAAGCTTGGTCAAAGAAGTAGGTTTTAAGGAGTGTTTTTTAAAGGATGTGAGAGGGAGGTGAAGAGGTTTAGGGAGGGAATTCTAGAGCTTAGGACCTAGGTAGCCGAACGCACGGCCTCCAATAGTGGAACAATGAAAATCAGGGATGCGCAAGAGAACAGAATTGGACCACATCCTCAAACTGACCTTAAAGCCTGTGTATAGATACGATGTTCCACAAACATTCTTATTTTCAGGTGAGTACCAACAAGTTCTGGGTCCCAAGACTCTGCAGCCTTCTCTTCTGCCTCGACTGAGAAGGTGGCACCTCTCACTTACTCTTCCAGCTCCACCATGCTCTGTAAATCACCCGGTGCCACATCCCCACAATCTGATTTCACCTTGGTGAATATATCTGAGCTGGTGCATGGGAGTGAAGGAGTGATGCAGGGAATGAACTGGAGAGGGTTAAGGCAGAAGAGCATTGGCAGGAAGGCTGTAGAATCATATAATCTTACAGCACAGAAGGAGGCCATTCGGCCCATTGTGCATGTGCCAGGTCTATGAAACAGCTATTTAATTAGGCCCACTCCCCTACTTTTTCCCCATAAATCTGCAATTTTTTTCCCCTTCAAGTATTTATCCAATCCCTTTCTAAAACTTACCATTGAATCCGCTTTCACCACCCTTTCAGGCAGTGCATTCCAGATCATCATAACTTGTTGCATACATTTTTTTTCCACGTGTCGCCTCTAGTTTGCCAATTATCATAAATCTGTGTCTTCTGGTTACTCACCCTCCTGCCACTGGAAACAGTTTCTCTGTATCTACTCAATCAAAGCCTTTCATAAATTTGAACATCTTTATTAAATCTCCCCTTAAACTTCTCAGTTCAAAAGACCAGCTCCGCTCATCTCTCCACAGAACCAAAATCTCTCTTCCCTGGTACCATGCTACTAAATCTCCTCTGCACCTTCTCTAAGGCCTTAACATCCTTCCTATAGTTTTGTGCCCAGAATTGCTCACAATACTCCAGCTGTGGCCTAACCAGTGATTTGTAAATGATTAGCAAAACTTCCTTCCTTTTGTACTCTTCGGCTAGATTTTCGGTTTTCAGTGAAAACAGTAGTTTTATGCCAAAATTACTGTTTTCAGGCCTAACCTTTGGCCTTTACATTTGTGCCATCAGTAAAGTCGGCATTGCACGAGAATTCACAGCACAAACCGCGAGTTTCGGCAACTTTAGTCCGGGGCCAGTAGCGCTGCAGGGGAGGCTTTGGGAGGGGGAGAAAACGAACAAAAAGAAATTGCAAAAAACACTCAAAAACCATTCACAAAACATTCAAAAAACCCTTACCTATTAAATTGCTGAGAAATAATAAAAAAATAAAAACTTTAACTTGCCTTTTTGCAGGTCTTCATACTTACCGCTGCTAGCTGGGCTGCACCGACAGGTTTGATCTGGCAGAAGGGTCGGGAGAGTACCGAAAGTATGATGGTAACGCAATCCATGGCGCTGCACGTCATTTCACGTCAGTGCACCTCTCCCTGGCGGTACGTGGAAGCACCGCCGCAAAGAAGTGCCCGAGGATCCCGCCGACCGAGTCTTCGCCACTGAGCGTCAAATCGCAGCAAAAACCCAGTCGCAAAGTTGGCGAAAATCCAGCCCAATGCCTATATTTATAAAGCCAAGCATCTGTATGCCTTTTTAACAGCCTTATCAATTTGTCCTGCCACCTTCAAAGAATTCCATACGTTAACCCCCTCTTTCTTTCGGCACCCACTTTAAAATTGTAGCCTTTAGTTTATATTGCCTCTCCTCATTCTTCTTCTAAAATGCTTCACTTCACACTTCTCTGGGTTAAGTTTCATCCACCATGTGTGTCATGTATTCAACCAGCATTGTAACCCATGTATAATCTGACCTAAGTTGTACACTGTGAGAACAATGACCACTAGGTGGGAGACACTCCTAACCTGGGCCTTCAGGTACAAAAGGAAAAGCTCCACTCATCTTCATCACTTGGAGTGCGAAGGAATAAAGGACAGGTCATAGACTGACCTTCTCTCAAGCATAGGCCTCGTGTGAATTTATACTGTATAGTAAGGACCTATCAATGACGACGAGAAACTGGGATTTAAACCACGCGAGCATGGCCACGAGCAGAACAGACGAGAGGCACTGTGTTAAGGAATGGTTGGGTCAGAGATTCAACATTGTTAAAGCAGCATACAGTTCTCCAGGCAGACAAGGACAATGGGGCATGCCCCAACATGTAGTCGAACCCAGAGGGGGAGTTCGACAGAGACAATGGCAAGCTGAACGGCAATTCACGCCATTGCAAGGGACAATGCGGCCAGTAATGGGGCCATCAACACCTGTTAATGGCGCACTCAAGGACAATAACAGGGGCAGTCAGGGACGATTGACTGGCAAGGGACCTTTGGTTTCCAACAACAGCTCATGTTGAAGGCATGGGGGCACACACTCAGCCGGAGTTTGCAGAGATGAACAAAATATCTGCAGAAATTGCAGAAATGAACGCTGGGGGAAATCGCTGGAAGCTGAAGTTCAGCGAGTTCATGTGGAGCACGTATACAGTTCATACACCAGGATGCCACCGATAATGATGAAAGTGCTCCTCAATGACATCCCAGTATCAATGGAGCTAGACACGGGGGCCAGCCAGTCCCTGATGGGTATCAAACAGTTCGAAAAGTTGTGGGCGTCCAAGGCCAGGGGGCCAAAATTATCGCCGATTGATGCACAGCTACAGACTTACACAAAGCAGATCATTCCGGTGCTAGGCAGCGCCACGGTAGTCGTGACCCACAAAGGTTCGGAGAACAGACTGCCACTCTGGATTGTCCCAGGGGACGGTCCCGCACTACTGGGGAGGAGTTGGCTTGCTGTCATGAACTGGAAATGGGGCGATGTCAATGCAATTTCCTCTGTAGAGCGAGTATCATGCACACAGATCCTGGACAAATTTGACTCATTATTTCAACCCGGCATCGGCACTTTCATGGGGGCCAAGGTAGTGATTCACATAAACCCGGACGCCAGGCCAGTACACCACAAGGCCAGAGCGGTGCCATACATGATGCGGGTAAAGATAGAAGGCGAATTGGACCGCCTGCTGAGGGAAGGCATCATCTCGCCAGTCGAATTCAGTGACTGGGCGAGCCCGATTGTGCCGGTGCTCAAGGCAGATGGGTCGGTCAGGATATGTGGTGATTACAAGGCCACCATCAATCGGGTGTCACTCCAAGACCAGTACCCGCTACCGAGAGCGGAGGACTCTTTGCGACGCTATCCGGTGGCAAACTTTTTTCAAAATTGGACCTGACCTCAGCTTACATGACCCAGGAGCTGGTGAGTGAGTCGAAGAAGCTGACCACCATCACGACACACAAGGGGTTGTTTGAGTACAACAGATGTCCGTTTGGGATTCGCTCGGCCGCCGCGATCTTCCAACGAAATATGGAAAGCCTCCTCAAGTCGATTCCAGGGACGGTGATTTTTCAGGACATCATCCTCATCATGGGTTACGATACTGAAGAACACCTCCACAACCTGGAGAAGGTGCTACGCAGACTGGACCGGGTAGGTCTGCGACTGAAAAAGGCGAAGTGCGTCTTCCTAGCTCCAGAGGTAGAATTCCTGGGGATGAGGGTAGCAGCAGACGGGATCAGCCCGACTGCGTCCAAGACGGAAGCAATCCAGAGAGCACCCAGACCCCGTAACACGATAGAGCTGTGTTCGTTCCTGGGGCTCCTGAACTATTTTGGTAACTTTCTTCCCAAATTAAGCACGCTGCTAGAGCCGCTACACGTGCTCCTACGCAAAGGTCGCAAATGGGTCTGGGGGGACAGCCAGGAAAGGGCTTTTAATAAAGCACGCAATTTGTTATGTTCCAACACTCTGTTAACACTATATGACCCATGTAAGAAACTTGTGTTAACGTGCGATGTGTCATCCTATGGTGTCGGGTGTGCGTTGCAGCATGTGAATGCCAATGGTCAGTTACAGCCGGTAGCTTATGCCTCCAGGAATCTGTCCCAGGCAGAAAGGGGTTGCGGGATGGTAGAAAAGGAGGCGCTCGCATGTGTATATGCTGTAAAGAAAATGCACCAGTACCTGTTTGGCAGGAAATTTGAGCTGGAGACAGATCACAAACCCCTAACGTCCCTTTTGGCCGACAACAAGGCCATAAATGCAAACACATCGGCCCGCATACAGAGGTGGGTACTCACGTTAGCCGCCTATGACTACACAATTCGGCACAGACCGGGCACCGAAAACTGCGCCAATGCACTCAGCAGGCTCCCACTAGCCACCACTTAAGGGGCTACCGAGCATGCTGCTGAGATGGTCATGGCTGTTGAAGCTTTCGGAAGCGAAGGCTCACCCGTGACAGCCCGTCAGATTAAAGTCTGGACAAATAGAGACCCGCTATTGTCCCTGGTCAAGAAATGTGGCCTGAATGGGGACTGGGCAGCCACGTACAGGGCATGCCCTGAGGAATTTAAACCATTTCACAGGTGCAGGGATGAACTCTCGATTCAGGCCGATTGCCTACTGTGGGGAAACCGCGTAGTCATGCCCCAGATGGGCAGAGAGGTGTTCATCAGAGAGCTCCACAATGAGCACCCGGGCATTGTCATGATGAAGGCAATTGCCAGGTTACACTTTTGGTGGCCAGAGATAGACGCAGATCTGGAACTTTGCGTTTGCAGGTGCAACACGTGTGCCCAGCTGGGCAATGCGCCCAGGGAAGCCCCCCTTAGCCCCTGGCCATGGCTCGCCAAGCCTTGGTCACGCAGCCATGTGGACTACGCAGGTCCTTTCATGGGAAAAATGTTTTTGGTTGAAGTAGACGCCTACTCCAAATGGATCATAGAAACATACAAACATAGAAAATAGGTGCAGGAGTAGGCCATTCAGCCCTTCTAGCCTGCACCGCCATTCAATGAGTTCATGGCTGAACATGCAACTTCAGTACCCCATTCCTGCTTTCTCGCCATACCCCTTGATCCCCCTAGTCGTAAGGACTTCATCGAACTCTTTTTGAATATATTTAGTGAATTGGCCTCAACAACTTTCTGTGGTAGAGAATTCCACAGGTTCACCACTCTCTGGGTGAAGAAGTTTCTCCTCATCTCGGTCCTAAATGGCTTACCCCTTATCCTTAGACTGTGACCCCTGGTTCTGGACTTCCCCAACATTGGGAACATTCTTCCTGCATCTAACCTGTCTGAACCCATCAGAATTTTAAACGTTTCTATGAGGTCCCCTCTCATTCTTCTGAACTCCAGTGAATACAAGCCCAGTTGATCCAGTCTTTCTTGATAGGTCAGTCCCGCCATCCCGGGAATCAGTCTGGTAAACCTTCGCTGCACTCCCTCAATAGCAAGAATGTCCTTCTTCAAGTTAGGAGACGAAAACTGTACACAATACTCCAGGTGTGGCCTCACCAAGGCCCTGTACAACAGTAGCAACACCTCCCTGCCCCTGTACTCAAATCCCCTCGCTATGAAGGCCAACATGCCATTTGCTTTCTTAACCGCCTGCTGTACCTGCATGCCAACCTTTAATGACTGATGTACCATGACACCCAGGTCTCGTTGCACCTCCCCTTTTCCTAATCTGTCACCATTCAGATAATAGTCTGTCTCTCTGTTTTTACCACCAAAGTGGATAACCTCACATTTATCCACATTATACTTCATCTGCCATGCATTTGCCCACTCACCTAACCTATCCAAGTCACTCTGAAGCCTCATAGCATCCTCCTCGCAGCTCACACTGCCACCCAACTTAGTGTCATCCGCAAATTTGGAGATACTACATTTAATCCCCTCGTCTAAATTATTAATGTACAGTGTAATCAGCTGGGGTCCCAGCACAGAACCTTGCGGTACCCCACTAGTCACTGCCTGCCATTCTGAAAAGTACCCATTTGCTCCTACTCTTTGCTTCCTGTCTGACAACCAGTTCTCAATCCATGTCAGCACACTACCCCCAATCCCATGTGCTTTAACTTTGCACATTAATCTCTTGTGTGGGACCTTGTCGAAAGCCTTCTGAAAGTCCAAATATACCACATCAACTGGTTTTCCCTTGTCCACGCTACTGGAAACATCCTCAAACAATTCCAGAAGATTTGTCAAGCATGATTTCCCTTTCACAAATCCATGCTGAATTGGACCTATCATGTCACCTCTTTCCAAATGCGCTGCTATGACATCCTTAATAATTGATTCCATCATTTTACCCACTACTGAGGTCAGGCTGACCGGTCTATAATTCCCTGTTTTCTCTCTCCCTCCTTTTTTAAAAAGTGGGGTTACATTGGCTACCCTCCAATCGATAGGAACTGATCCAGAGTCAATGGAATGTTGGAAAATGACTGTCAATGCATCCGCTATTTCCAAGGCCACCTCCTTAAGTACTCTGGGATGCAGTCCATCAGGCCCTGGGGATTTATCGGCCTTCAATCCCATCAATTTCCCCAACACAATTTCCCAACTAATAAGGATTTCCCTCAGTTCCTCCTCCTTACTAGACCCTCTGACCCCTTTTATATCCGGAAGGTTGTTTGTGTCCTCCTTAGTGAATACCGAACCAAAGTACTTGTTTAATTGGTCTGCCATTTCTTTGTTCCCTGTTATGACTTCCCCTGATTCTGACTGCAGGGGACCTATGTTTGTCTTTACTAACCTTTTTCTCTTTACATATCTATAGAAACTTTTGCAATCCGTCTTAATGTTCCCTGCAAGCTTCTTATCGTACTCCATTTTCCCTGCCCTAATCAAACCCTTTGTCCTCCTCTGCTGAGTTCTAAATTTCTCCCAGTTCCCGGGTTCGCTGCTATTTCTGGCCAATTTGTATGCCACTTCCTTGGCTTTAATGCTATCCCTGATTTCCCTTGATAGCCACGGTTGAGCCACCTTCCCTTTTTTATTTTTACGCCAGACAGGAATGTACAATTGTTGTAGTTCATCCATGCGGTCTCTAAATGTCTGCCATTGCCTATCCACAGTCAACCCCTTAAATATCATTCGCCAATCTATCCTAGCCAATTCACGCCTCATACCTTCAAAGTTACCCTTCTTTAAGTTCTGGACCATGGTCTCTGAATTAACTGTTTCATTCTCCATCCTAATGCAGAATTCCACCATATTATGGTCACTCTTCCCCAAGGGGCCTCGCACAACGAGATTGCTCATTAATCCTCTCTCATTACACAACACCCAGTCTAAGATGGCCTCCCCGCTAGTTGGTTCCTCGACATTTTGGTCTCGAAAACCATCCCTTATGCACTCCAGGAAATCCTCCTCCACCGTATTGCTTCCAGTTTGGTTATCCCAATCTATGTGCATATTAAAGTCACCCATTATAACTGCTGCACCTTTATTGCATGCACCCTAATTTCCTGTTTGATGCCCTCCGCAACATCACTACTACTGTTTGGAGGTCTGTGCACAACTCCCACTAATGTTTTTTGCCCTTTGGTGTTCTGCAGCTCTACCCATATAGATTCCACATCATCCAAGCTTATGTCCTTCCTAACTATTGCATTAATCTCCTCTTTAACCAGCAATGCTACCTCACCTCCTTTTCCTTTTATTCTATCCTTCCTGAATGTTGAAAACCCCTGGATGTTGAGTTCCCAGCCCTGATCATCCTGGAGCCACGTCTCTGTAATCCCAATCACAACATATTTGTTAACATCTATTTGCACAGTTAATTCATCCACCTTATTGCGGATACTCCTTGCATTAAGACCCTTTGTCCTTTTAGAATTTTGCTGTTCAGTGGCCCTTTTTGTTCTTTGCCTTGGGTTTCTCTGCCCTCCACTTTTCCTCATCTCCTTTCTGTCTTTTGCTTTTGTCTCCTTTTTGAGTGTGACATTTTAAATTCAAGCACATCCTCTGCCACGGTAGAAAGTCTACGGGCAATGTTCGCCGCCCACGGTCTACCGGACGTCTTGGTCAGCGACAATGGCCCGTGCTTCACAAGCACTGAATTCCAGGACTTCATGGCAGACAATGGAATTAACCATGTCAGAATGGCACCGTTCAAACCGGTCTCAAACGGCCAGGCAGAACGAGCAGTGCAGATAATCAAACAGGGGATGCTCAGAATCCAAGGGGGTTCCCTACAAAGACGCTTATCACGCCTCCTGTTGGCCTATAGATCCCGACCACACTCGCTCACAGGGGTTCCACCCGCAGAGCTGCTAATGAAAAGGACACTCAAAACCCGGTTATCCCTTATACACCCCACCATGAAAGAAATTGTCGAGAGCAGGCGCCAGCCACAATATGACTACCATGACAGTAATGCAAGGGCGCAATGTATTGATGTAAATGATCCTGTTTTTGTCCTCAACTACGCTGCAGGGCCCAAATGGCTCATAGGCACTGTGATTGCCAAAGAGGGAAATATGATTCTGGTAGTTAAACTTACCAATGGACAAATCTGCCGCAAACACGTGGATCAAACAAAAAGGAGGTTCAGCAATCCCATAGAAGAAGCAGAGGAAGAACACGATGTAGAGTTCACTCCACCACAGGTGACCGAACACCGGAACCAAACGGAGGAGAGCCCAATCACTGTGGGCAGTCTGGATAGGCCTGAGGCACCGCAAACAGCAGACACTCAGGCCAGCACACAACAACCAGAGCCCCAACTCAGGCGCTCTACAAGAGAGCGTAAACCACCAGAGAGACTCAACCTGTGATCCCAATAAGACTTTGCGGGGGAGGTGATGTCGTGTTTTCAACCAGCATTGTAACCCATGTATAATCTGACCTAAGTTGTACACTATGAGAACAATGACCACTAGGTGCAAGACACTCCGAACCTGGGCCTTCAGGTACAAAAGGGGAAGCTCCACCCACCTTGGAGTGCTAAGGAATAAAGGATAGGTCACAGACTGACCTTCTCTCAAGCATGGGCCTCGTGTGCATTTATACTGTATAGTAAGGACTTATCAATATGTCTGCCCATTTTACCAGTCTCCCAATGTCTTCCTGAACTCTGTTCCTGTCATCTTCACTGATTACCACTTTTCTGAGTTTTATATCATCTGCAAACTTTGAAATTACGCCTTATATACCCAAGTCCAGGTTATTAATACATATCAAAGAGCAGTAGTCCTAATACCAACCCCTGGAGGGCACCACTGCACCCTTCGTTGCAGTCTGAAAAACAACTGGTCACTACTACTCTGTGCTTTCTGTCGCTTAGCCAGTTCCATATTCATGCTGTCACTGCCCCTTTAATAACATAGCCTTCAATTTTTCTAACCAGTCTCTAATGTGGTGCTTTGTCAAATGCATTTTGATACTGTCATAGACATTCTTTAAAAGGATCAAAAACTGACTGATGGAACATGCAGTGAAGTTAAGGTAAGTGAATGTGCCAAGCACTGCTCTTTCCTTATTGGATGGGTTCTACAAGGGGTGGGCGCTTCACTTCGTGAGATTACCACCCAGGGAGCAAAGTTAAAATAACCCTTACTGTCACTGTTCTATTTGTATTGTTTTACTGTAGATGAACTGAGAAAACAAGTATAGGTATGTACACTGGAGGTTGTGCATCGGAGGAGAGTGCAGGTTTAACTGGGAGGGTGCTTTGTTTATTGATTGCAGGATGGAGCGACTGAATGGAAAGGTGGATGTAGCATTCCTGCCCTATACTGGGGAAGCATGGTGATGGTGCCTCTGGAGAGGACCAGGAAAATATCTTCAGCAGCTGTGAAGGGGGCTTATGGTTGTTTCTCCACTGTTGCCTCCAACTAAGCCCTCTTGCAAAAGGGGAAGGGGAGACACTGTACTAAACATAGTATCCATCAATAAATCCATCTAAAGATGTAAAACCATTCTTTATTCAAAAACCTAAAAATTAACACATTTCTTGGCAGGATTGGCCTGTCCCTTCAAGATTAAAAAGCAGCTTACTGGCAGTTCTGGAAATTAGAATGCTCGAGGGCAAAATTGGGCTCCTGTGTGCCTGCCGTTAGCACCTCCAGGGGTGCTAAAGGGGGGCAAATGGGTTTTCACCCGGGGGGGAAGCGCGCTGTCGGCTCCCACAAAATTGCGCAGGAGTTGCGGAGGCACAAAACCGGAAGCGCTGGGCAACTGCGCGTAGATGGTGATGTCATCGCCTTCCACAGTGACCCATTTTTGCCCCACGTCGGAAATTGGGTAGCCCCATGAGGCCACCGCAAGCAATGTCAGCACCAGCCTCGCAGAATGTGAACCGAGCCACACTCTGGTCATGGGGCGTAAATTAAAGGGGAGATGCACGACGCCATCTTTTTCTCGTGGCCTTCTGTTCTTTATTTCGCCGAGGCCGTGCCATGGTGGTGCAGCCCAGCATTCCGCTTCTGTGCCAGGCTGCGGCCACAGCACTCCGGCATCCCCGGTGGCCTAGTGGAGGCCTCTCGCCCAACCGCAGAGCTTACAGCGTGCACTCCCTTTTAACGGAAGGGGAGGGCTCTGTGTTCGTGTCAGTGCGATGCAGAGAGGGCACATAGCGCTGCAACATTCACGCGCTTCGTGCCCCAGTCCCACTCCCGAAAGGAAGTCAGGTGCCCGACATTGTGTTCCACTTCCTCTCGGGGATGGCAATCCAAATTTCGCTGCCGGGACGGGATATCTGTGCCGGGCACAAGAAATCTGCCTTGCCTTGGTTATCTCGCCCATACGGAGCAATACCGAATTTTGACCCCTAGTTTTTTTCGAAAGCAGTTTAGAACATAAGAACATAAGAATTAGGAACAGGAGTAGGCCATCTAGCCCCTCGAGCCTGCTGATCTGGCCGTGGACTCAGCTCCACTTACCCGCCCGCTCCCCATAACCCTTAATTCCCTTATTGGTTAAAAATCTATCTATCTGTGATTTGAATACATTCAATGAGCTAGCCTCAACTGCTTCGTTGGGCAGAGAATTTCACAGATTCACAACCCTCTGGGAGAAGAAATTCCTTCTCAACTCGGTTTTAAATTGGCTCCCCCGTATTTTGAGGCTGTGCCCCCTAGTTCTAGTCTCCCCAACCAGTGGAAACAACCTCTCTGCCTCTATCTTGTCTGTCCCTTTCATTATTTTAAATGTTTCTATAAGACCACCCCTCACCCTTCTGAACTCCAACGAGTAAAGACCCAGTCTACTCAATCTATCATCATAAGGTAAACCCCTCATCTCTGGAATCAGCCGAGTGAATCATCTCTGTACCCCCTCCAAAGCTAGTATATCCTTCCTTAAGTAAGGTGACCAAAACTGCACGCAGTACTCCAGGTGCGGCCTCACCAATACCCTGTACAGTTGCAGCAGGACCTCCCTGCTTTTGTACTCCATCCCACTCGCAATGAAGGCCAATATTCCATTCGCCTTCCTGATTATCTGCTGCACCTGCAAACTAACTTTTTGGGATTCATGCACAAGGACTCCCAGGTCCCTCTGCACCGCAGCATGTTGTAATTTCTCCCCATTCAAATAATATTCCCTTTTACTGTTTTTTTTCCCAAGGTGGATGACCTCACATTTTCAGACATTGTATTCCATCTGCCAAACCTTAGCCCATTCGCTTAACCTATCCAAATCTCTTTGCAGCCTTTCTGTGTCCTCTACACAACCCGCTTTCCCACTAATCTTTGTGTCATCTGCAAATGTTGTTACACTACACTCTGTCCCCTCTTCCAGGTCATCAAGTACATTGTAAACAGTTGTGGTCCCAGCACCGATCCCTGTGGCACACCACTAACCACCGATTGCCAACCTGAAAAGGACCCATTTATCCCAACTCTCTGCTTTCTGTAAGTTAGCCAATTCTCTATCAATGCGAACACATTTCCTCTGACTCCGCGTACCTTTATCTTCTGCAGTAACCTTTTGTGTGGCACCTTATCGAATGCCTTTTGGAAATCCAAATACACCACATCCATCAGTACACCTCTATCCACCATGCTCATTGTATCCTCAAAGAATTCCAGTAAATTCGTTAAACATGATTTCCCCTTCATGAATCCATGTTGCGTCTGCTTGATTGCACTATTCCTATCTAGATGTCCCGCTATTTCTTCCTTAATGATAGCTTCAAGCATTTTCTCCACTACAGATGTTAAACTAACCGGCCTATAGTTACCTGCCTTTTGTCTGCCCCCTTTTTTAAACAGAGGCGTTACATTAGCTGCTCATTGAATCAGAAGGAAAATGTTGACAACCCCTAACTTGACTTTTGATTTATCTTGTCAGACAACTATGTCAATGGATATGGCCGAACAATACTCCTGAAAATTTTGCGTAATTTCCAGTCATCAGACAACCGAGGTGAATTGGTTGCAGGTTAAAAGTAAAAGGCCATTGGGCCCCAAGGTCTCAGCAATTGGCCAAGCTAACAGCGCATTGAAGCTGTGATATCGATGCCTGGGACAACATATTCCTCAAAGCTGTCCATATGTGAAGGCAGAATGTTTCTGCTGCAAGAAAAAAGGGCATCTTGCGAAGGCATGCCAACTGAAGGGTAAACCGACTTTCAATGCTAGACATTGAAATTGCCAGACACTAAATAGCATTGAAGAGAAGCAACAGGATGAGGAGGTTCTGGAGATACACATCATCAAGAGCACAAACATATCTAACAACGATTCGTGAAATATCATCATCCAAGTAGACATTGCAGGAACCAATGTACCCATGGAAATTGACACTGGTACATCCAGGAGCTTAGTACTGAAATCACCATATCTCGACAGGTTGCATGATTTTCACCTGGCGAAATCGAAGATAGAGCTGCAAGCTACTCAGGAGAGCAAATCCCTGTGGTAGGAAGTAACACCATCTCGGTGAAATACAAGGATCAGTTTCAGAGTTGCCTCTCATAGTAGTGGCAGGAGACAAGCCTGCCTTGATAGAGAGCAATTGGTTGGGATCACTGAAGCTGGATTGGAATGAGATTTTTTGTGTGGAAACGAACTTTGCATTGAAAGATGATGTCATCAAGCACAATCCAATGGTGCTCCATGAAACAGGCAGTCCAATCCAAGACTTCAAGGTGAGTGTCAGAGTACAGAAGGATGCAAGACCAGTTTACTGCAACTCATGTCCCATATCTTACAAGAAATATAGAGGAGAAATTTGAGCAAGAACTCAAAAGACTGGAAACTGAGAATATTATCTTTAAGGTAAATCTAAGTAATTAGGCTACACTCTGTTGTTGTACCTAAGTCAGATGGTAAGGTAAGGTTGTGTGGTGATTATAAAGCAACCGTAAACTAGGTTCTAGAGTGTAATCTACCCAATACATTGCCAAATGTACAAGATTTGTTCACAACACCGACAGGTGGCCAGATCTTCTCAATGTTAGATGTAACAAAGGCCAACAACTTGAGTTAGATAAAGAGTCCAAGTCATTCTTGATGATAAATACTCATCTACGCTTATATCAGTTAACTAGACTACCATTTGGAGTGTCTTCCAACCCATCATATTCCAAGGGGTGATGAACCAGATTTTGCAAGGAATTGAAGGGGTAGTGTGCTAACAGAGAACAGAGTCGGGATAAATGGTTCATTCTCTGATTGGCAACCGTAAACTAGTGGGGTGCTGCAGGGATCAGTGCTGGAATCCCAATTATTTACAATCTATATTAACGACTTGGAAGAAGGGACTGAGTGTAATGTAGCCAAGTTTGCTGACGATACAAAGGTGGGAGGAAAAGCAATGTGTGAGGAGGACACAAAAAATCTGCAAAAGTACATAGACAGGCTAAATGTGTGGGCAAAAATTTGGCAGATGGAGTATAATGTTGGAAAGTGTGAGGTCATGTACTTTGGCAGAAAAAAATCAAACAGCAAGTTATTATTTAAATGGAGAAAGATTGCAAAGTGCTGCAGTCCAGCGGGACCTGGGGGTACTTGTGCCTGAAACACAAAAGGATAGTATGCAGGTACAACAAGTGATCAGGAAGGCCAATGGAATCTTGGCCTTTATTGCAAAGGGGATGGAGTATAAAAGCAAGGAAGTCTTGCTACCAACTATACAGGGTATTGCTGAGGCCACACCTGGAACATTGCATGCAGTTTTGGTTTCCATATTTACGAAAGAATATACTTGCGTTGGAGGCAGTTCAGAGAAGGTTCACTAGGTTGATTCCGGAGATGAGGGTGTTGACTTATGAGGAAAGGTTGAGTAGCTTGGGCCTCTACTCATTGGAATTCAGAAGAATGAGAGGTGATCTTATTGAAACGTATAAGATATTAAGAGGGCTTGACAAGGTGGATGCAGAGAGGATGTTTCCACTGATGGGGGAGATTAGAACTAGAGGGCGTCATCTTAGAATAAGGGGCCGACCATTTAAAAATGAGATGAGGAGAAATATCTTCTCACAAAGGGTTGTAAATCTGTGGAATTTGCTGCCTCAGAGAGCTGTGGAAGCTGGGACATTGAATAAATTAAAGACAGAAATAGACAGTTTCTTGAGCGATAAGGGAATAGGGGGTTATGAAGAGCGGGCAGGAAAGTGGAATGAGTCCATGATCAGATCAGCCATGATCTTTATTGAATGGCGGAGCAGGCTCGAGGAGCCGTATGGCCTATTCCTGTTCCTATTTCTTATGTTCTTATGTTCTTCTTCTTATTTAGATGACATATTCATTTCAGCACCAAACAGGCAAATCCATAATAAGGTGTTGAATGAAGTGCTCAAATGGCGAGGGAAGCACAGAGTATGACTGACTGCTCACAAGAGTAAGATGTTTCAAAATTCAGTGGAATACTTAGGGCACAGAGTAGACAAAGTGCTTTACATCCGGCCAAGGGAAAGCTAGATGCAATCAGAAATGCACCCACTCCCAAGAATGTCTCTGAACTTTAATCATTTTTGGGTCTTGTAAATTATTATGCAAAGTTCTTCCCACATTTGGCTACAGTATTGCATCCACTGAATGAGCTGTTGAAATAACAGATGCACTGGAAATGGTCAGAAGAATGCGACACATTCAAAGAGTGTAAAAGCCAGTTGGTATAGAGTACCATGTTAGTTCACCATGACGTATCTAAGGAAACTGTGTGATGCCTCTCCATATCGAGTTGGGGCAGTGATCTCTCCTGTACTACATAGTGGGGAGGAGAGACCAATTGATTTTGTTTCATGCAATGTCAGTGCCAGTGAGCATAGCTATGCGCAGATCAAAGGTAATCTTTGTAGAGCAGGATAGTTAGAATAAATACGTGGCTTGAGCAGTGGTGCAAGAGGGAGGGATTCAAATTCCTGGGACATTGGAACCAGTTATGGTGGAAGTGGGACCTGTACAAAAGGGACGGTTTGCACTTGGGCAGGACTGGAACTGATGTCCTGGGGTTAACATTTGCTAATGCAGTTCTGGAGTGTTTAAACTAATATGGCAGAGGGATGGGAAACTATCCAGCGAGACACGGCGAAGTAATATGGAGTCAGAAACAGATGATAGAAAGGTAAAAAGCAATAGTGGAAGGCCGAGTAAACAAAGGCAAGAAACAAAAAGGGCCACACTACATCATAATTCTAAAAGGAAAAAGGTGTTCAAAAAACAAACCTGAAGGCTTTGTGTCTTAATGCAAGGAGTATCTGTAATAAGGTGGATGAATTAACTGTGCAAATAGATGTTAACAGATGTGATGTGATTGGGATTACAGAGACGTGGCCTCAGGATGATCAGGGCTGGGAATTCAACATCCAAGGGTATTCAACATTCAGGAAGGATAGATTAAAAGGAAAATGAGGTGGGGTAACATTGCTGGTTAAAGAGGAGATTAATGCAATATTAAGGAAGGACATTAGCTTGGATGATGTGGAACCTATATGGGTAGAGCTGCAGAACACCAAAGGGCAAAAAACGTTAGTGGGAGTTGTGTACAGACCTCCAAACAGTAGTAGTGATGTTGGGGAGGGCATCAAACAGGAAATTAGGGGTGCATGTAATAAAGGTGCAGCAGTTAGCATGGGTGACTTTAATATGCATATAGATTGGGCTGACCAAACTGGAAGCAATACGGTGAAGGAGGATTTCCTGGAATGCATAAGGGATGGTTTTCTAGACCAATATGTCGAGGAACCAACTAGGGGGGAGGCCATCTTTGACTGGGTGTTGTGGTAATGAGAGAGGATTAATTAGCAATCTCGTTGTGCAAGGCCCCTTGGGGAAGAGTGACCATAATATGGTGGAATTCTTCAGTAGGCTGGAGAATGAAATAGTTAATTCAGAGACCATGGTCCAGAACTTAAAAAAGGGTAACTTTGAAGGTATGAGGCGTGAATTGGCTAGGATAGATTGGCGAATGATACTTAAGGGGTTGACAATGGATGGGAAGTAATAACAGGGAACAAAGATATGGCAGACCAATTGAACAAATACTTTGGTTCGGTATTCACTAAGGAGGACACAAACAACCTTCCGGATATAAAAGGGGTCAGAGGGTCTAGTGAGAAAGAGGAACTGAGGGAAATCCTTATTAGTCGGGAAATTGTGTTGGGGAAATTGATGGGATTGAAGGCCGATAAATCCCCAGGGCCAGATGGACTGCATCCCAGAGTACTTAAGGAGGTGGCCTTGGAAATAGCGGATGCATTGACAGTCATTTTCCAACATTCCATAGACTCTGGATCAGTTCCTATGGAGTGGAGGGTAGCCAGTGTAACCCCACTTTTTAAAAAAGGAGGGAGAGAGAAAACAGGGAATTATAGACCAGTCAGCCTGACATCGGTAGTGGGTAAAATGATGGAATCAATTATTAAGGATGTTATAGCAGCGCATTTGGAAAGAGGTGACATGATAGGTCCAAGTCAGCATGGATTTGTGAAAGGGAAATCATGCTTGACTAATCTTCTGGAATTTTTTGAGGATGTTTCCAGTCGAGTGGACAAGGGAGAACCAGTTGATGTGGTATATTTGGACTTTCAGAAGGCTTTCGACAAGGTCCCACACAAGAAATTAATGTGCAAAGTTAAAGCACATGAAATTGGGGGTAGTGTGCTGACGTGGATTGAGAACTGGTTGGCAGACAAGGAGCAAAGAGTAGGAGTAAATGGGTACTTTTCAGAATGGCAGGCAGTGACAAGTGAGGTACCGCAAGGTTCTGTGCTTGGGCCCCAGCTGTTTACATTGTACATTAATGATTTAGACGAGGGGATTCAATGTAGTATCTCCAAATTTGCACATGACACGAAGTTGGGTGGCAGTGTGAGCTTCGAGGAGGATGCTATGAGGCTGCAGAGTGACTTGGATAGGTTAGGTGAGGGGGCAAATGCATGGCAGATGAAGTATAATGTGGATAAATGTGAGGTTATCCACTTTGGTGGTAAAAACAGAGAGACAGACTATTATCTGAATGGTGACAGATTAGGAAAAGGGGAGGTGCAATGAGACCTGGGTGTCATGGTACATCAGTCATTGAAGATTGGCATGCAGGTACAGCAGGCGGTAAGAAAGCAAATGGCATGTTGGCCTTCATAGCGAGGGGATTTGAGTACAGGGGTATGGAGGTGTTACTACAGTTGTACAGGGCCTTGGTGAGGCCACACCTGGAGTATTGTGTACAGTTTTGGTCTCCTAACTTGAGGAAGGACATTCTTGCTATTGAGGGAGTGCAGCGAAGGTTCACCAGACTGATTCCTGGGATGGCGGGACTGACATATCAAGAAAGACTGGATCAACTGGGCCTGTATTCACTGGAGTTCAGAAGAATGAGAGGGGATCTCATGGAAACGTTTAAAATTCTGACGGGTTTAGACAGGTTAGATGCAGGAAGAATGTTCCCAATGTTGGGGAAGTCCAGAACCAGGGGTCACAGTCTAACGATAAGGGGTAAGCCAGTTAGGACCGAGATGAGGGGACACTTCTTCACCCAGAGAGTGGTGAACCTGTGGAATTCTCTACCACAGAAAGTTGTTGAGACCAATTCACTAAATATATTCAAAAAGGAGTTAAATGTAGTCCTTACTACTAGGGGGATCAAGGGGTATGGCGAGAAAGCAGGAATGGGGTACTGAAGTTGCATGTTCAGCCATGAACTCATTGAATGGCGGTGCAGGCTCGAAGGGCCGAATGGCCTACTCCTGCACTTATTTTCTATGTTTTCTATGTTTTCTATGTTTTGTCATTGATTTTTGGGGTCAATTTTTGTTTGGTCATAAGTTTACCATTGTTACTGACTATAAGCCCCTGACAGCAATCCTCCATCCATAGTCTCCAGTTCCAACCTTAGCTGCAGCCTGGATGCAGAAATGGACATTGATTTTGTCATCATGTACGTGAGACTTTGAGCACAGATGATCAGCTGATCATAGTAATGCTGATGCTATGTCCAGATTGCATCACAAGTTACACCAATATGGAAGAAGTTTTATATTTTTCATACATTAATGAACTGCCAGTCACAGCTGAAGTGATTGGTAGAGCAACCAAATGTGACCCAGTTATGTCAAAGATGTATGATTACATAGCAAATGGATGGCCAAACCAGATATCAGAGGAAGATATTCGTAGTAATGAATTGTCAGTGGATAAAAATTGTATCATGTGTGGAGCAGCAGTGGTTATCCCAAATTAGTTCAGGTCCAAATTGTTCAGAGACCTTCATCAATTGCACCCGAGAATCTGCTTGACCAAGAGTTTTGCACACTGTTACATATGATGCCCAGGTTTAGAGAAAGAGATAGAGTACATCATCAGTCAATGTAAAACATGTCAATCGGTGAGCAAGAAACCACCATTAGTACCATTACAGCCATGGAAATGGTCTCCCACAGTGTGGCAAAGGGTAAATATAGATTTTGCTGAGCTAGAAGGACAGCAATTGTTCTTAGTGATTGAGGTGGTTCCAATGGGGAAAATAACAACAAGTAAAAAAGAAATTGTGTCTGATAATGGGCCACAATTATGTTCAGAATAATTTGCACAGTTCATGAGCAGAAACAGTGTGAAACATACCAACGTTCCACCATACAACCCTGATTCAAATGTTGCAGCAGAGCGCACAGTACAAATTGGAAAACATGCCCTCATCAAGCAAATGTCGGATCCAAATCCAAGGAAATCACAGTTGTCATTGGACCAAAAACTTGCAAATGTTCTGATTACTTCGGAATACTCCTCATATAACCACTGGTGGAACACCAGCAGCGTTGTTTCTCAAATGACAGCCATGAGCCAGGTTCACTCTGTTAAAGTCAAACTTGGCAGTCAGTAGAAGAGAAACAATCATGGCAGAAAGAGAGACAATAGAAGTAGAGTAAGAAAGAGAAGTATAAAATTGAATCAGAAGGTTAAAATGAAGAACCATCACCATAACTGGTTAAATTGGTTACCAGAAAGAGTGGTGAAGATATGTGTTCCTCGCACATATTTGGTCAAGATGTTTGATCATGGAAAGGTTAGGTTTGTTCACATTGATCATATTTTACTTACAGATGTGGAAGGAGTTGAAAGTTGGGATGATTCAATTTATTCTGATGAGTCAGATAGTCTTGTTAAAGGTAGAGTTCCACTAGCAAATCCTACATCAGATGTACTAGAAACAAGGCCAAGAGAATGTCAGTATTTAATTCTGAGCCCAAGTCAGGCATACAAACAGTTTTAAAGCATAGAGAGTCCAAATGTAAGTCAAGGTCAACCCTTGGAAAAAAACTCTCCTCAGGTTCAGCCTAGAATGAGTCTGAAGTTCTACACCAAGATTGGAAAGTTATGTTCAAGAACAAAGGTATTCTCTTTGAAACAGAAAACAGTGGTTAAGTTTGATTTGTAAATATGGAAAAAATAAGTTCATATATTTTGTTTTGTATGCCATGCAAGTTATTTATAATGATTATTTTGTTATGATTAACTTCTTCAATAAGGAGGGAGAAATGTAATAGAGCTCCATCTAGTGGACTACTAATGTAACAATCATCATTATGGGCAGTCCCTCGGAATCAAGGAAGACTTGCTTCCACTCTTAGCATGAGTTCTTAGGTGGCTGCAAAGTCCAATACGAGAACCCACAGTCTCTGTCACAGGTGGGACCCACAGTGGTTGAAGGAAAGGGTGGGCGGGGAGTCTGGTTTCTGGCACACTCCTTCCTCTGCCTGTGCTTGATTTCTGCTTGCTCTCTGCGACGAGACTCGATGTAATAACAACTACTGATGTAAGAACAATAAAAGGTCATGTGACACAGTTCTTGTTCAAAGCCATGTTATAGTGTGTGTGCTTGTGTAGTGGTGTCTAAAGATATCACAGCCGCCTTACTAGAGCATGTAGAATAGGACACTGGCAGCAGAGTAATACATCCATTAATGTTTTCAAATTCACTTGTTATCAAAGTGTACTGTTATGTCTGTCTGCCACTGCAAACTCGGAGGCTCATGCACCGTGCTCTATGTAAATGTTGCACTGACTGTGACCTCTGAGGGAGTGCTTCCTCTTCCCTTTCAGGAGCCACCAGTTAATGACTATGGAAGGTTAGACCGACTGTTTTTTCAGGCGTGATTAGTGGCAGTTGCTAAATGAGGCAGCCGCACCTCATTTAACGAGTGGAGCACAAGTGTGTTCATTGCACCAGAACTAATGTCATGATCTGACTGATAATCAGCAGCCAGGTGTTTGCGTTATGCGTCACTGGTAAACCTCAATTAAATTTTCCGACGGGGCGCTACAAACTGCGTGGATGGTGGGTAAGCTATTATACTCGCATTAACGCCCCTCCTAGCTGCTAACTGAGGCGTTAGAACATGGAATTTCCACCCCTTTATCTTGCCGCACACTTTGGCCCGAACTTTACCAGCACTGAGAGGGCAGGTTTGGAGGCAGGTCAGCTGTCGAATTGGAAATGATTGACAGCGGGTTGGGAGCCCACTATCAACCCGCCTCCAGGCTAGTCTCCCAGGGGTCGGGTCTGTCAGCGCTGAACAGACCTGACACCAAGCAGCGGGGGAGGTAATTTACATCACTAAAAGCTAGTTAAAAGTCAATTAAAGTCAATTTTATCCTCTAATTACCATTTGTCCAGCTTTTTGATGAAGTTCACGGTGCACGGGTATCACGTCAGGTAAGTAGGTCAGGTTTTCAATGAGTATACATTCTTCTGAATAGTTGACAGCTGCAAAAGTGGTATAAAAGCTATCATTTCATAGCTGTTCACTTTCAAATTTTAGAAGCTGGAGCCTTCAGGATTTGGAATACACTTTGGAGCTTTATGCAGGTTGGGAGTGTTTGGAGTAAACTCTCTATCCACTGTCACTTCCTTGGAGCAACCTCTCTCACCATTAGCAGATCGCTTCTGCCATCTCAACTTCAGCTACCATCTATACCATCAGCATTGATGCCCTTGAAAAAAACTCATGTTGGTCCTCAGAATCCCACCACAATCTGCTCCAACATCACCAGGCACAGCAGCATCACTAGGCACACCAGCAGCACCAATTACAGCACCAACCTTCTCACAATCATCCGATGCTGCACAGGACACAGGGCACTTGTGCACATTGCTGCCCGGGACGCCAGGGATGGCTTCACTATGGCCAGATTTACTTCAATTAATGTTGTACACCCTGGCTTCCACATGATGTACCAGGTTGGCACCACCCCACCCCACCCCAGCATCATAAAGCATCCCTGCAATTCCCAAGCTATTCCTTTCACACACAGCACTATTGCGGGGGGCGGGGGGGTGGTACTGTTATGTCTCATTATTCGCTGCAACTCACTAAACCACTTCCAAAGATGCACACAAATCTGTCCAAGAAGGCAAAATGTTGAAATTAAAGACTTCAGTGTTTGACAACACATTAACAGAAACTTTACATGAACATTAGCTAAAAGACCCAAGTGTCTACCCTTGTATCTTGTTAGTTGGTATGATTGGACTAGAATGATTGTGACTGAGGCGTGGCTAGTGAGCTAGGGAAGTGATAATGTAGATAGACAGAGAGGGATGGGTGGATGTACAAGGTACATTGCTGTAAGGATGTGCAGGAGTAGGGTAGGGAAGGCAGAGTCTTGGGGATGTGATGAGTGGCATAGCAGGATGAGGTTGAGTGTGGCTTTGCAGTAATATTTCATGATCTACTGAGATCATTGAAAGGTTTGCGCCACTACAGCCAGTTCATCCTGACGACATCCCTGCTTGTGCCTTCCTGTACAATGTGCAATCAGGCTGCATTGGTCTCCTGGGGAAGTGTCTTCCGCCCATTGGAACGGAAGAGAGCCTCACTGTGTGCTGTGATTCCTTCCATAAGCATATGGCGGGAGTCATGGGAGAGCATGGATGCAGCTGTGCACCTTTGTACAGTGCTTGTCAGTGTTTGTAACACCTCAATGCTGCAGAACACTGATAGCGCAACTGTCAAAATCAATGTGGCCATGTCCCTTTCAGGAAACTGGCTGATGACGCTTCATCAAAGGACGTCATCAGACCCGCTTCCTTTTAATTGGCCAGGAACCTCGCTGGGCGGGCTTTACAAGCCACATCATCATAAAATTACTGAGAGAGAGCGGGTTGCAGCCAGGAGCAGACCAGAACCTCACTAAAAACCCTGATCTCCCTGGACTCGCCACGGTTGGTGAAATCGCGTCCTTTATTTGTATAAATTTTAAATCTGATTTTAGCTTCTGTTCAGTGATTTGATCACTATTTTTAAGTTTCAGGATTGATTTTGTCAGTAAAATTGTGTCACAAGTACATAGGGTAATCTGAATGCTGTGATTTTCTATACACTTTTAACATTAATGCAGCGATAAAAGCTACCATTTAGTTGAAGGCTGCACAAATCAAATTGTTGCAGAAGCATTGAGTGTACAGATAAGTATTGAATAATTGTCACAAAGAATAGATTGTCTTGAGTGCTCTTGAGAAGTGTTTCTATACTTCATTTTTGAAGACGAAGCCCATGAGTATTGAACATTTAATCATGACACAAGTTATAGCAAACTGAACAATAATCAGTTAGGTTTAGTCTTTACAAGGTGACCAGGTCAACATCCCCAGCACTGAAGCACTGACCACACTTGATCAGCTCCGCTGGGCAGGCCACATCGTTCGCATGCCAGACATGAGACTCCCAAAGCAAGCACTCTACTCGGAACTCCTTCACGGCAAACGAGCCAAAGATGGACAGAGGAAACATTACAAGGAGACCCTCAAAGCCTCCCTGATAAAGTGCAACATCCCCACTGACACCTGGGAGTCCCTGGCCAAAGACCGCCCCAAGTGGAGGAAGTGCATCCGGGAGGGCGCTGAGTACCTTGAGTCTCATCGTCGAGAGCACGCAGAAAACAAGCGCAGGCAGCGGAAAGAGCATGCGGCAAACCAGTCCCACCCACCCTTTCCCTCAATGACTATCTGTCCCACCTGTGACAGGGACTGTGGTTCTCTTATTGGACTGTTCAGCCACCTAAGGACTCATTTTTAGAGTGGAAGCAAGTCTTCCTTGATTCTGAGGGACTGCCTATGATGATGATGATTACAAGGAGGGGATGCTTCTAATACTTTTGTTCATTAATTTGAACTAAGCCATACTTTGGGAAAGAATTTCATCTTTACTTCCTGGGCATTATGCATCATCTGGGCGGAGCACAGAGAGGAACATTGGGTGGGGCAGACCTGTTACAGCACCCAGCAAATTTACTTTCAACTCATTTAAATGGAAGGAAATTTGGGCAGGTTCTGTTAGGGGCCTACAATCCTCCCTGCCAGATATTCCTCTCTGTGCTTAGGTCAGGTGGTAAAGACAAATATCTACCCCCATATCTTTTGATATGAGGAAAACCCGTCACAATAAATGGCACCTTATTTGACTTTTCCCAACCCTGTAATGAACTCCAAAACTTCTATTTAAATGAGTGGAAAGTAAATTTGCTGGGTTCTGGAACATGCCTGCCCCACCCAATGCTCCTCTCTGCTCCACCCAGATGATGCATAACACCCAGGAAGTAAAGATGAAATTCTATCCCAAATATGGCTTAGTTCAAATTAATGAACAAAAGTATTAGTTGATTATCTCATTCATTATTAGCTCTAAATCAGAGAGTTGTACATAAGAAAAATTATTTGTGCTATATTATTGACATTGGTAATGTCAATCACGCAAAAAGTGTATATTGGTTAAAATTAATTTATGGGTCAATTATTCCTTAATTGTGAATCATTAATCATGCCATTCGTTGTCACCATCTCCTGCAGGCTTATACTACAGTGCTAGATGGCACAGTACAAGGATGATGGAGGCATCTGAAATTTGAAAATAAGAAAGAGCTCGAGTAAGTGCGCAGGACTGCTTTCATCCTGCTGTGATATAGTATTTTAATTGTGCTGCATGTCCAGGAATACTGTTATGAAGTGACTAAGTGATGTACTGGGCTGCGGTATCGCCCTTTCACTAGTGCAGTTGATTGGAGTACTAGTTTTCAATTTCACTTGTGTTATTGCAGAAAATACTGAGCAAAGATACCCATGGAGTAGCTGAATATGAATATACAGTGGTTACGCTGAGGCTTTATAATGCACTGACTGCACATGAATACTGTATATAGTTTTGTTCATCATGCTTCAAAAGGTACTTGCATTAATTCGAGAGGGATGAGCAACAAGGATGATCCCAAGTACGGAGGGGATGAGCTGTGAGAAGATTTATTCCTTCCTGAATGCTGCTCCTAATGGAAGAGATCCCAGCTGCTGGATACTTTGTTAAGCATTCCTCTTCTCCAAAGAATTTCCACCTACAATATGCTATGATCGGAATCACTTCCAGCTGTGTTGGAATACCAGTAGGAGTACTACTGAGAGGAGAGGGCCTGATCCAAGCTGATCTTTATCATCAAACGTGCTGACTAGGTCCCCAAAACATTGAGGGCTAAATTTTCCTGAGCCTGCCCCTACAGGGTAAGCCCAAGACCATCAGCAGGTAAGACATTGAGGTGAGGTGGAGGGAGAGGTGACTGCTACAAGGTCTGCACCCTGAATTTGGAGTCATTCCCACTACGGTTCCGTACCTACCACCATCATTCTCCGGGTTGACACAGGAGTGATGGAAACTTGGGAGATGGGAGGGAAATGGGCTATGAACTCGGACCCTACCACCAGCTGGTATTTGCATGTAGCAATTAGCGAAGAAGAAACCAATGGTGATCTTAACAGGGCAGTGAGGTGACACTAAGCCTCACTACCCAATTTCATCCCATTTCCTGCCACTATCCCGCCCAATTTCAGATGGGATAGCGGAAGAAAATGCACTATCCACATATGTATGATACAAATCTTCAATCTTTGGTCATACAAAGTGTTATATATGCAGACTATAGATGTACTCTCTGTGTAGTCACTGTATGGTTGCATAAGATGGAGACTTGTTTACCTGATGTACTATCAATAAGGTTTACATTGTGTATATACATGCTGGCACCACTAGAGGGTGCAACTGGTAGAGGCCGGGGTTTCCTGCCCTAGTGGCAGGGGCTGCCTCACTCTGGAGTTTTGAATAAAGGACCAAGGTCACTACAGTTTGAGTACAACACATTGCCTCATGGAGTCATTCATAGGTACATTACGGACATAATAACTGGCGACAAGAATACAGACTTTCATGCGATTATGGCTACCTTTGGCACACTAAAAGACTTCGCAGAGGGTGAAGATTGGGATGCCTTCACAGAAAGGCTCGAGCTATATTTCGTGGCAAACAATTTGGCAGGGGAGACGAACGCATCGTCAGAGAAGCGCAAGGCTATACTGCTGACCAGTTGTGGGCCTGAGGTCTACCACCTCCTCAGGGACTTGCTGGCACCCACTTGCTGCCAAGGATAAGACATACGATGAGCTGACAGAACTAATTCGCAACCAACTAAAACCAAAACAGAGCATCCTCACAGCCAGGCACAGATTCTATACTCACCGCAGACCTGAGGGCCAGGAGATTGCAAAATATGCTGCCGACCTCAGGAGACTTGCGGCACTGTGTGATTTTGGCACAAACCTCAACTAAGCATTGCGAGATATCTTCGTTATAGGAATTGGCCACGAGGGTCTCCTTCACAAGCTATTATCTGCCGACACCACAGTCAACCTGCAAAAGGCCATCAGCATCAGTCAGGCATTCATGACCTCGACCTGCAGCACCAAGCAAATTATTCATCCTGTGGACTCAAACCTGGCAAGTACTGTACAAGAACGGTGTCTTTCACAGGCAAGACTGTAGAACATGGCTCTGCCCAGGGCAGAGAGCACAGACCTCAGGGTTCCAGAACTCAGAGTCCACCGAGGGGTGCTAATCGAGTAGCACCATGCTGGCGTTGCGGAGGAAACCATAGGGCTCACCAGTGTCGGTTTGCTGAGTACGTATGCAAAGCCTGTAACACGAAGGGCCACCTCCAGCGTATGTGTAAAAGAAACATGCTCACCATCTAGCAGAGGAGTCGGTAGATGACTTTGAATCCAGCGGGGAGTATGATGATTTGGCCAGAGAGGCAGCTCAGCCCGAAGAAGAAGTGTATGGAGTGTATACCTGCACCACCGATTGTCCTCCAGTGAAGATGAAAGTCGAGATAAACGGCGTTCCAGTCTTCATCGAAGTGGACACTGGAGCGAGCCAATCAGTGATGAACCAGGATGCTTTTGAGAGGCTATGGAACGAAAAATGATCTGAGCTGGTTCCAGTACAGGAAAAGTTGCGCACCTACACCAAGGAGCTGATACCAGTCCTTGGTAGTGCGAATGTAAGTGTAATCCATAATGGCGTGGTGCACAAGTTACCTCTGTGGATTGTTGCAGGTGATGGTCCAACGCTACTCAGAAGAAAGTGGATGGGGAAGATCTTTTCACTCCAGCAATCCATGTCCCCCATGATCAGAGGCAGAGCAAAACCTCATCTTCGCTTGGGCCAGGCACCAGAGAACAGACCAGCACAGCAGCTGAGGCACAGACCATCCATCATGACTGCGTGGCAATGATCCGACCGGAACGACCTAAAAGTACCTTCCCGGCTCCACTGGCAGGACTCCTGGGGAGGAAGATCAAATTCACAGGCACTCTTCCAGCTTTTGTGGCAGAATCGTGGGAGAGAAGGATCAAGGCAGTCGACCTCGAGGATAGAGGAAAGATGGCATCCTTGCTGCAGCGAGGTGCAGTGTGGCTGGAAAAAAAGATGGCTGCGGTCAGACCATGAGGTGCAACGCTGAGAGATCAACACGTGGTGTCTAACAAAGGATTTGATTGGGGTAAAGCCAGCAGGGTTCTCTTAAAGGAGACTGTCATGTATTCAACCAGCATTGTAACCCATGTATAAACTGACCTAAGTTGTACACCGTGAGAACACTGACCACTAGGTGGGAGACACTCCTAACCTGGACCTTCAGGTATAAAAGGGGAAGAAGGGGAAGCTCCACCCACCTTCATCACTTGAGTGCTAAGGAATAAAGGACAGGTCACAGACTGACCTTCTCTCAAGCATGGGCCTCGTGTGCATTTATACTGTGTAGTAAGGACGTATCAATGCGACAAGAAACTGGGATTTAAACCACGCGAGCATGGCCACTAGCAGAACAGACGAGATGTACTGTGTTAAGGAATGGTTGGGACAGAGATTCAATATTGTTAAAGCAGCACACAGTTCTCCAGGCAGACAAGGGCAGTCAGGCATGCCCCAACATGTAGTCGAACCCAGAAGGGGAGTTCGACAGAGACAATGGCAAGCTGAACAGCGATTCACGCCATTGCAAGGGACAATGCGGCCAGTAATGGGGCCATCAACACCTGTTAATGGTGCACTCAAGGACAATAACAGGGGCAGTCAGGGACGATCGACTGGCAAGGGACCTTTTGTTTCAAACCGCAACTCATGCTGGAGGCGTGGAGGCATACATTCAGCCGGAGTTTGCAGAGATGAGCACAATACCTGCAGAAATTGCAGAAATGGACACTGGGGGAAATTGCTGGAAGCTGAAGTTCAGCGAGTTCATGTGGAGCATGTATACAGTTCATATACCAGGACGCCGCCGATAATGATGAAAGTGCTCCTCAATGGCATCCCAGTATCAATGGAGTTAGACACGGGGCCAGCCAGTCCCTGATGGGTATCAAACAGTTTGCAAAGTTGTGGGCATCCAACGCCAGGAGGCCAAAATTATCGCCGATTGACGCACAGCTACGGACTTACACAAAGCAGATCATTCCGGTGCTAGGCAGTGCCACGGTAATCGTGACCCACAAAGATTCGGAGAACAGGTTGCCACTCTGGATTGTCCCAGGGGACGGTCCCGCACTACTGGGGAGGAGTTGGCTTGCTGTCATGAACTGGAAATGGGGCGATGTCAATGCAATTTCCTCTGTGGAGCGAGTATCATGCTCACAGGTCCTGGACAAATTTGACTCATTATTTCAAACCGGCATTGGCACTTTCATGGGGGCCAAGGTAGTGATTCACATAAACCCGGACGCCAGACCAGTACACCACAAGGCCAGAGCGGTGCCGTACGTGATGCGGGAAAAGATAGAAGGCGAATTGGACCGCCTGTTGAGGGAAGGCATCATCTCGCCAGTCGAATTCAGTGACTGGGCAAGCCCAATTGTGCCGGTGCTCAAGGCGGATGGGTCGGTCAGGATATGTGGCGATTACAAGGCCACCATCAATCAGATGTCACTCCAAGACCAGTACCCGCTACCGAGAGCGGTGGACCTCTTCGCGACGCTATCCGGTGGCAAATTTTTTTCAAAATTGGACCTGACCTCAGCTTACATGACCCAGGAGTTGGTGAGTGAGTCGAAGAAGCTGACCACCATCACGCCACACAAGGGGTTGTTTGAGTACAACAGATGTCCGTTCGGGTTTCGCTCGGCCGCCGCGATCTTCAAACGAAATATGGAAAGCCTTCTCAAGTCGATTCCAGGGACGGTGGTTTTTCAGGACAACATCCTCATTACGGGTTACGATACTGAAGAACACCTCCACAACCTGGAGGAGGTGCTACGCAGACTGGACCGGGTAGGTCTGCGACTGAAAAAGGCGAAGTGCGTCTTCCTAGCTCCAGAGGTAGAATTCCTGGGGATGAGGGTAGCAGCAGACGGGATCAGCCCTACTGCATCCAAGACGAAGCGATCCAGAGAGCACCCAGACCCCGTAACACGATAGAGCTGCGTTCGTTCCTGGGGCTCCTGAACTATTTTGGTAACTTTCTACAAAAAAAACACGCTGCTCGAGCCGCTACACGTGCTCCTAGGTCACGAATGGGTCTGGGGGGACAGCCAGGAAAGGGCTTTTAATAGAGCACGCAATTTGTTATGTTCCAACAATCTGTTAACGCTATATGACCCATGTAAGAAACTTGTGTTAACGTGCGATGCATCGTCCTATGGTGTCGGGTGTGTGTTGCAGCATGTCAATGCCAAGGGTCAGTTACAGCCGGTAGCTTATGCCTCCAGGAGTCTGTCGCAGGCAGAAAGGGGCTACGGGATGGTAGAAAAGGAGGCGCTCGCATGTGTATATGCGGTAAAGAAAATGCACCAGTACCTATTTGGCAGGAAATTTGAGCTGGAGACAGATCACAAACCCCTAACGTCCCTTTTGGCCGACAACAAGGCCATAAATGCAAACGCATCGGCCCGCATACAGAGGTGGGCACTCACGTTAGCTGCCTATGACTACACAATTCGGCACAGACCGGGCACCGAAAACTGCACCGATGCACTCAGCAGGCTCCCACTAGCCACCACTGAGGGGGCTACCGAGCATGCTGCTGAGATGGTCATGGCTGTTGAAGCTTTCGGAAGCGAAGGCTCACCCATGACAGCCCGTCAGATTAAAGTCTGGACAAATAGAGACCCGCTATTGTCTCTAGTCAAGAAATGTGTCCTGAATGGGGACTGGGCAGCCACGTACAGGGCATGCCCTGAGAAATTTAAACCATTTCACAGGAGCAAGGATGAACTCTCGATTCAGGCCGATTGCCTACTGTGGGGAAACCACGTAGTCATGCCCCAGATGGGCAGAGAGGTGTTCATCAGAGAACTCCACAATGGGCACCCGGGCATTGTCACGATGAAGGCAATTGCCAGGTCACACGTTTGGTGGCCAGGGATAGACACAGATCTGGAACTTTGTGTTCGCAGGTGCAACACGTGTGTCCAGCTGGGCCATGCGCCCAGGGAAGCCCTCCTTAGCCCCTGGCCATGGCCCGCCAAGCCTTGGTCACGCATCCATGTGGACTACGCAGGTCCTTTCATGGGGAAAATGTTTTTGGTTGTAGTAGACGCCTACTCCAAATGGATCGAGTGTGACATTTTAAATTCAAACACATCCTCTGCCACAATAGAAAGTCTACGGGCAATGTTCACCACCCACGGTCTACCGGACATCTTGGTCAGCGACAATGGCTCATGCTTCACAAGCACTGAATTCCAGGACTTCACGGCAGGCAACGGAATTAACCATGTTAGAACGGCACCGTTCAAGCCGGCCTCAAACGGCCAGGCAGAACGAGCAGTGCAGATAATCAAACAGAGGATGCTCAGACTCCAAGGGGTTTCCCTACAAACCCGCTTATCACGCCTCCTGTTGGCCTATAGATCCCGACCACACTCGCTCACAGGGGTTCCACCTGCAGAGCTACTAATGAAAAGGACGCTCAAAACGCGATTATCCCTTATACACCCCACCATGAAAGAAATTGTCGAGAGCAGGCGCCAGTCACAATATCACTACCATGACAGGAATGCGAGGGCGCGATGTATTGATGTAAATTATCCTGTTTTTGTCCTCAACTACACTGCAGGGCCCAAATGGCTCGCAGGCACTGTGGTTGCCAAAGAGAGAAATAGGATTCTGGTAGTTAAACTTACCAATGGACAAATCTGCCGCAAACATGTGGATCAAACAAAAAGGAGGTTCAGCAACCCCATAGAAGAAGCAAAGGAAGAACACGATATAGAGTTCACTCCACCACAGGTGACCGAACAACGGAACCAAAGGGAGGAGAGCCCAGTCACTGTGGGCAGTCCGGACAGGCCTGAGGCACCGCAAACAGCAGACACTCAGGCCAGCGACCAACAACCGGAGCCCCAACTCAGGCGCTCTTCAAGGGAGCATAAACCACCAGAGAGACTCAACCTGTGATCCCAATAAGACTTTGGGGGGGGAGGTGATGTCATGTATTCAGCCAGCATTGTAACCCATGTATAAACTGACCTAAGTTGTACACCGTGAGAACACTGACCACTAGGTGGGAGACACTCCTAACCTGGACCTTCAGGTATAAAAGGGGAAGCTCCATCCATCTTCATCACTTGAGTGCTAAGGAATAAAGGACAGGTCACAGACTGACCTTCTCTCAAGCATGGGCCTCGTGTGCATTTATATTGTGTAGTAAGGACGTATCAGAGACGTGCAATCAACTGAACTTAAAGAGTCATTGTATGCATGGCAATCAATGTAACGAACTGATTAAAAATGTTGTTGCACGATGTCGGGAATAGAGTGTCCCCAAAAGTAGCAAGCAAGCGAATTCAGGAGGGTAAAGGTGCTGATCCTGATGACCTGCCCCAGGTGTCCCTTTAAGTTATAGGCCAGCGACTTCAGGAGGGTGAAGGCACTGATCCTGATTCCCTGCCCCAGGTCTATCCCACGCTGCAGGCACCCGAAGGCGCTATTTGCCACGGACCTTGAAATGAAAATGGTGCCAATACGCACAGTCGGCCGCATTGCCCACTGCTCGGGTAGAGACAGCGCAGCCCCCAGACCCAGTCGCTACCTCGGCCATGTCCGGGAGCGAAAGGTCAGAACCAACGAGATCCCCAAACAGGACTTGGAACAGCCAGGTTCCCAACACCGTTAGAGAGCAGGCAGAAGGTTCTGCAGCCCTCAAAGGAGGACAGGGAGGCCACACACATCTGTGGCTCTGCCCACCACTAGGCAACAGCAAAGGCCCTGAGTCCTGGCAAGGTGAGTGAACCAAGCCCACCCCGCTAGCAGGGGGTGCAGTGTCGCCATCAGACGACAAGGACCCCGCCCGGTTGCTCTGGAACTAGCGTCCTCGCATACCTGTACTGCTACCTCAGTACTGACCATGACTGAACCATGAACGCAATCTACCCAATCTTGGTGCACAACCGTAAAATGTAACAAATGTATCACTGAACCAAGGTGTCACGATACAAACTGTAAAAAAAAATGTTTTTCTTCCTTTCTTTGTACTTGCACTGTATCTGATCCTGTATGTTAATATAATGGGCCAGCTGCATGATCTTGCTGTGGGGGAAGGGGGGAATGGATCAATGTAGCCATGGACACACACATGGATCACACCCAGAACCCACTGGAATCTCCACTGCATCATCGAACCATCCAAACTGGTAACCACTTCCCAACGTTGTGGCAAAAGGACTTGGGGGTTAACAGGGAGAGAGCCAAGCCAAAGCACAGCCAAGGTGCAAGGGCTATTGGCACTGGGGAGAGCTAAGCCAGTGCACATAATGCAAAGGTAATTGATACAAAGGACTTAGGGATAGTGATGTTATATATGCAGGCTATAGATATACTCTCTGTGTAGTCACTGTATAGCTGCATGAGATGGAGACTTGTTTACCTGATGTACTATAAATAAGGTTTACACTGTGTATATACTATGCTGGCACCACTAGAGAGTGCAACTGGTGGAGATGGGGGTTTCCTGCTCTGGTGGCAGGGGCTGTATAAAAGGGGAGCCACCATGCGGCTGCCTCACTCTGGAGTTACGAATAAAAGACGAAGGTCACTACAGTTTGAGCACAACACATTGCCTCGTGGAGTCATTCATAGGTACATTACAGACATAATACAAAGCCTTAGTTAAAAAGCCATAATCTTTTCGTGAAATATGAGGAAATGCATACTTTTCTCCAAAATTAATGAACCGCTAATGAAAATTTGTAGCTCTGAAACTGAGAATTTGATTTCATTAATGGCAATGAAAAAAAGACATTAATCATTAAGCCCCCACAGTAATGATCCTGTGAGTGGCTCATTAGCTATTTAAGTAATATTAATCTTTTAGACCCCCAAATTCCAATTGGGTCAAAGCATAGTGGAGCACATCTCTGGTTGGGGATGAGAAAATGGGGTGGAGGCCCTAATCCATGAGGATTCCACTCCATTGGCATCCTCAAGAAAAGTATAATTCCGGGAGGGGTGTTGATTATTCCATCCTCCCCTCCCCCCCCATATCTAAGAAGTTCCTGCTCTTCCCTTTGAATTCCACCCAGTCCACTACCCTTCAAAGGCCTCAGTGGGATCTGTGTCAACTGAGAGCTGGCATTATTACCACTGAAGTATTAGGAAAGGTCCCAAAATGCTACCAGCCAGAGGCAATGGGATTGATTATCTTATTTCAAACACATCCTGCGTTTATTCAATTCTTTATTATTTATTCAATCTGCTGAAGATTATTTTATTTTTTGGTCTAGAAAGGCCTCAGGGGCTGGTGCGGGTGGGGGGTGGGGTGGGCGGGGGCGGAGCGATGAGTGGTGTCTAGTGTCTGGTGCAAGGGTGGATCAAGACTGGCATTGCAAAAAGACCCTTGCAGGTGCAGTGACCACTTCGGCTATACAAATGATCCAACACACTCTGTCAGTAGAAGGATGGCAGAGCAAGCCGATTGGAATTTTGTGCCCTTAAAATGTCAGGAAATTTGTTGATCCACCTGTGGAAAATACAATTTTGGTAAAAGTGCTGAATGTCAGTGAGAAATAGCCAGTTTAACAACAAGACCTGTAAATTATTGGTAAACTCTGTGGTGAAGCAACACAAATATATTCTTGGTGGGAAAAATAGCTAGCAAATAAGCAAAATGCAGAGACAGAGTGAACTCTATCTCAACGACTCTGAGGGCCATACTGTAGGCTCAGAAAAATCTGCCTGAAATAAAGAAGAGCACAAAGATAAAATAGCAGCACAGCACATATATGGACATGAAGGAAAGTGTCACAGTAAATATGCTGAAAGTCTACAAATGCAGCCAACCCTGGGACATGGCCATTTTCCCAGATGAGCCATCAGTTCAAGGTTTAAAATTGACAAATTTTATGAAGTAAATATTAATTATAGACAGGTATAAAGTCTGAATAAAATAAGTAGTTGAAACTCCAGAAACAAAACAGTTGTCATGAATTATTTCATTTCGGGTTTCAGGTCGAATCTTCTTCTTTACTCTCATCTCCCTTTTCTTGTTACCCACTGACTGGGCAGGCCGGATTTCTTGAGTGTCTGAAAGGAGAAAGGCACAAGAGTGGGGTTATGTTGAATGCAGGGGGTGGTGGGGTGCACTAAAGCAAGAGGTGCATGTTTATACCATGTGCAACTTATAAATCAGAAGATATTGTGTGATGAGGAGAAGTGGGATGTGAGAAGGAGGGTAACATATGAGAATCTTACATTCTTTCAGCCCACTGCTGGCCAGGGGCTCCCCCAGGCCTCTGCCAAGAATGGCCAGCACCGTCTTCTGCAAGGGGAGATGTGAAACTAGGAATGTGAGACGTGACTCGTGTTTGGTAGAGATTGTTGCGGGCTTCATGCATTGAGCAGTGTGTGAGACTACTGCTGCAGATGGTAGGAGACTGCTTACATGTATGCACCCACAGCGGTTTTTATGGCAGGTTTTGTGGCGTCCGAGTGTCTGTCCGTGGAGAGGCAGTAAACATGATTAACATGTTGAAATCAGGCAATTGGGACTGCAATTTAAATGTAGCATTTGCCGCACAGGTTTCCCAGGGGTCAGGAAATCCAGCGGTGAAAGCAAGGTGGGAGCTGACAGCTCCACAAGGTAAGCACCTTTTTCAGCATGCCCTGTGAGCCAGGAGGAGCAGTAGTCTCCACTAGCCCTTCAAGGAAACCTTTGGCCTCCTCTCGGACTCTCTCTCCCCCAGCCATAATTGCAGAGCTCTTTCCCCCCGCCCCCCCCCCCACCCCACACCTCCGTCTCAACCCCATCCAGCCCTAATGGTCTCTCTCTCTCTCTCCATCCAACCAGTCACGGCGGATTCAATGCCCCCACCCAAGCCTTCCAGCGATGGCTTCTCTCCACTCCCCCAGCCCTGATCTTCCCCCCTCCAGTAATGACTTCTCTCCCCGCTCAAGCTCCGATTGGCGACCTCGCCCCCTCCAAGCTCCAAATGCCAAGCACTCTATGCTGCAATCAAAGCCAATTGACCCCTCCCCATCAAGCCCCGAATGAGGGCACAGATAGACATATGGAAGTATGATATCATAGCTATTACTGAAACATGGCTTAATGAAAGGCAGGAATGGTAGCTCAACATTCTTGGTTTCAGGGTTTTCACATGAGATAGAGATGTGGATAAAAAGGGGGGTTCGCAATATTGGTTAAAGAAACAAGTACATCTGTGAGGAGGGTGATATACTAGAAGGATCATCAAATGAGGCCATATGGGTTGAACTGAAAAAAGGCAATCACACCGCTGGTAGTGTACTAACTTGAGTGAATTTTTTGAAAAGCTAGCAAGGCGTGTCGATGCAGGTAACGCATTTGTTGTAGTCTAATTGGATTTTAACAAAGCTTTTGATAAGGGCCCGCATGGCAGATTGGTCAGAAAATTAAAAGCCCATGGTGTTATGTCTTGAATAAAGATTCTGACTAGATACTGCAAGCTCAATGTAAGGTATGACTGTAGTCCTTTATTACAGATCTCAAGAGTGCCTCTCCAGCCTGGGAGGCCTCCTCATAAAGAGGTGCTCCCAAGGGATTGTGGGATCCCTTGGGACTCCAGGGGATGAGCCCTCTGGCGGTTAGATATGGTATTTACAGGTTTACATACATAACACATGAAATCCAAAAAAAAGTAGCAAGTTGGATCCAAAGTTGGCTCAGTGGCAGGAAGCAAAGGGTCATGGTCGACAGGTGTTTTTGTGACTGGAAGGCTGTTTCTGGTGGCGTTCTACAGGGCTCAGTACTAGGTCCCTTGCTTTTTGTGATGTATATCAATGATTTAGACTTCAATTGTAGGGGACACGATTAAGAAGTTTGCAGATGATACAAAAATTGTCCATGTGGTTAATAATGAGGAAGAAAGCTGTAGACTGAAGGAAGATATCAATGGACAGGTCAGGGGGGAAGAAAAATTCAACCCGGAGAAATGTGAGGTAATGCATTTGGAGAGGGCTAAAAAGGTGAGGGAATACTCAATAAATGGTGGCATACTGAGAAGTGTAGAGGAACAGACGGACCTTGGAATGCATGTCCACAGATACCTGAAGGTATCAGGCCAGGTTGATAAGGTGGTTAAGATGACATATGGAATATTTTACTTTATTGGCCGAAGTATTGAATATAAGAGCAGAGAGGTTATGCTAGAACTGTATAAAACACCAGTTAGGCCATAGCTTCTTACTTCTTAGATGGTCCCATATCTTGAGGATGACTTGCTTCCACACCAAAAAGAGATGAGTTCATTGGTGTTTCAATGAAGGACCTGACATTCCAGGTCCTGACCTACATGTTGAAGGGTGGAAGATGCCTGTGCATGGATTTTTTTAACATGTGGTGGCCGTTGTACAGCAGCCATCACATGGGCTTGACAGAGCTGGGTCTTGTTCCAGTGGCAAGGATTAACCAAGACGACTGGAGACCAGCTCTGCTGCACGGACCTAGTGTGCACATATATCGCAGTGTGGGCTGGCTCGTGCTGCCTCTAATCATAGCCAGAGTATAGTTCTGGGCATCACATTACCACATTACTGCAAAGATGTGATTGCACTAGAGAAGGTACAGAGGAGTTCTACATGGAAGTTGCCAGGTCTGAAGAATTTATCCATGAGGAAATATTGGATAGCCTGGGGTTATTTTCTTTGGAACAAAGGAGGCTGAGGGGAGATTTAATTGAGGTGTATAAAATTATGAGGGGCCTAAATAGAGCAGATAGGAAGGATCTGTTTCCCTTAGCAGAGAAGTTAATAACCAGGGGGCATAGATTTAAAGTAATTGATAGAAGTATTAGAGGGGATTTGAGGGGAACTATTTTCACCGAGGAGATGGAACACACTGCCTGAAAGTGTGGTAGAGGCAGAAACCTCAACACATTTAACAAGTATTTGGATATGCACTTGAAGTGCCGTAACCTGCAAGGCTATGGACCAAGAGTTGAAAAGTCGGATTAGGCCGTCACAGACATGATGGGCCAAAAGGCCTCCTTCTATGGTGTAAACATCTATGATTCTATGATTAACGAGAACATGGCTAATAGGTGACTTGGTATGAGGTGGCGTTCTGGCTGAAATGGAGTTTATATAAGGTGGAGCCAGCAAGGGGAGAATTGGTTCTCTCATCAGAGAATTATTATAAGGGTCTCTGTACATTTCACGAACATGGTAAATTCCAATTCCCAGTGTATTCAAAAGGAACCATTATTTTTTTGTTTATTATTATTTTGGGAGATTCAGCATTTATTACAGTGCATTATAATCCTGTGAAAGCTAAATTCATAGTCTCCTAAGAAGTTTTTGTTTTCAAAAGGTTTCATTGTTGAGTAACAAAATGTAAATACCACTTCTGTAATTCTTAAATTCAAAAATGATATATTGGCAAGGAAACAAAATCTTTAGCATATCAAAATAATGGTATCGAAATCAGATAATTGAAAAAAACACAAAGATAGCCAGTCAATGTTTGCTGTAACAGCCTTAGCTACTTTAGTCATGAAAGGTTTAAAAGACTGGGTAAATAGTTAGAATTCTCCAGGATCACATCACATGGAGAGAGATAATTGAAAGTCAATGAGGATAAGTGCCAGAATATCTGTCACATGTACTGCCACAGATCTCTCAATTAAGACACAACTGTGTCGAGGAGTGATAACTGCGCTGATTTATTCAGATAGTTTCTTACTGAGTGAGGTTGGTGAGGCAACCACATATTAAATCATTATATTCTGCAGTGCTTTTTATTCAACTTCAAAATAAACACATACCAATGGGAAGACAAAATTATTACAAACGATTAGATATATATCTCTACTTTATTATATGTACAACAAAGTCAAAATGCATTAGAAATGGAGTTGCATGCTTTAAATTGCTTAACTTCCTTGTTAATGAAATGCAACACATTCTCTTCTCAAGTTCAATAATGGATTGAGTGTTTGATGGAAATTGTTGCAGGTGTCTGAAGCTTCGCAGATACAAAGGTTATATTCCTGCTGATTGTTTTGTGCGAATCCTGTTGAGTTCCACTTAGATCAGTGACTTTCAAATGTTTTGTACAAATAGCGATACATTCATACGTACATAAAGGCAAGAGCAGAAATCTAGTTCACATGGACTGAATTCAGGTGGCCTCACTGAGTGCAAGAAATCCCATTTTGGACTCCTAGAGACTGGAACATAAGAACATAAAAAATAGGAGCAGGAGTAGGCCTCCGAACTGCCTCCAAAGCAAATATATCCTTTCGTAAATATGGAAACCAAAACTGCACGCAGTATTCCAGGTGTGGCCTCACCAATACCCTGTATAACTGTAGCAAGACTTCCCTGCTTTTATACTCCATCCCCTTTGCAATAATGGCCAAGATTCCATTGGCCTTCCTGATCACTTGCTGTACTTGCATACTAACCTTTTGTGTTTCATACACCAGGACCCCCAAGTCCTGCTGTACTGCAGCACTTTGCAATTTTTCTCCATCATAATAATAACTTGCTCTTCGATTTTTTCTGCCAAAGGGCATAACCTCACAATTTCCAACCTTATACTCCATCTGCTAAATTTTTGCCCACTCACTTAGCCTGTCTATGTCCTTTTGTGTCCTCCTCACACATTGCTTTTCCTCCCATCTTTGTATCGTCAGCAAACTTGGCTATGTTACACTCAGTCCCTTCATCCAAGTCATTAATATAGATTGTAAATAGTTGGGGTCCCAACATTATTCCCTGCAGCACCCCACTAATTAACGATTGCCATCCTGAGAATGAACCATTTATCCTGATTTTTTGTTTTCTGTTAGTTAGCCAATCCACTATCCATGCTAATATATTACCCCTACCCCATGAACTTTTATCTTGTGCAGTAACCTTTTATGTGGCACCTTGTCAAATGCCTTCTAGAAGTCCAAATACACCACATCCACTGGTTCCCCTTTATCCACCCTGTTTGTTACATCCACAAAAAATTCCAGTGAATTTCTCAAACATGACTTCCCCTTCATAAATCCATGCTGATTCTGCCTGACTGAATTATGTTTTTCCAAATGTCCTGCGACTGCTTCCTTAATAATAGACTCCAACATTTTCTCAACCATAGATGTTCGTCTAACTGTCTATAGTTTCCTGCTTTTTGTCTGCCTCCTTTTTTAAATAAGGCCGTTACGTTTGCAGTTTTCCAATCTGCTGGAACCTCTCCAGAACCCAGGGAATTTTGGTATGTTACAACCAATGCATCCACTATCCCTGCCACTAGTTCTCTTAAGACCTAGGATGCAAGCCATCAGGTCCAGGGAATTTATCTGCTTTTAGTCCCATTATCTTACTGAGTACCTCCCCCCACTATAGCCCCTTGACTATCCACTGTTTGGATATTTTTAGTGGAACACAAGTTTGAAAAGCTGTGACTTATATAAATGCATGTATTTATATATTTGTGTTTGTTACATTGTATTGATGAATGTAAGTATAATTAAGGACTGATTCTGTGACTGGGTATTCCCAGTGAAGAGCAATGCTCAGAGGGAACAAAGATCAAGACATCACAGGCCTGCAGCCTGAAGAATCATAGGCGGTGTTTCTCACGATTGCTCGATTTGGGCTCTCTGCGAACACCGTTCCCAACAGGAAGTGCCTAATTACAGAATCAGCCTTTAATTTGGCTAAAGTATGATTTCAAAGGAATTGAATGGATAAAAACAAAAACTTGTTTCCATTGTGTAGTTCGTGTGATTTCAAGTGAGGTCAGCTGGAAGTCCCACTTTGAATTCTCTACTTGAACGATATGCTGGTATCAATAGTGGTATGAGAAGACAAAACTACTCAAAGTTTTTGATTATTTCATCAGAAGTGTTTATCAAAGATAATTGACCTATTGCTAACTTTTCTTAATAGTTACATATTTATGTTTATAATGTGCTATTAATATTTGGTAAACTATTATGTTCCATACTTGTACTTAGCTATAAATAAATGCATTGGGCTGAATTTTCTGTGGAGGTAGTGGATGCAATCGGTGGCGGGTCGGAGAGAAAGTTGTTTTTTTTGACAGCGGGTCAGGAATCTGCTGTCAATTCGCACCCATGCGCTTGTCTCACAGGCGGTGGGCGACCCAATTGACACCATTATGAGGTACTTTACAGGTACCTAAGAGGCTTTTCCCCCCAACTTTTTAAATTTCCCTGCATGGCCTCAAGATTCACTTGAAGTGCCGTAACCTGCAAGGCTACAGACCAAGAGCTGGAATGTGAGATTAGGCTGGATATCTCTTTTTCGACTTGCGCAGACACAATGAACCAAATGGCCTCCTTTTGTGCATAAACTTCTGATTCTATGAAATCCTTCCACAAACCATATAATTCAAGAACATTGTAAAATTGCCTGTTCCTTTTTGACATTTCTTAAGCTAAATTAATGAAACCCATATAAATGTAACAGAAGCATAATCTGAAAGGACGTCTACTCTCGGAGGCTTAGATATAGATTACATTCCCTCTTTTCATGTTCAAGAAACATGGAGAAAAAGTTGGCTTCAGTCTAGATTTTTAATCAAGTTTTAAGAAAATTGTAGGAACTCTAGACCTGGAACCTCTTGTCAAGAATGATCAACATTCAATTTATAATCTTTGGATTTTTTAAAAACTTAATTCTTCGATTTTTTTTAATTATCTTGTTCGCTGGAGCAGCAGGAACTTTCTTGTTTTTCACTACTTTTTTGTCACCTGCCAAAAAAGAAAAGATATATATTGCAATGCTCTATATAGTAATATAAAAATTCTGAGACAAAAATGAAAGTGTTTTTGTTTAACATTGAATTGAATTTTCAAAAATCTCTCATGGTATATAATGTTTAAAAAAACAGCTTAATTCACAAAAAAACATGTCCTTGCTTACTTTGATGTAAATGCTATAAATTTTAGTCATTTTACTTCAAACAGGTATTGAAGGAAGGAACCAAGCCAGAGAATAAAAATGCAAACGTCTTGCAGGATTTGGTATATAGGTATTTGATTGCCAGTTCATTTTTTTATTAAAGTTATTTAAATTTGTTTGGTTCCAACCATTTCCCATAAAGTTCTTCTCAGCCTGGATTGTTCAAATTAGCATCTTCCTATGAAGCCTTCTGAACACGATCGTCAGGCAAGATAGTTTCAGTGGGCAGTTAGAAGCAACAACAACAACTTGTATTTATATAGCACCTTTAACTTGGTAAAACATCCCAAGGCGCTTCACAGGAGTGTTATAAGACAAAAACATAAATATAACAGAAAGAATTTTAAAAAAACATGCAAGACTACTTCATTTATTACAGCAGTCACAACTATCAGTTATTTTCTACTTAACTTATTACATAGGATATACGGCACAGAAACAGGCCATTCGCCCAACCAGTCCATGCCGCCGTTTATGCTCCACACGAGCCTCCAATAGTATTGACGTTCTGATAGGTAGCCAGACCTGAGTGGATCATATTGCAGAACTGAAGCACCTACTGGTCAACTAGGGTTTGCTGTGTAAAGGGAGTCATGATCAAAGAACAGTGGCATCGTGCACAAGTGAAGCACGAAGGGTACACCATTGGGCAGTGTGGATTTCTGCGGCAGCACAACCATGTTCAGGGTATACAGAATTTAGAGGTACCTACCAACATGAAAGAACTGAGGAGTTTTCTGGGTTTATGCAATTATTTCTGTCATTTCACTCAATCCTTCATTAAACTACTAAAGCAAGATGCAAACCAAAAAAGAAAATGCTGGAGACACTCAACAGGTCAGAAGGCATCTGTGAAGAGAACACAAGTCAGCTAATGTTTTGGGTTCTGAGGAAGGGTCCCATACCCGAATCATCAACTGTCTTGTGCTTTTGCAACAGGTGCTGCCCGGCTTGCTGAGTGTGTCCAGCTATTTCTATTTTTATTTCAGATTTCCAGCATCTGCAGTAATTTTGCTTTTTGTTCATACAGGTGTACCTTGGATCTCGGGCAGTGAGCATTCCCATTTACAGCCTCTCTACACCCATCTTTTGTTTCTTGATTTGTCCATTTCCTTCCCCTTTCGCCTTGCATCATCATCCCTTTTGTCAGTTAATCTCTCCTGTCTTCCACCCTATCTCAGACCTTTTGTTCTCCTCTCCCTCTTCACCCCTTTCCCTGCCTCTGTACTTGCTTAAAACCTGTTACATCTCAACATTTTTCCAGTTCTGATGAAAGGTCTTTGACCTGAAACGGTAACTCCATTTTTCTCTCTACAGATGCTGCCTGATCTGCTGAGTATTTCCAGAATGTTCTGTTTTTATTAGAGCAGGTCAATGCCTGGAAAAGAGTTAAAAAGAAATCTTAGCAGTGCTCCTTGTTTGGCATATCATGACCCCATAAGGGAAACCTATGTTGAGACAGTTTGCATCACAAAGAGTATCAGCATAGTTTTGTACTGAAAATGCAACAAAAACTATTAGGTAATTGCTTATACTACCAATTACCTGAGTTAAGTGGAGCAAAAATACCTCAAGAATCTGAGATGACCTTGTTTACTGTTTTTTGGGCCATTAAACATTTCTGGGATTATGTCCATGGACAAAAAGTCATCCTGGGGATATATGCAGATATCGCCAGGATTCTGATGGTGATCCAAGCTGTGACTCACAAAGTGATTTGTGCGGATTTTAATTATGCGTATAATTATGCTTGATTTTTCAATAGAACTCATGTCCTACTGAAAAATTAAGGAGATGAAAACAACAAAAGGGAAAGTAATTAAGAATCCAGAGATAACATTGAAAGTTGACAGGTTAAAAGAAGGATTATTGCAGAAATGTTCAAGGTCACTCAAAGGCTCCCAGGTTTGACAAAGAAGGGTACTATGACACTAAAGAACTAACTAAAATGGGTGCTTTAAGAGGAATCAAATGAGACTTGAGGTTGAACATAGTTGTGGAAGTGAAAGTGACAACTTGTTAGAGGGAAAGATACATCCCAGAGATCTCTATTGTTTTCTTAGGTCTGGATGCATCTGATGGGAAATTAGTTGAAATGCAGAAAGGGGACAAAACTGTAGGTAAAATATACTTCTAGAATCAAGATCCTGAGTTATGCCCTATTACTGTAGAGGATCTAGAAGTCAATTGAAAATTATAAAAATGTAACAAATAAAAGACAGGGTCCAGATACAAAACCACTTCCTAGTTTATGCTCCAAAGGAAGATGGGGCAAGTACATAAGTAGTTCCCTTGTACCATAGGGGAATAACATACATTATTCCCACTAAGAGCAGAGCACATGGAGAGGCCAAAGACATTTATCAAAGATCAAAATGAACTGCATATTGGCCCTACATGTGCCAAAACATGGAGACCCACATTCAAAGGTGTCTGGTAGCTTGTAAATGTTGACCATCCAACTGTTTGTCACCCTTTTACATGACAGAAATTCCTGGGCTGGATTGAACCTGTGACCAAATCTGCAAAAGGGAGTAAGTATATTCTTGTGATCATGGGCCTTTTTACCAAATGGGTAGAATGTTTGCCTGCTTCTAAAGATTCTGCAGACCCCTAAAGGTAAAACAAAAGCTTCACATTGCATAACATTGTCAATTTTCAAGACATGTAATATGCACTAATCATTCAGTAATCAGCTTTCTTAAAAAATATATACTCTTATGGAAAGGATTAAAGGTGAAATGACCTCTGTATTAATTAGGGCAACTCTGGCTGAATGTATACTGGGAGATTTCATCACATGATCTCTCATCTCCAATTACTTACTTTAGCTCCAGTTTCTCAATGCGTTAATTTGCAACACCTAAAGCTCTAATTGGACCCACCCAGAAGTTTATCTTTGCAAAGTGTAATTCAAGCCATTCTGACTGCTGACTCCAGACAGAACAGAGCTCACTTGGAACAGACAAGGCTCACTCTCATGGATTAATCATAGTGTTGTAGAAGGTAGGCACCTTTAGAATATACCAGAATACTAGGCATTAGGCACCTGCTAGATATATCAAAACTCACATAAGCTTAAAATGGACACACACATAAAATGGCTGCCCAGGCATGATGGGAAATCAGGTAGTCAAGCTGTGAACTGTTGAACGTTCAATGACCAAGCAATAACCCTGTGAGGCCCACTGTAGGAATGCCTGGGATGCGGGAAGACAGAGATAAGAAGGAAACCATCTCCTGTGAACAAGGTCATAAACCAATTAATTCCCCAGGAAGAAAGAGGGAAACCATCTCCTGTAAACAAGGTTATAAACCAATTATTTCTCCCAGATGAAAGAACTAGGGAGAGAACCTATAAAGTCATCGATCAGCCCAAGCTGACAATAACCGAACATATGGTTCCCTGGATACTAGGGGAATTCTATTGGGTTAAAAGAACCTATATGTAATCTATAATCGTTGTGATTGGCTTGTGTCCAGCCGTGATGGGCTGTGTAGCTGTAGTAAACTGTTTTGTAACTGTTGTGAAACATATAAAGGTGCATGTAACCCTTTGTTCGGAGGAGAGAAACCTGGATACGGTCCTGGGTTTTTCCTCCCCGCTGAGCGTAATAAAAGCTGCATCAGCATTGGAACCGACTCTGAGTGTTGAGTGATTCTTCTAAGAAAACACTAACGCTAACAATAGAATCATAGAAATTTACAGCACAGAAGGAGGCCATTTCAGCCCACCATGTCCATGCCAGCTATTCAGCCTAATCCCACTTTCCAGCTCTAGCTAATGGAAATAGGCCCTTTCTATCCATTATATCTAGCCCCTCATAATTTTAAACACCTCAATGAGGACACTCTCAGCTAATCTGTTCCAAAAAAAATAAATTCAGCCTATCCAATCTGTCCTCATAGCTAAGAGTCTCCACTCCTGGCAACATTCTCATAAATCTGCTCTGTACCCTCTCTAGTGCAATCACATCTTTCCTGTAATGCGGTGACCAGAACTGCACACAGTACTCTAGCTATGGCCTAACCAGTGTTTTATACAGTTCAAACATAATTCCCCTGCTCTTGTATTCCATCCTTCGGCAAATAAATGCAAGCATTCCATATGCCTTCTTAACCACCTTATCTACCTGGCCTGCTACCTTCACGGATCTGTGGACATGCACTCCAAGGTCCCTTTGTTCCTCTATACTTCTCAATGTCCTACCATTTAAAGTGTATTCCCTTGCCTTGTTAGCCCTCCCCAAATGCATTACCACACATTTCTCCGGATTAAATTCCATTTGCCACTGTTCTGCCCACCTGACCAGTTCATTGATATCTTCCTGCAGTCTGTAGCTTTCTTCTTCATTATCAACCACACAGCCAATTTTATTATCATCTGCAAACTTCTTAATCATACCGCCTATATTCAAGTCTAGATCATTGATGTATACCACAAAAAGCAAGGAACCTAGTACTGAGCCCTGCAGAATCCCACTGGAAACATCCATCAACCATTACCCTCTGCTTCCTGCCTTTGAGCCAATTTTGGATCCAACTTGCCACTTTGCCCTGGATCCCATGGGCTTTAACTTACATGACCAGTCTGCCACGTGGGACTTTATCAAAAGCCTCACTGAAATCCATATACACTACATCAAATGCACTATCTTCATTGACTCTCCTTGTTACCTCCTCAAAAAATTCAATCAAATTAGTCAGACATGACCTTCCCTTAACAAATCCATGCTGACTTGGTTAATCGGTGTCTTTCTAAATGAAGATTTATCCTGTCCTTGAGAATTTTTTCCAATAATTTTCCCAATAATGAGGTTAGGCTGACAGGCCTGTAATTACTCAGTCTATCCCTTTCTCCCTTCTTAAACAAAGGTACCACATCAGTAGTCCTCCTGTCCTCTGTTCTGCTATTTCCTCTTTTGGTTCGCTTAACAGCCTGGGATACATTTCATCCGGGCCTGGAGACTTATCCACTTTCAAACCTGTTAAACCCCTTAATACCTCCTCTCTCGCTATGTTTATTTCATCTAATATTGCGCACTGCTCCTCTGTGATAGCAGTATTTGCATCGCTCCTCCTTTGTGAAAACAGACGTATTCATTAAGAATCATACCCACATCTCCCGTTTCCACACACAGATTACCCTTATGGTCTCTAATAGGCCCTACCCTTTCTTTAGTTATCCTCTTGCTCTTAATATATTTATAAAACATATTTGGTTTTTTTTAAATTTTACTTGCCAAGACTTTTTCATGCTCTTTCTTAGCTTTTCTAATATCCTTTATTAAGACCTATTCTCATGGGTTAAGTCCTTCTCCCACCCCCCAAAGAAGTTCCTTCCCCCACCCCCAAGTTCCTGAGCTCCTCCCCCCAGCCCAAGTTCCTGACCTCTCTCCCACCCGAGTTCCTGACCTTCTCCCCCTGCCCAAGTTCCTCTCCTATGGATTCATGACTTTCTCCCTCTAACAAGTTCCTGACCTTCCCACGCACTCCAAACCCGCGATAGATGGAGCATTGTGTATCGGTCATGGATTGTTGACAGATTTATTGGGTATGAAATGAATAGTGACAGTGTCGTGACTTCTAGCTTTTGTCCAGTCCAAAGATATCACTTGCCACATATGCACCAATCTTTCCTAGAAATCAAACCGGTGTAGGAGGAGGAGAGGGAGAATGTGATGTGGTGTAAAGGGGGTGGGATTGGAAGAAGATGATCTGTTTCACCATCTGGATCACATTTCCAACACTCCCCTTTAGACCTGGATCATGTTCTTCTGCCATCCCCAAATGTGCTCTCTGTGCTCTTTATCCCCAGCCCCTCATGAGTTCCTGACCTCTCCTTGAGTTCCCGATCCCCTCGCCCCATCCCCTCTCTGTCTTCCTCACTCTGCCGCTTTCTCTCTCTGCCCCACTCTCTCTCTGCCCCACTCTCTCTCTGCCCCACTCTCTCACTCTCTCTGCCCCACTCTCTCACTCTCTCTTGCCCTGGCTCTCTCTCTGCCCCGCTCTCTCTGCCCCACTCTCTCTGACTCTCCCCACTCTCTCTCTGCCTCTCTGTCTCCCAGTCTCTCCCAGTCTCTCTCTCTGACCCACTCGCTCTCCCCGTCTCTCTGCCCCACTCTCTCTTTCTTTGACTCTCTCACAAGTCTGTCTCTCTGTCCCACTCTCGCTCTCTGACTCTCACTCTCCCACTTCCGATTTCTTCTCTCTCAAAAAGTTGAGAATGTTCTTGTTGATAATCACAGCGATATTCTGGGCAAAAGTCTTTCAAAAATCAATGACTATACTCAAAAGCCCCAGTAGCAAGCTCAGACTCATCAACGTGGTTCTCCCCCACTTCTGGCTTCCCCATATATCGTACTATGCATCCGTGGTCGGATTGAGCGTGCATACGCAAAATGGGGCAGGACCCATTGCGCGCATGCGCAGAAGGACACAAAAATGTTCGTGCAGATAATCACTTCGCAAATTAAAGCCCTCACCTCTGCAAGTAGGTTACTCGCAGGCGCTCAAACACACCTTTAAACCTGGAAGTTGGAGCCTGGTTGTGGTCGTGATCAACAAAATCAGTTATTTTAATTAGCCACCCACCCACCCCAAAACCACCCTGCTTTGGGGCGGGAGAGGGGGGGTTAAAATCCCCCAATGTTCTAAACTCTTGGATGGAAAAATGTGAGTTGTTTTCCCCTCCCATTAGCACCCCCAGGGGGCACCAATAGGGAGATTACAGAGATAGGGAGGGGCGAAGCGATGGAGGGATTTCAAAACAAGGATGAGAATTTTGAAATTGAGGCATTGCTTAACTGGAAGCCAATGTAGGTCAGCGAGCACAGGGGTGATGGGTCAGCGGGACTTGGTGTGAGTTATAACGCGGGCAGCCAAATTTTAGATCACCTCTAGTTTACATGTGGTAGAATATGGGAGGCCAGCCATAAGTGCATTGGAATAGTGAAGTCTAGAGGTAACAAAGGCATGGATGAGGATTTCAGCAGCAGATGAGCTGCAGCAAGGGTGGAGATGGCCGATGTTGCTGAGGTGGAAATAGGTGGTCTTAGTTATGCTGCGGATATGCGGTCAAAAACTCATTTCATGATCTAATATGACATCAAGGTTGCGAGCAGTTTGTACTAAGTCTTCCTTCTGTGCATGCGTGTCTCGACACATGCGCAGAAGCGAGAGTTAGGACAAATATTATCGACTCCCCCACCCCCTCCAGCACAATTCCCACTAACCCTTTCCTGCGCATGCGTCCAACACCACATTGCCTCCACTGAGCAGCCGAACGCATCCACCGAGCTTCCCACAGCGCGGAGCCCAGAGCGGGCCCCCAGCCTCCCGCAGCCCCGAGCGGGCCCCCAGCCTCCCGCAGCCCAAACTTCCCTGACCCCCGAGCCTCCCACAGCCCCGAGCAGGCCCCGAGCCTCCCCGAGCCCGAACTTCCCTGACCCCCGAGCCTCCCATAGCCCCGAGCCCCTGAGCCCTAAACTTCGCATAGGGAGGGGGGGTGCACAGAGAGTGCTTGGGGCAGAGAGAGAGAGCTGGGGGGGGGGGGAGAGAAAGAGAGAGCTGGGAGGGGGGGTGGGTGGGCGAAGAGAGAGACGGAGCTTGGGGGGGGGCGAGAGCCTGGATGGGAGAGAGAGAGCCTGCGGGGAGGGAAGGGGGAGGGCCGAGTGAGACAGCCTGGGAGGGGGGAGGGGGGGAGAGAGAGAGACACAGGTGGGGTGGGATCAGAGGTGAGAGAGTGAACTCAGAGAAGACGGATCATGTTCTTCTTGTCCCCGGTGCATGCAAGCTCGGTGCATGTGTTACAATGGACATCGTTGGGGTGGATGAAATCCAGAAGTCATGACACTGTCACTATTCACTTCATACCCAATAAACATGTTAACCATCTGTGCACAATGCCCCATCTATGAGGGGGTATAAAATCTTGGGTTTGGGTAAGGGTCTTCATCTGGCGGAGGGCTGCACTTACACTGGGGTAATGGACTTCAGCTGGGGGAGGGAAGCAGTTAAGCTGGGGTAAAGATCTTTAGCTGGTGAAGGGATGCACTTGTGCTGGGGTAAGGGACTTCGGCTGGAACTTGGTGGCTTTTGGGGAGATCTATCCTCTGTGGCTTCTGAAGTCAAAATGGATCGAATTACAACTTGGAAATTCACTCAGAACTTGGGCTGAGCGGTTCCAGTTACACATTCCAGAGGAACTGCAGGGTGTGGCTTATCCTCCAAGGGGACCAATCAGCAATAGGTCTGGAGATCCAATCAGAGAAACGGCTGCATTTCAGTTAGTACAAATAGGCGCATCTATTAATGAAAGGATGGAGGTAGTATCTCTGATGCATCGACCTGATATTAAACCTGAGAATGCTTAACATGTTAAGATGATTCTCAACATAAGCATATGGCATAGCAACACCTTTGCAATGGTAGAAATCCATCCAATTGTTAATTACCAGGATCAACATCCTGGAGATTATCTGTTTCATTGCAGCATCTGTTCAATATAATACTGATGACACTGTTGTATTTCTGGTGGACTGTATCCTTTCCCAGGCATTGGTGAATGATGGCCTGAGGATCGAGCATTATGCAGCTTCATTTGGACAACAACAACAACTTGTATTAATATAACACCTTTAATGTAGTGAAACGTACCAAGGTGCTTCACGGGAGTATTTTGAGATTTTTAAAAAGTTGACACCGAGCTGCATAAGTAGAAATTAGTGCAGGTGACCAAAAGCTTGGTTGAAGAGGTATGTTTTATGGAGTGTCTTGAAGGAGGAAAGAGAGATAAAGAGGAGGAAAGGTTTAGGGATGGAGTTCCAGAGCTTGGGGCCTAGGTAACAGAAGGCATGGCCAACAATGGTTGTGCGATTATAATCAGGGATGCTCAAGAGGGCAGAATTAGAGGAGCACAGACATCTCTGGGGGTGTGGGGCTGGAGGAGATTACAGAGATAGGGAGGGGCGAAGCAATGGAGGGATTTGAAAACAAGGATGAGAATTTTGAAATCGAGGTGTTGCTTAACTGGAAGCCAATGTAGGTCAGCGAGCACAGGGGTGATGGGTGAGCAGGACTTGGTGTGAGTTATGACACGGGCAGCCGAGTTTTGGATCATCTCTATTTTACATATAGAAACATAGAAAATAGGTGCAGGAGTAGGCCATTCGGCCCTTCGAGCTTGCACCTCCATTCAATAAGATCATGGCTGATCATTCACCTCAGTATTCCTTTCCTGCTTTCTCTCCATACCCCTTGATCCCTTTAGCTGTAAGGGCCTTATCTAACTCCCTCTTGAATATATCCAATGAACTGGCATCAACAACTCTCTGCGGTAGGGAATTCCACAGGTTAAGAACTCTTTATGATAGAATGGGGGAGGCCAGCCATAAATGCGTTGTAATAGTGAAGTCTAGAGGTAACAAAGGCATGGATGAGGGTTTCAGCAGCGGATGAGCTGAGACAAGGGCAGATACGGGCGATGTTACAGAGGTGGAAATAGGTGGTCTTAGTTATGCTGTGGATTTGCGGTCGAAAGCTCATTTCATGATCTAATATGACACCAAGGTTGCAAAAAGTCTGATTCAGCCTCAGACAGAAGTTAGGGAGAGAGATGACGTCAGTGGCTAGGGAAAGGAGTTTGTGGTGGGAACTGAAAAAAATGGCTTCGGTCATCCCGATATTCATTTGGAGAAAATTTCTGATTATCCAGAACTGGATGTTGGACAAGCAGTCTGATAATTTAGACATCGTGGAGGGGTCGAGAGAAGTGGTAGTGAGGTAGAGCTGGGTGTCACCAGCGTACATGTGGAAACTGATGCTGTGTTTCTGGATGATTTCCTGCAGGGGCAACATGTAGATGAGAAATAGGAGGGGACCAGTGATAGATCCTTGGGGGATATCAAAGGTAACGATGCGGGAAGAGAAGCTATTGCAGGTGATTCTCTGGCTATGATTATATAGATAAGAATGGAACCAGGCAAGTGCAGTCCTACCCAGCTGCACAACAGTGGAGAGGCGTTGGTGAAGGATAGAGTGGTCAACTGTGTCAAAGCTGCAGACAAGTCAAGAAGGACGAGGAGGGATAGTTTACTTTTGTTACAGTCACAAATTATGTCAGTTGTGACTTTGATAAGAACCGTTTCGGTACTGTGACAGGCGCGGAAACTGGATTGGAGGATTCAAAAATGTAATTGCGGGAAAGATGGGCACGGATCTGGGAGGTGACAACACTTTCAAGGACTTTGGAGAAGAAAGGGAGGTTGGAGATGGGGCAGTAGTTTGCAAGGACAGAGGGGTCGAGGGTTGTTTTTTTGAGGAGATGGGTGAAGACGACAGCTTTGAGGGAGAGTGGGACAGTACCTGAGGAGAGAGAACCGTTAACATTGGCCCAGAAATCCCGGTTTGCTACTTCCCGCGGGCGATCTGGTAAAAAACGTTTTTAAAATGCGGACTTACCTGAAGCTGCTGCGCCCACACGATTTCCCGGTCCTGAGGCCTCCTCTGACTGCGCGTCGCAGCGAATGCACATCGGGACGAGCTGCAGTCACATGGCTCTGGGCAGCCAATCAGGTATAGTATGTTCTCATTCATAATAATGGGAACTTCGTAAGTTGGATTTCCCATTATTATGAATGAGAAACAGCCCCCAAATACCCAAAACATTAGTAAAAAATAGAAAAAATACACTACATATTTAACATTAATTTAAATTAAAGTTATTTATGTATTATTAAAAATATATCTTTTTCTGATTTTTTAAAACAGTTTTTTAAATTATGCCTTAAAATAAATTTAATGTAGTGGGCAGGGTTTTTAAATATAAAATGTGTTTTGTAAATTTTGTTTTTTATGTTTTAAGTGTGTTTTAAAACTCTTGCGCCTGTAAAAGTAGGCTATGCACCTGCTTTTAATAGGCGCAAGAGTTTTGAGGACATTTGCTGTGCAACATATGGGTAAATACCACAATCTTGCCCTTGTAAATGTCCTTGCTGCCGAGATATGAAAGATCTGTCAAGTACCAGCTTGACAGATCGGCAAAGCCGGTTTTCAGCGCATGCGCATTGTGCATTGAAAATCGGCTTATATGATGCCTTCCCGGGTCCGTAGACACCCAGGCCGGAATTTCCGCCCTAATGTCAGATAACATGGGAGCCAGAAAAAGAAGTTGGATAGTCAGCAGTATGGTGGGAATACAGTCATGGGAGCAGGAAGTGGGTCTCATGGACAGGATGAGCTCGGAAAGGTCATGAAGGGAGATCGGAGAGAAACTGGAGAAAGATGTGAGGTCAGGGCTAGGGCAGGGGATTCATTAGAGGAAGTTTGGCCTAGCGGGCTAGGGGAAGGAAGGGACGAGGCAGTGGCAGCCGAACGGATGGTCTCAATCTTAAAGACAAAGAAGTCCATGAGCTCCTCACACTTATTGTCGGAGGTGAGGGTAGAGACCGGGGAGAGGGGTTTAAAAAGATGGGTTAGCAGTGGAGTATAGAAGCCGAGGTTTATCTTTACATTTCAGAATTATTCTGGGATAGGGAGTGATTTTGGTAGACGGCAGCAGGACCCAATAGGTCCAGCCTGATCTGGCTGTGAATGGCATAAACCAGTTGTATGCTATATCTCTTCAAATATGCATCCCTTGGACTTAAGGAAGCGAAGATAATGGCTGTACTGGGGGAACGACCAGGGTGAGAGAGAGTAATTGTTTTAACAGGGACTAGGGCATCAAAGGTGGTGGTGAGGTTGTGATTGAGCAGATCGGTAGCTGCAGAAATGTCGTGGTGAATGGAGGGCCAAAGGCTGGACAGATGGGAGCTGATAAATGCAGTTGTAAGAGAGTTGAGAGAGAGCTTTTTCCAGTGGCGGTCACAGAAGGAGGTAGGGTTGGGGATGTGGGTTTTGAGCGATATGAGGAAGTGGTCAGAGATGGCCTTATCTGTGATTGACACAATGCGAGAAGCGAGGCCACGAGAGATGTGAATATGGGTTAGGAAGTTTACACATGGAGGGAGAGATTAAGGGAGGATAGGAGGCTAGTGAACTCAGAGGAGAGAGAGCATGATAAATTGAGATGCGGTTCAGTAGTGAGCACACCCAGTATTTCCTGTAGCGTAACTCCAGATGGAGGGCTGGGCATCACAATTGCTGACTCATTAGGTAATTGGGTAGGTTGGAAAGAAGCAGTACTGCAGCATGTAAAGTTGCTCCATCTATAACAAAGGCAACATGATTAATCTGCCCTCTTGATTACTCAGCATGTTTCTTGGATCACCTGACACTCTTTTGGCTTTTAAAGGTTTTAACTGATTAATATGAACCCACTTGTACCATTTCTTCTTTCCTGTCATAGGTCTTTCTAATTGATTAACCAGTGACAACTAATAACTAAATAAGTATATAGTGCTCAGATTGGTAAGAACTTCTTAATTGCATTGTTTCATCGACTCATCATCATCATAGGCAGTCCTTCGCAATCGAGGAAGACTTGCTTTCACTCTAAAAATGTTCTTAGGTGGCTGTACAGTTCAATGCGGGAATTACAGTCTCTGTAATAGGTGGGGCTGACAGTGGTTGAAGGAAAGAGTGACTAGAGAGCCTGGTTTGCCACACGCTCCTGCCACTGTCTGCGTTTGATTTCTGCATGCTCTCGGCCACGAGACTCGAGATGCTCAGCACCCTCCCGGATGCTCTTCCTCCACTTTGGGCGGTCTAGGGCCAGGGATTCCCAGATGCCAGTGGGGATGTTGCACTTTATCAAGGAGGCTTTGAGAGTGTCCTTGAAACGTTTCCTCTGCCCACCTGGGGCTCACTTGCCGTGTAGGAGGTCCGAGTAGAGCGCTTGCTTAGGGAGTCTCGCGTCGGTCATGCAGATGATATGGCCCGCCCAAGGGAGCTGCTCGAGTGTGGTCAGTGCTTCGATGCTGGGGATGTTGGCCTGAGTAAGAACACTGACGTTGGAGCGTCTATCCTCACAGTGGCTTTGCAGGATCTTGCGGAGGCAGCGCTGGTGCTACTTCTCCAGCGCTTTGAGATGTCTGCTGCATATAGTCTACATCTCTGAGCCATATAGGAGGGCAGGTATCATTAATGCCCTGTAGACATAGAAACATAGAAAATAGGTGCAGGAGTAGGTCATTCGGCCCTTCGAGCCTGCACCACCATTCAATAAGATCATGGCTGATCATTCCTTCAGTACCTTTTCCCTCTTTCTCTCCATACCCCTTGATCCCTTTAGCCGTAAGGGCCATATCTAACTCCCTCTTGAATATATCCAATGAACTGGCATCAACAACTCTCTGTGGCAGGGAATTCCACAGGTTAACAACTTTCTGAAGTTTTTCCTCATCTCAGTCCTAAATGGTCGACTCCTTATCCTAAGACTGTGTCCCCTGGTTCTAGACTTCCCCAACATCGGGAACATTCTTCCCGCATCTAACCTGTCCAGTCCCATCAGAATCTTATACATTTCTATGAGATCCCCTCTCATCCTTCTAAACTCCAGTGTATAAAGGCCCAGTTGATCCAGTCTCTTCTCATATGTCAGTCCAGCCATCCCTGGAATCAGTCTGGTGAACCTATGCTGCACTCCCTCAATAGCAAGAATGTCCTTCCTCAGATTAGGAGACCAAAACTGAACACAATATTCCAGGTGAAGTCTCACCAAGGCCCTGTACAACTGCAGTAAGACCTCCCTGCTCCTATACTCAAATCCCCTAGCTATGAAGGCCAACATACCATTTGTCTTCTTCACCGCCTGCTGTACCTGTATGCCAACTTTCAGTGACTGATGAACCATGACACCCAGGTCACATTGCACCTCCCCTTTTCCTAATCTGCCAGATAGACCATACGCTTGGTGCCAGATTTGAGGTCCTGGTCTTCAAACACTTATCTTGTTGTGTCCTTACACACTACTCTAAATTCACACGAGGCACATTCTGCAGACAAAGTCACTCTGTGACCTAACCTTTATTCACAGGACCAAGAAGTGATGAAGGTGGGTGGAGCTTCCCCTTTTATACCCGAAAGACCAGGCTGGGAGTGTCTCCCACAAGTTCACCCCCTGTGGTCAAGGTGTGCATTTCTTAGGTGTACATAGTATGCAGTGTTGTTACATGAAGGTTACAGTTACATGAAGGTTACATACATGACACATCTGGAGCAAATGGAATCCCCGTCGAGGCACTAAAGTATGGCGGTGAAGCAATATTGCCATGAATGCATGACCGCATTTCTCTTATTTGGAAGGAGGAGAGCATGCCAGGAAATCTCAGAAATGCCGTAATTGTGACCATCTTCAAAAATGTGGACAAGTCCGACTACGGTAACTATAGAGGAATCTCCCTGCTGTCGGCCACTGAGAAAGTCATCGCAAGAATCCTCCTCAATCGTCTTCTCCGTGTGGCTGAAGATCTCCTGCCAGAGTCGCAATGCAGATTCTGTCCACTAAGGGGTATAATGGACATGATCGCCGCTGCGCGACAACTACAAGAGAAATGCAGGGAGCAGCATCAACCATTTTACATGGCCTTCTTTGACCTCACAAAGGCCTTTTGACATCGTCAACCATGAGGGACTATGGAGCATCCTCCTCCATTTCGACTGCCCCCAAAAGTTTGTCACCATCCTCTGCCTGCTCCACGATGACATGCAAGCTGTGATCCTGACCAACAGATCACCACAGACCCAATCCACATCCGAACCAGAGACAAACAGGGCTGCACCATCGCACATACGCTCTTCTCGATCTTCCTTGCTGCAATGCTACATCTCACTCTCAACAAGCTCCCTGCTGGAGTGGAACTTTCGAACTAATGGGAACCTGTTCAATCTTCGCTGCCTCCAGGCAAGGTCGAAAGTCGTCCCATCCTCTGTCATCGAACTTCATCGACTATACTCAAAGTAGCACACCTTTGTTGGTGATTTTTGTCTTCAGGTAGAAGTCAGTTTAGTTTACATTGCTATAAGACCTACCAAAATCTCAAGTACTAATAGCACTCAATTTTCTGGTCTAACCTCATTTGCATAATTACTCACAACTTTAGGTGCAAGCTCAGATGTGTTGTGATACACTTATGTTGTGGTATCTCAATTGTGTGGGACAGGCTTGAAGGACCAGATCGTCTTTACCTATCTGTCATTTCTCATATGTTCGTATTCGTATGTAACGGGATAACACCACTTGTAGGAGAGAAAAATTCTGCGCATGAACAGTAACAACTTGCATCTGTTTAATGTCATTAACAGAAAAATGCCCCAAAGTGCTTCACAGAGGCATTTGGAAAAAACTAAATGCCATCCCAAAAAAAGGAGATATTTGCAAGAGTAATTAAAGAGGTGGGCTTTAACAAGGACCTTAAAGGAGGAGAGGGGAGGTAGAGAGACAGAGAGGTTTAGGTACAGAACTGCAGAGCATGAGGCCAAGGTGGTTAAGGTGGGCTGCTAATGATGGGGCAAATGGTGGGGGAATGCACAAGAAGCAAGAGGCAGGAATGGAGAGCTGGCGGCGGGGCAGTTGGGCGAGATTACAGAGATCGGGAGGGGTGAGGCCATGAATGCGTTAATGTCCTTTGGAGGCGTAAATGAGGTATTTTTCGATTGAATTTTACTTAGCCAGTACGGGTTCGCCAGAGCTCAGGGAACTGACCGGTGAAATGGAGGCGAGATTGAGATGAAGTTCAGATGGGTATTTAAACTTGTGATTGCTTTATCTGAATAAATGCTCACTTATTACAGCTGGCGTCTCAGTTTCCTCTGCTACATGTTTGGCAGAGAGTTCTTGTGTGGACACAGTTTTTCTAAACTCTTGAGACTATAGCCGGAATTTTAACAGGAAAGAGTGTGTGGGTTTAGGAGCAGTGGGTGGTTAAATGCACTGAAATTGACAGCACGTCAGGAAGTCAGCTTCAGCTGGAGTGTGTTCAGCTGTGAGCGAGAAACCTCCTCGGGAGAGGCAGGTTAGCAATTTAAAACTATTTAAAGATAGTTAAGAGGCTATTAAGAACCTTTTTTACCCAAGGTTTCAAGTTTTAGTGTGTGTGCATGGAATTCCCAGACTTCCTGAACCTCGCCACTGAAAGCAAGGTGAGAGCACAACGGCAATTGAGGGAGCTAAATAAATGGCAGGCAAAAAATCCGCTAAGTACTGAGACCTTGCATCTGCTTCCTTGCCTAAGGGAAAATCTTTTGTTCACAGCACTTGTCCTGATAGTTTCTTTCAGTACTTTGCAAATGATTTCTACAACTTTGGAGGTCACTTTGGAGGATTGTGTGTCTGATCTCCACTTTCCATCTGTCATATATCAGATCAGCATGGGTGCAGCTTATGATGTTTCACCTTAACCTAGATGAGAAATAAGATGTGCACCAGCACCAACAATTCCAGCAGCAACAACAGCAGCCTTCTCCTCACTGACCTGTCGTGACACAGGAGAGGGAATGAGCACAGGGGTGCACCTCGCTGGAGGCGAAACCCCTAACACAGGGTAAATTTTTTTTATTTGTTCCTGGGATTTGGGCATCACTGGCAAAGCCAGCATTTATTTCCCATCCCTAATTGCCCTTGAGAAGGTGGTGGTGAGCTGCCTTCTTGAACTGCTGCAGTTCGTGATGAATGTACTCCCACAGTGCTTTTAGGGAGAGAGCTCCAGGATTTGGCCCAGCAATGATGAAGGAACTGCGATATACTTCCAAGTCAGGATGGTGTGTGACTTGCAAAGGAATGTGGAGGTGATGGTGTTCCCATGAGTCTGCTGCCCATGTCCCTCTCGGTGATAGAGGTCGCAGGTTTGGGAGATGCTGTTGAAGAAGCCTTGGCGGGTTGCTGCAGTGCATCTTGTAGATGGTACACACTGCAGCCAAGGTACCCCGGTGGTGGAGGGAGTGAATTATTGATGTGGTTAATGGGGTCCAAATCAAGGGGGCTGCTTTGTCCTGGATGGTGCCGAGCTTCTTGAGTGTTGTTGGAGCTGCATTCATCCAGGCAGTGGAGTATTCCATCACACTCCTGACTTGTGCCTTGCAGATGGTGGAAAGGCTTTGGGGAGTCTGGAGGTGAGACATGATATTTCATGGTCACCATTACTGATACTCACTTTTTATTTCAGATTTATTTAATTAGCTGAATTTAAATTCCCCAGCTGACATGATGCTCACATCTCTGGATCATTAGTCCAGGCCTCTGGATTGCTAGTCCAGTAACATAAGTAATATGCTACCGTACCCTATAGGCAGAGGATCAAGATCAGGAGGCTCAGGATATCGCGTTGGGCCATGGTAGACATTTGTAGCCTGCTGGAAGATGACCTGCTACCAAGTGGACCTGATGGATCATGTGTTACCAGTGGCTGCCAAAGTCACCATCATCCTCAACTTCTTCTCCTCAGGCTCCTTCCAGGGATCTGCTGGAGATATTTGCAGCTTCTCGCAGTTGGACGCTCACAAATACATCACCCAAGTGACCAATGCGATGTTTGCCATGACAGGCAGTTATGTACACTTTACCACCAATGAAGACAGTCAGAATGACCATGTGCTCGACTTTGCAGCTCTGGCTGGCTTCTCACAGATGCAGGGCATTATAGACTATACACATGTGGCGATCAAGGCACTCCAGATCATCCAGGAGTGTTCATGAACCATAAGGGCTTCCGCTCCATCAAAGTGCAGCTTGTCTGCAATCACAAAAAGATCTTCATGCAGATGTATGCCAGATTCCCAGGGAGCTGTCATGATTTATTTGTCCTGCGCCAGTCCACCCTCCCTAAGCTCTTCGCACCTCTGGCCAGACTTACCGGCTGGCTACTTGGAAATGAGGGGTATCCACTAAAGACGTGGCTAATGACACCCTTGAGGATGCCAAGCAACAATGTCGAAGAGTGCTACAATCAAAGCCAAATTATGATGAGATGTGTAATAGAGCCAGCAATCGTCATGCTGAAGATGCACCTCAGATGTCTGGACAGATCTGAGGGAGCTCTTCAATAAGCACTAGCCAGGGACTCCAAAATGATTGTAGTATGCTGCACTCTGCACAACATAGCGCAGCAGAGAGGATGGGAGTTGCTGGAGGAGCAAGGTACACAGCCTCTTTGGAGGAGGAACCGGAGGAGGAGGAGGAACTTGATGTGGACATGGCACCAGTAGTGACGCACACTGCGGCCCAGGATGCCCAGGATGGCCTCATAATGGCAGGATTTAGTTGGGTTGCACCAGTGCATCCATCTGGTACTCAGATGCTGAACACACTTTCCCTCCCACAACCACAAAGCAGTCCTACCATGGCCAAACCATTCCTTTCACAGACACCCATTGCTCGCAGTTAAATCATGTCTTACCATTCATTGCAAGTGACAAGACCATTTGCCAGGCAGCAGACAAAAATGGGCAAGACAGGAAAATGGTGCAAATAAATAATTTTACGTGCATCCAAATATCAACATAAACTTCACAGTGCATACTCTTGCGCAACTATAATTCTTTCATCTTCTTCTTCCTACTACTTCTACGTCATGCAATCCCTGTGACTTCAGCAGAGATAGAGGTAGGCTGCTCACTTCCCTGCTCTGACTGCTCAGATGCTTTTTGGCCGACGTCTTCTGGGTTTTAGTGCTTGTGAGGGCCCCATCAAAGGCTGCTCCTCCTGCACCAGTGCAGGGCAGACTCAGCCATCGGGATACGAGGCAGCTTGTGGGGCTCTGACTGAGGAGGACGAGAGCAATGGGTGAGAAGCGGAAGCTGTTTGAGCAGAGTCCCCACTTCTATGTCCCCTTTTCTCATCATCCCTTTCATGGCCCAACTGCACTTCCTTGTTAGCAATGAGCTGTAGAGCACTTTGGCTGCATATCAGGAGGGCGACGAATGGCCAAGTCTCTGTTCTTATCTATCCTTGTTAAGGTGGCATTCAGAGTGTGCAAGCTGTTGGTGAGAGCAAGCTTGGACTTTTTTTAAATGCCACATTTGATGCAGGTAGCCACCCTTTCCATGGACGAACACATCATAGCTAAGGTCTGCAACATCATGCCAGTAATGCTTGAGATGGACTCCTTCATTCTCTCTGTAAGCGAGCACATCGCGGCTGCAAATCCTCCCAGAGCCTGACGCATTTTTTACTGCTCCTCCAGAATCATCCTCTTTGTCGGCGGCCTACGAGGTTCAGCAACTGCGTCCAGCTGAGCAGAGCTTGGAGCGTCCTGCACCCTGTAACGAGGACTCTACACTGCTGTCCCTGACTGCACTATTTGTTCTTGCTCACTTGATATGTGAGACACCAGGTGACAACACTATTTATCTGACTGAATGGTCCCACCGACGTGTGTGTAGCTGCACTGGTGCTTGGTGTGCATGGGTCATATGACGGTGCACCCTCAGAGTTAATGACCTTCTCTGAGGAGTCTTCTTCCCCTCTGGCTCCACTGGCTGTTGGACACTTGATGGGCCTATGGGAGAGTTAAGACATGAATTAGAACTGTCATGGTAAGAATCTTTTAAGTGAACATTATGCATATGATCATATTTCACTGGCTGCTGACATCAAGTCAACATGAGTAACTGTTGTATGCCATGTGGCTGTGTGATATTTTATTCGATCACTCGGTAACTGGGAGCTCCCTGTCTCTTTATCTCCCAATGCCATCAATGTGGATACTCAATTATTTCGAGTGCCTCCTCCTGTGCCAACAGTCAGTGTGGCAATGACTGGCGGGCCACCTCCTGAGTGTTCTGTGCACTCGTCTCCTGCAAGGAGGGAGGGAAGAGATCTTTGAGTGAGAGTCATGAAATGAGTGGAACAGATGGACTATGAGGGAGAGACGTGGCATTGCATTAAGATGAGGTGAGTGTCAGTGGTGGATGGTCAGATGGGGATGTGAGTAGGTGCATAGACATAGACAGATGGGTGCACCTGCAAGGTACGTTGGTGTGAGGAATGATGTGCAGGAGTAGGCTTGGGAAGGCAGAGTGAGGGGGTTGGGGTGACACGCACATTCGGATGTAATTGAATGTGGCATTGTATTCACCTTTTCTGATCTCATGAGGCCATTAAATCTCTTTCAGCAGAGAGGTTCATGCAGGTTTATGCCAGATTCCCTGGGAGCTGTTACAATGCTTTCATACTGCGGCAGTCCAACATTTCAGATCTTTTTGTTGCAGGAAGCAGATTTAAAGGCTGGCTCATAGGAGACAAGGGATACTCCCTTCAAACTTGGCTCATGACACCTGTGAGGCACAGGAGCACTACAACCAGAGCCACGAGCACCAGATGTGTCTTAGAGTAAGCCATTGCAATAAGAACATAAGAAATAGAAGCAGGAGTAGGCCATGCAGACCTTCGAGCTTGTTCGCCATTCAATAAGATAATGGCTGATCTTCTACCTCAACTTCACCTTCCTGCACTATTCCCATATCACTTGATTCTCTTAGTATCCAAAATTCTATCGATCTCTGTCTTGAACAGACTCAATAAGTCAGCATCCACAACCCGCTGGGGTAGAGAATTCCAAAGATTCACCACCCTCTGAATGAAGACATTTCTGCTCAGCTCAGTCCTAAATGGCCGACCATTTATTCTGAGACTGTGACCTCTAGTTCTAGACTCCCCAGCCAAGGGAAACATCCTCCCAGCGTCTACCTTGTCAAGCCCTCTAGGAATTTTATACATTTCAATGTGATCACCTCTCATTCTTCTAAACTCTTGGGAATATATGCCTTGTCTACTCAATCTCTCCTCATAGGACAATTCCCCCATCCCAGGCAACTCCCTCCAAGGCAAGTATATCCTTTCTTAGGTAAGGAGACCTAAACTGTATACAGTACTCCAGGTGTGGCCCCACCAAGGCCTTATAGAATTGCAAAAAGACTTCTTTATTTTTCTACGTCAATCCTTTTGTAATAAAGGTTAACATATCATTTACTTTTCTAATTTCTTGCTATACCTGCATATTAACTTTCTGTGATTCATGTACAAGGCCATCTAGGTTGCTCTAAATACCAACATTTTCTAATCTTTCATCATCACAAAAATAATCTGCTTTTTAATTTTTTCTACCAAAGTGGATAACTTCACATTTCTCCACATTATATTCCATCTACCATGTTCTTGCCCACTCACTTAACAACATAAGAAATAGGAGCAAGAATAGGCCATACGGCTCTTCGAGCCTGCTCCCCCGTTCAATATGATCATGGCTGATCTGATCATGGACTCAGGTCCACTTCCCTGCCCGCTCTCCATTACCCCTTATTCCCTTATCGTTTAAGAAACTGTCTATTTCTGTCTTAAATTTATTCAACGTTCCAGCTTCCACAGCTCTCTGAGGCAGCGAATTCCACAGATCCACAAACCTCTGAGAGAAGAAATTTCTCCTCATCTCAGCTTTAAATGGGCGGCCCCTTATTCTAAGATTATGCCCTCTAGTTCTAGTCTCCCCTATCAGTGGAAACATTCTCTCTGCATCCACCTTGTGAAGCCCCCCCATAATCTTATAGGTTTCATAAAAACATAGAAACATAGAAAAATAGGTGCAGGAGTAGGCCATTCGGAACTTCGAACCTGCACCGCCATTCAATAAGATCATGGCTGATCATTCCTTCAGTACCCCTTTCCTGTTTTCTCTCCATACCCCTTGATCCCCTTAGCCGTAAGGGCCATATCTAACTCCCTCTTGAATATATCCAATGAACTGGCATCAACAACTCTCTGCGGTAGGGAATTCCATAGGTTAACAACTCTCTGAGTGAAGAAGTTTCTTCTCATCTCAGTCCTAAATGGCCTACCCCTTATCCTAAGACTATGTCCCCTGGTTCTGGACTTCCCCAACATTGGGAACATTCTTCCCGCATCTAACCTGTCTAGTCCCGTCAGAATCTTATATGCTTCTATGAGATCCCCTCTCATCCTTCTAAACTCCAGTGAATAAAGGCCCAGTTGATCCAGTCTCTCCTCATATGACAGCCCAGCCATCCCGGGAATCAGTCTGGTGAACCTTCGCTGCACTCCCTCAATAGCAAGAACGTCCTTCCTCAGACTATGAGACCAAAACTGAACACAATATTCCAGGTGAGGCCTCACTAAGGCCCTATACAACTGCAGTAAGACCTCCCTGTTTCTATATTCAAATCCCCTAGCTATGAAGGCCAACATACCATTTGCCGCCTTTACCGCTTGCTGTCCCTGCGTGCCCACTTTCAGTGACTGATGAACCATGACACCCAGGTCTCGTTGCACCTTCCCTTTTCCTAGTCTGCCGCCATTCAGATAATATTCTGCCTTCGTGTTTTTGCCCCCAAAATGGATAACCTCACATTTATCCACATTATACTGCATCTGCCATGCATTTGCACACTCACCTAATCTGTCCAAGTCACCCTGCAGCCTCTTAGCATGCTCCTCACAGCTCATCCCGCCACCCAGTTTAGTGTCATCTGCAAACTTGGAGATATTACACTCTATTCATTCTTCCAAATCGTTAATGTATATTATAAAGAGCTGGGGTCCCAGCACTGAGCCCTGCGGCACTACACTAGTCACTGCCTGCCATTCTGAAAAGGACCCGTTTATCACAACTCTCTGCTTCCTGTCTGCCAACCAGTTCCCTATCCACATCAGTATATTACCCCCAATACCATATGCTTTAATTTTGCACAACAATCTCTTGTGCGGGACCTTGTCAAAAGCCTTCTGAAAGTCCAAATACACCACATCCACTGGTTCTCCCTTTTCCACTCTGCTAGTTAATCCTCAAAAAATTCGATAAGATCACCTTTCATTCTTCTGAATTCCAATGAGTAGAGGCCCAACCTACTCAACCTTTCCTCATAAGTCAACCCCCTCATCTCTGGAATCAACCTTGTGAACCTTCTCTGAACTGCCTCCAAAGCAAATATATCCTTTTGAAAATATGGAAACCAAAACTGCATGCAGTATTCCAGGTGTGGCCTCATCAATACCCTGTACGACTTTCCTGCTTTTATATTCCATCCCCTTTGCAATAAAGGCCAAGATTCCATTGGCCTTCCTGATCACTTGCTGTACCTGCATACTAACCTTTTGTGTTTCAGGCACAAGTACCCCCAGGTCCTGCTATACTACAGCACTTTGCAATCTTTCTCCATTTAAATAATAACTTGCTCTTCGATTTTTTTCTGCCAAAGTGCATGACCTCACACTTTCCAACATTATACTCCATCTGCCAAATTTTTGCCCACTCACTTAACCTGTCTATGACCTTTTGCAGATTTTCTGTGTCCTCCTCACACATTGCTTTTCCTCCCATCTTTGTATAGTCAGCAAACTTGTTTCCTCCAAGTCTGCAGCACTGATCCCTGCGGCACCCCACTAGTTACTGATTGCCATCCTGAGAATTAACCATTTATCCCTACTCTCTGTTTTCTGTTCGTTAGCCAATCCTCTATCCATGCTAATATATTACCCCCAACCCCGTGAACTTTTATCTTGTGCAGTAACCTCTTATATGGCACCTTGTCAAATGCCTTCTGGAAGTCCAAATACACCACATCCACTGGTTCCCCTTTATCCACCCTGTTTGTTACATCCTCAAAGAATTCTAGCAAATTTGTCAAACATGACTTGCCCTTCATAAATCTATGCTGACTCTGCCTGACCGAATTTTGCTTTTCCAAATGTCCTGCTATTGCTTCTTTAATAATGGACTCCAACATCTTCCCAACCACAGCTGTTAGGCTAACTGGTCTATAATTTCCTGCTTTTTGTCTGCCTAATTTTTTAAATAGGGTCGTTAAATTTGCAGTTTTCCAATTTGCTGGGACCTCCCCAGAATCCAGGTCATTATAACCAATGCATCCACAATCCCTGCCGTTACTTCTCTTAAGACCCAAGGATGCAAGCCATCAGGTCCAGGGGATTTATCTGCCTTTAGTCCCATTATCTTACTGAGCATTGCCTCCTTAGTGACTGTGATTGTGTTACATAGAAACATAGAAAATAGTTGCAGGAGTCGGCCATTCGGCCCTTTGAGCCTGCACCGCCATTCAATGAGTTCATGGCTGAACATGCAACTTTAATACCCCATTCCTGCTTTCTTGCCATACCCCTTGATCCCCCTAGTAGTAAGGACTTAAGTTCCTCCCCCTCATAGCCCCTTGACTATCCACTGTTGGAATATTGTTCGTGTCCTCTAACGTAAAGACTGATACAAAATACTTGTTCAGAGTTTCTTCCATCTCCATGTTCCCCATTACTAATTTCCTGGTCTCGTCCTCAAATGGACCAACATTTACTCAAGCCACTCTTTTCCTTTTTATATACCTATAGAAACTCTTGCTATCTGCTTTTATATTTCATGCTCGTTTACTTTCATAGTCTATCTTCCCTTTCTTAATCATTTTTTTAGTCATTCTTTGTTGGCTTTTAAATGCTTCCCAATCTTCTGTCCTCCCACTAGTTTTGGCCACATTGTATGCCCTTGTCTTTAAGCTGTCTATATCCCTTTGCAGCATGTTTGTGTCCTCCTCACAACTTACTTTCCCACCTAGCTTTGTATCATCAGCAAACTTGGATAAATTACACTCGGTTCCCTCATCTAAGTCATTAATATAGATTGTAACTATCTGAGGCCCCAGCACTGATCCTTGCGGTACCCCACTAGTTAAATCTTGCCAACCCGAAAATGACTCATTTATTCCTAGTCTCTGTTTTCTTTCCATTAACCAATCCTCAATCCATGCGAATATATTCGCTCCAATCCCATGTCCTAATTTTGTGTAATAACCTCTTGTGTGGTACATTAAAGAATGCTTTTTGAAAATCCAACCATCCACTGGTTCCCCCTTATCTACTCTGCTGATTACAACCTCAAAAATCTCAAAAAGATTTGTCAAACACAATTTCTCTTTCATAAATTCATGTTGACTCTGCCTGATCATATTATTATTTTCTAAGTGCCCTGTTACTACGTTCCTAATAATAGATTCTAGCATTTTACCTACTACTGATGGTCAGGCTAATTGGCCGATGGTTCCCCATTTTGTCTCTCATTTCTTTCTTGAATAGCAGGGTTACACTTGCTACCTTCCAATCCTCTGGGACCGTTCTAGAATCTAGGGAATTCTAGATCAAAACCAATATATCAATCTCTGTAGCCACCTCTTTTCAAATGCTGGGATGTAGGCCATCAGGTTCAGGGCAATAAAAACAGAACTGACGAAGGGTCATCGACCTGAAACATTAACTCAGTTTTTCTCTCCACAGAGCTGCCTGACCCGCTGAGATTTCCAGCATTTTCTGTTTTTATTTCCGATTCCAGTATCTGCATAATTTTACTTTTGTATTAGGTCCGGGGCAATGTTCCCTTTAATTTTTTTTGGCCCGTGCAGCCCCGTTAATGGGCTGTGTGGGCCGTTCAAAATTCCTCAAATGCACGGTTTTTCTATTTAAAAGCTGGCTTACTGGCTGTGTGAGACCTGCAGATTATTGCATAGCAGTGTGGGTACGTAGGTTAAGGGGAACATCAGTCCAGGGAATTTGTCGGCTTTTAGTCCCATTAATTTCTCCAGTACTACTTCTTCACTAATATTAATTACTTTAAGTTCCTCACTCTCATTAGACTCGTGGCTCTCCACTATTTCCGGAATGTTTTTTGCATCTTCTTCGTGAATACAGATACAAAGTATTCATTGAATGTCTCTCCCATTTCCTTATTCCCCATTATGATTTCTCCAGTCTCTGCCTGAAAAGGACCCACATTTACTTTCGCTAATGTTTTCCTTTTTACATAGGTATAGAAGCTTTCACAATCTGTTTTTATGTCTCTTTCTAGTTTACTCTCATCTTCTCTTTTCTCTCTGTATCAATTTCTTGGTCATCCTTTGCTGAATTCTAAAATCTTCCCAATCCTCAGGCTTACTACTCTTTTGCCAATATTATAAGCGTCTTCCTTTAATCTAATACTAGCTTTAACTTCCCTTGTTGGCCACGGTTGAATCAATTTTCCCGTGGGGTTTTTATTCCTTAATGGAATGTATATTCATTGTGAATTATGAATTATTTCTTTAAATGATTGCCATTGCTTATCGACTGCCATATATTTTAATCTAGTTATGATCACTGCTTCCCAGAGGCTCCTTTACTACAAGGTTATTAATTAACCCTGTCTCATTGCACAATACTAAATCTAAAATAGCCTTTCATTCCATGAACTCATCCTCTGCACTATTACAGCAAATTTGTTTTGCCCAGTCTATATGAAAATTAAAGTCCATGATTACTGTATTTCCCTTGTTACAGTTTCCTGATTTATACTGTGGCTGACAATACAACTACTGTTAAGTGGCCTATAAACTACTCCCACCAGTGTCTTCTGCCCCTAGTTGTTTCTCGGTTCGTCCCAAAATGATTCTACATCTTCATTTTCGGAGCTAACATCCTTTACCTCTACGGTCTTTATCCCATCCTTTATTGTCAGGGCTACCCTCCCCACACTGTTCCAGAAGTTGTTATTGGCAGGCGCTCAATGAGGCCCACGCACCGAATTTAGTGACCTGCGTGCAAGCGTGTGCATTGCACAAAAATACGTCATGATCGGAATGATTGCCAGCAGCCAGTCACTAATGGTTTGTGCCCCAAGTGAACCTCTAATGAATTTTCTGTTGGGCCGTTAAAAGCTGCACGCCCAGATGCTAAGCTCTAACGTTCACATGAGCAGCCCCTCTGGACACTAACTGAGGTTATAGACAATCAAAAATCCAGCTCCAGGTATTTACAGTGTTGCATAGCTGTACGTCCTGTGCACCTTCAGAAGGAATGAGGTCCTTCGAGAACTCATACATGTCCTGCAACACTTGCTGTACACATGGAAGATCTGTGAATGAGGTATTCACCTGATTGATACAGTGCATACAGTGAGGGTTACTATGAGGCAGATGCATTGCATTGCATAAGGATTGGAGTGAGTTTCAACAGTGGATGGATTATTGGGGAAATGATGAAGTGCATAGAAAGTGAAGGCTGGGTGCTGCTGAAAGTTGAATGGGTGCAAGTAGTGATGTAATGGAGAAGACTTGGCAATACAGAGTAAAAGGTGGGAGCTTAATGTAGGAGAATCAGCAAATGTACTCACTTTTCCTGACCCCTGGTTTGGTCATTAAACTCCTTTCAGGGCACAATGGTCCACCTGCTCACCTCCACAGCTACCTCCAAATATGCTTTCCTGGTGAGAGCCGCAGTTTTCTTCCTCCTGTTGCTAGGGAAAAGTATGTCCCTCCTGCTCCTGTCTGCCCAGCAGTAATTCTAGTGATGCATCATTGAACCTGGGTGTTGGCCTTGCTCTATGTGCAGCATCCATCATGATCCTTCCTGGCTCCTCCAAATTCCATTTGTACTTTGTCCCTTTAGATAGAACTGAGATTACGTCATGCGGTACACATCACGCCCACTGTGCAGCTTGGAGACAGGAAACCCGTGTCAAAATTTATTGCTTCAATTGAGTTGTGATCGCAGATTACAACCCACTGACTTGACTACCATGTTTCACATACGCAATTTCAGCTCCCCATCTCGGAAACCGCCCACTGATTAATATGGGGGCCACTGTCTTATAGCAAGCCTGTCATGAATGCTTCAGTGGGTTGTCCATAGCTGCTTGCTTCTTATCTCACTTGCTCCAGGCTACGGAATGTGTAGGCCTCCCTTATCAATGTCCAAATGATCACTCAGGCTTGTTTCTCATTTCTGAAGCAGACCGCTGTTAAAAAAAGTTTCCGAAGCATCCTTTATTAGCTATATACTGTATGGGTCTTTTAATTTGACCATTTCTGTCTTTTTATTTATTTATGTGTTAATGCTTAATCTATTTTTTATAAGTGAGAGCTGGTTATATATCTTTTTATGCATATTGATGTAGCCTTTGATAATCTTACTGATAATTTGATATTTTACATTCTGTGTAGTTTTATTAATATACTTCTGATTGCAGGTCAGAAGTAACTTGGTTATATTCAGCCGATATATTCCCAACATAGAAGTATATGGATTTTAATACTTAATTTGATTGAATGTTTTAATGTTATTTTGTATTTACTCCATTTATATTAATTATATTCATGTATTGTACATACGATTGACGATGGTAATACAGGTACCAGGGATTACATCATTTATTTACACTGCTTGCAAAGAAGGATATATAATTTCTTGTCTATGTGGGGCGGCGTGGGGGATATGGTGTGAACATGCCGTAAAAGTACCCCTTAATTGTGTCCTCAAAATGGAACTTCAGCAGTTAAGCTTAATTCTGGGAAACCGAAAAGCTAATGCAAAAAATAATCATGAATGCTTATGTGAAACAAAGCAACCCTTACAAGAACTGGTAGGCCCAAGCTGTCAAGGCCACAGCTCAGAGATAGCTTGAAAGAAGGCTAACAATGCACTTTTATCTGAATTTGTGCAGTTTCTTTTTAAAAAAAATGTAAAGATCTGGGGGTGTAACTGCCACATGATGCCTGCTTTCACCCCCACAGTTAAACATGAGGTCATCATGATTCCTTAACTTGGATGGTTAATGTGACTGCACTTAAAGGAAATAATTCTTGCAGTACATAGGTCATTCAGATTGGTTAACGTCAAAGGTGAGGAGATTCATTCGAGATTCTAGGTATAAGAAGATGGGGGATGAAATTGCCCCTTTCAAAAAGGCCCATCAGCATCTCAGGGAGGCGCTAATGGGGCGTAAACCTCTTTTCGTCGGGGATGGGTGGTGGGCGCGCCTCCCCGGAATTGCCCCCATCATTGTGGGGTGATAATGGCTTTGCGCCGCACCTCCCAATTAACGCCTCGGGTCGGGGCGCACATGTCAATGACATCATCGCCGTGCATGACAACCCGTTCAGGCCACGTGGTGGAAATTGCCCCGTGGGCCGTGAGGCTGACACAGGCGATGCCAATGATAGCTTTGCGCCGTGTACAGGGGACGCCAGGGTGCTGCTTAAAGGGGAGGGCCTTGGTTATGCCGGGCTGCCATCATGCAGCCTGGCACCACCTCTTGGGTGCGGGGCCACCGGCCCGCCGAAAAAGTCCCCGGTGGCCAAGTTGTGGCCACCAAAGCCAATGCAAAATCCGCAGCGGCCTTCCCCTTTAAAAGAATAGGAGGGGCATTGTGGCACGTCAGCGCCGCGCTGAGAAGCGCACCCTGCTACCATCCCAAGAGTGACTAGAAAACAAGGTGGAATGCCTCAGACAGAACCCCACCGCATTTCCAGGGCACTATGGCTCAATTCAGCAAGAGGGGCGCTACTGCAGATCTGGGCGCAAAAAGGCCCGAGTTCTGAGGTTACTGCCCCACAATGCTAGTGTGGGGCAATTTCACCCCCATGGTGTTTTAAATCTAATAGTTAGTAAAAATGTTAATGTATTAAATTAGATATTAAAGTGGCAAAATTGGGTGCATTTGCGCCTCCCGTTAGTGCCCCAGGAATGCAAATGCCTTTGCGACTGAGTGCAACAATGACGTCGACTCCTGCTATATTGGGCGGGAGTTTAGCAGTGGCGCTACGGCCTTGCGCCCCGATCTCCTCTGCCCGGAGATCGTGACATCATTGCTATGCACATCGCCGCATTAGCGCCCCGGAACCAAAATTCACTTTCACACCGACAGCTGCAGGAGGTGTGAATCGGGCGGCCAGCCGCTACTGGGGTGATGATTAAAGGCGAGGTAGCCGAGGTAAGTAAAATAAAACTTACTTTTGTTGTTGCCGTTTTCTTCGCGAGTTCCTGCTAGCAATCATTCAGCTCAGCAGTCTGCTTGAGTGCTGGACTGATCACACAGTTTTGCCACCCTCTTGGTGACCCGCCCTTCCTTTAAAGGAGGGAAGGGCCCTTTGTACATGGCAGTGCTGCACGGCAAGTGTGCAGCGCTGCTGAGGTTTCCGCCCCGCCCGAGTCTTTTAGCGCTGCAAGAAGGAAGTGAAGCACTTGATTTAGCGCTCCTCTTCCTTCCTAGAGCACTAAAGCCAATTTTTTAAGAGCGGGGAAACATTAGCGCCTAGCTAATGAATTTCTCCTCCTAAGTGTTATTGTATAGGAGCTCTCTGTTTGATTGTATGTATAAGTGTGTGTGTACAAGGAGCAAAAAGGTGGGAAGGAGGGTGATGGCTAGGCATCAGTCCAGACACTGGCCACCAGTCTGCTCTGTCACTGAAGTGCAATTCTGTTCATGCTAAAGGATTAATAATGCACTTTGATGTTGCATATTTATTGGGGGTAATTTAAACGCCCAAGAATAGGTGGGTTTGGATTGGGTGAGAAATTAAAACATTTAAAATTTCAAACCCAACCCGCCTTGAATCTGCCCACTTCCAGCTTTAACGGAGGCTTGAAAAGGGCAGGTGACCAATCCACTCGTAGGAGACGAGTCGGTCAGTAACAGCTTTTAAGGAGGCTGCGTGCCTTCATTTTTACAATCTTTTTATTTTTTACCCATTTCAGCCGAGTTTCCCAGGCCTAGGGAAACCTGTCGGGTAAAAGGAGATGAGAAGGTAAGTAAAGTTACAGCACAGCTTGTGGGCCAGGAGGAGCAGGAGCGTTTCCACCTGGCCCAGCAAGCTAACCTGCTTCCAGCTTTACAATTGTCAACTCGCCCAATCTTCCACCCCTCCCTGTCATCTCTCCTCTGACCATGATCTCAAGCTCCCCCCCATCCACTGCCATGATCTCTCCCTCCCTCCCAAAATGTTCTCTGCTCCTCAGTTGCGGCCTTTTGCCACAGATCTTCCCGTGGATAAGCAGCCAGCCTATTAATCAGGCTGGCTGTCAGGTATGAAACCTGCAGAAATATTATAAAAGTCATCCTGAGGTTAATATCTGCAGAACATCCTGGAAACCCATGCTTTCGTGTTTCCCCCCCAAAACTCCCCCCCCCCCCACTCTATACGCGCCTCCCCATAAATATTGGGGCAAATGTGTATTAGGGATTACATGACTTACCTGGTTGACAAATCTTTTGGCAAGCACTAAGAGAAATAAAATTATTATCATTTCCGCCACAGCCAGTGTAACTGAATGTCTCACAAGTGTCGGTCTCTTGATTGAAGTAATACCGTGGGATATCAGCAGAACAACTTCCTTCGTCTTTAGGCTTGTGACAGAATGAGGGCCCAACTGCAAAGAAATTATAGCTTTGAAACTATCTATCTTTATGCATCGAAAACTTTTATTCCATTTAAAATGACGTAAAATAGAGAAAAATATATTTTAAAAGAATTACTTGAAATTGGTTTGCAGTATTGCTGGCAAGTAGTCATGTCCTTGAAGTTATTAAGATTTCCATGGCAACCACCAAACACAAATTCCTCACATTGTCCTGCTATAAAGTTAAAGAAATATCTGATCAAGGCAGCACGGCATGGTCCCACTTCTGGCTCCAACCGGCACTTTGGGGGAATCTCTGCAATTAAAAAGGGACTTTGTTAAATGCATGATACAGCATATCTGTTTACATCGATAATAAACCACAGGCAATATTACCACCAGATGAAAAAATATATATTCAAAATATAGCTTAAAGAAAAGGTATCCATTTGTGATTGCCATCAACTTCATACAACTACTTCAAAAAAGCCAGTAAAACAGTTCTGTCAAGGGAATCGAGGGCTATGGCAGGAAAGTGGAGTTGATGTAGAAGATCAGCCATGATCTTATTGAATGACAGAGCAGGCTCACGGGGTGTTTGGCCTACCCTGCTCCTATTGTTTATGTCCTTATGTTTAAAATACATCAGGTTATCCCACAGATAAAGCTAATGTAAGCTGTAAGCTGGACATTTTGGGGTCGAAATTGCCCCGCGCTGCATTTGGAGCGCATAATTCGAATTGGATGTTCTTTTTGTAGCGGCGCGGGAAGCGCTGGCACCAAGAAGCACTCGGAAGTGGCCTTGCAGCAGGTCTGCCACCCCGATTAGTCATCAGCGATGACGTCAGCGCTTGGCTGATAACGTCAGCATCCCTCCCCTTCAGTTAAAGGGGAGAGCCGCTGCGAACTCTGCAGCCACTTCAGTGATGCCCACTGGGCCAGTAGGGAGGTTATCGGAAGGGCCAGCGGCCTGGCACCCAAGTCGGCTGACAGAAAAAAGATGACAGCCACTGCGCTACCAACTCCCCTTTAAGGGCAGCAGGGGCGCCACAGCCACGACAGCTTCTCGCACCGACCTTGCATCCCATGGGGCAATTTCCCCGGATGGCAATAAGTGGTCGTTGCGCACGGCGGGGCGCTAACCACGGAGCACGGCACAAACCACTTTTTACCATCGGAGCCCCGGGGCCAATTCCGCGCGGGATGATGTGGCCGCCACATCTTCATGCTAACTCATTAGCACACCATTATCGCTGGCCAGTGGCACTAACTGGCACTGCGCAAAGGGGCAATTTCGGTCCGTCCTCTTTCTGGACACTTAGCCACTGTCAATACATTCCTCATCTGAACTTTTCTTTTCAAAACTGGATTCCCAAGCCAGCTACTCACATGTGAGACGGGTGAGAATGTAAAGCACATAGATTATCACTTAACTAACCAGAAAGCTACAGGAATACAAACCCCAATTTTAAGTCCCCTTTCACCGCCTGCATGCCCAATGTGAATAGAGGGGTTAAAATGCTTATTCAACCCTCACTGGTCTAAGTCTGCGTGTGACTTTAACAGTCGTATTCTAGCCTAGCACCAGGCAAGCAAGGGCTTCAGTGAAATTCAAAAGTCTGACTTTGATGATGTTATTCACATCCCAACTATATTATAATCGCTGACAGCTGTGTTCTGCACTTAGTGCTGATCTCGCCAGGAGTAGCGGCTGTGAAGGAGCAGTAGGAACAGAAGAGCAGCGAAAAGATAAGGGGGTAGAAACTGCCCTTTGCCCGAAATGGAGTGCACCTGCTGTTTTTTAAAGTTTTTCTCCGCTGCAGTCCATGGGGCTGAGATACCGGAGAAATTCAGCACTTTGGTTTTTTTTCTCCATAGTGCGGTGTTCCGGTCGGGTGAGGGGCAGAAGTGGCCTTGCAGGGGGTCTGCCGCCCGATCAGTCATCAGCGCATCGCTGATAACATCATCGTCTCTCCCCTTCAGTTAAAGGGGAAAGCCACTGCAAACTCTGCAGCCACTTCAGTGGTGCCCACTGGGCCACCAGGGAGGGGGTGCCAGGCTGCCTGTTGGTGGCCCGGCCGAACCCAGTGGCATAATTGTCGGGCCAACCTCACAGTCGGCCAACAAAAAAAAATAACATGGCGGCTGCGGCTGTGCGCCCTCCCCTTGAAGGGTGGCCGAGCCGCCATTTCACAGAGACTGCACCCACAGCAAAAGCTGTCGGGGGCACTGGCTGGTGGCGGGGCCTCTCCCGCGGGGCAATATCATGTACAGGGCAATATCGGGTACGGAGCAATTTCAGGTACGGGGCAATTTCACGAGGGGGTCCCGGACACCGCTCCACTACTGAGGAAGGGAAATTTCTAAAGTGGCCCCTCCACGGAGAGTTGGCAGCCATTTCCACACCACCTCGTGGCCACCACTTATTGAAAGGGCCAATTTCAGCCCCAAGATAAATTTATTTTTAAAACATTTCTTTGTGGACCAGGAGGACCAGGAGTGCCAAGGTGTCACCAGGAGACCTGGGGTCCCGGACAACACTCATCTATTCTCTCATCACCACTGTCCTGACTGTCAGGGACCACTGTCCCGGGTCCACGGCTATGGCCCTGTGCTGCCCTCATCTGATATCAGCCTGCCAGACTGACGTCATTGACACCGGCTTCAGGTACAAGTCAGGCTTGCTATATTTAAATGAGGCCTGCAAGTTAAATTGGCCCAGGCCTCATTTAAAATCCGGGCTACAGACTTGACTAAGAGGCTCCGATATTGACAGGGGCGGTTTTCCCGAGTCAGGGGAAGGGAGGCAGTCGGGGCAGAGTTTCGAACGGGAAACCCCCTGCGTATTATTTTTGACAGGATCCCCACCTGGAGGTCAGCCTGATTGACAGGCTTGGCTTCTAGTCAAGCGGGGAGCATTCCCAAGTAAGGGGCTGGTAGCTGCTACTGGAAGCATGGAGGGCGCAGGGGTTCATTTCCCCAACCCCGTGGCGGGGAGGTTCGAACCCCGATATCCGAGGGGCTCAATCCTGGGATGGGTTTGATCCCTGATCAGGGGGATATCTTTAAATAGGGGGAAGTCTGTTGGGGGGGCTTCCAATCCCAGGGAAGAAGGTTAGTTTGGGGGGGCTGAGTGGAGCACTTCTGCTCCTCCTGGCCCACAAGCAGTGCTGTAAAGGCACTTACCTTTTCCATGAAACTGTCCTCGCCACCCTCAAACTTCCAGTTTCCCGAGGCCTGGGAAACCTGGCCGGCCAGTGTTAAAGTGGGAAGTTAAATGTAAGGCTCCCAGCCTCATATTTAAATATCATCCAGTCTCCTGGGAGCAGGTTGGCTTCCCGCCCCCTGTCCACCTCCGTTAAACCCGGAAGTGAGCAGATTGGAGGTGAGTTGGGGCAGGTTTAAGATTTTTACATCTTACCTGACCCCAAACCACCTGTTGATGGGGTTAAAATTTCACCCCTGAGTGTCAGCAGATATAGCATGTTGGATTCATTCTAATGAGATTCAAGATATACGGAATTAGTACAGGAATAGTTTCCACCTTTTTGATTTAAAACAATTGAATAATTTCAGGAATAGTATAAAACGAGGCTGAACTGTGCAATACATACCATGATCACTGACCATTACAACTCTGGTTTGCACCAGCTTGTGCACTTAAATCAGTGAAATGGATTGTTTCCTACAATCTTATAAATTTATCTAAATTACATGTGATTTTTGAACAGTGCAATTTCTACTTATACGTTGCAACTTTTTTTTAAATAGAGAATGGCCCATGCTCACTTTCCCTCTCAATAAGGTTAACCAAGATCTGCCTCAAACTAAGTTATCTCTTCGATTAGGTCTAAAGGAATTAATTATCTTTCACATACTACATTTTATTAAAGCACTGACTTGAACTCCTTGGTGGCTCCGTTGGTAAATTCACAGTCCTGAGTGGAACCAAGCAATACAAACTAGGAAGGCCATAAATTCAATCTTTGGTCTGTGCTGAATTAGTCAATCTCAGCTGGGGTGGAAATAGGGGTGCCACAATCAGCTTTAGCTTCAGGCCTCAGGCATCGGAAAGAAAGAATGCCGGGGTTCCCACTCCTGATCGTTCTCCAGTGACTACTGTTGCATTGTGCGTGTTTGTGGACGTGAAGTAAGGACAAGATCAAGCTCAATGTGAAGCTTCTTAGAATTGAAAAGCCCCTGCTGACATTCATGTCTATGTTTACATCTGAAGAATGGACATCTGGAGCCCCACCTCAGCAGAGCAGGAAATAAAACTGCTGCAGAAGCAAAAATTGGCAATATTTTCTTATAAATGGTCATGTGAAAGCACTTTAAACCAAAATAGTAGCTCGGCAGCATAAGTATAGGTGGAGTTGGAATAAGAGCTCCCATTGAAAATAAGGCCCCAATGAGAGGATGGAATTTTTCAAAATTTGGAGTCATGTGAATTCAGAAAAAAAATCAAAAATAAGTTTAAAAAAAAACATTTTGAAGCAGTATCACTCGATATAAACTTTTATATAGAATAATCTGGCAAAATATTTGGAGTTACTTTTTTTAAAATAGGAAAGATCTAAATATTGGCAGAAATCCACTTAGCACAAGAATAACTTCAAAATTATATTTTGTTCTCGTAATTGGTAGTTTGTAAGCATCAGTGGCACAGTTCAGTTTAAAGTCTATTTAAAACTGCTCCAATAAGCAGGAACTCTCACCCTTCCTGTCAAGTTTTATTTTTCCCAGATGAATATGCCCTTTTGGCAAAGCTGTACCTTACTTAAACAGGAAAACTGCTTGAATAGAAACTTACTTTTAATTCTTCCGCAATGCAATGAGCATTCTTTCAGAGTGTTGAAGTTATTTTCATTGCCGTAGCAGCCACCATAATAAAACTTCTCACACATCTGACTGTCTCCGTTGTAATAAAATCTAGACAACAAGGCTTTACAGGGTCCTACATCTCGAGGCTGTAGGCAGACTTCTCGGTTGTCTAGAAAAATACAAGTTGTTGCATTTAACTTGTAAAATTGCATGAAAACTGAATTAGCAAACAGAAGTCTTGGGTCCCGAAATTGGTGCCCTTACCGCCCACTGCCGCCCACTGCCGCCCACTGCCGGCGCGTTTTGCCTTCGGTCTCCCCTCTGTGCCAGTTTCCACTTGGGCTGGAGTGGGCAGGAGGGGAGTACCGCTGCCGGCTGCTGGCGGCCAAGTAGCATAAGTGACCTCCCACCCTCCGAGCTGCCGGATTGGTGCAGCTGGGAGTCAGCGGGAGCCGGTGCCAGCAGGGGGAAGGACCGCTGTGTGGAGGCAGGTCTAAACCCGATGGTATGGAAGACCTGCAAAAAAAGGTTAGTGAACATCTTAAAAATTATTTTTCTACAGCGACTTACCTGGATGGGGTCCCCTGAAGGTGTTTCAGTACTTTTTTTTGTAATGCTTTTTATTTCCAGCTCTTCCACCCTCCCTGGGCCCAACTCCATCCTCAGCGGCACTTGGGCAGCAAGCTCATTTGCCACTGAGATTGAGTGCTCCCGCCCACTGTTGCCCAGATTGACGGTGTATTTTGCTGCCGGGTGGTACTGCCACCTCCTTTATAGGAATCTTCCTGGCAAAGTACCACCCGGTCTCTCGACAGCCATCGGCGGTCCTTTGGGTGGCACTTGGTCAGGTCTTGGTCTTCACCAATTTCGGCCACATAGTGCCTAGAAACAAGAAACAATGGAAATTCCAACTATTACTCGCTAACAGAAGTACCTCCAGAATTTAGAACTCAAATGTGGTGGCTGGGCTTAGCTAGTATACAAGTGCACTATTACTGCCTCAACATCCACAACTGGGAAGAAGAAAATCAGCAGGGTTCCCACTCCTGATCACCACCAGTGACTCTGGATAGATAGTGCGTGTGTGTGGAATCTGGGTCATGATTGGATTGAATTTTCTTGTGATGTTTTTCTGCTCTATGGTTGAATGACCCATCAACATTCACTGACTAGGGTCACATATGAAAAATGACTACTCAGGCGAGGTACTGGAGGGTGACTGACACATGTGAAACCATAGCTCAGCAGCAGTCACTGTTTTCAGAAGAGCAGAAAAAAGGAGAAAATAGACAATAAACTATGGCGATGGAATAATATCATCTCTAATTAAAATACTCTAAACATAAATGTGGAATGGCAAAGGTATTTGTTGTATATCTACATCTTGAAATTAAGCTGGTGGATAATAGGTTCTAACCTTTTTTGCGGTTTTAATGAATCCATTTATTTTAAAGAGCAGAGAGGGGAATTTCAGACAATCATGTTAACCTACAATTCCACAGCATAATTTCAAAGGGCCTAGAGTTTTGTTTCTAAATATTAATGAAGATGTATACAAGTGGATGGTCAAATTGATAAAGTAACAACAACTACTTGCATTTATATAGCGCCTTTAATGTAGAATACTCTCTGAGGCACATCACAGCAGTAAGAACATAAGAAATTAAGAAATAGGAACAGGAGTAGGCCATATGGCCCCTCGAGCCTACTCCACCATTCAATAAGATCATGGCTTATCTGATCATGGACTCAGCTCCACTTCCCTGCCCGCTCCCCATAACCCCTTATCCCCTTATCGTTTAAGAAACTGTCTATTTTTGTCTTAAATTTATTCAATGTCCCAGCTTCCACAGCTCTCTGAGGCAGCGAATTCCACAGATTTACAACCCTCTGAGAGAATACATTACTCCTCATCTCAGTTTTAAGTGGACGGCCCCTTATTCTAAGATCATGCCCTCTAGTTCTAGTCTCCTCTATCAGTGGAAACATTCTCCCTGCACCCATTTTGTCAAACCCCCTCATAATCTTATACATTTCAATAAGATCACCTCTTATTCTTCTGAACACCAATGAGTAGAGGCTCAACCTACACAACCTTTCCTCATAAGATAACCCCCTCATCCCCGGAATCAACCTAGTGAACCTTCACTGAACTGCCTCCAAAGCAAGTATATCCTTTTGTAAATATGGAAACCAAAACTGTACGCAGTAATCCTGGTGTGGCCTCACCAAAACCTTGTATAGCTGTAGCTAGACTTCCCTGTTTTTATACTCCATCCCCTTTGCAATAAAGGCCAAGATTCCATTGGCCTTCCTGATCACTTGCTGTACCTGCATCCTATCCTTTTGTGTTTCATGCACAAGTATCCCCATGTCTCGCTGTACTGTGGCACTTTGCAATCTTTCTCCATTTAAATAATAACTTGCTCTTTGATTTTTTTCTGCCAAAGTGCATGACCTCACACCTTCCAACATTGTACTCCATCTGCCAAATGTTTGCCCACTCACTTAGCCTGTCTATGTTCTTTTGCAGATTTTTTGTGTCCTCCTCACACATCGCTTTTCCTCCCGTCTTTGTATTATCAGCAAACTCGGCTACCTTACATTCAGTCCTTTCTTCTAAGTCATCAATATAGATTGTAAGTAGTTGGGATCCCAGCACTGATCCCTGCGGATCCCACTAGTTACTGGAGAATGAACCATTTAACCCGATTCTCTGTTCTCTGTTTGTTAGCCAATCCTCCATCAATGCTAATATATAGGCCCCAAGTTTCCACATGATTTGCGCCTGATTTTTAGGAGCAACTGGTGGAGAACGAACTATCTTAGAAATCACAATTTTCCACATTTTTTTTTCTGCAGTTCTAGTGAGGTAGAACAGTTCTACTTTGGAACAGAATTTTTTCTTCAAAAGGGGGCGTGTCCGGCCACTGACACCTGATTTCAAAGTTTCCACAGTGAAAACGTACTCCAAACTGAAGTAGAATGGAGCAAGTGAAGATTTTTGTAGAACTGAAAAAACCTGTTCTACACATTAAAAAATCAGGCGCAGGTTACAAATTAGGCGTCCAGAACGAGGTGGAGGGGGAGGGGGGGGAGGGAAGTCATTAAATTCTACAATAAATTCTTATTTATACTTCTACAAATATTATACAAATAAATCCAACCTGAATAAACATTTATAAACAAAGAAAAGATTAAATAAACCATCTTCTTACCTGTGTGAAAGTGCTTCAGCCATCGTTCGTTCCCGTGGGGGTGGGAGCCGTTCCGTGCATTCCCGCCGGGGCGGGAGGGGGGGGAGAGCCATTCAGTGCGTTCCCACTGGGGCGGGGGGGGGGAGAGCCGTTCAGTGCGTTCCCGCGGGGGCGGGAGGGGGGGGGAGAGCCGTTCAGTGCGTTCCCGCGGGGGCAGGGGAGAACCATTCAGTGCGTTCCCGCCGGGGCGGGAGGGGGGGGGAGAGCCATTCAGTGCATTCCCGCGGGGGCAGGAGGGGGGGAGAGCCGTTCAGTGCGTTCCCGACGGCGGGCGGGGGTGGGGAGGGAAACGGCTGCCTCAACTTTCTGAGGCTTTCTCACTGCTGCAAGAAGCCTCAGTGCTGATGTGCTGATGGCAATGTGCTTTTATTAAAAAAATGTTCAAAAATTAAACAGCAACAAAGAACTACAAAAATGGCCGAGTGCCAATGTTTCCTTCACACTGCGCGTGCGCGAACGCTCCAACGCGCACGCGCAGCATTGCCGGCAAGAAAAAAACGAATTTAAATAGTACCCGCCCCCTCCCACTTACAAAATCGCGCGAGTGTAGGCTCCGTCCCCCTGCATGCCGCGCCAGGCAGACAAGGAGCTGCAGGGCGCTCGAGAATAGTGCGTTTTTTTTTAGGCGCCATTTTAGGCGCGAAAAACGGGCGCCCAGCTCGGAGGGGCGCCCGTTTTTTTTCGTGTGGAAACTTGGGCCCATAATCCCCAATCCTGTGAACTTTTATCTTGTGCAGTAACCTTTTATGCTGCCAAGCAGAAATGAAAAAGTTAGGAGAGATGGTCAAAAGTATGGTCAATAAAATAAATTCTGAAGAGGTTTTAAATGGTGGAGAAAGCGGAAGCAAGGCAAAGAGGTTTATGGAGGGAGTTACCAGAGTAGGCCAGAGACAGACAGACTAGAATCAGAGAATTGAAGGGTGTGGACTAGACTCTTAGGCTGGAGGAGGTTGCCGAGTTAGGGTGAGGCTAGGCCATGAATTGATTTGCAAAAAAGGGCAAAGATTTCCAATTCAATTCAATAAATTGGAAGTCAGCAAGGATGGTGGTGATGGGTGAAAAGACCTTAGTGAAAAACTGACTACATGCAGCACTGATCTGGGCAAGTTAGAGTTTGTGAAAGGTAGAACATGAGAAGCATTGCAGAAATCAAGTCTACAGATAACAAAAGTGTGGATAAGGGTTTCAGCAGCAGAAGGCTTTAGGTAAAAGCAGACAAAGGCTGTGGAGGTGGAAGCAAGTGATCTTGGGATGAATGATATGGGCTTTGAAATAGTAGCTCGGAGCAGGATGGATGGAGCCTATGGCAAGAGTTGTAGAAGCTAAATAAGATAGCTGTGGTCTTTCCAATGTTCAATTGAAGGAAGTTCTGACTTCCATGTGAGTCTCACAACACAAATATGGTCATGGACTTGAGGGACAAGCTGGCGAAACAATGCTGGGTAAAACTAAACAGTTCGGCAACCTGTTGTGACAGAATAACTGGAGCATGATATGAAAATTGCTTTTGATGCTGAAGTGTGAAAGGGAGCGTGTACTAAAACAACCTGCCTTAAAAGGTGTTAGGTACATCAAAGTCAAATGCTCTGTGATGGTTTACCATAATCACACAACATTGATTGCGAATGGAATAATTTCTCTATTCATAAGGCTTTAAGCAACAAGTCACATTTCCACTTCAACAGTGATTCATAAATAAAATAATGATGCATTATTAAAACATCTTCTAACTTGTAGTAAGTATAATGAACATCAATATAATCCACTTTACAAAGACAGAGCAGAGAATCCAGACAAATAAGAACTCTTCAGAAATCAGAGACACAGCTAAACAGGAGATTTTCTGCGGCCATGGCAGAATCCAAAAGGGACTTTGCTGCACATTTGTTCTGATTGGATAAGTATTAAACAAACTATTAGTAAAAGATTAGCACTATGAAGGCTAGCAATACTCTATTCATCCTTATGTCCTTTTATACTAAAAATCAAAAGATATTTCTGGTAGGTAATTTGATACATTTTGCTGAGACATGAACTGAATCAGGCAGGTCTGACTAAAAATCACAGGGAGACCTCATTATAATGCGACTCTGTGGGTCATAATGGCCTTCTGAAGTTCAAAATGTTGTGCTTTATTTATTCTGTTACTGTTGAAAGTAGAAACATACTGCTGAAACCAAGTAGCTCCAACTATGGGAAATCTATTCACAAATGTATCCATACATTTTCTACTTCCAGGTTCCATTTCTCCAATGCTTTCCTCACCGCCCTCCCACACTCCATGCTATATAAATAACAACTCACCCAAAACTCTTGCCACCCACACCTGTTCAGTGCTGTCACCTCTGTCTTTGCCAGTCTCCACTGGCTCCCCGTTCCAAAATAAATTGAATTCAAAATCCTCATCCTCGTGTCGAAATGCCTCCACATCCTCACCTCACCCCAGAAAATGGCAGAATGTTACATCTGTCATTTACACAATCTAGACACAAATCTGCCTTTGTAACCCCACTCAGCTTTAAAGTTAAGCACTTGAACCTTTTACATCTGAGTGACCATAACAAAATAGCTGCGTAATGGGATCATTGGACTATTTGAACTGCAAAAATGAAACAAATATGAACTTGTAGATCTAGTGTAAACAGGTGTCAGCTGTGGCTCAGTGATCGCACTCTCACCTGAGTCAAAGGTTGTGTGTTCAAGTTCCATTCCCGAGACCTTAGCATAAAATCTCGGCTAACACTCCAGTGCAGTACTGAGGGAGCGCTGCACTGTTGGAGGTGCCGTGTTTCGGATGAAACATTAAATTAAGGCCCTGTCTGTCCTGTCAGGTGGCCATAAAAGAACCCATTGCTTTATTCGAGGAACAGCATTGAAGTTCTCACCAGTATCTGGTTAATATTTATCACTCATCCAACATCAGATTATATTTTACAGATTATATGGTCATGATCTCATTGGTGTTTGTGGATAAATTGGCTGCACTTCAAAAGTACTTAATGGCAGTAAAGTACTTTGGGATGTCCTGAGGTTGTGAAAGATACCATATAAATGCAAGCCATTCTTTCTATAACAGGGCATCTAATACTCATTTTGGTAAATTAAATGACTCTGTATTCCTTGTGTGTGTGTTTTAAATGCAATCCAGCATTAATGAAGTAATTGATTTGTTACAAATTTCTCATTCAGCACAGAATTTATGCAATCCTCTTATATTAGGCTTGTTGTGCTCGGTTTATGTTTTTAATGCAGCACAAAAATGCCAGTACAGAACTGTTTAATCCAAAGCAGCTCTAATTGTGCCAACTTCACTGACACTACCAAAGAAATGGAAGTCTGATGGTACAGTAACATTCTGTAGACTATAGTGCAGTGCCTAGCACTGCTACAATCTTTCATTATCCAGTGCACATTATGGTTTCACAATCTTGAGGCATACATTGCTTTTTAGACTGAAATAAATCGCTGATCTAGCCAGACACAGCATCAGCAAAGCAAATATGTTAAACAATACGCAACACATTCCTGCATTTTACCACTTAATAAAAATTCTACATTGTAAACCATTGCTTGTTATTTTTTAATTGGAGAAGCATAATGTGAAATTACAGAATAGAGTGCAACAAAATATACCATTAGTTCTCGCTGTTTTAACCCATGGCTCATTACTGCCACTGCTCCCAATAGAAATGAGCTCAAGGAAGCATTCTAAAGACTGAAAGATGTGCTGCATCTGGAACCTGAGTAAACAGAGCAAGTAACTATGTATCTCGTTAACCCATCAGGTTCAAGGATTGTAAAATTAACAGCACAAGGACTGAGAACAAAGTGTAAAATAGAGTGGGTGAATCCAATATCATATCGTGTACAGAAAGAGGGAAGGAATTAAGAGAGGGAGAAAAAAAGAGACAGAAAGGAAAAGTTTCTTAAAAAAATTAATTTTTACATTTTTAAAATCTCCTACTACAATTAAAATCTGAAGGAATGAAACTCTACACTTGTAATAGTTAATTTTCAGTGCCAGAGAGGTTGACTGGCAGTAATTAACAGTTATCACGTTGTTAAAAGGGAACTTAGATTTGAAATTACTTGACTTAACTTTCTGTGGCGGAGTTAGTTCATATCTACCACACAAATGCAGCAACTTGACTCCATTCAATGGTGAGGCAGGCAACGAGATGTTGTTTTCACAAAGCTAACAGTGTAGATTCGCAACTTGGACAGCAACTTTTGGATTTCTGAGTTTAACCATGCATCTGCTCCTGCTCTGAAGTTACTGTACCATTTACTCATAAAAACAGCAAGTAGCATTACATTGACAGCAATATCTGGGCCATTATCACCTCCACTGCAGATTGCTCTGGACAGTCAAAACAAAATAGTTTTGAGGATAGGAAGTATCAGACAAGTACTCCACCCGTTGCATCATATATTGTGGGTTGTGCAATACTTAACTGGCACTTTGCTTTAATTACACAGGGCTGAAATATGTACAGGGGTGACTGCTTAAAATACATGAACTGACTCTACAGTTAGGATGCTTAGAAATGTTTACACTACAAAATTGAGTATTATGAGCATCACTTATATGTTATGTTTAATCAAGTTGTTTGGAAAGGGATACACAATAGTTATAAACATTTTAACATAACAAAATTAATTTAAATTTAGATGTATTAATCATCCTCTAGATTTGTCCCAGACTAATGCAATACTGTCCCAGTATAATAAAAAATACCAAGTACAGAATGGAGTTGAAAGGTTTCTATTCTGACTCACATCCAAAGCCAACATCCAGTTTGAGCTAGAATCAGCATTGATGCTACAGCTTCTGGAGTCAAGCTGCAGCGAATATCCAAAATTGTTCATCTGGAGTCTCTGCCTTGTAGGTCAGGGATTTGTAACTACAAGTCCTGCAGACATCAGAATAGGAAAGCCATCAATGCCATGCTTCATCACATCAGCACTGTTAGGTGCTAAAACTAGCTGTATTACACATGCTGTGTTGTTTATGACTGTATTTGTGTATGACTTGTGTTTATAAACACAATTGTTTATGACTGTTTAAAGCTGCATTTACACTGGGAAAAGTGCCTCCAATACAGGAAACTTAATACACACTGTTGAACAACACACTTCCAGGGTGAAAAACAGAAAAAAAGGATATGGGGGAAATCATTCCAGCAGGAGTGTGAAGAAAAAGCAGGAAAACTTTAACCACAATAGAAGAAACTACAGATAGCAAACAGGAAATCTTCTCCAAGTGTGAACTCATTCCAATAGAATTAGCCCAAACTGTGCCTCAAACACAACCTCTGATTAAGCAGATTCTGAGGCATACTTCAGATGATCTCTTCTCTGAGTTCAAGGACAATGTTCATTGACTTTCTTCCGCCTTTAACCTTCTCTAATATCCTGAGTAAATTTAACGGATTTGCAGAACTGTGCTGGTGCTGAACTTCACTAATTCTGCCTGTCCTTTGATATCCTCATATTGTTCTATGAAACAGAAATAAAGTCTCACCATTTTGTTGTTATAAATAAGCACTAAAGAACACTCCACGTTTCATTTCTGGAGCTTTACCAGCAAAGCTGACGATAAATTCGAGCCCTCCAGCAGCAGATCTTTGCTGTTAACACAGGAGTCTGTCATAAACTTGACCACCCCGCTGAGATTCAGTTACTTACCTTCTGAAACTTGTCACTTTGGGTCCTTGTCACAATGTTTCCAGTAACGTTACAAATGTTCTTATCATTGCTATTGAGGAAAATAAATTAAAGAAAAAAACTCAACTTCAGCGCACTGGATTATTTTAAACCTGTTACCTTTCAGCGGCGTGCCAGACAGTGGGGCCACCAGGAAGATGCCGCAGATCATGGTGAAAAGCGTCAGCTCCATCATTTTGTTAGACCCAGTGACTTGCGTTGATTCCGCTGTCGATCCTTCGCTGTGACTCGGGACTTCAGGCGGAACTGGATCAGCAGAATCGAGCGGACTCTTCACTCCTTGACTTGAAGCTCTGTCGTGCCACATTTATAGAGCGGGCTTTCCGGCCACTGCACTCAGTCCGGCTCTGAGATGCTCCAGTGTGACTCCAACTGGAAAACCAATGACGTCACTTTTTTGGATACAAAATAAAGTGCAATCGATGATCTATATAACTTGCACAACATTTATTATCCCTGATACATCATCATCATAGGCAGTCCCTCGGAATCGAGGAAGGCTTGCTTCCACTCCTGAAATGAGTTCTTTGGTGGCTGAACAGTCCAATATGAGACCCACAGTCTGTCACAGGTGGGACACACAGTGGTTGAGGGAAGGGGTGGGTGGGACTGGTTTTCCGCACGCTCTTTCCGCTGCCTGCACTCGAAGTGCTCAACGCCCTCCCTGATGCACTTTCTCCACTTAGGGCGGTCTTTGGCCAGGGACTCCCAGGTGTCAGTGGGGATGTCGCACTTTATCAGTGAGGCTTTGAGGGTGTCCTTGTAACATTTCCGCTGCCCACCTTTGGCTCGTTTGCCGTGAAGGAGCTCCACATAGAGCACTTGCTTTGGGAGTCTCGTGTCTGGCATGTGAGCTATGTGGCCTGCCCAGCGAAGCTGATCGAGTGTGGTCAGTGCTTCAATGCTGGGGATGTTAGCCTGGATGAGAACATTGATGTTGGTACGCCTGTCCTCCCAGGGGATTTGTAGGATCTTGCGGAGACATCGTTGGTGATATATCTCCAGCGACTTGAGGTGTCTTCTGTACATCGTCCATGCCTCTGAGCCATACAGAAGGGCAGGTATTATTACAGCCCTGTAGACCATGAGCTTGGTGGTAGATTTGAGAGCTTGGTCTTCGAACACTCTTTACCTCAGGCGACCGAAGGCTGCACTGTCACACTGGAGGCGGTGCTGAATATCCGCATCAATGTCTGCTTTAGGTGATAAGAGGTTCCGAGGTATGTCGAGGGCCGTGCTGTGGATCTTGATGACTGGGGGGCAATGCTGTGCGGTGAGGACAGGCTGGTGGAGGACCTTTGTCTTACAGATGTTTAGTGTAAGGCCCATGCTTTCGTATGCCTCAGTAAATACATCGACTATATCCTGGAGTTCAGCCTCAGAACGTGCGCAGAGGCAGGCGTCGTCCGCGGACTGTAGCTCAACGACAGAGGTTGGGATGATCTTGGACCTGGCCTGGAGGCGTCGTCGGTTAAACAGCTTCCCACTGGTTCTGTAGTTTAGTTCCACTCCAATGGGGAGCTTGTTGACTGCGAGGTGGAGCATGGCAGCGAGGAAGATTGAGAAGAGGGTTGGAGCGATGACGCAGCCCTGTTTGACCCCGATCCAGACGTAGATTGGGTCTGTAATGGATCCGTTGGTAAGGAATCACAGCCTGCATGTTGTTGTAGAGCAGGCGAAGGATGTTGACAAACTTTTGGGGGCATCTGAAACGGAGGAGGATGCTCCATATACCTCTGCAGTTGACAGTGTCAAAGGCCTTTGTAAGGTCAAAAAAGGCCATGTATAAGGGCTGACCCTGCTCCCTGCATTTTTCCTGCAGCTATCGCACTGCAATGATCATGCCCATTGTGCCCCATAGGGGACGAAATCTGCCTGTGACTCCGGGAGGAGCTCCTCGGCCACAGGGAGAAGACAGTTGAGGAAAACTCCAGCGACAACTTTCCCAGTGGCTGACAGCAGGGAGATTCCTCTGTAATTGCCGCAGTCGGACTTGTCCCCTTTATTAAAGCTGGTCACGATCACTGCATCTCTGAGATCTCCCGGCATGCTCTCCTCCCTCCAGATGAGAGGGATGAGGTCATGTATCCGTGTCAACAGCGCCTCTCTGCCATACTTTAGCGCCTCAGCAGGGATTCCATCTGCTCCCGTAGCCTTGTTATTCTTGAGCTGTTTTATGGCTTTTCCTAACTTGTGCAGTGTTGGGGTTTCACTGAGGTGATGGCTGGTCACATGCTGTGGGATGGAGTCGAGAACACTCGAGTCAAAGGCAGAATCTCGATTGAGGAGATCTTCGAAGTGCTCCTTCCAGCGTGCCCTGACTGCCTCAGTGTCCTTGATGAGTGTTTCCCCATTCTTGGCCAGCAGTGGGATGAGGCCTTGGGTGTTTGGACCATAGGTGGCCTTGACTACGATGAAGAATCCTCGCATATCATGGCTGTTGACCAGTTGTTCTATCTCCTGTGCTTTCTCCATCTACCACCTGTTCTTTAGGTCTCGGGTTTTTTGTTGGACCTCAGCCTTGAGCCGTCTGTAATGTTGCTCTCGAGTTGGGTTGATGCTTGAGGCTCAGAAATGCTCTGCGCTTGCGATCTATTAGTTCTTGGATCTCCTGATCATTCTCATCAAACCAGTCCTGGTGTTTTCTGGTTGAGTAACCAAGTGTCTCTTCACAGGTACTGGTTATAGAGGCCTGGAGGGCAGACCAAGCGCTGTGGGCATTCAGCATCTTAGGGTCATCGAGGCATGCCAGGTTAGCTGTGAGGCGCTGGATGTATAGGGCTCTCTTAGCCGGGTCTTTAAGTGCCCCGGCATTAACTTTTTTGTGGCACTGCGCAGCGCCGAGCTTAAGGCTCGCATCTCACCGTAGGCAACTAGGCTCATACAGCAGTGCCTGGTCATCAGCCATCTTGGACCCCTTTGCCACTGGACCAAGACCTTGCTCTGCTAAGCCCATGTGGTAGCTGGTGAGCAATGGCCACCCCACGTTAAAAGAACTCACGCACAGGCATCTTCCACCCTTCAAAATGAAGTTCGGGACCTGGAATGTCAGGACCCTCATGTACAAATCCAGAACAGACCAGAACACTGCACCGCCATAGTTGCCTGGGAACTTAGATGCTTCAATGTCATCATCGCCACCCTAAGCAAGACCCAGTGAGCAGGGGAAGGCCAGCTCAAGGAACAAGGTGGAGGTTACACGTTCTTCTGAAAAGGCAAACCAGAGGAAGAATGCTGCCTCCACGGAGTTGGTTTCACCATCAAGAACAAGATGTTCGACCACCTCAGAGACTCCCCCTGCGGGATTAACAAACATCTCATGATTCTCCGACTCACCACATCCCGGAACCAGTGAGCCGCAGTTATCAGTGCATACGCCCCAACACTCAACGCAACAGAAGAGGGCAAAGAGGGATTTTGTTATGAATGTATGTAAACCTCACGAAAATGTAAGACTTGCCACTAGGGGCCATACCTGTGGGAGACCTAAGGGTCAGCTGTGCACCTTGGGGCAAGCAGGTATAAAAGGTGATTCACCATGCTGCTTCTCCACTCTGGAATCTGAATAAAGAGACCAAGGTCACAACAGTTTGAGCTTGCAATACAGTCCTGTGGATTTATTCTGAACATAACAAATTGGCGACGAGTAACGGATCACAAACTTTCACGCGATAATGGTTGCTGTTGGTATTCTTGAGAGATTTGTTGAGGGTGATGATTAGGAAGCCTTCGTTGAGTGCCTCGACCAATACTTCGTGGCCAACAAATTGGACAAGGCTGAGACGGTGATCAAGCGCAGGGTGATTCTCCTCACCGTATGTGGATCGTCAATATATGGCCTCCTCAAAAATTTGCTGGCACCGGTCAAAACAATGGACAAGTCTTACACAGAGCAGTGTACACTGGTTAGGGAACATCTCAAGCCAAAGGAGAGCATCTTGATGCCCAGGTATCGCTTTTACATGCACCATTGCTCCGAGGGACAGAACGTGGTGAGTTTTGTCGCTGACCTAAGACGCCTTGCGGGTCAGTGCGAATTTGCAGGATCTTTGGGGGGAATGTTGCGGGACATTTTCATGCTTGGAATTGGCTACGAGGTCATTCTTCGCAAAGTGATGTCTGCCGAATCCTTCGATCTGAGCAAGGCCATCATGATAGCCCAAGCCTTCATATACACGAGCGACAACACGAAACAGATATCTTCACAGAATCGAAGCTCACCGGCAAGTACTGTGCATAAAATAATGTTTTCAGTGGGCAGAACGGTGCAGGGCAGGGCCCACATAAGTGCAGAGGCCAGACCTAGGCCTAGAGTGACTCAGAGTCCGCCATGGGACATGAATGCATATCAATTAGTACCATGTTGGCACTGCGGGGTCAGCCATAGAGCTCATCAATGTCGATTCAAGCCCTACGTGAGCAAGGACTAGGGAACAATGGGGCACCTCCAGCGAATGTGCAAACGATCTCTGACTCACCACATGGCAGAGTCAGGAGAGGACAACCAATCCAGCGAGGATCATGATGAACGGGCAGGAGAGGCAACTCAACCTGAGGATGAAGAGGAAGTATATGGGATACACACCTTCACCACAAAAAGCCCTCCGATAATGTTAAATGTTGAACTTAATGGCACTCCAGTCTCCATGGAACTAGACATGGGGGCGAGTCAATCAGTCATGAGCCAGAAGGCATTCGAGAGGCTGTGGGGCGACGAAGCACAGCAACCCAAGCTGATCTCGATTCAGGCAAAGCTGCACACCTACACCAAGGAGCTGATACCAGTTATTGGTAGTGCGGACATAAGAGTATCCCATGAAGGAGCAGTGCACCATCTACCACTGTGGATTGTTTCAGGTGATGGGCCAACGCTGCTTGGTAGGAAGTGGATGGAGAAGATTCAATGGAACTGGGAAGACCTCTGCATATCTTCTCCGGCGAACGACGTCTCCTCATCTCAAAGGCTGAGCAAACCCCCACCTTCAGCTGAACCAGGCAGATTAATTTGCAGATCCCCAAGGCACATGCCGCTCATCACGACCACGAGGAGGTGAAGATCAACCGAGCAGTGGTTCAGGTGCGGTACCCACCACCCAAAGACGACGTCCTCTTCGCGACAATGGAAGAGGCTCCAGGTCGACCATACAGTGTGGGACTCTGGCCAAAACAATCCAAATGCATCTCCCCAACACCAGAGGCAAATCCCTCGGGAAAAAGATAGCGACAGTCAGCAACACGGACACAGAGAGGGCGTCCAGTCTACGGGACGAGAGTGCATCCAGACTACGGACGAAGGTGCGTCCAGACCTTGGGATGAGAGGACGTCCAGACCACGGGACAAAGGTGCGTCCAGGCCATGGAACGAGAGAGCATCCAGACCATGGGACGAGAGAGCGTCTAGACCACGGGACGAGAGAGCATGCAGACCACCGAACGAGAGAGCGGCCAGACCACGGGATATGGGCTGCAACGGAACGGAGGAATGTGTCACCCAGCAAGGAAGACAACTGGGTTTGGGGGCAAAGGTAAAGGGGCAGCCGCTGAGAAGGCCAGGAACCCACTACGTTCCAATAAGTTGTTTGCACTATGTAACTCATGTGAGCGGTCTTTCGCGGCCAATGATGTATCATTATATGGGCTCGTGGGGACCTTACAATAAGCCAAAGTAGCGGGCGATCCTCAACCAGTTGTATATGTATCTAACAAAGTATTCGTAGCAAGTGATGTGTTACCGCACGGGGTTGGGAGTGTTGTGCAGCAAGTAAAAGTAGCGGGCGAGCCCCAAACAATTGAACATGTATCCAATAAGTTAACCGAGGCAGCAGCCTGTGTTCACGGGACTAAAGAGACGTAGCAAAGAGTGTCCCAATATGTGCTCGAGTCAGACAAGCTGCTCATCCCACAAGCTTGGGAGAGCAGAGGCACCATTATCGATGCATTGTTTTGAGAATGTCTAACACTGTCTGTGCACTGTAACATGATCTGCCATGGGCCAGGCACTGAGAACGGTACTAATGTCCTCAGTTGGCTACCGTTGCCCATCACCGGGGTGGAAACGGCACAGTCTGCAGACCCACTCACGGTCGTGGAAGTGCTAGAAAGTGAGGGGTGAACTGTAACGGCCCCCCAGTTTAGGACCTGAACCAGCCAGGGTCCCACGTTACCACCTGCAAACGGTGAACTGCTGAACGGGATGTGGCAACCTATCCGTCGCAGAGACGAAAGACCCATCCCAACATTGCAAAGTAAGGCAGGGCAGCTACACACAGTTGGTGGTCCGGCCCATACTATGGCCCAGGATCCACAGGGACCAGTAGGTCTCTCGCCACTACCGAAAGTCTTAAGGCCATTGCAGCCAGCCTGGGCTTGCTAGACCTCAGGGTCAGCGACAATTGCCCAGAGCAGGCAGTCCAAATCAGTGAGCCAAGCACCACGCGTGTTTTGGTAGACGCCCTACAGACCCGGCTATCCTGGGTGCTAGGCAGTCACCAGACAGAATCACTCAGAACCATGCAGAGAATGTACCATGATCGCACGGCCCCTCCACACGACATCAGAATAAGTGATGTAGACCATGTTCAGGGCCCCAGTTGGGCCACTAGCACCGCATTAGCCAAGGGGGGGGAGGGAATGGAGAGTATGTGATGAAAATGGAGCGGTTGATTGTGAAACCACATTCTTGACTAACGCATAAAGCATTTGGACTAGACCAAACTGCGAACTACAGATAACGAGGAACCACTGTGAAAGGACCTGGCCCCCAGCGACCCACTAACACAATCGACCTCACTGTCAACCAAGAGGATGAACCACGTCAGGACTTCAACCCAGGCGATCGACCTGGGGACGCGGAGCATCAGATCGCCTTAACTTGCACATGAGACTTTGGCGGGGAGTGATGTTATATATGTATGTAAACCTCACCAAAATGTAAGACTTACCGCTAGGGGGCACACCTGTGGGAGACCTAAGGGTCAGCTGTGCATCCTGGGGCAAGCAGGTATAAAAGATGCTTCCCCACTCTGGAGTCTGAATAAAGAGACCAAGGTCACAACAGTTTAAGCTTACAATGGATTTATTCTGAATCCATAACAGATTTTACACCAGCCTCAAACAATCCCTGTCCCGCGTCCCTAGGGACAACAAATTGATCCTCCTCGGCGATTTCAACGCCAGGGTCAGTAAGGACACAAACCTATTGGGAGGCGTGATTGGCAGAGAGGGGGTAGGGAAAACCAACTCCAGTGGTACCGTACTCCTGACAAAATGCCGAGAATATGATCTTGTCATCACTAGCACCTTGTGCCACCAGAGGGACATGTACAAGGCATCGTGGCAACACCCTCATTCCAAGCACTGGCACCTGCTCGACTATGTCATCATTCGAGCCAGGGATCGCAAGGATGTGTGCATCAACTGTGCCATGACAGGAACTGACGACTGCTGAACGGACCACCGCCTAATTCCTTATCAACATCAATATAGTCCCAAAGTGGCGACGGCAGCAGAAGCAGTACAGCAGAAAAATCAATGCCGGGGCAGTCAAAGACCCAGTTAAGAGAGCCCTATACAGTTAGTGCATCACTGCTAACCTGGCAACCCTTGATGACCCTGAACAGCGGAGGTCAGAGCAGAGCAGGTCGGGAGTAGCAAGGCCCATAAAAGGGGCCCAGCAGTCGGGAGCAGCGGACGTCGGAGAGGAGCAGGGTTGGGAGCAGCGAGGCCCATAAAAGGGGCCCAGCAGTCGGGAGCAGCGGAGGTCAGAATGGAGCAGGTCGGGAGCAGCAAGGCCCATAAAAGGGGCCCAGCAGTCAGGAACAGCTAGCTGGTGCAGGGGCATAAGGTAAACAAAGAAGTAAAAATAAATCAAAGTGTGATGTCACAGCCAAGCGGGTAAGTGAATGGCTGGGGCATTGGTGAGTATTTAATCATTTTCTTTTTCTTTTCTTATCAGTAGGTAACCTTTGGCATTGTTGCCAAATTAAGTTAATTTAGGGTTAAGTCGTGGCAGGGGAGCCCAGACCCGTGTCATACTCCTCCTGTGCTATGTGGGAAATCAGGGACGCTTCCAGTATCCCTGACTACTATGTGTGCAGGATGTGTGTCCAGCTGCAGCTCCTGACAGACCACATTGCGGCACTGGAGCTGCACATGGATTCACTCTGGAGCATCCACGATGCTGAGGATGTCGTGAATAGCACGTTTAGTGAGTTGGCCACACCGCAGGTAAAGGTTACACAGGCAGATAGGGAATGAGTGACCAGCAGGAAGAACAGTGGAAGGAAGGTAATGCAGGGGTTCCCTGCGGTCATCTCCCTCCAAAACAGATGAACCATTTTGGGTACAGTTGGGGGAGATGGCACATCAGGGGAAGGCAGCAGCAGCAAAGTTCATGGCACCATGGTGGCTCTGCTGCACAGGAAGGCAGGAAAAAGAATGGGAGAGCTATAGTGATAGGGGATTCTATTGTAAGGGGAATAGATAGGCATTTCTGTGGCGCAATCAAGACTCCAGGATGGTATGTTGCCTCCCTGGTGCAAGGGTCAAGGATGTCTCGGAGCGGTTTCAGGGCATTCTGGAGGGGGAGGGTGAACAGCCAGTTGTCAAGGTGCATATAGGTACCAACGATATAGGTAAAAAATGGGATGAGGTCCTGCAAGCTGAATTTAGGGAGCTAGGAATTAAATTAAAAAGTAGGACCTCAAAGGTAGTAATATCAGGATTGCTACCAGTGCCACATGCTAGTCAGAGTAGAAAAACAGGATAGTTAAGATGAATACATGGCTTGAGGAATGGTGCAAGAGGGAGGGATTCAAATTCCTGGGAAATTGGAATCGGTTCTGAGGGAGGTGAGACCAGTAAAAACCAGATGGTCTGCACCTGGGTAGGACCGGAACCAATGTCCTAGGGGGAGTGTTTGCTAGTGCCATTGGGAGTGTTTAAACTAATATGGCAGGGGGATGGGAATCTATGCAGGGAGACAGAGGGAAGTAAAATGGGGCAGAAGCAAAAGGTAGAAAGGAGATAAGGAAAAGTGGAGGACAGGGAAATCAAAGGCAAAAATCCAAAAGGGCCATATTACAACATAATTCTAAAAGGACAAAGAGTGTTAAAAAAAACAAGCCTGAAGGCTCTATGTCTCAATGCGAGGAGCATTTGTAATAAGGTGGATGAATTAATGTGCAGATAGCTGTTAACGGATATCATGTAATTGGGATTACGAGGATATGGCTCCAGGGTGACCAATGCTGGGAACTCAACATCCAGAGGCATTCAATACTCAGGAAGGATAGACAGAAAGGAAAAGGAAGTGGGTAGCGTTGCTGGTTAAAGAGGAGCTTAATGCAATAGTAAGGAAGGATATTAGCTTGGATGATGTAGAATCTGTATGGGTAGAGCTGTAGAACATCAAAGGCAGAAAACACCAATGAGTGTTGTGTACAGACCACCAAACAGTAATAGTGAAGTTGGGGATGGCATCAAACAGGAAATTAGGGATGCATGCAATAAAGGTACAGCAGTTATCATGGGTGACTTTAATCTACATATAGATTGGGCTAACCAAACTGGTAGCAATATGGTGGAGGAGGATTTCCTGGAGTGTATAAGGGAATGGTTTTCTAGACCAATATGTCGAGGAACCAACTAGAGCTGGCCATCCTAGACTGGGTGATGTGTAATGAGAGAAGATTAATTAGCAATCTTGTTGTGCGAGGCCCCTTGGGGAAGAGTGACCATAATATGGTAGAATTCTTCATTAAGATGGAGAGTGACACAGTTAATTCAGAGTCTAGTGTCCTGAACTTAAAGAAAGGTAACTTTGATGGTATGAGACGTGAATTGGCAAATTATACTTTAAGGATTGATGGTGGATAGGCAATGACAGACATGTAAAGATCACATGGATGAACTTCAACAATTGTACATCCCTGTCTGGCATAAAAATAAAAAGGGGAAGGTGGCTCAAGCGTGGCTATCAAGGGAAATTAGGGATAGTGTAAAATCCAAGGAAGAGGCATATAAATTGGCCAGAAAAAGCAGCAAACCTGAGGACTGGGAGAAATGTAGAATTCAGTAGAGAAAAATTAAGAGTTTAATTAGGAGGGGGGAAATAGAGTACGAGAGTAAGCTTGCAGGGAACATAAAAACTGACTGCCAAAGCTTCTATAGATATGTGAAGAGAAAAAGATTAGTGAAGCCAAATGCAGGTCCCTTGCAGTCAGAATCAGGTGAATTTATAATGGGGAACAAAGAAATGGCAGACCAATTGAACAAATACTTTGGTTCTGTCTTCACTAAGGAAGACACAAATAATCTTCCGGAAATACTAGGAGACCGAGGGTCTAGCGAGAAGGAGGAACTGAAGGAAATCCTTATTAGTCAGGAAATTGTGTTAGCGAAATTGATGGGATTGAAGGCCGATCAATCCCCAGGGCCTGATAGTCTGCATCCCAGAATACTTAAGGAAGTGACCCTGTAAATAGTGGATGCATTGGTGGTCATTTTCCAACATTCTATAGACTCTGGATCAGTTCCTATGGATTGGAACACCACTTTTTTAAAAAGGAGGGAGAGAGAAAACAGGGAATTATAGATTGCCTAGCTTGACATCTGTAGTGGGGAAAATGTTGGAATCAATTATTAAAGATGTAATAGCAGCGCATTTGGAAACCAGTGACAGAATCGGTCCAAGTCAGCATAAATTTATGAAAGGGAAATCATGCTTGACAAATCTTCTAGAATTATTTGAGGATATAACTAGTAGAGTGGGCAAGGGAGAACCAGTGGATGTGATGTATTTGGACTTTCAAAAGGCTGTTGACAAGGTCACACACAAGACATTGGTGTGCAAAATTAAAGTACATGGTATTGGGGTTAATGTATTGATGTGGATAGAGAACTGTTGGCAGACAGGAAGCAAAGAGTAGGAATAAACGGGTCTTTTTCAGAATGGCAGGCAGTGACTAGTTCGGTATCGCAAGGTTCAGTGCTGGGACCCCAGCTATTTACAATATACATTAATGATTTAGATGAAGGAATTGAGTGTAATATCTCCAAGTTTGCAGATGACACTAAGCTGGGGAATACTGTGAGCTGTGAGGCGGATGCTAAGAGGCTGCAGGATGACTTGGACAGGTTAGGTGAGTGGGCAAATGCATGGCAGATGCAGTATAATGTAGATAAATGTGAGGTTATCCACTTTGGTGGCAAAAACAGGAAGGCAGAATATTATCTGAATGGTGACAGATTAGGAAAAGGGGAGGTGCAACGAGACCTGGGTGTCATGGTACATCAGTCATTGAAAGTTGGCATGCAGTGCAGCAGGCGGTGAAGAAGGTAAATGGCATGTTGGCCTTCATAGCGAGAGGATTTGAGTATAGGAGCAGGGAGATCTTACTGCAGTTGTACAGGGCCTTGGTGAGGCCACATCTTGAATATTGTGCACAGTTTTGGTCTCCTAATCTGAGGAAGGACATTCTTGCTATTGAGGGAATGCAGCGATGTTTCACCAGACTGATTCCCGGGATGGCAGAAATGACATATGAAGAAAGATTGGATCGACTCGGCTTATATTCACTGGAATTTAGAAGAATGAGAGGGGATCTCATAGAAACATGTAAAATTCTGACGGGATTGGACAGGTTAGATGCAGGAAGAATGTTCCCGATGTTGGGGAAATCCCAAACTAGGGGTCACAGTCTAAGGATAAGGGGTAAGCCATTTAGGACCGAGATAAGAAGAAACTTCTTCATTCAGAGAATTTTGAACCTGTGGAATTCTCTGCCACAGAAAGTTGTTGAGACCAGTTTGTTACCTATATTCAAAGGGGAGCTAGATGTGGCCCTTACGGCTGAAGGGTTCAAGGGGTATGGAAAGCAGGAATGGGGTACTAAAGTTGCATGATCAGCCATGATCATATTGAATGGTGGTGCAGGCTCGAAGGGCCGAATGGCCTACTCCTGCGCCTATTTTCTATGTTTCTGTGTTTCTATGAGATGCAGAATACCCACAGCGCTTGGTCTGCCCTCCAGGCCATCATTACCGGTGCCTGCGAAGAGACGCTCAGTCACTCAACTAAGAAACACCAGGACTGGTTTAATGAGAATGACCAGGAGACCCAAGAGCTAATAAATCACAAGCGCAGGGCATTTCTGAACCTAAAACAGCAACCCAACTCGGGAGCAGTAAAGCAGCTTTACAGACGGCTTAAGGCTGAGGTCCAGCAAAAAGCCCGCGACCTAAATAGATGGTGGGTGGAGAAAGTACAGGAGATTCAGCAGCTGGCCGACAGCCATAATGTCCGAGGATTCTTCGCTGCAGTCAAGTCCACCTACAGCCCAAGCATCCACTGCTGGCCAAGAATGGGGAGCCACTCATCAAGGACACCGAGACAGTCAGGACTCACTGGAAGGAGCACTTCGAAGATCTCCTTAACTGAGACTCTGCCTTTGACACGAGTGTCCTTGACTCCATCCCGCAGCATGCCACCCGCCACCATCTCAGCAAAACCCCAGCCCTGTATGAGATAGAAAAGACCATCCGTCAGCTCAAGAACAACAAGGTTACGGGAGCCGATGGAATCCCTGCTGAGGCGCTAAAGTATGGCGGAGAGGCACTGTTGGCATGGATACATGACCTCATCTCCCTCATCTGGAGGGAGGAGAGCATGCCGGGAGATCTCAGAGATATGGTGATCATGGCCATCTTTTAAAAAGGGGACAAGTCCGACTGCGGCAACTACAGGGGAATCTCCCTGTTATCAGCTAGAATCCTCCTCAACCGTCTTCTTTCTGTGGCTGAGGAGCTCCTCCTGGAATCAAAGAGCGGATTCCATCCACTACGGGGTACAACGGACATGATCTGGCACCCTGGTCTACAGGGTTGTAGTGATACCCGCCTCCTGTATGGCTCAGAGACATAGACCATATAGAGTAGACACCTCAAATCGCTGGAGAAATACAACCAAGTATGTCTCTGCAAGATCCTGCAAATCCCCTGGGAGGACAGATGCACCAACGTTAGTGTTCTCGATCAGGTCAACATCCCCAGCATCGAAGCACTGACCACACTCGACCAGCTCTGCTGGGCGGGCCACATTGTTCGCATGCCTGACACAAGACTCCCAAAGCAAGCGCTCTATTTGGAACTCCTACATGGCAAGTGAGTCCCAGGTGGACAGAGGAAACATTTCAAGGACACCCTCAAAGCCTCCTCAATAAAATGCAGCATCCCCCACCGACACCTGGGAGTTCCTGGCCAAAGACCACCCTAAGTGAAGGAAGAGCATCCGGGAGGTTGCTGAACACCTCGAGTCTTATCACCGAGAGCATGCAGAAAAGAAGCACAGGCAGCAGAAGGAGCGTGCGGCAAACCAGACTCCCCACCCACCCTTTCCTTCAACGACTGTCAGTCCCATTTGTGACAGAGACTGTAATTCCCGTATTGGACTGTTCAGTCACCTGAGAACTCACTTTTAGAGTGGGAGAAAGTCTTCCTTGATTTCAAGAGATTGCCTATGATGATGATGATATTATCCCTGATACACGTGTTATTTCATCCCTTAGTTTAATTTTATTATTATTTACCAAAGTAGTATTTTTGTTCTGTACTCTTATGCACCCCACGTTCATTTATGAGTGGGGCTATGTTTTTCAATCTACAGTTTATGCACTTTTTGAGTAACCCTGCTTACTACCAGCACAATTCAAAAACAGTCCTGGCATGTGGAAACAAGAGTTGCATATGTTATGTCACTTAAGCTGTAGAACTATACACCATTCCTTTGTATTTGAATAAAAGCATAAATATCTGAAACACTGAAGGGAAGATCTCAAGTGGTAGTTGTGATTAAAACATCGATTTTTGTCTGTGTTGATTTTTTAATGCAAGAAACAGCATTTGATATGTTTAAACACAAAGTGGAGGGGCGAGGGGGGAATTGGGTCGCGCCTCTGTTGCGGCGTTAATCCAGGCGGAGCGGTACTTTTAACGCCCTGAAAAAGTTTGTACCTCCCGCCCAGAAATTTGTCAGAATCGGTTGAACAGCTGACAGGGTGGTAAGTCAGCCGTTGCACATCAGAGCTGAGTGAGGGAGGGGGCCGATAACAAAAGTTTGGTCAGTATATTTTGCAGACCCATTGCGCATGTGCCGAACTCCGAATCAGATCCCGGAAAAAGCCGAGTCTTAAAGGCGTGGCATAATAATGCACCCATTAAAATTTTCAAAATCACTTGTTTTTAACCTGTACTGTTAGGTCTGTCTGCCACTGCAAACTCAGAGGCTCATGCACCGTGCTCTGTGTGAACATTGCACTGACTGTGACCTCCGATGGAAGTGCTTCCTCATCCCTTTAAGTAGCCATCAGTTAACGATTCTGCAAGCCTGTACCAACTGTTTTTCCAGACATTGCTATTGGCAGGCGCTCAATGAGGCGCATGCACCAAATTTACCGACCAAGCGTGCGGGTGGCACCAGGAATACATCATGATCGGAGTGATCGTCAACAGCCAGGCGCTAATGGTGAGCCTCTAATGAATTTTGCGTCGGGACGCTAAACCTATGCACCCGGTCGGTACCCTCTTACACTCCCATTAATGCCCCCTCTGGCTGTTAACTGAGACGATGGACAACCGAAAATCCAGCCCTAGGTATTTCTCAGAGACCTGACAGGCATACTGTGACAGGCTTCATAGGGTGTTTTGGAAAACACAATGGGGGAATTTTATTCCCAAATACCAGGTGGGTTGGGGTCAGGTGCGAGGTTAAAATAGTAATAAAATCTGAATCCTGACCAGAACCCACCTTCACCCGTCCACTTCCGGTTTTAACAGAGGCGGAACAGGGGGTGGGCAGCCAACTCGCTCCCAGGAGGAGAGTCACTCATTTAAATATTACAATGAGGCTGGTGTGCCTCAGATTTAGCCAGCATTTTAAATTTAACCGTGACTCGTCGGGTTTCACAGGCCGACAGTCAATGGAAGACGAGGACTACAGGATCCAGGGTGGAAGTGCCTTTGTACTTACCTCCTGGTCCAGAGTCCCTGCCTCACCCACATCCAGCAATTGGAGACCCATCACAAGGAGTCTGATCCTCCCCCACACCCTAGGCCTTCAATCGCCTTCCCAGCCTACCCCCCACTTCCACTCCCCCGATCGTTCTCAAGGCCGGCCCATTCCCTCACTCCCACCACCAACCATCTCAAGGCCAGTGATGATTCTCTGCCTCCTCCACCCGATCACCTGTGGGCCGGCCCCGTTTTCTCCCTCTGCCCACCACCTCCCCGCCCCCCCCACCTCCTCATAAACCCTCGACCCCTAACGATTCTTTCAATCATCTCCGGGCCAGCGATGATCTTTCCCCCCCGCCCCCCACAATGCTGCTCCGGACCCCCGATAGTCTCTGCCACCCCCCAATGTTCCTCCAGACTCCTGATGCTCGAGTCCGACCCCCGACCACCTCCCAACCATTACTTGATCCCTCCCTCCTCTCTGCGGCCAAGTGCCAGATGGAGAGGCTGGCTGGTTGCGGGCAGGAAACAGAGATTTCAAATGCAAATCAGGGCCTGCCATTAAATTCGGCAGGGCCTGCAGGAAACCCGTTCACCTAGGTTTCACAAACATTTCCGAAACCGCTCCCCCGTCCCGTTCCCAATCCACCTTATGAATAAAACTCCTTGAGCCTGCTCCGCCATTTACTAAGATCATGGCTGATCTGATCATAGACTCAGCTCCACTTCCCTGCCCACTCCCCATAACCCTTTATTCTCTTATCTTCGCCTTAAATATATTCAATGACCCAGCCTCCACAGTTCTCTGCGGCAGCGGATTCCATAGCTTTACAATCCTCTGAGAGAACAAATTTCTCCTCAACTCAGTTTTAAATGGGCGGCCCCTTATTTTAAGACTTTGTCCCCTAGTTTTAGTTTCGCCTATGAGTGGAAATATCCTCTCTGCATCCACCTTTTCTAGCTCCCTTATTATCTTATATGTTTCGATAAGATCACCTCTCATTCTTCTGAACTCCAATGAGTATTGGTCCAACCTACTCAACCTATCTTCATAAGTCAACCCCCTCATCTCCAGAATCAACCGAGTGAATCTTCTCTGAACTGCCTCCAATGCAAGTATATCCTTCCTTAAATTCGGAGAACAAAACTTTATGCAGTACTCTAGATGTGGCCTCAGCAATTCCCTGTAAAGTTGTAGCAGGACTTCTCTGCTTTTATACTCTATCCCCCTTGCAATAAAGGCCAACATTCCATTTGCCTTCCTGATTACTTGCTGTAACTGCATACTAACATTTTGTGTTCCATGCACAAGGACCCCCAGTTCCCTCTGTACTGCACACTTTGCAATTTTTCTCTATTTACATTACAATTTGCTTTTCTATTTTTTCTGCCAAAGTGGATAACCTCATATTTTCCCACATTATACTCCATCTGCCAAATTTTTGCCCACTCACTTAGCCTGTCTATAACTCTTGGCAGATTTTGTGTATCCTCCTCACAATTTGCTTTCAGCAAACATGGCAACATTTCACTCGGTCCCTTCATCCAAGTCATTAATATAAATTGTAAATAGTTGAGGACCCAGCACCGATCCCTGCGGCACCCCACTAGTTACTGTTTGCCAACCGGAAAATGGCCCATTTATCCCGACTCTCTGTTTTCTGTTAGTTAGCCAATCCTCTATCCATGCTAATATATTACCCCTTACCCCGTGAACTTTTATCTTGTGCAATAACCTTTTACGTGGCACCTTATCAAAAGCCTTCTGGAAATCCAAATACACCACATCCACTGGATTCCCTTTATCCACGCTGCTCGTTACATCCTCAAAGAACTCCAGCAAATTTGTCACACATGATTTCCCTTTCATAAAACCATGCTGACTCTGCTTGATTGAATTATGCTTTTCCAAATGTCCCGCTTCTGCTTCCTTAACAATGGACTCCAGCATTTTCCCAAGGACAGATGTTGGGCTAACTGGTCTAAAGTTTCCCGCTTTTTGTCTGCCTCCTTTTTTAAATAGGGACATTACATTTGTGGTTTTCCAATCTGCTGGGATCGCCCCAGAATCCAGGGAATTTTGGTAGATTATAAGCAATGCACCCACTATCTGCAGCCATTTCTTTTAACACCCTAGGATTTATGCCATCAGGTCCAGCGGACTTGTCTGCCTTTAGTCCCATTATTTTACCTAATACTACTATTCCTTTAGTGATAGTGATTGTATTAAGTTCCTCCCTCCTATAGCCCCTTGACTATTGGGATGTTTTTAGTGTCTTCTACCGTGAAGACCGATACAAAATATTTGTTCAACGTCTCTGCCATTTCCCTGTTCTCCATTATTAATTCCCCAGTCTCATCCTCTAGGGGACCATCATTTACTTTAGCCATTCTTTTCCTTTTTATGTACCTGTAGAAACTCTTACTATCTGTTTTTATATTTCGTGCTAGTTTACTTTCATAATCTATCTTCCCTCTCTATCATTTTTTTAGTTATTCTTTGCTGGTTTTTAAAAGTTTCCCAAATCCTCTGGCCTCCCATTAGTCTTCGTCACATTGTATGCCCTTGTTTTCAATTTGATCCCATCCCTTATCAAATGGTGCATTTCTGTGCTGTAAATACTGTGTAGATACATTTTGTAGTCTCAATTGATGACTGTTCAGATAATTTTTCAGGATATGATGGCAAGATTAGCTTCCTGAATATTTCACTTGCTTTTTTACCTACATGTTTTCTTTCAGTAAGATTTTTAAAAATTAAAATATCTGTTAATTTTGAAGTTAAAAAATTAACTAGGCTCTGCCATTTTTTTTACATAAATAGAACATGCAAAGGAGGGGAGCAGCATTTGGAAGAGGCATGTAAAATTATATCCATATTTATGGGCATCATCACTGCAGATTTTAAATGTAATTAAAAAAAAACATCTTTGTGCTCATCAATTTGAGGAATGTTGGTGCTGGTTTCAGGCACACATGGGTAGATTCTGCTTCTTAGTTTAAGAGTTTGGTGGGGTGGTAGCCCTTATGACAAAAGCAGGCCCAAGCTGCTCATAATTTTCCATCCAATAATACTTGTAATTCTCAGCACATGAAAAGGAAAAGCTAGGTCCCAATGACAGCATCAAATACTTTCAAGTCAGATAGAATACAGCTGGATGCAAAGTAAAGCTACCTCCACCTTACCTCAATAATATGCCTCAGCCCTAATCCTACATGTGCATATCCTACTGCACAAGTGTGGCAGTTCATCATTTCCCACACCAGTTATCCTTTACAAGAATCTGAATGACATTGCTAGTTAGTTCTGAAGTAGTGATTGTTTTGAATGTAGAAACCCATACCCACTAGAGATTTGGTGGAGTCTGCTCAAACCCTTGTCACATCTGACACTTGCTGGTAGCAGACAGGGGAGCAGGGGTGCATTAACACACGTGCTTTTAATGCCCGCGCTCAGGGACCCAGACAAAAAGAACATAAGAATAGACGAACATAAGAAATAGGAGCAGAAGGCCATACGGCCTTCTCGAGCCTGCTCCGCCATTTAATATGATCATGGCTGATCTGATCATGGACTCAGCTCCACTTCCCTGCCCGCTCTCCATAACCCCTTATTCCCTTATCATTCAAGAAACTGTCTATTTCTGTCTTAAATTTGTTCAACATCCCAGCTTTCACAGCTCCCTGAGGTAGCGACTTCCACAGATCCGCAACATTCTGGGAGAAGAAATTTCTCCTCATCTCAGTTTTAAATGGGCTAAGATGATGCCCTCTAGTCCTAGTCTCCCCTATCAGTGGAAACATCCTCTCTGCATCCACGTTGTCAAGCCCCCTCATAATCTTATACGTTTCGATAAGATCACCTCTCATTCTTCTGAATTCCAATGAGTAGAGGCCTAACCTACTTAACCATTCCTCATAAGTCAACCCCCTTATTTCTGGAATCAACCTCGTGAACCTTCTCTCAACTGCCTCCAAAACAAGTATATCCTTTCATAAATATGGAAACCAAAACTGTACGCAGTATTCCAGGTGTGGCCTTACCAATACCCTGTACAGCTATAGCAAGACTTCCCTCCTCTTATAATCTATCCCCTTTGCAATAAAGGCCAAGATTCCATTGGCCTTCCTGATCACTTGCTGTACCTGCATACTAACCTTTTGTGTTTCATGCACAAGTACCCCCAGGTCCCGCTGTACTGCAGCACTTTGCAATCTTTCTCCATTTAATTAATAACTTGCTCTTTGAATTTTTTCTGCCAAAGTGCATGACCTCACACTTTCCAACATTATACTCCATCTTCCAAATTTTTGCCCATTCAGTTAGCTTATGTCCTTTTGCAGGTTTTGTGAATCCTCCTCACACTTTGCCTTTCCTCCCATCTTTGTATCGTCGGCAAACTTGGCTACGTTACACTCAGTCCCTTCCTCCAAGTCGTTAATATAGATTGTAAATAGTTGGGGTCCCAGCATTGATCCCTGAGGCACCCCACTGGTTACTGATTGCCAACCTGAGAATGAACCATTTATCCCATCCCTCTGTTTTCTGTTCATTAGCCAATCCTGTATGCATAGAAACATAGAAACATAGAAAATAGGTGCAGGAGTAGGCCATTCAGCCCTTCAAGCCTGCACCACCATTCAATAAGATCATGGCTGATCATTCACCTTACTATCCCTTTCCTGCTTTCTCTCCATACCCCTTGATCCCTTTAGCTGTAAGGGCCATATCCAACTCCTTCTTGACTATATCCAATGAACTGGTATCAACAACTCTCTGCGGTAGGGAATTCCACAGGTTAACAACTCTCTGAGTGAAGAAGTTTCTCCTCATCTCAGTCTGAAATGACTTACCCCTTATCCTTATACTGTGTTCCCTGGTTCTGGACTTCCCCAACATCAGGAACATTCTTCCTGCATCTAACCTGTCCAGTTCCGTCAGAATTTTAAATGTTTTCATGAGATTCCCTCTCATCCTTCTAAACTCCAGTGAATAAAGGCCCAGTCGATCCAGTCTCTCCTCATATGTCAGTCCAGCCATCCCGATAATCAGTCTGGTGAACCTTCACTGCACTCCCTCAATAGCAAGAATGTCCTTCCTCAGATTAGGAGACCAAAACTGAACACAATATTCCAGGTGAGGCCTCACCAAGGCCCTGTACAACTGCAGTAAGACCTCCCTGCTCCTATACTCAAAACTCCTAGCTGTGAAGGCCAATATACCATTTGCCTTCTTCACTGCCTGCTGTACCTGCATGCCAACTTTCAATGACTGATGTACCATGACACCCAGGTCTCGTTGCTCCTCCCCTTTTCCTAATCTGCCGCCATTCAGATAATATTCTGCTTTCATGTTTTTGCCTCCAAATTGGATAACCTCACATTTATCCACATTATACTGCATCTGCCATGCATTTGCCCACTCACCTAACCTGTCCAAGTCACCCTGTAGCCTCATCGCATCCTCCTCACAGCTCACACCGCCACCCAGTTTAGTGTCATCTGAAAACTTGGAGATATTACACTCAATTCCTTCTTCCAAATCATTAATGTATATTGTAAATAGCTGGGGTCCCAGCACTGAGCCCTGCGGCACCCCAATAGTCACTGCCTGCCATTCTGAAAAGGACCCATTTATCCCGACTCTCTGCTTCCTGTCTGCCAACCAGTTCTCTATCCATGTCAGTACATTACCCCCAATACCATGTGCTTTAATTTTGCACACCAATCTCTTGTGTGGGACATTGTCAAAAGCCTTTTGAAAGTCCAAATACACCATATCCACTGGTTCTCCCTTGTCCACTCTACTCGTTACATCCTCAAAAAATTCTAGAAGATTTATCAAGCATGATTTCCTGTTCATAAATCCATGTTGACTTGGACCGATCCTGTCACTGCTTTCCAAATGCGTTGTTATTTCATCTTTAATAATTGATTCCAACATTTTCCCCATGCTAATATATTACCCCCAACCCCTTTTATCTTGTGCAGTAACCTTTTATGTGGCACCTTGTCAAATGCCTTCTGGAATTTCAAATACATGATATCCACTGGTTCCCCCTTTATCCACCCTGTTTGTTACATCCTCAAACAATTCTAGCAAATTTGTCAAAAATGACTTCCCCTTCATAAATCCAAATGTCCTACTACTGCTTCTTTAATAATGGAATCCAACATTTTCCCAACCACAGATGTTTGGCTAACTGGTCGGTAGTTAATGGAGCCTCATGATCTCCTGGGCACTGCTGTAAGCGAACAGCCCAGGAGAAAATCTAAAAGTAGAGTCGGCACATTGCTCCTGTGCTTCACTGACACTTCCCAGTTATAGGTACAACTCCTGGAGCTATACCCTTCCAGTCTCATGAAAACTGCTGCTGAACTACAGTGATGTGGATGTGAAGTAAAAGTGGACATAATTTAATTGATGTTTTGTAGGACACAATTTTCTGTTATCTCACTTAAAATGAAAAATGTTACGTTAATGTCAGTGTGCTCCTGGTAACAGAGTCACATGAGAATGTAGAAATTCAGACTAAACTCATAAGCTAAGAGGTGCTCCCCTTGTTTGCATGTTTTATTTATATCAATTTTAATTATAGAGGGTAGTGTTTCTAAGGTTCTATTTATTTCAAATATTGTTATACATGTTGGGAGGGGTTGTGCAGTAGGTGTGAATGGGCTCTGAATTTTTGGGTGCCCAGGTCCCCAAGTAATCTTGATCGGGCTCTGCAGGGGAAACATTCATCTGATCAGTTTGGGCTGGTTTTCAACCCTAGTCGCACAAGTGAAAGAAAATTAGAAAGAACAAATTTTTATTTATACAGCTCCTTTCATGGCCTCAAGACATCTTTAAGTGCTTCGTAACCAAATAAGTAGTTTTGAAGTCACCGTTGTAATTTAGGCAAAAGAAAATATCTAATCCACCAAGATGCCCACTGCAGACATATGGATGGTCTGTAGTTGCTGGGTTTATCCCTCTCCCCTGATTTAAACAGGGGTATAATATTTGCAATACTCCAAGGAGCCGAAATTCAGCCTCCCGTTAAGGCCTTTCAATGCCGGAAAGCGCGGCCACGCAGCGGTGTCGTCTGGCCACCGATTTGTAGTCCAATAGGCGCGACTTGCAAAATTCTCCGCGGGGTTTTTGCATCGGTGTGCAGATCCACCTCACTCCTGCAGATGCATCGTTAAAGACATCATCAGAACGCGCACCGCAGCCTCTCCACCCCGGAAGCTAAATTCTCTTTTAAAAGTCAACCGGTCGTCTGTCGGTGCCCGCGACAGTTTTTTGTGTCAGTGCACTGTGCCGGCTCAAGACCGCCAGCGGACTTTAAAGGCGTGTTGCGTGCATCCCCATTTTTTTGCCCGATAATTTTTCGGAGTTCTCAGAACTTTATCACTCGCCCTTTTCATAGCGGCATTGAATGCTAGTGAGCTGGGGGCCTCAATCTGTATTCCACAGAAGCCTCGTTGTGGGGGTTGAGCTTGCAGAGGCAATGGGCTCATTGCTGGCAGCGCAACATCTCCTGCACATTGTGCATGACAGGGAGGCACGCAGGAGAAGGTGGCGCCATCAGCAATGGCTTCACAGGCAGCGGGCAAGGGACACAACAGATATGATGCCCAACATACAGAAGGGCCTGGAAATGGTGACAGATCTCAAGGCAGAGAGGTGGCCCAGGAGAGACTTGCCATGAGGAGGAGGGTCATGTACGCTGATCCCCCACACCAGATAGTGGGCGAAATCAAAAGAAAACAGGATGCACAGGAGGCAGATGCTTGCCAGCACCAGGCTGCAGAGGCCGAGGAGCATGAAGAGGATGAGGGAGAAGGCAATGAGCCAGCTGCCATAGGAGGAGCCGACCACAGAGTTGGGGGAAGAAGGCCCTATCAAGCAAGGGTCTACAGACAGCAGTTTTCCTTCATGGACCTTGCGGATGACCAATGTCTCCACAGGTTTAGATTCAGGAAGGACATCCTCAGGGAGATGTGCAACCGCCTGTGGCCAGATCTGCAGCCTCAGACAAGGCTGAGGACAGCCCTGAGCAGCACAACCAAAGTGACCATCGCACTAAATTTCTATACCACTGGCTCTTTCCAATCTGCCACTGCAGACATCTCAAACATTTCTCAGTTCTCCGCCCATCACTCCATCCGTCAAGTGACAGATGTTCTGTATAAGAGAAGGGGCGAATACATTTCTTTCCCGATGAGCAGGAAGAAGCAGATGGAGTGGCAAACCAGATTTTTGCACATTGCAGAGTTCCCCAGGGTGCAAGGCACCAAAACCTGCACACACATCACACTGAGGACACCACGAACCCATGCGGAGATGTTCATCAACCAAAAGGGATTCCACTCCCTCAACGTGCAGCTAGTGTGTGAGCACCAGCACAAGATCATGGCAGTTGATGCCCGATATCCTGGCAGCAGCCACAATGCCTACATTCTGCACCAGACATGCCTGATGCTTTTTCTGGTCCAAACAAGCGTGGCAGATGTTGCTTGGTGACAAGGGCTACCCACTGTGCACTTGGCTGCTGACTCCATTTCACAACCCCAGGACTGCTGCTCAGTAAACCTACAATGACTCTCATTCAGCCAGCAGGTGCCTAATTGAGCACTGCATCGGGAACCTTAAGCAGAGGTTCCGTTGCCTGGACTGCTCTGGTGGAGTGTCGCAGTACTTGCCTGAGCGAGTCTCACTATTTGTGGTCATTTGCTGCATGCTTCACAACCTGGCAATCATGAGGGGCCAGTTGCTGGAGGTCAAGCCAGCAGTAGCACCTCAGGAGGAGGCGCAGGAAGAGGAGGTGCAGGAGGAGGAGGAGGAGGAAGAGGAGGAGGAGGAGGAAGAGGAGGAGGAGGCGCAGGAGGAGGAGGACCATAATGCAGGTCGCCAGCCACGCAGGAGACATCGTCACCATCCAAAACCTGTAAGAGAAGTGCAGACCCGTCCCATTGTTGCATGTTTCCGATGAGTTAATGCCCACGTCACCCTTCATCTTTGCATTTCCATGCCCATCCCAATGAACCTTTTCACACATCATTGCCCACAGTCAAATGATACACCTGCCCAGATATGGGAACACAACATAAACATTTATTACACAATAAAGAAAGGTGCAAAAAACATACACATAATCATTTCTCACCCTTGTATATTTCCTTATAACCCCTCTTATGCAAACCTATTCTGGAACTACTCCGCAGTGTCTTCCCTGTGGCTGCCTCATTGGTCTGGGACGACGGCTGTCTTTCAGGTGTAGAAGCTACAAATGTCCTTCTAGGATGCCCTTGACCAGCTCTGGCCCTGGAGGGGCCAGCTGCAGACTGGGCAGCACCCTCCTCGGTGCGTTCAGTCAGCCTTGGCTCAGGCAAGTCCAAGCATCTCGGCAATGGCGGAGTGAAAGGTCTGGGGTCAGGAATGGTGTGATCCTGAGAGAGCACATCATCATCTTGGTCCTAGGAGCCTGCGCCACTCCTCGGGGGCAGCACCTCACCATCACCACCAATCTGAGGGAGCACAGGTCGGTGCTGTGGTGCTACACCGGTAGGTCCCCTGTGGTCCACGGTGGACACAGCCGCGATGGCAACAGTCAGCTCTCGATTGGCATCCAGCTGAGACTGCATGAGAACAGACACAGTCTCGATGCCACCAGAGATGACAGCAGTAAGATGCTCCGTGGCTCCGTGGAGCGCATGAGAACATTCTGAACTTCCAGGGCCGCGGCCATCCTCTCCAAAGCAGCACTCAGACACTCATTCCCTTGCGCTTGTGCTGTAATGGCAGCTGCCACATCCCTAACGAGTTGGAGCATCACAGCTGGACCTGCACGGTCACTCTGGGAGTCCACCATCATCTGCACACTGGCAATGATGGTCCCCATGGTATGCGCAGAGCTGTCCACAATGCGGGAGGCAGACTCCTCCACGCTCCTGACCATTTGTGACAGCCTCTCCGGCACCCTTGCCATTGCCCCCAACATCTGGGAATACATGGCCTCCACCCTTCTTTCATAAGCCCCAGCATCGATGGGCTAGTCTGAATCCTCTTGAGCAGAACTCGCGTGCGCATTCATCCCCCGGAGAGATGGCATCCAAGGTTCTCATAGCCCCTCACCATGCTGCAGCCCGCTAGACCCCGGTGCAACACCCAGTGCAGACCCCGCTGCTATCTCTAACTGATCCAACAACATACTCCCAGTATATGAGCTGGTGCGTGTGAGTGTAGGAAGCAGTGATGTGGTGCTGCAAGCAATATCCCCCTCTTCCTCAGCCAACATGGCACCAACAGATGGAGTGGCCTCCAGGGTGCCGGCATGGCCACAGCTGCCACTGCCCTCAAGGCTGTTGTCCTGCCTTTCCCTCCCATTCGCATCAGTGCTATATCCCTTGTCTTGGCTCACACTCAGGCTCTCATCTGCAAGCACAAATAGCACAAGAGTTGCTGTGAGGGGGAGGTAGGGCATTGACACATGCAGGCTGAAACTTGCAAACTATCATAAGCAAACAAGCAATAGGCGCTAGTGCTTTCAGGGAGAGATGGCATTAAAGGAAGGCCTTCATTTACCCATGCTGCCCACAGCAGGATATCAAAGACCGCTGGCAATAGAGAAGGCAACATGTGGGCCCATTAGTGTCTTCCAGAGGAGTGAGCTGCTGTGTATCTGCCTCACCAACACCAGTTCTTTGTTGCTCCACATAGCTGTGAACAATCTTCGCCTGCACAACAAAGAAGGCTTGCTGAGTAGCAGTGTCATAAGACCTCAGCAATGAGTGCACAAGTGTGTGTCCATGACATGCAACTGTAAATGTGATGTGAAAGGGAGCCTCCATTGTGAGAACACATACGTATATATAACAGGCCTCAACAATCAAATGCTGCTTCAGTGACTATATAGTGAAGGTGATAAATAAGGGAAAGTGAAGGAGAGGGTCGCAGATGGAAGGTGAGGTGTTGGGGGAACATGTACTCACTTTCATCAGGCGAATGATGTCGTTCAGCATTTTGCGACATTGGGTCGCGGTCCAGTCATGAATGGAGGTCCCCGAGACCTCCTCAGCAATCTCTCTCCAGGTATTCATGAACACATCGCTAGTCGTTCTGCCTGTATCAGAGTACAGAACACATCTCCTTTCCTCCTCAGTCTCCATGAGGGTCTCCAGTTCAGCGTCGGTAAATCTGCTGGCCCTCCTTGCTACTGCTGCATTAGCCATGGCCTCCACTCAAACAGCTTTACTGCTCAGAGCCTAGCTGCAAATCCTGGCCTTTAAGAAAGCCAGGGAGTAGCTGGCTTGTTAGCAGCAAATCAGCAGGAGGTGACTTTCGCAGTCCAAATGTCACTCTGCACCCACACCACTGCAAACTGCCAATTCCCGCCAACCAATACCGCTCGGCTCCATTTTTTCAGCAAAAATGCAGAATTTCGATTCAATGGCCGCCGCAACCAATGCGGCGGTAATGACCTGAAAAAAACAGTAGGCGTGTCCCGTTTCGAGCGAAGGTGAATTTCTACCCCCAGTCCTCTATTAACAGACAGAAACATATTGGCTAGGAGTACGATTTCACAATTGTGTCCTTCCATGAAGTGTCCAGAGGGCAAAAGCACAACATTTACCCAATTTTATATCACAGTACAGAAATTTGTGTTGGTCGCCTGTTATATGCTTCGCACGATATTCAATTCCTTCATGGAACTGAATATCAGATGGCTGTATAACAGGTCTCCAATGCAATACCTGCCATTTTGCGCTACTGCCCAAAACAAATATTTACTCCATTATATCTAATAGTATCAATATTTGGGGGGTGAAATTGCCCCCTTTTTAGAGGCCCATTAGCGCCTCCGGGGGGTACTAAAGGGGCAGATGAGACTTTTGCCTGGCGGAGCGGGGCGCTACTGTCTCCCGGGAAATTGGCGGGGAGTTTGCAGAGGCACTGCCATGGCAGCGCCACGCCCTGCAGTTAGTGCTCCGGGCCGCCATGCAACCGGCAATGACATAATCGCTTATGCGGTGACCCCTTACCGCCCCACAGGGGAAATTGCCCCACAGGCCACGAAAATGGCAACACCAGCTTCACAGGTCACGAAGCTGGCCAACATCTGCTCTCGGGGCACTAGTTAAAGGAGAGGGCCGGCTTTTGGGTCAGCTCCGGGATGGTGGCCCTAGTGTGGTCCAGGCTGCCATCGTGCAGCCCAGCACGCCATTTTGGGTGCCAGGCTGCAGGCCCGATCCCACACTGCCCTGATGGTCTAATGGAGGCCTTGCATAGTGCGCAGCGGCACTCCACTTTAAGCGAAGGGGAGGAGCGTTGAAGTGCACTAACACTATGCGGGCTTGACTCACCGCCCCAGTAGTGCCTCGGGAACCGCCCCGGAAGGAAGTGGAGCACGCAAAATTGTTTTGTGGGATGATGGGCAATCAAGTCCCATCATTCTCTCACAAATTAATTTGTAAAATTATTAATTCTGAGTGAAACTAGACATCATCCAAAACTCAGTTGCCCGTGTTCTAACTCGCACCAAGTCCTGCTCGGCTTCTGGTTAAGCAACGCCTCGATTTCAAAATTCTCATCCTTATTTTCAAATCCCTCCATGGTCTCACCCCTCCTATCTCTGTAATCTCCTCCAGCCCCACAACCCCTAGATGTCTGCGCTCCTCTAATTCTGCCCTCTTGAACATCCCTGATTATAATCACTCAGCCATTGGTGGCTGTGCCTTCTGTTGCCTAGGCCCCAAGTTCTGGAACTCCCTGCCTAAACCGCTCCATCTTTCCTCCATTAAGATGCTCCTTAAAACCTACCTCTTTGACCAAGCTTTAGGTCACTTGTGCTACTTTCTACTTATGTGGCTTAGTGTCAAATTTTTTATCTCATAATACTCCTGTGAAGTGTCTTTGGACGTTTCACTACATTAAAAGCGCTATATAAATACAAGTTGTTGTTGTTGTTAAAAAACTCAAGCAAATAATTTTTTTGTGGAAGGGCAGTCCCATCAGAAAAATCTCTGACCCCAACTTTAGGCAACTCTGTAATAACAGGAAGATTAAAGTGCATCTATTCCACCAGCCCACAGGATTCCATCCATCTATTTGGCCACTGTCTGACACTGAACCAGATTGTTCACATCCTTGGTATCCTGCTTAACCCGAAGCTCAGCTTCTGACACCATATCCTCTATATGACAAAGTCCGCCTGGTTTCACCATCTCTGCCTCAGCTTATCTGCTGCTGAAACCCTCATCAATGCTTTTGTTACCTCCAGACTTGACTATTCCAATACAAAAGCAAAATACTGCAGATGCTGCTATTCTGAAATAAAAACAGAAAATGCTGGAAATACTCAGCAGATCAGGCAACATCTGTGGAGAGAGAAACAGAATTAACATTTTAGCGTGATGACCTTACATCGACTATTCCAATACTCTCCTTGCCAATCTCCCTTCATTCACTCTCTATAATTATGAGCTCATCCTAAACTCTGCTGTCCATATCCTAACCCACAACAAGCCCCATTCACTGCTCCATTGTGCACCACACAAGGCTCACTGGCAGGCATCTTAATGCACCTAGAAGTTCCTGGTGGATAGCCATCTTCTATATATATTCGAGGCCTTTGAAGTCCAATTCTGTGCCTTCTGCAGCAGTTAGAATGTGAGCTCTTCCTCTGGTGAGTTGCTTCCCGTGCCATTCTATCCCCCTGCCCTTGCTCCAGTGCACGAGTCCTTGGTGTGTTTCGCTGTGAAGATCTGTCTAGCTTACCCTCTAGACTACGAGGGGTGCCAGGCTCTGAGCTGGTGATGCAAGGGTCAGATCGATTGATGTTCCCTCTTCAATTGTGTTATCCTCCTCTTCCTCTGCTCCCTCAGGACCTTAAAGAGCTTCTGGACCTGAAATGGAAAAGTGGACAGTTCATGACATGGGTAAGCAGAGATAGATGAAAAGCTGCTTAACTAAAGTGCACTATGTCATGCAGAATGATTTTACAATGGGAAGGGATAAAGAGGGTACGATGAACAGAAACCCTGCTGGACTAATCTTTCAGCTTTGTCAGTCACCGTGGGCCTGATTCACCCTGTCCACAGTGTCCAGGACCTCTTCCTCCAGTGAGGACAGGACATGGATTTGCCCACACATGATGTTTGCAAGAGATACAGGGTGCTCCTGCGATATCGAATTTTGTAAAATAGGCACAATGAGATCCAATTTCTATCCAATTTTATAATTTGTAAAAATACCATCAAAGGATGTGCATAAAATAACACCGCACCTTTACCGCTCGATCAAAAGAGTGGCTTTGTCGTGAGGAGGGCAGATTTTTTAAAAATTCACTCTTTTAGTAATTTTGAAGAAGTCCTCATATTTTAAACAAATACAAAGCAAGTATTGTCAATTTATGCACATATTTTGTAGAGAATGGCTTGAAGTATATTTCCGTGCTGTGTGTAATGTGGTAACGAGAATGTGTGACTTACTGTAAGTGATCCTGACTGCATGGGGCAGGTGACCCACTCCAGCAGATGTACAAGAGGCGATAAACACTCTGATAAAGGACTTGTGCAGCTTACCGCTACTGACGTCAGTATGATCCACTTTATTAATAAATGCAATTTTAAAATAAACAATATATGTTTACAGTAAGACCGGCGAACCAAAGGAAGGATATGTGTGTTTTTTAAACTGTTTCCTTTAGAAGTTGCGTATTCAATTCTAGAACAATATATTTGGCAAGGAAGGATTTTCTCCCCTTCTACTTAATGATTAAATCTGTTAAAGCTTTTGATTTAATCATATTAGAAGATTAAGATATTATGGGCCCTGCTTTAAAACGTCTGACAGAAGGCTGCGGGATCACTGGCGGTGGCAGTGGACTGTGAAAGTAAGGTGGCTAGTGCCTGTGACGGGAGAGCCTCACCGATAGCTCGCCAGTGAATGAATGAGCTGAATATATCCCTGGACAGGTGAGCTCACCGCTACCAACACCTTGTACTTATTGCATCGTTCCCTCACTTGCGTTGTGGCAGGATTTTACCGTGTTTGTTTTTTTGAACATCCGCGCTTTAAAAATTGCGATTATGTTGACAATATTATGAACGAAAGTTTGTTTGTTTTTAAGACAACTGTAACAGCCCGGGATGGAAGAGTTAACAGATAAAGACCGTTTGAAAATGGAGGTAGATCAACTTCGTAAAGAATTACCATTAGAGAGACAGCTGGTAAGATCTTCTTTATAATTTCAGAACACTAACATGTAACTTCTTGTAGTTTCCTGTTTCCTGGGACAACAGTTAGCCTTTAACAACCTCCAAACTGGTGTTAAGGTTTATTTCATATAATGAAACCCAAACAGTAAATTGCCTATCAGCATTAATGAAATCTGATTAAAGTTCAAGAATGTGACGAATTAATTAAAATTACAAGCAAATCCAATACACAGTATATTTTAATACCACGGGCTTTGGGCCTGCCTAATATTAACATTGAGTGCCAAATTGTGGGAACAAAATATAAAGTCAAGACAAAACTACTCAGTGTTGTATCTTAACATCAAATATTGCCCCTTTATACAATCTTTTGTCTAATATAAAGTGCACTTTCATTACGAGTACACACAGAAGACAGTGATCTGGCTGTTCGTCATCAAAGTTAGGACTGGTCTCAAAATTCAACAGACTCATGAACGGATCTATAATGTGCTGCATATCTTCAATTATATCTGTAATCTACTAGATAGCCTGTAAATTAAAAATAAGAGATAAAGCATAATCCATTGGAATATGTAACATTGTATAAAAAATATGAAACAATGAAATAGAAAGTTCTAATAGTGAATATTTTATAAAAGTTATTCAAGTCACAGATAGTTACTGTAGATTGATCACCCATAAAGACAAACTATCATGGTTGAATTAATTTTTACAGCACCCCTCATCATAGGCAGTCCCTCAGAATCGAGGAAGACTTGCTTCCACTCTTAGCATGAGTTCTTAGGTGGCTGTACAGTCCAATACGAGAACCACAGTCTCTGTCACAGGTGGGACAGTCAGTCGTTGAGGGAAGGGGTGGGTGGGACTGGTTTGCCGCACGCTCTTTCCGCTGCCTGCGCTTGATTTCTGCATGCTCTTGGCGACTAGACTCGAAGTGCTCAATGCTCTCCCAGATGCACTTCCTCCACTTAGGGCGGTCTTTGGCCAGGGACTTCCAGGTGTCAATGGGGATGTTGCACTTTATCAGGGAGGCTTTGAGGATGTCCTTGTAATGTTTCCACTGCCCACCTTTGGCTCATTTGCCTTGAAGGAGTTCCGAGAAGAGCACTTGCTTTGGGAGTCTCGTGTCTGGCATGCGAGCTATGTGGCCTGCCCAGTGGAGCTGATTGAGTGTGGTCAGTGCTTCGATGCTGGGGATGTTGGCCTGGTCAAGGGCGCTAATGTTGGTGTGTCTGTCCTCCCAGGGGATTTGCAGGATCTTGCGGAGACATCATTGGTGGTATTTCTCCAGCGACTTGAGGTGCCTACTGTACATGGTCCATGTCTCTGAGCCATACAGGAGGGCGGGTATTACTACAGCCCTGTAGACCATGAGCTTGGTGACAGTTTTGAGGGTTTGGTCTTCAAACACTCTTTTCCTCAGGTGGCCGAAGACTGCACTGCCGCACTGGAGGCAGTGTTGGATCTCGTCGTCAATGCCTGCTCTTGTTGATAGGAGGCTTCCGAGATATGGGAAGGGGTCCACGGTGTCCAGGGCTGCGCCGTGGATCTTGATGACTGGGGGGCAGTGTTGTGTGGTGAGGACAGGCTGGTGGAGGACCTTTGTCTTACAGATATTTAGCATAAGGCCCATGCTTTCATACGCCTCAGTAAATACATCGACGATGTCCTGGAGTTCAGCCTCTGTATGTGTGCAGACGCAGGCATCGTCTGCGTACCGTAGCTCGACGACAGAGGTTGGGGTGGTCTTGGACCTGGCCTGGAGACGGCGTAGGTTAAACAGCTTCCCACTGGTTCTGTAGTTTAGTTCCACACCAGCGGGGAGCTTGTCGACTGTGAGGTGGAGCATGGCAGCAAGGAAGATTGAGAAGAGGGTTGGGGCGATGATGCAGCCCTGTTTGACCCCGGTCCAAACGTGGATTGGGTCTGTAATGGATTCGTTGGCGAGGATCACGGCCTGCATGTCGTTGTGGAGCAGGTGGAGGATGGTGACAAACTTTTGGGGGCATCCAAAATGGAGGAGGATGCTCCATAGACCCTCGCGGTTGACAATGTCAAAGGCCTTTGTAAGGTCAAAGAAGGCCATGTATAAGGGCTGGTGCTGTTCGCTGCATTTTTCCTGCAGCTGTCACGCTGCAAAACTCATCCAGCGGCGGCGGGCCTTCACTCCTCGATGATGGCTGGACCTCTCCTTCCCCATAGGTTACAGCACCAGTAGTTTTGTGAAGCCTCAGATGGTCAGCAACAAAATCAGAATGTTGTCAGAGATCATTGGGAGTGCATATTGCTCATCCTAATTTACAGTAAAGATAATGTTAGGATACTAGAAATAGAAAATAAGAATAGAAAGTGCTGGAAATACACTGCATATCAATTAGCATCTGAGGCTGCAATTATACTATGCTACCCTTAGTTGTAAAGTGTGAAGCACAGCCACCAATAGGAACGTAAGAACATAAGAAATAGGAGCAGGAGTAGGCCATTTGGCCCTTCGAGCCTGTTCGCCATTTAATAAGATCATGGCTAATCTGATCAGCTCTCTGATCAGCTCCACTTCCCTGCCCTCTCCCCATAACCCTTTATTCCCTTATCACTCAAAAATCTGTCTACCTCCGCCTTAAATATATTCAATGACCCAGCCTCCACAGCTCTCTGAGGCAGAGAATTCCATAGATTTACAACCCTTTGAGAGAAGAAATTTCTCCTCATCTCAGTTTTAAATGGGCGGCCCCTTATTCTGAGATTATATCCCCTAGTTTTAGTTTCCCCTATGTGGAAATATCCTCTCTGCATCCACCTTGTCGCGCCCCCTCATTATCTTATAAGTTTCAATAAGATCACCTCTCATTCTTCTGACCTCCAATGTGTATAGGCCCAACCTACTCAACCTACCCTCATGAGTCAACCCCCTCATCTCCGGAATCAACCTAGTGAACCTTTTCTGAACAGCCTCCAATGCAACAAGGCCCATGTTGCATTGTCTGGCTGTGAACAGCATTCTCCACACCAGGAGACAGGTCTTTGGATGTATACTATTGTTAATGTGTTTACATTCTACTATCACTCCATTTATCTTTTACCACTTATAATTTGACATTTAATTATTTCAGGTATCTAAGTGTGCAGAGGAACTGAAGGATTACATTGAATCACTGTCTGCAGAAGATCCTTTGGTAAAGGGAATCTCTGAGGAGAAGAATCCCTTCAAGGAGAAGGGTGGCTGTGTGATCACATAAGCCAGACTCAGATATCCTCAGGGTATCAGGATATTTTCTACAGCTTAGTAACCATTAGTACAATGAAACCCTTTAGATGCTAAGCCTGGAAGATGGAAAATTGAGTCATCATTTCGGTTGGCACGACATCTTTAATTTGTTGTTGAATGTAAAAGCATTTCTCTACCTGGTGCAAAAAAACTGAAAATTTGGCAAATTCTACCAAGGATGGTAAGTTACCATTTGGAAAAAAAAATTGATTGCCGATATGTGGAGGCTAACCCCATAAGAAATCACCATTTATTATATTCTGTGCAAGCAACTTATTTTGAAATTACAGTATAAAGTGTACATACCCTGATAACTGATGTGTGTAAAATCTGAACCTGTGTATAGAAATTTATCAATAAAATTACATTATTTCCCACTTCAAATACCATATTTAAAAAACACTGAAGTAATAAAATTTATATTCCTGAAAACTTGTTTGAATGCATCAATTTAATCTTCAATTTCAGCACTGATTTTTTGCCATTGATAGTATATAATCATTGGAATTTATAAATCATACATAAATGGGTTGCAAAATCACATTGATAATACATTTAGCTAATTCAATACAGAATTTAGCAGATCTTTTACTGGCTTTCAGTTTTCATACAGTCATACAAGTATAAAAATGAACTAATACAAATGTTGATGCTCAAAATAAAAGCCTGTTTATAGAAAGTGCACAATGACATTTTGCATTATGGTTTTCCCCATTGTCCAATTTCCAAAGGGAACATTCAGAATTTCATATTATAATTTAAGCTTTTGAGCATCATTTTGCAATGTTTGTTTATAAAGTGCATTTCATGTGAAAAAAAAATGCACTTCACAGAGAAATGTATATAGAACAGAAGCTGAGTCAGTAAGGGAACGATTAGAAGGGGTGACTGAAAACTTGGTGGAAGAGATAAGTTTTGAGAAGATTGTTAAATTATGAGACAGAGGTAGAGAGACAGAGAGGTTTAGAGAGGAAACTGAGATAGAGGAACCCAGGTAGCCGAAAGGTGTAACACCAAAGGTGGAGCAAAGGGAGGGGAGGTGCACACAATGCCAGAGTCAGAGGAATCAAGTGTTACCAAGGGGAAATAAAGGACTGGAAACAATTGCAGTTATGGAGGGAACGTAAACTTAAGGATGAGAATTTTAAAGTTAAAGTGCAGATGGAGGGGCTGGCAGTGTCAGCAGGATGGGTATAATGGATGAATAGAACTTAGTGTGGGGTAGAATACATGAACCAGAGTTTTGGACAATTTGGAGTTTAGAGAGGAAGGGAGGTCAGTGAGGAGAGGAACAGGATTCAAGTATGGACATGATGAATGCACGTATAAGGGCGTCAGTGACAAATTAACAGAGGCGAGCAACCACATTGGTGGTGGAAAGGATATGGGGTTTGAAACTCAGTTCAGGTTCCAACAGGACACCAAAGCTGAGAAAAGTTTGGTTCAGCCCAAAACAATGGCCAAGGTAAATAATGAAATCAGTAGTAAATAAAGAAAGTTTGTTTCAGGGGTCAAGGACAATGATTGTGGTTTTCTCAATGTTGAGCTAAAGGAAGGTATGACTCATCCAGTACTGGATTTCAAATGAGGCAATTAGGTCAAGAGTCAAAAAAAATTATGCATAAGTGGAGTTGAGTGCCATTCATGTATGTGTGGAAGTCCAGCTGGTCCATCATGGCAGTCCATTCAGTTATGTTGCAATTAGGCAAGACAGCCCTCAATGCTCCCCACACATCAGCAGCCACGTAATTTCCCGAGGGAAATAAAACACAGCTAAAAAATCCTAGGCTAATTCAAGGAAGAAATAATTCTGGGAAATTCCTCTCCAACCCCTGAATGCAATCAAAATGAGATCCAGGAGATAACACCAAGAGCTACATCACTCAATAGCCCTTTTATACATAGTGATATCAGCTTCCTCCAAGAACTCGTCCAGAGTCCAGAACATAGAAACAAAGGAAGTAGGTGCAGGAGCAGGCCATTTGGCCCTTCGAGCCTGCACCACCATTCAATATGATCATGGCTGATCATGCAACTTCAGTACCCCACTCCTGCCTTCTCTCCATACCCGCTGATCCCTTTAGCCGTAAGGGCCACCCCTTTAGAATATATCCAAGGAACTTGGCTCAACAACTTTCTGTGGTAGAGAATTCCACAGGTTCACAATTCTCTGGGCAAAAAAGTTTCTCCTCATATCGGTTCTAAATGGCTTGTACCTTATCCTTAGACTGTGACCCCTGGTTCTGGACTTCCCTAACATCGGGAACATTCTTCCTGCATCTAATCTGTCCAATCCCGTCAGAATTTTATATGCTTCTATGAGATCCCCTCTCATTCTTCTGAATTCCAGTGAATATAAGCCTAGTCAATCCAATCTTTCTACATATGTCAGTCCTGTCATCCCGGGAATCAGTCTGGTGAACCTTTGCTGCACTCACTCAATAGCAAGAATGTCCTTCCTCAGATTAGGAAATCAAAACTGTACACAATATTCAAGGTGTGGCCTCACCAAGGCCCTATACAACTGCAGTAAGACCGCCCTGCTCCTGTACTCAAATCCTCTCGCTATAAAGGCCAACATGCCATTTGATTTCTTAACTGCCTGCTGTTCCTGCATGCCTACTTTCAATGACTGATGTACCATGACACCCAGGTCTCTTTGCACCTCCCCTTTTCCTAATCTGTCACCATTCAGATAATAATCTGCCTTCCTGTTTTTGTCACCAAAGTGGATAACCTCATACTTATCCTGCATCTGCCATGCATTTGCCCACTCACCTAACCTGCCCAAGTCATCCTGCAGCCTCTTAGCATCCTCCTCACATCTCACACTGCCACCCAGCTTAGTGTCATTTGCAAACTTGGAGATATTACATTCAATTCCTTCGTCTAAATCATTAATATATATTGTAAATAGCTGGAGTCCCAGCACTGAACCTTGCGGTACCCCACTAGTCACGGCCTACCATTCTGAAAAGGACTCGTTTATTCCTACTCTTTGCTTCCTGTCTGCCAACCAGTAATCCGCGTCAATACATTACCCCCAATCCCATGTGCCTTAATTTTGCACACTAATCTCTTGTGTGGGACCTTGTCAAAAGCCTTTTGAAAGTCCAAATACACCACATCCACTGGTTCTCCCTTATCCACTATACGAGTTACATCCTCAAAAAATTCTAGAAGATTTGTCAAGCATGATTTCCCTTTCATAAATCCATGCTGACTTGGACCGATCCTGCTATTGCTTTCCAAATGCGCTGCTATTACATCTTTAATAATTGATTCCAGCATTTTCCCCACTACCGATGTCAGGCTAACCGGTCTATAATTCCCTGTTTTCTCTCTCCCTCCTTTTTTAAAAAGTGGGGTTACATTAGCTACCCTCCAACCCATAGGAACTGATCCAGAGTCTATGGAATGTTGCAAAATGACCACCAATGCATCTACTATTTCTAGGGCCACTTCCTTAAGTACTCTGGGATGCAGACTATCAGGCCCTGGGGATTGATCGGCCTTCAATCCCATCAATTTCCCAAACACCATTTCCTGACTAATAAGGATTTCCCTCAGTTCACTCAGTTCCCTCTTCTTGCTAGACCTTCGGTCTCCTGGTATTTTCAGGAGGTTATTTGTGTCTTTCTTAGTGAAGACAGAACCAAAGTATTTGTTCAATTGGTCTGCCATTTCCTTGTACCTCATTATGAATTCACCTGATTCTGACTGCAAGGGACCTACATTAGTCTTCACTAATCTTTTTCTCTTCACATATCTATAGAAGCTTTTGCAGTCAGTTTTGATGTTCCCTGCAAGCTTACTCTCATACTCTATTTCCCCCCTCCTAATTAAACCCTTAGTCTTCTTCTGATGAATTCTAAATTTCTCCCAGTCCTCAGGTTTGCTGCTTTTTCTGGCCAATTTATATGCCTCTTCCTTGGATTTAACACTATCCCTAATTTGCCTATTTCGCCATGGTTGAGCCATCTTCCCCAGTTTTATTTTTATGCCAGACAGGGATGTACAATTGTTGTAGTTCATCCATGTGATTTTTAAATGTCTGTCATTGCCTGTCTACCATCAACCCTTTAAGTATCATTCGCCAGTCTATCCTAGCCAATTCACATCTCATACCATCGAAGTTACCTTTCTTTAAGTTCAGGGCACTAGTCTCTGAATTAACTGTGTCACTCTCCATCTTAATGAAGAATTCTACCATATTATGATCACTTTTCCCCAAGGGGCCTCGCACGACAAGATTGCTAATTAATCCTCTCTCATTACACAAGACCCAGTCTAGGATGGCCTGCTCTCTAGTTGATTCCTCGACATATTGGGCTAGAAAACCATCCCTTATACACTCCAGGAAATCTTCCTCCATAGTATTGCTACCAGTTTGTTTAGCCCAATCTATATATAGATTAAAGTCACCCATGATAACTGCTGTACCTTTATTGCACGCATCCCTGATTTCTTGTTTGATGCCATCCCCAACCACACTACTACTGTTTGGTGATCTGTACACAACTCCCACTAATGTTTTCTGCCCTTTGGTCTTTCGCAGCTCTACTCATATAGATTTTACATCATCCAAGCTAATGTCCTTCCTTACTATTGCATTAATCTCCTCTTTAACCATTAACGCTACTCCACCTCCTTTTCTTTTCTGTCTATACTTCTTGAATATTGAATATCCCTGGATGTTGAGTTCCCAGCCTTGGTTACCCTGGAGCCATGTCTCCGTAATCCCAATAACCTTAAAATGAGAGCTCATCCATTACACAAGCTAGAAACTTCCAAAGGTCAATGAATCTCTGTGAAAAGAAGATCCTCCTGAGATCTTCTATGCTTATGTAAATTATATGCATATCCCCTTTTTCTCCCTAATTTATCTGATTAAAATAATTCATCCACATGCATGCAGTCTAGTGTCATCATTTTAAATACTTCAATCAACTTCTAAAGTCTATGCTTTTCTATAATTAAAAAAATAAGCTCTCTCAGCCTATTATGATAATTAAGGGTTTTTAAACAAGGCATATATTTACATTTTTATTTTAAGGATTTAATGGGTAGATATGGAGAAACTTTTTCCTTTGGTGGGGGAGTCTAGAACAAGGGGGAATAGCCTTAAAATTAGAGCTAAGTCATTCAGGGGTGATGTCACTAAGCACCTTTTCGCACAAAGGGTAGTGGAAATCTGGAACTCTCTCCCCAAAAAGCTGTTGAAGCTAGGTCAATTGAAAATTGCAAAACTGATATTTGTTAGCTAAAGGTATTAAGGGATATGAAACCAAGGCAGGTAAATGGAATTAAGGTACAGATAAGACATGGTCTAATTAAATGGCGGAACAGGCTTGAGGGGCTGAATGACCCATTCCTGTTGCTATGTTCCCAGTGGCCCTCCCCTGAACATTATTTAACATCTCTATATATCAGTACTGATAACCTGTGACAATGATGTTCGCAATCAACCTCCTTTCTCCTCTGGTTCACAACATGTTTCGAGTGAACACAAGACTTCCTAGTGGAGTATAACTATCAGACTTTATTGATACTTAGTAAAGGTGATCAGTCTTAACTGTATACAGAGAGTGACTTTTTGGTTTTGCATCTTTCAAGACCTCTGAAATACTGTTGGAAACCAGGATCCTTTATACACTATATTTTGACTACATCAAAGGAAAATGTTATCGGTCAGACTATGATGTATATATTCACAAATCCTTTGAAGACAGACTATTCATGAAAACACTGGTAGCTGTTTAATTCTGAAACTACTTCCATGAAACAATACTTTCTGATGTAACAGTCCCTAAACTCTTTTAAGAAAAAGCTTTACGAGCTAATGGTTTCGATATTCTTGTTTTATTACACTAAAACTGAAGTTACATTTTATTACTAACACTTATTTCCTCACACAAGCACTATAGATATCAGAAGACAAGCCATGCTTTCTCCTCATGACACTTCAGTCATCCTGTTTATATTGGAAAGCCTGGAAAGCCTGTTACTACAAGACACAAAGAAGTTCAACTGTTAACCCTTAACTTCCCAAGATGTCCAACAAATGACAGCAATGTGGAGGAGGGCAACCAAAAGCAAAACCAGTGGAATCAGTCTTTGCCAGGGAGATGAAAGTGCCTTGCAGAAATACAGTAGTAATAGGGGATTCTATAGTGAAGGAAAGAATCAAAAGTACGAACTGATATTTTGCCTCTCAGGTACCAGAGTAAGGTCCAATAGACTTTGGAGAGGGATGAAGAACAGTCAGAAATCATCAAGTAAAAACAGAACATTTTGGAAATAATCAGGCAGCATCTGTTGAGAGAAAATGTTTCAGCTCGATGACCTGTAGATGTGCTGTTGAATAAGCCTTGATAAGTTGCAGTAGTGCATATTTTAGCTGGTACATGCTGTAGCTATGGTGTGTCAGTGGTGGAGCGAGTGAATGATTAAGGTGGTGGATAGAATGCCGATCAAGTGGACTGATTTGTTCTGAAGGGTGTCGCGCGTCTTGAGTATTTTTGGAACTGCACTCATCCAGACAAGTATTCCATCGCACTCCTGACTTATATCTTGAAATTTGTGGACAGGCTTTGCGGAGCCAGGTGGTGAGTCACTCGCTGTAGAATACCCAGCCTCTGGTCTGTTCTTGAAGCCACAGTATTTATGTGGCTGATCCATTCTGGTTAATGGTTACCCCAGGATGTTCAATGATGGTAATACATTTGAATGTCATGGGGAGGTGGTTAGACTTTCTTGTTGTAGATCATCATTTCCTCGCACTTATGTGGTACGAATTTTACTTGCCACTTATCAGCCCAAGCCTGGCTATTGTCCAGGTCTAGCTGCATGCGGGCATGGACTTCTTCATGTTCTGAGGAGTTGAGAATGGAACTGAACACTGTGCAGTCATCATCGAACATCTCCACTTCTGATCTTATGATGGAGGGAAGGTAATTGCTGAAAAAGCTGGTTGGTTGGCTTAGGACACTGTTCTGAGGAACACCTGCAGTTTTGCCCTGGGGCTGAGATGATTGGCCTCCAACAACCAGAACCATCTTCCTTTGTGCTAGGCATGACTTCAACCCATGGAGTGTTTACCCCAATCCCCATTGATTTCAGTTTTATTGGGGCTTCTTGTTGCCGCACTCAGTCAAATATTGCCTTGATGTCAAGTGCATGCACTCTCACATCCTCTCTGGAATTCAGCTCTTTTGTCCATATTTGGACCAAGGCTGTAATGATGTCTGGAGCCGAGTGGCACTGGCGCAACCCAAACTGAGCATCGATGAGCAGCTTATTGTTAAGTTCTGTTTGATAGCACTTGACGACATCGTTTATCAGTTTGCTGATGATTGAGAGTAGGCTGATGGGACGGTAATTGGCCTGATTGGATTTGTCCTGCTTTTTGCTGACAGGACATACCTGGGCAATTTTTCACATTGTTGGATAGATGCCAGTGTTGCAGCTGTCCTGGAACAGCTTGACTAGAAGCGCAGCTAGTTCTGGAACACAGGTTTACATCTGTGATGGTGTTGGGGCCATTGGGGCCAAATTTGGTGCAGGTTGTGCCCGCAGCCGCCGAGGATCCACTGGAAATGTATGTTTTCTGTGCGATTCCTCTGGAACCGCCCATCTGCCATCCAGGTTCCGCCCGGCGCGAGATTGGTCATGGAGGGATCCGCCAACGTGAAGTCATGCCGCTCGCCCATGCTGGATGCTGCAAATCGGCCATTTTGATCAGGGATGCTGGCCTCAGATTGACCTGCTGCCCGCCAGAAGGACCGCTCGCAAAAAGCAGGTCTGACCTGGCCGTGAGTCGGGCAGCAGGGAGAAGGGCTCTGAGTGCTGCAGCGCTGAACATCACGGCTATGGTGTTTAATTTTGATGTGATAAAAGTGACTGAAATGTCTTTAGGCTGATGGAAACTTTTTTCTTTGACCTTGTTGAAAGACCTTCATTGAGACACTCAATGGCAAAGGCAAAATAATTATGAATAAGTGAAAAGTCACATTTTGTCCATCCAAGCTGATTAATTAATTCAGTTACACAGTCCTTCAATAAGTTCTCAGGGAAGCAATACATATCACATAGAGGGTGAGAGGGTTAGGGTTAGAATGATCTATTGTAAGCCTGAGACAGCTGCAGACTCTGGCAACATTTGTATGGGAGGAAAAGTGTATAAAGTTATAGCTATTCAACTTTAGGGGCAGCGCGATTACAGACAAAACTGAGGAAGGACTACCGTCAATAGAACACAGCAAGAGACAAGCACCGCAGTGACTCAGTGGCCTACCATTGAGGCTTCAACGACTAGACTGTCACCATCGCCTTATTTATGTATTGTTCTTTGTACTGCAAGGAAACTACTTCATAAAATCTGTTTTGATTCATCACAAAAAACCTATACCCAGCATGCCTTGTTGTGGTGACAGACATAAGTCTATTCTGAGAGATGTAATTAATCTGACACATCGAATAATCCTCACAGCACCTAAAGCATGTTGCGATGGCCTGATGACCGTACCCATTATACAGTGCAGTCATATGTGGATGGGAAGATATTCCTGATAAAGTAGATTACCTAAGGGACAGACGTGTGTTTCTTACAAGGCACCACATATGACGTTAAAATCAGACACCAAGTAACACAATAACAAAGGTTACATAACATTATTACATTTACAAACATTTACACCACCCCTCTACCCGGCACCACCACCTCTCTACCCCCCCCGAAGCAATGTCCAAACTCCTCTTCCTCGCCCTGCCTGCACCATGGCATCCCGCTCCCCTGCCCCTCACTGCCTCTGGTTGACGAGCTTGTGCAGGACGGAAGCAGGATGTCTGCATCTTGGTGAGAAGGCAGGGGGTGTGACCAAAGGCACCGGGATCTCCTGCCCCTCCGGATTCTGTCTGCCTTGAGGGTGTGAGCTCGGGGACATGCACTCGGCATCCAGAAGCCATCTCTTGCCTCATCGCATCAACGCTCTCGGTTGCACGCTCCGACACAGCGATGAGCCGGTCCATCCTGTCATCATGCTGTTGGGTGAAGGTGGCCATGCTGGAAGCTATCCCAGGCATGGTCTGGTGCATATTGCGACCTATCTGCACGCTTGCCCGTGATAGCTGGACCATCTCCAGAATTGCAGAGAGTCGTGGTGAATCCTCAGGTGCATGCTCGCTGCTGGTGGGTTCTGGCGCCTTGCTTGCCTTCGCGCCACGGCCTCTGCGCTTGGTAGAGCTTGCCAGTGTGGAGTCCGTTCCAAATCCCAGGAACCCGGAGGCTGATGCCGAGGTTCTGCTGACACCTGGCTCACATGGCAGGAGGCTGCTGTCATCCTGTTCCTGCTCTTGGAGCTCAAGGGGCTCAAAGATGGGCCCTTCTCCCTCCTTTCTCTCTTCTTCTTCATGGCTCAGGGTGGCGGAGATGGGCGCGTTGGAAATGGGTGATCTGAGGGGGGGCAGTGGGGAGGTTGGAGGAGGGATCCGATGCCTTGGGCTGGGGGCGACGTCGGCATGGGAAAAGTTGGGGTCTGATGGCTTCTCTGAAGGCCAGAGATAGATGGTGTGCTTGATCCGTGCTGTCAGACTCAACATCTGGAAGTAGAGGACAACATTTCAGTCTGTGGCTGGGGTGGAGGGGGAGTGCTGGTCAAGCTGAGTTGTGAGCTGTGCCATCTCACATTCTGCCAGAAAGGAGTTCCATCTCTACATGGGCACAACAATACTGGGCAACAAAGTGTGCGGTAAACCGTGAGTGCCTTAACATTGCATGACCTTTCATGCCATGAGCATGGCTAAGACCGCAGATTAGTATAACCTTACCATGCTGTAGCACCAAATCTGCATTAACTGTTGTGGTTGCACTTCGGCGGTCACCCACCAATGCCAACGCACGCTCCTCCAGCCTGCTCAATTCGACCATCTCTGCTGGTCCCCCTCCGTTGCACTCAGGCTTGCTGCCTTGGATGCTTTTTTGTTCAGCACAAAGAAACATTGCAGCCTTTATCCCCTTTGCTGATGCCCCCCCACACACACACATCTGGCGCACATCCCTTTTCGCGCTGGACAGGAAGGGCCAAATAAATTTGTACTCACTTTTGCTGCCTCCAGCAAATTGTTCCAACGTTTCTGGCATTGGTCCCCATCCCACTCAACGTTGCCCATTGCGCTCACGATCTCACCGATCTCCCTCCAAATGCATTGGTATTGGGGTGGTGGAGGTTTGCCACGACCATCCCGGGTGAGCTCTTTGTACCTGCGCTCCACTCCGTTACTAACTCCTCCAATTCCTCCTCATTAAACCAGGGAGCTCTGGGCCTGGTTTTGCCGGTCTTCATTGCTGGTTTCTGGCCACTCATCGTCAATGATGAAATGAATGGCTGCTCAACAGATTGTGAGTCTCAATTTCTCCAATTGCTCCCTCTGCAACTCAGACTGCCCCCTCTGCAACTTCCAACTCTCTCCTCTCCAACTCGATGCCGGGTGGTCCGTCTGGTTTTATTCTTATTGTTTCTTGTAGCGGTTTCTTACAACTGAGTGGATTGCTAGGCTACTTCAGAGGGCAGTTAAGAGTCAAACATATTGTTATGGGTCTGGAGTCACATATAGACCAGACTAGTTAAGGAGGGCGGGTTTCCTTCCCTAAAAGGCATGAGTGAACTCGTTGGGTTTTTACAGCAATCCAATAGTTTCATGGTCACCATTACTGATACTAGCTTTTTATTCCAGATTTATTTTTTAACTGAATTCAAATTCATAGACTTCCATAGTGGGATTATGACTTAATGGGGGAGAAATTCAGCTGCTTTGTGGCACCTAGTAGTAACTGCAGGGGACAGTAACGGGGTGATAAGAGTTTACTGACCAGGTGCGGCTAATTCACCGATGCCCGTGAACTTCCCTGGCATCATCTGGAGCGCAGCGTCCTGTTACTGCTCCGGATCAGAAATTCCCTCTCGCCCCCTGGCTCAGCGCTTGCCGTCAACAACAGCAGGAAGAGGAGGTGCTATGCAGTTAGATGGCTGCTGTAGATGCAGTATTGAAAGGCATCAACATCCAGTTTATTTGTAGTCGACAAAGAATGCTGCCTAGTCAGGTTGAGATAGGCAAAAAGCCGTTTTAAGCGATTTAAACATTTTCCTCAAAATTATTCAGTATTATTCAGGTGAGATTTAAAAGTGTTAAATTTCCATTCGTTAACGGGGTCTGTACTGGCACTCAACCTCACCCACTAGTATCAATGTCGGAGGCAACAGAGGCAGAGAGAAAGATTGCAAAATGTGACCAGAGGGAGGAGGGCCAACAGGCTCTGAAAAAGAAGTCTCACCCTCCCAGGGTTTGCTAGCAGCAGTTCTCCTACATCAATTTCATGGAGGAACAGTGTCTTTGACGGCTCCACTTCACCAAGGATGTGGTCACAAAGCTCTGCCACCTCCAGCAACCAGACCTCGAGCCTCAGACTAGGGTGAGAACGTCTCTCTCAATGCCAGTCAAGGTCATTGTCGCTTTCAATTTCTACGCCAGCAGATCCTTCCAGTGTGCACCAGGAGACAAATCTAACATATCATAGTTTGTCGTGCATTGCTGCATCCGTGAGGTCACAGAGGCTTTGCCAGGATAGTGGGCTTCCCCATGGTACAGGGCGCCATTGACTGCACCCACGTCGCTTTGCGGGCACCGCATAACAATCCTGAGGTATTCCATAACCGCAAAGTCTACCACTCACTGAATATACAGTTGGTGTGTGACCACACACAGCAAATCCTCACCATCAATGCCCGCTATCCTGGCAGCAGCCACGATGCCTTCATCCTGTGTCATCTCTCTTCCAGCCACCACATCAAGCTCGCGGCTGGCTGCTGGGAGACAAGGGCAATCTGCTCTCCATCTGGCGCATGACTCTCCTCCGCAACCCGAACACTCGTGCCCAGCACTCATTTAATGACAACCATGCTACCACCATGGACATTATTGAGCAAACCATCGGAGTGCTCAAGCAACAGTTTGGCTGCTTGACCACTCGAGAGGAGCTCCCCAGTACTCGGCTGAGTGGGTGTCCCATTTTGTCATCATCTGTTGCATGCCGCACAACTTGGCCATCATGAGGGTGCTACCATTGCCATCAGGCACAGCTTCACCACCTCAGGAGGTGGAAGAGGGAGACAAGGAGGACAAGGATGAGGAACAGGAGCACGAACAGCAGCGAAGGAGGAGGCAGCCACTCCAGCCTTGTGCAAGAGTGGTCCGTGACCGCCTCATCAGACTTCGGTTCCAATGAATCCGAGACCACATCCCGGTTGCTCAGTACGTCCCCCTCATTTCATCAATTTCTCATTCCATATCACAGCGCAAAGCTCAAATGAGACACACACCAAGTCTGCCACAATGCATTAATAAATTTATCCAAATTCAGTCACCATATATATACAACATTAACTAACCACCCTTATGCAAATCCTTACTTCCCCTCTTTACAGTGCCTTTTCCTAATCTAATGCTTCTACATAGTGTCTCTCCAGTGGCTGCAGCAGGGCTGATAGAAGGCTGCTGAGTGTTGGTGCCAGAGACCAGCTCTCGCCCTGGAAGGCACGGCTGTAGACTACAGGCTGGGCGGTGGCAGTCTGGGCTGGCTGGGTGACAGGCAGCGATAAGGGCAATGGCAAAGTGGCAGTGGTGGGATCAGGAATGCGGTCATCCTGAGAGAGAACAGCAGGTTCCTACTCCACTGATCCACTGCCACTCCTCCGGGGCAGCATCTCAGCAACCCTAGCAATCTGCTGGAGCACAGATTGGTGAGTTGCTGCGACACCGTGAGATTCCCGGTGGACTGTGGTAGACCCAGTGATGATGGCAGCAGTCAGAGCTTGTGTGACATCAAGCTGAGACTGCATAAGAGTAGTCTGAGACTCGATGCCACCAGCCATTGACTGCATGACAGCACTATGACGTTATGTGGCATCCAGCTGAGACTGCAAGAGAACAGTCTGAGACTCAATGCCATGAACCATTGATTGCATTACAACACTAAGACGTTATGTGGCTTCCGCCTGTGCTGCATTGGATGCTGCCACATCGTCCATGACACGCATCATGAGGTCTGGGTCCCCAGGGTCTCTCTAGGAGTCCACCATCATCTGCAGAGTGGAAATGATAGGCTCCATGGTGTGCGCAAAGCTCTGTTCAATGTTGGAGATGGACTCGTCCATGCTCCTTAACATTGGGGAGAGGCTTTCGGACACCCTTGCCATTGCACCTATCACCTCCCAGTGCATGGCCATCACCCTTCTTGTGAACACCTTCCCATTGAAACCCTCATCTGAGTCCTGTGCAGCAAAATTGCACGCGAACTCGCCCTTTGGGGAACTGGCTCCTGAGCTACTCTTTCCCCCTGGCCTTGCTGCAGTCCGCTCATCCCCGGTGCATCACCCAGTGCAGACCATTCTATTAAACTTGCCTCTAAAGATCGTGGAGTGCCAGTATCTGAGGTGGTGCCTGCGGGTGAGAGAACCAGTGATGCTACGCTTTGCTTCTCCTCTTCTCCTGCCTCACTCTCACTGAGTGGCTCAGAAAGAGGCTGGACATCTGGTTGTTGATTATCTGAAACATAAAGGCACTGGTGGGCTGGACATGTCATCCACATGGATGAGTCAAGGATCCCTCGTCAGCTTCTTCACGGCGAGCTCTGTGAAGGCCAAAGACACCAGGGGCGCCCCCGCAAGCACTATAAAGATTGCATTAAGGCTAACCTCCAGTACTGTGGCATCCGACCAAAGAACCTCGAGAATACAGCAGCTAACAAAATCCAGTGGCGAACCCTCACAAGGACTGCTTGCCAGACCTTCGAAGAAAGCTGATGTCAATGCCTGCGGGACACTAGAGATAGATGACATCAGGTGGCAGTACTGTCAGCATCAGGCACACTAAACTTCCCTTGTCCGGTGTGCAAGAGACTATGAGCATCCAGAATTGGCCTATACAGCCACTTGAAGATACATGCCATTGATGATTAGCACAACAACATCTTTGTTGGATACGACAGACTGCCAAGAGATAAAGGCACAAGACTCACATTGAGGTGAGGGCAGGGGGGCAGGAATGGAGCAAGGAAAGTGAGAAAGATTTCTGTTGTGAAGCATGTGGTATCTTGAGACACAGTAAATACAGACAACTGTACAACATGGCTTCTGGGTAAGAACTGCCCTGTACATGGCTTTATTATTATATACATCAGTACGCCACCAGGTAACTCTATTACACTTCTCCCTCCTTATTGAAGAAGTTAATCATTGCAAATAATCATTGTAGATGCCTTGCATAGTATTCACAAATCTTGGATACATTTCTCAAATGGAACCCATTATATGTTTCCAAATTCTACTATAGAATTCTGTAACAAAAACAAAAGATATGAACTTATTTTTCATATTAAACTTAACCACTGGTTTTCTGTTTCTAAGAGGATACCTTCTTTCTTGAACAGAACTTTTCTGATCTTGTTGTAGCACATTGACTCATTCTAGGCTGAGCCTGAGAAGAGCTTTTCTCCAAGAGCTGACCTTGATCTACATTTGGACTCTCTATGCTTTCAGACTGTTTGTCTGCCTGACTTGGACTTAGACTTAAATTCCGGCTTTCTCTTGGACTTGTTTCTGGTACATCTGCTATAGGATTTGCTACTGGAACTCTACTTATAACAAGACTATCTGACTCATCAGAATAAATTGAATCATTCCAACTTTCAACTCCTTCCACATCTATAGGTAAGATTTGATCAATGTGAACAAACCTAACCTTTCCATGATCAAACACCTTGACCAAATATGTGCGAGGGCCACATATCTTCACTATTCTTCCTGGTAATAACTTTAACTATTTATGGTGATGGTTCTTCACTCTAATCTTCTGATTCAGCTTCACACTTCTCTCTCTATCTCTATCTTTAACATGACTATGTTTCTGCCTTGATTGTTTTTCTTATCCTGACTGCCAAGTTTGGCTTTAACAACGAGAACTTGGTTTGTGGCTGTCGTTTGAGAAACAACTCTGCTGGTTTTTGACCAGTAATGTTATGAGGAGTATTCTGATTTGTAATCAGAAAATTTGCCAGTTTGTAATCAAACGACAACTACCGTTTCTTTGGATTTGGATCCAACATTTAGTTGATGAGCGCACGTTTGACAATTTGTACTGTGCGCTCTGCTGTACCATTTGAAGCAGGGTGGTACAGTGGAACTTTGGTATGTTTCACACCATTTCTGCTCATAAACTGTGTGAACCCTTCGAACAAAATTGCGGCCCATTATCAGACACAATTTCATCTGGGCGGCCGTATGAAGAAAACAATCTTCACAAATTGTCTAGTGTTTGGCTTATTGTTATTTTTCGCATCAGAAACACCTCTACCCACTTCGAGTGACTATCTGTCACGATGAATAATTGCTGTCCTTATAGCTCAGCAATATCTACATGTAACCTTTGCCACACCCTGGGAGGCTATTTCCATGGATGTAATTATACTGATGTTGGTTTCTTGCTTACCGATTGATATGTTCTACATTGATTGACAATGTACTCTATCTCTTTAGCTAAACCTGGCCACCATAAGTAACAGCATGCAAAACTCTTGGTCAAGCACATTCCCAAGTGCTGATCATGAAGATCTCCTGACAATTTAGACCTAAATCTATTTGGGATAACCAGTCTTGCTCTCCACATGATACAATCTTTATCCACTGACAATTCATCCCTATGATTGAAGTATGGATGAATATCTTCCTCGGATTCTTGATTTAGCCATCCATTGGGGGAGGGGGGGGGAGGGTAAACAGCTAGAGGTCGTGGTCCATATCGGGACCAAGGACATAGGTAAAATGAGGGATGAGGTCCTACAGGGAGAATTCAGGGAGCTAGGAAGAAAATTAAAGGGTAGAACCTCAAAGGTAGTAATCAGCGGGTTACTACCGGTCCCACATGCTAATGAATATAAGAATAGAAGGATAGAGAGGATGAATACGTTGTTAGAAAGTTGGTGTAGGAGGAAGGGCTTTAAATTCTTGAGGCATTGAGACCGCTTCTGGGATAGATGAGACCTGTATAAACCGGACGGGTTGCACCTCAACAGCGCCGGGACCAATATCCTCACGGGGAGTTTTGCTAATGCTGTTGGGGAGAGTTTAAACTAGCTTGGCAGGGTGATGGGAACCTGAGAACAAATTCAAAAGGGAAGGAAGTAAAGCAGAAGTTGGATAGCAAGAATCTAGAAAGCAAATCTGTAAGAAACAAGGAAACAAGGCTTAGTAAGTAGTAAGCAAGGAGGTCTTCCTGTGCTAAATGGCATATACTTAATGCAAGAAATATAATGAATAAGGCGGATGAGCTAAGAGCACAGGTAGACACTTGGGAGTATGACATTATAGCCATTACCGAAACATGGCTGAAAGAGGGGCAGGTTTGGCAGATCAATATTCCTGGCTACAGGATTTTTGGACAAGATAGAGAGGGGGGTAAAAAGAGGTGGGGGTGTCGCAATACTGATTAAAGAAACTATTACAATGGTGATGAGGGATGATATTTTAGAGGGACCATCAAATGAGGCCATATGGGTCGAATTGAAAAATAAAAAAGGGGCAATCACACTGCTGGGCATGTATTATAGACCCCAAACAGTGGGAGGGAGATAGAGGAGCAAATATGTAGGCAAATTGCTGTGAACTCCAATAACCATAGGATAGTAATAGTAGGGGATTTTAACTATCCAAATATTGATTGGGACAAATTTAGTGTGAAGAGTATAGAGGGTGCGGAATTCTTGAAATGCATTCAAGAGAAGTTTTTTAATCAGTATGCAGCAAGCCCAACAAGAGAGGGGGTGGTTATGGATTTAGTTTTGGGGAATGAAGCTGGGCAGGTTGAAGGGGTATTAGTGGGAGAGCACTTGGGTGCCAGTGACCATAATCCAGTCAGATTCAAGTTGGTTATGGACAAGGACAAGGATAGGCCTGGAATAAAAGTTCTGAATTGGGGAAAAGCTAATTTTGCTAAGTTAAGGAGTGATTTGGCCATAGTGGACTGGAAACAGCTACTTGTGGGTAAATCAGTGTCCGAACAGTGGAAGGCATTCAAGGAGAAGATCCGCAAGGCTCAGGCCAAACATGTGCTTTTAAAAAAAAAAGGCTGGGAAAAATAATTCTAGAGCCCCCTCGATGTCTAGGGACTTACAGGGGAGGATTAAGAATAAAAGCGATGCTTATGTTATATACCAATGGCCAAATACTACAGAATCTTTAGGGGAATATAGAAAGTTATGAGGCAAAATTAAAAAGGAAATTAGGAATGCTAAGGGAGAGCACGAGAAATTATTGGCTAGTAAAATTAAGGAAAACCCTAAGATGTTCCATAAATATATTAAGAGTAAGAGGGTAACTAAAGAAAGGGTAGGGCCTATTAGAGACCATGAGGGTAATCTTTGTGTGGCGGCGACAGATGTTGGTAAGGTTCTTAACGAATACTTTGCATCTGCTTTCACAAAGGAAAGGGGCAATGCAGATACTGCTATCGAGGAGGAGTGTGATATTCTGGATGAAATAAATATAGTGAGAGAGGAAGTATTAAGAGGTTTAGCAGCTTTGAAAGTAGGTAAGTCCCCAGGCCCGGATGAAGTGCATCCCAGGCTGTTGAGTGAAGTAAAAGAGGAAATAGCAGAGGCCTTGACCATCATTTTCCAGTCTTTATTGGATCTAGGCATGGTGCCGGAGGATTGGAGGACTGCTAATGTAGTACCCTTGTTTAAGAAGGGATAAAGAGATAGGCCGAGTACTTACAGGCCTGCCAGCCTAACCTCAGTGGTGGGAAAATTATTGGAAAAATTCCTGAAAGACAGGATAACTCTACATTTGGAAAGGCAAGGATTAATTAGGGACAGTCAGCATGGATTTGTTAAGGGAAGATCGTGTTTGAGCAACCTGATTGAATTTTTTGAGGAGATCACCAAGAGGGTCGATGAGGGTAGTGCAAGGCTTTTGATAAGGTCCCACGTGGTAGACTGGTCATGGGATACAGGGCAAAGTGGCAAGTTGGATCCAAAATTGGCTTGGAGGTAGGAAGCAAAGGGTAATGATTGATGGCTGTTTTTGTGACCGGAAGAATGTTTCCAGTGGGGTTCTGCAGGGCTCAGTACTGGGTCCCTTGCTTTTTGTGGTATATATCAATGATTTAGATTTGAATATAGGGAGTATCATTAAGAAGTTTGCAGATTACACTAAAATTGGCTGTATGGTTGATAATGAAGAGGAAAATCATGGGCTGCAGGAGCATATCAATTTACTGATCAGGTGGGCAGAGCAGTGGCAAATGGAATTTAATTCAGAGAAGTGTGAGGTGATGCACTTTGGGAGGGCTAATCAGGAAAGGGTATACACATTAAGTGTAGGCCACTTAATAGTGTAGATGAACAAAGGGACCTTGGAGTGCTTGTCCACATATTCCTGAAAGTAGCAGGCCAGGTGGATAAGTTGGTTAAGAAGGCATATGGAATGCTGGCCTTTATTGGCTGAGGCATAAAATATAAGAGCAGGGAGGTTATGCTTAAATTGTATAATACTTTGGTTTAGGCCACAGCTGGAGTACTGTGTGCAGTTCTGGTCACCGTATTATAGGAAGTGTTATATATATATACTTGTATTTACTCTGTACAGCCACCAGAGGGCTCATCCCCTGGAGTCCCAAGGGATCCCATAATCCCTTGGGAGTACAGGTATTTAAGGAGGCTTCACAGATTGGAGAGGCACTTTGGAGACGTGCAATAAAAGACTAAGGTCACACTTTACTTTCAGCTCACAGTGTTCAGTCTGACTCTTTCTCCATACACAACAGGAAGGATGTGATTGCACTAGAGAGGATGCAGAGGAGATTTACTCAGATGCTGCCTAGAATTTAGAATCTTAGTTATGAGGACAGATTGGATAGACTGGGTTTGTTCTCATTGGAACAGAGGAGGTAAAGAGGATACCTCATTGAGGTGTACAAAATATTGAGGGGCCTGGACATAGTGGATAGTAAGGGTCTATTTCCATTGGTGGAGGGGTCTAGTACAAGGGGACATAGTTTTAAGATGGTTGGTTGAAGGTTTAGAGGGGATTTGAGGGTGGGGGGGGCTTCTTTGCGCAGACGGTTGTGGGAATCTGAAACTCACTGCCTGGAAGAGTGGTGGATGCACAAACCCTCACCACTTTTAAGAGATGGTTGGATGGGCACTTAAAGTGCTGTAACCTGCAGGGTTACGGACCTAGAGCTGGTAATTGGGATTAGACTGGCTGACCTTTTGTTGGACGGCACAAATGTAATGGTAAGTTCTGCAGAGAATTGAATATGGCCAGGGTGATCTCCTGGACTAGTTTTGATCGCCTGGATGGGTCGGAGAGGAATTTTTCCAGATTTTTTTCTCCCTAATTTGGCCTGGGCTTTTATCTGATTTTTGCCTCTCCCAGGAGATCACCTGGCTCCGGTTGGGGTGGGGTATAGCATGTTTCAGTGTAAGGGGTGTCGCAGTTGTGTGAGGCGGACTAGTTGGGCTGGGTGCGCTTTGCCTTTCCGTCATTGTTCATAGATTTATATTTAACCTTTAGGGCTGCTGACCAAGGGCCGTGCGGCTCTTTGTCGGCCGGCGTGGACACGATGGGCCGAAATGGCCTCCTTCTGCGCTGTAAATTTCTATGTTTCTATGTTTCTATTTCCTATGAAATCATACACCTTTGACATAACTGGGTCACATTTAGTTGCCCAAACAATCTCTGCTGTGACTGACAGTTCATCAATGTATGAGAAATTGCTCTCCACTTCCTCTCGGGGGCGATAACCCAAAATTTTGCTGCTGGATTGAGACATCTGCGCCAGGCACATGATGTCTTGCCTCGCCTCGGTTACCACCCCCAAGCGGATTGATACCGAATTTTGACCCGTCTGCCTTCACAAATGGACAGCTTTAAGTGATATGTTGTCCCAGGCATGACCTCAATGCATGGACTTGCATGACTTCAATGCACTGTTACTTTGGCCAGTTGCTGAGGCCTTGGGGCCCAACTGCCTTTTTCTTTCAGTCTGCAGCCGATTCATCTCGGTTGTCTGATGACTGGAAATGGCACAAAATTTTTAGGAGTATCAGTCGGCCATATCCATCGATATAGCTGTCTGACAAGCTAAATCAAAGTCAAGTTAGAGTTTGTCAACAATTTACCTCTGAGTCATTCATTTTTCAACCCACAAACAAAACTTGGTCCTGAAAATTTCTGAAATGATAGTGAATGGATATGTTTTTTAATGCTACAATTTACTCAGTGATACCCTAGTCATTTAATTGATCACGTGTTCTAAAACGATAACTAGCAGCAATTTCCAGGGGCTCAGGATTGTGGTGCTGTTGGTTAGAACCTCCTTCAGTGGTGTGTCTTTTGGAATAGGCACATTTTGCAGGATTTCATACAACTTGGGGCCTACTTCTGTCAAGAAAATAGCCCATTTCATTTCTAAAACTGCCCGGTTATGGTTTGCATCATCGGGGACTTCAACGATAATATTCACATTGCTAGCCACTCCATATATGGTTCGAAAGTATCTCGGTCATGATTGAACTTGCCCAATCACCGTATTATTCCCGTAGGCGTGACCATCTGGACTCTGGCAATGTCAGTCATGTGTGCTCAAAATTTATCTCGGATTTTCTATTTCTCTACAAAACGAAGAACCTCAACAGTCCCTCCATCGGTTGGCAGGATTATCCTCCAACAAAAATTTCAGCTTGGGAATCCAAAATTGCATCCTCATCGCCAATTCTGTGGTATCTTGAGACACAGTAAATACAGAAAACTGCACAACATGGCTTCTGGTTAAGAGCTGCCCAAACATGGATTATTTATTATATACATCAGTAGTCCACTAGGTGGCTCTATAACAAGAGGGGAGTGGGCGGATTACTGGATTCAGTTGCTTGCAGGTCGCCTTCACAGTCAGCAATGCTGATATTGAGGATCTCCACAATGATGGAACCTCCCCTTTAAGAGCTGGAAGAAGCCAATGTGAAGGATCATTCCCGATTGTATCGCACCTGAAATTCATTATCGCTCTGCTGGTAGAACCACTGTAGCGCCCTAGTGAGGTCATGAGCACTTGATTTAGTGCTCCAATTCTTTGCTGGAGCGCTAATAGCCAATTTATGGAAGCTCAGAATCATTACCACCTGGCACTATTATTTCAACATTTCAAAAATGGAGCAGTACCAAATTTCTAGCTCAATCTCTTCACCTCTGGATTGTTAATCCAGTAACATAACCACTATACTATCGGACGTGGTACTAAAATCTCTGGAATGAGGCTTGAACTCACAAACCTCCTGACTCAGTGGTGAGAGTGCCAGCACTGAGCCAAGGCTGACATGTCAGGATTGCTCATGGTGTCACTAACTAATCAGTATAAGAATAGTAAGATAAGGGAGTTAAATATGTGGCTGGAGAGATAGTGTCGGAGGAAAGGATTAAGATTCCAGGGACATTGAGGGAACAGTTCTGGGGCAGGAGTGGCCTTTATGAGATGGATAGATTTCACTGAAACAAGACTGGGATTAATGACCTCATTGGGACAGTAATTAGTGTTTGGGGAGTTTTAAAATTAATGCGGCAGAGGGAAAAGGAAAAAAAATATGATGAAGCAGAAAGGAAAGCAAAGGCAACAAGGCGTGTAGGAAAGATACAAGAGGAAAAACAAAAGTTGTAATGAACACTTCAGAAGGAGGAGGGATTAAAACAAGTAATATTGCCAAACAGACAGAGGCAGGTTTGAGATGTATGTTTGTAAATGCATAAGGTTTTGGAAAAAAAAGTTATGAGTTAAAGGGGCAAATTGCTATGAGGAATATGATAAAATAGCAATAACAGAGATGTGACTTATGCCAGTGGAGGACTGGGAGCTGAATATTCCTGGTTACAAAATATTCAACAAAAAGGAGTGTAAATCAAAGATTCCTTTACAGCACTAGACCATAGTGATTATATAAGAAATGGTGCAAATGTTGAATGTATGTGGTTAGAGTTAAGGAATAACTTGGGACTAGATTTTCCATTATTTTTGCATGCATACCATCCACTTAACATCCATTTTAACGCTGAAATGAGGTGCATCGCCCATATATCACCCATTTAGCCACAAAATGGAAACTGACGCCCATTTCTCAGTCACTTATTGTTGAGCTTTATTTTCCGCATGTTCATAACGCCGAGAAAAAATAATATCGCCTGCCCACTTTTTTGGGGCGGAATCATCAGAATGAGCAGTACCAACCACCATAATATCGCCCAGCGTTACTTTCGGCACGTAATTAACGCCGAGATTTAATAATACCGACCACCCACTGTGTTTTGTCGTAAATGTTGTGTATCTGTAAAGCATGCACTCCCATGTTCCGTCACCAGGGAGCGCATACCTTGAAGTCCCAAGGGATCCCAGCATTCCTTGGGAGCACTGTAAATAAGACGGCCCCTAAGGCCTGTTCCTCACTCTGGAGTGTCTTAATAAAGACTGAGGTCACTGTTACTTTAACCTCCCTGTGTGCAGTCTCATCTGTGTTAGGAACACAATAGTAAAGATCACGTTTGCCGAAACTAACGGCCAGTATATCGCCCATCCTTACTTTCGGCATCTCGCACACATCTCGCCGACAATATCGTTCACCGAAAAAAACGCCTGGAAAAAGTTGAACTAACAGGAACTACTCACAGCGGTATGGACGCCATGTTCTAAATCGCAGGTCGCATCATTTAAAAAACTGCTCTGCTTCAACCTCGGGGGTGTTCGGATGTACTCTGGAGGTCTTTGGAAGTGATGTGAACATCTGAACAACCATCTTTTCATACTGTGGACGATTGGAATTTACTAGATGTCTTAGTGGGGACATTCATCCTTTGTGAGCAATCGGTGGAAAACAGATAGCTATTGGAATGGGGCCTGTCATTTCTCACTCTCTCTTGATGACCACGCATGTGCGGCAGACTCGAGATGGCACAAGGTACACTCGACAGCATCATGTGCTGAAAGGAGTTCTGGGGAGTGTTGTGCCTTGGGTGTCTCTCTCTGGGCTTCTGTCCTCACAGCTTAAGCCTGGCCTGTGAGGTACCCTGAGTGCTGCAAGAGCACCCCTGGAGAGACTGTGTCCACAGCTTATGAAGGGGGGTTTGAGACTCGTGCGTCCCCACAGCTTATGACTAGCCTGTGAGGCACCTGTGAGTGTCAAACACTCCTAACCCCTTTCTTCCCTAGCCTGTGGCACACAGTTGAGAGTTTTTGAGGCGCTCCTGGCTTCCCTTACACTGTTCTGACACAAGACTCACGATCAGGAGATGTAATACAACAGAACTGAGATGAGGCGATTCCAAGAGGAACTTTCAGCTTCCAATTTATTTGACAAGGTGTATTTCAACAAACAACAATACACCAACAAAACAATCCCCCTAAATCCCACTAAACAGACACAACGAAAATGTTTACACAAGTTTAACAGCAGTGCAATGCCCAACCTCCCACCTTCCTGACCTAACTGAGTTGGGAGTTCTGGGGACCAGAGATTCTACTCACCACAGCCTTTACAGTCTTTCCAGGTCCTTATGCAGGCCTTAAGAAAACTAGGGAACCCAAAACAAACCGAGGGCCTACACAATGGCTACAAGAGGCCCACACCCTGCCAACCCAATTAACAACTACTCAACCCTTGATTAGGTTAACATCAGGGATGGCCAGTGGAAAACCCCCCACAAAATCCAACACTGCTGCATTTTTCAAAAATCACAAGCCCACCAATGGGAAGGATTTATTTCAGCACGAAGTCTGGCTGGATAACTGGATATAAGAAGGGGTTTCTGCCCCGACAAGTTGTTCCGTTCTCGTGTTCCAGCAAGCAGTCAGCCTTTCGACACAGAAGGAAGATCAGTGTCCGAAGACACCGAAGACAGAAGAAGCAAACCACCATCCCGAGACATCATCAGTTCAGCCTCCTTTTCAGGGTTCTCCTTTTGCTATCTTCAGGATCTTGAAGTTACTTTTTCGGTTGTGATTTTCTTGGAAACTTGGTTGTTGTTGCGTCTTGTTGTTGTTGTGGATCTACCTGAGTCCAGCTCTCAGGGGAAGATCCTTGTGGAAAAAGAAAAGGTTCAGTCTCCAGTAGCGAAAGGAGGCTGAACTGATGCCGTCTCGGGATGGTGGTTTGCTTCTTCTGTCTTTGGTGTCTTCGGACACTGGTCTTCCTTCTGTGTCGAAAGGCTGACTGCTTGCTGGAACACGGGAACGGAACAACTTGTCAGGGCAGAAACCCCTTCTTCTCTCCAGTTATCCAGCCAGACTTCGTGCTGAAATAAATCCTTCCCATTGGTGGGCTTGTGATTTTTGAAAAATGCAGCAGTGTTGGATTTCGCGGGGGGTTTTCCACTGGCCATCCCTGATGTTAACCTAATCAAGGGTTGAGTAGGTGTTAATTGGGTTGGCAGGGTGTGGGTCTCCTGTAGCCATTGTGTAGGCCCTCGGTTTGTTTTGGGTTCCCTAGTTTTCTTAAGGCCTACATAATATCCTTGTCATGTATCTTACATTATTATATATAACTGTATCCTAACATGCTATACATGACTGTAGTAAGATATGACCTGTAACCACCAGCATACCTTACCACCAGGGGTGCACTTGCAAGAGACAGGTATATAAGGACAGGTCTCAGGCAAGTGCAGCATTCCAGAGCTGCGAAATAAAGGTACAGGTCCAGAGTGACCTTGACTTCACTACATGCCTCGTGTGAATCTGTACTGAGGGGACAGGACTTTACAATCCCTACATAGTGTAAACGTGGGGGAAACAATAGCCCAGTATCGGTGATGAGTCAGTCCCGAGTTTTTGAGCGAGGACACTCCCATTGGCTTGGAGTCCCTTGCTTCGGGCTGACTCTGTCCCACCATTGGCCCTCCGGTGTCCTCCCTCGTCCAATCACTGCCCTGCCAAGGCTACACTGTCTCGGTTTCAAACCACATCTGGTTCTGGGTTCCCTGTTCCTTCCAGGACACTGGCCTGCTGTTTTATTGCAGCACAGACAGATCCCACAGCTCTTTTCCTTCTGGGTAAAATGAGGGGTTTTTGTCCTCCCCTACAGTGCCCAATATAAGACATGCCAGACTGATGAGGAGGACCAGACTTTACATCCCCGCAAGTACAAGAACAAGCGGTCTTACCTCGACTTGACCGACACCACCTGCCTTCGGTGACTGTGCTTCCACAAAGAGGTCATCAGTGAGATATGCCAGCTCATAAGGGGAGATCTGCAGCCTGCCAACACCATCAGTACTGCACTGTCCGTCGAGGTCAAGGATACCGCGGCACTGTCGTTCTACACGTCGGGTTCCTTTCAGGCCTCAGCTGGCGACATTTGCGGTATGTCTCAGCATGCCACACATTGTTGCATTAGACAGCTCACTGAAGCCCTTTACACACGCAGGATGGACTTCAGACTGCGAAGGGAGACTCAGACTGAGAGGGCTTTAGGATTCTACCGAATTGCTGACTTCCCCAAGGTGCAGGGAGCAACAGACTGTACGCACATCGTGATGCGGGCACCTTTTCAGGATGCAGAGGTTTTCAGGAACCGCAAGGGATTCCACTCCCTGAATGTGCAACTCGTTGTCGACCACCAGCAAATTATTATGGCAGTGAATGCTACATTTGTGGGCAGCGTCCATGATGCTCACATCCTGCGTGAGAGCGCTGTATCTGACTTGTTTACCAATCAGCCACAAGATCAATGCTGGATGCTTGGTGACAAAGGATATGACCTCGCCACCCACACCGAAGCCGAGAAACGATACAATGAGAGCCACAGAGCCACTCGCAATATTGTCGAGAAAACCATTGGAGTGCTTAAGCAGCACTTTAGATGCCTGGACCACTCAGGAGGCGAGCTACAATAACACCCTGAGCAGGTAGCTCAATTTGTGATGGTCTGCTCCATGCTGCACAACTTGGCTATCAGGAGGGGACAAGAATTGCCAGAAGGATCTGACGGTCCACCTCAGGAGAGAGAGGATGAGGAGGTGGATGCTGACATCGAGCCAGACAATCAGGCTGATGCTGAAGCCATGCCCTGCCCCACTGTAGACCAAAGTACACTGCCGACCTCAGGAGGCTGGCAGGACCATGTGAATTCGGCGCATCCCTCACTGATGCGTTGTGGGACGTCTTCGTAATTGGCATCGGTCATGAGGCCCTTCTTCACAGGCTACTGTCTGCCGAAACCACCGTCACTCTGCAGAAGGCCATCAGCATCAGCCAGACGTTCATGACCTCAAGCTGCAGCTCCAAGCAGTTGATGACTCAAACTCAGGACTCAAACCCGGCAAATACTGTAAATAGAATGGCGCCTTTCACAGGCAGAACTGTTGAACGTGAATCTGCCCAGGGCAGAGCGTACAGGCCGCCAAGTCCTTTAACTCAGAGTCTGCCGAGGGGTGCAAACGTAAGTCGAGTAACACCATGCTGGCATTGCGGAGGTAATCACAGGGCTCATCAGTGTCGGTTCAGAGACTATGTGTGCAAAGGCTGTAGCACAAAGGGCCACCTCCAGCGAATGTGCAAAACAGCTGTGACTCACCACGTGGAAGAGGAGTCAGCAGATGGCTGTGAATCCAGCGCGGATTACAAGGAGATGGCTAGAGAGGCAGCTCAGTCCCAGGACGAAGTGTATGGAGTATATATCTGCATCACAGATTGTCCTCTACTTATAATGGAAGTCGAGATAAATGGCGTTCCAATCTTCATGGAAGTAGACACGGGGGCGAGTCAGTCAGTAATGAGCCTGGAAGCCTTTGAGAGGCTATGGAACGATCAAGCTGAATGACCAATGCTGGTCCCGGATCAGGCAAAGCTGCGCACCTACACCAAGAAACTGATATCAGTTGTTGGTAGTGCGGATGTAAGTGTATCCCATGATACCACTGTGGATTGTTTCAGGTAATGAACCAACGCTACTTAGAAGAAGATGGATGGGGAAGATTCATTGGAACTGGGAAGACTCGATCCTTCCAGCGATTGATGTCCCCCGTGCTCAGAGGCAGAGCAAGCCCCCAACTTCGGCTGGACCAGACACTGGAGAGCAGATCCACGCAGCCCCCGAGGCATAGACCGCTCATCACGACTGCGTGGTGATGATCCGGCCGAGATGACCCAAATGCACCTTACTGGTTTCAGTGGCAGGACTCCTGGGGAGGAAGATTGGATCTGAGGGCGCCTTCCCAGATTCAGTAGCAGAATCCCTGGGAAAGAAGATCGCGGCAGTCGACATCATGGACAGGGAAAAGATGGCGTCCAAACCATGAGGTGCAGCGCTAATGGAGGAACGACACGTGGTTCCACACAAGGAAGACAATTGGGGTAAAAGTAGTAAGGCCATTTTATAGGAGGCCAGCAACCCGCCATTTTTGAATGAACTGCTTGAAATTGGTAACCAATGTAAAAGTCAAGCTATAATGAGCAAAATGTTGTTGAGAATGTCGGGTGCAAATTGCAATCAGCCAATGTGGCAGGCGAACACCTAACGGTTGTATACAGGTCCAGCGGGCTACCCAATGCTGTAGCTTGCATCCCCGGGACCAGAATGATGTACCATAAAGCGCTCCCACAGCTGTCAGAAGTAGACAAGCCGCAGAGTAAACGATCCCCGGAGAGCAGAGGCACCGGTCGCGATACCCTGCCTCAGATCAGTTTACCACTGCAAGCACCCAATGGCATGAACCACCACGGGCCAGAAACAGTCAACTGTGCCTATGCTCGCAGTCGGCTACTGTCACCCACCACCCGGGTGGAAAAGGCACAGCCCTCAAACCCACTCGCCACCACGGCAATGCCCAAGAGCGAAGGGTCACCTGCAACGGCTCCTCCAAATGGGACCTGGACCAGTCAGAATTCCAAACTAGAGAGCGCTCACAACGGTGCCCTCAAGGAAAGCGAGTCAGCAGTCCCCTGCGAACTGCTAGACAAGACGAGGCTGCCCCACCATCGCTTAGACGAAATGCTCACTCGCTCAGACCGCTTCCCAGGGAGCAGCAGCGACACTGTGCAAACGAAAAGGACAGGGAGGTCACAGACACATCAACTGTCTTTAGGACGGTCTGACACTAGGAATAACGGTAGGAACCCTGAATCCCGGCAACTCGAGCAAAATGAGCTCACCTCGCCCACAGACCCACTCGCATGGTGCGCTGCGCCACCACCAGACAACCCAGATCTCATCCGGCCGTGCTGGAACTAGACTATCCTTGTGTACCTGTACTGATATACCTGTTCTCATCATGTAAATGTACCACACAAAAAGAAACACAACTGTAATCCATCCAACAAATGTACCAAGACGTAAATGTAAAACCCATGTGATGAACTTGACTGCAACTTGCATGTAATGGGCCATTAGCATGATCTCTGTGTGGTGGGGAGAATGGAGTAGTTGTGGACTCACAACCAGAAACCACAGGGACCTCCACTGGCAACAAATCTCACTATCAGCCCACCCAAGCTAGAAACGACCCTCCAATGGTCAACCAGGATGAGCAAAGTCCAGGTCACCGTCAATGTACGAGTCAATTTGCATCAAAGACTTGGGGGGAAGTGGTGTCATGTATGTAGACCATGTATACTAACTGTATAGTCACATAAGGTGTGCCATCAGAGGGCACTGTGGTCGAAGACCTGAGGGTTACCTGCATAGGTGTGCAGGGCCCAGTATAAAAGACTGCCCTCCATGCTTGTGCCTCACTCTGGAGTTACAATAAATGGGACTAAAGTTACAACAGCTCAAATACAATACTAGACCTTGTGGAGTCATTAATAAGAGTATTAAAGACATAACAGCTTCATTGGGGGGGATGACCGCTGTTTGGACGAATACGGGAGAGGACGGTCCCGAGGTGCGAACGTGCTCCGAGCCAGAAGCAAGTTGTTGCTCTTGGCTCTCATGTGTCATTGGCAATGGGGGTGCGGCACCTTGGGGTGCAGTGCCACGCTTTGGGACCACTGGGAGCCCTCTGCCACCAGTGTTCCTGCCTAACAGTTCCAGGGCCTCCTCCATCCCTTCCATGTTATATATTATTTGTTGGACAAAAACTCGGTGCCAACTATGTTCTTGGTGCTTAGTGGGCTTTTTGCTGCTGGTGAATCTCCGTCGTGCCTCCCACAACAGCCAGACAAGCACACACCACAGCCACACATGCTTTCAGTGCCTCTCTGCTCACTCTCTCTCTTTCTCCTCTTCTGCGCATGTAATGATGTCCACTGACCTCCTGAATTGCGGGAAACGAGCGTTGCCATGCTGTTGCTAAGGATGGCGACACTTTACGGCAGAAGGTCAGAGAGATTTAACGCTTACGCCCATTTCAGATCGCTCGCGTTAACGCCCAATTTTTAAAATGGAAACTAACGGCTTTGAAACTGGGTAACAAGTCCGCGATCTGAAAACTCATTTTTACCGCTCACGTCGGAAATAACGCCCATTTTTGGGCGATCTGCACAAAAGTGTAAAATCTAGCCCTTGTCAACATATTTTAGACTACCAAATAGTGGTAAGGGGAAGAGATATGTAGATAAATTAGAGGAAAATACAGGAACAACTGGGCCATAATAATAGGTAGCTTTAATTTTCCCTTTTATAGACTGCAGTAATGTAAGTGACAAAGAGGGGAGGGGTTTCTATATTGTGCCCAGGATTGCTTTCTAGATCTGTGTGTTTTTAGTCCAAAAGGAGGCAATGCTGGTTTTAGTTCTATGAAATGAAGTGAGACAAGTAGCTTATGTAAAGGTTGGGGGATATCTGGGAACAGCAAGCACAACATAATTCAATTTCAGATGAAAATTGAAAATGAACAGGAACAGTAAAAGATAAAGCCACTAGACTGAAATAAAGTTAATTTCAATGAGATCAAAAGAGAACTAGCGTAGATAAACATGAAATAAAATTGGCAAATAAGACTGCACAAACAATGGAAAACACTCAGACAGATGATTAAAGTACAGACTATATATATATTCCTATAAGAAGAAAAGATGATACAGCAAAAGCTGGAGCTCCTTGAATGAGTAGAAAAAAAAATTAAAATGAGACATAAAAAAGGCATTGGACAAATCTAGGCCAAGTAATAGAACAAAACAAGTAAAATATAGAAGATATAGAGGGGAAGTAAAATACATTAGAAAGGCTAAGAAAAGTTATGAAGAAAGATTAGCCCTAGTCTCTCACTATTCCTAACCCTGAACCCTTTCATCTCTCTGCCACTTCTCCATTCGGTGCAAGGTCATCTCATACATAAGACTCACTTTACTCAATTCCTGACCACTAACTCTCCTTCCTGGCCCCCATGCTAGCTGACATTGTAAATGTTTCCCTTCTCCTCAGGTACCACCTCCTCCTCTTCAAAACTTATAATCCCCATCCTCAAAAGAACCCTCACTCAACCATTCTGTACTTGTCAATTACCAACCAATCTCCAACCTTTCCAAGGTCCTTGAGCATGTTGTTGCCTCCAAGATGTGGGCCCTTCTCTCCTGTAACTATGTACAAGTCATTTCTGTTCAGCTTCCACTCTTTTCACAGCAACAAAACAGCCATAAACAAAGTCACACATGGCATCTTCTGTGACTGTGACCATGGTGCGTTATCCCTCCTCATATTCTTCAAATTCTTCACAGCATTCAAACCGGTTGACCATGCTATCTGCCTCTGCTGTCATCCAGCTTTATCGAACTGCTCATGCAGGGTTCCATTTTATCTATCTGAACATAGCCAGGGTCTCCACCACACTATTACTTCCAGTGTCCCTCCTCCCCCACCAAGGATCTATCCTACATTAACTCCTCATTTTCACCTCATGCTGCCCTGTGGTGACAATAATCTCAGGCATGGCGTATGCTGAGAACACATAGCTCAACCTCTCCATCACCTCCCTTGGCCACTTGACTATCTCTGTGCTGACAGACTGCTTATCTTGGATAAGTCACAACTCTTGTTATTTCAACATCAGAAAGACCAAAGCAATTGTTTTAGACTCCCATCACACATTCCACTCCCCTGACACTGCTCCAGGCTGAACTAGACCATATGTAGTCTTGGTATCCTGTTGATTTGCGAATATTTTAGTTTAATCAGTAAGTACTAATGGTACCAATGCAGATTTGGTTTGGGGTTATTAAGCTTGACAATGTGAGGAACTTGAATTATTGTACAATGCAAATGATCCCATTGTTGAAGTTCACCAGGTTAATGCCTGTATCTCTGCTAATAATAATTCAGCTCCATCATCCTGTCCAGTAATTCCCCCAAAGCAGTTCCATCATTATGTCATCAACACTCATGTCTAAATAAATACGAATTAACAAGTATCACAATATAGCCACAACAATAACTTATAATAATAATCTCATCAGAAGTTCAACTTGTGTCCTTGGGAGTATAAAAGCCCTCCTAAAAAGATAACAGCTAATTATTGGGACTATTGGAGCTGATTAAGAATAAAGAGTCTGTTCTAAATGAAAATAAGAGAGATCAATGTCCAAACTGACCAAGCCAATAAAAACAGGAATAGGTGATTAGGGAAGTGGCTCAGTCCAACGACAATGAATAACAATGGAAACAATTACAGTTTAAAAATTAGAGATCGGGAAATGTACAGCAAATAAACTTACAATGTGTTGTGAATGGCACTTCAATCATACACAAATGACTAATCAAAAATACTTTCATGTTTACAAACCAATTTTACATTGATTCCTTGACATATTTTACTATAACCTTTTGAAACCAAGATGTAAGTAGCAAAAGTCCTGAAACTTGTTGTAAGTGGTGTTAGCAGATTAATGTCAAGTTTTACTTCTAATGATAATCATTTCTAACTATATAAATTTTCACCTAATTCCACCGTTAAAAGGTTATATAACAGCAAGTCAGAAGGCAATCATTTGTACAAATGGTCTAAAGTACAATTCAGATTTGATACCAAAATCTATAAAAGTGATCTATGGCTGACACCGCAACAAATATAACGACTTGACACGAGTAGTCAAGGTAAGATCCCACTTCACAAAGAAATTTCTCAATAATTCCACCACCAGCAGCAGCATTACAACCTCAACACACTTCATCCACCATCTAGCTATACACAGACCTTCACACACCCTACACTATTGCTTCTTTCACAGGCACTACTCACATCTCACAGCTCTTCAACCATGTGAGGCATCACACCCACACCCACACACACACACACACACACACACACACACACACACACACATAGACCTGTCAGTATACTCATACCATTCTTTCTCTTGCAGAAAAAAATAGCACATAACAGGCGGCAGCAAGACCTGACCAGGAGAGGGGAAGCACAACTTCATGATATCATTCCCCTTGACGAGATAGTGCTGGCCGTGATTGAGAGAGGAGTGTCAGTCCCCATGGCCAGAGGCAGATCAGGAGACATATTGCCATGAAGTATGTGGCCATTGCAGCTTCTTTGCAGATACACAAATATTCCTGATCCCCAATCACTGAAAGCTATCCTCATTCCCATGCTCCATATGGTCTCATCACATGCATACTCCTATAGTGGCCACATGCGCTGCACTCTAACGCTTCCAGCTTTACCATTGCAGGCTCCCAGGAGCAAGATGCACCTCGCCCTGTAGAGCAGCTTCAGGAAGAGGAAGAACCTCAGAGGAAGAGCAGGAGGAGGAGGAGGAGAGCGAGGACGAATACACTGTATCGATGGTTACCATTGTTACAGGCACTAGTTCACAGACCACCGGCACCACACACATTTAGAGGCTAACTTATAAGAAGGATCCTCACAGTGGGATGCACCAGACACTAGTGGGCAGCAGCCATGCAGGGTGGAAACTTGATTTAGCACGCCACTTCCTTTCTGGCAATTTAATTATCAATCAGCTCCTTAATGATCCTCCAGGTGGTCATTCCTAGCACTAGCTTCAACTCCTTTACCAAGATGGCATCTTGCTCTAAACACATGCTAATCTGGTGCTGCAGTTTAAGACCCCACCTTGGCCACTCTTTTACCTCTTTCACACCTAACGTATTCGGCCAAAATTTCCCGCAGTGAATCCAAAGTGCTAGACCTGGCATCAAAGATTAAAGCTTACTTCTGTTTCACTTCACTATAAGACCTTGAGCCAAGGTTAACCATCTTGTGCTGCGATTTACTCCTCATGGCTTTTACTTTTGCTGTGCTGTTGCTTTGGTTGTATCATTGGATTGGATCAGCAGTTGCTGTTCCATGCTGATCTCCCTCGGTGCTCAACTGGTTCAACTTCTCGTTGTCACTGCTCCGCTTGCATTGGAGGCAGTTGCTTCTGTTATGTATGTAAACATTGTAACTGTGTGAGACTTGCCACCAGAGGGCGGCGCAACTGTTGGAGGCCCAAGGGTTACCTTCAAACTTCGTGCAAGGGAATATAAAAGGTTGTCTGCCATGCTGCTTAAGCACTCTGGAGTTGTATTAAAGAGACTAAGGTCACATCAATTTTAGCTCAAAGTAATCAGTCTTGTGGAGTTCTTCCATACCTCACAATTGGCGACGAGTAACAGATTACAAACTTTCGCACAGTCATAGCTGCCGTTGGTATTCCAGAGAGATTTGTATAGGGTGATGATTGCGAAGCCTTCGCTGAACATCTCAACCAGTACTTCGTGGCCAATGAACTGGATGGGGACGATACAGCGATCAAGCGCAGGGCGATTCTCCTCACCGTGTGTGGGTCCACAATATACAGCCTCATCAAGAATCTGGTAGCACCGGAGAAACCAATGGAGAAGACATATACAGAATTGTGCACGCTGGTTTGGGAACACCTCAAGCTGAAGGAGAGCGACTTAGTGGCCAGGTATCACTTCTACATGCACCACCACTCCGAGGGCCAGGACGTGGTGAGTTATGTCGCCGACTTGAGACGCCTTGCGGGAACTTGCGAATCTGCTGGATTTTTGGGGGAAATGCTGCGGGACTTTTTTGTGCTTGTTATCGGCCACGAGGTCATTCTTCACAAGCTGCTGTCCATCGAATCTCTAGACCTGAGCAAGGCCATCACGATAGTCCAGGTATTCATATCCACAAGTGATAATACCAGACAGATATCTTCCCAGCATCGAAGCTCACCGGCAAGTACTGTGCATAAAATAATGTTGCTAGCAGGCAGAACTGCATATGGCAGGGCCTACACGTCTGCAGCTGCAGAGTCCGCCATTGGGCATGAATGCAAATCCATTAGCACCATGTTGGTGTTGTGGGGCAATCATCGAGCCCATCAATGTCGATTCAAGCACTACATGTGCAAAAGTTGTGAAACAATGGGGCTCCTCCAGCGAATGTGCAAGAGTGCTGCGATTCACCACGTGGCAGAGTCGGCAGATGATGATCGATCCGGAGCAGATCACGCAGAACAAACAAGAGAGGCAACTCAACCCGAGGAAGAAGTGTATGGGGTACACACCTTCACCACCAAGAGCCCTCCTATTATGCTGAAAGTCAAATTGAACGGTATTCCGGTATCAATGGAGTTGGACACGGAGACGAGTCAGTCAATTATGAGCCAGAAGGCTTTTGAGAAACTGTGGGGCAACAAGGCATAAAGGCCCAAACTGAGCCCAATTCAGACAAAGCTTTGCACCTACACCAAAGAGCTCATACCAGTCATTGGCAGTGCAGCAGTTAAGGTATCGTACGATGGAGCTGTGCATGACTTAGCACTGTGGATTGTACCAGGGAATGGCCCAATGCTATTCGGCAGAAGCTGGCTGGGAAAGATTCGATAGAACTGGGATGACATCAAAGCACTATCTTCAGTGGATGATGCCTCGTGCGCCCAAGTGTTGAGCAAGTTTCCGTCGCTATTTGAACCAGGCATCGGCAACTTCACAGGCTCCAAGGTGCAGATCCATCGAGTCCCCAATGCAAGGCCCATTGATCACAAGGCTCGAGCAGTTCCAAAAATGATGAGGAAGAAAGTCGAGATCGAACTGGACAGACCTCAAGAGATGGAATCATATCGCCAGTCGAGTTCAACGAGTGGGCCAGTCTGATTGTTCCAGTGTTGCAAAGCGATGAGACGGTGAGAATCTGTGGAGACTACAAGGAAACAATCAACAGAATCTCGTTAGAGGACCAGTACCCACTACCCAAGGCGGATGACATGTTCGCAATGTTAGCGGGGGGAAGTCGTTCACCAAGTTGGACCTAACCTCCGCCTACATGACACAGGAGCTGGCTGAAACTTCGAAAAGATTGATATGCATCAACACGCACTGTTTATATACCACAGGTGCCCTTTTGGGATTCGCTCGACTGCTGCCATCTTCCAGAGGAACATGGAGAGTCTGCTGAAATCGATTCCGCGCACCATTGTGTTTCAAGACGACATCCTGATCACCTGTCGTGACACCACCGAACACCTGCACAACTTGGAAGAGGTTCTAAGTCGACCAGACAGTGTGAGACTCAGGCTGAAACGCTCCAGGTGTGTTTTCCTGATGCCAGAGGTTGAATTTTTGGAGAAAAAGATTGCGGCAGACAGCATCAGACCTACCGACTCAAAGACAGAGGCCATCAAGAATGCACCCAGACCACAGAATGTGACGGAGCTGCATTCGTTTCTGGGACTCCTCAACTATTTTGCGAACTTTCTACCCGGTTTAAGCACTTTGCTGGAACCGTTGCACATGTTGCTACGTAAGGGTGACAACTGGGTTTGGGGTAAATCTCAAGAGTCAGCCTTTGAGAAGGCAAGAAACCTACTTTGTTCCAATAAGTTACTTGTACTGTATGACCCATGTAAATGATTAGTGCTAGCTTGTGATGCAAGTTCGTACGAGGTCGGCTGGGTGTTACAGCAAACCAATGTATCGGGCAAACTTCAACTGGTTGCATACACGTCTAGAAGTCTGTCTAAGGCTGAAAGAGCCTACAGTATGTTCAAGAAAGAGGCATTAGCATGTGTATATGGGGTTAAGAAAATGCATCAATACCTATTTGGACTTCGGTTTGAGCTTGAAACCGACCACAAACCATTCATTTCACTGTTTTTAGAAAGCAAAGGTATAAACATCAATGCTTCGTCCCGCATCCAAAGATAGGCACTAACATTGTCCGCCTATGTCTATGTTATCCGCCACAGACCAGGCACGGAGAACTGTGCTGATGCCCTCAGTCGGCTACCATTGCCCAATACTGGGGTGGAAATGGCACAGCCCACAGACTTGCTTCTGGTCATGGATGCTTTTGAGAGTGAGGGGTCACTCGTCACTGCTTGCCAGATCAGGACCTGGACCAGCCAGGATCTTGTGCTATCACTTGTAAAAAGTTGTTTCCTCAGTGGGAGCTGGATGGCCATTCCCGGGGAAATGCAAGATGAAATTAAGCTGTTTCACCGACGCAAAGATGAAATGTCCATCCAGTCGGATTGTCTCTCATGGGGTAATCGCATGGCTTTGTCAAAAAAAGGCAGGGAAACATTTATACGCGACCTACACAATACCCACCCAGGCATAGTCATGATGAAGGCTGTAGCCAGGTCGCATGTTTGGTGGCCCGGCATTGACTTGGACTTAGAGTCATGCATACACCAGTTCAACGCGTGCTCACAACTGAGCAATGCACCAAGGGAGGTTCCATTGAGTCTGTGGTCATGGTCCTCCAAACTGTGGTCCAGGATCCACGTAGATTTTGCTTGCCCCTTTCTCGGAAAGATGTTTTTAGTTGTAGTGGACGCTTACTCTAACTGGATTGAATGCGTAATCATGTCATCCCGCACATCCACTGCCACCATTGAAAGCCTCCGGGCTATGTTCGCCACCCATGGCTTGCCCGACGTCCTTGTCAGTGACAATGGACTATGTTTCACCAGCTCGGAATTCAACTAGTTTATGACCTGAAATGGCATCAAGCATGTCAGGTCTGCCCCGTTTAAACCCGCATCCAACAGTCAAGCCGTACGGGCAGTCCAGACTATCAAGCAGAGCTTGAAACGCGTGATGGAAGGCTCTTTGCAGAACTGCTTATCGGGTTCTGCTCAGCTACCAGACGCGACCTCATTCGCTCACTGGGGTTCCCCCTGCAGAATTGTTAATGAAGAGAGCACTCAAAACCAGGCTCTCCCTAGTCCACCCGGATCTAAATGTTCATGTGGAAACCCGGCGAAACCGGCAAAACATGTACACAATCGCGCGGCTATATCGCGTGACATTGATGTTAATGATTCTGTGTTTTTCCTGAATTATGTTCATGGTCCTAAATGGGTTCCTGGCACTGCCTTGGCCAAGGACAGGAACAGAGTGTTTATTTATAGTCAAACTATTGAATGGAAAAACGTGCAGAAAACATTTGGATCAGACCAAACTGCGGTTCATTGACAATCAGGAACAACCTGAAGAGGACATCACCATTATCGATCCACCAACACACACTCAACCAGCAATCGACCTCGCTGTCAATCAAGAGGATGAACCCACCATTCCCAACAGTCCTTTCAGACCAGCCGCGCTGCAGTGCAGCAATGGTACAACCAACTCACCCATGCCAGAGTTTGAACTCAGATGATCAACCAGGGAACGTAGGGCCCTGGATCATATCAACTTGTAAATAATTTGTATCAAAGACTTTGGGGGGGGGGGGGAGTGATGTTATGTATGTAAACATTGTAACTGTGTAAGACTTGCCACTAGAGGGAGCAACTGTTAGAGGCCCAAGGATCACCTGTATACCTCGTACAAGGGAGTATAAAAGGTTGTCTGCCATGCTGCTTAGGCACTCTGGAGTTGTATTAAAGAGACTAAGGTCACATCAGTTTTAGCTCACAGTACTCAGTCTTGTGGAGTTCTTCCATACTCAACAGCTTCCTCCAATGCAAACGGAGTAAATCCAAAGAAATGGCAGTTGTCGTTGGACCACAAATTGGCAAACTTTCTGATTACTTATCGTAATACTCCTCATAAAACTACTGGTAGAACACCAGCAGAGTTGTTTCTCAAAAGACAGCCATGAACCAGGTTCTCATTGTTAAAGCCAAACTTGGCTCAGTCAGTCGAAGAAACATAGAACCATAGAAACATAGAAAATAGGTGCAGGAGTGGATCATTCGGCCCTTCGAGCCTGCACCATCGTTCAATATAATCATGGCTGATCATACAACTTCAGTACCCCATTCCTGCTTTCTCTCCATCCCCCTTGATCCCTTTAGCCGTAAGGGTCATATCTAACTCCCTTTTAAATATATCTAGCGAACTGGCCTCAACAACTTTCTGTGATAGAGAATTCCACAGGTTCACAATTCTCTGAGTGAAGCAGTTTCTCCTCACTTCGGTCATAATGGCTTACCCCTTATCCTTACACTGTGACCGCTGGTTCTGGACTTCCCCAACATCGGGAACATTCTTCCTGCATCTAACCTGTCCAATCCCGTCAGAATTTTATATGTTTCTGTGAGATTCTCTCTCATTCTTCTAAATTCCAGTGAATATAAGCCTCGCCGATCCAGTCTTTCTTCATATGTCATTCCTGCCATCCCGGGAATCAGTCTGGTGAACCTTTACTGCACTCCCTCAATAGTAAGAATGTCCTTCCTCAGATTAGGAGACCAAAACTGTACACAATATTCAAGGTCTGGCCTCGCCCAAGGCCCTGTACAACTGCAGTGGGACCTCCCTGCTCCTATACTCAAATCCTCTTGCTATGAAGGCCAACATGCCTTTTGCCTTCTTCACACCTGCTGTACCTGCATGCCAACTTTCAATGACTGATGTACCATGACACTCAGGTCTCGTTGCACCTCCCCTTTTCCTAATCTGTCACCATTCAGATAATATTCTGCCTTCCTGTTTTTACCCCCAAAGTGGATAACCTCACATTTATCGACATTATACTGCATCTGCCATACATTTGCCCACTCACCTAACCTGTCCAAGTCATCCTGCAGCCTCTTAGCATCCTCCTCACACCTCACACTGCCAGCCAGCTTAGTGTCAGCTGCAAACTTGGAGATATTATATTCAATTCCTTCATCTAAATAATTAATGTATATTGTAAATAGCTAGGGTCCCAGCACTGAACCTTGCGGTACACCACTAGTCACTGCCTGCCATTCTGAAAAGGACCTGTTTATTAAGAGAAACAATTAAGACAGAAAGAGAATCATGATAGAGGTAGAGTAAGCAAGAGAAGTGTGAAATTAAATGAAAAGCTTAGAATAAAGAAGAAGAAGAACAACGACAACAACAACTTTTATTTATATAGCGCCTTTAACGTAGCAAAACGTCCCAAAAGGAGGAAAGAGAGGTAGAGAGGCGGAGAGCTTTAGGGAGGGAGTTCCAGAGTTTAGGGCCCAAGCAGCTGAAGGCACGGCCACCGATGGTTGAGCAGTTATAATCAGGGATACTCAAGAGGGCAGAATTTGAGGAGTGCAGACATCTTGTAGGGTTGTAAGGCTGAAAAAGATTATAGAAATAGGAAGGGGCAAGGCCATAGAATGATTTGTAAATAAGGATGAGAATTTTGAAATCGAGCTATTGCTTAACCAGGACTCAATGTAGGTCAGTGAGTACAGGGGTGATGGGTGATTGTGACTTGGTGCGAGTTAGGACACGGGCAGCCAAGTTTTGGATGAGCTCAAGTTTACGTAGTGTAGAATGTGGGAACCCAGCCAGGAGTCCGTTGGAGTAATCAAGTCTCGAGGTAACAAAGGCATGGATGAGGGTTTTAGCAGCAGATGAGCTGAGGCAGGGGTACTAGCGGGCAATGTTATGGAGGTGGAAATAGGCAGTTTTAGTTATGCCGCAGATATGTGGCTGGAAGCTCATTTCAGGGCCAAATATGATGCCTTGGTTGCGAACAGTCTGATTTAGCCTCAGATAGATTCTAGGGAGATGGTTTCAATCTTTGAGACAAAGAAGTCCATGAGCTCCTCACACTGTTTGAGGTGAGTGTGGTGGAGACAGGCTGGTGGAGGACCTTTGTCTTACGGATGTTTAGTGTAAGGCCCATGCTTTCGTACGCCACAGTGAAGATGCTGACTATGACTTGGAGTTCAGATTCTGAATGTGCACAGATGCACGCGTCGTTTCCATACTGTAGCTCAGCGACAGAGGTTGGGACAGTCTTGGATCTGGCCTAGAGGTGACGAAGGTTGAACAGGTTCCCACTGGTTCTGTAATTAATTCCACTCTAGTGGGGAGCTTGTTGAGTGTGAGGTAGAGCATTGCAGCGAGGAAGATTGAGAAGAGGGCTGGCGTGACGACGCAGCCCTGCTTGACCCTGGTCCGGACGTGGATTTGCTCTGTAATGGATCCGTTGGTCAGGATCACAGCTTGCAAGACGTCATGAAGCAGTCGGAGGATGGAGACGAACTTATGGGGCCAGCCGAAACGGAGGGCGCTCCACCAGCCTGACCCCGCCACACAGCACTACCCCCCAGTCATCAAGTTCCACGGCATGGCCCTGGACAATGTGGACCACTTTCCATACCTCGGGAGCTTATTATCAACAAAGGCAGACATCGACGACGAGATTCAACACCGTCTCCAGTGTGCCAGCGCAGCCTTTGGCTGCCTGAGGAAAAGAATGTTCAAAGATCAGGCCCTCAAATCTGCCACCGAACTCATGGTCTACAGGGCTGTAGTAATACCCGCCCTCTGTATGACTCAGAGATGTGGACAATATACAGTAGACACCTCAAATCGTTGGAGAAATACCACCAACAATGTCTCCGTAAAATCATGCAAATCCCCTGGGAGGACAGACACACCAATGTTAGTGTCCTCGACCAGGCCAACATCCCCAGCATCGAAGCACTGACCGCACTCAACCAGCTCCGCTGGGCGGGCCACATTGTTTGCATGCCTGACACAAGACTCCCAAAGCAAGCACTCTACTCGGAACTCCTACACGGCAAGCAAGCCCAAGGTGGGTAGAAGAAATGTTTCAAGGACACTCTCAAAGCCGCCTTGATAAAATACAACATCCCCACCGACACCTGGGAGTCCTTGGCTAAAGACCGCCCTAAGTAGAGGAAGTGCATCTGGGAGGGCGCTGAGCACTTCGAGTCTCGTCGCCGAGAGCATCTAGAAACCAAGCGCAGGCAGCAGAAGGAGCATGTGGCAAACCAGTCCCAACCACCCCTTCCCTCAACGACTGTCTGTCCCACCTGTGACAGAGACTGTAATTCCCGTATTGGACTGTTCAGTCACCGAAGAACTCATTTTTAGAGTAGAAGCAAGTCTTCCTCAATTTCGAGAGACTGCCTATGATGATATGATGATGATGGTGGAGACAGGGAAGAGGGGTTTAAGAAGATTGTTAGCAGTATAGAATAGTAGCCAGGTATTATCTTTGCATTCCAGAATGATCCTGGAATAGTGAGCAGTTTTTGAAAACAAGAGTAGTGTTAAAACTGTAAGCACTTTAGTAATGACTCCACGAGGTAAGATATTGCACTTGAACTGTTGTGACCTTAGTCCATTTATTGCAGTTCCTGAATGAGGTTACAGTAAGGTGAGCTCCCTTTTATACTTGGTTACCTGCGGTGTGCAGGTGACCTCTAGGTCTCCACCAGTTGCACCCTCTGGTGGTACAGGCATATTGTATACAGTGTGAAGATACATCCAATGGTCTTATGTAACTGTACATTGAGTGTACAGGGTATATACATACACAACATCACACCCCCCTAAGTCGTCTGCCACTGGCCTTTGGCTCTCGACTTGAGTGCCCAAAGCCTTTGCACTTTGTCTGTGCTTGGGAATGGCTCTCTCCCTGTGGACCCCCAAGTCCTTATTGCCACGATATTGGGAAATGGTCAGCAGTGGACGGTTGGAGGTTGCGGTGGGGGTTTGAGTCAGTTCTGGGAGTGATCCATGTTTGTCCATGGCTATATACCTTCATCCGCACCCCCCCCCCATACATAGACCATGTGTGTGGTTTGACATCTGCATTTACATACATGTACAGAGAATGGAAAAAATAAAAGTAGGATTGGTTACATCACTGTTTGGGTCCTGCAGAAGCGGAACGAGTACATATGACAGGTAAGGTACATACATGGTATTGCCCCTGGGGTGTAGGTGCAGGTGGGTGAGGACGCTAGTTCCAGAGTAACTGGACTGTGTTCAGGTTGTCTGATGGCGGCGCTGCGCCCCCTGCCAGCCGGGTGGGCTCGGATCGCTCCCCTGGCTGGGTCTTGGGGCCTTTGCCTAGTGGTGGGCAGAGCCACAGGAATGTGTGGCCTCCCTGTCCTCCTTTGAGGGCTGCAGGGTCTCCCTGCTGCCCTTCAGCGGTAGTGGGAGCCTGGTCATGCCAGGTCCCATCGGGAGTGCTGGAGAGTGCTGGCCTCTTGCTCCCAGTACTGGCCCTGGTTGCCAGAGAGGTAGGGCTGATCTGGGGCAGGGTGCCACTAGTGGTGCCTGTGCCATCCGCTGATCGCTGGCCCTGCAGTGGGTATGCTCCCACTGTGTGTGGCCACACTCCCTGGGGCATCACATTGGTCCCGGAGGCATAGGCTACATGATCGGGTAGCCCACTGGACCTGGATGCCAAAAACGGGAGATTGCCCTTGGTTTTGTCGGCGTGCTTATTGAACCCAGCATCACACATTATTCCATCATTTACATTCCTGATATATTGGCTCCGATCGCATCAGGTACTAATTCACATTTGTCAATTACATCTTTTCCTTCAATTACATATTTTCCCTGTATATTACCGGCATCGCTGTAGAATATTAAATTTAGATACTTGTGGTCATCAATGACATCTTTTCCACATATCCTACCGGCATCGCTGTTCAACGGTACACTCAGATACTTGCATTTGTTAATTACATCTCTCACGTTAATATCACCGGCATCACTGTACAAAAAGTGGAACCGTCCCTTTAATTGTTCTGGGTTGCCGGTCCCCTTTAAAAGGGCCATGCAATCTTTACCCCAATCCAGTTCGCTGCTCGGCATCACATGTTGCTCCCTCAACACTACCCCTCATGGTCTGGTTGCGGCCATCTTGATTTCAGGCGCTTCACCTCGTTGTGCGGGCGCCATCTTCTTTCTCTCCACGAGGTAGGCTGCGGTGATCCTTCTCTCCCCAGGTTCTGCCACTGAAGCCGGAAATTTACCTTCTGCGTCAATCTTCTTCCTTCGGAGTCCTGCCACGGCCCGGAAGGTGAGGTCTGGTCGTTTGGGTTGGATCATCTCGCCGTTGGGTAGTGCGGTCTGTGTCGTAGGTAGGATGTTCAGGTGCTGCGATGAATCCAAATTTGTGGCCGCATAGGACGTCGATCGCCCAGGCCTGGAGGCTTTCCCAGCTCCAACAGATTTGGATTTGTTTCATCCATCTTCTTCCTAGCAGCATTGGACTATCACCAGCAATAATCCACAGAGGTAGCTTGTGCATCACACCGCCATGGGACACCTGGACATCCATGCTGCCAACGACTGGGATGGTGTCGTTTGTGTAAGTGAGCAGCTTCACCTGGATCGGGAGCATTTTCGGTTGTTCAATAGGATTGTCCCAGAGTTTCTTGAAGGCCGCCTGGTTCATCAGCGATTGGCTCGCCCCTGTGTCGACCTCCATCGAGACTGGAACACCATTGATTTCAACTTCCATTTTCAACGGGGAACTCTCGGTGGAGCAGGTAAACACTCCGTACACCTCTCTCTTCCTGGGGCTGAGCTGCCTCCTGGACTCTCTCTTCATCTTCATCAATGCTGGAGCCCGGGTGATCGGCCAACTCTTCAACGACTCCGTGAGTAAAATTTCTTTTACACTTTCGCTGGAGATGGCCTTTAGTGTTACAGCCTTTGCAAGTATAGTCTCGGTCTCGGCACTGGTGGGCTCTGTGATTTCCTCCACAGCGCCAGCATGGGGTTGGCCAGTTAGCCCTCTGCGACGGACTCAGGGTTGTGGGGCTCAGGGTCGCAGTCTTGCCTCTGAAAGGCGCCATTCAGTTCACTGTACTTGCCGTGTTGGAGTCCTGGGGTAGAGTCATCATCCTTCTGGAATCGCAGGCCGAGGCTTGGCTGACATTAATTGCCTTCTGCAGGGTGACCGTGGTGTCCGCAGAGAGCAGCCTGTGGAGGAGGCCCTCGTGGCCGATTCCAATAACAAAGATGTCTCTCAGTGCTTTGGTGAGGTGGTCGCCAAAATCACATGGTGCAGCCAATCGTCTCAGGTCTGCAACATATTTTGCGATTTTTTTGGCCTTCGGGCTGCCGGTGTGTGTAGAACCGGTGTCTGGCTGTGAGGATGCTCTCTTTCGGCTTGAGCTGTTCCTGTATCAACGTTACAAGCTCTGTGCACGATTTGGTTGTTGTCTTCTCTGGGGCTAGCAAGTCCCAGACAAGGCCATAGACGGTGGGCCCACAACTGCTGAGAAGGATAGCTCGGCGCTTATCAGCCAGCGAGGTCGGTATGTTCCCATTCACGATGAAGTAGTGTTGTAGCCTTTCCACAAAGGCATCCCAATCTTCCCCATCAGCGAATTGTTGAAAGTTGCCAAGGTTAGCCATTTTTCGCATGGAAATTCGTATTCTCGTCGCCAATTGTTAAGTCTGTAAGCACTCTAGTAATGACTCCATGAGGTAAGGTATTGCACTTGAACTGTTGTGACCTTAGCCCATTTATTGCAGCTCCTGAATGAGGTTACAGTAAGATGAGCTCCCTTTTATACTTGGTTACCTGCAGTGTGCAGGTGACCTCTAGGTCTCCACCAGTTGCACCCTCTGGTGGTACAGGCATATTGTATACAGTGTGAAGGTACATTCAACGGTCTTATGTAACTGTACATTGAGTGTATAGGGTATATACATACACAAAAACTTAATTAGGAAGGGATATGCTGGCTTTGGAGGGGGTGCGGAGATGGTTCACTAGGCTGATTCCGGAGATGAAGGGGTTACCTTATGATGGTGGATTGGGTAGACTGGGTCTTTGCTCGTTGGAGTTCGGGGGGATGGGGGGTGATCTTATGGAAACATTTGGAATGATGAGGGGGATGGGCAGGATGGAGGCAGGGAGGTTGTTTCCACTGGTCGGAGGGACTGGAGCGAGGGGGCACAGCCTCAAAATACGGGGGAGTCAATTTAAAACCGAGTTGAGAAGAAATTTCTTCTCCCGGGCAGTTGTGGATCTGTGGAATTCTCTGCACAAGGAAGCGGTTGAGGCTAGCTCATTGAATGTATTCAAATCACAGATAGATAGATTTTTAACCAATAAGAGAATTAAGGGTTATGGGAAGTGGGCGGGTAAGTGGAGCTGAGTCCACGGCCAGATCAGCCGTGATCTTGTTGGGTGGCGGAGCAGGCTCAAGGGGCTAGATGGCCTACTCCTGCTCCTAATTCTTATGTTCTTATGTTCTTATTAATGTTGGGGAGGTCCAGAGCCGGGCGTCACAGTCTGGGGATGGAGGGTGGGCCGTTTGGGACATGTGTTGTGGTGGGGAGGCTTCTTCACCCGGAGAGTGCTGGACCTGTGGAGTTCTCTGTCGCAGGGGGTTGTTGAGGCCAGTTCACTGAGTGTATTCGAGAGGGAGTTAGATGTAGTCCTTACTACTAGGGGGAACAAGGGGTATGGCGAGAAAGCAGGAATGGGGTACTGAAGTTGCATGTTCAGCCATGAATTCATTGAATGGCGGTGCAGGCTCGAAGGGCCGAATGGCCTACTCCTGCACCTATTTTCTATGTTTCTATATAAGTAGGACCCGATAATGCTTTATGTGTTCGAGCCAAATCTGTCGGTGAATGGCTAAATCAATTGTCCGCCACATCCATTCAAGTCTGCGCCCCTTGGACTTAACTATTACCATAAATGGTTCATATAGTTACCAGGAGTAGTATTGAAGATATGTGGTCCTCGCATATTTGGTCAAGCTGTTTGATCATGGAAAGGTTAGGTTTGTTCACATTGATCATATTTTATCTACAAATGTGAAAGGATTTGAAAGTTGGAATGATTCGATTATTTCTGATGAGTCAGATAGTCTTGTTACAAGTAGAGTACCAGTAACAAATCTTACATCAGATGTACTGGAAACAAGTCGAAGAGAAAGTCATAAATTAAGTCTGAATCTGAGTCAGGCAGACAAACAGTCTGAAGATGCAGAGAGTTCAAATGTAAATCAAGGGTTACCCTTGGAAAAAACTCTCCTTAGGCTGAGCCTAGAATCAGTCTAAGTTCGACACCAAGTTTGGAATGTTCTGTTAGAAAGCGAAGGTATCTTCTTCGAAACAGAAAACCAGTGCTTCAGTTTGATTTGGATATATGGCAAAAAAAGTCCTTGGGCTAGATTTTATACTTTTGTGCAGATCGCCCAAAAATGGGCATTATTTCAGGTGTGGGCGGTAAATATGGGTTTTCATAGCGCTGGTTTGTCACCAATTTTCAAAGCCCCTAGTCTCCATTTTAAAAATTGGGCGTTACCGCGAGCAATCTGAAATGGGCGTTAGCGTTAAATCTCTCTGACCTTCTGCCGTAAAGTGTCACCGTCCGTAGCAACGGCATGGCAACACTCGTTTCCCGCGATTCAGGAGGTCAGAGATCATCATTACATGCGCATAAGAGGAAATAGAGAGAGAGGGAGCAGAGAGGGAGTGAAGGCGTGTGTGGGTGTGGTGTAGGTGCTTGTTTGGCTGCTTTGGGAGGTAGGAGGGAGAGTTTCGAGCTTTATAGCAAATTGTGCGGAAAAAGTAAACTGTTACCAGCCAGATATTTTTACGAATTTGGTGCCTATAATAGAGGGAGTGGAGGAGGCGAGACAGCACGCTGTGGAGACTAACGCTGGCGAGAGCAGTGAGCTGGGAGAGGAACAATTGGGAGGACGAAAGAGAGCGAGGAGGTTCTCAGATGAGGTAAATGCCTCCCTCGTGCAGGGGTGATTTGATCCAGGGAGGGCGTGGGAAGCCCACTCCAAAGGCCTACTAGAAGATATGGGCCGAGATAGCAGAGATGGTCTCGTCGGCGACCAACGAGGAGCGTGAGGGCAACCAATGCCGAAAGCGATGAAACGACCTTGTAAGAATAAGTAGTACATTTATTTACATGTACTTATATATTTAAATAATTTGATTTGTAAGAGTCCTGAGTGACTATAATCAGATGTGAGGTCTTTCACTTTTACCAGGAATGTTATACTCAAAACCTGCGGTCACGGTGCACATCTTTAGGTAAAGAATGATCATTATAATAATAATCATGATTACATCTGTCGGTTATGTGTTGTATTAGTCTCTGTGACAGTACCTAGCAATGATATCACGCAATGATCTCATGCCGTATCGTCCTGTTACCTTTTTCAGAAGAAGTTTTCGAGGAATGGGGCCGAGCCGAGGCGAACGGGTGGGGGGGCCATCCGTCATCAACGACCTCACTGACATCGAGGAGTGGGTGCTCACACGAGTGGGGGCCCACCCCCGGATGGCCAAGCAGGTAGTTGCAGACCCTAAAGTGATGCCACGTGAGTAAAGTATACACCATTGCGTGATGTAAAGTCAGTAGATGCCACATCCACTCACATCCAAACAATAATATATGATAGATGATTTCTAAAAGTGTCTTATAAAGTGTGTTATATCACCGCGCCACAGGGCACCCAGGTGTCCACAGGATGGCCTCATGAGAATCATTGCAATGCAGAATGTGTTGATGGGCATGAAATGCGATGTCTGTGAGGATTTTGAAAGCGGTGGTGCTTTTGTCGTGAATATGCTGTGTGTAGCGCTGGACTCACCTTGTGACCCTATCACCCCCTTCTCCTCTAATAACTCATTTGTGTTTTACAGCTCAGCCAGCAGCGCGTCCCAAGGCAAGACCACCGAGCCCAGAAGGTGGGGGCGCGAGGCCAGACTCGCCGGACGATCCTACATCTGGTGCTGAGGAGCTCCGATTCTCGCCCGTCAATCCGCTTGGTCCGGTCTCAACGGATGAGAGCGCGGACTTTGAAGAGCCTGCATCGCCAGGCTCCAGAAGGCATTCGACCCCAAGTGCTCCTCCGGCCATTCCCACCTCCACTCTGGAGGTAATAGGCCCAAGCACCACGCCACAGGGCACCCCAAGTGTCCACAGGATGGCTGCCGACCCCGCGGAGGTTTCATGGACGTGGCAGGTCTGCTCCACGAGTGCCAGATGAGAGGGACGACGTGGTAGAGTTGTCCAGGAGGACTGTAGACATAGGTGACCAGATCCTACAGGCATTGGGGGGGTGTTGTGTATCTGTAAAGTATGCACTCCCATGTTCTACCACCAGTGAGCTCATCCCCTGAAGCCCCAAGGGATCCCAGCATTCCTTGGGAGCACTGTATATAAGCCGGCCCCTAAGGCCTGTTCCTCACTCTGGAGTGTCTTATTAAAGACTGAGGTCACTGTTACTTTAACCTCCCTGTGTGCAGCCTCATCTGTGTTAGGAACACAATAGGGGGCATATCCCGACAGCTGGCCAGCATTTCCGGCACCATGATGGGGTACATTCCTCGGATGGCAGAGGCCCTGGAGGCGATAGCCAGGAACACTGGTAGCACAAGCCTCCCAGTGGTCCCGGAGTGTGGCACTTCATCCCTAGGCTCCGCACCCCCAGTGCCAACGACACATGAGAGGCAGGAGCAAGATCCTGCTTCTGGATCCGAGAATGTTCCCACCTCGGTATCCCCCACTCCTGTATCCATACAACCACTGCCCCTGCCTTCATCCCCCCCAATGAGGCACTGCCTGAGGAGCACCTCGGCCAGGCGGCGTGGAGCGAGGAGAGGAAGGATAGAGTTGGGGAGAAGAAGGGGAGGGGGGGGGGAAGGAAAGTGAGGTGCATGTCCGCAGGTGATGGCTGTGTTATATCTCCATCTCAGTGTATGCAATTTGTTGTAAGGTATGGGGGGGAGGGGGCCCCCCTGTTGATTTGCATTTGTGTTCTGTGTTGCTGAACCTGTTGACCATTTGATTGATATCAATGTTCTAAAAACTGGGGTGGGGGGTGGGGTGTTTTTGCCCGTGATATTTATGATTTCAGACCAATGGCCGTATTAATGGATTTTATTTAACATAACCTTGTTGCTCATTGGATCAGATAGCTGGACCATTACACACTGGTGATTCCTTAACATGAAAGGGTATAATTAAACTTAACTTCAATCAACTTAAAGTTTAACTGGCACCAAGGTGTTGCCCACCATTGACGTCTGAGCTGCACACACACAGCAGTGTGTCAGCTTTGTCAATAACAGCAACGTTCTTTCAGGCAAATCGCTTATTTATGAGCTGCTGACGTAAGAGTCTTGCAGCTATGTAGCCACCATGGGCCCTTTCCTGTGATCTGGAGTGGGAGTGGCCATGGTTGCATAGTCAGGCCCTAGGTCAGTGTCCAGCCTTTCGTCCTCCTCTTCCTCACTCTCCTGAGGTGGACCATCAGTCCCTTCTGACAATTCTAGTCCCCTCCTGATAGCCAGGTTGTGCAGCATGGAGCACGCGACCACAAATTGCGCTACCTGATCAGGGTTGTATTGTACTCCCCTCCTGAGTGCTCCAGGCATGTAAAGCGCTGCTTAAGCACACTAACGGTTTTCTGGACCACATTGCGTGTGGCTCTGTGGCTCTCGTTGTATCACTTCTTGGCCTCGGTGTGGGTGTCACGCAGGGGGGTCATCAGCCACGTGGCTAGGCCATATCGTTTGTCACCAAGCATCCAGCATTGACCTTGTGGCTGACTGGTAAACATGTCAGAGACAGCGCTCTCACGCAGGATGTAACTCCCATCGAAGCTGCCCGGAAATTTGGCATTCACTGCCATAATTATCTGGTTGTGGTTGACAACTAGTTGCACCTTCAGGGAGTGAAATTCTTTTTGGTTGCGAAAAACCTCTGCATCCTGAGAAGGTGCCCGCATGGCGATGTGCGTACAGTGTATTGCTCCCTGCACCTTGGGGAAGTTAGCAATTTGGTAGACTGCTCGAGCCCTGTCAGTCTGAGCCTCCATGGTCATAGGGAAGCTGATAAAGTCCATCCTACATGCATACAGGGCTTCAGTGACCCGTTTAATGTAGCAATATGTGGCATGCTGAGATATAGCGCAAATACCGAACGCGGAGGCCTGAAGGAACCCGACGCATAGAATGACAGTGCCACAGTGACATTGACCTCGACGGTGATGTCCTGAAGGTGCTGGCAGGCTGCAGATCTTCCCTGATGAGCTGGCATATCTCATTGATAAAATCTTTGTGGAACCGCAGTCTCCGAAGGCAGGTGTTCTCAGATAAATCGAGGTAAGACTGCTTCTCCCTGTAAGTGCGGGTTGTGTATGGTCTGGTCCTCCTCATCAGTCTGGCATGTCTTAGATTGGGCACATAATGCTGTGGATTAGACGTTGCGCCATTTGCACTCTGTAGTATCAGCGTTGTAATCGATGCAGGCTGAGAAATGGCTGGCCCATTTCCAATAAAATTATAATGCCGATTGTTCACAAGCAATAAATTTGCCCACTAAGACACTTACAGTAAAACCCAATTGTCCACAGTATGATAAGATGTCTGTTCAGATAGTCACTCACCTGAGAAGAACTCCAGAGTATATCCAAATTCCCCCTGAAGTTGAAGCAACCTTTTCAATGAAGCGACCTGCGATTTACAAAATGGCGTCCACACCGCTGTGATTAGTTCAGATCAGTTCAACTTTTTCAGAGCGTTTTTTTCGGCGAGCAAGATCTGTGCAAGGTGCTGAAAGTCACGATGGGCGATATACTGGGCGCTAGTTTCGGCAAATGTGATCTTTACGACAAAAAATGTGGGCGGTCGGTATTATTGAATCTCGGTGTTAAGTACGTGCCGAAAGTAATGCTGGCCGATATTATGGCCATTACGTTTGCCCATTCTAATGATTCCGCCCAAAAAAAGTGGACGGGCAGTATTATTTTTCTCGGCGTTATGTACATGCTGAAACTAACGCTCGGCGATAAGTGTCCGATAAATGGCCGTCAGTTTCCATTTTGTGCCTAAATGGGCGATATAGGGGTGTTACACCTCATTTCAGTGTTAAAATGGACGTTAAGTGGGCGGCATGCATGCAAAAGTAATTGAAAATCAAGCCCCATATCTTTTTTTGTGTATAACCATGCAAGTTATGGATGATGATATTTTGTTATAATTACTTTTTCATTAAAGAGCGAGAAATGTAATATAGAGTATTTAGAATGCTGTGATTTTCTATACACTTTTAACATAAAAGCTACCATTTAGTTGAAGGCTGCACAAATCAAACACAATTGTTTAAAGCATTGAGTGTACAGATAAGTATTGAATAATTGTCACAAAGAATAGATTATCTTGAGTGCTCTTGAGAAGTGTCACTATACTTCATTTTTGAAGACGAAGCCCATGGGTACTGAACATTTAATCATGACGCAAGTTATAGCAAACTGAACAATAATCAGTTAGCTTTAGTCTTTACAAGGAGGGGATGCTTCTAATACTTTTGTTCATTAATTTGAACTAAGCCAGGCTTTGGGATAGAATTTCATCTTTACTTCCTGGGCATTATGCACCATCTGGGCAGAGCACAGAGAGGAACATTGGGTGGGGCAGGCCTGTTACAGAACTCAGCAAATTTACTTTCCACTCATTTAAATGGAAGGAAATTTGGGCGGGTTCTGTTAGGGGCCTACAATCCTCCCTGCTAGATATTCCTCTCTGTGCTCAGGTCAGGTGGTAAAGACAAATATCTACCCCCATATTTTTTGATCTGAGGAAAACCCGTCTCAATAAATGGCATCTTATTTGACTTTTCCCAACCCTGAAATAAATTCCAAAATATTTAGTAGGTTATCTCATTCATTATTAGCTCTAAATCAGAAAAAATAATTTGTGCTATATTATTGATACTGGTCATGTCAATTACGCAAAAATTGTACATTGGTTAAAATTAATTTATGGATTAATTAATCCTTAATTGTGAATCATTAATCGTGCCATCATTCATTGTCACCATCTCCTGCAGGCTTATGCTACAGTGCTAGATGGCACAGTACAAGGATGATGGAGTCAGAAAGAGAGAGCTCGAGTCGGTGTCCAGGATAGTTTTCAGTTTGCTGTGATATAGGGCTAGACTTTCCACTTTTGTGCAGATCACCCAAAAATGGGCGTGGGGGGTAAATATGAGTTTTCAGATCACCGGATTATCGCCCAGTTACACACTGATGATTCCTTAACATGAAAGAGTATAATTAAACTTAACTTGAATCAACTTAAACTTTAACTGTCACCAACGTGATGCCCATCATTGATATCTGAGCTGCACACACAGCAGTGTGTCAGCTTTGTAAATACCATCTATTGTGTATGTAAGCATCATCATCATCATCATAGGTAGTCCCTCGGAATCGAGGAAGACTTACTTCCATTTCCTAAGTGAGTTCTTTGATGGCTGAACAGTCCGATACGAGAGCCACAGACCCTGTCACAGGTGGGACAGACATTCGTCGAGGGACGGGATCGGTGGAGCTGGTTTGCCACTCCTTCCGCTGCCTGCGCTTGGCCTCTTCATGCTCTTTGCGTTGAGACTCGAAGAGCTCAATGCCCTTCCGGATGTACTTTCTCCACCTCGGGCGGTCTTCGGCCAGGGTCTCCCAGGTGTCAGTGGTGATGTCGCACTTTACCTGGGAGGCTTTGAGGGTGTCCTTATTACGTTTCCACTGTCCTCCTTTGGCTCATTTACCATGAAGGAGTTCCGCATAAAGCATTTGTTTAGAGAGTCTCGTATCTGGCATACGTACTATGTGGCCTGCCCAGCGAAGCTGATCAAGTGTGGTCAGTGCTTCAATACTGGGGATGTTAGCCTGGTCGAGGACACTGATGTTGGTGCGCCTGTCCTCCCAGGGGATTTGCAGGATCTTGCGGAGACATCGTTGATGATATATCTCCAGCGACTTGAGTGCCTTCTGTACATCGTCTATGCCTCAGATCCATACAGGAAGGCGGGTATTACTGCAGCCCTGTAGACCATGAGCTTGGTGGTAGATTTGAGGGCCTGGTCTTCAAACACTCTTTTCCTCGGACGGCCGAGGATTGCCTTTGTTGATAAGAGACTCCCGAGATATGAGAAATGTTCCACGTTGTCAAGGGCCGCGCCGTGAATCATGATGATTGGAGGGCAGTGCTGTGCGGCGGTGACAGGCTGGTGTAGGACCTATGTGTTCCGGAAGTTAAGCGTAAGGCCCATGCTTTTGGGGGCATCCGAAACGGAGGAGGACATTCCATCGACCCTCATGGTTGACAGTGTCAAAGGCCTTTGTAAGATCGAAAAAGGCCATGTATAAGGGCTGGTGCTGCTCCCTGCATTTTTCCTGCAGCTGTCGCGCTGCGAAGATCATGTCTGTTGTGCCCCGTAGGGGATGAAATCCACATTGTGACTTCGGGAGGAGCTCCTCGACCACAGGGAGAAGTCGATTGAGGAGAACTCTAGCGACAACTTTCCCAGTGGCTGATAGCAGGGAGATTCCCCTGTTGTTGCCGCATTCGGACTTGTCCCTCTTTTTAAAAATTGGTCACACTCACTGCATCTCTGAGATCTCCCGGCATGCTCTCCTCCCTCCAGATGAGCGAGATGAGGTCATGTATCCACGCCAACAGCGCCTCTCCGCCATACTTTAGCGCCTCAGCAGGGATTCCATCCGCACCCGTAGCCTTGTTATCCTTCAGCTGTTTTATGGCTTTGCCTACCTCGTGCAACGTTGGGGTTTCACTGAGTTGGTGGCGGGTCGCATGCTGCGGGATGGAGTTGAGAACACTCGAGTCAAAGGCAGAGTCTCGATTGAGGAGATCGTCAAAGTGCTCCTTCCATCGGCCCTGACAGCCTCGGTGTCCTTGATGAGTGTTTCCCCGTTCTTGGCCAGGAGTGGGGTGGGGACTTGGGAGTTTGGACCGTAGGTGGCCTTGACTGCAGTGAAGAATCCTCGCATAGCGTGGCTGTCGGCCAGTTGTTGTATCTCCTGTGCTTTCTCCATCCACCACCTGTTCTTTAGGTCCCGGGTTTTTTGTTGGACCTGAGCCTTGAGCCGTCTGTAATGTGTTTTGCAGCTCTCGAATTGGGTTGTTGCTTGAGGCTCAGAAATGCATAGCGTTTGCGATCTATTAGTTCTTCGATCTCCTGATCATTTTCATCAAACTAGTCCTGATGTTTTCTGGTTGATTGACCAAGTGGCTCTTCACAGGCACTGGTTATAGAGGCCTGGAGGGCAGACCAAGCGCTGTGGGCATTCAGCATCTCAGGGTCATCAAGGCACGCCAGATTGGCAGTGAGGCGCTGGCTGTATAGGGTTCTCTTAGCTGGATCTCTAAGTGCCCCGGCATTAACTTTTTTGCAGAATTGCTTCTGCTGTCCCCTCTGCTTTGGGACAATGTTAATGTTGATGATGGATCAGATTAGGCGGTGGACCATCCAGCAGTCGTCAGCTCCTGTCATGGCACAGGTGATGCGCACATCCTTGTGCTCCCTGGCTCGGATGATGACATAGTCAAGCAGATGCCAGTGTTTGGAGCGAGGGTGTTGCCACGATGCCTTGTATTTATTCCTCTGGCGGAACAGAGTGTTGGTGATGAGGAGTTCATGTTCTAGACATTTTGTCAGGAGTAGGGTACCGCTGGAGTTGGCTTTCCCTACCCCCTCTCTGCCAATCACGCCTCCCCAGAGGGCTGTGTCTTTGCCGACCCTGGCATTAAAATCACCCAGGAGGATCAATTTGTCGCCCGTGGGGACGCGGGACAAGGATGCTTCGAGGTTGGAATAAAAGCCCTCTTTAGCCTCATCCGTTGCACTGATGACTGTGATGCATTGGTTCCGGGATAGGGTAATACGAAGAGTCATGGAGGCGTTCGTTAACCCCACAGGGGGAGTCTTTGAGGCGGTCGACCAGTTCATTCTTGAAGGCAAAGCCGACTCCATGAAGGTGGCGTTCTGCCTCTGGTTTCCATTTCCAGAAGAAGGTGTAACCTCCACCATGTTCCTTCAACTGGCTTTCCCCTGCCTGCCGGATCTCGCTTAGGGCGGCGATGTCAATGTCAAAACGATTGAGTTCCCGGGCAACTATCGCGGTGCGGCGTTCTGGTCTGTTGCTGCTGGGATTGTCCATGAGGGTCCTGACGTTCCAGATCCCGAACTTCATACTGACGATGGCAGATGGCTGTGCATGAGCTCTTTTAACGTGGGGTGGCCGCTGCACACCAGCAACCACACGGGCTTAACTGAATAAGGTCTTGGTCCAGTGGCAAGAGGATCCAAGACAATTGGAGACCAGGCACAGCTCTATAAGCCTAATTGCCTACGGCGAAGTGTTGGCCGCAAGCTCGGCGCCAAATAGCACCATTGGTGGTAGATGGCCCGAGGCTAGGTTGGGGGGCAGGCATTAGGAAGATGACTTCCAAAGTTATTTTAAAAGTTAAAAGTTGATAAAGATTCACAATTTGTTTAAAAAGTTTCTAAGAGTTGTTAAAAAGTCTAAGATGTAAATCAGTAATAGGTTATAAAAGTTTCCCCAATTTAAAAAGTTTCTAAAAGTTGTTAAAAAGTCAAAGATGTTTTAAACTTATTTAACAATTTGGGAGAACTTTTCAAACTTACATTTTAGACTCTTAATCGAAATACTTTTAAATATCTATTATTAACCTACTGTATGTAGGCACTCTGTTAATGACTCCACGAGGCAGGGGTATGGCATTTGACCTGTACAGACTGTAGTCCTTTATTGTAGCTCCTAGGGTGAGGACACCAAGAGGTGAGCTCCCTTTTATACTGGGTTTCCTGCAATGTACAGGTGACCTTCGGTCTCCAGCAGCTGCACCCTCTGGTGTACAGGTAAGGTGTCTATAGGGTGAAGATACATTCAGGTTTAGTGTTATAGTGCATCAGTACATCATTGACATGCATACATAACAACACTCCCCCCTAAGCCTTTCCCAAGTCCGTATTGCCATGACACGGGGAGGTAATCAATAGTGGGCTGTGGGAGGTTATGGTGAGGGTTGTGTGGGTGCCAGATTTGATCCCTGTGCTTGAGGCTACCCTCATCCATTCCCCCCCCCCCCTCACACACAGACCATGTGGGTGTCACTGTTGGAGGATTCCTCAGTGGTGGAGCCAATGCAATGGGTAAGGTACATACAGTGTAGAATGGGTAAGTGGTGGTGTTTGGTGGTGGGCAGGGCCACAGGGCTGTGTGGGCTCCTTGTCCTCCATTGGTGATGGAAGTCTGGTCATCCCAGAGACAGCCGGGAAAGCTGGAGGGTACTGGCCTCTCACTCCCGGTGCTGGCCCTGGTGGCCAGTGGGTGTAGGGCCAATCTGGGGCAGCCCTTCCTGGGGCATCGCATTTGTCCCAAAAGTCCAGGCTACATGGTCAGGTAGCCCGCTGGACCTGGGGGTCTCCCACGGGGGGGTTTCCTCTGGCATTGACATTGCATCTGTAGAACCCGGTGTCCTTTAACAGTCTAATTTTTACATGCATGACACATTGGCTCCGATTGCAAATAGTCGATACTACACTGTTATCTCTATTCACATTGTTACATTTTGCACTTACAACACTTCCTTGTGCATCGGTGTCTCCATACAGGGTTACATTTATCATCTTAACATTTCTAGCATCATCATTTAATGCCACAAACTTGTTGCTTACATCACTTTTAAAAGCATTCATTACATATTTTCCATTAGTTAATCCGGCATCACGATTTAACATTACATTTGTATACCTGCATTAGCTTATTGCACTTTTAACTTTAATGTCCTTGGCATCGCTGTGCCTAGAGTGGAATTGTCCCTTTAATTGCCTGGGGTTGCCAGTCTCCTTTAAGAGGGCCTTGCAATCTGATGCCATGTGTTGCTCCTCCAACGCTGTCCCTCGTGGTCTGGTTGTGACCATTTTGATTCCAGGTTCTTCGGCTCGTGGTGCGGTCGCCATCTTCTCACTCTCCTCGAGGTAGGCTGTGGTGATCCTTTTCTCCCCAGGTTCGGCCACAGACACCGGGAATCCACTGATCTTCTTCCCTCGGAGTCCTGCCACGGCCCGGAAGGTGAGGTCTGGATGTTTGGGTTGGATGATCTCGCCATGGTGTTGTGCAGCGTGTGTCGTCGCCACGCAGTCGAGTTGGACGGTAGGATTTTTAGATGCTGTGATGGATCCAAGTCTGTGGCACGTAGGATGTCGATCGCTGGGGCCTGGAGGCTGTCGTCGCTCTGACCGATTTGAACCTACTTCAACCAACTTCTTCCCAGCAGCGTTTGACCATCACCAGCAACGATCCACAAGGGGAGCTTGTACATCGCGCCGCCATAGGATACCTGGATGTCCACGCTGCCAACGACTGGGATGGTGCCTTTTGTGTAGGTGAGCAGCTTAGCCTGGATTGGGGATAGTTTTGGTTGTTCGGCGGGATTATTCCAGAGTTTTTCAAAGGTCATCTGGCTCATCAACGACTGACTCGCCCCTGTGTCGATCTCCATCGAAACTGGAATCCCGTTGATGTCCACTTCCATCTTCCACGGGGAACTCTCGGTGGAGCAGGTATATATTCCGTACTCTTCTTCCAAGGGCTGAGCAGCTTCATCTTCATCAGTGTCGGAGCCCAGGTGATCAGCCAACTCTTCAGCAAAGCGGTGAGTAAAGCTTTTTCTGCATATTCTCTGAAGGTGACCTTTCGCATTGCAGCCTTTGCAGGTATAGACTTTGTATCAGCACTGGTGGGCCCTGTGGTTTCCTCCACAGCGCCAGCATAGGGCTAGTCGGTTGGCCCCATGTGGCGGACTCAGGGTTGCGGGACTCGGAGCAGCAGTCTTGCCTCTGAAAGTCACCATTCTGTTCACTGTACTCGTCGGCTTAGAGTCCTGGGTATGGGTCATCATTCGTTTGGAGTCATCGACCGAGATCATGAAAGCCTGGCTCACTTTGATTGCCTTCTGCAGGGTGACCATAGTGTCCACAGAGAGCAGTTTGTGGAGGAGGCCCTCGTGGCCGATTCCAATAACGAAAATGTCCCTTCGTGCTTCGGTGAGGTGGTCACCAAAATCACACGATGCAGCCAACCTCCTTAGATCTGCAGTATACTTAGCAATTTCTTGACCTTTGGGCCACCAGTGCGTGTAAAACCGATGCCTGGCTGCGAGGATGCTCTCTTTGGGTTTCAGTTGCTCTTGTATTAAAGTTACGAGCTCCGCATAGCTCTTGGTTGTGGTCTTCGCTGGGGCTAGCAGGTCCCTGACGAGGCCATGGATAGTGGGCCCACAACTGCTGAGCAGGATGGCCCTGCGGTGGTTCGCCAGCATGGCCGGTGAGTCCCCATCCAGGTCGTTCGCGATGAAGAAGTGTTCTAACCTTTCCACAAAGGCATCCCAATCTTCCCCATCGGTGAATTGTTGGAAGTTGCTGAGATTAGACATGTTGTGCGTGGAATTCGTAATCTCGTCGCCAGTTATTGTGCATGTAAGCACTCTATTAATGATTCCACGAGGCAGGGGTATGGCACTTGAACTGTACAGACTGTAGTCCTTTATTGCAGCTCCTAGAGTGAGGACACCAAGAGGTGACCTCCCTTTTATACTGGGTTACTTGCAGTGTATAGGTGGCCCTAGGTCTCCAGCAGCAGCACCCTCTGATGTACGTAAGGTATATACAGGGTGAAGGTACATTCATATCTAGTGTTACAGTAGATCAGTACATCATTGACATGCATACATTACGCCACCAATGTTCTTTCAGGCAAAGCACTCATTTATAAGCTGCTGACGTAAGAATCTTGCAGCTATGTAGCCACCACGGGCCCTTTCCTACGGTCTGGAGGGGGGGGGGGGCATGGTTGCATTGTCAGCCTGATTGTCTGGGCTGAGGTCAGCGTCCACCTCCTTGTCCCCCTCTTCCTCTCCCTCCTGAGGTGGATTATCAGTCCCTACTGGCAATTCTTGCCCCCTCCTGATAGCCAAGTTGTGCAGCAGACGACCACCAATTGAGTTATCTGATCAGGGTGGTATTGTAGGTCCCATCCTGAGTGCTCCAGCAATCTAAAGTGTTGCTTAAGCAAACCAATAGTTTTCTTGACGACATTGCGTGTGGCTCTGTGGCTCTTGTTATATCACTTCTCGGCTTCGGTGTGGGTATCACTCAGGGCGGTCATCAGCCAGGTGACGAAGCCATGTCCTTTGTCATCAATCATCCAGCATTGACCTTGTGGCTGACTGGTAAACATGTCAGATACAGTGCTCTCACGCAGAATGTGAGCATCATGGATACTGCCCGGAAATTTGGAATTCACTGCCATAATAATTTGCTGGTGGTCGACAACGAGTTGCACCTTCAGGGAGTGAAATCCTTTTCAGTTCCGAAAAACCTCTGCATCCTGAAAAGGTGCTCACATGGCGATATGCGTACAGTGTATTCCTCCTTGCACCTTGAGGAAGTTAGCAATTCGGTAGAATCCTAGAGCCCTCTCAGTCTGAGCCTCCACGGTCGTAGGGAGCTGAGAAAGTCCATCTTACGTGCGCACAGGGCTTCAGTGACCTGTCTAATGCAGCAATGTGTGGCATGCTGAGATATACCGCAAATGTCGCCAGCGGAGGCCTGAAAGGAACCCGACGCGTAGAATGACAGTGCCGCGGTCACCTTGACCTCGACGGACAGTGCGGTCCTGATGGTGCTGGTAGGCTGCAGATCTCCCCTGATGAGCTGGCATATCTCACTGATAACCTCTTTGTGGAAGCGCAGTCTCCGAAGGCAGGTGTTCTCGGATAAGTTGAGGTAAGACTGCTTCTCCCTGTAAGTGCGGGGGGTGTATGGTCTCGTCCTCCTCTTAGATTGGGCACAAAATGCTGTCGATTATACCTTCTGCCATCTCTACTCTGCAGCATCTGAGTTGTCATCAAGACAGGCTGAGAAATGGCTGGCCTCATTCCAATAACTATCAGCATAATACCGATTGTTCACAAGCAATAAATGTCCCCACTAAGACACCTAAAGTAAAATCCAATCATCCAAAGTATGATAAGATGTTTGTTCAGATGTTCACATCACCTTAAAAGAACTCCAGAGTACATTCAAACGCCCCCGAAGTTGAAGCAGCCTTTTAAATGAAGCGACCTGTGATTTACAAAATGGTGTCCACACCGCTGTGATTAGTTCAGGTCAGTTCAACTTTTTCACAGCGTTTTTTTCGGCGAGCGAGATTGTGGGCGATATGTGTGTGAGGTGCTAAAAGTCACGATGGACGATATTCTGGGCATTAGTTTCGGCAAATGTGATCCTTACGACAAAAAAAGTCGGTGATCAGTTTTATTGAATTTCGGCATTAATTATATGCCGAAAGTAACACTGGCTGATAGGTGACCGAGAAATGGCCGTTAGTTTCCATTTTGTAGCTAAATGGCCGATATCTGGGCATTACACCGAATTTCAGTGTTAAAATGGACGTTAAGGGGGCGCTCTGCATGCAAAGATAATGGAAAGTCTAACCCATAGTATTTTAATTGTGCTGCATGTCCAGGAATACTGTTATGAAGTGACTAACTGATGTACTGGGCTGCGGTATCGCCCTTTCACTAGTGTAGTTAATTGGAGTACTAGTTTTCAATTTCACTTGTGTCATTGCAGAAAATACTGAGCAAAGATACCCATGGAGTAGCTGAATATGAATATACAGTGGTTATGCTGAGGCTTTATAATGCACTGACTGCACATAAATACTGTATACAGTTTTGCTCATCATGCTTCAAAAGATACTTGCATTAATTAGAGAGGGAAGAGCAACAAGGATGATCCCAAGAACGGAGGGGATGAGCTGTGAGAAAAGATGTATTCCTTCCTGAATGCTGCTCCTAATGGAAGAGGTTCCAGCTGCTGGATACTTTGTTGAGCATTCCTCTTCTCCAAAGAATTTCCACCTACAATATGCTATGATCGGAATCACTTCCAGCTGTGTTGGAATACCAGTAGGAGTTCTGCTGAGAGGAGAGGGCCTGATCCAAGCTGATCTTTGACATCAAACGTGCTGACTAGGTCCCCAAAACATTGAGGGCTAAATTTTCCTGAGCCTACCCCTACAGGCCAAGCCCAAGACCATCAGCAGGTAAGACATTGAGGTGAGGTGGAGGGAGAGGTGACTGCTACAAGGTCTGCACCCTGAATTTGGAGCCATTCCCACTACGGTTCCGTACCGACCACCATCATTCTCCGGGTTGACACAGGAGTGATGGAAGCTTGGGAGATGGGAGGGAAATGGGCTATGAACTCGGACCCTACCACCAGCTGGAATTTGCATGTAGCAATTAGCGAAGAAGAAACCAATGGTAATCTCAACAGGGCGGTGAGGTGACACTAGGCCTCACTATCCAATTTCATCCCATTTTCTGCCACTATCCCGCCCAATTTCAGATGGGATAATGGAAGAAAATGCACTATCCACATATGTATGATACAAATCTTCAATCTTTGGCCATGCAAAGCCTTAGTTAAAAAGCTATAATATACATATTGTCGTGAAATATGAGGAAATGCATACTTTTCTCCAAAAGTAATGAACCGCTAGTGAAAATTTGTAGCTTTGAAACTGAGAATGTGATTTCATTAATGGCAATGAAAAAAAGGCATTAATCATTAAGCCCCCACAGTAATGATCCTGTAAGTGGCTCATTAGCTATTTAAGTAATATTAATCTTTTAGACCCCAAAATTCCAATTCGGTCAAAGCATAAGTGAAGCACATCTCCGGTTGGGGATGAGAAAATGGGGTGGAGGCCCTAATCCACAAGGATTCCACCACATTGGCACCCTTAGGAAAAGTATAATTCCGGGAGGGGTGTTGATTATTCCATCCTCCCCTCCCCCCCATATCTGAGAAGTTCCTGCTCTTCTCTTTGAATTCCACCCGGTCCACTACCCTTCAAAGGCCTCAGTGGGATCAACTGAGAGCTGGCATTATTACCACTGAAGTATTAGGAAAGGCCCCAAAATGCTACCAGCCAGAGGCAATGGGATTGATTATCTTATTTCAAACACATCCTGCGTTTATTCAATTGTTTATTATTTAATCAATCCGCTGAAGATTATTTTATCTTTTGGTCCAGAAAGGCCTCAGGGGCTGGTGCGGGTGGGTGGGGGGCGGGGGGGGAAGCGATGGGTGGTGTCTAGTGTCTGGTGCAAGGGTGGATCAAGACTGGCATTGCAAAAAGACCCTTGCAGGTGCAGTGACCTACTTCGGCTATACAAGTGATCCAACACACTCTGTCAGTAGAAGGATGGCAGAGTGTGTTGGATCACTTGTATAGCCGATTGGAATTTTGTGCCCTTAAAATGTCAGGAAATTTGTTGATCCACCTGTGGAAAATACAATTTCGGTAAAAATGGCTAAATGTCAGTGAGAAATAGCCAGTTTAACAACAAGACCTGTAAATTATTGATAAACTCTGTCGAGAAGCAACACAAATATATTTTTGGTGGGAAAAATAGCTATCAAATAAGCAAAATGCAGAGACAGAGTGAACTCTATCTCAACGACTGAGGGCCATACTGTAGGCTCAGAAAAATCTGCCTGAAATAAAGAAGAGCACAAAGATAAAATAGCAGCACAGGAGGACATGTATGGACATGAAGGAAAATGTCACAGTAAATATGCTGAAAGTCTACAAATGCAGCCAAACCTGGGACACGGCCATTTTCCCAGATGAACCATCAGTTCAAAGTTTAATATTGACAAATTTTATGAAGAAAATATTAATTATAGACAAGTATGAAGTCTGAATAAAATAAGTAGTTGAAACTCCAGAAACAAAAATGTTGTCATGAATTATTTCATTTCGGGTTTAAGGTTGAATTGAAAGAGACAGATTCTTGGGCCGATTTTAACTTGTTTTGTCGGGCGAGAGTGAGGCTCTTGAATCAGAGTCCTGCACTTACTGCCCCATTCCTGTTCTGATCCCATCTGCTGCCATTATGGCCAGAGCCTTTTCAAGGCTGGCCCAAGCACTGGCCTGAATCAGGCGGGAGCCTCATTGCTGTATGAAAATCAGGATTTATTGACAAACAGGACTTAGGACCCCAATACACTCTGGGTCCGGTTCCACCACCAATTTTACACTGGCTCAGGTCTATTCTGCATTGATTTCAATAGTGTGTAAGATCAGGCGGGCTGTAAAACCAGTGGCCAACCCAAATCCGACCATTTCACGCCCCACAGTTAGGTTAAAATTACTTCCTAAGTGTGTAGTTTAGTGGCATTTGTTTCAATTTTAATTGAAGGTTTCATCTAGGTGTTTAATTCTCATTACAGCGAAGTGAATCTTGGTGTAATTATCTATTTTGCCTCTGGTATATCTGACTAAAGAATGAATGCATTCGAATTTTATTTTAGAGCTGTAATTGTTCGCTCTGCTGTATAACATTTGTCATGTGATGCTTATAAAATTAATGTGCCTCTAAGTTTTTTTGTACAGGGTTTGAACATATTACCCCTTAACCCCTTAAATATTTAATTTGCTGCAATGTGATGTTGCAATCATTTTAAATGAAATTTATAATTCAGCACTTGACGAACACACTCTCAACTCGTCACTATAATTTTGACAAAATGGACCAAAGTTGTTCAGTTGAAGAAGAGTTGTTTCACAGTGAAAAAATAACATGGCTACTTGGGATCAACTTGTACGATTTCCTGAACATGATAAAGCTACTGTTGCATTTTAATATTTTTGTTCTAGATATTCTGGTGTTCAGCACTGACAACTCCCGTGAGTAGACCTTCGTCCCTGATGAACTAGAGAATGCCTTTACCTGTTCAGTATATAAGTAAATGTAGCAAGATGCAAGAGTTGAACAGAGAATCCTTATCAATATACCTAATTTGCTGGAATATATCATAAGAACATAAGAACTTAAGAAATAGGAACAGGAGGAGGCCATACGGCCCCTAATGCCAGCTCTGCCATTCTATAAGATCATGGCTGATCTGATCATGGACTCAGCTCCACTTCCCCGCTCGCTCCCCATAACCCCTTATCCCCTTATCGTTTAAGAAACTGTCTATTTCTGTCTTAAATTTATTCAATATCCCAGCTTCCATAGGTCTCTGAGGCAGTGAATTCCACAGATTTACAACCCTCTGAGAGAAGAAATTTCAACTCATCTCTGTTTTAAATGGGCGGCCCCTTATTCTAAGATCATGCCCTCTAGTTTGAGTCTCCCCCATCAGTGTAAACATCCTCTCTGCATCCACCTTGTCAAGCCCCCTCATAATCTTTTACATTTCGATAAGATCACCTCTCATTCTTCTGAATTCCAATGAGTAGAGGCCCAACTGATTCAACCCTTTCTCCCGTCAACTCCCTCATCCCCAGAATCAACCTAGTGTACTGTCTCTGAACTGCCTCCAAAGCAAGTATATCCTTTCATAAATATGGAAACGAAAACTGCATGCAGTATTCCAGATGTGGACTCACCCAATACCTAGTAAAGCTGTAGCAAGAGTTCCCTGCTTTTACACTCCATCCCCTTTGCAATAAAGGCCAAGATACCATTGGCCTTCCTGATCACTTGCTGTACCTGCATACTATCCTTTTGTGTTTCATGCACAAGTATACCCAGGTCCTGCTGTATTGCAGCACTTTGCAATCTTTCTCCATTTAAATAATATTTGCTCTTTGATTTTTTTTCTGCCAAATTGCATGACCTCACACTTTCCAACATTATATTCCATCTGCCAAATTTTTGCCCACTCAAGTGTTGTCTATGTCCTTTTGCAGATTTTTTTGTGTCCTCCTCACACATTGCTTTTCCTCCTAATATGTCTCTACTTATCTGTAGAATAACTCCATGAGGCTGTGCTTGAACTGCTGTGACCTTAGTCTCTTTATTGTAACTGCAGAGTGGCCTCAGCATGTGGTGACCAGCCTTTTATACAGCTCCTGCCTGGGCCTCCCACAGTTGCACCCTCTACTGGTACCAGCATAGTATGTACACAGAGTATATATATATGACAACATTCCCCCCCAAAGTCTTTGATGCGAGTTAGTTACAGGTTGAGGCGATCTCGAACTCTGCGCTCCCTGATTGATTGTCTGATTGTCACTTCTGGCATGGGTGAGTTGGTCGGACCACTACAGTCTTGCAGCGCTGTTGTTCTAACTGGACTGTTGGAGATGGTGGGATCATCCTCGTGGTTAGCAGCTAGGTCTGTTGCTGATTGGATGTGTGTAGGTGGATCGCTGAAGGTAAGGTCCTCTCCCGGTAGTTTCTGGTTACCTGTAAATCACAATTTAGTCTGGTCCAAAATGCTTTCTGCACATTTGTCGATTAACAAACACTCTATTCCCCTCCTTGGCTAAAACAGTGTCAGCGTCCCATTTAGGGCCATGACCGTGATTCAGCACAAACACCGGGTCGTTTACAGTGATGCCGCGTGATACAGCCGCGCGATCATGGTACATGTTTTGCCGATAACGCCTGGTTTCCCCCTGATCGTTGAGGCCAGGGTGGACTACGGAGAGCCTGGTTTTGAGTGCACATTTCATTAGTAACTTCGCAGGGAGGACCCTGGTAAGCGAGTGGGGTCGTGTCCTGTAATTGATCAGCACCCGGAATAGGCGGGTTTGTAAGGAGCCTTCCGTGACGCGTTTCAAGCTCTGCTTTATGGTTTGGACTGCCCGCTCCGCTTGGCCATTGGATGCGGGCTTGAATGTGGCAGACTTGACATGCTTGATGCCATTGCGGGTCATGAATTCACTGAATTCCAGGCTGGTGAAACACAGACCATTGTCGCTGACAAGAATGTCGGGCAAGCCATAGGTGGCGAAAATGGCCCTGAGGCTTTCAATGGTGGCGGTGGATGTGCTGGATGCCTTTATTACACATTCGATCCACTTAGAGTAGGCATCCAATAAAACGAAGAACTATTTTCCTCGAAAGGGGCCCACATAATCTACGTGGATCCTGGACCATGGTTTTGAGGGCCAGGATCACAGTCTAAGTGGGGCCTCCCTGGGGGCATTGCTCAATTGTGAGCAAGTGTTACGCTGACGCACGAACGACTCCAAGTCCGAGTCAATCCCGGGCCACCAGACCGTGGGACCTGGTGATAGCATTCATCATGACTATGCCTAGGTGGGTACCGTGTAGGTACCGTATGAAGGTTGCCCTGCCTTTTTTTGGCAGGACAACGTGGTTGCCCCATAAGAGGCAATTCGATTGGATGGACATTTCATCTTTACGACGGTGAAACGGTTTTATCTCGCCTTGCATTTCTCTTGGGACCGCTGACCAGTCCCCATTGAGGACGCAACTTTTTACAAGAGATAACACGGGGTCCTGGTTGGTCCAGTTCCTGATCTGGCGGATCATTACGGGTGACCCTTCGCTTTCGAAGACGTCCATGACCAGCCACAGGTCTGCGGGCTGCGCCAGTTCCACCCCGGTGGTGGGCAACGGTAGCCGGCTGAGGGCATCGGCACAGTTCTCAGTGCCTGGCCTGTGGTGGAGCATATAATCGTAGGCCGACAGTGTTAGTGCCCATCTTTGGATTCACAACGAAACATTGGTTTTTATGCCTTTGCTTTCCGAAAACAGTGAGATTAGGGGCTTGTGGTCGGTTTCTAATTCAAACCTGAGTCCGAACAATTACTGGTGCATTTTTTTTACCCCATTGACACAGGCCAAAGTCTCTTTTTCAGCCATACTGTAGACTTTCGGCCTTGGATAGACTTATAGACGCATATGCAACCGGTTGGAGTTTGCCCGCTACATTTGCTTGCTGTCAAACAGACCCAACACCATACGACGGTGCGCCATATGCTAAAACTAAACGTTTACCTGGGTCATACAATACAAGCAACTTGTTCGAACGCAGCAAGTTTCTGGCCTTTTTGAAGGCGACCTCTTGATTTTGACCCCAAACCCAGTCGTATCCCTTGCGTAGCAACTTGTGCAACGGTTCGAGCAAGGTGCTCAAACCTGGAAGAAAGTTACCAAAATAGTTGAGGAGTCCCAGGAGCGAGAGCAGCTCCGTTACATTTCGTGGTCTGGGTGCATTCTTGATGACCTCTGTCTTCGAGTCCGTGGGCCTGATGCCGTCTGCCGCATTCTTCCTCCCCAGGGATTCTACGTCTGGTGCCAGGAGGACACACTTGGATCATTTCAGCCGGAGGCCGACTCTGTTTAGTCAACTTAAAACTTGTAGGTTGTGCAGGTGTTCAGTGGTGTTGCGACCAGTGATTAGGATGTCATCCTGAAATATAATGGTGCGTGGAACCGATTTCAACAGACTCTCCATGTTCCTTTGGAAGATGGCTTCAGCCGAGCTGATCCTGACCAGGCACCTGTGATACAAAAACTCCAGCAGTGGGATGGATGCCTTTCCCTTTCTACGATTTGAAAAGAGCTGCCTTTCTCATCTTTCCTGTCAGTAAAACCCTGAATTTGATAAATGTACTTTTGTTTTCCCCCACTCTCCTGTTGTGAGAGTACAGTGCAACTATAGCTCTGTGCATTGTATTTGAAATCTGTTGGCACTGTGCCTTAAGACGTAGCAGAAAAAAGGCTGTGTGTGTTAATGCACGTTAATATTTTCAACGACTCAGCCAGCTCCTGGGTCATGTAAGCGGAGGTTAGATCCAGCTTGGTGGACATCTTTCCCCCTGACTTTGGGTAGCGGGTATTAATCCTGTAATGAAACTCGGTTGATCATTACATTGTAGGCGCTGCAGATTCTGACCGTGCCATCGCTCTTTAGTAACGGAACAATCGGGCTGGCCCACTCGTTGAATGCGACTGGTGATATGATTCCCTCACATTGAAGTCTGTCCAATTCGATATCTACTTTCTCCCTCATCATGTAAGGGACTGCTCGAGCCTTGTGATGAACAGGCTGTTCCTCGGGGACCAAGTGGATCTGCACTATGGCGCCTGTGAAGTTGCTAATGCCTGGTTCAAATAAGGATGGGATCTTGCTCAGCACTTGAGCACAGGAAGCATCGTCGACTGAAGATAGTGCTTTGACATCTTCCCAGTTCCACCAAATCTTCCCCATCCAGCTTCTGCTAAGCAGCGTTGGCCCGTCGCCTGGTACAACCCACAGTGGCAATTCGTGCATCTCTCCATCATAGGATACTCTTACGTTCGCACTGCCGATAACTGGGATCAGTTCCTTGGTGTAAGTGCGCAGCTTTGTCTGAATCGGGCTCAGCTTGGGTCTTTGTTCTTTGTTGCCCCACAGCCTCTCAAATACCTTCTGGCTCATAAGTGACTGACTCACCCCCGTGTCCAACTCCATGGAAACAGGAATGCAACTTAACTTGACTTTCATCATCATGGGGGGACTTTTGATAGTGAAGGTGTGCACCCCGTGCACTGCTTCCTCGGCTGAGTCGCCTCTCTAGCTTGTACTTTGTGATCCTTGCTGGATCGGAAACCTCCTGCCGACTCCTCTGCCACGTTTTGATGCGCAGTTCTTCTGCACGTTCGCTGTGGGTGGCCCTTTTGGCCGCAGCCTTTGCACACATAGTGTCTGAATCGACACATGGTTACCCCTGCAATGCCAGCATGTTAAACGATTCACATTTACACCCCTTGCCGGACTTTGAATCGGACTAATTCTTTGATCAGCAGTTATTTTCTGCACTGTACTTGCCAGTGAGTTTTGATTCTAGGAGAACCTCAACATTGAGGTCATGAACGCCTGGCTTAAGGTGATGGTCTGCTTCACATCCCGTCCCATCGCGAAAACGTCCCGCAACACATTGTTGAGGAGTTCACCAAATTTGCACAGTTCTGCGAGTCTTCGTAGGTCTGCGACATATTCCGCTAAATCCTGGCCCTCGGTGTGGCGGTGTGTTTAGAATCGAGACCTAGCCAACAAAACCCGAGTAAAGGCTTCATCCTCTGTAAACTCTTTTGAGCTACCAACGGCAGCCTTCTCTGTGTGTAAGTCCGTGATCTGTACTCATCATCAGTTAATATGTCTCTACTTATCTGTAGAATAACTCCACGAGGCCTAGTGCTGTGCTTGAACTGCTGTGACCTTAGTCTCTTTATTGTAACTGCAGACTGGCCTCAGCGCATGGTGACCAGCCTTTTATACAGCTCCTGCCTGGGCCTTCCACAGTTGCACCCTTTAGTGGTACCAGCATAGTATATACACAGTGTATACATATATGACACCTCCCATCTTTGTATCATCAGCAAACTTGGTAACGTTACACTCAGTCCCTTCTTCCAAGTCATAAATATAGATTGTAAATAGTTGGGGTCCCAGCACTGATCTCTGCGGCACCCCACTAGTTACTGGTTGCCAACCAGAGAATGAACCATTTCTCCCAACTCTCTGTTTTCTGTTAGTTAGCCAATCCTCTATCTATGCTAATATATTACCTCCAACCCCGTGAACTTTTATCTTGTGCAATAACCTTTTATGTGGCACCTTGTCAAATGCCTTCTCCAAATACACCACATCCACTGGTTCCCCTTTATCTACCCTGTTTGTTGCATCCTCAAAGAATTCCAGCAAATTTGTCAAACATGACTTCCACTTCATAAATCCATGCTGACTCTGCCTGACTGAATTTTGCTTTTCCAAATGTCTTGCGACTGCTTCTTTAATAATGGACTTCAACATTTTCTCAACCACAGATGATAGGCTAACTGGTCATGTACTTCCACATGATCTCACTTTCAGTAGGGTAGAAGAATACACACTCTATCAGACTGTGGCTCAGGCTGTAATCCAACAGACAAACTTATTGAACATTTGGCCTGGAGTTTCCTCTCAGTTGTGCTGCTTTTTTCGCATGATTCGGCAGAAATCGGCCTACCCGGAGCAAATGATCACAGAATGTAAAGTGCAAATTGCGTTCAGCACAAACCGAGTTTCCATGGGTTCATCTCATGATCCAGTGCACAGAGGCATGTGAGCATATAAATCTCAAGATTATTGTACTGAGATGCAGCCAGCAGTGACCTCCAACTAGGTAAGGACCTATAAGGAATACTAGTTTAGGTTCTACAAGGTATATATTCCACATGAGGTAAAAGACAACAGGCACATACAATTATCACTTTTAAGTTATTCAATTTGGTTGCACTGTATTTCAGTTGCATGCAGAGCATTTTCATCTGATGGTGCAGAATATGGTTCTTGACTTAGTCTTACAGAAAATGTTGGTGAAGATGTATTGCAACACTATTGCAAACATGGACACAATTATTAATGCCTGTATCCTCAAGGCCACAATGCTGAACTAAAAGCCACTACAAGGCAAACTTTCTAATCCAACTTTAACTATACATGCATCTAATATTATATCACAAAAATCAACCTTGTGCATTCCCTTAGTGACTGTCTTGTGTATGCCCTTTGCCTATCCTACTGATGTCACACAGTGCTCCCCCAGTGGCTGCAGCATGGCTGGTAGAAGGCTGCTGACTTTCAGTGGGTGAGACTGCAGATGGCTTTTGCAGACAGCCTCGAGTAGTTGGTGGCTGGGAGTGTGAAATCGAGTGACGGTGTTTCTTCTTCTTCACTCTCATCTCCCTTTTCTTGTTGACCCACTGACTGGGCAGGTCGGATTTTTTGAGTGTCTGAAAGGGGAAAGGCACAAATGTGGGGTTGTGGTGAGTGGGGCGGGGGGGGAGGGTGCGCTAAAGCAAGAGGTGCATGTTTACACCATGTGCAACTTGTAAATCAGAAGATATTGTGTGATGAGGAGAAGTGGGATGTGAGAAGGAGGGTAACATATGAGAATTTTGCATTCTTTCAGCCCACTGCTGGCCAGGGGCTCCCCCAGGCCCCTGCCAAGAATGGCCAGCACCATCTTCTGCAAGGGGAGGATGTGATACTAGGAATGTGAGACGTGCCTCGTGTTTGGTAGAGATTGTTGTGGGCTTCGTGCATTGAGCAGTGTGTGAGACTACTGCTGCAGCTAGTAGGAGACTGCTTACATGTATGCACCCACAGCGGTTTTTATGGAAGGTTTTGTGGCATCTAAGTGTCTGTCCGTGCAGAAGTAGTAAACATGATTAACATGTTGAAATCAGGCAATTGGGACTGCAATTTAAATGTAACATTTGCCGCAGAGATTTCCCAGGGGTCAGGAAATCCAGCGGTGAAAGGGAGGTGGGAGCTGACAGCTCCACAAGGTAAGCACCTTTTTCAGCACGCCCTGTGAGCCAGGAGGAGCAGTAGTCTCCACTAGCCCTTCAAGGAAACCTTCGGCCTCCTCTCGGACTCTCTCTCCCCCAGCCACGATTGCAGAGCAATTTCCCCCCCCGCCCCAACGCTCGCCTCAACCCCATCCAGCCTTAATGGTCTCCATCCAGCCAGTCAGAGCCGATCCAATGCCCCCACCCAAGCCCTGATTGTCACACTTCACCCCTCCAGCGATGGCATAACATACACGCCTGCAACTGCATGACCTCAGATGACTCAGAGTCCGCCATCAAGTGTAAATGCGAGGCAATTAACACCTTGTTGGCGCTGCGAAGGTGGTCATCGAGTCCATCAATGCCGCACTCAAACACTATGCATGCAAAGGCTTTGGAACAATGGAACACCTCCAGTGAATGTGCAGACAAGCTGCAAACCCTGCAAACCACCACGTTGCAGAGGAAGACTGATCCATGGCGGATCAAACTGAATTAGAGATGCAAACGAGGAGGCAGAAGTGTACGGGGTACACACCTTCACCACGAAATATGCACCGATCATGTTAAAAGTTGAACTGAACGGAATTCCAGTATCCATGGAATTGGACACGGGTGCGAGTCAGTCTATCATGAGCAAAAAGTCCTTTGGGAGGCTGTGGTGCAACAAGGCACAAAGGCCCAAGCTGAGCCCTATTCATACCAAGCTGAGAACTTACACTAAAGAGCTGATCCCTGTAACTGGCAGTGCAGCAGTAAAAGTCTCCTATGATGGAACGGTGCACGAACTACCACTATGGATTGTACCAGGAGATGGCCCCACACTGTTCGGCAGAAGCTGGCTGCGAAAAATCTGCTGGAACTGGGAAGACATCCGAGCTCTTTCGTCCGTCGATGACACCTCATGTGCCCAGGTTTTGAGCAAGTTTCCGTCGTTGTTTGAGCCAGACATCGGAAATTTCTCTGGGGCGAAGGTGCAGATCCACTTGGTTCGCAGTACACGACCCATCCACCACAAGGCACGTGTGGTGTCATACATGATGCGAGAGAAAGTAGAGATTGAACTGGACAGGCTGCAATGAGAGTGCATCATCACGCTGGTTGAGCTCAACGAGTGGGCGAGTCCGATTGTTCCGATTCTCAAGGGTGATGGTACGGTCAGAATTTGTGGGGACTAGATTTAAAGTAATTGGTCGAAGGATTAGAGGGGCGTTGAGAGGAACTATTTGCACAGAGCAGATGGAAAGCACTGCCTGAAAGTGTGGTAGAGGCAGAAACCTCAACACATTTAAAAAGTACTTCGATATGCACTTGAAATGTCGTAACCTTCAAGGCTACGGACCAAGAGTTAGAAAGTCAGATTAGGCCGGCACAGACACAATGGGCCAAAAGGCCTCCTTCGATGGTGTAAACATCCATGATTCTATCATTAATGAGAACATGGCTAATAGGTGACTTGGTATGAGGTGGGATTCACGAAGTGAGTTCTGGCTGAAATGGAGTTTATATAAGGTGGAGCCAGCAAGGGGAGAATTGGTTCTCTCATCAGAAAATTATTATAATAGTCTCTGTACATTTCACAAACATGGTAAATTCCAATTCCCAGTGTATTTAAAATAAACCATTATTTATTTATTTACTATTATTTTGGGAGATTCAGCATTTATTACAGTGCATTATAATCCTGTGAAAGCTAAATTCATAGTCTCCTAAGAAGTTTTTGTTTTCAAAAGGTTTCATTGTTGAATAACAAAATGTAAATACCACTTCTGTAATTCTTAAATTCAAAAGTGATATATTTGCAAGAAAACAAAATCTTTAGCATATCAAAATAATGGTATCAAAATCAGATAATTGAAAAAAACACAAAGCTAGCCAGTCAATGTTTGCTGTAACAGCCTTAGCTACTTTAGTCATGAAAGGTTTAAAAGACTGGTTAAATGCTTAGAATTCTCCAGGATCACATCACACGGAGAGAGATAATTGAAAGTCAATGAGGATAAGTGCCAGAATATCTGTCACATGTACTGCCACAGATCTCTCAATTAAGACACAACTGTGTCGAGGAGTGGTAACTGCGCTGATTTATTCAGATAGTTTCTTACTGAGTGAGGTTGGTGAGGCAACCACATATTAAATCATTATATTCTGCAGTGCTTTTTATTCAACTTCAAAAGAAACACATACCAATGAGGAGGCACAATTATTACAATATATATTTCTACTTTATTATATGTACAACAAAGTCAAAATGCATTAGAAATGGAGTTGCATGCTTTAAATTGCTTAACTTCCTTGTTAATGAAATGCAACACATTCTCTTCCCAAGTTCAATAATGGATTGAGTGTTTGATGGGAATTGTTGCAGGTGTCTGAAGCTTTGCAGATATAAAGGTTATATTCCTGCTGATTGTTTTGTGCTAATCCTGTTGAGTTCCACTTAAATCAGTGACTTTCAAATGTTTTGTACAAATAGCGATACACTCACACGGACATAAAGGCAAAAGCAGAAACCTAGTTCACATGAACTGAATTCAGGTGGCCTCACTGAGTGCAAGAAATCCCATTATGGACTCCGAGAGACTGGAACATAAGAACATAAGAAATAGGAGCAGGAGTTGGCCATACGGCCCCTCGAGCCTGCTTTGCCATTTAATACGATCATAGCTGATCCAATCATGGACAAGTCCACTTCCCTGCCTGCTCCCCATAACCCCTTATTCACTTATCGGTTAAGAAACTATCGCTGTCTTAAATTTATTCAATGACCCAGCTTCCACAGCTCTCTGAGGCAGCAAATTCCACAGATTTACAACCCTCTGAGAGAAGAAATTCCTCCTCATCTCAGTTTTAAATGGGCGGCCCCTTATTCTTAGATTATACCCCCTAGTTCTAGTGGCCCCTATCAGTGGAAACATCCTCTCTGAATCTACCTTGTCAAGCCTCCTCATAATCTTATACGTTTCGATAAGATCACCTCTCATTCTTCTGAATTCCAATGAGTAGAGACCCAACCTACTCAATCTTTTCTCATAAGTCAACCCCCTCATCTCTGGAATCAACCTAGTGTACCTTCTCTGAACTGCCTCCAAAGCAAGTATATCCTTTCTTAAATATGGAAACCAAACTGTACGCAGTATTCCAGGTGTGACCTCACCAATATCCTATATAACTGTAGCAAAACGTTCCTGCTTTTATACTCCATCTCCTTTGCAATAAAGGCCAAGATTCCATTGGCCTTCCTAATCACTTGCTGTACCTGCATAATAACTGTTATTAATGCAACACCTTGTAACCAGCATCCTATCGCCAGAGGGCGCATCTGTTGGAGTTCCAAGGGATCCCAGCATCCCTTGGGAGCACTGCATATAAGCAGACCTCCCATGCTGTGCCAGCACACTGGAGTCAGAATAAAGAGACTAAGATCTCACTTACTCAAGTCTACAGTACTCAGTCACTTTGCTTTATTTGAGACATAACAACTGGCGACGAGTAATAGATAATGAACCATCATGCGAAAATGCAGAAAACTGTTGGTATCCTGGAGAAATTCTTAGAAGGTGACGATTGGGAAGCCTTCATGGAGTGACTCGATCAATACTTCGTGGCTAACGAGCTGGAAGGGAATGAGAATGCTCACAAACAAAGGGCGATCCTCCTCATCGTCTGCGGGCAACAACCTATAGCCAAATGAAGAATCTTCTTGCTCCGACAACCAAACAACCAAATCGTATGAACAAGTGGCGAGCTACGTCAACGAACTAAGGCGCCTTGCAGGACATTGCGAATTCAGTGGATTCCTGGAGCAAATACGAAGAGACATATTTGTGCTTGGCATTGGCCATGAGGTTATCCTTCACAAACTATTCACTGTTGAAACACCGAACCTGAGAAAAACCATAACAATAGCCCAGGCATTTATGTCCACCAGTGATAACACCAAACAAATTTCGCAGCATAAAGATGCATCAGCAAGTACTGTACACAAAGTAACATTGTTTTCAGGCAGGAATGTAAATGGCATAACATACACGCCTGCAACTGCATGACCTCAGATGACTCAGAGTCCGCCATCAAGTGTAAATGCGAAGCAATTAACACCTTGTTGGTGCTGCGAAGGTGGTCATCGAGTCCATCAATGCCGCTTCAAACACTATGCGTGCAAAGGCTGTGGAACAATGGGACACCTCCAGCGAATGTGCAGACGATCTGCAAATCCTGCAAACCACCACGTTGCAGAGGAAGACTGATCCATGGCGGATCAAACTGAATTAGAGACGCAAACGAGGAGGTAGAAGTGTACGGGGTACACACCTTCGCCATGAAATATCCACCGATCATCTTAAAAGTTGAACTGAACGGAATTCCAGTATCCATGGAATTGGACACGGGTGCGAGTCAGTCTATCATGAGCAAAAAGGTCTTTGGGAGGCTGTGGTGCAACAAGGCACAAAGGCCCAAGCTGAGCCCTATTCATACCAAGCTAAGAACTTACACTAAAGAGCTGATTCCTGTAATTGGCAGTGCAGCAGTAAAAGTCTCCTATGATGGAACGGTGCACGAACTACCACTATGGATTGTACCAGGAGATGGCCCCACACTGTTCGGCAGAAGCTGGCTGGGAAAAACCTGCTGGAACTGGGAAGACATCCGAGCGCTTTCGTCCGTCGATGACACCTCATGTGCCCAGGTTTTGAGCAAGTTCCCATCATTGTTTGAGCCAGACATTGGAAATTTCTCTGGGGCAAAGGTGCAGATCCACTTGGTTCGCAGTACACGACCCATCCACCACAAGGCACGTGTGGTGTCATACATGATGCGAGAGAAAGTAGAGATCGAACTGGACAGGCTGCAACGAGAGTGCATCATCGCGCTGGTTGAGCTCAACGAGTGGGCGAGTCCGATTGTTACGGTTCTCAAGGGCGATGGCACGGTCAGAATTTGTGGGGACTATAAAGTAACGATTAACCGTTTATCGCTGCAGGACCAGTACTCACTACCCAAGGCAAACGACCTATTTGCGACGCGAGCAGGAGGGAAGATGTTCACCAAGTTGGACCTGACCTTGGCCTACATGACGCAGGAGCTGGCGGAATCTTCGAAAGGCCTCACCTGTATCAACATGCACAAAAGTCTGTTCATCTACAATAGATGCCCATTTGGGATTCGATCGGCCATGGCTATTTTTCAAAAGAACATGGAGAGCCTGCTAAAGTCGGTTCCGCACACCGTGGTTTTCCAGGACGACATATTGATCACAGATCGGGACACCATCGAACACTTGCAGAGCTTGGAAGAGGTTCTAAGTTGGCTCGATCATGTGGATCTCAGGTTGAAATGCTGGAAGTGTGTTTTCCTGGCGCCAGAGGTTGAGTTCTTAGGGAGAAAAATCGCGGCAGACGGCATCAGACCCACCGACGCCAAGACGGAGGCCATCAAGAACGCGCCGAGACCACAGAAAGTGATGGAGCTGCAGTTGTTCTTGGGACTGCTCAATTATTTTGGTAATTTCCGACCCGGGTTAAGCACCTTGCTAGAACCCCTACATGTGTTGCTACGCAAGGGAGATGACTGGGTAGGAGGGAAATCACAAGAGACTGCTTTTGAGAAAGTCAGAAATCTGTTATGTTCCAACAAACTGCTTGTTCTGTATGACCCATGTAAACGTTTAGTGCTCGCTTGCGATGTGTCTTTGTACGGGGTCGGGTGTGTGTTACAACAAGCAAACGAATCGGGAACATTGCAGCCGGTCGCTTATGCGTCCAGGAGTTTGTCCAAGGCCGAAAGCGCCTACAGCATGATTGAAAAAGAAGCTCTAGCATGCATTTACCAGGTAAAAAAAATGCACCAGTATCTGTTTGGGCTTAAATTCGAGTTAGAAACTGACCACAAGCCGCTCATTTCGCTATTCTCAGAGAGCAAAGGTATTAATACCAATGCCTCTGCTCACATCCAAAGATGGGCTCTCACACTGTCTGCATATAACTATGTAATTCACCACGGGCCAGGCACAGAGAACTGCACTGATGCTCTCAGTCGGCTACCATTGCCCACCATCGGGGTGGAAATGGCACAGCCTACAGACTTGCTCTTGGTGATGGATGCATTTGAAAACAAAAAGTCATCCATTACGTCCCGCCAGATCAGGACCTGGACCAGCCAGGATCCTTTACTGTCCCTTGTAAAAAAACTGTGTCCTCCATGGGAGCTGGTCCAGCATCCCAGCAGAGATGCATGAAGAGATCAAGCCATTCCAGCGGCACAAAGACGGAATGTCCATACAGACAGACTGTCTTTTGTGGGGTAATCGCGTGGTTTTGCCTAAGAAAGGCAGGGAAACGTTCATACGTGACCTACACAGTACCCACCCAAGCATAGTAATGATGAAAGCTATAGCCAGATCCCATGTGTGGTGGCCCGGCATCGACTCAGATTTGGAGTCTTGCGTGCGCCAATGCAACACTTGCTCTCAACTGAGCAATGCACCCAGGGAAGCACTGCTAAGTTTGTGGTCATGGCCCTCCAAACCATAGTCTCAGATCAACATTGACTTTGCTGGCCCATTCCTAGGCAAAATGTTTTTGGTTGCTGTGGATGCTGATTCAAAATGGGTTGAGTGTGCAATAATGTCTGTAAGCACGCCCACTGCCACCATCGAAAGCCTACGAGCCACGTTTGCCATGCAAGGCCTGCCTGATATCCTTGTCAGCGACAATGGGCCATGCTTCACCAGTGCTGAATTCAAGGAATTCATGACCTGCAATGGGATCAAGCATGTCACATCTGCCCCGTTCAAGCCCGCATCTAATGGCCAGGCAGAACGGTAGTCCAAACCATCAAGCAAAGCTTGAAACGCGTGTCAGAAGGCTCCCTGCAGACCCGCCTGTCCCGAGTCCTGCTCAGCTGCCACACAAGACCCCGCTCGCTCACCAGGGTTCCCCCTGCCGAACTGCTCATGAAAAGGGCACTCAAAACAAAGCTCTCTCTTGTCCACCCTGATCTCCACGATCATGTCGAGGGCAGGCGGCATCAACAAAGCATGTACCATGATCGCGCAAATTTGTCACGCGATATTGAAGTCAATGACCCACTCAACTATGGACATGGTCCCAAATGGCTTGTTGGTACTGTCGTAGCCAAAGAAGGGAGTAGGGTGTTTGAGGTCAAACTTGCAAATGGACTAACTTGCAGAAAGCATTTGGACCAAACCAAACTGTGATTCACAGACAGCCACGAGCAACCTGAAGAGGACACCACCAACTTCGACCCTCCCATACACACACAAGTGGCAACCGACATCACGGTTGACCACGAAGCTGAACCCATCATCCCCAGCAGCCCAGCAAGGCCAGCTGCGCAGCAGCCCAGCGAAGGCCCAACCAACTCACCTGTACCTGTGTTTGTACCGAGACAATCGATTAGGGAGCAGAAAGCCCCAGATCGTCTCACCCTGTCAATAAGTGTACTATTGACTTTGGGGGGGTGAGTGATGTTATGTATGTAACACCTTGTAACCAGCATTCTACCACCACCAGAAGGCGCATCTGTTGGAGTCCCAAGGGATCCCAGCATCCTTTGGGAGCACTGCATATAAGCAGGCTTCCCATGCTGTGCCAGCACTCTGGAGTCAGAATAAAGAGACTAATGTCACACTTACTCAAGTCTACAGTACTCAGTCACATTGCTTTATTTGAGACATAACACAACCTTTTGTGTTTCGTATACCAGGATCCCCAGGACCTTCTGTAATGCAGCACTTTGCAATTTTTCTCCATTTAAATAAATAACTTGCACTTCGATTTTTTTCTGCCAAATGCATAACCTCACACTTTCCAACACTATACTCCAACTGCCAAATTTTTGCCCACTCTCTTAGCCTGTCTATGTTGTTTTGCAGGTTATTTGTGTCCTCCTCACATATTGCTTTTCCTCCCATCTTTGTATCATCAGCAAACTTGGCAACGTGTTAAGTCGAGAAAGTCAACTTTGGACTGTTGTGTTTATATCCTTGTTGGCTGTACACCCTGAAATGGATTTTTGAAATACTGTGACACAAGGTGGCTCGTCTGGATTAGGAAGAAACATGTTGCTGGGAGAAACACGTGGGGACGGATCTCTCCCACAGAAACTGGTGAGAGAACTGGGTCTGTTCAAATGTTAATTTGAACACTGGCCTTCCAGCGGCCAGTGACGTCAGAGCTGGGTGCTCTTAGGAAGACCAAGGGACTCGTATGTGTGCGTGGAGCCAGGCTGTTGAGGGAAGAGAGCAAGTTGCTAGGACAAGACCGACACCTGTATTGTCTCCACAACGGTCCAGCAATCAGGACTGATGGGCCATTTAACACTCACTCGGGAAGCCTCGAGACATCGATCGTCTGGTTTTGTTTAGACCCCAGCACATCTCTGATAGCACAAAATAAACACTGAAGAAGCCGTGGAAAGTTTCCCCGGAGGCAATAGAACCATCCAAACCCAGCCAGAATTGTGGATTACAGGAGTATAACTGTCGAGCATTTTGGAAGCTGAATCTTCGTTCTCTCGCATCCTATGTGAAGGCATGTTTGCCCCGGCCTTTTGGCTAAGATCATGCGTAACTGACCTGACAGGGGAGTAACCATGACCCCAAAATGGTTCTCCCTGGATCAGGAAGGTGGTTCTCCTATGCTTTTTGGAAATAGGAGGTGGGTGGGGTGGATTGACCCATCCACCTCCACGGAGGTGTGTGGGGGGCCTGACCCATCCACCTCCATAGCACGAACCTGGTATTGCAGTACTTCCAGGAACGGTGCAGTGGCTCTAGGCCTTTTGGCTAAGAGCATTGGCGCAGAGTGATCCTTGATGTGTGCAAGGTGACCTCTGGCGTTTGTGATTTGACAAAGAATTGGAAAGATTGGCAACGAAAAAAAAAAAAAAAATCCCTCAAGGATAAGGACCGAGAGCGAAGCCTCGCTTCTCCAACCCGACGGACTTCAACTTTAACCTGGATCTTGCATGCTTCAGCCAAGCACAGGGCCATGGAGTCGAACCGCTGAGGAAGGACCAGCGAGCAAGGAAGGGTGGATTGGGTGAGAACTCAATAGTTGCACGCTCACCAACCGATCCACAAAAGTGCGTGAGGGAGTGTCAGTGTACCCTAACCAAACCAGAGGGAGGCTTAGAATTAGGTGGATCCCGAGAGGGTTTAGCCCACGGGAAGGGTTGGTCTGTTGTAAGGCTAGCAAGGGGAAGTGCACTGTTTTACTGGGTATTACTGCACTGTGTGGTTCTACTTCACAAACATCTGGTGAGTGGAGTGGAGGTGTTGATCTGTTGTAATAAACCTTGTGTGATTTTGAACTTGAAACGTTGGTCCATGTCTCACTATAAGACAACCCGTTGTAATTCTTTTTGCCTGAACACAAGGACAGGGTTAGTATGCTTGCTATAAGCGGGTGTTAAATCATAAACAGCAGATTGGCACCAGTCTCTGCGGAAAACCAACCCGTAGCACAGCAAGCAAGGCAGGGCTGATTTGGCACCAGTCACTGCCGAGTGAAAACCCTTACCCCTACGGTGAGGTCTCAAAAACCTCGGGAAATAACCGTAGACTGACCACTTACAGATCTGGCAACTATGAAGGAACCGGAAAGGTTACGGATATATCTGTGCGAATGACCAGTGAGGAAAGTAAAAGATCCGGTATGGAGGATAGGATAGCCTCATACGTTTTTGCAAAGATTAACGTGGCCCAGCAATTGGTGCTGGGCATGATTCATTCTGACAACCCTCAGGATAGGGCTGCATTGTGGACAATGTGTGTAAAGCATAAGAAGTCAAAGGAAAAGGCAGTTTGGCTATTGTGCTTACAAAGCCAAGTCTGACTGCTTCGGCTTAAGGTCGAATGCCTCAAAGTGGGGCTGAAAGAGTCAGAAGAGTAGACTGATGCTAGAGAGATAGTGGGGAAAGGTTTAGGGGCGGTCTTGCATGAGGAGAGGCAGGAGAGGTGAGCATTGGAGGAATCTTCCTGTAATGCTGGGGAGTACCTCCGATGCCAGGTCATGGAAGCCAAGTGCAATGAGCAGGCATTAAGAGAAGAAAATGCCAGGTTAGCAGCGAAAGCTGAAGGGCTTGAAAGCCAGTTAAGGAACATTAACGCTGCATACAGGATAGCTACGAGGATTGTGACCACGGTCCCTACGAGGAAAGAATTAAGAACTTGACCCAAGCTTTGTCAGGAGCCCAAGGTATGGTCTGCCTTTTGGCGCCAGGCAAACCGTGGGTTGAATGGGAAGGGCAGGAACCACCACCGGTACAGGAGGAGGAAGCTCAGGTTGGGGTAGTCCCAACGGCACCAGATGTGCAACTAAGACCGATGTGTCCTCAGCAGCAACAGAGGTGTGGTCCACCTGCACCAAACGGCGACCAGGGGCCGTTACAGAATGATTACGTGGTCCCATTCACCACCCCTCAGTTACAGGCTGTGTTAGCTGGGCTACCAAAGTTAAAACAGCTTGGGGATCCCTCGGTTCACTTCACGGAAGTCGAGCAAGTAGATGGGATTAATGGGTGTAATGATGATGAGACCCACAGGCTGATACTGTTTTCCCTGGATGCGAAACTGTATCAAAACTTGTCCGCAGACCTGAAAGCGGGGCAAGGCACCATAGAGGGGTTAAAGGAGGAAATCCTGAGAGCGATGGGGCATACCCAGGGTAGTCCATTCTCACAGGTAGAGTGGACCCTACAGTTGGCTGGAGAGGTGCCTGTTGGCTTTGCGGGCAGGCTACGGCCAGTGTACGCAAGGGCAACAGGAGTGATGCCAAACCATGCGCAACTGATCGTGGCCACCAGAAATCACTGGCTCAGGATCCTAATCGCGAACAGCTTGCCACGCATTAAAACCAAAGCTGAAGCATCGTTCAACGCCGAGGACCCCGCAATCATGAAAGCAGGCATGCTCTGTAAGTTAGGACTGGTCTTTAATACCAGCTGTGGGGAAGAGACCAAAAGTAAAGGCAGTATCCATGCGATCAAGGCCAGTAAAGGGGATAGGAGGGAATGGTGTCAGGAGGGGCCCCACACTGACGAGTCCAAGACTTGTTTTAGGTGTGGAGAAACAGGGCACTGGAAACAGGATTGCCCGCTTCAGAAAACAGGACCCGGCCAAGGAGGGCCTCCTGGGAGAAAACCCCAGCCCACTGAGGCGAAAAGAGGGACCGAGGAACTCTTTGAGGTCCTGGTGGCAGCCATCCACATGGTGCTGGGGAAGGACAGCGGGAGGCTTGACGCTGTCGTAAGCAGCGTTGTGCCGACCGAGCCTTTATGCCCTCCCTCATCCTCACCAGAACGCACCCAGCCTCAGTATCTGTGTTCACTCCACTATGATGAGTGGAGCAGGCCCTGTGTGAAGATGGGGGTCGAGGCGGTACAGGGGAAGTATTTGGTGGACACCGGAGCTTCAAGCACAGTGGACCACTCAAAGGACCCAAACAACTCGCCCTGGTCTAACAAGGTCCCATTTAGTTTAATGGGATTCACAGGGAGCGAGTAGGCGGGAGCGATGTCCAAACCCCTGAAGATAGAGTTAGGGTCTCTCACCACTGATATGTCCTTACTATACAGTATAAATGCACACGAGGCCCATACTTGAGAGAATGTCACCCTGTGACCAGTTACCTTTATGACCAAGATCTCAAGTGATAAAGGTGAGTGGAGCTTCCTCTTTTATACCTGAAAGTCCAGGTTAGGAGTGTCTCCCACAAGTTCACCCCGTTGTGGTCAATGTGGACATCTGGTAGACCATGGGCGGCGAACATTGCCCGTAGACTTTCTACCATGGCAGAGGATGTGCTTGAATTTAAAATGGCATACTCAATGCATTTGGAGTAGGCGTCTCCAACAACCAAAAACATTTTTCCCATGAAAGGACCTGCGTAGTCCACATGAATGCGTGACCATGGCTTGGTGGGCTAGGACCAGGGTCTAAGGGGAGCTTCCCTCGGTGCGTTGCCCAGTTAAGCACACGTGTTGTACCTGCGAACACAAAGTTCCAGGTCGGAATCTATCCCTGGCCACCAAACGTGTGACCTGGCAATTGCCTTCATCATGACAATGCCCGGGTGCTCATTGTGAAGTTCTCTGATAAACACCTCTCTGCCCATCTGAGGCATGACTACTCGGTTTCCCCACAGTAGGCAATCGGCCTGAATCAAGAGTTCATCCTTGCACCTATGAAACAGTTTAAATTCCTCAGGGCATGCCCTGCACCTGGCTGCCCAGTCCCCATTCAGGACACATTTCTTAACTAAAGACAGTAGCGGGTCTTTATTTGTCCAGACTTTAATCTGACGGGCTGTCACAGGTGAGCCTTCGCTTTCGAAAGCTTCAACAGCCATGACCACCTCAGCATTATGCTCAGTTGCCCCCTCGATGGTGGCTAGTGGGAGCCAGCTGAGTGCATCGGCGCAGTTTTCAGTGCCTGGTGTGTGACGAATTGTGTAGTCATAGGCGGCTAACGTGAGTGCCCATCTTGTATGCGGGCCGATGCATTCGCATTTATGGCCTTGTTGTCGGCCAAAAGGGACGTTAACGGTTTGTGATCTGTCTCCAGCTCAAATTGCCTGCCAAACAGGTACCGGTGCATTTTTTTTTACTGCATATACACATGCGAGCGCTTCCTTTTCTACCATCCCGTAGCCCCTTTCTGCCTGGGACAGACTTCTGGAGGCATAAGCTACCGGCTGTAACTGACCATTGGCATTCACATGCTGCAACACACACCCGACTTCATAGGACGACGTATCGCACGTTAAAACAAGTTTCTTATACGGGTCATATAACATTAACAGTTTGTTGGAGCATAACAAATTGCGTGCTCTATCAAAAGCCCTTTCCTGGCTGGCCCCCCAGACCCAATCATGACCTTTGCATAGGGGTACATGTAGCGGCTCTAACAGCGTACTCAATTTGGGAAGAAAGTTACCTAAATAGTTCAGGAGCCCCAGGAACGAACACAGCTCCTCCCCAGGAGGGTAGTAGCTAAGAAGACGCACTTCGCCTTTTTCAGTCGCAGCCCGACCCGGTCCAGTCTGCGTAGTACCTCCTCCAGGTTGGGGAGTTGTTCTTCAGTATCATGACCCGTGATGAGGATGTCGTCTTGAAAAACCACCGTCCTTGGAATCGACTTGAGGAGGCTTTCCATATTTCGCTGAAAGATCTCGGCGGCCGAACGAATCCCGAACGAACATCTGTTGTACTCAAACAACCCCCTGTGTGTCGTGATGGTGGTCAGCTTCTTCGACTCACTCACCAGCTCCTGGGTCATCTAAGTTGAGGTCAGGTCCAACTTTGAAAAAAGTTTGCCACCGGATAGCGTCGCAAAGAGGTCCTCCACTCTCGGTAGCGGGTACTGGTCTTGGAGTGACACCCGATTGATGGTGGCTTTGTAATCGCCACATATCCTGACTGACCCATCCGCCTTGAGCACTGGCACGATCAGATTCGCCCAGTCACTGAATTCGACTGGCAAGATGATGCCTTCCCTCAGCAGGCAGTCCAATTCGCATTCTATCTTTTCCCGCATCATGTACGGCACCGCTCTGGCCTTGTGGTGTACTGGCCTGCCGTCCGGGTTTATGTGAATCACTATCTTGGCCCCCATGAAAGTACTGATGCCGGGTTGAAATAATGAGTCAAATTTGTCCAGGACCTGTGAACATGATACTCACGCCACAGAAGAAATTGTATTGACATCACCCCATTTCCAGTTCATGACAGCAAGCCAACTCCTCCCCAGTAGTGCGGGACCGTCCCCCGGGACAATTCCCAGTGTCAACCTGTTCTCCGAATCTTTGTGGATCACGACTACCGTGGCGCTGCCTAGCACCGGAATGATCTCCTTTGTATATGTCCGTAGCTGTGCGCCAATCGGCAATAATTTTGGCCTCCTGGTCTTGGACACCCACAACCTTTCGAACTGTTTGATACTCATCAGGGATTGGCTGCCCCCCGTGTCTAGCTCCAGTAATACTGGGATGCCATTGAAGAACACTTTCATCATTATCGGTGGCGTCCTGGTGTATGAACTGTATATGTGCTCCACATGAACTCGCTGAACTTCAGCTTCCAGCGCTTTCCCCCAGTATTCATTTGGCCTTGTAGGGCTTACATCGGGCCCATCCTCCTCGTACATCAACCTGGCTGCAGGCTTCCTGCACATATGCGCCAAGTGACCGCTGATACCTGCAAGCTCTGGCTGGGTGTTTGCCTCCACACCTCCAGCATGAGCTGGAGGCCCTATTGTTGGAAACAAAAAGTCCATTACCAGTCGATTGTTTCTGACTGTCTCTGTAACTGTCCTTAAGCGCACCATTAACAGGTGTTGATGGCCCCATTACTGGCCGCATTGTCCATTGTGATGGCATGAATCGCTGTTCAGCTAGCCATTGTCTCTGTTGAATTCCCCCTTTGGATTCGACTACATGCTGGGGCATGTCCGAATGCCCTTGTCTGCCTAGAGAACTGTGTGCCGCGTTAACAATGTTGACTCCCTGGTCGTTTGCCGCATTTGAGCCAAGATTTTTGTCATACATCATTCTGGTTTCTTCCTCCCCTGAGATAAATATCTGGGCTATCAGAGCCGCCGCTTCCAAGGTCAAGTCTTTGGTCTCAATCAGTTTCCTGAAAACCCCAGCATACCCGATGCGCTCAATAAAAAAGTCTCGCAGCATCTCCGCTCTGCATGCATCTGGGAACTTACATAGGCTCGCCAGTAACCGGAGATCTGCCACGAAGTCTGGAATGCTTTTCCCTTCTCGCCGCCGGTGCGTGTAAAACCGGTGTCTCGCCATGTGCATGCTGCTCGCTGGTTTAAGGTGTTCCCCGATCAACTTACTGAGCTCTTCGAACGTCTTGTCCACCAGCTTCTCTGGCGCTAGAAGTTCCTTCATCAGGGAGTACGTTCTGGATCCATAAACCGTCAAGAGATGAGCCCTGCGTTTGTCGGCCGAATCCTGTCCCAACCATTCCTTGGTGGCAAAACTTTGCTGTAGTCGCTCAATAAAGTCGTCCGATCCATCACCAACACAGTACCTCTTGTCTGTGCTGCTAGTGGCCATGCTCGCGTGGTTTCAATCCCAGTTTCTCGTCGCCAATGATATGTCCTTACTATACAGTATAAATGCACACGAGGCCCATACTTGAGAGAAGGTCACTCTCTGACCAGTTACCTTTATTACCAAGACCTCAAGTGATGAAGGTGGGTGGAGCTTCCCCTTTTACACCTGAAAGTCCAGGTTAGGAGTGTCTCCCACAAGTTCACCCCCTTGTGGTCAATGTTCTCAAGGTGTACAACTTAGGTCAGCTTATACATGGGTTACAATGACATGACAACCACCATGTGGGAGTGTGTGTTAATGAAATGGGAGCAACCCGGGTGGGGAGTCGTTGGGACCGATTTTATATTAGCAACACAGGATCATTGTACACATGAGGAATCACTGCCTATGTGGGGCAGTAGGATCAGACAAGGTGGAAGAGGTGATATTTATTACCGGGGACAAGGGGGGGCAGGGGTAGTGGCTGTAGCGTGAAACCCAAGAGGAGTTACAACCTGGAACAGTTAGTCAGTAACACCCCAGCCTAGTCGTGGAGGGCCACTGTGAACTATCAGGTCCTCAACAGCAACATCCCAGCTTGCCTGCCCACAGTCACGACTGTCGCCAACCTGATCGGAAATCTCCCAGTGACCGTGACCACATTCATGGTGCTGGATATTTCCAACGGGTTCTGGTCAATCCCCCGTCACCGGGAAGACGAGTATAAGTTTGCCTTTATGTTTAAAGGGCAATAGTATACTTGGACATGTCTTCCCCAGGGTTTTCACAACAGTCCCTCCATTTTCTACCAGAGCATGGCCAATGCTCTGAAACAATTTAGCCAGCCCCAGCAGCTCATTCAGTATGTGGACGACATTCTCCTTTTCTCTTTGGATAGAGAGGAGCACGGGTCACTGCTGGATGAGCTGCTAAAACTATTAAGGGAGGCGGATTTTAAAGTTAACCCGAAGAAAGTACAGGTTGGTCAGAAGGAGGTGAAATTCCTCAGGTTGACCATCAGAGCGGGTGAGAGGGCAATTGATGAAGCCAGACATAAGACAGTACAAGAGCTCCCAGCCCCCAAAAATGTATCGGGGGTCAGGTCTTTCCTGGGGCTCACTGGTTACAGCAGGGACTTCATTGAAGGCTATGCAGCCATGGCAGCTCCTCTATTTCTGCTCCTCTGCAAGGGATTCGAATGGGAGCGGGACCTCAATTGCCAGGAGGCATTCACTCGCCTGAAAAGTGATTTGCAGACAGCACCTGAGTTGGGTGTGATTAATCAGGGGCAAGAGTGGTAGAGGCCAGCAGGAACAGTTTGAGCACACGGCAGGCTGAGACCCATGGTCTACTCCTCCAGGAATCTCACGGATGTTGAACGGGGATATTCCAACTGCGAGAGACATTTGCTAGCCACGCAATGGGTCGTAAATTGCTCCCAGCTCTTTACGGGTTCATCCCCGCTGACACTCCTAACCCATCACATGCCCCCAGATGCTGTTGGATGGCAGGATTAAGAATGGGACAGTGAGCAGTGCTCACATTGCTCGCTGGACCCTGCTGCTCTCACAGACAAATCTGAGAGTGCAGGGGTTGACTGAACCCAAGTTAGCAGCTAATATGATCTACCCAGGGACAGCCCATACATTCACGGTGGAAGGGGTAAGGGATGTGGAGGAGAGACTCAGGGCCGGGATGCACCCGACGGGCTGGGACATCTATGTGGATGGGTCCAGCATCATGTCCGACAGGGAGCATCTCACCAGGTGTGGGATCTATGACCCAACTGCTAAGGTTGAAAAGGCCATAAAGCTCCCCAACACCATGAGCGCTCAGCACGCCGAACTGGCAACAGTGGCCTATGTGGTGACCCATCCCAATTCCATACACCGTTTGCTCAGATTTGAAGTTCACGTGCAACTCCTGCACGGAATATTTGGCAATCTGGGCGAGGCGAAGTTTTAAGTCTGTCAATGGGAGACCCCTGGCCACAGTGTGGCTGTTGCACAAGATTTTAAAGAGGCCACTGGCACACGAGGGGATGACTATATCCACAAGGTGAAAGCTCGCTCCAAAATGGAGCCAAGAGGGGAAGGGAACAAAAAGGCCGACAAGCTAGCCAAAAGGGGAGCTAGGGAGGGCATTTTATGGAATCCAGGTAGAGCAGGTCCAATATCAGCGATCTGAGACAGGGGAGGCACGCAGGGGGCAGCTCTAGCCCCAGATCTCAACAAGCACAGGCCCAGGACCCCGTTCTTAAAGCCGTCCTACTCGGCAGGGAGAAAGGGGAAAACGTTGAGAGTCCCTTCAGTGCTGCAGACATTTACATCCGGGACAGAATGCTGTTCAAGGGGGACCGGTGGGTGGTCCCAGCACAGCACCGATAGGAATTCCTCCAGCTGGCCCATGGGGGCCCAGGGGCGGGACACCTGGGACCAGAAATGACTTGGCAGAGAGTAGAGGAGGCAGGGCGGTGTCCACAGCTGAGGGAGAATGTCTAGGACTTCTGTGCACTTTGTCTGGTGTGCGCAGTAAACAATCCCGACCCCCAGCGCAGGTAGGCTCCCCTGGGACACACCTGGAGGATGGAGGGGCCGTGGCGATCGTTGCCCCTACCCACTACTAAATCAGGTAATAAATACTGTTTAGTCCTGGTGGACGTCTTCTCAAAGTGGGTTAAAGCCTTCCCTTGCCGGGCGGCCACAATCCTGGCCACTGCTCGGATCCTGGTAAAGGAGTTATTCTCCAGGTAGGGGCTGCCTCAGGTAGTGGAGTCCGACCAGGGAAGCCACTTTACGGGTCAAGTGATGCAAACCACCCTGAAATTCCTGGAGATAGAGGGGAAATGGCATGTGACTCACAACCCCCAGTCATCGGGGATAGTGGAGCGCATGAACCAGACCCTGAAGGGACAGTTGAGGAAGGAGGTGGGCCAGTTCCCAAAAACCTGGGACGAGGTTCTGCCTCTGATTCTCATGGGGGTCCGGTCCAGCCCCACCAGGAGCACAGCGTACTCCCCTTACAAGCTGATGACCGGGAGAACCATGCGCACTCCAACCTATGTGTTGGCGCCGGTCCTCACTGAGACACAGCTCCAGGAGGTAGACCGGGATAAGTTTGTACAGCAGCTGTACAGTACTTTAAAACAAGTCCACATGCAGGCAGCCAGCAGCCTGGGGAAGCAGCACCAAGAAAATCGGCTGTTGCTAGAGCCTCAGCGCACGCATGAATGGGAGGTGGGGGACCAGGTAATGGTCCGTAATTACGGCCGAGTGGGGGTGTTTGAGCCACTGTACATGGGGCCGTACAACATCGTTGACAAGGCGAGCTCCATGGTTTACACAGTGAAGCTCCCCAGGTTCCACATCAACCAGTGCAAGCTGGTCAAGCCCGATGATGGAAGGACCAGGGCTAAAAGGCACCAGGGCACCATCATGAGCCTGGTGGAACTGGGTTTCCCTCCCCTGATATGGGACAACGACGACCCGGTGGACGGGGCGTTAAGGAGGAGCAGTCGGATCCCATAGCCGAGGGTGCTGTGGTCACCTCCCTCCTCGCCCACCATGAGCCGCAAGAGGCCCCAAGTGTAGAGTCATGGGGCTCTCGAGCCCTGTGGCCACCAGGCCCACAGTGATTATAGTTTGTTTTACATTTTGTTTCGTTGTCGGTCTGGGTCTGTTCTGTATAACCTGATGGAGCTGTGGAAGAGAAAACTCTCTCACAGAACAGATTTTTGCTTGTGTTTTATGTTATAGGAAAGTAAAGAAGTCCAAAAACACCAAGAGAATGCCAGGAATGTTCGCTGTGGTCCTGTTCCTGAGCTGGTTTGGGATCTGCAGCTTGGAGAGGAGAGACACCGAGGAGTCCGTCCTCTACGGGTGAACCGGGGGGGGGGAAAGGGCCCACAGTGGTACAGGTGGGCAGGACTGGGGACACTGACGGTGTAGCAGCCGACTTCCATGAGGGAGGATGGCCGGGATGGTTGGGGTCCAATTCCACGCGGTACTCCAGCAGCAAGGGTTTCACGTATGGCAAAGCTTCCATACCATGCCCCGAGCTGCAAGTCACGGCCACATGGGTTAGGGTGACCGAGGGGAGGCGCGTATGCTTGTGGTGCGAGGGACACATACCCCTGGGACGGTAGTGGTGGCTCAGGAAATTGAGCCAAGATAAGGGCAATCGATCCGCGGACTGGGAACGACTGAGGAACAATGCGTACCATCAGATTACGGGGACGAAGGGGAGAAACATAGAAACATAGAAACATAGAAACTAGGTGCAGGAGTAGGCCATTCAGCCCTGCGAGACTGCACCACCATTCAATAAGATCATGGCTGATCATTCACCTCAGTACCCCTTTCCTGCTTTCTCTCCATACCCCTTGATCTCTTTAGCAGTCAGGGCTATATCTAACTCCCTCTTAAATATATGTAACGAACTGGCATCAACAATTCTCTGTGGTAGAGAATTCCACAGGTTAACAACTCTCTGAGTGAAGAAGTTTCTCCTCATCTCGGTCCTAAATGGCTTACCCCTTATCCTTAGACTGTGACTCCTGGTTCTGGACTTCCCCAACATCGGGAACATTCTTCCTGCATCTAATCTGTCCAGTCCCATCAGAATTTTATATGTTTCTATGAGATCCCCTTTTATTCTTCTAAACTCCAGTGAATACAGGCCTAGTCGATCCAGTCTCTCCTCATATGTCAGTCCTGCCATCCCAGGAATCAGTCTGGTGGACTTTTGCTGCACTCCCTCAATAGCAAGAATGTCCTTCCTCAGATTAGGAGACCAAAACTGAACACAATATTCCAGGTGAGGCCTCACCAAGGCCCTGTACAACTGCATTAAGACCTCCCTGCTCCTATACTCAAATCCCCTAGCTATGAAGGCCAACATGCCATTTGCCTTCTTCACTGCTGTACCTGCATGCTAACTTTCAATGACTGATGTACCATGACACCCAGGTCTCGTTGCACCTCCCCTTTTCCTGATCTGCCGCCATTCAGATAATATTCTGCCTTCATGTTTTTGCCACCAAAGTGGATAACCTCATATTTATCCACATTATACTGCATCTGCCATGCATTTGCCCACTCACCTAACCTGTCCAAGTCACCCTGCAGCCTCTTAGCCTCCTCCTCACAGCTCACACCACCACCCAGCTTAGTGTCATCTGCAAACTTGGAGATATTACACTCAATTCCTTCATCTAAATCATTGATGTATATTGTAAATAGCTGGGGTCCCAGTACTGAGCCCTGCGGTACTCCACTAGTCACTGCCTGCCATTCTGAGAAGGAATTATCCCTACTCTCTACTTCCTGTCTGCCAATCAGTTCTCTATCCACATCAATACATTACCCCCAATACCATGTGCTTTAATTTTGCACACTAATCTCTTGTGTGGGACCTTGTCAAAAGCCTTTTGAAAGTCCAAATACACCACATCCACTGGTTCTCCCTTGTCCACTCTACTAGTTACATCCTCAAAAAATTCTAGAAGATTTGTCAAGCATGATTTCCCTTTCATAAATCCATGTTGATTTGGACCGATCCTGTCACTGCTTTCCAAATGCGCTGCTATTTCATCTTTAAGAATTGATTCCAACATTTTCTCCACTACGGATGTCAGGCTAACCGGTCTATAATTCCCTGTTTTCTCTCTCCCTCCTTTTTTAAAAAGTGGTGTTACATTAGCTGCCCTCCAGTCCATAGGAACTGATCCAGAGTCGATCGTTTTGTATATGTGGACTTGTATTTACTCTGTACAACCACTAGAGGGCTCATTCCCTGGAGTCCCAAGGGATCGCGAAATTCCTTGGGAGCACAGGTGTTTAAGAAGGCTTCACAGGTTGGAGAAGCACTCTGGAGACCTGCAATAAAAGACTAACGTCGCACTTTATTTTGAGCTCACAGTGTTCAGTCTGACTCCTTCTCCATACACAACAGATAGACTGTTAGAAAATGTTCACCAATGCAGCCACTATTTCTAGGGCCACTTCCTTAAGTACTCTGGGGTGCAGACTATCAGGCCCTGGGGATTTATCGGCCTTCAATCTCATCAATTTCCCTAACACAATTTCCTGACTAATAAGGATTTCCTTCAGTTCCTCCTTCTCGCTAGACCCTCGGTCCCCTAGTATTTCCGGAAGGTTATATGTGTCTTCCTTCGTGAAGACACAACCAAAGTATTTGTTCAATTGTTCTGCTATTTCTTTGTTCCCGTTATAAATTCACGATTCTGACTGCAAGGGACCTACGTTTGTCTTCACTAATCTTTTTCTCTTCACATATCTATAAAAGCTTTTGCGGTCAGTTTTTATGTTCCCGGCAAGCTTCCCCCTCCTAATTAAACCCTTTGTCCTCCTCTGCTGAATTTTAAATTTCTCTCAGTCCTCAGGTTTGCTGCTTTTTCTGGCCAATTTATATGCCTCTTCCTTGGATTTAACGCTATCCCTAATTTCCCTTTTTAACCACGGTTGAGCCACCTTCCCTGTTTTATTTTTACTCCAGACAGGGATGTACAATTGCTGAAGTTCATCTATGTGATCGTCAAATGTCTGACATTGCCTATCCACCGTCAACTCTTTAAGTATCATTCGCCAGTCTATTTTAGCCAATTCACATCTCATACCATCGAAGTTAGCTTTCCTTACGTTCAGGACACTAGTCTCTGAATTAACTGTATCACTCTCCATCTTAATAAAGAATTCTACCATATTATGGTCACTCTTCCCCAAGGGGCCTCGCACAACAAGATTGCTAATTAGTCCTTTCTCATTACACATCACCCAGTTTAGGATGGCCAGCCCTCTCATTGGTTCCTCGACATATTGGTCTAGAAAACCATCCCTAATACACTCCAGGAATCCTCCTCCACCGTATTGCTAACAGTTTGGTTAGCCCAATCCATATGTAGATTAAAGTCACCCATGATAACTGCTGTACCTTTATTGTACCTAATTTCTTGTTTGATGTTGTCCCCAACCTCACTACTACTGTTTGGTGGTCTGTACACAACTCCCACTAGAGGTTTCTGCCCTCTGGTATTCTGCAGCTCGACCCATACAGATTCCACATCATCCAAGCTAATGTCCTTCCTTACTATTGTGCTAATTTCCTCTTTAACCAGCAATGCTACCCCACCTCCTTTTTCTTTCTGTCTATCCTTCCTGAATGTTGAATACCCCTGGATGTTGAGTTCCCAGCCTTGGTCATCCTGGAGCCAGGTCTCCGTAATACAATTATATCATATTCGTTGAAGTGTGCTGGCACAAATGGTAGAAAGAAGAGGAAGGAATTTACGTGTGTATATGGGGGTCTGAACGGGTCTGCCCAACGGACGTGTCGTTCATGTTTTTGCGACGGTGGCAAGACTCCGGGACTGGGATCGGTTGAGGACAAATTATGGACTCCTGTGTGATCCCAAACCCTCTAGACACTGTAAATTCCTCGGAGTTGCTAGCACGTGAGGTAGAGGCCCTTCCCACAGCCCCGCCGGTACAGGAGACGGAGGTTAGATGCCCCACCACAACCTCTGGACCTAGAAATGGTATACTATTAGTCCTCACCGATAAGGTCTTATACCATGATGTGCACTACACGGCCACCTCGGTTATCTTAAACCTGACCCAGTTCACATGCCACAGTGGTGTCCTGCAGAGACCGAAAGGATTTACAAGGCTCTGCTTAAAGAAATGTTTAGGAAGTTCTATGCGTTAAGTTACGTTGGCGTGGATCGGGACAATGTGTATGATCTGACCTCAGTTCAGCGCGGGGGTTTGCCAAGGTACAAGTCGGGGCTGTTTAACGACGCAGCCACAGCATTTAGTACTGGCATGTTAATTGTTAACAATATGGATGATGCTCAGTTGCAAGTGCAGGTATATACCTTGAGCGATCGATTGTACAAGATACTGCGAGAAGGTAACGCGATAGAGGGGTCGGAGTTGCGGGAGGATCAGGATATGACCATCCATTTGAAGGAGATCATAGCCGAGCTGGAGGCACATGCTGAAAAGATTAACAGTTTGATCCGAGAAGATCGGAATGCCTCAGCTCAGGCGGCAAGCAATGACACATGTGTGTTGTACGGTGCTTGGCTGCTGAATAAAGGATGCAGTAATTTGGAGGACCTTCAACAAGGCCACGTTCCTTAATGGATCAACAACTGACACCTCATCGCACTCAGCCCATACAAAGGTTCCATAAGCCCATGCCAACTCTGACTTGACTCCGAGGCTTACCCAGTCCTGGTAGATTGTGGCCGGTCCAAGACTACGGTAATGGGATTGTATTTTGGATGCCGGTGATAAGCGGGTCACCATGACTGGCACCAGTAGACCGAGTACAGAACATTGGTGTTCTGAGGGACGCGTACATGTGCGACATCATGGGGTCCCACCGTTTGTTGTAAAGTGGGGTTCCACCATGACCGGCACAGACCTTAACGGTGCCAGAGCTGGGGAGCACAGCGTTTGTACACTTTTGATCAACCGGTGTGTGGGTTTAAATCAGAGGGTTCGGCGCCCATTAATTGCACTATGGAGGTGATGGCCCAGAGCCACGTTCCACCCCAGGCAGCTTATACGGGCGGAGGGACGTACTGTATCACGAACAGCGTGACTCAGTACCGAGTGCGTAACGACACTTGGTGCCCGGTTACAGATTAGACCTTCTGTTTCAAACCCCACACCAAGGTCCAGATAGCCGAAGAACGCATTATCCCCATCGAGGAACCCAGTACTGTTCACATCACGGTAAACTACACCATCCGTGATTTGTACCGTATGTAACTCAGTTTGATTACGAGATTCCACCTCTGCCCGAATACCTCACAAAACTACTCAAAGAGGGTGAACTATCCCAAACATACTTTTACATCCTGGTACAGCAGAACTGGGAAATGGGAAAGAAGATAAAACAGCTTGTATCTCCACCATGGTGGGACACTGGCGTTGACATCAAGGTCCCTTCATGGATTTGGGTCATTTCTCATGTGTTGGTGTTAGTTCAATGTGTGGTAATCGTGTACCTGATTCATTTATCTTGCAGAAAGCATGGAAAGGTGCTCAGAAATTGGCGGCTAGCGTTGATCGACAACCAGCACCGAACTTGCCCGTTTCCGCCAGATGTATGTAAATACCTCTGTATTTCCACTGGAGAATGTACATATGTATTTTCTGCAACTGTTTGTAAGGGCACTCAAATCATCATCATCATAGGCAGTCCCTCGAAATCGAGAAAGACTTGATTCCACTCTTAGCATGAGTTCTTAGGTGGCTGTACAGTCCAATACGAGAACCACAGTCTCTGTCACAGGTGGGAAAGATAGTCATAGAGGGAAAGGGTGGGCAGGGAGCCTGGTTTGCCGCAAGCTCCTTCCATTGCCTGCGCTTGATTTCTGCATGCTCTCGGCGATGATACTCGAGGAGCTAAGCGCCCTCTCGAATGCACTTCCTCCACTTAGGGCGGTCTATGGCCAGGGACTCCCAGGTGTCAGTGGGGATGTCGCACTTTATCAGGGAGGCTTTGAGGGTGTCCTTGTAACGTTTCCTCTGCCTGCCTTTGGCTCGTTTGCTGTGGATGAGTTCCAAGTACAGCGCTTACTTTGGGAGTCTCGTGTCTGACATGCGAACTGTGTGGCCTGTCCAGCGGAGCTGATCAAGCGTGGTCAGTGCTTCAATGCTGGGGATGTTGGCCTGGATGAGGACGCTAATGATTATGCATCTGTCCTCCCAGGGGATTTGCAGGATCTTGCGGAGGCCTCGCTGGTGGTATTTCTCCAGCGACTTGAGGTGTCTACTGTACATGGTCCATGTCTCTGAGCCATACAAGAGGAAGGTATTACTATGGCCCTGTAGACCATGAGCTTGGTGACAGTTTTGAGGGTCTGGTCTTCAAACAGTCTTTTCCTCAGGCGGCCGAAGACTGCACTGGCGCACTGGAGGTGGTGTTAGATCTTATCGTCAATGCCTGCTCTTGTTGATAGGAGACTCCCTATCAACGAGATAGGGGAAGTGGTCCACGTTGTCCAGGTCTACGCCGTGGATCTTGATGTCTGGGGGGCAGTGCTGTGCGGCGAGGACAAGCTGAAACCTGGCTGCTGACAATTGATGAAAGTTTCGGTCATGGTGGCGAGTGGCCTGGTTTTAAAGGAACGTTTGTAATACCCTTTGAAAAGTGTGTTGTAAACGTTATATGCTGTAACCGCAGAGGGGGATCCCATGGGGACTAGGTAACTTTGGTTTGGTCAGGGTATCACGAGGCATTCTCCTCGGAAGGATAAGGAAAAGGATATGGATGATATTTTCTCCACGAAGCACAGTGTTAATAGCAAAGGGGGGTCGACAAAGTCAACTTTGGACTGTTGTGTTTATATCCCTGTTGTCTGTACACCCTGAAATGGATTTTTGAAATACTGTGACACAAGATGGCTGGTCTGGATTAGGAAGAAACATGTTGCTGGGAGAAACACGTGGGGGCAGATCTCTCCCACAGAAACTGGTGAGAGAAGCTGGGTCTGTTCAAATGTTAATTTGAACACTGGCCTGCCAGCGGCCAGTGACATCAGAGCTTAGGAAGACCAAGGGATGCTTTTGTGTGTGGAGCCATGCTGTCTAGGGAAGAGAGCAAGGTGCTATGACAAGACCAACACCTGTATTGTCTCCACAACGGTCCAGCAATCAGGACTGATGGGCCATTTAACACTCACTCGGGAAGCCTCGAGACATCGATCGGCTGGTTTTGTTCAGACCCCAGCACATCTCAGATAGCGCAAAGTAAGACCTGAAGAAGCCGTGGAAAGGTTCCCTGAGGCAACAGAACCATCCAAACTCACCCAGAATTGTGGATTACAGGAGTAGATCTGACGAGCATTTTGGAAGCTCGATCTTCGTTCTCTCGCATCCTACGTGAAGGCACATTGGCCCATCCCTCGAGGATTAGGACCAAGAGCGAAGCCTCGCTTCTCTAACCCGACCCACTTCAACTTCAATCTGGATCTCGCATGCTTCAGTCAAGTACGGGGCCGTGGAGTTGAACTGCTGAGGAAGGACCAGCGAGCAAGGAAGGGTGGATTGGGTCAGAACTCAATAGTTGCACGCTCAACAACCGATCCACGAAAGTGCGTGAGGGGGTGTCAGTGTACCCTAACCAAACCAGAGGGAGGTTTAGAGTTAGATGGATTCCGAGAGGGCTTAGCCCACGGGAAGGGTTGGTCTGTTATAAGGCTAACTGTTTTACTGGGTATTACTGCACTGTGTGGTTCTACTCCACAAGCATCTGGTGAGTGGAGTGAAGGTGTTGATCTGTTGTAATAAACCTTGTGTGATTTTGAACTTGAAACGTTGGTCCGTGTCTCACTATTAGACAATCCGTTGTAACTCTTTTCACCCGAACATAAGGACAGGGTTGGTGTGCTTGCTATAAGCGGGTGTTAAATCATAAACAGCAGATTGGATAACTGAGAGACCCATTGGCACCGGTCTCTGCGGAAAACCAACCCTTAGAACAGCAAGCAAGGCAGGGCCGATTTGGCACTGATCACTGTCATGTATTTCACCATCTTGCAATGACTATAAATATGTAACTGTAACTCATGCATACTGTACATGTACCCTTGTAATGCACACCCTGACCACAGGGAGTGAGCTCCTCACCTGAGCTTCCAGGTATAAAAGGGCAGGTCCCACCCAGGATCAGGACTCTATAGTCCTGAGAATAAAGTGAATGTCACAGAGTGACCGTGTCTGATATATCCATGCCTTGTGTGAGCTTGTAACAAGATGCAGAGACGCTACATCTGGCGACGAGAATAGGGAATCACTGAACCACGAGGATGGCCACCGGTGGCACAGAGGAACACTACTGTGTAGGTGAGGACTGGGACGACTTTGTGGAAAGACTCCAGCAGAGCTTTGTCACAAAGGACTGGCTGGACGAGGCAGCGGCTGACAAGCGGAGGACACATCTACTGACCAGCTGTATGCGGTAATGAAAGACCTGCTCACCAAAAGCCAGCGGACAAGTCCTTCGAAGAGCTCAGCCAGCTGATCAGTGAGCATCTCAAGCTGGCAAGTAGCGTACACATGGCCCGGCACCAGTTCTACTCTCACCAGCGTCGGGAGGGTCAAAACATCTCGGACTTCATGGCAGAACTACGGTGTTTGGCCAGTCTCTGTAAGTTCTCCGATGCCTGTAGGGGGGAGATATTAAGGGACTTTTTCATCGAGGGCATTAATCATGCCGGCATTTTCAAGAAGCTCATAAAGACTAAGGATTTGACTGTAGAAAGGGCGGCGTAGATAGCTCAAACCTTTATGGCAGGGGAAGAAGAGACCAAGCTAATCTGCGCACACAGCCTGGTTTTAAAGTTGCGTGGAACCAGGGAATCAATGTTATAAAAATGACACAGAACCCCACAGGCAGGTAAGGGCAATTCGACACCATCCAGGCAGGCAGGCAAGGGCAATTCGACACCGTCCAGGCAGCAACTAGTTTCAGTAGCTCCAGGGTGGGCCTGCAACAGGGACAATGGAAAGGAGATCGGCAATTCACACCATCATGAGGAACAATGCATCCTGTGATGGGACAATTAACACCCCCCATCAGAAGGCTTAGAAACAGCCAAATGGGCCATCAGAGAGGAATGCCTGGGAATAGTCCTTTTGTTAACAGCAATCTCAGCTGATGTTGGAGATGTGGGAGCAGACACACTGCAAAAATCTGCAGGTTCCAACTTTACACCTGGAGGATTTGTAATGTCAAGGTACACCTGGCCAGGATGTGCAAAAAGGCAGTAGCGAGGCTAGTCTGCAAAACAGACGAACCAGACGAGAGGTCTGAAATGCAGGATGAGGCCTGGGGAACTACCATGGAGGCTGAAGTTCAGAGAGTTCATGTGACCGACGTTCACAGCTCATATACCAAAACGCCACCCATGATGATGAAAGTCTTACTGAATGGCATTCCGGTGCACATGGAGCTGGATACCGGAGCTAGCCAGTCCTTCATGAGTGCCCAACAATTTGAGAGACTATGGCCACACAGAGCTTGCATGCCCAAATTGGAATGCATTGAGATGCAGCTACGTACGTACACCAAAAAGATCATCCCAGTGCTGGGCAGTGCAAACTTGGTGGTAACGCATAATGGATCACAGAACCGGCTGCCACTCTGGATTGTTCCGGGAAATGGCCACGCACTCTTGGAGAGGAGTTGGCTAGCTGAGATGAATTGGAAATGGGGGGGATGTGCACGCCATTTTATTTGTGGAGTGAAGTTCATGCTCGGAGGTATTGCAAAAATTCGAGTCACTCTTTCAACCCGGTGTCGGAACGTTCAAGGGCACCAAAGTAGTGATACACATCACTCCGGATGCCAGACCAGTGCACCACAAAGCCAGAGCGGTGCCGTACGTGATGCGTGAGAAAATTGAAAGTGAATTGGACAGACTGCTCAGAGAGGGCATAATTTCGCCCATTGAATTCAGCGACTGGGCAAGTCCCATTGTTCCCGTCCTCAAAGCAGATGGCTCGGTTAGGATTTGTGGTGACTACAAAGCCACCATCAACCGAGTGTCGCTGCAAGACCAATACCCGCTCCCGAGAGTGGAGGACCTTTTTGCCACGCTGGCAGGTGGTAAGCTGTTCACGAAGCTGGACTTCACTTCGGCCTACATGACTCAGGAACTGGCTGAAGATTCCAAGCTTCTGACCACCATCACAACACACAAAGGATTATTTGTTTACAACAGGTGCCCGTTTGGCATTCGTTTGGCAGCGGCTATCTTTCAGCGAAACATGGAAAGCTTGCTCAAGTCCATCCCTGGAACGATCGTGTTCCAAGACGACATCCTTATAACGGGTCGACACACTGAGGAACACCTCCGCAACCTGGAGGAGGTGCTACGCCAATTGGAACGGGTAGGCCTGTAGCTGAAAAAGGCCAAGTGCATGTTTTTGGTCCCAGAGGTCGAGTTCCTGGGCGGGAGGGTTGCCGCAGACGGGATCCGGCCCACTGAATCAAAACCTGAGGTGATTCGCCGGGTACCCAGGCCCGGCAACACTTCGGAGTTGCGATCATTCCTGGGACTCTTGAACTATTTTGGGAACTTTCTGCCGAACTTAAGCACATTGTTGGAGCTGTTACACATGCTCCTCCGTAAAAGTTGTGAATGGTCTTGGGGGGATTGTCAAGAATGGGCTTTCAATAAGGTGAGGAACCTGCTGTGTTCCAACAAACTATTGACTTTGTAGACCCCTGTAAAAAAAACTGGTTTTAACATGCGATGCGGCATCCTACGGGGTTGGGTGTGTTTTGCAGCAGGGTAACGATGACGGCCGACTCCAACCGGTGGCTTACGCCTCCAGGTCGCTCTCCCAGGCAGAGCGTGGATACGGCATGGTCGAGAAGGAGGCACTCGCGTGTGTGAACAGTGTGAAAAAGATGCACCAGTACCTTTTCGGTAGACGGTTCGAGTTGGAGACGGACCACAAGCCGTTAACATCCCTGTTGTCCGACAGCAAGGCTGTCAACGCTAATGCATAAGCTCGCATATAGCGATGGGCCCTCACGCTGGCTGTGTATGACTACACCATACGGCACCGGCAAGGCACCAAAAATTGCGCTGACACGCTCAGCAGGCTCCCACTGGCCACCACCAAGGGGGCGTCGGAGCAGAGCACCGAGATGGTCATGGCCATTGAGGGTTTTGACACTGCGGGCTCCCCATCACAGCCTGCCAGACCAAACTCTGGACCAACAGGGACCCCCTCCTATCCATGATAAAGAAATGTGTCCTGACTGGGGTCTGGGCGCCCGCACACAGGGCGTGCCCCGAGGAAGTCAGGCCGTTTCAGAGACGGATGGATGAACTTTCCGTCCAAGCCGACTGCCTGTTATGGGGCAGCTGGGTAGTCATGCCCCAGAAAGGAAGGGAAGCGTTCATCAGGGAACTCCACATCGAGCACCCTGGCATCGTGTTAATGAAGGCCATTGCCCGGTCACACATGTGGTGGCCGGGGATTGACTCAGACCTGGAACACAGGTGCACGACATGTGCCCAGCTGGGCAATGCCCCCAGGGAGGCCACACTCAGCCCGTGGCCCTGGCCCACCAGGCCATGGTCACGTATTTACGTGGACTATGCGGACCCGTTCATGTGAAAAATGTTCCTGATTGTTGTCGATGCATACTCGAAGTGGATCGAGTGCATCATATTGAACTCGTGCATAACATCCATCACTATGGAGAGTCTGTGCACGGTTTTCGTGACCCACGGCTTGCAGGACATCCTGGTCAGCGATAATGGCCTGTGTTTTAGCAGCCATGAATTCCAGGAGTTTATGTCGGGCAATGGGATCAAGCATGTCCAGACAGCGCCGTTCAAGCCAGCCTCCAATGGCCAGGCGGAACGGGCGGTCCAAGTCATAAAGCAGCGCATGCTACGCATCCAAGGACCCTCCCTTCAGTACCGCCTATCGTGCCTCCTGCTGGCCTACAGATCCCGGCCGCACTCGCTCACGGGAGTCCTGCCAGCGAAACTCCTCATGAAATGCTCACTCAAGACGCGGCTGTCCCTCATTCACCCAGCCCTGGCAGACATTGTTGAGGGCAAGCGCCAGTCCCAAACTGAGCTCCATGATTGAGGCTCAAGGGGGAGGTGTATAGAAATCGATGACCCGGTATTTGTTCTTAACCATGCTTTGGGACCCAAATGGCTTGAGGGCACCGTAATTGGCAAAGAAGAAATCAGGATCATGGTGGTCAGACTAAACAATGGGCAGATATGCCGCAAACACTTGGACCAAGTAAAGACAAAGTTCAGTGCAGACACGGAGGAATCGGAAGAAGAGCATGATGAGAAAGCACCCACACCACTGCCAGCGCACGAGCAACAAAGACAGCCCGCAGCAAGCACAGTCCCTGCGGCCAGCCCGGACAGGCTGGAATCACCTCAAGTGACAGGGACGCGTGCTGAGGCTCAGTCACCAGAGCCACAACTGCGGCGCTTCACAAGAGAGCGCCGACCACCCGATAGATTTAACCTCTGAAACTAAAAGACCTAAGGGGGGAGGTGATGTCATGTATTTCACCATCTTGCAATGACTATAAGTATGTAACTATAACTCATGCATACTGTACATGTACCCTTATAATGCACATCCTGACCACAGGGAGTGAGCTCCTCACCTGGGCTTCCAGATATAAAAGGGGAGGTCCCACCCAGGATTAGGACTCTTTAGTCCTGGGAATAAAGTGAAGGTCACAGAATGACCGTGTCTGATATATCCATGCCTCGTGTGAGTTTGTAACAAGGTGCAGAGACACTACAGTCACTGCCAAGTAAAAACCTTACGTATTTGGACCATACGGCAAGGCCTCGAAAACCTCGGGGAATATCCATAGACTGACCACTTATAACATTACACTCGGTCCCTTCATCCAAGTCGTTAATATAGATTGTAAATAGTTGGAGTCCCAACATTGATCCCTGCGGCATCCCACTAGTTACTGATTGCCAACACAAGAATGAACCATTTATCCCGACAGCAGCTCAGAGTGAGAAAACAAGAGTTTGGTAAGTGGGAGAGTTCGGTGAAGTGGGGGAGAGAGGTGTTGCTTTGCCTTGTTTTTCCTACCTTTTACGCAGAGCGGCGGTGTATCTGAGTGGGTGCAGACCGAGGCCCGAGAGTGGGGATAAAAGCCACAGCAGACCACAGCATATGGCCAGTGTGATCTCCTGGACTAGTTTCGATTGTCTGGTTGGGTCGGAGAGGAATTTTCCCAGATTTTTTCCCCCAATTGGCCTGGGTTTTTATCTTTTTTTTGCCTCTCCCAGAAGATCCCACGCTCCGGGTGAGGAGAACTCTGCTGTGTGACATCACAGGTAAGGCAGGTAAGTGATTGGTAGTGATTATGGGCTAAGTTTTTCTTTTAAATTAACATATAGCATATAACTAAATACTAAAAACTAACCTTTATTTGTTTAACTAATTTAGTAAACTATTTGGGTAAATACTTGATTAACGTTAAACTAATTAATGAAATAATATAATGGGAAAACAGGAGATGTGTTGCTGCTGCAATATGTGGGAGCTTCTGGACGTTTTGGTCCAGGGCGACTACATCTGTGGTAAGTGTCTGCGGCTCGACAAACTTCAGCTCCGAGTTGAGGAGCTGGAGTCTGAGCTACAGACACTGTGAGACATCAGGTAGGCAGAAAGTTACCTGGACCTTTTGCTCCAGGAGGCAGCCACACCTCTAGGTTAAATACTTTAGAATTGACATGTGGTCAGGGACAGGAGGGTGTGACTGCAAGTGAAGCAGGTAAGGAGATCCAGGAGGTAGTATTGCAGGAGCTTCAGTCCCTGCACTTGTCCAATAGATTTGAGGTTCTTGCAACCCTTGTGGACAAGTGTGCAGACTGTGGGGTGGGTGAGCAGACTGACCAAGGCACCGTGGTGCAGAAAGCCATTCAAGTGGGGGGAGTAAAGAAGCAGGTGGTAGTAGTAGGGGACAGTATAGTTAGGGGGATAGGTAGGGTTCTCTGCAGCCAAGAGCGTGCATCCTGAAGGCTGTGTTGCCTACCCGGTACCAGGGTAAAGGACAGCTCCTCTGGGCTGGAGAAGAACTTGCAGTGGGAGGGGGAGGATCCAGTCATCGTGGTACATGTAGGTACCAATGACATAGGTAGGACTAAAAAACAGGTTCTGCTGAGAGAATTTGAACAGCTAGGAACTAAATTGAAAAGCAAAACCACAAAGGTAATAAGTTCTGCATTATTAGCTGAGCCATGAGCAAATTGGCATAGGGTCAATAGAATCAGGGAGATGAATGCGTGGCTCAGAGGTTGGTGTGGGACTTTTGGGGGCACTGGCACCAATACTGGGGAAAGAGAGCTGTTCCGTGGGGCTGGACTACACCTGAACTATGCTGGGACCAGAGTTCTAGAGAACCGAATAACTGGGGAGGTAGACAGGGATTTAAACAAAATAAGGGTGGGGGGAGGTGGAGAGGTGAGGATGGTCCCAGTGGAGAGAAATCTAGAATGCTAAAGAGAAAAGAAAAGGAACCAATGCAAGAAAGTGATTGTGGTAAGGATAACTAGATTATGTCAGGCAGGGACAGAGCATACAAACAAAAGAGTGCACTAACAACTAGGGTCCAGGTAAGAAAAAATAGTGATGGACAAATAGAGCTACAGTACAAAATAATGTTAAGATGTCTAATAATGTTCAAAATACAAATTTAAAAGCATTGTATCTGAATGCACGAAGCATCTGTAATAAGGTAGACGAATTAACAGCGCAAATAGATGTAAACGGATACGATATAGTTGCAATTACGGAGACATGGTTGCAGGGTGACCAGGGTTGGGAATTGAATATCCAAGGAAATTCGATATTTAGGAAGGACAGGCAAAAAGGAAGAGGGGGTGGTGTGGCATTGTTAGTAAAGGATGAAATCGGAGAAATAGTGAGAAAGGATATTGGCTCAGAAAATCAGGATGTAGAATCAGTCTGGGTGGAGCTAAGGAGCACCAAGGGGCAGAAAACATTGGTGGAAGTTGTCCGTATGCCTCCAAAAAGTAGTGGTAGTGTAGGGGACGGCATCAAACAGGAAATTAGAGATGCATATAACAAGGGTACTACAGTAATCGTAGGTGACTTTAATCTACATATAGACTGGCAAAACCAAATTAATAATAATACTGTGGCAGATGAATTTCTGGAGTGTGTATGAGATGGTTTTTTAGACCAGTATGTTGAGGAGCCTACTAGGGAACAGGCTATCCTAGATTGGGTATTGTGCAATGAGAAGGGGTTAATTAATAGTCTTGTTGTGCGGGGTCTTTTCGGGAAGAATGACCATAACATGATTGAATTCTTTATTAAGATGGAAAGTGAAGTAGTCCAATCCGAAACTAGGGTCCTAAATCTAAACAAAGGAAAGTACGAAGGTATGAGGAATGAATTGGCTAAGATAGATTGGGAAGATTCATTCAAAGGCATGATGGTGGATAGGCAATGGCTAACATTTAAGGAACGAATGTATGAATTGCAACAGTTATACATTCCTTTCTGGCATAAAAACACAAAAGGAAAAGTGGCCCAACCATGGCTAACAAAATAAATTAAGGATAGTATTCGATCAAAAGAAGTGTTATACAAAATTGCCAGAAAAAATAGCAAGCCTGAAGATTGGGAGCAGTTTAGAATTCAGCAAAAAAAAGGACCAAGAGATTGATTAAGAGGGGAAAAATAGAGTATGAGAGTAAAATTGCAAGGAACATACAAACCAACTGCAAAAGTTTCTACAAGTACGTAAAAAGAAAAAGATTAGTGAAGACAAATGTAGTTCCTTTATAGACAGAAATGGGAGAATTTGTAACGGGGAACAAGGAAATGGCAGAACAATTAAATAAATATTTTGATTTTGTCTTCACAGAAGAGGACACAAATAACGTTCCAGAAATGTTCGGGAACCAAGGGTCTAGTGAGCAAGAGTAATTAAAGGAAATGATTATTAGTAAGAAAATAGTGCTGGATAAACTAATGGGACTGAAGGCAGATAAATCCCCAGGGCCTGATGATCTGCATCCCAGAGTACTAAAAGAGGTAACCATGGAAATAGTAGATGCATTGATTGTCATCTTCCAAAATTCTATAGATTATGGAACAGTTTCTGCAGATTGGAGGGTGGCAAATGTAACCCCACTATTTAAAAAAGGGAGGGAGAGAGAAAACAGGGAACTACAGACCGATTAGCCTAACATCAGTAGTAGGGAAAATACAAGAATCTATTATAAAGGATGTGATAATGGCGCGCTTAGATAATAGCACAAAATATAAAAACAGATAGTAAGAGTTTCTATAGGTATATAAAAAGAAAAAGAGTGGCAAAATAAATGTTGGTCCCTTAGAGGACGAGACAGGGGAATTAGCAATGGGGAACATGGAAATGGCAGAAACTCTAACAAGTATTTTGTATCAGTTTTTACAGTAGAGGACACTAACAATATTCCAACAGTGGATAGTCAAGGGGCTATAGGGGGGCAGGAACTTAACACAATCACAATCACTAATGAAGCGGTGCTCAGTAAGATAATGGGACTAAAAGCAAATAAATCCCCTGGACCTGATGACTTGCATCCTAGGGTCTTAAGAGAAGTAGCAGCAGGGATTGTGGATGCATTCGTTGTAATTTACCAAAATACCTTGGATTCTAGAGAGGTCCCAGCAGATTGGAACACTGCAAATGTAACGCCCCTATTCAAAAAAGGAGGCAGACAAAAAGCAGGAAACTATAGATCAGTTAGTTTAACATCTGTGGTTGGGAAAATGTTGGAGTCCATTATTAAAGAAGCAGTAACAGGACATTTGGAAAAGCAAAATTTGGTCAGGCAAAGTCAGCATGGATTTATGAAGGGGAAGTCATGTTTGACAAATTTGCTGGAATTCTTTGAGAATGTAACGAACAGGGTGGATAAAGGGGAACCAGTGGAAGTGGTATATTTGGACTTCCAAAAGGCATTTGACAAGGTGCCACACAAAAGGTTACTGCACAAGATAAAAGATCACAGGGTTGGGGGTAATATGGATAGAAGATTGGCTGACAAACAGAAAACAGAGAGTCGGGATAAATGGTTCATTCTCTGGTTGGCAATCAGTCATGAGTGGGGTGCCACAGGGATCAGTGCTGAGAGCCCAACTATTTACAGTCTATATTAACGACTTGGAAGAGGGGACTGAGTGTAACATAGCCAAGTTTTCTGATGATACAAATATGGGAGGAAAGGCAACTGTGAGGAGGACATAAAGAGGCTGTAGGAGAACATAGACAAGTTAAGTGAGTGGGCAAAAATTTGGCAGATGGTGTATAATGTTGGAAAGTGTGAGGTCAAGCACTTTGGCAGAAAAAAATCAAAGAGCAAGTTATTATTTAAATGGAGAAAGATTGCAAAGTGCTGCAGTGCAGCGGGACCTGGGGGTACTTGTGCATGAAACATAAAAAGATAGTATGCAGGTACAGCAAGTGGTCAGGAAGGCCAAAGGAATCTTGGACTTTATTGCAAAGGGGATGGAGTATAAAAGCAGGGAAGTCTTGTTAAAGCTGTACAGGATATTGGTAAGGCCACACCTGGAATACTGCATGCAGTTTTGGTTTCCATATTTACAAAAGGATATACTTACTGTGGAGGCAGTTCAGAGAAGGTTCACTTGGTTGATCCAGGGGATGAGAGGGTTGACTTATGAGGAAAGGTTGAGTAGATTGGGCCTCTACTCATTGAAATTCAGAAGAATGAGAGGTTCTTTTATAGAAACGTATACGATTATGAGGGGGCTTGACAAGGTGGATGCAGGGAGGATGTTTCCACTGGTGGGGGAGAATAGAACTAGAGGGCATGATGTTAGAATAAGGGGCCGCCCATATAGAACTGAAATGAGGAGAGATTTCTTTTCTCGGAGGGTTGTGAATCTGTGGAATTCACTGCCTCAGAGAGCTGTGGAAGCTGAGACATTAAATACATTTAAGACAGAAAGAGACAGTTTCTTAAAAGATAAGGGGATAAGGGGTTATGGTGAGCGGTCGGGGAAGTGGAACTGAGTCCATGATCAGATCAGCCATGATCTTATTGAATGGCGGAGCAGGCTCGAGGGGCCTTATGGCCTACTCCTGCTCCTATTTCATATGTTCTTATGTTCTTATAATATCAACAGGATTAAACAAAGTCAATATGGATTTATGAAAGGAAAATCATGTTTGACAAACCTACTGGAGTTTTTTGAGGATGTAACTGATAGAATAGAAAAGGGAGAACCAGTGGAAGTAGTATATTTGGATTTTCAGAAGGCTTTTGATAAAGTCCCACATAAGAGCTTAGTGTGCAAAATTGAAACACATAAGATTGGGGATAATGTACTGGCATGGATTGAAAATTGGCTAAATGACAGAAATAGGAATAGGAATAAACGGGTCTTTCTCGGGGTGGCGGGCAGTGACTAGTGGGGTACCACAGGGATCAGTGCTTGGGCCCCAGCTATTCACAATATATATTCAGCGAGTCGGTGAGTCGGGAGTTCGGTGAGTCGGTGAGTCGGGAGGCCCTGTGAGGTCGGCGAGTTGGGAGGCCCTGTGAGGACGGTGAGTTGGGAGTTCAGAAGCTGGGAGTTCGGAGGCCACAAAGGTCGGGAGTTTGGAGACCAAGAGGTTGGGAGTTCGGAGGTCGGCAGTTCGGAGGTCGGGAGTTCGGCTGCCGAGAGGTCGGGAATTCGGAGGCCGAGAGGTCGGGAGTTCAAATTCCATGGCTACAGAGGTTGGGAGTTCGGAGGTCGGGCGTTCAGAGGCCGAGAGGTCAGGAGTTTGGAGGCCTCAGAGGCCACAGAGGTCGGGAGTTCGGAGGCCGAGAGGTCAGGAGTTCAAATTCCATGGCCACAGAGGTCGGGAGTTCGGAGGTCAGGAGTTCGGAAGCTGAGAAGTCGGGTGATTGGAGGCCGAAAGGTTGGGAGGCCACAGAGGTCGGTGAGTTCGAGAGGCCACAGAGGTTGGTGAGATGAGTTGATAAGTAGCTCTCTATTCACTATTTCTTTTTAAGTAGATTTTAAACTATATAAGGCTAACTGGAGGGATGGCAGTGCAGCTTAGTCCTGTGGAATGCACATCCTGCGGCATGTGGGAAGTCCTGGATGCTTTGTGCAGCCTCGACAACCATGTGTGCAGGAGGTACTGCCAGCTTCAACTACTCGAGCTCGAAGTTTGAGCAGCGGGTGGAGTTCATACGGTGCATCCACAAGGCTGAGAGCTACGTGGATAGCACGTTTCAGGAGGTGGTCACCCTGCAGCTTAAAGGCATGCAGGCAGAGGGGAAGTGGGTGACCACCAGACATAGTAAGTGTGCCAGGCAGGTAGTGCAGGAGTCCCCCCATGAGTTCATCTCGCTTTCAAACCGATACTTCTGAGTATTGGTGAGGACGATGGTGCCTCTGGAGGGTGTAGCCAGAGCCAATTCCAAGACACCACGAGTGGCTCAGCTGCACGGGAGGGAGGAACGAAGAATAAAAGAGCCCTAGTGATAGGGGATCCTATAGTTAGGGGAGCAGACAGCTGTTTCTGTGGCCGTTGACATGACTCCCAAATGGTCTTGTGCATCCCTGGTGTCAGGGTCAAGGATATCACAGAACGGATGCAGGGCATTCTGGGGGGGACCAACGACCAACGACATAGGTAAAATGAGGGATGACGTCCTACAGGAAGAATTCAGGGAGCTAGGAAGAAAATTAAAGGGTAGGACCTCAAAGGTAGTAATCTCTGGGTTACTACCGGTGCCACGTGCTAATGAGTATAAGAATAGAAGGATAGAGAGGATGAACACGTGGCTGGAAAGTTGGTGTAGGAGGGAGGGCTTTAAATTCTTGAGGCATTGTGACCACTTCTGGGCGAGATGGGACCTGTACAAACCGGACGGGTTGCACCTCAACAGTGCCAGGTCCAATATCCTCACGGGAAGTTTTGCTATTGCTGTTGGGGAGAGTTTAAACTAGCTTGGCAGGGGGATGGGAAGCTGAGAATGAATTCAAAAGGGAAGGAAGTAAAGCAGAAATTGGATAACAAGAATCTAGAAAACTAATCTGTAAGTCAGAGGAAACAAGGCTTAGTAAGTAGTGTGCTGAATGGTATATACTTTAATGCAAGGAGTATAGTGAATAAGGCGGATGAGCCAAAAGCACAGGTAGACATTTGGAAGTGTGACATTATAGCCATTACAGAGACATGGCTGAAAGTGGGGCAGATTTGGCAGATCAATATTCCTGGCTACAGGATTTTTAGACAAGATAGAGAGGGGGGTAAAAAGGGGGGTGCGGTCACGGTACTGATTAAACAAACTATTACAGCAGTGAGGAGGGATGATATGTCAGAGGGATCATCAAATGAGGCCATATGGGTCGAATTAAAAAATAGAAAAGGGACAATCATACTACTGGGCATGTATTATAGACCCCCAAACAGTGGGAGGGAGATAGAGGAGCAAATATGTAGCTAAATTGCTGTGAATTCCAAAAACCATAGGGTAGTAATAGTCAGGGATTTTAACTATCCAAATATTGATTGGGACAAATTTAGTGTGAAGGGTATAGAGAGTGCAGAATTCTTCAAATGCATTCAAGAGAACTTTTTTAGTCAGTGTGCAGCAAGCCCAACATGAGAGGGGGCGGTCTTGGATTTAGTTTTGGGGAATGCAGATTGAAGGTGTATTAGTGGGAGAGCACTTGGGTGCCAGTGACCATAATTCAGTCAGATTCAAGTTGGTTATGGATAAGGATGAGGATAGGCCTGGAATACAAGTTCTGAAAAGCTAATTTTGCTAAGTTAAGGAGTGATTTGGCCATGGTAGACTGGAAACAGCTACTTGTGGGTAAATCAGTGTCGGAACAGTGGGAGACATTCAAGGAAGAGATCCGGAAGGCTCAGGCCAAACATGTGCCCTTAAAGAAAAAGGCTGGGAAAAATAATTCTAGAGCCTCCTGGATGTCTAGGGACTTACAGGGGAGGATTAAGAAAAAAAGGGACGCTTATGTCATATACCAATGGCTAAATACTATAGAATCTTTAGACAAATATAGAAAGTTATGAGGCAAAATTAAAAAGGATATTAGGAGTGCTAAGAGAGAGCACAAGAAATTTTTGGCCTGTAAAATTAAGGAAAACCCTAAGCTGTTCCATAAATATATTAAGAGTAAGAGGGTAACCAAAGAAAGGCTAGGACCTATTAGAGACCATGAGGGTAATCTTTGTTTGGAGGCAGAAGATGTTGGTAAGGTTCTTAACGAATACTTTGCATCTGTTTTCACAAAGGAAAGAGGCAATGCAGATACTGCTATCGAGGAGGAGTGTGATATTCTGGCCTGTGTCTGCGCACGTATAGAGGCTGAACTCCAGGACATAGTCGATGTATTTACTGAGGCAGATGAAAGCATGGGCCTTATCTTAACATCCATAAGACAAAGGTCCTTCACCAGCCTGTCCTCACCGCACAGCACTGCCCCCCAGTTATCAAGATCCACAGCGTGGCCCTGGACACCGTGGACCACTTACTATATCTCGGTAACCTCCTGTCAACAAGAGCAGACATCGACGACAAGATCCAACACCACCTCCAGTGCGCCAATGCAGCCGTCGGTCGCCTGAGGAAAAGACTGTTTGAAGACCAGGCCCTCAAAACTGCCACCAAGCTCATGGTCTACAGGGCTGTAGTAATACCTGCCCTCCTGTATGGCTCAGAGTCATGGACCATGTACAGCAGACACCTCAAGTTACTGGAGAAATATTGTTGTAGGAGGTAGGCACCTTTAGAATATACCAGAATACTAGGCATTAGGCACCTGCTAGATATATCTAAACGCATATAAGTTTAAAGTGGCCACACATAAAATGGCTGCCCAGGCATGATGGGAAATCAGGTAGTCAAGCTGTGAACTGTTGAATGTTCAATGACCGAGCAATAACCCTGTGAGGCCCACTATAGGAATGCCTTGGATGCAGGATAAGAATAATGAGGAGAGAACCCATCTCCCGTATTCAAGGCCATAAACCAATTAATTCCCCAGGAAGAGATAAGAGAACCCATCTCCTGTAAACAAGGTTATAAACCAATTATTTCTCCAAGAAGAAAGAACTAGTGAGAGAACCTATATCAATCAGCCCAAGCTGACAAGAGACGAACACATGGTTCCTGAGACATAAGGGGAATTCTATTGGGTTAAAAGAACCTATATGTAATCTATAATCGTTGTGATTGGCTTGTGTCCAGCCGTGATGGGCTGTGTAACTGTAGTAAACTGTTTGTAACTGTTGTGAAACATATAAAAGTGAATGTAACCCTTTGTTCTGTGGAGAGAAGCCTGGACTCAGTCTTGTGATTTCCTCCCCGCTAAGCGTAATAAAGGCCGCATCAGCATTGGAACCGACTCTGAGTGTTGAGTGATTCTTCTAAGAAAACACTAACGCTAACAAATATCATCAACGATGTCTCTGCAAGATCCTACAAATCCTCTGGGAGGATAGGCGCACCAACATCAGCGTACTCATCCGGGCTAACATTCCCAGCATTGAAGCACTGACCACACTCGATCAGCTCCGCTGGGCAGGCCACATAGTTTGCATGCCAGACACGAGACTCCCAAAGCAAATGCTCTACTCAGAGTTCCTTCACAGCAAACGATCTATTGGTGGTGGGCAGAAACACTACAAGGATACTCTCAAAGCCTCCCTGATAAAGTGTGACATCCCTACTGACACCTGGGAGTCCCTGGCCCAAGACCGTCCTAAGTGGATGAAGTGCATCCAAGAGGGCGCTGAGCACCTCGAGTCTCAACGCCGAGCGCATGCAGAAATCAAGCACAGGTAGCGGAAAGAGTGTGCGGCAAACCAGTCTCACCCACCCTTCCCTCAACAACTATCTGTCCCACGTGTGACAGAGTCTGTGGCTCTCGTATTGGACTGTTCAGTCACCAAAGAACTCACTTCAGGAGTGGAAACAAGTCTTCCTCAATTCCGAGGGACTGCCTATGATGATGATGATATTCTGGATGAAATAAATATAGTGAGAGAGGAAATATTAAGGGGTTTAGCAGCTTTGAAAGTAGATAAGTCCTCAGGCCCGGATGAAATGCCTCCCAGGCTGTTCAGCGAAGTAAAAGAGAAAATAGCAGAGGCCTTGACCATCATTTTCCAGTCATCTTTGGATCTGGGCATGGTGCCGGAGGATTGGAGGACTGCTAATGCAGTACCCTTGTTTAAGAAGGGAGAAAGGGATAGGCCGAGTAATTACAGGCCTTTCAGCCTAATCTCAGTAGTGGGAAAATTATTGGAAAAAATCATAAAAGATAGGATAAATCTACATTTGGAAAGGCAAGGATTAATTAGGGACAGTCAGCACAGATTTGTTAAGGGAAGATCGCGTTTGACTAAACTGATTGAATTTTTTGAGGAGGTAACCAAGAGAATCAATGACGGTAGTGTGTACGATGTAGTATATTTGGACTTTAACAAGGCTTTTGATAAGGTCCCATATGGTAGACTGGTCATGAAGGTTAAAGCCCATGGGATCCAGGGCAAACTGGCAAGTTGGATCCAAAATTGGCTTGGAGGTAGGAAGCAAAGGGTAATGATTGATCGATGTTTTGTGACTGGAAGGATGTTTCCAGTGGGGTTCTGCAGGGCTCAGAACTGGGTCACTTGCTTTTTGTGGTATATATCAACAATTTAGACTTGAATATAGGGAATATTATTAAGAAGTTTGCAGACAAAACTGAAATTGGCTGTGCGGTTGCTAATAAAGAGGAAAGTCATGGGCTGCAGGAGGATATCAATCCATTGGTCAGGTGGGCAGAGCAGTGGCAAACAGAATTTAATTCAGAGAAGTGTGAGATGATGCACTTTGAGAGGGCTAATAAGGAAAGGGTATATACATTAAACAGTAGGCCACTTAATAGTGTAGATGAACAAAGGGACCTTGGAGTGCTTGTCCACAGATCCCTGAAAGTAGCATGCCAGATGGATAAGGTGGTTAAGAAGGCATACGGAACGCTTGCCTTTATTGGCCGAGGCATTGAATATAAGAGCAGGGAGGTTATGCTTAAATTTTTAATATTTTGGTTAGGCCACAGCTGGAATATTGCGTGCAGCTCTGGTCGCCATATTATAGAAAGGACGTGATTGCACTAGAGAGGGTGCAGAGGAGATTTACTAGGATGCTGCCTGGAATGGAGAATCTTAGTAATGAGGACAGATTGGATAGGCTAGGTTTGTTCTCATTGGAACAGAGGAGGTTGAGAGGAGACCTCATTGAGGTGTACATTGAGGGGCCTGGATATAGTGGATAGTAAGAGCCTATTTCTATTGGTAGAGGGGTCTATTACAAGGGGCCATAGTTTTAAGGTGGTTGGTGGAAGGTTTAGAGGGGATTTGAGGGGGGGCTTCTTCATGCAGAGGGTTGTGGGGATCTGGAACTCACTGCCTGGAAGTGTGGTGGATGCAGAAACCCTCACCACAGTTAAGAGATGATTGGATGGGCACTTAAAGTGCCGTCACCTGCAGGGTTATGGATCTAGAGCTGGTAATTGGACTGATGACCTTTTGTTGGACGGCGCAGATATAATGGTAAGTACTGCAGAGAATAGACTAGTTTCGATCGCCTGGATGGATCGAAGAGGAATTTTCCCAGATTTTTTCTCCCCAAATTGGCCTGGGTTTTTGTCTAGTTTTTGCCTCTCCCAGGAGATCACATGGCTCCGGTTGAGGTGGAGTGTAGAATGTTTCAGTATAAGAGGTGTCGCAGTTGTGTGAGGTGGACTGGTTGGGCTGTGTGCTCTTAGCCTTTCCGTCATTGTTCATAGGTTTATATGTAACCTTTAGGGGTGCTGACCAAGGGCCATGTGGCTCTTTGTCAACCAGCATGGACACGATGGGCCAAAATGGTCTCCTTCTGCACTGTAAATTTCTATGTTTTCCATCTAAATGATTTGGATGAGGGAACCAAATGTAATATTTCCAAGTTTACTGATGACACAGAACTAGGTGGGATTGTGAGTTGTGAGGAGGATGCAAAGATGCTGCAAGACGATTTAGATAGGTTGAGTGAGTGGGCAAACACATGGCAGATGCAGTATAATGTAGTAAATGTGAAGTTATCCACTTTAGTAGGAAAAACATAAGGACAAAGTATTATTTAACCGGTGATGGCTTGGGAAGTGTCGATGTACAGAGGGACCTGGGTATCCTTGTACACCAGTCATTGAAAGGAAACATGCAGGTGCAGCAAGCAGTTAGGAAGGCAAATGGTATGGTGGCCTTCGTTGCAAGAGGATTTGAGTACAAGAGCAAGGATATCTTACTACAGTTATACAGAGTCTTGGTGAGACTGCACTTGGAGTATTGTGTGCAGTTTTGGTCTCCTTACCGAAGAAAGAATATACTTGCCATAGAGGGAGTGCAGCGAATGTTCACCAGATTGATTCCTTGGTTAGCAGGACTGTCATATGAGGAGAGATTGGGTCGACTGTATTGACTACAGTTTAAAAGAATGAGAGGGGATCTCATTGAAATGTATACAATTCTGACTGAGTCGGATGGACTAGATGCAGGGAGGATGTTTCCCCTGGCTGGGAAGTCTAGAACGAAGGGTAACAGTCTCAGGATACGGGGTAGGAAATTTAGAACGGAGATGAGGAGAAATTTTTTCACTCAGAGGGTGGTGAACCTGTGGAATTCTCTACCACAGAAGACTGTGGAGGCAAAGCTGGATATATTTAAGAGGGAGATAGATGGATTTCTTGAAACAAAAGACATCAAGGGATATAGGGAAAAAGCAGGAGTGTGGTGCTGAGATAGAGGATCAGCCATGATCATATTGAATGGCGGTGCAGACTTGAAGAGCAGAATGGCCGACTACTGCTCTTATTTTCTATGTTTCTATGTTTCTATGACTCTCTGTTTTCTGTTAGTTAGCCAATTCTCTATCTATACTAATATATTACCCCAACCCCGTGAACTTTTATCTTGTGCAGTAACCTTTTATGTGGCACCTTGTCAAAACCCTTCTGGAAGTCCAAATACACGACATCCACTGGTTCCCCTTTATCCATTCTGTTCATTATATCCTCAAAGAATTCCAGAAAATTTGTCAAACATAACTTCCCTTTCATAAATCCATGCTGACTCTGCCTGACTGAATCATGTTTTTCCAAATGTCCTGCTACTGCTTCTTTAATAATAGACTCCAACATTTTCCCAACCACAGATGTTAGGTGAACTGGTGTATAGTTTCCTGCTTTTTGTCTGCCTCCTTTTTTTAAAATAGGGCTGTTACATTTGCAGCTTTCCAATCTGCTGGGACCTCCCCAGAATCCAGGGAATTTTGGTAAATTACAACCAATGCATCCACTTTCCCTGCCGTTACTTCTCTTAAGACCCTAGAATGCAAGCCATCAGGTCCAGGGGATTTATCTGCCTTTAGTCCCATTATCTTACTGAGTACCACCTCCTTAGTGATTGTGATTGTGTTAAGTTCCTCCACCCCATAGCCCCTTGACTATCCACTGTTTGGATATTTTTAGTGGAACACCAGTTTGAAAAGCTGTGACTTATATAAATGCATGTATTTATATATTTGTGTTTGTTACATTGTATTGATGAATGTAAGTATAATTAAGGACTGATTCTGTGACTGGGTATCCCCAGTGAAGAGCAATGCTCAGAGGGAACAAAGATCAAGACATCACAGGCCTGCAGCCTGAAGAATCATAGGCGGTGTTTCTCACGATTGCTCGATTTGGGCTCTCTGCAAACACCGTTCCCAACAGGAAGTGCCCAATTACAGAATCAGCCTTTAATTTGGCTAAAGTATGATTTCAAAGGAATTGAATGGATAAAAACAAAAACTTGTTTCCATTGTGATTTTCGTGTGATTTCAAGTTAGGTCAGCTGGAAGTCCCACTTTGAATTCTCTACTTGAACCATATGCTGGTATCAATAGTGGTACGAGAAGACAAAACTACTCAAAGTTTTTGATTATTTCATCAGAAGTGTTTATCAAAGACAATTTACCTATTGCTAACTTTTCTTCATAGTTACATATTTATATTTGTACTGTGCTATTAATATTTGGTGAACCATTATGTTCCATATTTGTACTTAGCTATAAATAAATGCATTGGGCTGAATTTTCTGTGGAGGTAGTGGATGCAATCGGTGGCGGGTCGGAGAGAAAGTTGTTTTTTTTGACAGCGGGTCAGGAATCTGCTGTCAATTCGCACCCATGCGCTTGTCTCACAGGCGGTGGGCGACCCAATTGACACCATTATGAGGTACTTTACAGGTACCTAAGAGGCTTTCCCCCCCAACTTTTTAAATTTCCCTGCATGGCCTCGAGATTCACTTGAAGTGCCGTAACCTGCAAGGCTACAGACCAAGAGCTGGAATGTGAGATTAGGCTGGATATCTCTTTTTCGACTTGCGCAGACACAATGAACCAAATGGCCTCCTTTTGTGCATAAACTTCTGATTCTATGAAATCCTTCCACAAACCATATAATTCAAGAACTTTGTAAAATTGCCTGCTCCTTTTTGACATTGCTTAAGCTAAATTAATGACACCCATATAAATGTAACAGAAGCATAATCTGAAAGGACCTCTACTCTTGGAGGCTTAGATATAGATTACATTCCCTCTTTTCATGTTCAAGAAACATAGAGAAAAAGTTGGCTTCAGTCTAGATTTTTAATCAAGTTTTAAGAAAATTGTAGGAACTCTAGACCTGGAACCTCTTGTTAAGAATGATCAACATTCAATTTATAATCTTTGGATTTTTTAAAAACTTCTTCGATTTTTTTTGTATTATGTTATACACTGGAGCAGCAGGAACTTTCTTGTTTTTCACTACTTTTCTGCCACCTGACAAAAAAGAAACAAAATGTCAAGAAAAGATATATATTGCAAAGCTCTAAATAGCATTATTCAAAATTCTAGGACAAAAATTTGTGATTTTTGTTTAACATTGAATTGAATTTTCAAAATGTTGTCATGGTATATAAGGTTTTAAAAAACAGCTTCATTCATAAAAAAACATGTCCTTGCTTACTTTGATGTAAATGCTATAGATTTTAGTAATTTTAGTTCAACCAAGTATTGAAGGAAGGAACCAAGCCAGAGAATTAAAATGCAAACATCTTGCAGGATTTGGTATATCGGTGTTTGATTGCCAGTTCTTTTTTTAATTAAAGTTATTTAAATTTGTTTGGTTCCAACCATTTCCCATAAAGTTTTTCTCAGCCTGGATTGTTCAAATTAGCATCTTCCTATGAAGTCTTCTGAACACGATCGTCAGGCAAGATAGTTTCAGTGGGCAGTTAGAAGCAACAACAACAACTTGTATTTATATAGCACCTTTAACTTGGTAAAACATCCCAAGGCGCTTCACAGAAGTGTTATAAGACAAAAACATAAATATAACAGAAAGAATAAAAAAAACCATGCAAGACTACTTCATTTATTACAGCAGTCACAACTATCAGTTATTTTCTACTTAACTTATTACATAGGATATACGGCACAGAAACAGGCCATTCGCCCCAACCAGTCCATGCCGCCGTTTATGCTCCACACGAGCCTCCAATAGTGTTGACGTTCTGATAGGTAGCCAGACCTGAGTGGATCATATTGCAGAACTGAAGCACCTACTGGTCAACTAGGGTTTGCTGTGTAAAGGGAGTCATGATCAAAGAACAGTGGCATCGTGCACAAGTGAAGCACAAAGGGTACACCATTGGGCAGTGTGGATTTCTGCGGCAGCACAACCATGTTCAGGGTATACAGAATTTAGAGGTACCTACCAACATGAAAGAACTGAGGAGTTTTCTGGGGCAATGCAATTATTTCTGTCATTTCACTCAATCCTTCATTAAACTACTAAAGCAAGATGCAAACCAAAAAAGAAAATGCTGGAGACACTCAACAGGTCAGAAGGCATCTGTGAAGAGAACACAAGTCAGTTAATGTTTTGGGTTCTGAGGAAGGGTCCCATACCCGAATCGTCAACTGTCTTGTGCTTTTGCGACAGGTGCTGCCCGGCTTGCTGAGTGTGTCCAGCTATTTCTATTTTTATTTCAGATTTCCAGCATCTGCAGTAATTTTGCTTTTTGTTCATACAGGTGTACCTTGGATCTCGGGCAGTGAGCATTCCCATTTACAGCCCCTCTACACCCATCTTTTGTTTCTTGATTTGTCCATTTCCTTCCCCTTTCGCCTTGCATCATCATCCCTTTTGTCAGTTAATCTCTCCTGTCTTCTACCCTATCTCAGACCTTTTGTTCTCCTCCCCCTCTTCACCCCTTTCCCTGCCTCTGTACTTGCTTAAAACCTGTTACATCTCAACATTTTTCCAATTCTGATGAAAGGTCTTTGACCTGAAACGGTAACTCCATTTTTCTCTCTACAGATGCTGCCTGATCTGCTGAGTATTTCCAGAATGTTCTGTTTTTATTAGAGCAGATCAATGCCTGGAAAAGAGTTAAAAATAAATCTTAGCAGTGCTCCTTGTTTGGCATATCATGACCCCATAAAGGAAACCTATGTTGAGATAGTTTGCATCACAAAGAGTATCAGCATAGTTTTGTACTGAAAATGCAACAAAAATATTCGGTAATTGCTTATAATACCAACACCCTGAGTTAAGTGGAGCAAAAATACCTCAAGAATCTGAGGTGACCTTGTTTACTGTTTTTTGGGCCATTAAACATTTCTGGAATTATGCCCATAGACAAAAAGTCATCCTGGGGACCCGTCACTCGGCTGTGATTTCCAGCAGAGATGGTCCAAAACTCGGCTGCCCGTGTCTTAACTCACACCAAGTCCTGCTCACCCATCACCCCTGTGCTCGCTGACCTACATTGGCTTTCAGTTAAGCAATGCCTCGATTTCAAAATTCTCATCCTTGTTTTCAAATCCCTCCATTGCTTCGCTCCTCCCTATCTCTGTAATCTCCTCCTGCCCCACAATCCCCTTAGATGTCTGCGCTCCTCTAATTTTGCCCTCTTGAGCATCACTGATTATAATCGCTCAACCACTGTTGGATGTGCCTTCTATTACCTAGGCCCTAAGCTCTGGAACTACCTGCCTAAACCTCCCCTTTTTACCTCTCTTTCCTCCTTCAAGACACTCCATAAAACATACCTCTTCAACCAAGCTCGGGGCTCGGGGAGGATCGGAGCTCGGGGAGGTTCGGGGCTCGGGGAGGTTCGGGGCTCGGGGAGGATCGGGGCTCGGGGAGGATCGGGGTTCAGGGAGGATCGGGGCTCGGGGAGGATCGGGGCTCTGGGAGGTTCGGGGCTCGGGGAGGTCGGGGCTCGGGGAGGATCGGGGCTCAGGGAGGTTGAGGGCTCGGGGAGGATCGGGGCTCGGGGAGGATCAGGGCTCGGGGAGGATCGGGGCTCGGGGAGGTTGCGGGGCTCGGGGAGGTTGCTGGCTCATGGAGGTTGAGGGCTCGGGGAGGATCAGGGCTCGGGGAGGATCGGGGCTCGGAGAGGATCAGGGCTCGGGGTGGATCGGGGCTCGGGGAGGTTTGGGGCTCGGGGAGTATCGGGGCTCGGGGAGGTTCGGGGCTCGGGGAGTATCGGGGCTTGGGGTGGATCGGGGCTCGGGGAGGATCGGGGCTCGGGGAGGTTCGGGGCTCAGGGAGTATCGGGGCTCAGGGAGGAACGGGGCTCAGGGAGGATTGGGGCTCGGGGAGGATCAGGGCTCGGGGAGGATCGGGGCTCAGGAAGGATCAGGGCTCGGGGAGGATCGGGGCTCGGGGAGGTTCGGGGCTCAGGGAGGTTCGGGGCTCGGGGAGGATCAGGGCTCGGGGAGGATCGGGGTTCGGGGAGGATCGGGGCTCGGGGAGGTTCGGGGCTCGGGGAGGTCGGGGCTCGGGGAGGATCGGGGTTCGGGGAGGGTCGGGGCTCAGGGAGGATCAGGGCTCGGGGAGGATCAGGGCTCGGGGTGGATCGGGGCTCGGGGAGGTTCGGGGCTCGGGGAGTATCGGGACTCGGGGAGGTTCGGGGCTCGGGGAATATCGGGGCTCAGGGAGGATCAGGGCTCGGGGAGGATCAGGGCTCGAGGAGGATCGGGGCTCGGGGAGGATCGGGGCTCGGGGAGGATCGGGGCTCGGGTAGGTTTGGGGCTCGGGTAGGTTTGGGGCTCAGGGAGGATCGGGGTTCGGGGAGGTTGCGGGGCTCGGGGCGGATCGGGGCTCGGGGAGGATCGGGGCGGATCGGGGCTCGGGGAGGATCGGGGCTCGGGGAGGTTCGGGGCTCGGGGAGGATCGGGGCTCGGGGAGGATCGGGGAGGATCGGGGCTCGGGGAGGATCGGGGCTCGGGGAGGTTCGGGGCTTGGGGAGGATCGGGGCTCGGGGAGGATCGGGGCTCGGGGAGGATCGGGGCTCGGAGAGGATCGGGGAGGATCGGGGCTCGGGGAGGATCGGGGCTCGGGGAGGATCGGGGCTCAGGGTGGATCGGGGCTCGGGGAGGATCGGGGCTCGGGGAGGTTCGGGTCTCGGGGAGGTTCGGGGCTCGGGGAGGATCGGGGCTCGGGGAGGATCGGGGCGGATCGGGGCTCGGGGAGGATCGGGGCGGATCGGGGCTCGGGGAGGATCGGGGCTCGGGGAGGTTCGGGGCTCGGGGAGGATCGGGGCTTGGGGAGGTTGCGGGGCTCGGGGCGGATCGGGGCTCGGGGAGGATTGGGGCGGATCGGGGCTCGGGGAGGATCGGGGCTCGGGGAGGTTCGGGGCTCGGGGAGGATCGGGGCTCGGGGAGGATCGGGGAGGATCGGGGCTCGGGGAGGATCGGGGCGGATCGGGGCTCGGGGAGGATCGGGGCTCGGGGAGGTTCGGGGCTCGGGGAGGATCGGGGCTTGGGGAGGATCGGGGCTCGGGGAGGAAAGGGGCTCGGGGAGGATCGGGGCTCGGGGAGGATCGGGGAGGATCGGGGCCCGGGGAGGATCGGGGCGGATCGGGGCTCGGGGAGGATCGGGGCTCGGGGAGGATCGGGGCGGATCGGGGCTTGGGGAGGATCGGGGCTCGGGGAGGATCGGGGCGGATCGGGGCTCGGGGAGGATCGGGGCTTGGGGAGGATCGGGGCTCCACGCTGTGGGAGGCTCACCGGATGACTTTGGCTGCTCAGTGCAGGCAACGTGGTGGGGGGAGGGGGGAAGTTAGTGATATTTCTCCTAACTCTCAGGACACGCATGCGCAGAAGGGAGACTTAATACAAATAGTTACTGCGTTCAATAATACAAAAGCAAAATACTGCAGATGCTGGAATCTGGAATAAAAACAGAAAATGCTGGAAATCTCAGCAGGTCAGACAGTATCTGTGGACAGGAAGCAGAGTTAACGTTTCGGGTCGATGCCCCTTCGTCAGAACTGGGGAGTGTTCAGAAAGAACAGATTCTTAACAAGCACTGAAAGGGGGAGGGGAAGAAAGAACAAAAGGGAAGGTCTGTGATAGGGTGGAAGGCAGGAGAGATTAGAGAGACAAAAGGGATGATGGCCCAAATTCAAATGGTAATGCCAGGATTTAGAAAAACATTAGTCAACATAGGATGTGAATGGTGAGATAATGACCAGCTGCCATTAGAGACAAGGAGAAAAATAGAAAGAAACAGCTCTAGGGGGAGGAGGGTGGGGGGAGTTAAGGGAGCCAAAGATTGACAGCAGCTATGCTCCTGAAATTGTTGAACTCAATGTTGAGTCCAGAAGGTAGTAAAGTGCTTAAATGAAAGATGAGGTGCTGTTCCTCGACCTTACGTTGAGTTTCATTGGAACAGTACAAAAGTCCAAGGACAGAGAGGTCAGAGTGGGAACGGAATGGAGAATTAAAGTGACAGGCGACCGGAAGCTCAGAGTCACACTTGCGGACTGAACGGAGGTGTTCAGCAAAGCGGTCACCCAATCTAAGCTTGATCTCTCCAATGTAGAGGCGACCACTCGTGAGCAGCGAATACATACAGTATACTAAATTGAAAGAAGTACAAGTAATTTGTTGTTTCACCTGGAAGGAGTATTTGAGGCCCTGGATAGTGAGAAGGGAGGAGGTGAAAGGGCAGGTGTTGCATCTCCTGCGCTTGCACAGAAAGGTGCCGTGGGAAGGGGAGGGGCTGCTGGGGGTGACTGCAGAATGGACCAGGGTGTCACGGAGGGAGCAGTCCCTTCGGAATGCTGAGAGGGGAGGGGAAGATGTGATTGGTGGTGGGGTCATGCTGGAGGTGGCGGGAATAGCGGAGGATGATCTGTTGAACGTGGAGGCTGGTGGGGTGAAAGGTGAGGACAAGGGGAACCATGTCGTGGTTCTGAGAGGGAGGGGAAGGGGTGAGAGCAGAGCTGCAGGAAATAGAATGGACATGGTCGAGGGCCATGTTAACCACATTAGTGTGAAAGGTGGTGTCGTCAGAGCAGATGCGACAGAGACGGGGAAACTGGGAGAAAGGAACAGAGACCTTACAGCCTGCGGGGTGGGAGGAAGTGCAGTCCAGGTAGCTGTGGGAGTCAGTCGGCTTATAGTGGATACTGGTCAAAAGCCTATCCCCAGGGATGGAGATGGAGAAGTCGAGGAAGGCAAGGGAAGAGTCGGAGATGGACCATGTGAAGGTGAGGGAAGGGTGGAAATTGGATGCAAAGTGAATGACATTTTCTAGTTCAGGGCGAGAGCAGGAAATGGCACTGGTGTCATCAATGTACCGGAAAAAGAGGTGAGGGAGGGGACCTGAGTAGGACTGGAACAAAGAATGTTCCACATGTCCCACGTGTTATTCACATCCCAACTATATTTTAATTGCTGACAGCTGTGTTCTGCACTTAGTGCTGATCTCGCCAGGAGTAGCGGCTGTGAAGGAGCGGCAGGAACAGAAGAGCAGCGAAAAGATAAGGGGGTAGAAACTGCCCTTCGCCGAAACAGGGTGCACCTGCTGTTTTTTAAAGTTTATCTCCGTCGCAGTCCATGGGGCCGAGATACTGGAGAAATTCAGCACTTTGGTTTTTTTTCTCCGTGGTGCGGTGTTCCGGTCGGGTGAGGGGCAGAAGTGGCCTTGCAGGGGGTCTGCCGCCCGATCAGTCATCAGTGCATCGCTGATAACATCATCGTCTCTCCCCTTCAGTTAAAGGGGAAAGCCACTGCAAACTCTGCAGCCACTTCAGTGGTGTCCACTGGGCCACCAGGGAGGGTTCTGGCAGGGCCAGCAGCCTGGCACCCAAGAGGGGGTGTCAGGCTGCCTGTTGGCGGCCCAGCCGAGCCCAGTGGCATAATTGTCGGGCCAGCCCGACAGTCGTCCGAAAAAAAAACAACATGGGGGCTGCGGCAGTGCGCCCTCCCCTTTGTGAAATGGCGGCTCGGCCACCCTTAGAGAGTGCACCCACAGCAAAACCTGTCGGGGGCACCGGCTGGAGGCGGGACCTCTCCCGCGGGGCAATATCAGGTACGGGGCATTTTCATGAGGGGGTCCCAGACACCGCTCTGCTACTGAGGAAGGGTAATTTCTAACATGACGTCCCCTCCACGGAGAGTCGTCAGCCATTTCCACACCGCCTCATGACCACCGCTTATTGAAAGGGCCATTTTCAGCCTTAAGATAAATTTATTTTTAAAACATTTGTTTGTGGACCAGGAGGAGCAGGAGTGCCAAGTTGTCACCAGGAGACCTGGGGTCCCGGACAACACTCGCCTATTCTCTCACCACCACTGTCCTGCCTGATTGAGGGGGGACGTCTTTAAATGGGGGGGGGGTCTGTTGGGAGACTTCCAAGTTAAATTGGCTCAGGCCTCACGTTAAAATCCGGGCTACAGTCTTGACTAAGAGGCTCCGATATTGATAGGAGCTGTTATTGCGAATCGAGAGGGTGGGCCGGGGGGCGGGGGCTGGGGAGTTTTGAACGGGAAACCCAATATTCCCTGCGTATTATTTTTGACAGGATCCCCACTCGGAAGTTAGCCTGATTGACAGGCTTGGCTTCCAGTCAAGCGGGGAACATTCCCAAGCAAAGAGCTGGTAGCTGCTACTGGAAGCATGGAGGGCGCCGGGGGAGGGGGGGGATCATTTCCCCAAATCCGTGGGGAGGGAGATTCGAACCCCGACATCAGAGGTGCTCGATCCTGGGAGGGGTTCGATTCCTGATCGGGAGGACATCTTTAAATGGGGGGGGGTGGTCTGTTGGGGGGCTTCCAATCCCAGGGAAGAAGGTTAGCTTGGGGGGGCCAAGGGGAGCACTTCTGCTCCTCCTGGCCCACAAGCAGTGCTGTAAAAGCACGTACTTTTTCCGTGGAGCTGTGCTCGCCACCCTCGAGCTGCCGGGTTTCCCGAGGCCTGGGAAACCTGGCCAGCCATATTAAAGTGGGAAGTTAAATGAAAGGCTCCCAGTCTCATTTAAATAGCCATCCAGCTTCTTTGGAGCAGTTGGCTTCCCGTCCCCTGTCCACCTCCGTTAAACCCGGAAGTGGGCAGGTTGGAGGTGAGTTGGGGCAGGTTTAAGATTTTTACATCTTACCCGACTCCAAACCACCTGTTTTTGGGGTTAAAATTCACCCCTGAGTGTCAGCAGATATAGCATGTTGGATTCATTCTGCTGAGATTCAAGATATACAGAATTAGTGCAGGAATAGCTTCCACCTTTTTGATTTAACACAATTAAATAATTTCAGGAATATTATAAAACGAGCTGAACTGTGCAATACATACCATGATCACTGACCATTGCAACTCTGGTTTGCACCAGCTTGTGCACTTAAATCAGTGAAATGGATTGTTTCCTACAATCTTATAAATTTATCTAAATTACATGTGATTTTTGACAGTGCAATTTCTACTTATAAGTTACAACTTTTTTTTAAACAGAGAACTCTCATCCTTCCTGTCAAGTTTTATTTTTCCCAAATGAATATGCCCTTTTGGCAAAGCTGTACCTTACTTAAACAGGAAAACTGCTTGAATAAAAACTTACCTTTAATGTTTTTGCAGATATATGAGCATCCTGCCTCAGTGAAAAAGTTATTTCCATTGCCGCCGCATCCACCATAAGTAAACTTCTCACACTTCTGAGTGGCAATGTTGTAATAAAATCTAGGCATCGAGGCTTTACAGTGTCCTACAAGTAGAGGCTCTCGGCAGGATTCTTCGTAGTCTGGAAAAATACAAGTAGTTGCATTTAACTTGTAAAACTGCATGATAATCGAGTTAGTAAACAGAAGTCTTGGGCCCCAAAATTGGTGGCTTTACCGCCCACTGCCACCCACTGCCACCGACTGCCGGCGCGTTTTGCCTCCAGTCTCCCCTCTGTGCCAGTTTCCACTTGGGCTGGAGCGGGCAGGAGGGGAGTACCGCTGCCGGCTGCTGGCGGCCAAGTAGCGTAAGTGACCTCCCACCCTCCGAGCTGCCGGATTGGTGCAGCTGGGAGTCAGCGGGAGCCGGTGCCAGCAGGGGGAAGGACCGCTGTGTGGAGGCAGGTCTAAACCCGACAGTATGGAAGACCTGCAAAAAAAGGTTAGTGAACATCTTAAAAATTCTTTTTTTACAGCGACTTAGCTGGATGGGGTCCCCTGAAGGTGTTCTGGTGTTTTTTTTTGTAATGCTTTTTATTTCCATCTCTTCCACCCTCCCTGGGCCCAACTCCATCCTCAGCGGCACTTGGGCAGCAAGCTCATTTGCCACTGAGATTGAGTGCTCCCGCCCACTGTTGCCCAGATTGACGCCGTATTTTGCTGCCGGGCGGTACTGCCACCTCCTTTATAGGAATCTTCCTGGCAAAGTACCACCCGGTCTCTCGGCAGCCATCGGCGGTCCTTTGGGCGGCACTTGGGCAGGTCTTGGTCTTCACCAATTTCGGCCACATACTGCCTAGAAACAAGAAACAATGGAAATTCCAACTATTACTCGCTAACAAAAGTACCTCCAGAATGTAGAACTCAAATGTGGTGGCTGGGCTTAGCTAGTATACAAGTGCACTATTACTGCCTCAACATCCACAACTGTGAAGAAGAAAATCAGCAGGGTTCCCACTCCTGATCACCACCAGTGACTCTGGATAGATAGTGCGTGTGTGTGGAATCTGGGTCATGATTGGATTGAATTTGCTTGTGATGTTTTTCTCCTCTATGGTTGAATGACCCATCAACGTTCACTGACTAGGGTCACATATGAAAAATGACTACTCAGGCGAGGTACTGGAGGGTGACTGACACATGTGAAACCATAGCTCAGCGGCAGTCAATGTTTTCAGAAGAGCAGAAAAAGGGAGAAAATAGACAATAAACTATGGCGATGGAATAATATCATCTCTAATTAAAATACTCTAAACATAAATGTGGAATGGCAAAAGTATTTGTTATATATGTACACCTTGAAATTAAGCTGGTGGATAATAGGTTCTAATCTTTTTTGCGGTTTTAATGAATCCATTTATTTTAAATAGCAGAGAGGGGAATTTCAGACAATCATGTTAACCTACAATTCCACAGCATAATTTCAAGGGCCTAGAGTTTTGTTTCTAAATATTAATAAAGATGTATACAAGTGGATGGTCAAATTGATAAAGTAACAACAACTACTTGCATTTATATAGCGCCTTTAATGCAGAAAACTTTCTAAGGCACATCACAGCGATAAAACCGATGCCAAGCAGTAATGAAAGAGTTAGGAGAAATGGCCAAAAGTATGGTCAATAAAATACATTTTGAAGAGGTTTTAAATGGTGGAGAAAGAAGAAGCAAGGCAAAGAGGTTTATGGAGGGAGTTACCAGAGTAGGCCAGAGACAGCTGAAGGCTCTGCCATTGATGACAGACTGAAAAGGGTTCAAGGGATTGCACAGAAGACTAGAATCAGAAAATTGAAGGGTGTGGACTATGCTCTTAGGCTGGAGGAGGTTGCTGAGTTAGGGTGAGGCTAGGCCATGAATTGATTTGTAAAAGAGGGCAAGGATTTTCAATTCAATTCAATACAGTGGAAGTCAGCAAGGATGGTGGTGATGGGTGAAAAGGCCTTAGTGAAAAACTTGCTGCAGGCAGCACTGTTCTGGGCAAGTTAGAGTTTGTGAAAGGTAGAACATGAGAAGCTGATGATTAGGGCATTGCAGAAGTCAAGTCTGCAGATAACGAAAGTGTGGATAAGGGTTTCAGCAGCAGAAGGCTTTAGCTAAAAGCAGACAAAGGCTGTGGAGGTGGAAGCAAGTGATCTTGGGATGAATGATATGGGCTTTAAAATAGTAGCTCGGAGCAGGATGGATGGAGCCTATGGCAAGAGTTGTAGAAGCTAAATAAGATAGCTGTGGTCTTTCCAATGTTCAATTGAAGGAAGTTCTGACTTCCATGTGAGTCTCACAACACAAATATGGTCATGGACTTGAGGGACAAGCTGGCGAAACAATGCTGGGTAAAACTAAACAGTTCGGCAACCTGTTGTGACAGAATAACTGGAGCATGATATGAAAATTGCTTTTGTTGCTGAAGTGTGAAAGATAGTGTGTACTAAAACAACCTGCCTTAAAAGGTGTTCGGTACATCAAAATCAAATGCTCTGTGATGGTTTACCATAATCACACAACATTGATTGCGAATGGAATAATTTCTCTATTCATAAGGCTTTAAGCAACAAGTCACATTTCCACTTCAACAGTGATTCATAAATAAAATAATGATGCATTATTAAAACATCTTCTAACTTGGAGTAAGTATAATGAACATCAATATAATCCACTTTAAAAGACAGAGCAGAGAATCCAGACAAATATGAACTCTTCAGAAATCAGAGACACAGCTAAACAGGAGATTTTCTGCGGCCATGGCAGAATCCAAATGGACTTTGCTGCACATTTGTTCTGATTGGATAAGTATTAAACAAACTATTAGTAAAAGATTAGCATTATGAAGGCTAACAATACTCTATTCATCCTTATGTCCTTTTATACTAAAAATCAAAAGATATTTCTGGTAGGTAATTTGATACATTTTGCTGAGACATGAACTGAATCAGGCAGGTCTGACTAAAAATCACAGGGAGACCTCATTATAATGCGACTCTGTGGGTCATAATGGCCTTCTGAAGTTCAAAATGTTGTGCTTTATTTATTCTGTTACTGTTGAAAGTAGAAACATACTGCTGAAACCAAGTAGCTCCAACTATGGGAAATCTATTCACAAATGTATCCATACATTTTCTACTTCCAGGTTCCATTTCTCCAATGCTTTCCTCACCGCCCTCCCACACTCCATGCTATATAAATAACAACTCACCCAAAACTCTTGCCACCCACAACCTGTTCAGTGCTGTCACCTCTGTCTTTGCCAGTCTCCACTGGCTCCCCGTTCCAAAATGAATTGAATTCAAAATCCTCATCCTCGTGTCGAAATGCCTCCACATCCTCACCTCACCCCAGAAAATGGCAGAATGTTACATCTGTCATTTATACAATCTGGACACAAATCTGCTTTGTAGCCCTACTCAGCTTTAAAGTTAAGCACTTGAACATTTTACATCTGAGTGACCATAACAAAATAGCTGCGTAATGGGATCATTGGACTATTTGAGCTGCAAAAATGAAACAAATATGTGTAGATCTCGTGTAAACAGGTATCAGCTGTGGCTCAGTGATCGCACTCTCACCTGAGTGAAAAGGTTGTGTGTTCAAGTTCCATTCCCGAGACCTTAGCATAAAATCTAGGCTAACACTCCAGTGCAGTACTGAGGGAGCACTGCACTGTTGGAGGTGCCGTGTTTCAGATGAAACATTAAATTAAGGCCCTGTCTGTCCTGTCAGGTGGCCATAAAAGAACCCATTGCTTTATTCGAAGAACAGCATTGGAGTTCTCACCAGTATCTGGTGAATATTTGTCACTCATCCAACATCAGATTATATTTTACAGATTATATGATCATGATCTCATTGGTGTTTGTGGACAAATTAGCTGCACTTCAAAAGTACTTAATGGCAGTAAAGTGCTTTGGGATGTCCTGAGGTTGTGAAAGATACCATATAAATGTAAGCCATTCTTTCTATAACAGGGCATTTAATACTCATTTTGGTAAATTAAATAACCCTTTATTCCTTGTGTGTGTGTGGATTTCATCCCCTACGGGGAACAACGGACATGATCTTTGCAGCACGGCAACTGCAGAAAAAATGCAGGGAGCAGCGCCAGTCCTTATACATGGCCTTTTTCGGTCTTACAAAGGCCTTTGACACTCGATCGTGAGGGCTTATGGAGCGTCCTCCTCCGTTTTGGATGCCCCCGAAGGTTTGTCAACATCCTTCGCCTGCTCCATGACGACATGCAGGCCGTGGTCCTTACCAATGGATCCATTACAGACCCATTCCACATCCGGACTGGGGTCAAACAGGACTGCGTCATCGCTCCAACCCTCTTCTCAATCTTCCTCGTTGCCATACTCCACCTCACTGTCAACAAGCTCTCCACTGGAGTGGAACTAAACTACAGAACCAGTGGGAAGCTGTTTAACCGACGACGCCTCCAGGGCAGGTCCAAGATCACCCAAACCTCTGTCGTTGAGCTGCAGTAAGCGGATGACGCCTACCTCTGCACACATTCTGAGGCTGAACTCCAGGATATAGTCGATGTATTCCCCGAGGCATATGAAAGCATGGGCCTCATGCTTAACATCCAGAAGACAAAAGTCCTCCACCAGCCTGTCCTCGCCGCACAGCACTGCCCCCAGTCATCAAGATTCATGGAGCGGCCCTCAACAACGTGGACCACTTTCCATACCTCAGGAGCCTCATATCAACAAAGAAAGACATTGATGCGGAGATTCACCATTGCCTCCAGTGCGCCAGTGCTGCTTCGGCCGCCTGAGGAAAAGAGTGTTCGAAGACCAGGCCCTCAAATCTACCACCAGGTCTACAGAGCTGTAGTGATACCCGCCCTCCTGTATGGATCAGAGGCATGGATAATGTACAGAAGACACCTCAAATCGCTGGAGATATGTCACCAACGATGTCTCCGCAAGATCCTGCAAATTCCCTGGGAGGACAGACGCACCAACATCAGTGTCCTTGCCCAGGCTAACATCCCCAGCATTGAAGCACTAACCACTCTCGATCAGCTTCGCTGGGCAGGCCACATAGTTCGCATGCCAGACACGAGGCTCCCTAAGCAATTGTGCTATGTGGAGCTCCTTCATGGCAAATGAGCCAAAGGTGGGCAGCAGAAACGTTACAAGGACACCCTCAAAGCCTCCCTGGTGAAGTGCGACATCATCACTGACACTTGGGAGACCCTGACCGAAGACCGTCCTAGGTGGAGAAAGTGTATCTGGGAGGGCGTTGAGCTCCTCGAATCTCAACGCTGCGAGTGTGAAGAGGTCAGGCACAGGTAGCGGAAGGAGTGTGTGGTAAATCAGTGCCACCCTCCCCTTCCCCAGAGCGAATATCTGTCCCACCTGTGACAGGGTCTGTGGCTCTCGTGTTGGACTGTTCAGCCACCAAAAAATTCACTTTAGAAGTGGAAGCAAGTCTTCCTTGATTTCGAGGGACTGCCGATGATGATGATGTTTATGAATAACCATCATAGGCTGTCCCTCTGTCATGTATCCGACATGGCTACTGTTGGTACAATCACAAGGTGTGCCACCAGAGGGCATAGCACTGGGAGACTTGTAGGTTACCTGTACAGGTGTGCCTGGCCTAGTATAAAAGGCAGAGCACCAGGTGTGATCCTCACTCTGGAGTTAGCAAAGGAAGGACTAAGGTCACTACAGTTCAAGTACAACACATTGCCTCGTGGAGTCATTATTAGAGCATCTAAGGATCGAGTAAGATTTGCTTTCACTCTTAAAATGGTTGAACAGTCCAATACGAGAGCCACAGTCCCTGTAACAGGTGGGACAGATATTCGTCATTAAGGGTAAGGGTAGGTGGGACTGGTTTGCCGCACACTCCTTCCGCCACTTCGGGCGGTCTTTGGTCAGGGACTCCCAGGTGTCGGAGGGGATAAAAACATAAGAACATAAGAATTAGGAACAGGAGTAGGCCATCTAGCCCCTCGAGCCTGCTCCACCATTCAACAAGATCATGGCTGAACTGGCCGTGGACTCAGCTCCACTTATCCGCCCGCTCCCCGTAACCCTTAATTCTCTTATTGGTTAAAAATCTATCTATCTGTGATTTGAATACATTCAATGAGCTAGCCTCAACTGCTTCCTTGGGCAGAGAATTCCAAAGATTCACAACCCTCTGGGAGAAGAAATTCCTTCTCAACTCGGTTTTAAATTGGCTCCCCCGTATTTTGAGGCTGTGCCCCCTAGTTCTAGACTCCCCGACCAGTAGAAACAACCTCTCTGCCTCGATCTTGTCTATCCCTTTCATTATCTTAAATGTTTCTATAAGATCACCCCTCATCCTTCTGAACTCCAACGAATAAAGACCCAGTCTACTCAATCTATCATCATAAGGTTACCCCCTCATCTCCAGAATCAGCCTAGTGAATCGTCTCTGTACCCCCTCCAAAGCTAGTATATCCTTCCTTAAGTAAGGTGACCAAAACTGCACGCAGTACTCCAGGTGCGACCTCACCAATACCCTATACAGTTGCAGCAGGACCTCCCTGCTTTTGTACTCCATCCCTCTCGCAATGAAGGCCAACATTCCATTCGCCTTCCTGATTACCTGCTGTACCTGCAAACTAACTTTTTGGGATTCATGCACAAGGACCCCCAGGTCCCTCTGCACCGCAGCATGTTGTAATTTCTCCCCATTCAAATAATATTCCCTATTACTGTTTTTTTTCCCAAGGTGGATGACCTCACACTTTCCGACATTGTATTCCATCTGGCAAACCTTAGCCCATTCGCTTAACTTATCTAAATCTCTTTGCAGCCTCTCTGTGTCCTCTACACAACGCCCTTTCCCACTAATCTTTGTGTCTTCTGCAAATTTTGTTACACTACACTCTGTCCCTTCTTCCAGGTCATCTATGTATATTGTAGACAGTTGTGGTCCCAGCACCGATCCCTGTGGCACAACACTAACCACCGATTTCCAACCCGAAAAGGACCTATTTATCCCGACTCTCTGCTTTCTGTTAGCCAGCCAATTCTCTATCCACACGAATACATTTCCTCTGACTTCGCGTACCTTTATCTTCTGCAGTAACCTTTTGTGTGGCACCTTATCGAATGCCTTTTGGAAATCTAAATACACATCCATCGGTACACCTCTATCCACCATGCACGTTATATCCTCAAAGAATTCCAGTAAATTAGTTAAACATGATTTCCCCTTCATGAATCCATGTTGCGTCTGCTTGATTGCACTATTCCTATCTAGATGTCCCGCTTTTTCTTCCTTAATGATAGTTTCAAGCATTTTCCCCACTACAGATGTTAAACGAACCGGCCTATAGTTACCTGCCTTTTGTCTGCCCCCCTTTTTAAACAGAGGCGTTACATTAGCTGCTGTCCAGAGAATTTTGGTAGATTATAACGAATGCATCTGCTATAACTTCCGCCATCTATTTTAATACACTGGGATGCATTTCATCAGGACCAAGGGGCTTGTCTACCTTAAGTCCCATTAGCCTGTCCGGCACTACCCCCCTAGTGATAGTGATTGTCTCAAGGTCCTCCCTTCCCACATTCCTGTGACCAGCAATTTTTGGCATGGTTTTTGTGTCTTCCACTGTGAAGACCGAAGCAAAATAATTGTTTAAGGTCTCAGCCATTTCCACATTTCCCATTATTAAATCCCCCTTCTCATCTTCTAAGGGACCAACATTTACTTGAGTCACTCTTTTCCGTTTTATATATCTGTAAAAGCTTTTGCTGTCTGTTTTTATGTTTTGCGCAAGTTTACTTTCGTAATCTATCTTTCCTTTCTTTATTGCTTTCTTCGTCATTCTTTGCTGTTGTTTAAAATTTTCCCAATCTTCTAGTTTCCCCCTAACCTTGGCCACCTTATACGCATTGGTTTTTAATTTGATACTCTCCTTTATTTCCTTGGTTATCCACGGCTGGTTATCCCTTCTCTTACCGCCCTTCTTTTTCACTGGAATATATTTTTGTTGAGCACTATGAAAGAGCTCCTTAAAAGTCCTCTACTGTTCCTCAATTGTGCCACCGTTTAGTCTGTGTTTCCAGTCTACTTTAGCCAACTCTGCCCTCATCCCACTGTAGTCCCCTTTGTTCAAGCATAGTATGCTCGTTTGAGACAATACTTCCTCACCCTCAATCTGTATTACAAATTCAACCATACTGTGATCACTCATTCCGAGAGGATTTTTTACTCGGAGATCGTTTATTATTCCTGTCTCATTACACAGGACCAGATCTAAGATAGCTTGCTCCCTTGTAGGTTCTGTAACATACTGTTCTAAGAAACAATCCCGTATGCATTCTATGAATTCCTCCTCCAGGCTACCCCGTGCGATTTGATTTGACCAATCGATATGTAGGTTAAAGTCTCCCATGATTACTGCCATTCCTTTTTCACATGCCTCCATTATTCCCTTGATTATTGCCCGCCCCACCGTAAAGTTATTATTTGGGGGCCTATAAACTACGCCCACCAGTGACCTTTTCCCCTTACTATCTCTAATCTCCACCCACAATGATTCAACATTTTGTTCATTAGAGCCACTATCGTCTCTCACAGCTGCCCTGATATCATCCTTTATTAACAGAGCTACCCCACCTCCTTTCCCTTCTTGTCTATCTTTCTGAATCGTCAGATACCCCTGTATGTTTAATTCCCAGTCTTGGCCACCCTGCAACCACGTTTCTGTAATGGCCACCAAATCATACCCATTTGTAATGATTTGTGCCGTCAACTCATTTACTTTATTTCGAATGCTGCGTGCGTTTAGGTGGAGTGTTTTAATACCAGTTTTTAAACCATGATTTTTAGTTTTGACCCCTCCTGCAGCCCCTATATATTCAGTGGCCCTTTTTGTTTTTTGCCTTGGGTTTCTCTGCCCTCCACTTTTAATCATCTCCTTTCTGCCTTTTGCTTTTGTCTCCTTTTTGTTTCCCTCTGTCTCCCTGCATTGGTTCCCATCCGCCTGCCACTTTATCAGGGAGGCTTTGAGGGTGTCCTTGTAACGTTTCCTCTGCCCGGCTCGGCTGCCGTGAAGGAGTTCCGAGTAGAACACTTGTTTTGGAACTGTAGTTGTGTATGACTTGTGTTAATAAACAATTGTTTATGGCTGTTTAAAGCTGCATTTACACTGTGAAAAGTGTCTCCAATACAGGAAACTTAATACACACTATTGAACAACACCAGGGTGAAAAACAGCAAAAAAGGATATGGGGGAAATCATTCCAGCAGGAGTGTGAAGAAAAAGCAGGAAAACTTTAACCACAATAGAAGAAACTACAGATAGCAAACAGGAAATCTTCTCCAAGTGTGAACTCATTCCAATAGAATTAGCCCAAACTGTGCCTCAAACACAACCTCTGATTAAGCAGATTCTGAGGCATACTTCAGATGATCTCTTCTGTAAGTTCAAGGACAATGTTCATTGACTTTCTTCCGCCTTTAACCTTCTCTAATATCCTGAGTAAATTTAACGGATTTGCAGAACTGTGCTGGTGCTGAACTTCACTAATTCTGCCTGTCCTTTGATATCCTCATATTGTTCTATGAAACAGAAGTAAAGTCTCACCATTTTGTTGTTATAAATAAGCACTAAAGAACACTCCACGTTTCATTTCTGGAGCTTTACCAGCAAAGCTGACGATAAATTCGAGCCCTCCAGCAGCAGATCTTTGCTGTTAACACAGGAGTCTGTCATAAACTTGACCACCCCACTAAGATTCAGTTACTTACCTTCTGAAACTTGCTTGTCACTTTGGGTCCTTGTCACAATGTTTCCAGTAACGTTACAAATGTTCTTATCATTGCTATTGAGGAAAATAAATTAAAGAAAAAAAGTCAACTTCAGCGCACTGGATTATTTTAAACCTGTTACCTTCCAGCGGCGTGCCAGACAGTGGGGCCACCAGGAAGATGCCGCAGATCATGGTGAAAAGCGTCAGCTCCATCATTTTGTTGGACCCAGTGACTTGCGTTGATTCCGCTGTCGATTCTTCGCTGTGACTCGGGACTTCAGGCGGAACTGGATCAGCAGAATCGAGCGGACTCTTCACTCCTTGACTTGAAGCTCTGTCGTGCCACATTTATAGAGCGGGCTTTCCGGCCACTGCACTCAGTCCGGCTCTGAGATGCTCCAGTGTGACTCCAACTGGAAAACCAATGACGTCACTTTTTTGGATACAAAATAAAGTGCAATCGATGATCTATATAACTTGCACAACATTTATTATCCCTGATACATGATACATGATGATGGGCAGTGGGCCCTTGCAGCACGTGATTTTAGGGTTTTAGGGGTAGGTAAAATACTCAGGGCCAGAGTGGGTTTGACAGTGAGGGGGGGAGGTTTGAGTGGGAAAGAGGTGGAGAATGGTAGCAGAGAAAGGTTTGTTCGGGGAAGAGCTCCCTAGGGAGCTGCTATCTCATCCATCATCCCATCCATTATCACCTCCCTGCTGCCAAGTTCCTCCAGCTGGACCCTCGCTTCTCACTCCCCACTGACTGACTCAGCTGCTCCAACCGACCCCCAGCGATCTCAACGGCGGTGAGCCTCTGACCAGCTTCAAATACAGGTTTGGGCCTACCTCACGCACGAGCCTTCACTCCGGTGACGTCCAGGCCTGCCTCCCACCGGTGACAGCCTGGCCTTCATTCCCCCGGCGATGTCCTGGCCTTCATCCCTCCGGTGACAGCCTGGCCTTCATCCCTCCAGCAACAGCCTGGCCTTTATCCCTCCGGCGACATCGGGGCCTATCTTCCTCCAGCGACAGCAGGGCCTTCACTCCACCGGCGATATCCTGGCCTTCATCCCTCCGGCGATATCCTGGCCTTCATCCCTCTGGCGACGGCCTGGCCTTCATCCCTCCGGCGACATAGGGGCCTACCTTCCTCCAGCGACAGTAGGGCCTTCACTCCACCGGCGATATCCTGGCCTTCATCCCTCCGGCGACGTCCTGGCTTTCCTTCCTCCAACAACGCTGTAGCCTCCCCCCGGCCGCTGGCCCCACTCAACGGTAGAATCTCTGTCGAGCACATGGTGTGCACAATGGCTGTGGTCACTCTGACCTATTTGACCTCTCCTCCTTCCACAAAATGGACCTCTGACCGTCGTAAGCAACTAGGCTCATACAGCAGTGCCTGGTCTCCAATTGTCTTGGACCCTCTTGCCACTGGACCAAGACCCTGCTCAGCTAAGCCCGTATGGTAGCCGGTGTGCAACGGCCAGCCCACATTAAAAGAACTCAAGCACAGGCATCTTCCACCCTTCAAAATGAAATTTGGGACCTGGAACATCAGGGCCCTAATGGACATCCCCAACTGCGACAGACCGGAACGCTGCACCGCCATCGTTGCCCGGGAACTTAGACGCTTCGATGTCGACATCGCCGACCTAAGCAAGACCCAGCGGGCAGGGGAAGGGCAGCTCAAGGAACAAGGTGGAGGTTACACCTACTTCGAGAAAGGCAAACCAGAGGAAGAACGCCGCTTCCATGGAGTCGGTTTCGCCATCAAGAACAAGCTGGTAGACCACCTCAGAAACTCCCCCTGCCGGATTAGCGAACGTTTCATAAATCTCTGACTCGCCCTATCCCAGAACCAGTGTGCCACAGTTATCAGTGCATACGCCCCAACACTTGACGCAACAGATGAGGCCAAAGAGGAATTTTACTCCAGCCTCAAACAATCCCTGTCCCGCGTTCCTATGGATGACAAATTGATCTTCCTCAGTGACTTCAAGGCCAGGGTTGGTAAGGACACAGACCTCTGGGGAGGCGTGATCAGCAGAGAGGGGGCAGGGAAAACCAACTCCAGTGGTACCATGATCCTGACAAAATGCCTAGAACACGACCTTGTCATCACTAGCACCTTGTTCTGCCAGAGGGACATGTAGAAGGCATCGTGGCAACACCCTCACTCCAAATACTGGCACCTGCACGACTACATCATCGTTCGAGCCATGGATCGCAAGGACGTGCGCATCACCCATGCCATGACACGAGCTGATGACTGCTGGACAGACCACCGCCTAATCCGTTTCATCATCAACATCAATATAGCCCCAAAGCGGTGATAGCAGCAGAAGCAGTGCCGCAGAAAAATCAACACTAGGCACTCAAAAACCCAGCTAAGAGAACCCTATACAGCCAGCGTATCACTGCTAACCTGACGACCCTTGATGACCCCGAGACGCAGAATGCCCATAATGCTTGGGCTGCCCTCCAGGCCACCATAACCAGTGCCTGTGAAGAGACACTCGATCACTCAACCAGGAAACACCAGGACTGGTTTGATGAGAATGACCAGTGTCATGTATCTCACACTATTGTACATAACTGTATCTTACCATGCTATACATGACTGTAACTAGATATGACCTGTAACCACAAGCATACCTTACCACCAGGGGTGCACTTGCAGGAGACACTGCATACCTGTTCCACACAGGTATATAAAGGCAGGTCTCAGGCAAGTACGGTATTCGAGAGCTGTGAAATAAAGGTGCAGGTCCTGAGTGACCTTGACTTCAGCATGTGCCTCGTGTGAGTTTGTACGGCAGGGACAGGACTTTACAGTGGCAACGAGTTATGGGATCACAGAATCCACAGAATGCGACCAACGGCTCAGATGAAAAATACAATGCCGGAGATAATTGGGAGGACTTTATAGAAAGGCTCCAGCAAAGCTTTTTAACCAAAGACTTGTTGGGCGACGATAAGGCAGACAAGAGAAGAGCCCATCTCTTGACCAACTGTGGCTTGAAAACATATGCCTTAATGAAGGACCTGCTGGCACCCGAGAAACCAGCAAGCAAGTCGTTTGAAGAGTTGAGCACACTGGTAAGAGACCACTTGAAGCCAGCAAGCAGCCTACACATGGCCAGACACAGATTCTACAACTACAGACGTTGTGTGGGCCAGAGCATACCCGACTTTGTGGCGGAACTTCGGAGGCTGGTTAGTTTATGTGAGTTCTCCGATGAACTAAGGAGAGAAGTACTGAGAGACTTTTTTATTGAAGGAATAGGCCACGCAGGCATATTCCAAAAGCTCATGGAGACCAAGAACTTGACCCTAGAGGCAGCAGCACTGGTCACACAGACATTCTTGGCAGGAGAAGAAGAAACGAGGTTGATCTATACTGTGGGTATGACATCTAACGAAACATCGGAACAAGGGGTTCACAGTGTGAAACAAGCCGCTACCCACACACACAGCCAAAGGCAGGAGAGCAGGCCCTCAACAGCAGGCACTTGCACCAGAAGCCATCAAGGGCTACATGAACAGCCATTCACACCTCATCAACCCACAATGCGAGCAATCAACTAAAAACTGAGAGAATCTCAAGAGAGATCAGCCAGACGCAGCTCATCCTTCGGAAACAATGGAAGTGGTCTGTGCTGGAGATGTGGGGGAAGGCACTCATCAAGGGGGTGTCGATTTCAGCATGCCGTTTGCAGAAACTGCAACCATACAGGGCATCTGGCCCGCATGTGCAGAAAAACAGCAGCTCGGCTGGTGTACGAATCGGAAGGGTCAGAAAGCGGACCAGAAGACGGTGGGGACAGTGCCCTGGACACCGAGGTACAGCGGGTCAACACGATCAATGGCCTTGTTCTTACAACAAGACGCCTCCAATAATGATGAGGGTCCTACTCAACGGGATACCCGTCAACATGGAACTGGATACGGGATCGAATCAATCTCTTATGAGCGTTCAACAATTTGAACAGCTGTGGCCGCACAAAAGCAACAGACCAAAACTCAGAAGGGTCGACACCAAACTAAGGACCTATACCAAAGAAATCATCCCAGTCCTTGGTAGCGCCACGCTCTCAGTCACACACAAAGGACGGTGAACCGACTTCTCCTGTGGATTGTCCCTGGAGATCTCCCAGCACTGTTGGGGAGAAGCTGGCTGGCAAAACTCAATTGGAAATGGGATGATGTTCACGCCATGTCGTCAGAGGAACGGACCTCCTGCTCAACAGTTCCAAATCGATTTGAACATCTCTTTCAGCCAGGTGTGGGCACCTTCAAAGGGGCTAAAGTTAAAATCTACATCACACAGAATGCTAGACCAGTCCATCTCAAGGCTAGAGCTGTGCCCTATGTGATGAGGGAAAAGATTGAACATGAACTGGACAGGCTTCTGTGGGAAGGCATTATCTCACCCGTGGAATTTACCGACTGGGCAAGGCCCATCATCCCAGTCATGAAGCCTGTTGGATCCGTACGAATCTGTAGGGATTACAAATCTACCATAAACAGAGTCTCCCTACAGGACCAATACCCACTGCCCAGAGCGGAGGACTTATTTGCTACATTGGCTGGAGGAAAACTTTTCTCGAAACTAGATCTCATATCTGCGTATATGATGCAAGAACTGACCGAAGAGTCTAAGCTACTCACCACCATCAACACACATCGAGGCCTTTTCATGTACAATCGATGCCCATTCGGCATCAGGTCGGCAGCTGTTATATTCCAGCGCAATATGGAGAGTCTGCTCAAGTCCATCCTGGGGACGGTTGTGTTTCAAGAAGACATACTCAGCACGGGCAGGGACACCGACTCCCATATCCGCAATTTGGAGGAAGTACTAAAGCGGTTGGATCGGGTAGGCCTAAGAGTTAAGAAATCCAAGTGTCTGTTTCTCGCGCCCGTGGTTGAATTTTTGGGCAGAAGGATTGCCGCTGATGAAATCCGCCCAACAGAATCCAAAACCGAAGCAATTCGTCTGGCACCCAGGCCCCAGAATGTTTCGGAACTGCGTGCCTTTCTCGGGCTACTCAATTACTTTGGGAACTTTATGCAGAACTTGAGTACGCTGCTGGAGCTTCTCCACGTGCTACTCAGAAAGTGGTGCGATTGGTTTTGGGGGGACGCCCAGGAACGCGCCTTCAATAAGACACGCAACCTTCTATGCTCCAACAGTGTTTTGGCTTTCTTTGATCCAGGTAAAAAGTTAGTTCCTACATGTGATGCGTCAGCATACGGGGTCAGGTGCATTTTACAGCATGTCAATGGTGAGGGTAAATTACAACCCATTGCTTCTGCCTCCAGGTCCTTTTCGCGGGCGGAGCGCGGGTACGGTATGGTGGAGAAGAAGGCGCTCGCATGCGTGTATGGTGTCAAAAAGATGCACCAATACCTTTTCGGGGCCAAGTTCGCATTAGAAACCGACCACAAGCCTCTCACGTCCCTGCTATCAGAGAGCAAGGCAATAAACGCCAACGCCTCGGCGCGCATTCAACGGTGGGCACTCATGCTAGCTTCTTACTACTACACAATAAGGCACAGACCAGGCACAGACAACTGTGCCGACGCGCTTAGCAGGCTACCCCTGGTGACCACGGAAGGGTCTGATGTTCAGGACTGTGAGATAGTCATGGCAATCAATGCCTTTGAGTCCACAGGTTCGCCCACGACGGCTCGTCAAATCAGAGCCTGGACAGCCAGCGACCCCACGTTATCCTTAGTCAAAAGATGTGTCTTAACCGGTGACTGGGCAGAGGCTCGCGATGCCTGCTCCGAGGAGATCAAACCTTTCCATAGGCGCATGCATGAACTATCACTACAGGCAGACTGCCTGATGTGGGGCAGCTTAGTAGTTATGCCTCAGCGAGGCAGAGAGGCGTTTGTCCGGGAGCTCCACCGCGAGCACCCGGGGATCGTTCTCATGAAGGCCATAGCCAGATCCCACGTCTGGTGGCCTGGCATTGACGCGGACTTGGAGCGCTGCATCCGACGGTGCACCATTTGTGCTCAACTTAGTAATGCCCCCAGGGAGGCTCCCCTGAGCCCCTGGCCCTGGCGCACCAAACCGTGGTCACGGGTGTGCATAGACTATGCGGGCCCATTCATGGGAAAAATGTTCCTCGTAGTTATAGATGCATTTTCAAAGTGGATCGAATGCACCATTTTAAACTCAAGCACCACCTCCACCACTGTGGAGAGCCTTGGAACCATGTTTGCTACGCATGGCATTCCTGACATATTTGTCAGTGATAATGGTCCGTGCTTCACCAGCACAGAATTCCAAGATTTTATAGTTGACCACGGCATAAATCAGTTAAGACGGCACCATTCAAGCCGGCCTCCAATGGCCAGGTGGAGCGAGCAGTGCAAATCATTAAACAAGGCATGCTCAAAATCCAAGGTCCCACGCTGCAGGGCCGTCTGTCGCGACTGCTGCTGGCACACAGATCTCGTCCGCATTCGCTGACTGGGGATCCCCCCGCGCAACTATTGATGAAATGGACCTTGAAGACAAGGCTCTTGCTAATCCTCCCAGACATGCATGGAATCATTGAGGCAAAGCGCAGGAAGCTAACTGAATATCATGACCGAAATTCGAGGGGGAGGTAGAATGAGATAGGGGACAAAGTGTTTGTGCTAAACTATGGCAGGGGTCCCAAATGGCTTGCAGGGACAGTAACAGGCAAGGAAGGAAACAGGCTACTGGTGATACAAATGGACAATGACCAAACCTGCTGGAGGCATGTAGACCAATTAAAAAGTAGATTCACCAACAACACAGCAGAACCAGAGGCAGACTACAATGTGGAACTCACACCACACCTGGTGGACAGACAGAGGGAACAACCTGAGGAAAGGGCAATCTCAACAGACAGCCCAGACGAGATACCAGCAATCACACCAAAAGAAAAACAGGCACCAAGGCAAACAACTGAACCATAACTAAGACGCTCCACGCGAGAGCGTAGACCACCTGAGAGACTGAATCTATAAAGACAATAAGACCTTGGGGGAGGATGATGTCATGTATCTCACACTACTGTACATAACTGTATCTTACCAAGCTATACATGACTATAACTAGATATGACCTGTAACCACAAGCATACTTTACCACCAGGGGTGCACTTGCAGGAGACACTGCATACCTGTTCCACACAGGTATATAAAGGCAGGTCTCAGGAAAGTGCGGCATTTGAGAGCTGTGAAATAAAGGTGCAGGTCCTGAGTGACCTTGACTTCAGCATGTACCTCGTGTGAGACTGTACTGCAGGGACAGGACTTTACAACCAGGAGATCCAAGAGCTTTAAATCGCAAGCGCAGGGCATTTCTGAACCTAAAACAACAACCTAACTCAGGAGCAGCAAAGCAGCTTTACAGACGGCTTAAGACCGGGGTCCGACCTAAAAGAGTAGATGGGGGATGGAGAAAGCGTAGGAGATTCAGCAGCTGGCTGACAGCCATGATGTGCAAAGATGCTTCATCACAGTCAAGTCCATCTACGGTGCAAGCACCCAAGGCCTCACCCCACTGCTGGCCAAGAATGGGGAGACACTCATCAAGGACACCGAGGCTATCAGGACCCACTGGAAAGAGCACTTTGAAGATCTCCTTAACTGAGACTCTGCCTTTGACACACGAGTGTCCTTGACTCCATCCCGCAGCATGCTACCCGCCACCATCTCAGCAAAACCCCAGCCCTGCATGAGGTAGAAAAGGTCATCCATCAGCTCAAGAACAACAAGGCATCGGGAGTGGATGGATTCCCCGCTGAGGCACTAAAGTATGGCAGAGAGGAACTATTGGCATGAATGTACGACCCCTAATCTCGCTCATCTGGAAGGAGGATAGTATGCCGGAAGATCTCATAAATGCAGTAATCGTGATGAGCTTTAAAAAAGGGGACAAGTCTGACTGCAGCAACTACAGAGGAATAACCCTGTTATCAGCCACTGGGAAGATCATCGCTAAAATCTTCCTCAACCGTCTTTTCCCTGTGGCTGAGGAGCTCCTCCCGGAATCACAGTACGGATTGCGTCCACTACGGGGCACAACGGACATGATCTTTATGGCACGACAACAGCAAGAGAAATGCAGGGAACAGCACCAACCCTTGTACATGGCATTCTTTGACCTGACAAAGGCCTTTAACATTGTTAACTGCGAGGGACTATGGAGCATGCTCCTCCATTTCGGATACCCCGAAACGTTTGTCACCATCCTCCGCCTGCTCCACGACGACATGCAAGCCATGATCCTGACCAACGGATCCACCACAAATCCAATCCACGATGGGACCGGGGTCAAGCAGGGCTGTGTCATCGCGCCAACACTCTTCTTGATCTTTCTCGCTGCAATGCTCCACCACACGCTCAACAAGCTCCCCGCTGGAGTGGAACGAAACTATAAAACCAGTGGGAACCTGTTCAACCTTCGTCGCCTCTCGGCCAGATCCAAGATCATCCCATCCTCTGTCGTCGAGCTACAGAAAACAGAGTCAGGAGAAATGGTTCATTCTCGGGTTGGCAATCAGTAACTAGTGGGGTACTGCAGGGATCAGTGCTGGGACCCCAACTATTTACAATCTAAGAAGGCAGAAGGCAAATGGTATGTTGGCCTTCATAGCTAGGGGATTTGAGTATAGGAGCAGGGAGGTCTTACTGCAGTTGTACAGGGCCTTGGTGAGGCTTCACCTGGAATATTGTGTTCAGTTTTGGTCTCCTAATCTGAGGAGGGATATTCTTGCTATTGAGGGAGTGCAGCAAAGGTTCACCAGACTGATTCCCGGGATGGCAGGACTGACATATGAGGAGAGACTGGATCAACTGGGCCTTTATACATTAGAGTTTAGCAGGAAGAGAGGGGATCTCATGGAAACATATAAGGTTCTGACGGGACGGGACAGGTTAGATGCGGGTAGAATGTTCCTGATGTTGGGAAAGTCCCGAACCAGGGGACACAGTCTTCAGATAAGGGGTAGGCCATTTAGGAGATGAGGAGAAACTTCTTCACTCAGAGAGTTGTTAACCTGTGGAATTCCCTGCTGCAGAGAGTTGTCGATGCCAGTTCATTGGATATATTCAAGAGGGAGTTAGATATGGCTTTACGGCTAAGGGGATCAAGGGGTATGGAGAGAAAGCAGGAAAGGGGTACTGAGGGAATGATCAGCCATGATCTTATTGAAGGATGGTGCAGGCTCGAAGGGCTGAATGGTCTACTCCTGCACCTATTTTCTATGTTTCTATATTAATGACTTGGAAGAAGGGACCGAGTGTAATGTAGCCAAGTTTGCTGACGATACAAAGATGGGAGGAAAAGCAATGTGTGAGTAGGACACAGAAAATCTGCAAAAGGACATAGACAGGCTAAGTGAGCGGGCAAAAATTTGGCAGATGGAGTACAATGTTGGAAAGTGTCAGATCATGCACTTCGGCAGAAAAAAATCGAAGAGCAAGTTATTATTTAAATGGAGAAAAATTGCAAAGTGCTGCAGTACAGCGGGACCTGGGGGTACTTGTGCATGGAACACAAAAGGTTAGAAACATAGAAAGTAGCTGCAGGAGTAGGCCATTCGGCCCTTCAAGCCTGCACCACCATTCAATATGATCATGGCTGATCATGCAACTTCAGTGCCCCATTCCTGCTTTCTCTCCATACCCCTTGATACCTTTAGCCATAAGGGCCACATCTAACTCCCTTTTGAATATATCTAACGAACTGGCCTCAACAACTTTCTGTGGTAGAGAATTACACAGGTTCACAATTCTCTGAGTGGAGAAGTATCTCCTCATCTTGGTCCGAAATGGCTTACCCCTTATCCTTAGACTGTGACCCCTGGTTCCGGACTTCCCCAACATCGGGAACATTCTTCCTGCATCTAACCTGTCCAATCCCATCAGAATTTTATATGTTTCTATAAGATCCCCTCTCATTCTTCTAAATTCAAGTGAATATAAGCCTAGTCGATCTAGTCTTTCTTCATCTGTCAGCCCTGCCATCCCGGGAATCAATCTGGTGAACCTTCGCTGCACACCCTCAATAGCAAGAATTTCCTTTCTCAAATTAGGAGACCAAAATTGCGCACAATACTCAAGGTGTGGTCTCACCAAGACCCTGTGCAACTGCAGTAAGACCACCCTGCTCTTATACTCAAATCCCCTCACTGTGAAGGACAGCATGCCATTTGCTTTCTTTACTGCCTGCTGTACCTGCATGCCTACCTTCAATGACTGATGTACCTTGACACCCAGGTCTCGTTGCACCTCCCCTTTTATGAATCTGTCACCATTCGGAAATAACCTGCCTTCCTGTTTTTGCCACCAAAGTGGATAACCTCACACTTAGCCACATTATACTGCATCTGCCATGCATTTGCCCACTCACCTAACCTGTCCAAGTCCCCCTGCAGCCCCTGAGCATCCTCCTTGCAGCTCGCACTGCCACCCAGCTTCGTGTCATCTGCAAACTTGAAGATATTACGTTCAATTCCTTCATCTAAATCATTAATGTAAATTGTAAATAGCTGCGGTCCCAGCACTGAGCCCTGCGGCACTCCACTAGTCACTGCTTGCCATTCTGAAAAGGATCCGTTTATCCCAACTCGCTGCTTCCTGTTTGCCAACCAGTTCTCTATCCATGTTAATACATTACCCCGATACCATGCGCTTTGATTTTGCACACCAATCTCTTGTGCGGGACCTTGTCAAAAGCCTTTTGAAAGTCCAAATACACCACATCCACTGGTTCTCCCTTGTCTACTCAATGAGTTACATCCTCAAAACACTCGAAAAGATTTGTCAAGCATGATTTCCCTTTCATAAATCCTTGCTGACTTGGACCGATCCTGTCACTGCTTTCCAAATGCGCTGCTATTACATCGTTAATAATTGATTCCAACATTTTCCCCACTACCGATGTCAGGCTAACCAGTCTATAATTCCCTGTTTTCTCTCTCCCTCCCTTTTTAAAAAGTGGGGTTACATTAGCGACCCTCCAATCAATAGGAACTAAACCAGAGTCCATGGAATGTTGGAAAATGACCACCAATTCATCTACTATTTTTAGGGCCACTTCCTTAAGTACTCTGGGATGCAGACTATCAGACCCTGGGGATTTATCGGCCTTCAGTCCCTTCATTTTCCCTAACACCATTTCCTGACTAATAAGGATTTCCCTCAGTTCCCCCTTCTCGGTAGACTCTCGGTCCCCTCGTATTTTCAGGAGGTTATTCGTGTCTTCCTCAGTGAAGACAGAACCAAAGTATTTGTTCAATTGATCTGCCATTTCCTTGTTCCCCATTATGAATTCCCCTGATTCTGACAGCAAGGTATTGTGTTCCTAACACAGATGAGACTGCACACAGGGAGGTTAAAGTAACAGTGACCTCAGTCTTTATTAAGACACTCCAGAGTGAGGAACAGGCTTTAGGGGCTGGCTTGTATACAGTGCTCCCAAGGGATGCTGGGATCCCTTGGGACTTCAGGGGATGCACTCCCTGGTTGCGGAACATGGGAGTGCGTGCTTTACAGATACACAACATCACTGCCCCCACAAAGTCAAAGTGAAAACTATTTACAAGGTGAGGCGGTCGGGAGCCTTTCTTTCCCTGGTGGACCGCCTCAGTACAAATGTCTGTTCTGGTGTGTTGGCTGTGCCCTCGCTGGGCTGGCGTGTTGTTGGCCCTGCAGGGCTGCTCGGTGAGCCTGGCATCGCTGGGCTGTTGGGCGTGATGGGTTCGATTTCCTGGTCCGGGGTGGTGTAGTTGATCCTTTGGGTGTGTGTTGTGGGTTCGAAAAAGGTGGTGTCTGCTGTGGGTTGTTCAGGGCAGTCTGTGAACCGCAGCCTCGTTTGGTCCAGGTGCTTTCAGCAAATTTGTCCATTGTCTAGTTTGACTACAAACACCCTATTCCCTTCTTTAGCTATCACCATGCCCGCGATCCACTTGGGACCATGTCCATTGTTTAGCACATACACAGGGTCATTCAGATCAATTTCCCGTGACACAGGGGCATGACCATCGTTTACATTTTGTTGCTGCCGCCTGCTCTCGACCTGATCATGCAGGTTGGGGTGAACCAGCGAGAGTCTGGTTTTAACTGTCCTTTTCATGAGTAGCTCAGTCGGGGGCACCGCTGTGACCGAGTGGGGTCTCGTGCGGTAGCTGAGCAGTACTCGGGACAGGCGGGTTTGGAATGAGCCTTCTGTGACTCATTAAGCCTCTGTTTGATTGTTTATAATGCCTGTTCTGCCTGCCCATTGGAGGCTGGTTTAAACGGGGCCGAGGTGACATGTTTGATCCTATTGCGGGTCATGAATTCTTTAAATTCGGCACTGGTGAAACATGGCCCATTGTCACTGACCAGTATGACAGGCAGGCCATGGGTGACAAATATGGCACTCAGGCTTTCAATGGTGATGGTGGCAGTGCTTCCTGACATTATTTCACATTCAATCCATTTTGAAAAAGCATCCACCACCACCAGGAACATTTTACCGAGAAACGGGCCTGCATAGCCGACATGGATCCTTGATCATGGTCTGGAGGGCCAGGACCACAAACTTAGTGGTGCCTCTCTAGGCGCATTGCCCAACTGAGCACACACATTGCATTGCCGTACACAGGACTCTAAGTCAGAGTCGATAGCGGGCCACCACACGTGGAATCTGGCTATCACTTTCATCATTATTATACCTGGGTGTGTGCTGTGGAGATCCGAGATGAACGTCTCCCTGCCCTTTTTTGATAGCACTACGCGGTTACCCCACAACAGGCAGTCTGCCTGAATGGACAGCTTGTCCATTCGCCGCTGGAACGGCTTGATTAGCTCTTGCATTTCAACGGGAATGCTGGCCCAGCTCCCATGCAGTACACAGTTTTTTACTAGCGACAGCAGAGGACCTTGGCTGGTCCAAGTCCTAATCTGGCGGGCCATAACAGGTGATTTATCATTTTCAAACGCTTCCATGACCATCAACAAGTCTGCGGGCTGCGCCACCATCAACAAGTTTGCAGGCTGCGCCATTTCCACCCCCGTGGTGGGCAATGGTAGCCGACTGAGAGCATCAGCACAGTTCTCGGTGCCTGGCCTGTGGCGGATGGTATAGTTATACGATGACAGCGCGAGTGCCCACCTTTGTATGTGGGCTGAGGCTTTAGTATTTATTCCCTTGTTTTCAGCGAACAGGGATATGAGGGGCTTGTGGTTGGTATACAGCTCATATTTGAGGCCAAAGAGGTACTGATGCATTTTCTTTACCCCGAACACACACGCTAATGCCTCTTTCTCAATCATGCTGTAGGCCCTCTCGGCCTTAGCAAAGCTCCTGGAGGCATAGGCGACAGGTTGCAACTTCGCCGCAACATTAGCTTGTTGCAATACACACCCGACTCCATACAACGACGCATCACATGCTAGCACAAGTCTTTTACACGGGTTATACAATACAAGCAGCTTGTTGGAGCATAAAATGTTTCTGCCTTTCTCAAAACCAATTACTTGTTTTTTTCCCCATACCCAGTTCTCACCTTTACGCAATAGCACATGTCGGGGCTCTAAGAGGGTGCTTAACCCCAGTAGGAAGTTACCAAAATAGTTGAGGAGTCCCAGGAACGACCGCAGCTCCGTGATGTTCTGTGGCCTGGGCGCGTTCCTGATAGCCTCTGTCTTGGCGTCTGTGGGCCAAATGCCATCCGCCGCAATCTTTCTCCCCAGAAACTCCACTTCTGTTGCCATGAAGAAGCATTTCAATCTCTTCAGCCGCAGTCCTACGCGATCCAGTCGCTGGAGGACCTCCTCCAGGTTTTGTAGGTGCTCGACGGTGTCCCGACCCATGACCAATATGTCGTCCTGAAAAACCACCATGCGTGGTACCGACTTGAGTAGGCTCTCCAGGTTTCTCTGGAAGATCGCTGCAGCCAGCCAAATCCCAAACGGGCATCTGTTATAGATGAACAGTCCCTTGTGCATATTGATGCAGGTGAGGCCCTTCGAAGACTCCTCCAGCTCTTGCGTCATGTAGACTGAAGTCAGGTCGAGCTTGGTGAACTCCTACCAGCTTTGCAAATTGGTCGTCTGCCTTAGGGAGCGGGTATTGGTCCTGTAGCGAGAAACGATTAATAGTTACTTTATAATCGCCGCAAATCCTGACCGTGCCATCACTTTTGAGTACTGGAACAATCGGGCTGGCCCACTTGCTGAATTCCACTGGGGAGATGATGCCCTCGTATTGCAGCCTGTCCAGCTCGACTTCCACTCTCTCGTGCCTTGTGGTGAATGGGTCGTGCCTCTGGGACCAAGTGGATCTGCACCTTCTCTACAGAAAAGTTTCCAATGTCTGGCTCAAAAAAGGAAGGAAATTTGTTCAGAACCTGGGTACATGAGGCCTCATCGATATGTGATAGCACTCGGATGTCATCCCAGTTCCAGCGGATTTTGCCCAGCCAGCTCCTTCCAAGCAGTGTGGGGCCATCGCCGGGTCAATCCAGATTGGCAGTTCCTACACCTTGCCCTCATCGGTGACCTTGACCATGGTGCTGCCCAGGACAGTGATAAGCTCTTTGGTGTACGTTCTCAGTTTTGTGTGGATGGGGCTCAGGGCTGGCCTGAGTGTCTTGTTGCACCACAGTCTCTCAAACATCTTTTTACTCATGATGGATTGGCTAGCGCCAGTGTCCAATTCCATGGCTATGGGTAAGCCATTCAATTTTACATTTAGCATTATAGGTGGACATTGCATCTAAAATGTGTGCACCCTGTACTTTAGCATCTGCTTCATCTCTCTGAGGCTCGAAATTGCTTTGATCCACCATGGATCGATCTTCCTCTGCCACATGGTGGTTAGCAGGTTTTGCAGAGCTTGCAGCTCGTCTGCAAGCTCATTGGAGGTGCCCCATTGTTCCACAGCTCTTGCAAACATACCCTTTAAAGCGGCATGAATAGGCTGAATGGAAGCCTCCACAACGCCAACAAGGTGTGAATTGCTTTGCATTCATCCTTTGTTGCGGGCTCTGAGTCATCTGGGTCACCTGAGGTCTGCTGGCAGTTGCCAACTCGTGGGTTCTGCCCTGTACATTTCTGCTCACAAACACAGTTCCAGTTAATTTATAAACATTGTTAGCACTTGTATGCTGAGAGATTTGTTTGGTGTTATCACTGGTGGACATAACCGCCTGTGCTTTCACAATGGCCTTACTGAGGGTCGGTGATTCTACAGCCAAAAGTTTTCATCAGATGGTCTCGTGGCCAATGCCCAGTACAAAAAAGTCTCTGAGCATTGGTTCCAGGTAGCCATCAAACTCACATTGTCCTGCAAGTCACCTTAGCTCGGCAATGTAGCTCGCCACTTCCTGACCTTCAGATTGCTGGCACGTGTAGAACCAATACCTCGCCATCAGCACGCTCTCCCTCGGGTTAGGATGCTCCCGAACCAGTGTACAGAGCTCCTCATATGACTTATCTGTTGGTTTCACCGGAGCCAGAAGATTCTTCATGAGGCTATAGGTCGGTGCCCCGCAGACCATGAGCAGGACCACTCTCCTTTTTGCAGTGATTCCTTCTCCGTCCAGCTCATTGGCTACAGAGTACTGGTCTAGCCGTTCGACATAGGCTTCCCAGTCCTCACCTTCCGAGACCTTCTCCAGGATGCCCACAGTTTGCTGCATCTTTGCGTTGGATTTGTATACTCGTCGCCAGTTATTGTGTTCCCAGTACAGATGAGACTGCACACAGGGAGGTTAAAGTAACAGTGACCTCAGTCTTTATTAAGGCACTCCAGAGTGAGGAACAGGCATAAGGGGCCGGCTTATATACAGTGCTCCCAAGGGATGCTGGGATCCCTTCGGACTTCAGGGTATGTACTCCCTGGTGGCGGAACATGGGAGTGCACGCTTTACAGATACACAACACAAGAGACCGACATTAGTCTTCACTAATCTTTTTCTCTTCACATACCTGTAGACGCTTTTGCAGTCAATTTTTATGTTCCCTGCAAGCTTACTCTCATGCTCTATTTTCCCTCTCCAGTTACACCCTTAGTCCTCCTCTGCTGAATTCTAAATTTCTCCCAGTCATCAGGTTTGCTGCTTTTTCTGGCCAATTTATAAGCCTCTTCCTTGGATTTAACACTTTCCCTAATTTCCCTTGTTAGCCACGGTTGAGTCACCTTCCCTTTTTTATTCTTACGCTATACAGGGATGTACAATTGATGTAGTTCATCCATGTGATAGTTAAATGTCTGCCATTGCCTATCCACCATCAACCCTTTAAGTATCATTCTCCAATCTATCCTAGCCAATTCACGTCTCATACCGTCGAAGTTACCTTTCTTTAAGTTCAGGACACTAGTCTCTGAATTAACTGTGTCACTCTCCATCTGAATGAAGAATTCTACCATATTATGGTCACTCTTCCCCAAGGGGCCTCACACAACAAGATTGCTAATTAGTCCATTCTCATTACACATCACCCAGTCTAGGATGGCCAGCCCTCTAGTTGGTTCCTCGACATATTGGTCTGGAAAACCATCCCTTATACACTCCAGGAATTCCTCCTCCACAATATTGCTACCAGTTTGGTTAGCTCAATCAAGATGCAGATTAAAGTCACCCATGATAACTGCTGTACCTTTATTGCACGCATCCCTAATTTTCTGTTTGATGCCATCCCCAACCTCCCTACTACTGTTTGGTGGTGTGTACCACAACTCCCACTAACTTTTTCTGCCCTTTGGTGTTTCGTAGCTCTACCCATATAAATTTCACATCACCCAAGCTAATGTCCTTCCTTACTTTTGCGTTAATCTCTTCTTTAACCAGTAACGCTAACCCACCTCCTTTTCCTTCCTGTCTGTCATTCCTGAATATTAAATACCACTGGATGTTGAGTTCTCAGCCTTCGTTACATTTGAGCCATGTCTTCGTAATCCCAATTACATCATATCCGTTAACAGCTATCTGCGCAGTCAATTCATCCACCTTATTACGAATGCTCCACGCATTGAGACTCAGAGCATTCAGGATTGTTTATTTAACACTTTGTCCTTTCAGAATTATGTTGTAATGTGGCCCTTTTCAATTTTTGCCCTCTGGGGCATGACTAGTCGGTTTCCCCACAGTAGGCAATCAGCCTGAATCGAGAGTTCATCCTTGCGCCGATGAAACGGTTTAAACTCCTCAGGGCATGCCCCGTACGTGGCTTCCCAGTCCCCATTCAGGACACATTTCTTAAGTAAAGACAGTAGCGGGTCTTTATTTGTCCAGACTTTAATCTGACGGGCTTCATTTCCGAAAGCTTCAACAGCCATGACCATCTCAGCATCATGCTCAGCTGGCCCCTCAGTGGTGGCAAGTGGTAGCCTGCTGAGTGCATCGGCACAGTTTTCAGTACCCGGTCTGTGCCGAATTGTGTAGTCATAGGCGGCTAATGTAAGTGCTCACCTCTGTATGCGGGCCGATGCATTCGCATTTATGACATTGTTGTCGGCCAAAAGGGACGCTAGGGGTTTGTGATCTGTCTCCAGTTCAAATTCCCTGCCAAACAGGTACTGGTGCATTTTTTTTACTGCATACACACATGTTAGCTTTTCCTTTTCTACCATCCCGTAGCCTTTTTCTGCTCGGGACAGACTTCTGGAGGCATAAGCTACCGGCTGTAACTGACCATTGGCATTCACATGCTTCAACACACACCCAACCCCATAGGACGACACATCGCACATTAACACAAGTTTCTTACACGGGTCAAATAACGTTAACAGTTTGTTGGAACATAACAAATTGTGTGCTCTATCAAAAGCCCTTTCCTGGCTGGCCCCCCAGACCCAATCGCGACCTTTGCGTAGGAGCACGTGTCGCGGCTCGAACACGTGCACAATTTGGGAAGAAAGTTACCAAAATAGTTCAAGAGCCCCAGGAACGAATGCAGCTCTGTCGTGTTACAGGGTCTGGGTGCTCTCTGGATCGTTTCCGTTTTGGACGCAGTAGGTCTGATCCCGTCTGCTGCTACCCTCCTCCCAGGAATTCTACCTCTGGAGCTAAGAAGACGCACTTCGCCTTTTTCAGTCGCAGCCCTACCTGGTCCAGCCTGCAAAGCACCTCCTCCAGGTTGTGGAGGTGTTCTTCAGTATCGCAACCCGTGATGAGGATGTCGCCTTGAAAAACCACCGTCCTTGGAATCGACTTGAGGAGGCTTTCCATATTTCGCTGAAAGATCGTGGCGGCCGAACGAATCCCAAACGGACATCTGTTATACTCAAACCATACCTTGTGTGTCGTGATGGTGGTCAGCTTCTTCGACTCACTCGCCAGCTCCTGGGTCATGTCAGCTGAGGTCAGGTCCAATTTTGAAAAAATTTTGCCACCGGATAGCGTCGCAAAGAGGTCCTCCGTTCTCGGTAGCGGATACTGGTCTTGGAGTGACACCTGATTGATGGTGGCCTTGTAATCGCCACATATCCTGACCGACCCATCCGCCTTGAGCACCGGCACGATCGAGCTCGCCCAGTCACTGAATTCGACTGGCGAGATGCTGCCTTCCCTCAGCAGGCGGTCCAATTCGCATTCTATCTTTTCCCGCATCACGTACAGCACCGCTCTGGCCTTGTGGTGTACTGGTCTGGCGTCCAGGTTTATGTGAATCACTACCTTGGCCTCCATGAAAGTGCCGAATTGAAATAATGAGTCAAATTTGTCCCGGACCTGTGAGCATGATACTCGCTCCACAGAAGAAATTGCATTGACATCACCCCATTTCCAGTTCATGACAGCAAGCCAACTCCTCCCCAGTAGTGCGGGACCTTCCCCTGGGAAAATCCAGAATGGCAACCTGTTCTCCGAATCTTTGTGGGTCACGACTATCATGGCGCTGCCTAGCACCGGAATGATCTCCTTTGTATATGTCTGTAGCAGTGCATCAATCGGCAATAATTTTGGCCTCCTGGCGTTGGGCACCCACAACCTTTCGAACTGTTTGATATTCATCAGTGACTGGCTGGCCCACGTGTCCAGCTCCATTAATACTGGGATGCCATTGAGGAGCACTTTCATCATTATCGGTGGCGTCCTGGTGTATGAACGGTATATGTGCTCCACATGAACTTGCTGAACTTCAGCTTCCAGCAATTTCCCCCAGTATTCATTTGGCCTCGTAGGGCTTACATCGGGCCCGTCCTCCTCGTACATTAACCTGGCTGCAGGCTTCCTGCACATACGCACCAAGTGACCGCAGATGTTGCAGTTTCTGCAGGTATATTGCTGATACCTGCAAGCTCTGGCTGGGTGTTTGCCTCCACATCTCCAGCATGAGCTGGAGGCCCCATTGTTGGAAACAAAAGGTCCAATACCAGTTGATCATCTCTGACTGACTCTGTAACTGTCCTTAAGCGCACCATTAACAGGTGTTGATGGCCCCATTACTGGCCGCATTGTCCATTGCGATGGCATGAATCGCCGTTCAGCTAGCCATTGTCTCTGTTGAATTCCCCCTTTGTGTTCGACTACATGCTTGGGCATGTCCGATTGCCCTTGCCTGCCTTGAGAACTGTGTGCCGTGTTAACAATGTTGACTCCCTGGTCGTTTGCTGCATTTGAGCCAAGATTTTTGTCATATATCATTCTGGTCTTTTCCTCCCCGAGATAAATGTCTGGGCTATCAGAGCCGCCGCTTCCAAGGTCAAGTCTTTGGTCTCAATCAGTTTCCTGAAAACCCCAGCGTGCCCGATGCCCTCAATAAAAAAGTCTCGCAGCATCTCTGCTCTGCATGCATCTGGGAACTTACATAGGCTCGCCAGTCGCCGGAGATCTGCCACAAAGTCTGGAACGCTTGGCCCTTCTCGCCGCCGGTGTGTGTAAAACCGGTGTCTCGCCATGTGCATGCTGCTCGCCGGTTTAAGGTGTTCCCCGATCAACTTACTGAGCTCTTCGAACATCATGTCCGCCGGCTTCTCTAGCGCTAGAAGGTCCTTCATCAAGGAGTACGTTCTGGATCCACAAACCGTCAGGAGATGAGCCCTCCGTTTGTCGGGCGAATCCTGTCCCAACCATTCCTTAATGACAAAACTTTGCTGTAGTCTCTCAATAAAGTTGTCCCAATCATCACCAACACAGTACCTCTCTTCTGTGCTGCTAGTGCCATGCTCGCGTGGTTTAAATCCCAGTTTCTCGTCGCCAATAATATGCCCTTACTATACAGTATAAATGCACACGAGGCCCATACTTGAGAGAAGGTCACTCTGTGACCAGTTACCTTTATTGCCAAGACCTCAAGAGACAGACGGTGGGTGGATCCCCTTTTATGCCGGAAAGTCCAGGTTAGGAGTGTCTCCCACAAGTTCACCCCCTTGTGGTCAATGTTCTCAAAGTGTACAACTTAGGTCAGCTTATACATGGGTTGAATACATAACAGTTCGCCTGCCTATCACAAGACTCCCAAAGCAAGCGCTCTACTCGGAACTCCTCCACATCAAGCGAGCCCAAGCGGGGTAGAGGAAATGTTTCAAAAACACCCTCAAAGCCTCCTTGATAAAATGCAACATCCCCACCGACATCTGTGAGTCTCTGGCCAAAGGCTGCCCTAAGTGGAGGAAGTGCATCTGGGAGGGCGCTGAGCACCTCGAGTCTCATCGTCGAGAGCATGCGGAAACCAAGCGCAGGCAGCGGAAGAAGCGTGCGGCAAACCAGTCCCACCCACCCTTTCCTTCAATGACTGTCTGTCCCACCTGTGACAGAGACTGTAATTCCTGTATTGGGCTGTCCAGTACACCTAAGAACTCATTTTTAGAGTGGAAGCAAGTCTTCCTTGATTTCGAGGGACTGCCTATGATGATATGATGATGATGATGGCAACAGGGGAAGGGGTTTAAGAAGACAGTTAGCAGGTGTTATCTTTGCATTCCAGAATGATCCTGGAATACTGAGCAGTTTTTGCAGACAAGAGTCGGACCTGATAATGCTTTATGTGGTTGAGCCAAATCTGGCGGTGAATGGCTAAACCAATTGTCCGCCACATCCATTCAAGTCTGTGCCCCTTGGACTTAACATCATAGGCAGTACCTCAGAATCGAGAAAGACTTGCTTCCACTCCCAAAGTGAGTTCTCTGGTGGCTGAACAGTCCAATACGAGAGCCACAGACCCTGTCATAGGTGGGAGAGACATTCGTTGAGGGAAGAGGTGGGTGGAGCTGGTTTGCCACGCACTCCTTCCACTGTCTGCGCATGACCTCTTCACGCTCTTTGCGTTGAGACTCGAAGAACTCAACGCCCTCCCGGATGCACTTTCTCCATCTTGGGCGGTCTTCGGCCAGGGTCTCCCAGGTGTCAGTGGTGATATTGCACTTTACCAGGGAGGCTTTGAGGGTTTCCTTGTAATGCTTCCGCTGCCCACCTTTGGCTCGTTTACCATGAAGGAGCTCCGCATCAAGCATTTGCTTCGGGAGTCTCGTATCTGGCATGCGAACTATGTTGCTTGCCCAGCGAAGCTGATCGAGTGTGGTCAGTGCTTCAATACTGGAAATGTTAGTCTGGACGAGGACACTGATGTAGGTGTGCCTGTCCTCCCAGGGGATTTGCAGGATCTTGCGGAGACATCATTGGTGATATATCTTCAGCGACTTGAGGTGCCTTCTAAACATCGTCCATGCCTCAGATCCATACAGGAGGGTGGGTATTATTATAGCCCTGTAGACCATGAGCTTAGTGGTAGATTTGAGGGCCACATCTTCAAACCATCACCATAAATGGTTAACGTAGTTACCAGGAAAGTAGTGAAGATATGTGGTCCTCGCATATTTGGTCAAGCTGTTTGATCATGGAAAGGTTAGGTTTGTTCACATTGATTATATTTTATCTATAAATGTGAAAGGAGTTGAAAGTTGGAATGATTCGATGATTTCTGATGAGTCAGATGGTCTAGTTACAAGTAGAGTACCAGTAACAAATCCTACATCAAATGTACTGGAAACAAGTCGAAGAGAAAATCAGAATTTAAGTCTGAGGCCGAGTCAGGCAGACAAGCAGTCTGAAGATGCAGAGAGTTCAAATGTAGATCAAGGGTCACCCTTGGAGAAAAACTCTCCTCAGGCTCAGCCGAGAATCAGTCTAAGTTCGACACCATGTTTGGAAAGTCCTGTTCGAGAGCGATGGTATCCTCTTCGAAACTCAATGCCAGTGGTTATGTTTGATTTGGATATATGGCAAAATAAGTTCATATCTTTTGTTGTGTATAACTATGCAAGTTATGGATGATGATTATTTTGTTATAATCACTTCTTCTTTAAAGAGCGAGAAATGTAATATAGAGCTCCTCCTACTGGACTACTGCTCCACCTAGTGGACTGCTGTGGTATTGCAACTGCTGGTGTAAATACAAGGTCACCTGACAAGTTCCTGTGGAGCCATCTTGTATGTGTGTGTTTGTGATGTTGTAAAGAATATATCACACATTACACTCCTTTACTAGATACGCAGATCATATTCTGCTGCTCTGGATCAGCTAAATCAACTGTCCTTTATCTACCTCTGCTAGCACCTTGGCTAATACTCTGCTCCTCTGTAAATTCCTGATCCTCTTACCTGGCATGACGCCAAGCTTATCTTCTCAGCAACCTGGTGGCTGCTGCAAGGTCGATCCTCCCTTCATTGTTCACAATCCGATCCTTTCCACCACTGCCTCCTGGCACATAACTGTGCTCGTCATCAATTGCCACATTTGCCTTGATCATGTCAAGGACTACTATGTTTTCCTTTCCGTGGTCAAAGCTGATTATTACTCCAGAATCATTCTGGTGGACAAAGACAATCTTTCCTCAAAGAGCAACTGTCACCTGCATCATCACCTGAAACACCTAATCTGAGGAGCTAATGAATTTTTTGTGTTGAAGTTGAAGACCAACTTTGCAACTACATTCACTGCTTTCTCCCTTTTCTCAATGCACCCCCCCCGCCCCCCCATCTTACTCCAAATCTACAACCCACTCGAGCCCAGGACACTCATCATTTTTGTAAATGCCCCCAATTTCCCCCTGGACTCACCAAACTTATTTTGTCCATGAAGCCAACTTCCTGTTCCCTCAATCCCCTCCCCACTCAACAGCTGGTCACTCAACTCTCCTTCTTGGCCCACAGCTGCCATCGTCAATGGTCCTCATTCTTCAGATACCGTTCTCTCTCCTCTGCAATAGTGCATCAGCACCTCCCTCCTTAAAAACCCAACTTAACCCCTCTGTTCTCTCCAACTACAAATGCATCTCTAATCTTTGTTTCCTCTTTAAGGTCCTCGTACAGGTGATAGCCTCCTATCCATTCCCATCTCTCTTGAAATTCTATTTGAATCCCTCCAATCAAGCTTCCATTTGTCTCAAAGCACTAAGATGTCTCTAGCCAAAGTCACAAAAGACATTTTCTGTAACTATGGTTCACTTTCCCTCTTTGTCTTGCTCACCCTTTTCATAACGTTAAATACAATTGGCCAGACCAACCTCCTTCAACACCGTTCCTTCATCCATCTCATTGGGATTGCCCTCACATGATTCCACTCCACTTATTTGATGTAACCAGTACTTCTCCATCATTGGCTTCCTTTCCCATCATCATCATTGGCAGTCCCTCGTAATCGAGGAAGACTTGCTTCCACTCTAAAAGTGAGCTCTCAGGTGACTATACAATTCAATACAGGAATTAGAGTCTCTGTCACAGGTGGCACAGACAGTGGTTGAAGAAAAGTGTGGGTGGGGAGTCTGGTTTGCCGCTTGCTCCTTTCACTGTCTGCACTTGGTTTCTGCAAGCTCTCTGAGATGAGACTCGAGGTGCTCAGTGCTCTCCCGGATGCTCTTCCTCCACTTAGGGCGGTCTTTGGCCAGGGACTCCCAGGTATCGGTGGGGATGCAGCACGTTATCAAGGAGGCTTTGAGGGTGTCCTTGAAATGTTTCCTCTGCCCACCTGGTGCTCACTTGCCATGTAGGAGTTCCGAGTAGATCACTTGCTTTGGGAGACTCATGTCAGGCATGCGAACAATGTGACCCACCCAGCGGAGCTGGTCAAGTGTGGTCATTGCTTCGATGCTGGGAATGTTGGCCTATTCGAGAACACTGATGTTGGTGCGTCTATCCTCCCAGTGGATTTGCAGGATCTTGCAGAGGCCGTGCTGGTGGTACTTCTCCAGTGCTTTGAGATGTCTACTGTATATGGTCCACATCTCTGAACCATATAGGAGGGCGGGTATCACTACTGCCCTGTAGACCATGAGCTTGGTGCCAGATTTGAGGTACTGGTCTTCAAACACTCTCTTCCTCAGGCGACTGAAGACTGCGCTGGCACATGGAGGCGGTGTTGTTCCTCATCGTCGATGTCTGCCCATGTTGACAGTAGGCTCCCGAGGTATGGAAAATAGTCCACCTTGGCCAAGGCTGCGCCATGGATTTGATGATCGGGAGGCAATGCTGTGTGGCGGGGTCAGGTTGGCAAAGGACCTTTGTCTTATGGATGTTTAGTGTAAGGTCCATGCTTTCATACACCTCGGTGAAGATGTTGATGATGGTTTGGAGTTCGGCCTCTGAATGTGCGCAGACACAAGTGTCGTCCGTGTACTGTGGTCCGATGACAGAGGATGGAATGACCTTGGATCTAGCCTGGAGGCAACGAAGGTTGAACAGGTTCGCACTGGTTCTATAGTTTAGTTCCACTCCAGCGGGGAGCTTGTTGAGAGTGAGAGAGAGCCTTCCCAACCTTACTGTCGATTCCTGGGTCCACAAGGTTTTATCCTCGGTCCCCTCTTCCTTATCTAGATGCATCCCCTCAGGATATTATCTGCAAGCATGGAGTTAGCTTTCACATGTACTACTCTCTCAACTGCTTCTGTGCTTTTCTGTGGAACTCTTGGATAAGTCACAACTTCCTCCAGTTCAACACCAGGTAGACTGAAAACATCATCTTCAGTCTTTAGCACAAACTCCACTCTCCAAAGCTGAATCAGGCTATTTGTAATCGAGGCACCCTGTTTGACCCTGAGCTGAGCTTGAAGTCTCACATCTCATCTATCAGAAAGATCTGTAACGTTGCCTATCTCTGCCCGTACCTCAGTCCTTCCAGCTGTGGTATCGTCATATGTGTCTTTATCATTTCTGGCTTGACTATGCTTTCCTTGATGGTCTCCAATCCTCTCCTCTCCATAAAGTCCAATGACTAAATTCTGCTGCCCATATCCTATACGGCACTAAGTTCCGCTCACTCATCATTCCCATCCTAGTTGACTTATATTGCTACCTGTCTCCCAATATATTCTATTCAAAATCTTTCTCATCTAGAAATCACTCTGTGGCCTTGCTCACTCTATCAGTAATATCCTCCAAAAATGTATACTCCTTCCTGTTCCGGTGACTCCACCTTTTTGTGCATCTTTCCTCCATTTCTCCCACCATTGGCTTTAGCCACCTTAGTCTTACTATCTGGATCTCTCCCCACCTTTAAAACCTCATCCCATCTCTTTGTCTAAACTTCCAGTCACCTATCTTAATCCCTGTTTTCCTGCCTCAGAATTCATTTGTCTTATGCCTAATTGTGAAGTGCCTCAGATCATATCTTTGTATTAAAATAATTATATAAATACAAGTTGTTGTTGTTGTATCAGGAACAGGAGAAGTCCCCAGCTATATTAATCAATACCTCTCCCATTGCAGTGTGGCTCATACGATTACACTTTAATTCTTTTTCTTTAGCCAGTTACTAACCATGTCTTATCCTTGATACTCATTGACATGAGTCAATGTTATCACTTTTGAAAGTCTAAGCAATCTATATCAAATCTCTTCACAGCCTTGATCCAGATGTGGACACTAGAGTTGAATGCCAGAGAAGAAGTGAGAGTAGCTGCCCTTGATATCAAGGCAGAATTCAACTGAGCATGGCACCAAGGAGCCCCATCAAAACTGAGGTCAATACACAGCAAAGGGATACGCCTCCAATGTCAGAATTCATATCTGAAGTACAGGGAGATGGTTGTAGTTGTTGCAGGCCAATCATTGGAGCCTCAGGACATTGCTTCAAAAGTTTCTCAGGAAAGCATTCTCAGCACAACCATCTTTATCAATGGCCTTTCCCCTTTCATCAGGTCAGCTCCATACATAACACGTCCAATAATGAAGTAGCGCATGTCAGCCAACACCAGTATCTGGATAACATTGCGCTGACATAGAAACATAGAAACATAGAAAATAGGTGCAGGAGTAGGTCACTCGGCCCTTCAAGCCTGCATCACCATTCATTATGATCATGGCTGATCATTCACCTCAATACCCCTTTCCCGCTTTCGCTTCATACCCCTTGATCCCTTTAGCTGTAAGGGCCACATCTATCTCCCTCTTCAATATATCCAATGAACTGGCATCAACGACTCTCTGCGTCAGGGAATTCCACAGGTTAACAACTCTCTGAGTGAAGAAGTTTCTCCTCATCTCAGTCCTAAATGGCCTACCCCTTATCCTAAGACTGGGTCCCCTGATTCTGGACTTCCCCAACATCGGGAACATTCCTCCCGCATCTAACCTGTCCAGTCCCATCAGAATCTTATACATTTTTATGAGATCCTTCTAAACTTCAGTGTATAAATGCCCAGTTGACCCAGTCTCTCCTCATATGTCAGTCCAGCCATCCCTGGAATCAGTCTGGTGAACCTTCGCTGCACTCCCTCAATAGCAAGAACTTCTTTCCTCAGATTAGGTGACCAAAACTGAACACAATATTCCAGGTGAGGCCTCACCAAGGCCCTGTACAATTGCAGTAAGACCTCCCTGCTCCTATACTCAAATCCCCTAGCTATGAAGGCCAACATGCCATTGGCCTTCTTCACTGCCTGCTGTACCTGTATGCCAACTTTCAATGACTGATGAACCATGACACCCGATGTCTCGTTGCACCTCCCCTTTTCCTAATCTGCCGCCATTCAGATAATATTCTGCCTTCGTGTTTTTGCCACCAAAGTGGATAACCTCACATTTATCCACATTATACTACATCTGCCATACATTTGCCCACTCTCCTAACCTGTCCAAGTCACCCTGCAGCCTCTTAGCATCCTCCTCACAGCTCACACTGCCACCCAGTTTAGTGTCATCTGCAAACTTGAAGATATTACCCTCAATTCCTTCATCCAAATCATTAATGTATATTGTAAAGAGCTGGGGTCCCAGCACTGAGCCCTGTGGTACTCCACTAGTTACTGCCTCCCATTCCAAAAATGACCCATTTATCCCGACTCTCTGCTTCCTGCCTGCCAACCAATTCTCTATCCACGCCAGTACGTTACCCCCAATACCATGTGCCTTGATCTTGTACATCAATCTCTTATGTGGTACCTTGTCAAAGGCCTTTTGAAAGTCCAAATACACCACATCCACTGGTTCTCCCTTGTCCACTCTACTAGTTACATCCACAAAAAATTCCTGAAGATTCGTCAAGCATGATTTCCCTTTCATAAATCCATGCTGACTTGGACCGATCATAGAAACATAGAAACATAGAAAATAGGTGCAGGAGTAGGCCATTCAGCCCTTCTAGCCTGCACCGCCATTCAATGAGTTCATGGCTGAACATGCAACTTCAGTACCCACTTCCTGCTTTCTCGCCATACCCCTTGATCCCCCTAGTGGTAAGGACTTCATCTAACTCCCTTTTGAATATATTTAGTGAATTAGCCTCAACTACTTTCTGTGGTAGAGAATTCCACAGGTTCACCACTCTCTGGGTGAAGAAGTTTCTCCTCATCTCGGTCCTAAATGGCTTACCCCTTATCCTTAGATCCTGTCACCGCTTTCCAAATGCGCTGCTATTTCATCCTTAATAATAGATTCCAACATTTTCCCCACTACTGATGTCAGGCTCATCGGTCTATAATTACCCGTTTTCTCTCTCCCTTCTTTTTTAAAAAATGGTGTTACATTAGCTACCCTCCAGTCCATAGGAACTGATCCAGAGTCGATAGACAGTTGGAAAATGATTTCCAATGCATCCACTATTTCTAGGGCCACCTCCTTAAGTACTCTGGGATGCAGACAATCAGGCCCTGGGGATTTATCGGCCTTCAATCCCATCAATTTTCCCAACTCAATTTCCCACCTAATAAGGATTTCCTTCAGTTCCTCCTTCTCACTAGACCCTCGGTCCCCTAGTACATCCGGAAGGTCATTTGTGTCTTCCTTCGTGAAGACAGAACCAAAGTATTTGTTCCATTGGTCTGCCATTTCTTTGTTCCCCATTATTAATTCACCCGAGTCTGACTGCAAGGGACCGACATTTATTTTCAGCAATCTTTTTCTCTTCACATATCTATAGAAGCTTTTGCATTCCGTTTTTATGTTCCCGGCAAGCTTCCTCTCAAACTCTATTTTCCCCCTCCTAATTAAACCCTTTGTCCTCTTCTGCTGAATTCTAAATTTCTCCCAGTCCTCAGGTTTGCTACTTTTACTGGCCAATTTTTATGCCTCTTCCTTGGATCTAACATTATCCTTAATTTCCCTTGATAGCCATGGTTGAGCCACCTTCCCTGTTTTATTTTTACTCCAGACAGGGATGTACAACTGTTGAAGTTCATCCATGTGATCTATAAATGTTTGCCATTGCCTATCCACCGTCAACCCTTTATGTATCATTTGCCATCCTGGAGTCTCGGTTGCAGCCGCAGAAATGCCTATCTATTCCCCTTACAATCGAATCCCCTATCACTATAGCTCTCCCACTCTTTTTCCTGCCCTCCTGTACAGCAGAGCCACTCACGGTGCCATGAACTTGGCTGCTGCTGCCCTCCCCTGATGAGTCATCCCCCTCAACAGTACCCAAAGCAGTGTATCTGTTTTGCAGGGGGATGACAGCAGGGGACCCCTGCACTACCTTCCTTACACTGCTCTTCCTGCTGGTCACCCATTTACTATCTGGCTGAGTACCCTTAGTAGGACAAGTAGTAGGTAACATTCATGTTACATAAATGTCCCAGGCAAGAACCATCTCAAAGCAGAAAGTCCAGCCATCTCCCCCTGATCTTCAATGGCACCAACATCACCAAATCCCCTACTATCAACAGATTGGATGGTTACCAATGGCACAAAACTTAACTGAAACAATCATGTCAACACCACGGCTAAAAGAATAGGCTGCAAGATCATAAGCAGGCCGGGGTCATTGGAGGGAGCAGCGTGTGGTAGCATGCCACTGCACGGAGCAGCGAGTGCTGCTGCAGGAGAGTGGCAGCTGCGAAGTGAAGTCGGTGATTGCAGTGCGGGCAGGAGGACCGAAGGAGCTGCAAGAGTTTGTAGAGGGAAGTGACCAGAAGAGGCAAGGGCCCAGGGGCAGCACGGGCCAGCATACACTGCGATATGTGTGCACACTAGGTCCGTGCAGCAGAGCTGGTCTCCAGTCGTCTTGGGTAATCCTTGGCACTGGACCAAGACCTCGTTCTGTCAAACCCATGTGGTGGTTGGTGTGCAACATAGAAACATAGAAAATAGGTGCAGGAGTAGGCCATTCGGCCCTTCGAGCCTGCACCACCATTAAATACGATCATGGCTGATCATGCAACTTCAGTACCTCATTACAGCCTTCTCTCCATACCCCTTGATCCCTTTAGCCGTAAGGGCCACATCTAACTCCATTTTGAATATATCTAATGAACTGGCCTCAACAGATTAGGAGACCAAAACTGCACACAATATTCAAGGTGTGGCCTCACCAAGGCCCTGTACAACTGCAGTAAGACCTCCCTGCTCCTATACTCAAATCCTCTCGCTCTGAAGGCTAACATGCCATTTGCCTTCTTGAGCGCCTACTGTACATGCATGCCAACTTTCAATGACTGATGTAACATGACACCCAGGTCTCGTTGCCCGTCCCCTTTTCCTAATCTGTCACCATTCACATAATATTCTGCCTCCCTGTTTTTGCCAGCAAAGTGGATAACCTCACATTTATCTACATTATACTGCAGCTGCTATGCATTTGCCCACTCACCTAATCTGTCCAAGTCACCCTGTAGCCTCTGAGCATCCTCCTCACAGCTCACACCGCCACCTAGCTTAGTGTCATCTGCAAACTTGGAGATATTACATTCCTTCCTCTAAATCATTAATGTATGTTATAAATAGCTGGGGGCCCAGCACTGAACCTTGTGGTACCCCACTAGTGACTGCCTGCCATTCTAAAAAGGACCCGTTTATTCCTACACTTTGCTTCCTCTCTGCCAACCAGTTCTCTATCCACATCAATACATTACCCCCAATACTATGTGCTTTAATTTTGCACACTAATCTCTTGTGTGGGACCTTGTCAAAAGCCTTTTGAAAGTCCAAATACACCACATCCACTGGCTCCCCCTTGTCCACTCTACTAGTTACATCCTCAAAAAATTCTAGCAGATTTGTCAAACATGATTTCCCTTTCATAAATCCATGCTGACTTGGACTGATCCTGTCACTGCTTTTCAAATGTGCTGCTTTTATGTCTTTAATAATTGATTCCAACATTTTCCCCATTACCGATGTCAGGCTAACCGGTCTATAATTCCCTTTTTTCTCTCTCCCTCCTTTTTTAATAATTGGGGTTACATTAGCTACCCTCCAGTCTATAAGAACTGATCCAGAGTCTATAGAACGTTGGAAAATGATCACCAATGCGTCCACTATTTCTAGGGCCACTTCCTTAAGTACTCTGGGATGCAGACTATCAGACCCTGGGGATTTATCGGCCTTCAATCCCATCGAGCCTGCTGCACCATTCAATAAGATCATGGCTGATCTGATCTTGGCCTCAACTCCACTACCCTGCCTGCTCCCCATAAAGGAGGTGAGGTTGCGTTACTGGTTAAAGAGGAGATTAACGCAATAGTAAGGAAGGACATTAGCTTGGATGATGTGGAATCTATATGGGTAGAGCTGCGAAACACCAAAGGGCAGAAAATGTTAGTGGGAGTTGTGTACAAACCACCAAACAGTAGTAGGCAGGTTGGGGATGGCATCAAACAGGAAATTAGGGACTCATGCAAGAAGGGTACAGCAGTTATCATGGGTGACTTTAATCTGCATATAGATTGGGCTAACCAAACTGGTAGCAGTACTGTGGAGGAGGATTTCCTGGAGTGTGTAAGAGATGGTTTTGTTAGACCAATATGTCGAGGAACCAACTAGAGAGCAGGCCATCCTAGACTGGGTCTTGTGTAATGAGAGAGGATTAATTAGCAATCTGTTCGTGTGAGGCCCAATAGAGAAGCATGAACATAATATGGTAGAATTTTTCATTTAGATGGAGAGTGACACAGTTAATTCAGAGACTAGGGTCCTGAACATAAGGAAAGATAACTTCGATGGTATGAGACGTGAATTGGCTAGGATAGATTGGCGAATGATACTTAAGGGTTGATGGTGGATAGGCAATGGTAAACATTTCAATATCACATGGATGAACTACAGCAATTGTACATCCCTGTCTGGCGTAAAAATAAAAAGGGGAAGGTGGCTCAATCGTGGCTAACAAGGGAAATTAGGGATAGTGTTAAATCCAAGGAAGAGGCTTATAAATTGGCCAAAAAAAGCAGCAAACCTGAGGACTGGGAGAAATTTATAATCAAGCAGAGAAGGACTAATTAGGAGGGGGAAAATAAAGTACAAAAGTAAGCTTGCAGGGAACATAAAAACTGACTGCAAAAGTTTCTATAGATATGTGAAGAGAAAATGATTAGCGAAGACTAATGTAGGCCCCTTGCAGTCAGAATCAGGTGAATTCATAAATGGGGAAAAAGGAAATAGCAGACCAATTGAACAAATACTTTGGTTCTGTCTTCAGTAAAGAAGACACAAATAACCTCCCGAAAATAATAAGGGGCCAAAGGTCTAGTGAGAAGGAGGAACTGAAGGAAATCCTTACGAGTTAGGAAATTCTGTTCGGGAAATTGATGGGTTTGAAGACCGATAAATCCCCAGAACCTGATAGTCTGCATCCCAGAGTACTTAAGGAGCTGGCCCTAGAAATAGTGGATGCATTGGTGGTCATTTTCCAACATTCTATATACTCTGGATCAGTTCCTATGGATTGAAGGGTAGCTAATGTAACACCACTTTTTAATAAAGGAGGGAGAGAAAATACAGGGAATTATAGACTGGTTAGCCTGACAGCAGTAGTGGGGAAAATGTGGAATCAATTATTAAAGATGGAATAGCAACGCATTTGGAAAACAGTGACAGGATCGGTCCAAGTCAGCATGGATTTATGAAAGGGAAATCAGGCTTGACAAATCTTCTAGAATTTTTTGAGGAAGTAACTAGTAGAGCGGACAAGGGAGAACCAGTGTATGTGGTGTATTTGGACTTTCAAAAGGCTTTTGACAAGGTCCCACACAAGAGATTAGCGTGCAAAATTAAAGAACATGGTATTGGGGGTGATGTATTGACGTGGATAGAGAACTGGTTGGCAGACAGGAAGCAAAGATTAGAAAACATAGAAATATAGAAATATAGAAAATAGGTGCAGCAGTATGCCATTCGGCCCTTCGAGCCTGCACCACCATTCAATAAGATCATGGCTGATCATTCCCTCAGTATCCCTTTCCTGCTTTCTTTCCATACCCCTTGATCTCTTTAGCCGCAAGGGCCATATCTAACTCCCTTTTGAATATATACAATGAACTGGCACCAACAACTCTCTGCGGTAGGGAATTCCACAGGTTAATAACTCTCTGAGTGAAGAAGTTTCTCCTCATCTCAGTCCTAAATGGCCTACCCCTTATCCTAAGACTGGGTCCCCTGGTTCTGGACTTCCCCATCATCGGGAACATTCTACCCACATCTAACCTGTCCAGTTCAGTCAGAATCTTGTACGTTTCCATGAGATCCCCTCTCATCCTTCTCAACTCCAGTGTATAAAGGCCCAGTTGATCCAGTCTCTCCTCATATGTCAGTCCCGCCATCCCGGGAATCAGTCTGGTGAACCTTCGCTGCACTTGCTCAATAGCAAGAACGTCCTTCCTCAGATTAGGAGACCAAAACTGAACACAATATTCCAGGCGAGGCCTCACCAAGGCTCTGTATAGCTGGTTCTATACTCAAATCCCCTAGCTATGAAGGCCAACATACCATTTGCCTTCTTCACCGCCTGCTGTACCTGCATGCCAACTTTCAATGACTGATGAACCATGACACCCAGGTCTCGTTGCACCTCCCCCTTTCCTAATCTGCCACCATTCAGATAATATTTTGCCTTCGTGTTTTTGCCACCAAAGTGGATAACCTCACATTTATCCACATTATACTGCATCTGCCATGCATTTGCCCACTCACCTAACCTGTCCAAGTCACCCTGCAGCCTTTTAGCATCCTCCTCACAGCTCACACTGCCACCCAGTTTAGTGTCATCTGCAAACTTGGAGATATTACACGCAATTCCTTCATCTAAATCATTAATGTATATTGTAAAGAACTGGGGTCCCAGCACTGAGCCCTGCGGTACTCCACTAGTCACTGCCTGCCATTCTGAAAAGGACCTGTTTATCCTGACTCTCTGCTTCCTGTCTGCCAACCAGTTCTCTATCCATGTCAATACATTACCCCCAATACCATGTGCTTTGATTTTGCACACCAATCTCTTGTGTGGGACCTTGTCAAAAGTCTTTTTAAAGTCCAAATACACCACATCCACTGGTTCTCCCTTGTCCAACCTACTAGTTACATCCTCAAAAAATTCCAGAAGATTTGTCAAGCATGATTTCCCTTTCATAAATCCATGTTGACTTGGACCAATCCTGTCACTGCTTTCCAAATGCGCTGCTATTTCATCTTTTATGATTGAAATAAATGAGTCCTTTTCAGAATGGCAGGCAGTGACTAGTGGGGTACTGCAAGGTTCAGTGCTGGGACCCCAGCTATTTACAATATACATTAATGATTTAAATGAAGGAATTGAATGTAATATCTCCAAGTTTGTAGAAGGCACTAAGCTGGGTGGCAGTGTGAGCTGTGAGGAGTATGCTAAGAGGCTGTAGGGTGACTTGGACAGGTTAAGTGAGTGAGCAAATGCATGACAGATGCAGTATAATGTAGATAAATGTGAGGTTATCCACTTTGGTGGCAAAAACAGGAAGGCAGAATATTATGTGAATGGTGACAGATTAGGAAAAGGGGAGGTGCAACGAGACCTGGGTGTTATGATACATCAGTCATTGAAAGTTGGCAAGCAGGTACAGCAGGCGATGAAAAAGGCACATGGCATGTTGGCCTTCATAGCAAGAAGATTGGAGTATAGGAGCAGGGAGGTCTTGCTGCAGTTGTACAGGGCCTTGGTGAGGCCACACCTTGAATATTGTGTACAGTTTTGGTCTCCTAATCTGAGGAAGGACATTCTTGCTATTGAGGGAGTGAAGCGACGGTTCACCAGACTGATTCCCGGGGTGGCAGGACTGACATATGAAGAAAGACTGGATCGACTAGGCTTATATTCACTGGAATTTAGAAGAATGAGAGGGGATCTCATAGAAACATGTAAAATCCTGACGGGATTGGACAGGTTAGATGCAGGAAGAATGTTCCCGATTTTGGGGAAGTCCAGAACCAGGGGTCACAGTCTAAGGATAGGGGTAAGCTATTTAGGATCGAGATGAGGAGAAACTTCACTCAGAAAGTTGTGAATCTGTGAAATTCTCGACCACAGAAAGTTGTTGAGATATATTCAAAAGGGAGTTAGATGTGACCCTTACGGGTAAAAAGATCAAGGGGTATGGAGTGAAAGCAGGAATGGGGTACTGAAGTTGCATGATCAGCCATGATCTTATGGAATGGTGGTGCAGGCTCGAAGGGGCGAATGGCCTACTCCTGCACCTATTTTCTATGTTTTCTATATCTATGTTTCATCTTTGACTCCTTTATCATTCAAAAATCTGTCTATCTCCACCTTAAATATATTCAATGACCCAGCCTCCACAGCTCTCTGGGGTAGAGAATTCCAAAGATTCACGACCCTCAGAGCGAAGAAATTCCTCCTCATTTCCTTTTTAAATGGATGACACTTATTCTGAAACTATGCCCCCTAATTCTAGATTCCCCCATAAGGGGAAACTTCCTCTTTGCATCTGCCCTGTCAAGCCCCCTCAGAATTCATATTCTTCTGAACTCCAATGTGGATAGGCCCAACTTGCTCAACCTTTCTTCATATGACAATCCCTTCATCTCAGGAATCAACCCCGTGAACCTTCTCTGAACAGCCTCCAATGCAAGTTAATCTCTCCTTAAATAAGGAGACCAAAACATTTTTTCAGTACTCCAGGTGTGGTCTCACCAACGCCCTGTACAGTTGTAGCAGGACTTCCTTACTTTTATAATCCATCCCCCTTGCAATAAATGCCAACATTCCATTTGCTTTCCTAATTACTTGCTCTACCTGCATGCTAACTTTTTGAGTTTCATCTACAAGAACCCCCAGATCCCTCTGTACAGCTGCATTTTTTAATCTCTCCCCATTTAAATAATAATATACTGTTTTATTTTTCCTACCAAAGTGGATAACCTCACATTTTCCCACATTATACTCCATCTGCCAAATTTTTGCTCACTCACTGAGGCTATCTATATCCCTTGCCAGATTCTTTGACTGGGACAGAGGGTCTGAAGAGACAATATAGGAGGGGGCAACTTGAAAGCAAACATTTCGAACATGATTGGTTTATCAAGGTATTGCATTCTGTTGATAATTTGTGCAGATAGTTTTACTGTTGACTTGTAAGTTTAACTAGCCTCACTTAGTCGGGACCAGATGCTTGATTTGAATTCAGAAAATGGAACGTCTGATAGACACAGCAGTGATAAAACCTAATATTGGTAATTGGAAAAAAATGGCACAATAGAGGAAGATTCTTTTTCAAAATCAGCAAGGTTAGAATAGTAAAGTAAAGTGAGTGAAAAATGTCAGTGTGCTTTGTAAAAGAGTAATCAATGGAACTAATGAGGCAGAAGAGGGTGCAAAGTAGGAAGAAAAATTTGAAAAAGTTTCAAGATAAAGCTTTGGTAAACGACAAGAAAAACTCGCTGCTGGAGGGGTTTAGGAAGAGCTATCCAAAGTGTCAAGAAGGCTGAAGGCTCTGTGGCCAAAGCTGGAGCAGAAGGAGAGGAATATAAAGCATTTAAGGCATGCACAGGGACAAGGAGGTTGCAGAGGTAGGGAGGGATAAAGCTGTAGAGGGACTTGTAAATGAAAGTAAAGATTTTGAAATCAACGTGTTGGGGGATGAGGTGCCAATGAACTTTGACAAGGATAGCGGTGCCGAGCTGATTTAATGTAAGTTGCTATTTGTGAAGGCCAGAACTCAGGATGCTCGCAAGGAAAGTGTTGGAATAATTGTGTTAAGGGGTGATAGTGGAATGGATAAATGCTTCAGTAGCAGTGGGGTGAGATATGGGAGAAAGGGGGTGATTGTTCAAAAATAGTGAGAAGGATAAACCTGGCAATTACAGGCCAGTCAGTTTAATGGTGGGAAGCTTTTAGAAACAATAATCTGGGAGAAAAGTAACGGACACTTGGACAAGCATAGGCTAGTAAAGGAGAACCAGCACAGATTTGTTAAGGGAAAATCGTGTTTGACTATCTTAATTGAGTTTTTTGATGAGGTAATAGAGAAGGTGGATGAAGGCAGTGTAGTTGACAGTGTGTATGGACTTTCAAGAGGCATTTGATAAAGTCCCACATACTAGGCCTGTTAGCAACATTGAAGCCCATGGGATAAAAGGGGCAGCAGCAGCATGGATACAAAATTGGCTAAGGGAAAGAAAACAGAGTTGTGGTGAATGGCTGGAGGGAGGTAAAGAGTGGCATTCCCTTAGGGTCAGTACTAGGATTATTGTTGGTTTTGATACACATTAATGACTTGGGGCTAGATTTTCCACTTTTTTGCATGCTTCACGCCCACTTAACATCCATTTTACCGCTGAAATGACGCTGAAATGGTCCAGATATCGAACATTTAGCCACAAAATAGAAACTGACAGGCATTTTTTGGACACTTATCACCGAGCGTTACTTTCCCCATGTGCGTAACGCCAGGAAAAAATAATACCGCCTGCCCACTTTTTTTCAGCAGAATCATCAGAATGGGCGAAATCAATGGCCATAATATTGCCCAGCGTTACTTTCTGCATGGAATTAACGCCGAGATTCAATAATACCGACCGCCCATTTTTTTTTGTCGTAAAGATCACCTTTGCCGAAACTAACGCTCAGGAGATCGTCCAGCGTCACTTTCACCACCTCGCACACATCTCGCCCACAATATCGCTCACTTAAAACACCGCTCAGAAAAAATGGAACTGTTCTGAACGAATCACAGCAGTGTGGGCGCCATTTTTTAAATCGCTTCACTCAAAAGGCTGCTTCAACTTTGGGGAAGTTTGGATTGACTCTGGATTTCTTCTCAGGTGAAGTGACCATCTCAGCAGACATATTTTCAGACTCTGGACTATTGGGGGTTTACTGTAGGTGCATTTTAGTGAGGAAATTATTGCTTCTGATCAATCGCTATTATACTTTCATTGCAATGGAGCCAGCCATTTCTCAGCCTACATCAATTAATACACAGATGCTGCAGAGTGCAAATGACTCAATGTGTGCTGCACATAATTATGTGCACAATTTAAGACGTACACGAATGAGGAGGAGATCCAGACCATAAACACCCCGAATGTACAGGGAAAATATGGGCTAGAACCTTCACTTTTGTGGTTATTGCCCAAAAATGGGGGATATTTCTGGCATGGCCATTAAAAAATGGTTTTTAGATCGTCGGCTTCTCACCCATTCTCAAAACACCTAGTCTTCACTTTTGAATATGCGTGTTACCGCGAGTGATATAAAATGGGCGGTAGCGTTAAATGTTTTTGACCTTGTGCCGTAAAGTGTGGCCGTCCTCAGCAACGGCATGGCAACACTCGATTCCCGCGATTCTGGAGATCAAGGGTCATCATGACATGCGCAGAAGAGGAGACAGAGAGAGAGGAAATTCAGAGGGACTGAAGACGTAGCTGGGTGTGGTGTGGTTGCTTTGGGAGGAAGGAGGGTGACTTTCGAGCTTCACATCAAGTAGGCAAACAAAAACTAGCTGTTACCAGCCACATATTTGCCCAAATTTGGCATATAATGGAGAGAGAGGAGGAGGCATCACAGCATGCTGTGGAGACTGACGCTGGAGAGAGCAGTGAGGTGGGAGAGGAGCACATTGGAGGGTGCAAAAGAGCCAGGAGGTTCTCGGATGAGGCAAATGCCTCCCTCCTGCAGTTACGCTGGGGTAATTTGACACAGGGAGGGCGTGAGAAGCCCACCCCAAAGGCATACCAGAAGATATGGACCAAGATAGCAGAGGTGGTCTCGTCGGCGACCAATGAGATGCGTGAGGGCAACCAATGCCGCAAATGATGGAACAACCTTGTGGGATCCGCAAGAGTAAGTATTACCTTGATTGACTGAAGGACTGTGAATTTGACAATTCTACATTATTGATTTACATGTACTTATGTATTTATATAATTTGATTTGCAACAGTCATGAGTGACTATCATCAGATGTGAGGTCTTTCACTTTTATCGGGAATGTTTTACTCAAAGCCTGTGGTCACGGTGCACGTCTTTAGGTAAAGAAGGATAATATTCATAATAATGATGATTAAATCTGTCGGTTATGTGTTGTATCAGTGTCCGTGATAGTACCTAGCAATGATCCCATGCCATGTCGTCCTGTCAGCTTTTACAGAAGAAGCTATCGACGATGAGGTCCGTGCAGAGGGGGCCACCAGTCCCCAGCAACATCACTGACATGGAGGAGTGTGTGCTCGCACTCGTGGGGAAACAACCCAGACAGCCCCAGACGCATCTGCAGACCCTGAAGTGATGCCACGTGAGTTAAGCTTACACCATTGCATAATGTAAAGTCATATCCACTCATATCTGAACAATCATATATGATAGATGATTTCTAAAATTGTCATAGAAATAATGATGGCCTAATGAAAATCTTTGGAATGCAAATGTGATGTCTGCGATGATTTTGAGAGCGGTGGTGCTTTTGTCGTGCATATGCTGTGTGTAGCACTGGACTCACCTTGTGACTCTCGCACCCCCTTCTCCTCTAATAACCTCGTTTGTGTTTTTCACCTCAGCCAGCAGCGTGTCCCAAGGCAAGACCACAGAGACTAGAAGATGGGGGCGCAGAGCAGGAGTCAATGACGAACCTACATCTGGTGCTGAGGAGCTCCGATTTTCGCCCATCAACCTGCTGGATCTGTTCTCCACGGATGACAGCGTGGATTTCGAGGAACCTGCATCGCCATGCTCCAGAAGCCATTCCGCCCCAAGGACATCTCGTGATCCTCTGGTCATTCCCGCCTCCACTCTGGAGGTACCGGCCCCAAGCGCCTCACCACAGGGCACCCCATTTGTCTCCAGGATGGCGCCGACCCCGCCGAGGTCCTGTGGAAGTGGAAGGTCTGTTCAACGAGCATGACATGACAGCAGAGAGATGGTACAGTTGTCCAGGAGGACTGTAGACATTGGTGACCAGCTCATCAAAGCATTGGGGGGCATATCCCGACAACTGGCCACCATGGCCGAGTACATTCCGCGCATGGGGGAGGCCCTGGATGCGATAACCAGGAACAATGCTGCCACAGGCCTCCCAGAGGTTCCCAAGCACGGCACTCCACCCCTAGGTTCTACACTACCACTGTGAATGACAGATGAGAGCAAGGACCAAAGTCCTGGTTCTGCATCAGAGAATGTTGCCCCTCGGCATCCCCGCTCCCATACCCGTGCAACGACCGCATCTGCCTTCATCCCCCCCAATGAGGCAGCTCCTCGGCCTGGCGCCGTGGAGCGAGGAGGGAAAGGGGTAGAGGTGGGGAGAAGAAGGAGGGGGGGGGAAGAAAAGTGAGGTGCATATCCGCAGGTGTTGGCGGTGTTATATCTCCATCTGGGTATATGAGGGCTGGGGACCACGCTCCTGCTTTGCCTTTGTATTCTGTGATGCTGGACATGTTGAACATGTGATTGATGTCAATGGTGGAAAAAGTGGGGTGTGGGTGGGGGTTCGATGTTATTGCCTGTGATACTTATGATTTCACACCAATGTTAGCATACAATTTTTGTTATTGAACATAACCTTGTTGCGAATTGTCTCAGATAGCTGCACCATTACACACTGTTGATTCCTTAACATGAAAGTGTTAAATACAACTTAACATCAATCAACGTAAACTTTAACTGGCACCAAGGTGATGGGCACCATTGATGTCCACATAGCAGTGTGTCAGCGTTGTCACTCACATCAATGCTCTTTTCAGGAAATCGTTCAGATTTCAGCTCCTCACTGAAGAGTGGGATTATAAAAATGCCAGCCACACCGTTGCCGTTCGTTCAGAACAGTTCCACTTTTTATGGGCGTTTTTTTGGGCAAGCGATATTGTGGGCGATATGTGTGCGAGGTGAGGAAAGTGAAGGTGGCGATCTCCTGGGCATTAGATTTGCCAAATGTGCACTTCACAACAAAAAAAAGTGGACGGGCATTATTAATGAATGTCGGTGTTAAGTCTGTGTGGAAAGTAACCTGGACAATATTATGGCCGTTGATTTTGCCTATTCTGATGATTCTGCCCCAAAAAAGTGGGCGGGTGGAAATATTTTTCCCCGGCGTTAACCACATGGGGAAAGTAACACTCGGCGATAGCTTTTCTAAAATTGCCGGTCAGTTTCCATTTTGTGCCAAAATGGGCAACATATGGGCATTATACGTCATTTCTGAGGTAAAATGGGCATTAAGTGGGTGTTAAGCATGCAAAAAAAGTGGAGGTTCCAGCCCGAGGGCTTATCTCGATGTGTCCGAGCACACCTGCCTTCGGAGACTGCGCTTCCACAAGGTGGTGATCAATGAAATATGTGAGCTCGCCAGGCCACATGTGCAACCTACGATCAAGACATCAGTGTCGGTCGAAGTCAAGGTCACCGCAGCACTGTCTTTCTACGCTTTCGGTTCCTTTCAGGCCTCCGCGGTCGATATTTCCCCTCTGTCTCACCATGCCATCCATTGCTGCATTAGACAGGTCATGGAGGCCTTGTACGCACGAAGGATGGACTTTATCAACTTCCCCATGGCCACGGAGGCTCAGACTGACAGGGCTGGAGCATTCTATCGCATTACTAAGTTCCGCAGGATGCAGGGAGCAATAGAGTGTACTCACATTGCCATGCGGGCACCTTCTCAGGACCCAGAGCTTTTTCGTAACAGAAAAGAATTTCACTCCCTGAAGGTCCAACCAGTTGTCGACCACAACCAGATCATAATGGCAGTGAATGCCAAATGTCCGGGCAGCATTGATGAGGCTCACATCCTGCGTGAGAGCGCTGTCTCTGACATGTTTAAGAGTCAGCCACAAGGACAATGCTGGATGCTTGATGTCAGGTAAGTGGAGCTGAGTCCATGATCAGATCAGCCATGATCTTATTAAATGGCAGAGAAGTTCGAGGGGCAGGGGCCTAATTCTGCTGCTATTTCTTATGTTCTTATGTTCTTATGTACATGGATCTATCTGCCATAATTTCGGCTGTTACTTTAATCTGTGGGGCTGAATTTGATCAAGGCCTCCGGCCGTCAAAGTGCCGCCGATGGCCGCCAAGGTACCGGACGGTACTTTGTACAGGATGTTCATCGCAAAGGTTCCTCGAAGGTCGGCAGGCGGCAAATGGACAATGTACGCCGCCAATCTGGTAGGCAGCGGGCGGGAGGTCTCATTCTCAGCGACAGTGGCGCTTGCCGCCCAAGTGCCACCGAGGATGGAGTCGGGGCCACGGAGGGTCGAACAGCTGGAAACAATATTCAACAGGAAACAATAAACAAACTATCAGAAGACCTTCAGGGGAGCCCAATCCAGATAAGCTGCTATGGAAAAAAATATATATAAAATGTTCACTACCCTTTTTTTCAAGGTCTTCATATTTATTGTCGGGGACTGACCAGTTTCCAGCCAACGGTGCACTCCCGTTCTGGCGCCAATTTCCGGCGACTCCCGCCCGCATGAATATGCGAGCTCGGCAGGCAGGAGGTCAGTTGCGCCACTCGGCCGTCTGCTGACATCAGCGGGTGATTCCCGGTGGCTCTCCTGTCTAGTCCGCTCCAGACCACGTCGAAAGTGGCACTGGGCGAATGTTGCAGAGGGATGTCGGTGGCAGTGGCCGGTAAGTTGATTAATTTCGGCCCCGATGTCTTTTCGTCTCAACCTGATAGTCTTTTCACCATCTCTTATAAAACTGATAGTTTTTCAGTCTTTTCTCATAATTCAGTCTTCTGACATGAGGAATCATCCTCATCCAAGATTTGATTTGAACTGTTACATTTTTACACGTGCAGAAGGAATGCCTGGTACTGGGGATTTACGAGAGCTCTGTACTGATGTGTTACGGTGGGTTTGACTTTTGGGTGGTAGTTGTCAGTAGCTCGTTGTTAAAACTTTGATTTGTTGTTTATTGGATTTACTGTATGAAAACGTATTTGTTTTTACTATTATGTGGCCTGTTCAAAATGTAAGAAAGCATTTTTTGAGGGTGGATAGAGTACAAACGAAGAAGTTGTATATTCCAATATTGATCAATCATCTTTTCGATAGAGGTTGAAGTGATTTTAGTCCATATGGTTCAGACTTAAAAAAGCACTGGAGGGTTATTTGTTCTGAAGAGTGACATGAACATGTCCCTGGGTTTAATCTGTTCAGGGCTAGTTGGGAGAGATTATTGATTTCCCAGAATTGCTTCGGGATTCAAGCCCTTTTTTTGAGTGGGTGGGACCGATGGTTTATTAAAGGAAATGAACTATTTCACATGGTACTTTTGATTTTTATCTGATCTGTTCCCACATTACAACAGTGACTACACTGCAAATGTACTTCATTGACTGTAAAGCACATTGAGTCATCCGGTGGTCATAAATGCACGATATAAATGCATGTCTTTCTTTCTTTTAATCTGCAAATTTTATTATTTTAAATTGTTAGTCCTTGGAGCTCAAGAGGAATTAAAGTGGAATATTCAGAATAGCAACGATCACAATAGCTTTAATGAGATAGAAAAAGATTAAAAAAACATCATGGACTAGGAATTCGATGACGCTGCACCCCTTTTACAGCTGTAAAATAGGATCAAAAGCATCCAATATGGCAGCTGGCCTGCACATTCTGAGCTAAAAGTGCGCTGCCTGCCATACTGGTGTAGGTGTTCAGGGCCCGTGCCTGAAACAGGCAGTTGACCCTTTGCATATCCAAAGGAATTCCCTAATGCTTGTTGGACACATTCTTTGCCAAATTTTTTTTCCCCAAAATGATAAGTTTTGTAAAATATACTTACCTGAATATGAAGTCGGGAGGAACAGGAGTGTTTCTCCAAGCTCCACTGCAGGTCTATAGACCATTGCAGGCTACCGCTTGACACTCGCCTCCTGATGGCCCCCTCGCTGTACCGATCATTGTTGTCTCCTCTCTTTGTCAACAACCTACCTCCCCCGTTCACCTCCCCCCACCCCAATTACTTATCCCCTCTCCCAGAATATACCTGTGGGCTATTGCTGGCAATGCAGCAGCCCAAAATTGCAATCCTCTTTGCCGGCGAGGTGCATGGGCATGTCCAGAAAGTTTAGCAGCTCTCTGGACTCATATAAGTGAAGCCCAAGACGCAATATTGGGAGGGCCTCTGGTCTACATGTTGCAGCATTTCCCTGCACTCAAGTTCAACCAGCAGACCAGAGCAAACCAATTCCTAGGCCTGGAAGAGTGTGAAGTTGTAGGCTATGCATGAGAGAAAAATAAACTGCAAAATGACAGATATTTCTTGTCCATGAATATAAGAGAAGTGCTCTGGTCAATCACAGTCCCATTATGTGGGCAACTTTTCCATTTACATATTTTAATACTTTATCAGGTTGCCATATACTATATTGAAAGAGCAGCCAGTGCCTCACTTGCATCCTATTCACCATGACTTAGAGATGGTTAGGAGTCTATCTATCTACATCAGTGGTCATCATATAACTAGCCGCATCATAACTTACGAGCTTATGTGACTTCTGTCGCGTTGCAGACATCTTAATAGACCTGCACTGGTTTGCCTTGAGGCCTGCTTCATCATATTTAAAACACCTTCTCTCATTGTCTTCAGATCTCTGACTTCTGTTTGCCTGCCCTATTCCAGCCGCGCCCGGGACAAACTGACCAGCTGGCTCACTCCATCATCCGTGGAAAGCTTTCACTATTAAGCCACATATGCCACTTGTCTTGAAGCTTGATAACCATTTCTCTACAAGTATGTGGATTCTTTCTTCCGTCACACATTAAATCATGTCTTGAGAATAGCACCAGAAGTACAGCACACACCCATTGTCTCACTTCCAGGGAGGTTACAGTGGCGCAGTCGGACCAGTTCAAAAGAAATTCCATGCCCATGTTTTACCGTATCCTACTCCATACTATCAGCAGGATCAATATGAGAAAGCACCATGCGGGGTTTTCCACTTAATGACGTCACAAGGTGACTGGCTCATTCATTTTTGTCCCACGTCCCCAGAAACTTATGTGTTGAAAGCCTCAGTCTTGTCCGAGGCCTTCAATGGAAGCCTTCCTTCCAATATTTTGGGTGCTTCTGCCCCGTTAAGGTCCCTCAACACCTCTCCACTGTCTCCCACAGTTGCACTGCAGGAATCTCGCTGGGAGCCCACTGTACATATGTAATGAACCCCGACCAAGGAAAATAGGTCTTGGCTGTAATGGATTCAGTGTGGCAGGTGGAAGTCCTGCCCAACTCAAACTCTGCCCTGAAGAGGAGAATCTCCCCCACACTTATTATTTTAAAGAACTGGGAATGGTAGCATGGGGGTTTTATTAATGGACTAATAATACAGAGGTTTGGACTAATGATCCAGAGATATAAGATCAAATACCACCATGGCAGCTGTGGAATTTAAATTCAGTTAATTAAATTAATCTAGATTAAAAAGCTAGTATCAGTAATGGTGAACACAAAACTAGTAGATTGTTGTAAAAACCCATCTGGCTCACTAATGACCTTCAGAGAAGGAAATCTGCTGTCCTTACCCGATCTGGCCTATATGTGACTCCAGACCCAAGAGCAATGTGGTTGACTCTTAACTGCCTTCTGAAATGGCCAAGCAAGCTATTCAGTTATTCAAGGGCATTTAGGGATGGGCCATAAATCCTGGCCTTGCCAGCAACGCCCACATCCCAAGAACAAATCATTTGAAAACATTTAAAGAACAGAAAGAAGCAAGATTTGCATGGCTCAATAAAAGGGCACAAAGTAAATCAAACTTTTATGATTTATGATTGAACATTCAAGGAAAGGGTTAATTTAAGAGTTAAGAGCAGTTTCTATAACTTTAGAAATGACAGATGTAAGGTTATTAGGGTTTTATAATTGAAAGTGTGAGAAGGATTACCTTTTCTGGGGATAGAATGAGGATGAGCATAAGCAGGAAAGGTAGATTAGCATTATGGGATACTGAAGAAATATCACAGGATAAGACAATTTGGAGTGATACCATCAGAGTTCGGGGTCTTATTGGAGGATCCGACAGACTTGGCAAGACTAAATTGTAACACCAGTCCCTATGGTAGTACAGAATAGTCCAATTTAGGGAATTACTATTATAAAATAATCTGGATTGTAGAGAAGGATTGTTAGTCAACAAAATAATTTTTCTCTTTAGGAGGGCAAGCAACTCATATATTTGGATGGAAGATTGGTGAAATGATGATTTATAGATGTTTCGAGAGATAGCTTTGGCAAGCAATTACTGCTGGAGAGGCAATAAAACAACAATTTGTGTCTAGAACTTTGTGATCAGAACTTTGTGTTCACACAGTATTACTTCGTAATCTCATATTGGACTGTACAGTCACCTGAGAACTCACTTTTAGAGTGGAAGCAAGTCTTCCTCGATTTGGAGGGACTGCCTATGATGATGATGATGACTTAGTCACAAAAATATTAAGATACCTATAATATCCAGATATTATAATGAGTTAAACACAGACTTCTCTATCTTTTAAGCAAAGATTTTTTTAATTTTAGCGAAGATTTTGTCAAAAACGATTTGAGTAAACTATGTTTAAATATAAGCAAGTGGAGTTATCAAGGATGGTGTTCTGTTAATAATTTATGAAAATAATTTTACTCTTAACTCAAATTATCTAATTTTGATGATTTCTCTCGGCGCTGCCAAAATCATAGAATCATAGAATGAAACAGCACAGAAAGACGCCTATCGCGCCTATCATGCCTCTGCCAACACTTTGGAACAGTTATCCAATTAATCCCACTCCCCTGCTCTTTCCACATAATCCTGTAATTTTTTACCCTTCAAATATTTATCCAATTCTCTATTGAATGTTACTATTAAATCTGCTTCCAACGTGCTTTCAAGCAGTGCATTGTGGATCACAACAACATGCTGTGTAAAAAAATGTTTCTCATGTCGCCTCTGGTTCTTTTGCTAATCACTTTAAATCTGTGTCCTCTGGTTACCGATCCTTCTGCCACTAGAAACAGTTTCTCCTGGTTTACTCTATTAAAACCATTCATGATTTTGAACATCTCCATCAATTCTCTTTTCAACCTTCTCTGCTCTAAGGAGAACAACCTCAGTTTCTTCAGTCTCTCCACGTAACTGTATTCCCTTATCCCTGATACTGTCATGTATGTAACCTTTATGTAACAACACTACAATACTGTGTATACGTAAGAAATGCACACCTTGACCACAGGGGGTGAACTTGTGGGAGACACTCCTCACCTGGTCACCCAGGTATATAAAGGGAGGTCCCATGCAGGGTCATCACTTCTTGGTCCTGTGAATAAAGGTTCAGGTCATGGAGTGACCTTGTCCATAGAATGTGCCTTGTGTGGATTTGTGGTATTGTGTAAGGACTTTACATTGGCTACGAGAAACGGGAATCAACGACCCACAAGAATGGCCACCGGCAGCACAGATGAATGGTACTGTGTTGGTGAGGACTGGGACGACTTCATTGAGAGGCTCCAGCAGAGTTTTGTCATGAAGGACTGGCTGGGAGATGCAGCGACCAACAAGCGAAGGGCTCATCTGCTGACCAGCTGTGGACCTAAGACTTGCGCGCTCATGAAAGACCTGCTAGCACCCGAGAAGTCAGCGGACAAAACCTTTGAAGAGCTCAGCAAACTAATCGGTGAGCACCTCAAACCGACGAGCAGCGTACACATGGCCCGACACAGATTCTATACCCACCGACGTCTGGAAGGACAGAGCATACCGGATTTCGTTGCGGACCTCCGGCGCTTGGCCAGCCTCTGTAAATTCACAGACGCCTGCAGGGGGGAGATGCTTAGGGATTTCTTTATTGAGGGCATCGGTCATGCTGGGATTTTCAGAAAGCTAATTGAGACTAAGGACTTGACCTTGGAAGCGGCGGCGTTGATGGCTCAGACTTTTATGGCGGGGGAGGAGGAAGCCAAGATAATATACGCACGCAATTCTGCTTCCAACATGGCGACGGATCAGGGAGTCAATATCATAAACGCAACACAGAGCCCCGCAGGCAGGCAAGGGCAGTTCGACACACCCCAGGCAGCAATAGACCCAAGAGTAAGTCTCCAACAGAGACAATGGCAGGCTGAACGGACATTTATGTCCCCCCAGTGGACAATGCGGCCCGGGATGGGGCCATTGACACCCACTAACAGGGTGCTCAAGAGCAGTCAAAGGGACAATCAGCGAGGAATACCTTGTAACAGCTCTTTTGTTCGCAACAATGGGAATCTCAGTTCATGCTGGAGGTGTGGGGGCAGACATGCTGCCAGGACTTGCAGGTTTCAACAGTTCGTCTGCAGAAATTATAACCTCAGTGGCCATTTAGCCAGAATGTGCAGAAAGTCTGTAACCAGGCTAATATACGAGGCGGATGAACCAGATGAGGGGTCTGCGAGGCAGGATGACACTTGGGGCAAATCAATGAACGCTGAAGTTCAGCGGGTTCATGTGGCAAACATTCACAGCTCATATACCAAAATGCTACCTATGATGATGAAAGTCCTATTAAACGGCATCCCTGTATGCATGGAGCTGGACACCGGGGCCAGCCAGTCAGTCATGAGTGTTCAACAATTCGAAAATATGTGGCCATTCTAAGCCAGCAGACCCAAACTAAAACGCATTGAGACACAATTACGGACGTACACCAAAGAAATCATTCCAGTGCTAGGCAGTGCAATGTTGGCAGTCATACACAATGGATCGGTGAACTGGCTGCCGCTCTGGATTGTCCCGGGCAATGGTCCCGCACTGTTGGGGAGGAGCTGGTTAGCTGAGATGAACTGGAAATGGGGGGATGTGCACACCATGTCATCTGTGGAGCGAAGTTCATGCTCACAGGTCCTACAGTAATTTGAGTCACTATTTCAACCTGCCGTCGGGAAGTTCAAAGGTATCAAAGTAGTGATACGCATCACCCCGGACGCCAGACCAGTGCACCACAAAGCCAGAGCTGTGCCGTATGTGATGTGGGAGAAAAATGAGAGCGAGTTGGACCGGTTGCTGAGAGAGGGCATCATCTCGCCCGTTGAATTCAGTGACTGGGCGAGCCCCATCGTGCCCATCTGAAAAGTGGATGGCTCGGTCAGGATCTGTGGTGACTACAAAGCCACTATCAACCAGGTGTCCCTACAAGACCAAAACCCGCTCCCGAAAGCGGAGGACCTTTTTTCCATGCTGGCAGGTGGCAAGCTGTTCACCAAGTTGGACCTCACCTCAGCCTATATGACCCAAGAACTGGCCGACGAATCTAAACTACTGACCACCATCACCACGCACAAGGGACTGTTTCTTTACAACAGGTGTTCATTTGGCATTCAGTCAGCGGCCGTGATTTTTCAAAGAAACATGGAAAGCCTGCTCAAATCCATTCCTGGGACAATGGTATTTCAGGACGACATCCTCATCACTGGTCGTGACACCGAGGAACACCTCCACAACCTGGAGGAGGTGCTACGCCAACTGGACTGGGTAGGCCTGCGACTCAAGATGTCCAAGTGTGTGTTTTTGACTCCTGAGGTCGAGTTTCTGGGCAGGAGGGTTGCTGCAGACGGGATTCGACCCACCGAATCCAAAACTGAGGCGATTCGACGAGCACCCAGGCCCTGCAACACATCGGAGTTGCGTTCATTCCTGGGACTGTTGAACTATTTCGGGAACTTTCTGCCGAACTTGAGCACATTGTTGGAGCCGCTACACGTGCTCCTGCGTAAGGGTTGCGATTGGTTTTGGGGGGACTGTCAGGAATGGGCTTTTGATCGGGCGCGAAACCTACTTTGTTCAAACAAGTTGTTGACCCTGTATGACCCCTGTAAAATTTGGTTCTGACATGTGATGCATCGTCCTGTGGGGTTGGGTGCATGTTGCAGCAGGGTAACACTGAGAGCCAACTACAACCTGTGGCTTATGCCTCCAGGTCGCTCTCTCAAGCTGAACGGGGATATGGGATGGTTGAGAAGGAAGCACTCGCATGTGTCTATGGGGTGAAAAAGATGCATCAGTACCTTTTTGGTAGGATGTTCGAATTAGAAACGGACCACAAGCCGCTAACATTCCTGCTGTCAGACAGTAAGGCTGTCAATGCCAATGCGTCAGCTCGCATACAGCGATGGGCTCTCATGCTCACTGAGTATGATTACACCATCCGGCACCGGCCCGGCACCGAAAACTGGGCTAACGCGCTCAGCAGGCTGCCACTGGCCACCACTGAGGGGGCAGCGGAGCAAAGCGCTGAGATGGTCATTGCTGTCGATGCCTTTGACAGCGCAGGCTCTCCCATCACAGCCTGCCAGATCAAAATCTATACCAACAGAGATCCCCTCCTATCCTTGATTAAGAAATGTGTCCTGACTGGGGATTGGGCGCCCGCAGACGGAGCATGCCCTGAGGAGGTCAGACCGTTTCACAGAGGGATGGATGAGCTCTCCATCCAAGCCGACTGCCCACAATGGGGCAGCCGGGTAGTCAGGCCCCAGAGAGGCAGGGAAGCATTCATCAGGGAACTCCACAGCGAGCACCCAGGCATTGTGCTGATGAAGGCCATTGCCCAGTCATATGTGTGGTGGCCGGGAATTGACTCAGACCTAGAACACTGTGTTTGCAGGTGCACGACGTGTGCCCAGCTAGGTAATGACCCCAGGGAGGCCCCGCTCAGCCCATTGCCCTGGCCCACCAGGCCATGGTCACGTATTCACGTAGACTACGCGGGCCCGTTCATGGGAAAAATGTTTCTGATTGTGGTTGATGCGTACTCAAAATTGATCGAGTGCATCGTTTTGAATTCATGCACGACATCCACCACCGTGAAGAGTCTGCGAGTGGTCTTTGTGACCCGTGGCTTGCCGGACATCCTTGTTAGCGATAATGACCCATGTTTCACAAGCTACGAATTCCGGGAGTTCATGTCGGGTAATGGCAGTAACCTTGCCAGGACAGCACCGTTCAAGCCAGCCTCCAATGGCCAGGCGGAACGTGCGGTCCAAATCATAAAACAAGGCATGCTCCGGATTCAAGGACCCTCCCTGCAATGCCGCCTATTGCGCCTCCTGCTGGCCTATAGGTCCCGACCGCACTCGCGGACGGGGGTCCCACCCGCGGAGCTACTCATGAAACAAACACTCAAAACTCGGTTGTCCCTCATTCATCCAGTCCTGTCCGACATTGTTGAGGGCAAGCGCCAGTCCCAAAACGAGTACCATGACCGAAATTCAAGGGGGAGATGTATAGAAATTGATGACCCCGTATTTGTTCTCAATTACGCTTTGGGGCCCAAATGGCTTTAGGGTACAGTAATAGACAAAGAGGGTCATAGTGGTTAAACTTAACAATGGGCAGATATGCCGCAAGCATCTGGACCAAGTAAAAAAAAGGTTCAGCATGGATACTGAGGAACCTGAGGAAGATCACGAGATGGTATTCACACCACCGCCAGTGAACGAGCAACAAGAACATTCAGTCCCTGCGGTCAGCCTGGAGAGGCCGGAAACACCACAGGTGACAGACACGCATACCAAGGCTCAACAACCAGGGCCCCAACTGCGGCGCTCTACGAGAGAGCGCAGACCACCCGAGAGACTTAACGTATGATCCCAATAAGACGTTAAGGGGGAGGTGATGTCATGTTTGTAACCTTTATATAACAACACTGCAATACTGTATATACGTAAGAAATGCACACCTTGACCACAGAGACACTCCTCACCTGGTCACCCAGGTATATAAAGGGAGGTCCCACGCAGGGTCATCACTTCTTGGTCCTGTGAATAAAGGTTCAGGTCATGGAGTGCCCTTGTCCATAGAATGTGCCTCATGTGGATTTGTGGTATTGTGTAAGGACTTTACAGATACCATTCTAGTAAATCTCTTTTGCATCCGCTCTAAGGCCTTGACATCCTTCCTAAAGTGTGATGCCCAGAATTTAACACAATGCTCCAGTTGAGGCCTATTCCTAAGACACTAAGAGCATCCCAGAGCATTGACCAGATTCAGCATGGTTTTATGAAAGGAAATCATGGAGTTGAAATTCCGATGTCCAGGGCCCGTACGAAGTTTCTACGGACCCAGGAAGGCATCGGAAAAGCCGGAAAAGCCGCAATGCGCATTCGCTGAAAACAGGCTGTTCCGATCTGTCATGCTGGAGCTTGAAAGATCATAGTCAGATCGGGAGCAAGGATGACAGATCGGGAGCGAGGACATTTGTATGGGCAAGATTGCGGGATTTACGTATATCTTGCCCAGCAAATGTCCTCAAAAGTCTTGCACCTGAAAAAGCTGGGACATAGCCTACCTTTACAGGTGCAAGTGTTTCAAAACGCATATAAACAAAATAAAATAAAATAAAATAAACACAAAGTATTGTTTAAAAACTCTGTCCACTAAGGTAAGTTCATTTTTAACCCGAATTACAAAACTTTAAAAAAATTGGAAATATATTGTTTTTTCTAAAGCATTTATTAACTTTGATTTCAATTAATTTTAATTATGTGAGCTCTATTTTTTATTTTTTATTATTATGTGTTTGTTTTTTTTCCCGATTAATAACACTGAGAACTCATAGATACGTAAGTCTCAGTGCTATTGATGGGAACCTGTGAACTACGTAGCTGATTGGCTGAGCAGTCACATGTTACTGCATCTTCTGTGTCGGAACCCTCTGGGCGGGAGCGCGCTTCGCAGCGTGGGAGGAGAAAGCCTCCCCATCGGAAATCACGGCGTCTCCTAGACCACCAGGAAAATTAGTTAAAAATCTCCATCGAGGAGGCAATTGCCCGAGGGAAGATCGCCATGTTTGACAAATATGCTGAAGTTCTTTGAGGATGTAATGAGCAGGGTGGATAAGGGGGATCCAGTGGATGTGGTGTATTTGGATTTCCAGAAGACATTCGATAAGGTGCCACATAATAAACTACTGCACAAGGTAAAAGTTCACGGGGTTCAGGGTAATATATTGGCATGGATAGAGGATTGGCTAACTACCAAAAAACAGAGAGACGGGATAACTGAGTCATTTTCCGGTTGGCAAATAGTAACTAATGGGATGCCGCAAGGATCGGTGCTGGGGCCTCAACTATTTACAATCTATATTAATGACTTGGATGAAGGGACCGAGTGTAAAGTTGCTAAGTTTGCTGATGATGCAAAGATGGGTTGGAAAGAAAATTGTGAGGAGGACACAAAAATCTGCAAAGGGATATAGACAGACTAAGTGAGTGGGCACAAATTTGGCAGATGGGGTATAATGCGGGAAAATGTGAGGTTATCCACTTTGGCAGAACAGCAAATTATAATTTAAATGTTGAAAAATTGCAAAGTGCTGCAGTGTTGAGGGACATGAGGGTCCTTGAGCGTGAAACACAAAAAGTGAGTATGCAATTACAGCAAGTAATCAGGAAGGCAAAAGGAATGTTGGCCTTTATTGCAAGGTGGATAGAGTATAAAAGCAGAGAAGTCCTGCTACAACTATAGAGGGTCCACACCTGGAGTACTGCAAACAGTTTAGGTCACCGTAATTAAGGAAGGATATACTTGCATTGGAGGCTGTTGAGAGAAGGTTCACTAGGTTGATTTTGGAGATGAGGGGGTTGACATATGAACATAGGTTGAGTAGGTTGGGCCTATACTCATTGGAGTTCAGAAGAATGAGAGGTGATCTTATCGAAACATATAAGCTAAGGAGGGGACTAGAGAAGGTGGATGCAGAGAGGATATTTCCACTCAAAGGGGAAACTAAAACTAGGGGACATAGTCTCAGAATAAGGGGCCGCCTATGTAATACTGAGATGAGGAGGAATTTCTTCTCTCAGAGGGTTGTAAACCAATGGAATTCTCTGCTCCACAGAGCTGTGGAGGCTGGGCCGTTGAATATATTTAAGGCGGAGATAGACAGATTTTGAGCAATAAGGGAATGAAGGTTATGGGGACCAGGTAGGGAAGTAGAGTTGAATCCATGATCAGATCAGCCATGATCTTATTAAATGGCAGAGAAGTTCAAGGGGCCAGGTGGCCTACTCCTGCTGCTATTTCTTATGTTCTTATGTTCTTATGTCTATGGATCAATCTGCAATAATTTTGGCTGTTACTTTATCTATGCGGACGCAATTGATCAAGGCCTCCGCCCAACCAAGTGACGCCCAAGCTGCTGTCGATGGCCGCCGAGGTACCAGATGGTACTTTGGGTGGGATATTCATTGCCGAGGACCCTTGAAGGTCGGCGGGCAGCAAATGGACAATGTACACCGCCAATCTGGGAGGCAGCGGGCGGGAGGTCTCATTCTCAGCGACAGTGGCGCTTGCCACCCACGTGCCATCGAGGATGGAGTCGGGCCCACGGAGGGTTGAACAGCTGAAAAAAAAACATCTGGAAAAAATAAAAAACTATCAGAAGACCTTCAGGGGACCCCATCCAGTTAAGTCGCTGTGGAAAAAAAATGTATAAGATCTTCAGTACCCTTTTTTTCAGGGTCTTCATACTTACCGTCGGGGATAGACCAGCTTCCAACCAGCGATCCACCCGCCATCATTAATATGGGAGCTCGGCGGGTAGAAGGTCAGTTGCGCCACTCGGCCGTCCGCTGATATCAGCGGGTGATTCCCGGTGGCTCTCCCCTCTCACCCGCTGCAGGCCACATCGAAAGTGGCACTGGGCGGATGTTGTAGAGGAATGTCCGCGGCAGTCGGCGGCAGTGGCCGGTAAGTTGATCAATTTCGGCCCCTATGTCTTATAAGAGCTGATAGTTTTTCAGTCTTTTCTCATAATTTAGTCTTCTGACATGAGGAATCATGTTTACATGTGTACATTTTTACATGTGTAGAAGGAATGCCAGGTATTGGGGATTTACGAGAGCTCTGTACTGAGGTGTTACGGTGGGTTTGACTTTTGGGTGGTAGTTGTCAGTAGCTCGTTGTTAAAACTTTGATTTGTTGTTTATTGGATTTACTGTATGAAAACGTATTTGTTTTTACTATTATGTGGTCTGTTCAAAATGTAAGAAAGCATTTTTTGAGGATGGATAGAGCACAAACGAAGAAGTGAAAGATTCTAATACTATGTCCCCTGGTTCTGGACTTCCCCATCATCTGGAACATTCTTCTCACATCTAACGTGTCCAGTCCTGTCAGAATCTTGCAAGTTTCAATGAGATTCCCTCTCATCCTTCTAAACTCCAGTGTAAAAAGGCCCAATTGATCTAGTCTCTCCTCATATGTCAGTCCTGCCATCCCGGGAATCAGTCTGGTGAACCTTTGCTGCACTCCCTCAATAGCAAGAACGTCCTTTCTCAGATTAGGAGACCAAAACTGAACACAATATTCCAGGTGAGGCCTCACCAAGGCCCTGTACAACTGCAGTAAGACCTCCCTGCTTCTATACTCAAATCCCCTAGCTATGAAGGCCAACATACCATTTGCCTTCTTCACTACCTGCTGTACCTGCATGCCAACCTTCAATGACATAAGAACATAAGAACATAAGAACATAAGAATTAGGAACAGGAGTAGGCCATCTAGCCCCTCGATCCTGCTCCGCCATTCAACAAGATCATGGCTGATCTGGCCGTGGACTCAGCTCCACTTACCCGCCCTCTCCCCGTAACCCTTAATTCCCTTATTAGTTACAAATCTATCTATCTGTGATTTGAATACATTCAATGAGCTAGCCTCAGCTGCTTCCTTGGGCAGAGAATTCCACAGATTCACAACCCTCTGGGAGAAGAAATTCCTTCTCAACTCAGTTTTAAATTGGCTCCCCCGTATTTTGAGGCTGTGCCCCCTAGTTCTAGTCTCCCCGACCAGTAGAAACAACTTCTCTGCCTCTATCTTGTCTATCCCTTTCATTATTTTAAATGTTTCTATAAGATCCCCCCTCATCCTTTTGAACTCCAACGAGTAAAGACCCAGTCTACTCAATCTATCATCATAAGGTAACCCCCTCATCACCGGAATCAGCTTAGTGAATCGTCTCTGTACCCCCTCCAAAGCTAGTATATCCTTCCTTAAGTAAGGTAACCAAAACTGCACGCAGAACTCCAGGTGCGGCCTCACCAATACCCTATACAGTTGCAGCAGGACCTCCCTGCTTTTGTACTCCATCCCTCTCGCAATGAAGGTCAACATTCCATTCGCCTTCCTGATTACCTGCTGTACCTGCAAACTAACTTTTTGGGATCCATGCACAAGGACCCCCAGGTCCCTCTGCACCGCAGCATGTTGTAATTCTCCCCATTCAAATAATATTCCCTTTTACTGTTTTTTTTTCCAAGGTGGATGACCTCACACTTTCCGACATTGTATTCCATCTGCCAAACCTTAGCCCATTCGCTTAACCTATCTAAATCTCTTTGCAGCCTCTCTGTGTCCTCTACACAACCCAATTTCCCACTAATCTTTGTGTCATCTGCAAATTTTGTTACACTACACTCTGTCCCCTCTTCCAGGTCATCTATGTATATTGTAAACAGATGTGGTCCCAGCACCGATCCCTGTGGCACACCACTAACCACCGATTTCCAACCCGAAAAGGACCCAATTATCCTGACTGATGAACCATGACACCCAGGTCTCATTGTAATACCCCCTTTCCTAATCTGCCGCCATTCGGATAATATTCTGCCTTCATGTTTTTGCCCCCAAATGGAATAATCTCACATTTATCCACATTATACTGTATCTGCCATGCATTTGCCCACTCACCTAACCTGTCCAAGTCACCCTGCAGCCTTTTAGCGTCCTCCTCACAGCTCACACTGCCACCCAGTTAAGTGTCATCTGTAAACTTGGAGATATTACATTCAATTCCTTCATCTAATTCATTAATGTATATTGTAAAGAGCTGGGGTCCCAGCACTGAGTCCTGCGGTACTCCACTAGTCACTGCCTGCCATTCTGAAAAGGACCCGTTTATCCTGATTCTCTGCTTCCTGTCTGCCAACCAGTTCTCTATCCACGTCAGTACATCACCCCCAATACCACGTGCTTTGATTTTGCACACCAATCTCTTGTGTAGGACCTTGTCAAAAGTCTTTTGAAAGTCCAAATACACCACATCCACTGGTTCTCACTTGTCCACTCTATTAGTTACATCTCAAAAAATTCCAGAAGATTTGTCAAGCATGATTTCCCTTTCATAAATCCATGCTGACTTGGACCGATCCTGTCACCGCTTTCCAAATGCGCTGCTAATTCATCTTTAATAAATGATTCCAGCTTTTTCCCCACTACTGATATCAGGCTAACCAGTCTATAATTACCCATTTTCTCTCTTCCTCCTTTTATAAACAGTGATGTTACATTCGCTCCCCTCCAGTCTATCGGAACTGATCCACAGTCGACAGACTGTTGGAAAATGATCAGCAATGCATCCACTATTTCTATGGCCACTTCCTTAAGTACTCTGGGATGCAGACTATCAGGCCCCAGGGATTTATCGGCCTTCAATCCCATCAATTTCCCCAACACAATTTCCCGCTTTATAAGGATATCCTTCAGTTCCTCCTTCTCACTAGATCCTCGGTTCCCTAATATTTCCGGAAGGTTATTTGTGTCTTCCTTCGTGAAAACAGAACCATAGTGTTTGTTTAACTGGTCTGCCATTTCTTTGTTCCCCATTATAAATTCACCTGAATCTGACTGCAAGGGACCTACGTTTGTTTTCACTAATCTTTTTCTTTCACATATCTATAGAAGCTTTTGCAGTCAGTTTTTATGTTCCAAGCAAGCTTCCTCTCATACTCTATTTTCCCCCTCCTAATTAAACCCTTTGTCCTCCTCTGCTGTATTACAAAATTCTCCCAGTCCTCAGGTTTGCTGCTTTTTCTGGCCAATTTATATGCCTCTTCCTTGGATTTAACACGATCCTTAATTTCCCTTGTTAGCCACGGTTGAGCCACCTTCCCCATTTTATTTTTACTCCAGACAGGGATGTACAATTGTTGAAGTTCATCCATGTAATCTTTAAATGTTTGCCATTGCCTATCCACCGTCAACCCCTTAAGTATCACTCGCCAGTCTATTCTAGCCAAGTCACGTCTCATACCATCGAAGTTACCTTTCCCCAAGTTCAGGACACTAGTCTCTGAATTAAGTGTGTCACTCTCCATCTTAATAAAGAATTCTACCATATTATGGGCACTCTTCCCCAAGGGGCCTCGCACAACAAGATTGCTAATTAGTCCTTTCTCATTACACATCACCCAGTCTGGGATGGCCAGCCCTCTAGTTGGTTCCTCGACATATTGTTCTGGAAAACCACCCCTAATACAGTCCAGGAAATCCTCCTCTACCGCATTGCTACCAGTTTGGTTCGCCCAATCAATATGTAGATTAAAGTCGCCCATGATAACTGCTGTACCTTTATTGCACGCATCCCGAATTTCTTGTTTGATGCTGTCCCCATTCTCATTACTACTGTTTGGTGGTCTGTACACAACTCCCACGAGCGTTTTCTGCCCTTTGGTATTGTGTAGCTCCATCCATACAGATTCCGCATCCTCCAAGCTAATGTCTTTCCTTACTATTGCATTAATTTCCTTTTTCACCAGCCACGCCACCCGACCTCCTTTTCCTTTCTGTCTATCCTTCCTAAATGTTGAATACCCCTGGATGTTGAGTTTCCAGCCTTTGTCACCTTGGAGCCATGTCTTCGTGATGCCAATTACATCATATCCGTTAACTGCTATCTGCGCAGTTAATTTGTCCACCTTATTCCGAATACTCCTTGCATTGAGGCACAGAGCCTTCAGGCTTGTCTTTTTAATACCCATTGACCCTTTAGGATTTTGCTGTTACGAGGCCCTTTTTGCTTTTTGCCTTGGGTTTCTCTGCTCTCCACTTTTAGTTTTCTTCTTTCTATCTTTCGCTTCTGCCCCCATGATACTTCCCTCTGGGCTAGGAACTTGATGATGCTACACCACTTTTACAGCTGTAAAATAGGATCAAAAGCATCAAATAAGGCAGACGGCCAGCACATTCTGAGCTAAAAGTGCACTGCTTGCCATACTGGTGTAGGTGTCCAGGGCCCACGCCTGAAACAGGCAGTTGACCCTTTGCATATCCAAAGGAGGGCCCTAATTCTTGTTGGACACATTCTTTGCCAAATTGTTTTATCCCCAACGCAGCCAGCAGTGGCTGCGTTCAGTAAAACTTAGTCGACAAGCAGCCTAGTCAGCGATCTTTAAAGGGACCGCTACTGGCCATCACCAAAATGTTAAGTTTTGTAAAATATACTTACCTGAATATGAAGTCGGGAGGAACAGGAGTGTTCCTCCAAGCTCAACTGCAGGTCTATAGACTATTGCAGGCTACTCCTTGACAACCCGCTCTTGATGGCCCGCTCGCTGTACCGATCATAGAAACATAGAAACATAGAAAATAGGTGCAGGAGTAGGCCATTCAGCCCTTCTAGCCTGCACTGCCATTCAATGAGTTCATGGTTGAACATGCAACTTCAGTACCCCATTCCTGCTTTTTCGCCATACCCCTTGATCCCCCTAGTAGTAAGAATTACATCTAACTCCTTTTTGAATATATTTAGTGAATTGGCCTCAACAACTTTCTGTGATAGAGAATTCCACAGGTTCACCGCTCTCTGGGTGAAGAAGTTTCTCCTCATCTCGGTCCTAAATGGCTTACCCCTTATCCTTAGACTGTGATCCCTGGTTCTGGACTTCCCCAACGTTGGGAACATTTTTCCTGCATCTAACCTGTCTAAACCCGTCAGAATTTTAAACGTTTCTATGAGATCCCCTCTCATTCTTCTGAACTCCAGTGAATACAAGCCCAGTTGATCCAGTCTTTCTTGATATGTCAGTCCGTTCATCCCGGGAATCAGTCTGGTGAACCTTCGCTGCACTCCCTCAATAGCAAGAATGTCCTTCCTCAAGTTAGGAGACCAAAACTGTACACAATACTCCAGGTGTGGCCTCACCAAGGCCCTGTACAACAGTAGCAACACCTCCCTGCCCCTGTACTCAAATCCCCTCGCTATGAAGGCCAACATGCCATTTGCTTTTTTAACCGCCTGCTGTACCTGCATGCCAACCTTCAATGACTGATGTACCATGACACCCAGGTCTCGTTGCACCTCCCCTGTTCCTAATCTGTCAACATTCAGATAATAGTCTGTCTCCCTGTTTTTACCACCAAAGTGGATAACCTCACATTTATCCACTTTGTACTTCATCTGCCATGCATTTGCCCACTCACCTAACCTATCCAAGTCACTCTGCAGCCTCATAGCATCCTCCTCGCAGCTCACACTGCCAACTTAGTGTCATCCGCAAATTTGGAGATACTACATTTAATCCCCTCGTCTAAATCATTAATGTACAATGTAAACAGCTGGGGCCTCAACACAGAACCTTGCGGTAACCCCACTAGTCACTGCCTGCCATTCTGAAAAGTACCCATTTACTCCTACTCTTTGCTTCCTGTCTGACAACCAGTTCTCAATCCACGTCAGCACACTACCCCCAATCCCATGTGCTTTAACTTTGCACATTAATCTCTTGTGTGGGACCTTGTCGAAAGCCTTCTGAAAGTCCAAATACACCACATCAACTGGTTCTCCCTTGTCCGCTCTATTGGAGACACCCTCAAAATAATTACAGAAGATTTGTCAAGCATGATTTCCCTTTCACAAATCCATGCTGACTTGGAACTATCATGTCACCTCTTTCCAAATGTGCTGCTATGACAGCCTTAATAATTTATTCCATCATTTTACTCACTATCGATGTCAGGCTGACCGGTCTATAATTCCCTGTTTTCTCTGTCCCTCCTTTTTATAAAAGTGCGGTTACATTGGCTACCCTCCACTCCATAGGAATTGATCCAGAGTCTATGGAATGTTGGAAAATGACTGTCAATGCATCCGCTATTTCCAAGGCCACCTTCTTAAGTAGTCTGGGATGCAGTCCATCAGGCCCTGAGGATTTATCGGCCTTCAATCCCATCAATTTCCCCAACACAATTTTATGACTAATAAGGATTTCCCTCAGTTCCTCCTTCTTACTAGAGCCTCTGACCCCTTTTATAGATGGAAGGTTGTTTGTGTCCTCCTCATTGTTGTCTCCTCTCTTTGTCAACAACCCACGTCCCCCATTCACCTCCCCCCACCCAAATCACTTATTCTCTCTCCCAGAATATACCTGTGGGCTATTGCTGGCAATGCAGCAGCCCAAAATTGCAATCCTCTTTGCCGGCGAGGTGCATGGGTATGCCCAGAAAGATTAGCAGCTCTCTGGACTCATGTAAGTGAGGCCCGAGACACAATATTGGGTGGGACTCTGGTCGACATGTTGCAGCATTTCCCTGCACTCAATTGCAACCAGCAGACCAGAGCAAACCAATTTCTAGGCCTGGAAGAGTGTGACATTGTAGGCTGTGCGTAAGAGAAAAATCACCTGCTAAATGGCAGATTTTTCTTCTCCATGAATATAAGAGAACTGCTCCGATCAATCACAGTCCCATTATGTGGGCAACTTTTCCCTTAACATATTTTAATACTTCATCATGTTGCCATATACTATATTGGAAGAGCAGCCAGTGCCGCACTTGCATCCTATTCACCGTGATTTAGCGATGGTTAGAAGTCTATCTATCTATATCAGTGGTCATCATATAACTAGCCGCCTCATAACTTACGAGCTTATGTGACCTCTGTTTTGCATTGCAGAATTCATAACAGACCAGCACTGGTTTGCCTTGAGGCCTGCTTCATCATATTTAAAACACCTTCTCTCATTGTCTTCAGATCTCTGACTTCTGTTTACCTGCCCTATTCCAGTCTCGCCTGGGACAAACCAAATATCTGGCTCACTCCTTCATCCGTGGGAAGCTTTCACTTTGAAGCCACATATGCCACTTGCCTTCAAGACTGATAACCATTTCTCTGCAAGTATTTCTTACTTTTCGAAATTTCTTCCGTCACACATTAAATCATAAGTCTTGAGAATAGCACGAGAAGTACAGCAAACACCCATTGTCTCACTCCCAGGGAGGTTACAGTGGCGCAGTGGGACCAGTTCCAAAGAAATTCCATGCCCATGTTTTACAGTATCCTACTCCATACTATCAGCAGGATCAATATGAGAAAGCACCATGTGGGGTTTTCCGCTTAATGACGTCACAAGGTGACTGGCTCATTCATTTTTGTCCCACGTCCCCAGAAACTTATGTGCTGAAAGCCTCAGTCTTGTCCGACGCCTTCAATGGAAGCCTTCCTTCCAATATTTTGGGTGCTTCTGCCCCGTTAAGGTCCCTCGACACCTCTCCACCGTCTCCCACTGTTGCGCTGCAGGAATCTCGCTGGGAGCCCACTGTGCATATGTAATGAACCCCGACCAAAGAAAATAGGTCTTGGCTGTAATGGATTCAGTGTGGCAGGTGGAAGTCCTGCCCAACTCAAACTCTGCCCTGAAGAGGAGAATCTCTCCCACACTTATTATTTTAAACAACTGGGAATGGTAGCATAATGGTTTTGTTAATGGACTAATAAACCAGAGGTTTGGACTAATGATGCAGAGATATAAGTTCAATTCCCACTATGGCAGCTGTGAAATTTAAATTCAGTTACTTAAATTAATCTAAAATAAAAAGCTAGCATCAGTAATGGTGACCACAAAACTAGTAGATTGTTATAAAAACCAATCTGGCTAACTAATGTCCTTTAGAGAAGCAAATCTGCTGTCCTTACCTGGTCTGGCCTTTCTGTGACTCCAGACCCAAGAGCACTGTGGTTGACTCTTAACTGCCTTCTGAAATAGCCAAGCAAGCTATTCAGTTATTCAAGGGCATTTAGGGATGGGCCATAAATCCTTGCCTTGCCAGCGCGCCCATATCCCAAGAACAAATCATTTGAAAACATTTAAAGAACAGAAAGAAACAAGATTTGCATTGCTCAATAATAGGGCACGGAGTAAATCAAACTTTTATGATTTATGATTGAACATTCAAGGAAAGAAATAATTTAAGAGTTAAGAGCAGTTTCTATAACTTTAGAAATGACAGATGTAAGCTTATTAGGGTTTTATAATTGAAAGTGTGAGAAGGATTACTTTTTCTGGGGATAGAATGAGGATGAGCATAAGCAGGAAAGGTAGATTAGCATTATGGGGTACTGAAGAAATATCACAGGATAAGACAATTTGGAGTGATACCATCAGAGTTAGGGGTCTTATTGGAGAGTCCGACAAACATGGCAAGAATAAATTGTAACACCAGTCCCTACGGTAGTACAGAATAGTCCAATTTAGGGAAATACTATTATAAAATAATCTGGAATGGAGAGAAGAACTGTTAGTCAAAAAAGCAATTTTTATCTTTAGGAGAGCAAGCAACTCATCCATTTGGATGGAAGATTGGTGGAAATGATGATTTATAGATATTTCGAGAGATAGCTTTGGTAAGCAATTACTGCTGGAGAGGCAATAAAACAAGAGTTTGTGTCTAGAACTGTGTGATCAGAACTTTGTGTTCACACTTAGTATTACTTAGTAATCTCATATTGGCCTGTACAGTCACCTGAGAACTCACTTTTAGAGTGGAAGCAAGTCTTCCTCGATTTGGAGGGACTGCCGATGGTGATGATGATGACTTCGTCACAAAAATATTAAGATACCTACAATGTCCAGATATTATATCAGTTAAACACAGATTTCTCTATTTCTTAAACTAAGATTTTTTAATTTTAGCAAATGTTTTGTCAAAAAAAATTTGTATTAACTATGTTTAAATATGAGCAACTGGTGTTATCAAGGATGGTGTTCGGTTCATAATTTATGAAAATAATTTTACTCTTAACTCAAAAAGTCTAATTTTGATGATTTCTCTCGGCGCTGATAAAATCATAGAATCATAGAATGAAACAGCACAGAAGGAGGCCATTCGGCTTATTGTGCCTGTGCCAGCTCTTTGGAACAGTTATCCAATTCATCCCACTCCCCTGCTCTTTCCACATAACCCTGTAATTTTTTATCCTTCAAATACTTAACCAATTCTCTATTGAATGTTGGTATTAAATCTGCTTCCACCGTGCTTTCAGGCAGTGCATTGTGGATCACAACAAGATGCTGTGTAAAAAAATGTTTCTAATGTCGCCTCTGGTTCTTTTGCCAATCACTTTAAATCTATGTCCTCTGGTTACCGATCCTTCTGCCACTGGAAACAGTTTCTCCAAGTTTACTCTATCAAAACCATTCATAATTTTGAACATCGCCATCAAATCTCCTCTCAATCTTCTTTGCTCTAAGGAAAACAACCTCAGTTTCTTCAGTCTCTCCACGTAACTGTATTTCCTTATCCCTGATACCATTCTAGTCAATCTCTTCTGCATCCTCTCTAAGGCCTTGACATCCTTCCTAAAGAGTGATGCTCAGAATTGAACACAGTGCTCCAGTTGAGGCCTATTCCTAAGACACTAAAAACGTCCCAATAATGGACAATCAAGGGGCTATATAGAGGGAGGAACGTAATAGAATCACTATTAATAAAGAAGTCATACTCGGTAAAATAATGGGGCTGAAGGCGGACAAGTCCACTGGACCTGATGGCTTACATCGTAGGGTCTTAAAAGAAATGGCTGCGGAGAGAATGGTCACATTGGTTGTGATCTACCAAAATTCCCTGGATTCTGGGGCTATCCCAGCAGATTGGAAAACCACAAATGTAACACCTCTATTTAAAAAAGGAGGCAGATAAAAAGCAGGAAACTATAGGCCAGTTAGCCTAACATCTGTCGTTGGGATAATGCTGGAGTCCATTATTAAGGAAGCAGATGCGGGGCATTTGGAAAAGCATCATTCAATTAACCAGTGTCAGCGTGGTTTTATGAAAGGGAAATCATGGAGTAAAAATTCCGATGTCCAGGGCCCGAACGAAGTTTCTCCGGACCCGGGAAGGTATCGGAAAAGCCGGTCATGCACATGCGCTGAAAACCGGCTTTTCCGATCTGTCAAGCTGGAGCTTGACAGATCATAGTCAGATCGGGAGCAAGGATGACAGATCGGGAACGAGGAGATTTGCATGGGCAAGATTGTGGGATTTACGCATATCTTGCCTGGCAAATGTCTTCAAAAAACTTGCGCCTGAAAAAGCTGGGACATAGCCTACCTTTACAGGCTCAAGTGTTTTAAAACACAAATAAACAAATTAAAATTAAATTAAATAAACACAAAATATTGTTAACAACTCTGCCCAGTAAGGTAAGTTCATTTTTAACCTGAATTAGCAAACTTTAAAAAATTGGAAATATATTGTTATTTCTAAGGCATTTATTATTTATAATTTCAATTCATTTTAATTATGTGAGGTCTGTTTTTTATTTTTTATAAGTGTGTGTTTGTTTTTTTTCCCCATTAATAGCACTGAGAATTCGTAGATACGCAAGTCTCAGTGCTATTAATGGGAACCGGTGAACTACCTAACTGTTTAGCTGAGCATTCACACGTGACTGCATCTTCTGTGTCGGAACCCTCTGGGTGGGAGCGCGCTTCACAGCGAGGGAATAGAAGGCCTCCTCATCGGAAATAACGGCGCCTCCTAGATCACCAGGTTATTCCATAAAAAATCTCCATTGAGGAGATAATTGCCCGTGGGAAGACACCCAGAGGAATTTCTGCCCCCATGTTTGACAAATTTGCTTAATTCTTTGAGGATGTAATGAGCAGGGTGGACAAGGGGATCCAGTGGGTGTGGTGTATTTGGATTTCCAGAAGACATTCGATAAGGTGCCGCATAATAGGTTACTGCACAAGATAAAAGTTCATGGGGTTGAGGGTAATATATTAGCATGGATAGAGGATTGGCAAACTACCAGGAAACAGAAAGTCGGGATAAATGGGACATTTTCCGGTTGGCAAACAGTAACTAATGGGATGCCGCAGGGATCAGTGCTGGGGCCTCAACTATTTACAATCTATATTCATGACTTGTTTGAAAGGATCAAGTGTAATGTTGCCAAGTTTGCTGATGATGCAAAGATGGGTTGGAAAGCAAATTGTGAGCAGGAAACTTAAAATCTGCAAAAGGATATTGACAGGCTAAATGAGTGTGGAAAAATTTTGCAGATGAAGTATAATGTGGGAAAATGTGAGATTATCCACTTTGGCAGAAAAAAATAGAAAAGCAAATTATAATTTAAATGGAGAAAAATTGCAAAGCGCTGCAATACTGAGGGACCTGGGTGTCCTTGTGCATGAAACACAAAAAGTGAGTATGCAGTTACAGCAAGTAATCAGGAAGGCAAATGGAATGTTGGCCTTTATTACAAGATGGGTAGCGGATAAAAGCAGAGAAGTCCTGCTACAACTGAACAGGGTATTGGTGAGGCCACACCTGGATTACTGCGTACAGTTTTGGTCTCTGTATTTAAGGAAGGATATACTTGCATTGGAGGCTGTTCAGAGAAGGTTCACTAGGTTGATTCCGGAGATAAGGGGGTTGACTTATGAAGATAGGCTGAGTAAGTTGGGCCTATACTCAATGGAGTTCAGAAGAATGAGAGGTGATCTCATCGAAACATGTAAGAATGAGGGGTTAGAGAAGGTGGATGCAGAGAGGCTTTTTCCACTCATAGGGGAAACTAAAACTAGAGGACATAGTCTCAGAATAAGGGGTCACCCATGTAAAACTGAGATAAGTAGGAATTTCTTCTCTCAGATGGTTATAAATCTATAGAATTCTCTCCCCCAGAGCGTTGTGGAGGCTGGGTCGTTGAATATATTTAAGGCGGAGATAGACAGATTTTAGAGCGATAAGGGAACAAAGCTTATGGGGAGCAGGTAGGGAAGTGGAGCTGAGTCCATGATCAGATCAGCCATGATCTTATTAAATGGCAGAGAAGTTCGAGGGACCAGGTGGCCTACTCCTGCTGCTATTTCTTACGTTCTTATGTTCTTGTATATGTGGGTCTATCTGCAATAATTTTGGCTGTTACTTTATCGATGGGGCCGAATTTGATCAAGGCCTCCACACACATTGTCGCCAATGGCCGCCGAGGTATCGGACAGTACTTTGGGCGGGAAGGTCCCTTGAAATTCGGCGGACGACAAATGGACAATGTATACCGCCAATCTGGGAGGCAGCGGGTGGGAGGTCTCATTCTCAGCAACAGTGGCGCTTCCCACCCACGTGCCACCGAGAATGGAGTCGGGCCCATGGAGGGTCGAACAGCTGAAAAAAAACCCATCAGGAACAAATAAAAAACTATCAGAAGACCTTCAGGGGACCCCATCCAATTAAGTCGCTGTGGAAAAAAAATATATAAAACATTCACTACCCTTTTTTTCAGGGTCTTCATACTTACCGTCGGGGATAGATCAGCCTCCAGCCAGCAGCCCATCCCCGTTCTAGCGTCGACTCCCGCCATCATGAATATGGGAGCTCGGCTGGCGGGAGGGCAGTTGCGCCACTCGGCTGTCCGCTGACGTCAATGGGTGATTCCCAGTGGCTCACCCCTCTCGCCCGCACCAGGCCACGTCGAAAGTGGCACTGAGCGGATGTTGCAGAGGAATGTCGTCAGCAGTGGGCGGCAGTGGCCGGTAAATTGATCAATTTCGGCCCCTATGTCTTTTCGTCTCAACGTGATAGTTTTTTCACCATCTCTTAGAAGAGCTGATAGTTTTTCAGTCTTTTCTCATAATTTATTGTTCTGACATGAAGAATCATCCTCAGCCAAGGTTTGATTTGAATTGTTACATTTTTACATGTGTAGAAGGAATCCCTGTTACTGGGAATTTACGAGAGCTCTGTACTGATGTGCTACGGTGTGCTACGGTGGGTTTGACTTTTGGGTGGTAGTTGTCAGTGGCTCGTTGTTAAAACTTTGATTTGTTGTTTATTGGATTTACTGTATTTGTTTTTACTATTATGTGGCCTGTTCAAAATGTAAGAAAGCATTTTTTGAGGATGGATAGAGGACAAATGAAGAAGTTATAGATTCCAATATTGACCAATCATCTTTTCGATGGAGTTTGAAGTGATTTTCATCCATATGGTTCAGGCTTAAAAGAGCACTGGAGGGTTATTTGTTCTGAAGAGTGACATGAACATGTCCCTGGGTTTAATCTGTTCAGGGGTAGTTGGGAGAGATTATTGATTTCCCAGAATTGTTTAGGGATTCAATCCCTTTTTTTGAGTGCGTAGGACCTATGGTTTCTTAAATGAGATGAACTATTTCACATGGTACTCTTGATTTTTATCTGATCTGTTCCCACATTACAACAGTGACTACACTGCAAATGTACTTCATTGGTTGTAAAGCCCATTGAGTCATCCGGTGGTCATGAACGGCACGATATAAATGCAAGTCTTTCTTTCTTTTAATCTGCATATTTAATTCTTGTAAATTGTTAGTCCTTGGAGCTCAAGTGGAATTAAAATGGAATATTCAGAATAGCACCGACCATAGTAGCTTTAATAAAATAGATGCTGCACCCCGTTTACAGCTGTAAAATAGGATCAAAAGCGTCCAATATGGCAGACGGCATGCACATTCTGAGCTAACCAGAGTCAGCGTGGTTTTATGAAAGCGAAATCATGGAGTAGAAATTCCGACGTCCAGGGCCCGAACGAAGTTTCTACGGACCCAGGAAGGCATCGGAAAAGCCGGTTTTCACCGCGCAATGCACATTCACTGAAAACAGCCTTTTCCAATCTGTCAAGCTGGAGCTTGAAAGATCATAGTCAGATCGGGAGCAAGGATGACAGATCGGGAGCGAGGACATTTGTATGGGTAAGATTGCGGGATTTAGGCATATCTTGCCCGGCAAATGTTCTCAAAAATCTTGCACCTGAAAAAGCTGGGACATAGCCTACCTTTACAGGTGCAACTGTTTCAAAACACATATAAACAAATTAAAATTAAATTAAATAAACACAAAGTATTGTTTAAAAGCTCTGCCCAGTAAGGTAAGTTCACTTTTAACCCGAATTACAAAACTTAAAAAAAATTGGAAATATATTGCTTTTTCTAAGGCATTTATTAACTTTGATTTCAATTAATTTTATTTTTTATAAGTATGTGTTTGTTTTTTTACCCGATTAATAGCACTGAGAACTCGTAGATACGCAAGTCTCAGTGCTATTAATGGGAACCGGTGAACTACCTAACTGTTTAGCTGAGCATTCACACGTGACTGCATCTTCTGTGTCGGAACCCTCTGGGCGGGAGCATGCTTCACAGCGTGGGAGGAGAAGGCCTCCCCATCGGAAATCACGGCGCCTCCTAGACCACCAGGTTAATTCATAAAAAATCTCCATCGAGGAGGCAATGGCCCACGGGAAGACCCCCAGAGGAATTTATGCCCCCATGTTTGACAAATTTGCTGAAGTTCTTTGAGGATGTAATGAGCACGGTGGATAAAGGGGATCCAGTGGATGTAGTGTATTTGAATTTCCAGAAGACATTCGATAAGGTGCCACATAATAGGCTACTGCACAAGATAAAAGTTCATGGGGTTGAGGGTAATATATTAGCATGGATAGAGGATTGGCTAACGACCAGAAAAAAGAAAGTTGGGATAAATAGGTCATTTTCTGGTTTGCAAACAGTAACTAATGGGATGCCGCAAGGATCGGTGCTGGGGCCTCAACTATTTTCAATCAATATAATGACTTGGATGAAGGGACCGAGTGTAATGTTGCCAAGTTTGCTGATGAAGCAAAGATGGGTTGGAAAGCAAATTGTGAGGAGGACACAAAAAATCTGCAAAGGGATATAGACAGGTTAAGTGAATGGGCAAAAATTTGTCAGATGGAGTATAATGCAGGAAAATGTGAGGTTATCCACTTTGGCAGAAAAAAATAGAACAGCAAATTATAATTTAAATGTTGAAAAATTGCAAAGTGCTGCAGTACTGAGGGACATGGGGGTCTTTGAGCGTGAAACACAAAAAGTAAGTATGCAATTGCAGCAAGTAATCAGGAAGGCAAATGAAATGTTGGCATTTATTGCAAGGTGGATAGAGTATAAAAGCAGAGAAGTCCTGCTACAACTGTACAGGATATTGGTGAGGCCACACCTAGAGTACTGTGTACAGTTTTGGTCTCCATATTTAAGGAAGGATATACTTACTTGCATTGGAGGCTGTTCAGAAAAGGTTCACATGGTTGATTTTAGAAATGAGGGGGTTGACTTATGCAGATAGGTTGAGTAGGTTGGGCCTGTACTCATTGGAGTTCAGAAGAATGAGAGGTGATCTTATCGAAACATATAAAATAATGAGGGGGCTAGAGAAGGTGGATGCAGAGAGGATATTTCCACTCATAGGGGAAACTAAAACTAGGGGACATAGTATCAGAGGGTTGTAAATCTATGGAATTCTCTGTCCCAGAGAGCTGTGGAGGCTGGGTCGTTGAATATATTTAAGACGGATATAGACAGATTTTGAGCGATAAGGGAACAAAGCTTATAGGGAGATGCAGGGAAGTGGAGCTGAGTCCATGATCAGATAAGCCATGATCTTATTAAATGGCAGAGAAGTTTGAGGGGCCAGGTGGTCTACTCCTGCTGCTATTTCTTATGTTCTTATATTCTTATGTATCTGGATCTATCTGCAATAATTTTGGCTGTTACTTTATCTATGGGGCCGCAATTGATCAAGGCCTGCGCCCACCCAAGTGCCGCCCAAAGTGCCGCCGATGGCCACCGAGGTACCAGACGATACTTTGGCCGGGATATTCATCGCCGAGGTCCCTTGAAGGTCGGCGGGCAGCAAATGGACAATGTACACCGCCAATCTGGGAGGCAGCGGGCGGGAGGTCTCATTCTTAGCGACAGTGGCGCTTGCTGCCCAAGTGCCACCGATGATGGAGTCGGGCCCACGGAGGGTCGAACAACTGAAAAAAAAACATCCTGAAAAAATAAAAAACTATCAGAAGCCCTTCAGGGGACACCATCCAGTCAAGTTGCTGTGGAAAAAAAATATATAAAATGTTCACTACCCTTTTTTTCAGGGTCTTCATACTTACCGTCGGGGATAGACCAGCCTCCAGCCAACGATCCACCCGCCATCATGAATATGGGAGCTCGGCGGGTGGGAGATCAGTTGCGCCACTCGGCCGTCCGCTGATGTCAGCGGGTGATTCCCGGTGGCTCTCCCCTCTCACCCGCTGCAGGCCACGTCAAAAGTGGCACTGGGCGGATATTGCAGAGGAATGTCGGCAGCAGTGGGCGGCAGTGGCTGGTAAGTTGATCAATTTCGGCCCCATGTCTTTTCGTCTCTACGGGATAGTCTTTCCACCATCTCTTATAAGGATTGATATTTTTTCAATCTCTTCTCATAATTTAGTTTTCTGACATGAGGAATCATTCTCATCCAAGATTTGATTTGAACTGTTACATTTTTACATGTGTAGAAGGAATGCCTGGTATTGGGGATTTACGAGAGCTCTGTACTGATGTGCTGCGGTGGGTTTGACTTTTGGGTGGTAGTTGTCAGTAGCTCGTTGGTAAAACTTTGATTTGTTGTTTATTGGATTTACTGTATGAAACGTATTTGTTTTTACTATTATGTGGCCTGTTCAAAATGTAAGAAAGCATTTTTTGAGGATGGATAGAGCACAAACGAAGAAGTTATAGATTTCAATATTGATTAATCATCTTTTCGATGGAGTTTGAAGGGATTTTCGTCCATATGGTTCAGACTTAAAAAAGCACTGGAGGGTTATTTGTTCTGAAGAGTGACATGAACATGTCCCTGGGTTTAACCTGTTCAGGGCTAGTTGGGAGAGATTATTGATTTCCCAGAATTGTTTAGGGATTCAAACCCTTTTTTTAAGTGGGTAAGACCTATGGTTTATTAAAGGAAATGAACTATTTCACATGGTACTCTTAATTTTTATCTGATCTGTTCCCACATTACAACAGTGACTACACTGCAAGTGTAATTCATTGGCTGTAAAGCGCATTGAGTCATCCGGTGGTCATGAATGCACGATATAAATGCAAGTCTTTCTTTCTTTTAATCTGCATATTTTATTATTTTAAATTGTTAGTACTTGGAGATCAATAGGAATTAAAATGGAATATTCAGAATAGCAACGACCACAGTAGCTTTAATAAAATAGAAAAAAACAAAAAACATCATAGAAACATAGAAACATAGAAAATAGGTGCAACAGTAGGCCATTCGGCCCTTCAAGCCTGCAACATCATTCAATAAGATCATGGCTGATCATTCCCTCAGTACCCCTTTCCTGCTTTTTCCCATACCCCTTGATCCCTTTAGCCGCAAGGGCCACACCTAACTCCCTCTTGAATATATCCAATGAACTGGCCTCAACAAATCTCTGCAGTAGGGAATTCCACAGGTTAACAAATCTCTGAGTGAAGAAGTTTCTCCTCATCTCAGTCCTAAATGGCCTACCCCTTATCCTAAGACTCTGTCCCCTGATTCTGGACTTTCCCATCATCAGGAACATTCTTCCCGCATCTAACCTGTCCAGTCCCATCAGAATCTTGTACGTTCCTGTGAAATCACCTCGAATCCTTCTAAACTCCAGTGTATAAAGGCCCAGTCGATCCAGTCTCTCCTCATATGTGACTCCTGCCATCCTTGGAATCAGTCTGGTTAACCTTCGCTGCACTCCCTCAATAGCAAGAATGTCCTTCCTCAGATTAGGAGACCAAAACTGAACACAATATTCCAGGTGAGGCCTCACCAAGGTCCTGTACAACTGCAATAAAACCTCCCTGCTCCTGTACTCAAATCCCCTAGCTATGAAGGCCAACATACCATTTGCCTTCTTCACCGCCTGCTGAACCTGCATGCCAACTTTCAATGACTAATGAACCATGACACCCAGGTCTCATTGCACCACCCCCTTTCCTAATCTGCCGCCATTCAGATAATATTCTGCCTTCATGTTGTTGTCCCCAAAGTGGATAACCTCACATTTACCCACATTATACTGCATCTGCCATGCATTTTCCCACTCACCTAACCTGTCCAAGTCACCCTGCAGCCTTTTAGCATCCTCCTCACAGCTCACACCGCCACCCAGCTTAGTGCCATCTGCAAACTTGGAGATATTACACTCAATTCCTTCATCTAAATCATTGATGTATATTGTAAAGAGATGGGGTCACAGCACTGAGCCCTGCGGTACTCCACTAGTCACTGCCTGCCATTCTGAAAAGGACCCGTTTATCCTGATTCTCTGCTTCCTGTCTGCCAACCAGTTCTCTATCCACATCAGTACATTACCCCCAATACCATGTGCTTTGATTTTGCACACCAATCTCTTGTGTAGGACCTTGTCAAAAGTCTTTCGAAAGTCCAAATACATCACATCCACTTGTTCTCCCTTGTCCACTCTACTAGTTACATCCTCAAAAAATTCCAGAAGATTTGTCAAGCTTGATTTCCCTTTCATAAATCCATGCTGCCTTGGACTGATCCTGTCACTGCTTTCCAAATGCGCTGCTATTTCATCTTCAGTAATTGATTCCAACATTTTCCCCACTACTGATGTCAGGCTAACCGGTCTATATTTACCCGTTTTCTCTCTCCCTCCTTTTTTTAAACAGTGAGGTTACATTAGCCACTCTCCAGTCCATAGGAACTGATCCACAGTCGACAGTTGGAAAATGATCAGCAATGCATCCACTATTTCTATGGCCACTTCCTTAAGTACTCTGGGATGCAGTCTATCAGGCCCCAGGGATTTATCGGCCATCAATTCCATCAATTTCCCGCCTAATTAGGATATCCTTCAGTTCCTCCTTCTCACTGGAACCTCAGTTCCCTAGTATTTCCAGAAGGTTATTTGTGTCTTCCTTCGTGAAAACAGAACCAAAGTATTTGTTTAACTGGTCCGCCATTTCTTTGTTCCCCATTATAAATTCACCTGAATCTGACTGCAAGGGACCTACGTTTGTTTTTACTAATCTTTTTCAATTCCCATATCTATAGAAGCTTTTGCAGTCAGTTTTTATGTTCCAAGCAAGCTTCCTCTCATACTCTATTTTCCCCCTCCTAATTAAACCCTTTGTCCTCTTCTGCTGTATTACAAAATTCTCCCAGTCCTCAGGTTTGCTGCTTTTTCTGGCCAATTTATATGCCTCTTCCTTGGATTTAGCACTATCCCTAATTTCCCTTGTTAGCCACGGTTGAGCTACCTTCCCCATTTTATTTTTACTCCAAACAGGGATGTACATTTGTTGAAGTTCATCCATGTGATCTTTAAATGTTTGCCATTGCCTATCCACCATCAACCCTTTAAGTATCACTCACCAGTCTATTCTAGCCAAGTCACATCTCGTACCATCGAAGTTATCTTTGCCCAAGTTCAGGACACTAGTCTCTGAATTAACTGTGTCACTCTACATCGTAATAATATGGTCACTCTTCCCCAAGGGGCCTCGCACAACAAGAATGCTAATTAGTCCTTTCTCATTACACATCACCCAGTCTAGGATTGCCAGCCCTCTAGTTGGTTCCTCGACATATTGGTCTCGAAAATCATCCCTAATACATTCCAGGAAATCCTCCTCCATCGCATTGCTACCAGTTTGGTTAGCCCAGTCAATATGTAGATTAAAGTCACCCATGATAACTGCTGTACCTTTGTTGCATGCACTCCAAATTTCTTGTTTGATGCTGTCCCCAACCTCACTACTACCGTTTGGTGATCTGTACACAACTCCCACAAGCATTTTCTGCCCTTTGGTATTCCGTAGCTCCACCCATACAGATTCCACATCATCCAAGCTAATGTCCTTCCTTACTATTGCATTAATTTCCTCTTTAACCAGCAACGCCACCCCCCCTCCTTTTCCTTTCTGTCTATCCTTCCTAAATGTTGAATGCCCCTGGATGTTGAGTTTCCAGCCTTGGTCACCCTGGAGCCATGTCTCCGTGATGCCTATTACATCATATCCGTTAACTGCTATCTGCGCAGTTAATTCGTCCACCTTATTCCGAATACTACTCGCAGTGAGGCACAGAGCCTTCAAGCTTTTCTTTTTAACGCCCTTTGCCCCTTTAGGATTTTGCTGTTATGAGGCCCTTTTTGCTTTTTGTCTTGGGTTTCTCTGCTCTCCACTTTTACTTTTCTTCTCTCTATCTTTTGCTTCTGCCCCCATTCTACTTCCCTCTGGGCTAGGTTTTTGATGATGCTGCACCCCTTTTACAGCTGTAAAATAGGATCAAAAGCGTCCAATATGGCAGACGGCCCGCACATTCTGAGCTAAAAGTGCGCTGCCTGCCATACTGGTGTAGGGGTCCAGGGGCACGCCTGAAACAGGCATATCCAAAGGAGGGCCCTAATACTTGTTGGACACATTCTTTGCCAAATTGTTTTTCCCCCAGCATAGCCAGCAGTGGCAACGTTCAGTAAAACATTGTCTACAAGCAGCCAAAGCAGCAATCTTTAAAGGGACCGCTGCTGGCCATCACTAAAATGCTAAGTTTTGTAAAATATATTTATCTGAATATGAAGTCAGGAGGAACAGGAGTGCTCCTCCAGGCTCCAATGAGGGTCAAAAGCCCATTGCAGGCGACTGCTTTGACACCCACCTCCTGATAGCCCCCTCGCTGTACCGATCAATGTTGTCTCCTCTCTTTGTCAACAACCCACGTCCCCCGTTCACCTCCCCCCGCCCCAATTACTTATCCCCTCTCCCAGAACATACCTGTGGGCTATTGCTGGCAATGCAGCAACCCAAAATTGTAATCCTCTTTGCCGGCGAGGTGCATGGGCATGCCCAGAAAGTTTAGCAGCTCTCTGGACTCATATAAGTGAGGCCCAAGACACAATATTGGGTGGGCCTCTGGTCTACATGTTGCAGCATTTCCCTGCACTCAATTGCAACCACCAACCAGAGCAAAGCAATTCCTAGGCCTGGAAGAGTGTGAAGTTGTAGGCTGTGCATGGGAAAAAATCAACTGCAAAATGGCAGATATTTCTTGTCCATGAATATAAGAGAAGTGCTCTGGTCAATCACAGTCCCATTATGCAGGCAACTTTTGCCTTTACATATTTTAATACTTCATCAGGTTGCCATGTACTATATTGAAAAAGCAGCCAGTACCTCACTTGCATCCTATTCACCATGACTTAGAGATGGTTAGGAGTCTATCTATCTACATCAGTGGTCATCGTATAACTAGCCGCCTTGTATCTTACAAGCTTAGGTGACCTCTGTTTTGCATTGCAGAATTCTTAACAGACCAGCACTGGTTTGCCTTGAGGCCTGGTTCAGCACATTTAAAACACCTTCTCTCATTGTCTTCAGATGTCTGACTTCTGTTTGCCTGCCCTATTCCAGCCTCGCCCGGGACAAACCAAACATCTGGCTTACTCCTTCATCTGTGGGAAGCTTTCACTTTTAAGCCACATATGCCACTTGCCTTCAAGCTTGATAACCATTTCTCTACAACTATGCGGATTCTATCTTATTTTTCAAATTTCTTCCTTCACACATTAAATCATAACTCTTGAGAATAGCACCAGAAGTACAGCACACACCCATTGTCTCACTCCCAGGGAGGTTACAGTGCCGCAGTGGGACCAGTTCCAAAGAAATTCCATGCCCATGTTTTACTGTATCCTACTCCATACTATCAGCAGGATCAATATGAGAAAGCACAATGTGGGGTTTTCCACTTAATGACGTCACAAGGTGACTGGCTCATTCATTTTTGTCCCACGTGTCTCCAGAAACTTATGTGTTGAAAGCCTCAGTCTTGTCTGAGGCATTCAACGGAAGCCTTCCTTCCAATATTTTGGGTGCTTCTGCCCCGTTAAGGTCCTCGACACCTCTCCACTTTCTCCCACTGTTGCGCTGCAGGAATCTCGCTGGGAGCCCACTGTACATATGTAATGAACCCTAACCCAGGAAAATAGGTCTTGGCTGTAATGGATTCAGTGTGGCAGGTGGAAGTCCTGCCCAACTCAAACTCTGCCCTGAAGAGGAGAATCTCTCCCACACTTATTATTTTAAAGAACTGGGAATGGTAGCATGGGGGTTTTGTTAATAGACTAATGATCCAGAGATATGAGTTGAAATCCCAGCATGGCAGCTGTGGAATTTAAATTCAGTTAATTAAATTAATCTAGAATAAAAAGCTAGTATCAGTAATGGTGACCACAAAACTAGTAGATTGTTGTAAAAACCCATCTGGCTCACTAATGTCCTTTAGAGAAGGAACTCTGCTGTCCTTACCCGGTCTGGCCTATATGTGACTCCAGACCCAAGAGCAATGTGGTTGAACTGATGTCTGAAATGGCCGAGCAAGCTATTCAGTTATTTAAGAGCATTTAGGGATGGGCAATAAATTCTGGCTTGACAGAGACGGTGGCATCTCAAGAACAAATAATTTGCAAACATTTAAAAACAGAAAGAAACAAGATTTGCATTGCTCAATAAAAGGGTACGGAGTAAATCAAACTTTTATGATTTATGATTGAACATTCAAGGAAAAGGATAATTTAAGAGTTAAGAGCAGTTTCTATAACTTTAGAAATGACAGATGTAACGCTATTAGGGTTTTATAATTGAAAGTGTGAGAAGGATTACCTTTTCTGGGGATAGAATGAGGATGAGCATAAGCAGGAAAGGTAGATTAGCATTATGGGGTACTGAACAAATAAGACAATTTGGAGTGATACCATCAGAGTTAGGGGTCTTATTGGAGGATCAGACAAACATGACAAGAATAAATTGTAACACCAGTCCCTACGGTAGTACAGAATAGTCCAGTTTAGGGAATTATTATTATAAAATAATCTGGATTGTAGAGAAGAATTGTTAGTTAACAAAGTAATTTTTATCTTTTGGAGAGCAAGCAACTCATCCATTTGGATGGAAGATTGGTGGAAATGATGATTTATAGATGTTTCGAGAGATAGCTTTGGTAAACAATTACTGCTGGAGAGGCAATAAAACAAGAGTTTGTGTCTGGAACTTTGTGATCAGAACTTTGTGTTCACACTTAGTATTACTTAGTAATCTCGAATTGGACTGTACAGTCACCTGAGAACTCACTTTTAGAGTGGAAGCAAGTCTTCCTCGATTTGGAGGGACTGTCTATGATGATGATGATGACTTAGTCACAAAAGTATTAAGATACCTATAATATCCAGATATTATAACGAGTTAAACAGAGACTTCTCTATTTCTTAAACTAACATTTTTTCATTTTAGCAAAAGTTTTGTCAAAAAAGATTTGAGTTAACTCTGTTGAAATATAGCAACTGGTGTTATCAAGGATGGTGTTCGGTCCATAATTTATGAAAATCATTTTCCTCTTAACTCAAATTGTTTAATTTTGATGATTTCTCTCAGCGCTGACAAAATCATAGAACCAGAGAATGAAACAGCACAGAAGAAGGCCAATCGGCCTATTGTGCCTGTGCCAGCTCTTTGGAACAGTTATCCAATTCATCCCACTCCCCTGCTCTTTCCATATAATCCTGTAATTTTTTTACCCTGCAAATATTTATCCATTCTCTATTGAATGTTGCTATTAAATCTGCTTCCGCCGTGCTTTCAGGCAGTGCATTGTGGATCACAACAACATTCTGTGTAAAAAAATGTTTCTCATGTCGCCTTTGGTTCTTTTGCCAATCACTTTAACTCTGTGTCCTCTGGTTACTGATCCTTCTGCCACTGGAAACAGTTTCTCCGAGTTTACTCTATCAAAACCATTCATGATTTTGAACATCTCAATCAAATCTCCTCTCAACCTTCTCTGCTCTAAGGAGAACAACCTCAGTTTCTTCAGTCTTTCCACGTAACTGTATTCCCTTATCCCTGACACCATTCTCGTAAATCTCTTCTGCATCCTCTCTAAGACCTTGACATTCTTCCTAAAGTGTGATGCCCAGAATTGAACACAATGTTCCAGTTGTGGCCTATTCCTAAGACACTAAGAACATCCCAATCGTGGATAATTTAGGGGCAATATAGCAGGATGAATTTAATACAATCACTATCACGAAATAAGTCGTGCTCGGTAAAATAATGGGGCTAAAGACTGACAAGTCCACTGGTCCTGATGGCTTGCATCCGAGGGTCTTAAAAGAAGTGGCTGCAGAGATAATGGTTGACTTGGTTGTGATCTATCAAAATTCATTGGATTCTGAGGTGGTTCCAGATGATTGGAAAACCACAAATGTAACACCCCTGTTTAAAAAATGAGGCAGACAAAAAGCAAGAATCTATAGACCAGTTAGCCTAACATCGGTCGTTGGGATAATGCTGGAATCCATCATTAATGAAGCAGAAGCGGGGCATTTTGAAAAGCATCATTCAATTAACCAGAGTCAGCATGGTTTTATGAAAGGGAAATCATGGAGTAGAAATTCCGACATCCAGGGCCCGTACGAAATTTCTAAGCACCTGGGAACATAAGAACATAAGAATTAGAAACAGGAGTAGGCCATCTAGCCCCTCGAGCCTGCTCCGCCATTCAACAAGATCATGGCTGATCTGGCCGTGGACTCAGCTCCACTTACCCGCCCACTCCCCATAACCCTTAATTCCCTTATTAGTTAAAAATCTATCTATCTGTGATTTGAATACATTCAATGAGCTAGCCTCAACTGCTTCCTTGGGCAGAGAATTCCACAGATTCACAACCCTCTGGGAGAAGAAATTCCTTCTCAACTCGGTTTTAAATTGGCTCCCCCGTATTTTGAGGCTGTGCCCCCTAGTTCTAGTCTCCCCGACCAGTGGAAACAACCTCTCTGCCTCTATCTTGTCGATCCCTTTCATTATTTTAAACGTTTCTACATTATCACCCCTCATCCTTCTGAACTCCAACGAGTAAAGATCCAGTCTACTCAATCTATCATCATAAATTAACCCCCTCATCTCCGGAATCAGCCGAGTGAATCATCTCTGTACCCCCTCCAAAACTAGTATATCCTTCCTTAAGTAAGGTGACCAAAACTGCACGCAGTACTCCAGGTGCGGTCTCACCAATACCCTGTACAGTTGCAGCAGGACCTCCCTGCTTTTGTACTCCATCCCTCTCGCAATGAAGGCCAACATTCCATTTGCCTTCCTGATTACCTGCTGCACCTGCAAACTAACTTTTTGGGATTCATGCACAAGGACCCCCAGGTCCCTCTGCACTGCAGCATGTTGTAATTTCTCCCCATTCAAATAATATTCCCTTTTACTGTTTTTTTTCCCAAGGTGGGTGACCTCATATTTTCCGACATTGTATTCCATCTGCCAAACCTTAGCCCATTCGCTTAACCTATCCAAATCTCTTTGCAGCCTCTCTGTGTCCTCTACACAACTCGCTTTCCCACTAATCTTTGTGTCATCTGCAAATTTTGTTACACTACACTCTGTCCCCTCTTCCAGTTCATCTATGTATATTGTAAACAGTTGCGGTCCCAGCACCGATCCCTGTGGCACACCACTAACCATCGATTTCCAACCCGAAAAGGACCTATTTATCCCGACTCTCTGCTTTCTGTTACCCAGCCAATTCTCTATCCACGCTAATACATTTCCTTTGACTCCGCGTACCTTTATCTTCTGCAGTAACCTTTTGTGTGGCACCTTATCGAATGCCTTTTGGAAATCTATATACACCACATCCATCGGTACACCTCTATCCACCATGCTCGTTATATCCTCAAAGAATTCCAGTAAATTAGTTAAACATGATTTCCCCTTCATGAATCCATGTTGCGTCTGCTTGATTGCACTATTCCTATCTAAATGTCCCGCTATTTCTTCCTTAATGATAGCTTCAAGCATTTTCCTCACTACAGATGTTAAACTAACCGGCCTATAGTTACCTGCCTTTTGTCTGCCCCTTTTTTAAACAGAGGTGTTACATTAGCTGCTTTCCAATCCGCTGGTGCCTCCCCAGAGTCCAGAGAATTTTGGTAGATTATAACGAATGCATCTGCTATAACTTCCGCCATCTCTTTTAATACCCTGGGGTGCATTTCATCAGGACCAGGGGACTTGTCTACCTTGAGTCCCATTAGTCTGTCCAGCAATACCTCCCTAGTGATAGTGATTATCTCGAGGTCCTCCCTTCCCACATTCCCGTGACCAGCAATTTTTGGCATGGTTTTTGTGCCTTCCACTGTGAAGACCGAAGCAAAATAATTGTTTTAGGTCTCAGCCATTTCCACATTTCCCATTATTAAATCCCCCTTCTCATCTTCTAAGGGACCAACATTTACTTTAGTCACTCTTTTCCGTTTTATATATCGGTAAAAGCTTTTACTATCCGTTTTTATGTTTTGCGCAAGTTTACTTTCGTAATCTATCTTTCCTTACTTTGTTGCTTTCTTAGTCATTCTTTGCTGTCATTTAAGATGTTCCCAATCTTCTAGTTTCCCACTAACCTTGGCCATCTTATACGCATTGGTTTTTAATTTGATACTCTCCTTTATTTCCTTGGTTATCCACAGCTGGTTATCCCTTCTCTTACCGCCCTTCTTTATCACTGGAATATATTTTTGTTGAGCACTATGAAAGAGCTCCTTCAAAGTCCTCCACTGTTCCTCAATTGTGCCACCGTTTAGTCTGTGTTTCCAGTCTACTTTAGCCAATTCTTCCCTCATCCCACTGTAGTCCCCTTTGTTTAAGAGCATAGTACGCTCGTTTGAGACACTACTTCCTCACCCTCAATCTGTATTACAAATTCAACCATACTGTGGTCACTCATTCCGAGAGGATCTTTTACTAGGAGATCGTTTATTATTCCTGTCTCATTACACAGGACCAGATTTAAGATAGCTTGCTTCCTTGTAGGTTCTGTAACATACTGTTCTAAGAAACAATCCCGTATGCATTCTATGAATTCCTCCTCAAGGCTACCCAGTGTGATTTGATTTGACCAATCGATATGTAGGTTAAAACCCCCATGATTACTGCCGTTCCTTTTTCACATGCCTCCATTATTCCCTTGATTATTATCCGCCCCACCGTGAAGTTATTATTTGGGGGCCTATAAACTACGCCCACCAGTGACTTTTTCCCCTTACTATCTCTAATCTCCACCCACAATGATTCAACATTTTGTTCATTAGAGCCAATATCGTCTCTCACAACTGCCCTGATAACATCCGAAGGCATCGGAAAGGCTGGTTTTCGCAGCACAATGCACATGCGCTGAAAACAGGCTTTTCCGATCTGTCACGTAGTCAGATCGGGAGCAAGGACGACAGATTGGGAGCGAGGACATTTGTATCGGCAAGATTGCGCGATTTAAGTATATCTTGCCCGGCAAATGTCCTCAAAAATCTTGCGCCTGAAAAAGCTGGCACATAGCTTACCTTTCCAGGTGCAAGTGTTTTAAAAGACATATAAACAAAGTAAAATTAAATAAAATAAACACAAAGTATTGTTAAAAACTAAAGTAAGTTCATTTTTAACTCGAATTACAACTTTAAAAAAAATTGGAAATATATTGTTTTTTGATAAGGCATTTATTAACTTTAATTTCAATTAACTTTATTTATGTGAGCTCTGTTTTTTATTTTTTATTAGTCTGTTTGGTTTTTTTTCCCCATTAATAGCACTGAGAACTCATAGATACACAAGTCTCAGTGCTATTAATGGGAACCGGTGAACCACCTACCTGTTTAGCTGAGCATTCACACGTTACTGCATCTTCTGTGTCGGAACCCTCTGGGCGGGAGCATGCTTCACAGCGTGGGAGGAGAAGGCTTCCCCATCGGAACTCACGCCGCATCCTAGACCACCAGGTTAATTCGTATATTAATGACTTGGATGAAGGGACTGAGTGTAATGTTGCCAAGTTTGCTGATGATGCAAAGATGGTTGGAAAGCAAATTGCAAGGAGGACACAAAAAATCTGCAAAGGGAAAAAGACAGGCTAAGTGAGTGGACAAAAATTTGGCAGATGGAGTATAATGCGGAAATATATGAGGTTATCCACTTTGGCAGAAAAAATAGAACAGCAAATTATAATTTAAATGGAAAAAAATTGCAAAGTGCTGCAGTACTGAGGGTCCTGGGGGTCCTTGTGCATGAAACACAAAAAGTGAGTATGCAGTTACAGCAATTAATCAGGCAGGCAAATGGAATGTTGGCCTTTATTGCAAGGTGGATAGAGTATAAAAGCAGAGAAGTCCTGCTACAACTGTACAGGGTATCGGTGAGGCCACACCTGGTGTACTGCGTACAGTTTTGGTCTCCGTGTTTAAGGAAGGATATACTTGCATTGGAGGCTGTTCAGAGAAGGTTCACTAGGTTGATTCCGGAGATGAGGGGGTTGACTTATGCAGATAGGTTGAGTAGGTTGGGCCTATACTCATTGCAGTTCAGAAGAATGAGAGGTGATCTTATCGAAACAAATAAGATAATGTGGGGGCTAGAGAAGGTGGATGCAGAGAAGATATTTCCACTCATAGGGGAAACTAAAACTAGGGGACATAGTATCAGAATAAGGGGCCGCCCATGTAAAATTCAGATGAAGAGGAATTTCTTCTCTCAGAGGGTTGTAATCTATGGAATTCTCTGTCCCAGAGAGCTGTGGAGGCTGGGTCGTTGAATATATTAAGGCGGATATAGACAGATTTTGAGCGATAAGGGAACAAAGCTTATGGGGAGCAGGCAGGGAAGTGGAGCTGAGTCCATGATCAAATCAGCCATGATCTTATTAAATGGCAGAGAAGTTCGAGGGGCCAGGTGGCCTACTCCTGCTGCTATTTCTTATGTTCTTATGTTCTTATGTTCTTATGTCTATGGATCTATCTGCAATCATTTTGGCTGTTATTTTATTTATGGGGCAGAAATTGATCAAGGCCTCCACCCACCCAAGTGCCGCCCAAAGTGCTGCCGATGGCCGCCGAGGTACCATATGTACTTTGGCCGGGATATTCATCGCCGAGCTCCCTTGAAGTTCGCCGGACGGCAAATGGACAATGTACACCGCCAATCTGGGAGGTAAGGGGCGGGAGGTCTCATTGTCAGCGACAGTGGCGCTTGCTGCCCACGTGCCACCGAGGATGGAGTCAGGCCCACGGAGGGTCGAACAGCTGTAAAACAAACCATCAGGAACAAATAAAAAACTATCAGAAGCCCTTCAGGAGACCGCATCCAGTTAAATCGCCGTGGAAAAAAAATATTTAAAAATCTTCAGTACCCTTTTTTTCAGGGTTTTCATGCTGACCATCGGGAACAGACCAGCCTCCAGCGAGCTATCCATCCCTGTTCTGGCGTCGACTCCCGCCATCATGAATATTGGAGCTCGGCCGGCGTGAGATCAGTTACGCCACTCGGCCGTCTTCTGACGTCAGTGGGTGATTCCCGACAGCTCTCCCCTCTCGCCCGCACCAGGCCACGTCAAAAGTGGCACCGGGCGGATGTTGCAGAGGAAGGTCAGCGGCAGTGGGCGACAGTCGGCGGCAGTGGCTGGTAAGCTGATCAATTTCAGCTACTATGTCTTTTTGTCTTAACGTGATAGTCTTTTCACCATCTCTTATAAGAGCTGATAGTTTTTCAGTCTTTTCTCATAATTTATTGTTCTGACATGAAGAATCATCCTCAGCCAAGGTTTGATTTGAATTGTTACATTTTTACATGTGTAGAAGGAATCCCTGTTACTGGGAATTTACGAGAGCTCTGTACTGATGTGCTACAGTGGGTTTGACTTTTGGGTGGTAGTTGTCAGTAGCTCGTTGTTAAAACTTTGATTTGTCGTTTATTGAATTTACTGTATGAAAACGTATCTGTTTATATTATTATTTGGCCTGTTCAAAATGTAAGAAAACATTTTTTGAGGATGGATAGAGCACAAACGAAGAAGTTATAGATTCGAATATTGATCAATCATCTTTTCGATGGGGTTTGAAGTGATTTTAGTCCATATGGTTCAGACTTAAAAGAGCACTGGAGGGTTATTTGTTCTGAAGAGTGACATGAACATGTCCCTGGGTTTAATCTGTTCAGGGCTAGTTGGGAGAGATTATTGATTTCCCAGAATTGTTTTGGGATTCAAGCCCTTTTTTTGAGTGGGTGGGACCTATGGTTTATTAAAGGAAATGAACTATTTCACATGGTACTCTTGATTTTTATCTGATCTGTTCCCACATTACAACAGTGACTACACTGCAAATGTACTTTATTGGCTGTAAAGCGCATTGAGACATCCGGTGGTCATGAATGCACTATATAAAAGCAAGTCTTTCTTTCTTTTAATCTGCATATTTAATTATTTTAAATTGTTAGTCCTTGGAGCTCAAGAGGAATTAAAGTGGAATATTCAGAATAGCAACGACCATCGTAGCTTTAATAAAATAGAAAAAGACAAAAACATCGTGGGCTAGCAATTCAATGATGCTGCACTTCTTTTACAGCTGTAAAATAAGATCAAAAGCGTCCAATAAGACGGACGGCCTGCACATTCTGAACTAAAAGTGCGCTGCCTGCCATACTGGTGTAGGCGTCCAGGGCCCGCGCCTGAAACAGACAGTTGACCCTTTGCATATCCAAAGGAGGGCCCTAATGTTTGTTGGACACATTCTTTGCCAAATTGTTTTTTCCCAAATGCAGCCAGCAGTGGCAGCGTTCATTAAACATAGTCTACAAGCAGCCTAACCAGCGATCTTTAAAGGGACTGCTGCTGGCCATCACCAGAATGTTAAGTTTTGTAAAATATATTTATCTGAATATGAAGTCAGGAGGAACAGGAGTGCTCCTCCGGGCTCCACTGCAGGTCTATAGACCATTGCAGGCTACCGCTTGACACCCGCCTCCTGATGGCCCCCTCGCTGCACCGATCATTGTTGTCTGCTCTCTTTGTCAACAACCCACGTCCCCTGTTCACCTCCCCCCACCCCAATCGCTTAGCCCCTCTCCTAGAACACACCTGTGGGCTATTGCTGGCAATGGAGCAGCCTAAAATTGCAATCCTCTTTGCCGGCGAGCTGCATGGGCATGCCCAGAAAGTTTAGCAGCTCTCTGGACTCATATAAGTGAGGCCGGGGACACAATATTGGGTGGTCTACATATTGCAGCATTTCCCTGCACTCAATTTCAACCAGCAGACCAGAGCAAACCAATTCCTAGGCCTGGAAGAGTGTGAAGTTGTAGGCTGTGCATGGGAGAAAACCAACTGCAAAATGGCAGATATTTCTTGTCCATGAATATAAGAGAACTGCAGGCAACTTTTCCCTTAACATATTTTAATACTTCAGCTGGTTGCCATATACTATATTGAAAGAGCAGCTAGTGCCTCACTTGCATCCTATTCACCATGACTTAGAAATGGTTATGAGTCTATCTATCGACATCAGTGGTCGTCATATAACTAGCTGCCTCATAACTTACGAGCTTATGTGACCTCTGTTTTGCATTATAGTATTCTTAGCAGACCAGAACTAGTTTGCCTTGAGGCCTGCTTCATCACATTTAAAACACCTTCGCTCATTGTCTTCAGATCTCTGACATCTGTTTGCCTGTCCTATTCCAGCCTCGCCTGGGACAAACCAAACATGTAGCTCACTCCATCATCCGTGGGAAGCTTTCACTTTGAAGCCACATATGCAACTTGCGTTCAAGACTGATAACCATTTCTCTGCAAGTATTTCTTACTTTTCAAAATTTCTTCTTTCACACTTTAAATCATGTCTTGAGACAAGCACCAGAAGTACAGCACACACCCATTGTCTCACTCCCAGGGAGATTACAGTGGTGCAGTGGGACCAGTTCCAAAGAAATTCCATGCCCATGTTTTACCGTATCCTACTCCATACTATCAGCAGGATCAATATGAGAAAGCACCAAGTGGGGTTTTCCACTTCATGACGTCACAAGGTGACTGGATCATTCATTTTTGTCCCACGTCCCCAGAAACTTATGTGCTGAAATCCTCAGTCTTGTCCGAGGCCTTCAATGTAAGACTTCCTTCCAATATTTTGGGTGCGTCCGCCCCGTTAAGGTACCTCGACACCTCTCCATCGTCTCCCACTGTTGCGTTGCAGGAATCTCGCTGGGAGCCCACTGTACATATGTAATGAACCCCGACCAAGGAAAATAGGTCTTGGCTGTAATGGATTCAGTGTGGCAGGTGGAAGTCCTGCCCAACTCAAACTCTGCCCTGAAGAGGAGAATCTCTCCCACACTTATTATTTTAAACAACTGGGAATGGTAGCATGGGGGTTTTAATAATGGACTAATAATCCAGAAGTTTGGACTAATGATCCAGAGATATAAGATCAAATACCACCATTGCAGCTGTAGAATTTGAATTCAGTTAATTAAATTAATCTAGATTAAAAAGCTAGTATCAGTAATGGTGACCACAAAACTAGTAGATTGTTGTAAAAACCAATCTGGCTCACTAATGTCCTTTAGAGAAGGAACTCTGCTGTCCTTACCCGGTCTGGCCTATATGTGACTCCAGACCCAAGAGCAATGTGGTTGACTCTTAATTGCCTTTTGAAACAGCCGAGCAAGCTACTCAGTTATTCAAGGGCATTTAGGAATGGGCAATAAATCCTGGCCTTGCCAGCGACGCCCACATCCCAAGAACAAATCATTTGAAAACATTGAAAGAACAGAAAGAAACAAGATTTGCCTTGCTCAATCAAAGGGCACGGAGTAAATCAAACTTTTATGATTTATGATTGAACATTCAAGGAAAGGGTTAATTTAAGAGTTAAGAACAGTTTCTATAACTTTAGAAATGACAGATGTAAGCTTATTAGGGTTTTATAATTGAAAGTGTGAGAAGGATTACCTTTTCTGGGGATAGAATGAAGATGAGCATAAGCAGGAAAGGTAGATTAGCATTATGGGATACTGAACAAATATCACAGGATAAGACAATTTGGAGTGATACCATCAGAGTTAGGGGTCTTATTGGAGGTTCCGACAAACATGACAAGAATAAATTGTAACACCAGTCCCTATGGTAGTACAGAATAGTCCAATTTAGGGAATTATTATTATAAAATAATCTGGATTGTAGAGAAAAATTGTTAGTCAACAAAGTAATTTTTATCTTTAGGAGAGCAAGCAACTCATCCATTTGGATGGAAGATTGGTGGAAATGATGATTTATAGATGTTTCGAGAGATAGCTTTGGCAAGCAATTACTGCTGGAGAGGCAATAAAACAAGTGTTTGTGTCTAGAACTTTGTGATCAGAACTTTCTGTTCACACTTAGTATTACTTAGTAATCTCGTATTGGACTGTACAGTCACCTGAGAACTCACTTTTAGAGTGGAAGCAAGTCTTCCTCGATTTGGAGGGACTGTCTATGATGATGATGATGACTTAGTCACCAAAATATTAAGATACCTATAATATCCAGATATTATAACGAGTTAAACACAGATTATATATTTCTTAAACAGATTTTTTAATTTTAGCAAAAGGTTTGTCAAAAAAAATTTGAGTTAACTCTGTTTAAATATAGCAACTGGTGTTATCAAGGATGGTGTTCTGTTCATAATTTATGAAAATCATTTTCCTCTTAACTCAAATTGTTTAATTTTGATGATTTCTCTTGGCGCTGACAAAATCATAGAATCATAGAATGAAACAGCACAGAAGGAGGCCATTCGGCCTATTGTGCCTGTGCCAGCTCTTTGGAACAGTTAGCCAATTCATCCCACTCCCCTGCTCTTTCCACATAACCCTGTAATTTTTTACCCTTGAAATATTTATCCAATTCTCTATTGAATGTTGCTATTAAATCTGCTTCCGCCGTGCTTTCAGGCAGTGCATTGTGGATCACAACAACATGCTGTGTAAAAAAATGTTTCTCATGTTGCCTCTGGTTCTTTTGCCAATCACTTTAAATCTGTGTCCTCTGGTTACTGATCCTTCAGCCACTGGAAACAGTTTCTCCGAGTTTACTCTATCAAAACCATTCATGATTTTGAACATCTCCATCAAATCTCCTCTCAACCTTCTCTGCTCTAAGGAGAACAACCTCAGTTTCTTCAGCCTCTCCACGTAACTGTATTCCCTTATCACTGATACCATTCTCGTAAATCTCTTCTGCATCCTCTCGAAGACCTTGACATTCTTCCTAAAGAGTGATGCCCAGAATTGAACACAATGCTCCAGTTGAGGCCTATTCCTTAGACACTAAGAACATCCCTATAGTGGATAATTAAGGGGCTATATAGAGGGAGGAACTTAATACAATCACTATCACTAAAGAAGTAATACTCGGTAAAATAATGGGGCTAAAGACTGACAAGTCCACTGGTCCTGATGGCTTGCATCCTAGGGTCTTAAAAGAAGTGGCTGCAGAGATAATGGTCGCATTGGTTGTGATCTATAAAAATTCACTGGATTCTGGGTTGGTTCCAGAGGATTAGAAAACCACAAAAGTAACACTCCTAATTAAAAAAGGAGGCAGACAAAAAGCAAGAAACTGTAGACCAGTTAGCCTAACAGCTGTCGTTGGGATAATGCTAGAGTCCATTATTAAGGAAGCAGAAGCGGGGCATTTAGAAAAGCATAATTCAATTAACCAAAGTCAGCGTGGTTTTATGAAAGGGAAGTCATGGAGTAGAAATTCCGACATCCAGGGCCCATACGAAGTTTCTACAGACCCAGGAAGGCATCGGAAAGGCTGGTTTTCGCTGCACAATGCAGGTGCGCTGAAAACAGGCTTTTCCAATCTGTCAAGTTGGAGCTTCACAGATCATAGTCAGATCGGGAGCAAGGATGACAGATCGGGAGCGAGAACATTTGTATGAGCGAGATTGAGGGATTTACGCATATCTTGCCCGGCAAATGTTCTCAAAAATCTTGCACCTGAAAAAGCTGGGACATAGCCTACCTTTACAGGTGCTTCAAAACGCATATAAACAAATTAAAATTAAACAAAATAAGCACAAAGTATTGTAACAGCTCTGCCCAGTAAGGTAAGTTCATTTTTAACCCGAATTACAAAACTTAAAAAACATTGGAAATATATCATTTTTTGATAAGGCATTTAGTAACTTTAATTTCAATTAACTTTATGTGAGCTCTGTTTTTTATTTTTTATTTGCGTGTGTTTGGTTTTTTTCCCCCACTAATAGCATTGAGAACTCGTAGATACGCAAGTTTCAGTGCTATTAATGGGAACCGGTGAACTACCTACCTGTTTGGCTGAGCATTCACACGTGACTGCATCTTCTGTGTCGGAACCCTCTGGGTGGGAGCGCACTTCGCAGCGTGGGAGGAGAAGGCCTCCCCATCGGAACTCACGGCGTCTCCTAGACCACCAGGTTAATTCGTAAAAAATCTCCATCGAGGAGGCAATGGCCCACGGGAAGACCCCCAGAGGAATTTCTGCCCCCATGTTTGACAAATTTGCTGAAGTTCTTTGAGGATGTAATGAGCAGGGTGGATAAAGGGGATCCAGTGGATGTGGTGTATTTCGATTTCCAGAAGACATTCGATAAGGTGCCACATAATAGGCTACTGCACAAGATAAAAGTTCATGGGGTTGAGGGTAATATATTGGCATGGATAGAGGATTGGCTAACTACCAGAAAACGGAGAGTCAGGATAAATCGGTCATTTTCTGGTTTGCAAACAGTAACTAATGGGATGCCGCAGGGATCGGTGCTGGGGCCTCAACTATTTACAATCTATATTAATGACTTGGATGGAGGGACCGAGTGCAATGTTGCCAAGTTTGCTGATGATGCAAAGATGGGTTGGAAAGCAAATTGCAAGGAGAACACAAAAAATCTGCAAAGGGAAAGAGACAGGCTAAGTGAGTGGGCAAAAATTTGGCAGATTGAGTATAATGCGGGAATGTATGAGGTTATCCACTTTGGCAGAAAAAAATAGAACAGCAAATTATAATTTAAATGGAGAAAAATTGCAAAGTGCTGCAGTACTGAGGGTCCTGGAGGTCCATGTGCATGAAATACAAAAAGTGAGTATGCAGGGACAGCAAGTAATCAGTCAGGCAAATGGAATGTTGGCCTTTATTTCAAGGTGGATAGAGTATAAAAGCAGAAAAGTCCTTCTGCAACTGTACATGGTATTGGTGAGGCCACACCTGGATTACTGTTTGCAGTTTTGGTCTCCGTATTTAAGGAAGGATATACTTGCATTGGAGGCTGTTCAAAGGAGGTTCACTCAGATGATTCCGGAGATGAGGGGGTTGACTTATGAAGATAGGTTGAGTAGGTTGGGCCTATACTCATTGGAGTTCAGAAGAATGAGAGGTGATTTTATTGAAACATATAAGATAATGAGGGGGCTAGAGAAGGTAGATGCAGAGAGGATATTTCCACTCATAGGGGAAACTAAAACCAGGGGACATAGTCTCAGAATAAGGGGCTGCCCATCTAAAACTCAGATGAAGAGGAATTTCTTCTCTCAGAGGGTTATAAATCGATGGAATTCTCTGCCCCAGAGAGCTGCGGAGACTGGGTCGTTGAAAATATTTAAGGCAGAGATAGACAGATTTTAGAACGATAAGGGAACAAAGCTTATGGGGAGCAGGCAGGGAAGTGGAGCTGAGTCCTTGATCAGATCAGCCATGATCTTATTAAATGGCAGAGAAGTTCGAGGGGCCAGGTGGCCTACTCCTGCTGCTATTTCTTATGTTCTTATGTTCTTATGTATATGGATCAATCTGCAATAATTTGGGCTGTTTATTTATCTATGGGGCCGCAATTGATCAAGGCCTCCGCCCAACCAAGTGCCGCCCAAAGTGGCCGCCGAGGTACCAGAATGGTACTTTGGGCGGGATATTCATCGCCGAGGTCCCGTGAAGTTCGCCGGACGGCAAATGGACAATGTACACCGCCAATCAGGGAGGTAGGGGGCGGGAGGTCTCATTCTCAGCGACAGTGGCGCTTGCTGCCCACGTGCCACCGAGGATGGAGTCAGGCCCACGGAGGGTCGAACAGCAGAAAAAAAAACATCCGGAAAAAATAAAAAACTATCAGAAGACCTTCAGGGGACCCCATCCAGTTAAGTCGCTGTGGAAAAAAAAATAATAAAATCTTCAATACCCTTTTTTTCAGGGTCTTCATACTTACTGTCGGGGCAGACCAGCTTCCAGCCAGCAGTCCACCCCCGTTCTGGCATTGACTCCCGCCATCATGAATATGGGAACTCAGTGAGTGGGACGTCAGTTGCAACTCTCGGCTGTCCGCTGACGTCAATGGGTGATTCCCGGCGGCTCTCCCCTCTCGCCCGCTGCAGGCCACGTCGAAAGTGGCACTGAGCGGATGTTGCAGGGGAATGTCGGCGGCAGTGGGCGGCAGTGACCAGTAAGTTGATCAATTTCAGCCCCTATGTCTTTTCGTCTCAACGTGATAGTCTTTTCACCATCTCTTATAAGGGTTGATATTTTTTCAGTCTTTTCTCATAATTCAGTCTTCTGACATGTGGAATCATCCTCATCCAAGATTTGAGTTGAACTGTTACATTTTTACATGTGTAGAAGGAATGCCTGGTACTGGGGATTTACGAGAGCTCTGTACTGATGTGCCACGGTGGGTTTGACTTTTGGGTGGTAGTTGTCAGTAGCTCGTTGTTAAAACTTTGATTTGTTGTTTATTGGATTTACTGTATGAAAACGTATTTGTTTTTACTATTATGTGGCCTGTTCAAAATGTAAGAAAGCATTTTTTGAGGATGGATAGAGCACAAACGAAGAAGTTATAGATTCCAATATTGATCAATCATCTTTTCGATGGAGTTTGAAGTGATTTTAGTCCATATGGTTCAGACTTAAAAAAGCACTGGAGGGTTATTTGTTCTGAAGAGTAACATGAACATGTCCCTGGGTTTAATCTGTTCAGGGCTAGTTGGGAGAGATTATTGATTTCCCAGAATTGCTTAGGGATTCAATCCCTTTTTTTGAGTGGGTGGGACCAATGGTTTCTTAAAGGAAATGAACTATTTCACATGGTACTCTTGATTTTTATCTGATCTGTTCCCACATTACAACAGTGACTACACTGCAAATGTACTTCATTAGCTGTAAAGCCCATTGAGTCATCCGGTGGTCATGAACGGCACTATATAAATGCAAGTCTTTCTTTCTTTTAATCTGCATATTTAATTCTTGTAAATTGTTAGTCCTTGGAGCTCAAGTGGAATTAAAATGGAATATTCAGAATAGCAACGACCATAGTAGCTTTAATAAAATAGAAAAAGACAAAAAAACATCGTGGGCTAGGAATTCAATGATGCTGCACCCCTTTTACAGCTGTAAAATAGGATCAAAAGCGTCGAATATAGCAGACGGCCCACACATTCTGAGCTAAAAGTCCGCTGCCTGCCATACTGGTGTAGGCGTCCAGGGCCTGCACCTGAAACAGGCAGTTGACCCTTTGCATATCTAAAGGAGGGTCCTAATGCTTGTTGGACACATTCTTTGCCAAATTGTTTTTTCCCAACACAGCCAGCAGTGGCAGGGTTCACGAAAACATAGTCTACAAGGAGCCTAACCAGCGATCTTTAAAGGGGCTGCTGCTGGCCATCACCAAAATGCTAAGTTTTGTAAAATATATTGATCTGAATATGAAGTCGGGAGGAACAGGAGTGCTCCTCCAAGCTCAATTATAGCTTTATAGACCATTGCAGGTTACCGCTTGACACCCGCCTCCTGATGGCCCATTCGCTGTACCGATCATTGTTGTCTCCTCTCTTTGTCAACAACCCACCTCCCCCGTTCACCTCCCCCCACCCCAATCGCTTATCCCCTCTCCCAGAATATACCTGTGGGCTATTGCTGGCAATGCTGCAGCCCAAAATTGCAATTCTCTTTGCCGGTGAGGTGCATGGGCATGTCCAGAAAGTTTAGCAGCTCTCTGGACTCATGTAAGTGAGGCCCGAGACACAACATTGGGTGGGCATGTTGCAGCATTTCCCTGCACTCAATTTCAACCAGCAGACCAGAGCAAACCTATTATGCAGGCAACGTTTCCCTTTACATAATTTAACACTTCATCAGGTTGCCATATATTATATTGAAAGAGCAGCCAGTGCCTCACTTGCATCCTACTCACCGTGACTTAGAGATGGTTAGGAGTCTATCTATCTACATCAGTGGTCATCATATAACTAGCCGCCTCATAACTTACGAACTTATCTGACCTCTGTTTTGCATTGCAGGATTCTTAACAGACCAGCAATGGTTTGCCTTGAGGCCTGCTTCATCACATTTAAAGCACCTTCTCTCATTGTCTTCAGATCTCTGACTTCTGTTTGCCTGCCCTATTCCAGCCTCGCCAGGGACAAACCAAACATCTGGCTCACTCCTTCATCCGTGGGAAGTTTTCACCTTTAAGCCACATATGCCACTTGTCTTCAAGCTTGATAATCATTTCTCTACAAGTATGTGGAATCTTTCTTACTTTTTAAAATTTCTTCCTTCACACATTAAATCATAAGTCTTGAGAATAGCACCAGAAGTACAGCACACACCCATTGTCTCACTCCCAGGGAGGTTACAGTGGGGCAGTGGGACCAGTTCCAAAGAAATTCCATGCCCATGTTTTACAGTATGCTACTCCATACTATCAGCAGGATCAATATGAGAAAGCACCATGAGGGGTTTCCACTTAATGACGTCACAAGGTGACTGGCTCATTAATTTTTGTCCCACTTGTCCCCAGAAACAAAGAAACATAGAAACTTAGAAAATAGGTGCAGGAGTAGTCCATTTGGCCTTTGGAGCCTGCACCATCATTCAATAAGATCATGGCTGATCATTCCCTCAGTACCCCTTTCCTGTTTCTCTTCATACCCCTTGATCCCTTTAGCCGAAAGGGCCATATTTGACTCCCTCTTGAATATATCAAATGAACTGGCATCAACAACTCTCTGCGGCAGGGAATTCAACAGGTTAACAAATCTTTGAGTGAAGAAGTTTCTCCTCATCACAGTCCTAAATGGCCTACCTCTTATCCAAAGACTATGTCCCCTGGTTCTGGACTTCCCCAACATCGGGAACGTTCTTCCCACATCGAACCTGTCCAGTCCCGTCAGAATCTTATATGTTTCTATGAGGTCCCCTCTCATCCTTCTAAACTCCAAAGTATAAAGGCCTTGTTGATCCAGTCTCTCCTCATATGTCAGCCCAGCCATCCCAGGAATCAGTCTGGTGAACCTTCGCTGCACTCCCTCAATAGCAAGAATGTCTTTCCTCAGATTAGGAGATCAAAACTGAACACAATATTCTAGGCCCTGTACAACTGCAGTAAGACGTCCCTGCTCCGATACTCAAATCCCCTAGCTATGAAGGCCACATACCATTTGCCTTCTTCACCACCTGCTGTACCTGTATGCCAACTTTCAATGACTGATGAACCATGACACCCAGGTCTCGTTGCACCTCCCCTTTTCCTAAGCTCTCGCCATTCAGATAATATTCTGTCTTTGCGTTTTTGCCTCCAAAGTGGATAACCTCACATTTATCCACATTATACTGCATCTGCCATGCATTTGGCCACTCACCTAACCTGTCCAAGTCACCCTGCAGCCTCTTAGCGTATCCCTCACAGCTCACACCGCCACCCAGCTTAGTGTCATTTGCAAACTTGGAGATATTACACTAAATTCCTTCATCTAAATCATTAATGTATATTGTAAAGAGCTGGGGTCCCAGCACTGGGCCCTGTGGCACTCCACGAGTCACTGCCTGCCATTCTGAAAAGGACCCATTTATCCCGACTCTCTGCTTCTTGTCTGCCAACCAGTTCTCTATCCATGTCAGTATATTACCCCCAATACCATGTGCTTTGATTTTGCACACTAATCTCTTGTGTGGGATCTTGTCAAAAGCCTTTTGAAAGTCCAAATACACCACATCCACTGGTTCTCCCTTGTCCACTCTACTAGTTACATCCTCAAAAAATTTTAGCAGATTTGTCAAACATGATTTCCGCTTCATAAACTCATGCTGACTTGGACCGATCCTGTCACTGCTTTCCAAATGCACTGCTATTTCATCCTTAAGAATTGATTCTCACATTTTCCCCACTACTGATGTCAGGCTAACCGGTATATAATTACCCATTTTCTCTCTCCCTCCCTTTTTAAAAAGTGGTGTTACATTAGCTACCCTCCAGTCCATAGGAACTGATCCAGAGTTGATAGACTGTTGGAAAATGATCACCAATGCATCCATTATTTCTAGGGCCACTTTCTTAAGCACTCTGGGATGCAGACTATCAAGCCCCAGGGATTTATTGGCCTTCAATCCCATCAATTTCCCTAACACAATTTCCCGCCTAATAAGGATAGCCTTCAGTTTCTCCTTCTCACTAGACCCTCGGTCCCCATTACTTCCGGAAGGTTTTTTGTGTCTTCCTTCTTGAAGACAGAACCAAAGTATTTAAACCCTTAGCCCTCCTCTGCTGAATTCTAAATTTCTCCCAGTCCTCAGGTTTTCTGCTTTTTCTAGCCAATTTATATGCCTCTTCCTTGGATTTAACGCTATCCTTAATTTCCCTTGTTAGCCACGGTTGAGCCACCTTCTCTGTTTTATTTCTACTCCAGACAGGGATGTACAATTGCTGAAGTTCATCTATGTGATCTTTAAATGTTTGCCATTGCCGATCCACTGTCAGCCCTTTAGGTATAATTTGCCAGTCTATTCTAGCCAATTCACGCCTCAAACCATCGCTATTATCTTTCCTTAAGTTCAGGACCTTATTTTTTGAATTAACTGTGTCACTCTCCATCTTAATTAAGAATTCGACCATGTTATGGTCACTTTTCCCGAAGGGACCTCGCACAAGATTGCTAATTAATCATTTCTCATTACACATCACCCAGTCTAGGATGGCCAGCTCCCTAGTTGGTTCCTCAACATATTAGTCTAGAAAACCATCCCTAATACACTCCAGGAAATCCGCCTCCGCCACATTACTACCAGTTTGGTTAACCCAATCAATATGTAGATTAAAGTCACCTATGATAACTGCTGTACCTTTATTGCATGCATCCCTAATTTCTTGTTTGATGCTGTCCCCAACCTCACTATGACTGTTTGGTGGTCTGTACACAACTCCCACTAGCGTTTTCTGCCCCTTGGTATTCTGTAGCTCCACCCATACCGATTCCACATCATCCAAGCTAATGTCCTTTCTTACTATTGCATTAAGTTCCTCTTTAACCGGCAATGCTACCCCGCCTCCTTTTCCTTTCTGACTATCCTTCCTAAATGTTGAATGCCCTGGATGTTGAGTTCCCAGCCTTGGTCACCCTGGAGCCATGTCTCCGCGTTGCCAATTACATCAGACCCATTAACTGCTATCTGCGCAGTTAATTCATCCACCTAGTGAAGTTGGGAAGGGCATCAAACAGGAAATTAGGGGTGCATGCAATAAAGGTGCAGCAGTTATCATGGGTGACTTTAATATGCATATAGATTGGGCTAACCAAACTGGAAGCAATACGGTGGAGGAGGAGTTCCTGGAGTGCATAAGGGATGGTTTTCTAGACAAATATGTCGAGGAACCAACTAGGGGGGGAGGCCATCTTAGACTGGGTGTTGTGCAATGAGAGAGGATTAATTAGCAATCTCGTTGTGCGAGGCTCCTTGGGGAAGAGTGACCATAATATGGTGGAATTCTACATTAGGATGGAGAATGAAACACTTAATTCAGAGACCATGGTCCAGAACTTAAAGAAGGGTAACTTTGAAGATATGAGGCGTGAATTGGCTGGGATAGATTGGCGAATGATACTTAAGGGGTTGACTGTGGATGGGCAATGGCAGATATTTAGAGACCGCATGGATGAACTACAACAATTGTACATCCCTGTCTGACGTAAAAATAAAAAAGTGAACGTGGCTCAACCGTGGCTATCAAGGGAAATCAGGGATAATATTAAAGCCAGGGAAGTGGCATACAAATTGGCCAGAAATAGCAGCGAACCCGGGGACTGGGAGAAATTTAGAACTCAGCAGAGGAGGACAAAGGGTTTCTTTAGGGCAGGGAAAATAGAGTACGAGAGGAAGCTTGCAGGGAACATTAAGACGGACTGCAAATGCTTCTATAGATATGTAAAGAGAAAAAGGTTAGTAAAGACAAACGTAGGTCCCCTGCAGTCAGAATCAGGGGAAGTCATAACGGGGATCAAAGAAATGGCAGACCAATTGAACAAGTACTTTGGTTCGGTATTCACTAAGGAGGACACAAACAACCTTCCGGATATAAAAGGGGTCAGAGGGTCTAGTGAGAAGGAGGAACTGAGGGAAATCTTTATTAATTGGGAAATTGTGTTGGGGAAATTGATGGGATTGAAGGCAGATAAATCCCCAGGGCCTGATGGTCTGCATCCCAGACTACTTAAGGAGGTGGCCTTGGAAATAGCGGATGCATTGACAGTCATTTTCCAACATTCCATGGAATCTGGATCAATTCCTATGGAGTGGAGGTTAGCCAATGTAACCCCACTTTTTAAAAAAGGAGGGAGAGAGAAAACAGGGAATTATAGACCGGTCAGCCTGACATCGGTAGTGGGTAAAATGATGGAATCAATTATTAAGGATGTCATAGCAACGCATTTGGAAAGAGGTGACATGATAGGTCCAAGTCAGCATGGATTTGTGAAAGGGAAATCATGCTTGACAAATCTTCTGGAATTTTTTGAGGATGTTTCCAGTAGAGTGGACAAGGGAGAACCAGTTGATGTGATGTATTGGACTTTCAGAAGGCTTTCGACAAGGTCCCACACAAGAGATTAATGTGCAACGTTAAAGCACATGGGATTGGGGGTAGTGTGCTGATGTGGATTGAGAACTGGTTGGCAGACAGGAAGCAAAGAGTAAGAGTAAATGGGGACTTTTCAGAATGGCAGGCAGTGACTAGTGGGGTACCGCAAGGTTCTGTGCTGGGGCCCCAGCTGTTTACACTGTACATTAATGATTTAGACGAGGGGATTAAATGCAGTATCTCCAAATTTGGGGATGACACGAAGTTGGGTGGCAGTGTGAGCTGCGAGGAGGATGTTATGAGGCTGCAGAGTGACTTGGATAGATTAGGTGAGTGGGCAAATGCATGGCAGTTGAAGTATAATGTGGATAAATGTGAGGTTATCTACTTTGGTGGTAAAAACAGAGAGACAGGCTATTATCTGAATGGTGACAGCTTAGGAAAAGGGGAGGTGCAATGAGACCTGGGTGCCATGATACATTAGTCATTGAAGGTTGGCATGCAGGTACAGCAGGCGGTTAAGAAAGCAAATAGCATGTTGGCCTTCATAGCGAGGGGATTTGAGTACAGGGGCAGGGAGGTGTTACTACAGTTGTACACCTTGGTGAGGCCACACCTGGAGTATTGTGTACAGTTTTGGTCTCCTTACTTGAGGAAGGACATTCTTGCTATTGAGGGAGTGCAGCGAAGGTTCACCAGACTGATTCCCGGGATGGCGGGACTGACATATCAAGAAAGACTGGATCAACTGGGCTTGTATTCACTGGAGTTCAGAAGAATGAGAGAGGATCTCATAGAAATGTTTAAAATTCTGACCGGTTTCGACAAGTTAGATGCAGGAAGAATGTTCCCAATGTTGGGGAAGTCCAGAACTAGGGGTCACAGTCTAAGGATAAGGGGTAAGCCATTTAGGACCGAGATGAGGAGAAACTTCTTCACCCAGAAAGTGGTGAACCTGTGGAATTCTCTACCACAGAAAGTTGTTGAAGCCAATTCACTAAATGTATTCAAAAAGGAGTTAGATGTAGTCCTTACTACTAGGGGGATCAAGGGGTATGGCGAGAACGCAGGAATGGGGTACTGAAGTTGCATGTTCAGCCATGAACACATTGAATGGCAGTGCAGGCTTGAAGGGCCGAATGGCCGACTCCTGCACCTATTTTCTATGTTTCTATGTTATTCCGAATACTCCTCACATTGAGGCACAGAGCCTTCAGGCTTGTCTTTCTAACACACTTTGCCCTTTTAGAATTTTGGTGTAATGTGGCCCTTTTTGCTTTTTGCCTGAGGTTTCTCTGCCCTCCACTTTTACTTTTCTTCCATCTATCATTTGCTTCTGCCCCCATTCTATTTCCTTGTCTCCCTGCATAGGTTCCCATCCCCCTGCCAGAGGATCTTGGCTGGTCCAAGTCCTAATCTGGTGGGGCGTGACAGGTGATTTATCATTTTCAAACGCTTCCATGACCATCAACAAGTCTGCGGGTTGCAACACCACCAACAACATTGAAGGCTGCGCCATTTCCACCCCCATGGTGGGCAATGGTAGCCGACTGAGAGCATCTGCACAGTTCTCGATGCCTGGCCTGTGGCGGATGGTATAGTTCTACGATGATAGTGCGAGTGCCCACCTTTGTATGCGGGCTGAGGCATTAGTATTTATCCCCTTGTTTTTAGCGAACAGGGATATGTGGGGCTTGTGATCGGTTTCCAGCTTAAATTTGAGGCCAAACAGGTCTTTACCCCGAACACACATGCTAATGCCTCTTTCTCAATCATGCTGTAGGCCCTCTCGGCCTTAGACAAGCTCCTGGAGGCATAGGCGACAGGTTGCAACTTCCCGCAATGTTTGTTCGATGTAACACACACCCGACTCCGTACGACGACACATCACATGTCAGCACAAGTCTTTTATACAGGTTATACAATACAAGCAGCTTGTTGGAGCATAAAATGTTTCTGGCTTTCTCAAAAGCATTTACTTGGTTTTTCCCCACACCTAGTTCTCACCTTTACGTAATAACACATGTATGGGCTCTAAGAGGGTGCTTAACCCCGGTAGGAAATTACCAAAATAGTTGAGGAGTCCCAGGAACGGCCGCAGCTCCGTGACATTCTGTGGCCTGGGTGCGTTCCTGATAGCCTCTGTCTTGGCATCTGTGGGCCAAATGCCGTCCGCCATGATCTTTCTCCCCAAAAACTCCACTTCTGTTGTCATGAAGACGCATTTTGACCTCTTCAGCCACAGCCCTACACGATCCAGTCGCTGGAGGACCTCCTCCAGGTTTTGTAGGTGCTCGACGGTGTCTTGACCCGTGACCAATATGTCGTCCTGAAAAACCACCGTGTGTGGTACCAACTTGAGTAGGCTCTCCATGTTTCTCTGGAAGATCGCTGCAGCCGACCGAATTCCAAACGGGCATCTGTTGTAGATGAACAGTCCCTTGTGCATGTTGATGCAGGTGAGGCCCTTCGAAGACCCCTCCAGCTCCTGTGTCATGTAGGTCGAAGTCAGGTCGAGCTTGGTGAACGTCTTGCCTCCTGCCAGCGTCGCAAATAGGTCGTCTGCCTTACATAGTGGGTATTGGTCCTGTTGCGAGAAACGATTAATAGTTGCTTTATAATCGCCGCAAATCCTGACCGTGCCATCACTTTTGAATACTGGAACAATTGGGCTGGCCCACTCATGGAATTCCACTGGGGAGATGATGCTCTCGTGTTGCAACCTGTCCAGCTCGATTTCCACTCTCTCCCTCATCATGTGAGGTCCCGCTCGTGCCTTGTGGTGAATGGGTCGTGCCTCTGGGACCAAGTGGATCCACACTTTCGCCCCGGAAAAGTTTCCAATGCCTGACTCAAAAAGGGAAGGAAATTTATTAAGAACTTGGGTACATGAGGCCTCATCGACATGCGATAGCGCTCGGATTTCATCCGAATTCCAGCAGATTTTGCCCAGCCAGCTCCTTCCAAGCAGTGTGGAGCCATCGCCCAGGACAATCTAGAGTGGCAGTTCGTGCACCGTGCCCTCGTAGGTGACCTTGACCATGGCGCTGCCCGGGACGGTGATGAGCTCTTTGGTGTACATTCTCAGTTTCGTGTGGATGGGGCTCAGGGCTGGTCTGAGTGCCTTGTTGCACCACAGTCTCTCAAACATCTTTTTACTCATGATGGATTGGCTAGCGCCAGTGTCCAGCTCCATGGCTACGGGTAAGCCATTCAATTTTACATTTTGCATTTTAGGTGGACATTGCATCGAAAATGTGTGCACCCCATGTACTTCAGCATCTGCCTCCTCTCTCTGAGGCTCGAAATTGCTTTGATCCACCATGGACCAATCTTCCTCTGCCATGTGGTGGTTAGCAGGTTTTACAGAGCTTGCAGCTCGTCTGCAAGCTTGTTGGAGATGCCCCATTGTTCCACAGCTCTTGCAAACATACCCTTTGAAGCGGCATAAATAGGCTGAATGGAAGCCCCCACAACGCCAACAAGGTTGTGAATTGCCTTTCATTCATCCTTTGTTGGGAACTCTGAGTCATCTGGGTCACCTGAGGCCTGCTGGCAGTTGCAAACTTGTGGTTCTGCCCTGTACATTTCTGCTCGCAAACATAGTTCCAGTTATGAACATTGTTAGCACTTGTGTGCTCAGAGATTTGTTTGGTGTAATCACTGGTGGACATAAACGCCTGTGCTATCACAATGGCCTTAATAAGGGTCGGTGTCTCTACAGTCAAACATTTTCATAGGATGGTCTCGTGGCCAATGCCCAGTACAAAAAAGTCTCTGAGCATCTGCTCCAGGTAGCCATCAAATTCACATTGTCCTGCAAGTCGCCTTAGCTCGGCAATGTAGCTCGCCACTTCCTGACCTTCAGATCGCTGGCACATGTAGAACCGATACCTCGCCATCAGCACGCTCTCCCTCAGGTTAAGATGCTCCCAAACCAGTGTACATAGCTCCTCATACGACTTATCTGTGGGTTTCACCAGAGCCAGAAGATTCTTCATGAGGCTGTAGGTCGGTGCCCCGCAGACCGTGAGGAGGACCGCTCTCCTTTTTGCAGCGCTTCCTTCTCCATCCAGCTCGTTGGCTACAGAGGACTGGTCTAGCCGTTCGACATAGGCTTCCCAGTCCTCACCCTCCGAGAACTTCTCCAGGATGCCCACAGTTTGCTGCATCTTTGCGTTGGATTCGTATATTCGTCGCCAGTTATTGTGTTCCTAACACAGATGAGACTGCACACAGGGAGGTTGAAGTAACAGTGAGCTCAGTCTTTATTAAGACACTCCAGAGTGAGGAACAGGCTTTAGGAGCCGGCTTATATACAGTGCTCCCAAGGGATGTTGGGATCCCTTGGGACTTCAGGGGATGTGCTCCCTGGTGGTGGAGTATGAGAGTGCATGTTTTACAGATACACAACAAAATTCATCTAGAATAAAAAGCTAGTATCAGTAATGGTCACCATGAAGCTACTAGATTGTTGTAAAAACCCATCTGGCTCACTAATGTCCTTTAGGGAAGGAAATCTGCTGACCTTACCCGGTCTGGCCTGTATGTGACTCCAGACCCATGATCAATGTGGTTGAATTGCCTTCTGAAATGGCCTCGCAAGCTACTCAGTTATTTAAGGACATTTAGGGATGGGCAATAAATGCTGGCCTTGCCAGTGACGGCGGCATCTCAATAACAAACAATTTGAAAAAATTTAACAGAAAAAAACAAGATTTGCATTGCTCAGTAACAAGGCACGGAGTAAATCAAACTTTTATGATTTATGATTGAACAGTCAAGGAAAGGGATAATTTAAGAGTTAAGAGCAGTTTCTATAACTTTAGAAATGACAGATGTAAGCTTATTAGGGTTTTATAATTGAAAGTGTGAGAAGGATTACTTTTTCTGGGGATAGAATGAGGATGAGCATAAGCAGGAAAGGTAGATTAGCATTATGGGGTACTGAAGAAATATCACAGGATAAGACAATTTGGAGTGATACCATCAGAGTTAGGGGTCTTATTGGAGGATCCGACAAACATGGCAAAAATAAATTGTAACACCAGTCCCTATGGTAGTACAGAATAATCCAATTTAGGGAATTACTATTGTAAAATAATCTGGATTGTAGAGAAGAATTGTTAGTCGACAAAGTAATTTTTCTCTTTAGGAGAGCAAGCAACTCATCCATTTGGATGGAAGATTGGTGGAAATGATGATTTATAGATGTTTCGAGAGATAGCTTTGGCAAGCAATTACTGCTGGAGAGGCAATAAAACAACTGTTTGTGTCTGGAACTTTGTGATCAAAACTTTGAGTTCACACTTAGTATTACTTAGTAATCTCGTATTGGACTGTACAGTCACCTGAGAACTCACTTTTAGAGTGGAAGCAAGTCTTCCTCGATTTGGAGGGACTGCCTATGATGATGATGTTGACTAAGTCACAAAAATATTAAGATACCTATAATATCCAGAGATGATAACGAGTTAAACACAGACTTATCTATTTCTGAAACGAACATTTTTTAATTTTAGCAAAGGTTTTGTCAAAAATGATTTGAGTTAACTATGTTCAAATAAAAGCAACTGGAGTTATCAAGGATGGTGTTCTGTTAATAATTTATGAAAATAATTTTACTCTTAACTCAAAAAGTCTAATTTTGATGAATTCTCTCGGCGCTGACAAAATCATAGAATCATAGAATGAAACAACACAGAAGGAGGCCATTCGGCCTATTGTGCCTGTGCCAGCTCTTTGGAACAGTTATCCAATTCATCCCACTCCCCTGCTCTTTCCACATAATCATGTAATTTTTTACCCTTCAAATATTTATCCAATTTTCTATTGAATGTTGCTATTAAATCCGCTTCCACCGTGTTTTCAGGCAGTGCATTGTGGATCACAACAACATGCTGTGTAAAATTTTTTCTCATGTCGCCTCTGATTCTTTTGCCAATCACTTTAAATCTGTGTCCTCTGGTTACTGATCCTTCTGCCACTGGAAACAATTTCTCCTTATTTACTCTATCAAAACCATTCATAATTTTGAACATCTCCATCAAATTTCCTCTCAACCTTCTCTGCTCTAAGGAGAACAACCTCAGTTTCTTCAGTCTCTCCACGTAACTGTATTCCCTTATCCCTGATACCATTCTAGTAAATCACTTCTGCATCCTTTCTCAGGCTTTGACATCCTTCCTAAAGTGTGATGCCCAGAATTGAACACAATGCTCCAATTTAAGTCTATTCCTAAGACTAAAAACATCCCGATAGCGGATAATCAAGTGGCTATATAGAGGGAGAACTTAATACAACTCTATCACTAAAGAAGTAGTACTCGGTAAAATAATGGGGCAACAGGTGGACAAGTCCACTGGACATGATGGCTTACATCTTAGGGTCTTAAAAGAAGTGGCTGCGGAAATAGTGGTTGCATTGGTTGTGATCCCTGGATTCTGGGATGGTCCCAGAGGATTGGAAAACCATAAATTTAAAAAAGGAAGCAGACAAAAAGCAGGAAACTATAGACCAGTTAGCCTAACAGCTGTCTTTGGGATAATGCTGGAGTCCATTATTAAGGAAGCAGAAGCAGGGCATTTGGAAAAGCATCATTCAATTAACCAGAGTCAGCATTGTTTTATGAGGTGCTCCGAGGAGGGGGCTCGGGAGGTCGGAGGTGTTAAGTCCTGACTCTAATGTACTGACTTACACGAGACACATGCTGAAGTCGAGGTCACTCAGGACCTGCACCTTTAATTCCAGCTCTCCAGTGCTGCACTTGCCTGAGACCTCCCTTTATATACCACAGTGGGACAGGTATGGAGTGTCTCCTGCTAGTGCACCTCTGGTGGCAAGGTATGCTTATTATTACAGGTCATGTCCAGTTACAGTCATGTATAGCATGGTAAGATACAGTTATATACAGTAATGTGAGAGACATGACATCACCCTCCCCCAAGGTCTTATTGCCTTTTATAGATTCAGTCTCTCAGGTGGTCTGCGCTCTCGCGTGGAGTGTCTTAGTTGTGGTTCAGTTGTTTGCCTTGGTGCCTGTTTTTCATTCGGTGTGATTGCTGGTATCTCGCCTGGGCTGTCTGTTGAGACTGCCCTTTCCTCAGGTTGTTCCACCTGTCTGTCCACCAGGTGTGATGCGAGTTCCACATTGTAGTCTGCCTCTGGTTCTTCAGTGTTATCAGTGAATCTACTTTTTACTTGGTCTACATGCCTCCGGCAGGTTTGGCCATTGTCCATTTGTACAACCAGTAGCCTGTTTCCCTCTTTATCTGTTACTGTCCCTGCAAGCCATTTGGGACCCCGGCCATAGTTTTGCATAAACACTTTGTCCCCAATCTCATTCCACCTCCCCCTCGAATTTCAGTCATGGCACTCAGTTAGCTTTTGAGGCTTAGCCTCAACAATTTCATGCATGGCTGGGAGGATTAACGAGAGCCTGGTCTTTAAGGTTCGTTTCATCAATAGTTGCGTGGGAGGAACCCCAGTCAACAAATGCGGACGAGATCTGTATGCCAGCAGCAGTCACGACAGACATGCAGCGTGGGACCTTGGATTCTGAGCATGCCTTGTTTAATGATCTGCACTGCTCGCTCCGCATGGCCATTGGAAGCCGGCTTGAAAAGTGCTGTCTTAACGTGATTTATACCGTGGTCAACTATAAAATCTGTGCCTGGTCTGTGCCTTATCGTGTAGTCGTAAGCCGCTAGCATGAGTGCCCACCGCTGAATGCACGCAGAGGCATTGGCGTTGATTGCCTTGCACTCGGATAGTAGGGACATGAGGGGTTTGTGGTCAGTTTCGAACGCAAACTTGGCCCCGAAAAGGTATTGGTGCATCTTTTTGACACCGTACACGCACGCGAGCGCCTCCTTCTCAACCATACCGTACCCGCACTCCGCCCGCGAAAGTGATCTGGAGGCATAAGCAACGGGCTGCAATTTACCCGCATCATTGACGTGCTGTAAAACACACCCGACCCCGTACGCTGACACATCACACGTATGGACTAACTTTTTACCTGAGTCAAAAAAAGCTAAAACACTCTTGGAACATAGAAGGTTGAGTGCCTTATTGAAGGCGCGTTCTTGGGCGTCCCCCCAAAACCAATCGCACCCCTTTCTGAGTAGCACGTGGAGAGGCTCCAGCAGCGTGCTCAAGTTCTGCATAAAGTTCCCAAAGTAATTGAGTAGCCCGAGAAAGGCACGCAGTTCCGACACATTCCGGGGCCTGGGTGCCAGGCTTCGGTTTTGGATTCGGTTGGACGGATTCCATCAGCAGCAATCCTTCTGCCCAAAAATTCAACCTCAGGCACGAGAAACAGACACTTGGATTTCTTAACTCTTAGGCCTACCCGATCCAATCGACTTAGTTCTTCTTCAAGATTGCGGAGATGAGAGTCGGTGTCCCTGCCCGTGATGAGTATGTCATCTTGAAACACAACCGTCCCCGGGATGGACTTGAGCAGACTCTCCATGTTGCGCTGGAATATGGCAGCTGCCGACCTGATGCCGAATGGGCATCGATTGTACACAAAAAGGCCTCGATGTGTGTTGATGGTGGTGAATAGCTTAGACTCTTCGGTCAGTTCTTGCGTCATATACGCAGATGTGAGGTCAAGTTTCGAGAAAAATTTTCCTCCAGCCAACGTGGCAAATAGGTCCTCCACTCTGGGCAGCGGATATTGGTCCTGTAGGGAGACTCTGTTTATGGTAGACTTGTAATCCCCACAGATTCGCACGGATCCATTAGGCTTCATGACGGGGACGATGGGGCTTGCCTAGTTGCTGAATTCCATGGGAGAAATTATGCCTTCCTGCAGAAGCCGGTCCAGTTTGTTTTCAATCTTTTCCCTCATCACATAAGGCACAGCTCTAGCCTTGTGATGGACCGGTCTGACATTCTGTGTAATGTAGATTCTAACTTTAGCCCCTTTGAAGATGCCCACACCTGGCTGAAAGAGATGTTCAAAACGGCTTAAAACTGTTGAGCAGGAGGTCCGTTCCTCTGACGACATGGCGTGAACATCATCCCATTTCCAATTAAATTCTGCTAGCCAGCTTCTCCCCAACAGGGCTGGGAGATCCCCGGGGACAATCCACAGGGAAGGTCGGTTCACCATCCCTTTGTGTGTGACCGAGAGCATGGCGCTGCCAAGGACTGGGACGATTTCGTTAGTATCGGTCCTTAGTTTGGTGTTGATCTTTGTGAGTTTTGGTCTGTTGCTTTTGTGCGGCCACAGCTGTTCAAATTGTTGAAACCTCATAAGGGATTGACTGGCCCCCATGTCCAGTTCCATGTTGACGGGTATCCCGTTGAGTAGAACCCTCATCATAATTGGAGGCGTCTTGGTGTAAGAACAGTGGACATTGATCGTGTTAACCCATTGTATCTCGGCGTCCCGTGCACTGTTCCAACCGTCTTCTGGTCCGCTTTACGACCCTTCCGATTCGTATACCAGCCGAGCTGCTGTTTTTCTGCACATGCGAGCCAGATGCCCTGTGTAGTCACAGTTTCTGCAAACGGCATGCTGAAATCGACACACCCTGGTTGAGTGCCTTCTCCCACATCTCCAACACAGACCATTTCTGTCATGTATTCAACCAGCAATGTAACCCATGTATAATCTGACCTAAGTTGTACACTGTGAGAACAATGACCACTAGGTGGTGAACTTGTGGGAGACACTCCTAACCTGGACCTTCAGATATAAAAGGGGAAGCTACACCCACTTTCATCACTTGAGTGCTGGAATAAAGGACAGGTCACAGACTGACCTTCTCTCAAGCATAGGCCTCGTGTGCATTTATACTGTATAGTAAGGACGTATCAATGGTGACGAGAAACTGGGAATTAAACCACGCGAGCATGGCCACTAGCAGAACAGACGAGAGGGACTGTGTTAAGGAATGGGTGGGACAGAGATTCAACATTGTTAAAGCAGCACACAGTTCTCCAGGCAGACAAGGACAATCGGGCATGCCCCAACATGTAGTCGAACCCAGAGTGGGAATTCGACAGAGACAGTGGCAAGCTGAACGGCGATTCACACCATTGCAAGGGACAATGCGGCCAGTAATGGGGCCATCAACACCTGTTAATGGCGCACTCAAGGACAATAACAGGGGCAGTCAGGCAAGGGACCTTTTGTTTCCAACAGCAGCTCATGTTGGAGGCGTGGAGGCAAAAACTCAGCCGGAGTTTGCAGAGATGAGCAAAATACCTGCAGAAGTTGCAGAAATGAACGCTGGGGGAAGTCGCTGGAAGCTGAAGTTCAGCGAGTTCATGTGGAGCACGTATACAGTTCATACACCAGGACGCCACCAATAATGATGAAAGTGCTCCTCAATGGCATCCCAGTATCAATGGAGCTAGACACGGGGGCCAGCCGGTCACTGATGGGTATTAAACAGTTCAAAAAGTTCTGGGCGTCCAAGGCCAGGAGGCCAAAATTATCGTCGATTGACGCACAGCTACAGACATACACAAAGGAGATCATTCCGGTGCTAGGAAGCGCCACGATAGTCATGATCCACAAAGATTCAGCGAACAGGTTGCCACTCTGGGTTGTCCCGGGGGACAGTCTCGCACTACTGGGGAGGAGTGGGCTTGCTGTCATGAACTGGAAATGGGGCGATGTCAATGCAATTTCTTCTGTGGAGCGAGTATCATGCTCACAGGTCCTGGACAAATTTGACTAATTATTTCAACCCGGCATTGGCACTTTCATGCGGGCCAAGGTAGTGATTCACATAAACCCGGATGCCAGGCCAGTACACCACAAGGCCAGGGCGGTGCCATACATGATGCGGGAAAAGATAGAAGGCGAATTGGACCGCCTGCTGAGGGAAGGCATCATCTCGCCAGTCGAATTCAGTGACTGGGCGAGCCCGATTGTGCCGGTGCTCAAGGCGGATGGGTCGGTCAGGATATGTGGGGATTACAAGGCCACCATCAGTCGGGTGTCACTCCAAGACCAGTACCCGCTACCGAGAGCGGAGGACCTGTTTGCGACACTATCCGGTGGCAAACATTTTTCAAAGTTGGACCTGACCTCAGCTGACATGACCCAGGAGCTGGCGAGTGAGTCGAAGAAGCTGACCACCATCACGACACACAAGGGGTTGTTTGAGTACAGCAGATGTCCATTCGGGATTCGCTCGGCCACCATGATCTTCCAACGAAATATGGAAAGCCTCCTCAAGTCGATTCCAGGGACGATGGTTTTTCAGGACGACATCCTCATCATGGGTTACGATACTGAAGAACACCTCCACAACCTGGAGGAGGTGCTACGCAGACTGGACCGGGTAGGGCTGCGACTGAAAAAGGCAAAGTGCGTCTTCCTAGGTCCAGAAGTAGAATTCCTGGGGATGAAGGTAGCAGCAGATGGGATCAGCCCGACTGCATCCAAGACGGAAGCGATCCAGAGAGCACCCAGACCCCGTAACACGACGGAGCTGCATTCGTTCCTCGGGCTCATGAACTATTTTGGTAACTTTCTTTCCAAATTGAGCACGCTGCTAGAGCTGCAACATGTGCTCCTATACAAAGGTCGTAAATGGATCTGGGGGGACAGCCAGGAAAGGGCTTTTAATAGAGCACGCAATTTGTTATGTTCCAACAATCTGTTAACACTATATGACCCATGTAATAAACTTGTGTTGACGTGCAATGCGTCGTCCTATGGTGTCGGGTGTGTGTTGCAGCATGTCAATGCCAAGGGTCAGTTACAGCCGGTAGCTTATGCCTCCAGAAGTCTGTCCCAGGCAGAAAGGGGCGACGGAATGGTAGAAAAGGAGGCGCTCGCATGTGTATATGCGGTAAAGAGAATGCACCAGTACCTGTTTGGCAGGATATTTGAGCTGGAGACAGATCACAAACCCCTAATGTCCCTTTTGGCCGACAACAAGGCCATAAATGCAAATGCATCAGCCCGCATACAGAGGTGGGCACTCACGTTAGCCGCCTATGACTACACAATTCGGCACAGACTGGGCACCGAAAACTGCGCCGATGCACTCAGCAGGCTCCCACTAGCCACCACTGAGGGGGCTACCGAGCATGCTGCTGAGATGGTCATGGCTGTTGAAGCTTTCGGAAGCGAAGGCTCACCCGTGACAGCCCGCCAGATTAAAGTCTGGACAAATAGAGACCCGCTATTGTCTCTAGTCAAGAAATGTGTCCTGAATGGGGACTGGGCAGCCACGTACGGGGCATGCCCTGAGGAATTTAAACCATTTCACAGGCGCAGGGATGAACTCTCGATTCAGACCGATTGCCTACTGTGTAGGCATGAAACCGCGTAGTCATGCCCCAGATGGGCAGAGAGGTGTTCATCAGAGAACTCCACAATGAGCACCCAGGCATTGTCATAATGAAGGCAATTGCCAGGTCACACGTTTGGTGGCCAGGGATAGACGCAGATCTGGAACTTTGTGTTCGCAGGTGCAACACGTGTGCCTAGCTGGGCAATGCACCCAGGGAAGCCCCCCTTAGCCCCTGGCCATGGCCCGCCAAGCCTTGGTCACGCATCCATGTTCAGCCTCCGAAGTTCCGCTATGAAGTCGGGTATGCTTTGACCCTCACAGTGTCTGTAGTTGTAGAATCTGTGTCTGGACTTCAGGTGGTCTCTCACCAGTGTGCTCAACTCCTCAAATGACTTGCTTGCTGGTTTCTCGGGTGCCAGCAGGTCTTTCATTAAAGCGTATGTTTTCGAGCCACAGCCGGTCAAGAGATGGACTCTTCTCTTGTCTGCCTTATCGTCGCCCAGCCAGTCTTTTGTCACAAAGCTTTGCTGGAGCCTTTCTATAAAGTCAGCCCAATTGTCTCCAGCATTGTATTTCTCATTTGAGCTGTTGGTAGCCATTCTGTGGATTCTGTGATCCCGTAACTCGTCGCCACTGTTAAGTACTGAATCTAATGTACTGACTTACACAAGACACATGCTGAAGTCAAGGTCACTCAGGACCTGCACCTTTAATTCCAGCTCTCCAGTGCTGCACTTGCCTGAGACCTCCCTTTATATACCTCTGTGGGACAGGTATGGAGTGTCTCCTGTAAGTGCAGCCCTGGTGGTAAGGTATGCTGATTGTTACAGGTCATATCCAGTTACAATCATGTATAGCAGTCATTTATGAAAGGGAAATCATGTTTGACAAATCTTCTGGAATTTTTTGAGGATGTAACTATCAGAGTGGACAAGGGAGAAACATAGAAACATAGAAACAAAAAAAATAGGTGCAGGAGTAGGCCATTCAGTCCAACGAGCCTGCACCGCCATTCAATAAGATCATGGCTGATCATTCCCTCAGTACCCCTTTCCTGCTTTCTCTCCATACCCCTTGATCCCTTTAGCCGTAAGGGCCACATCTAACTCCCTCTTGAATATATCCAATGAACTGGCATCAACAACTCTTTGCGGCAGGGAATTTCAAAGGTTAATAACTCTCTGAGTGAAGAAGTTTCTCCTCATCTCAGTTCTAAATGGCCTACCACTTATCCTAAAACTATGTCCCCTGGTTCTGGACTTACCCACCATCGGGAACATTCTTCCCGCATCGAATCTGTCCAGTTCCGTCAGCATCTTATGCATTTCTATGAGATCCCCTCTCATCCTTCTAAACTCCAGTGAATAAAGGCCCAGTTGATCCAGTCTCTCCTCATATGTCAGTCCAGCTATCCCTGGAATCAGTCTGGTGAACCTTCGCTGCACTCACTCAATAGCAAGAACGTCCTTCCTCAGATTAGGAGACCAAAACTGCACACAATATTCCAGGTGAGGCCTCACTAAGGCCCTGTACAACTGCAGTAAGACCTCCCTGCTCCTACACTCAAATTCCCTAGCTATGAAGGCCAACATACCATTTGCCTTCTTCACCGCCTGCTGTACCTGCATGGCCACTTTCAGTGACTGATGTACCATGACACCCAGGTCTCATTGCACCTTCCCTTTTCGTAATCTGCCGCCATCTAGATAATATTCTGCCTTCATGTTTTTGCCCCTAAAATGGATAACCTCACATTTATCCACATTAAACTGCATCTGCCATGCATTTGCCCACTTGCCTAACTTGTCCAAGTCACCCTTCAGCCTCTTAGCTTCCTCCTCACAGATCACACTGCCACCCAGTTTAGTGTCATCCGCAAACTTGGAGATATTACACTCAATTCCTTCATCTAAATCATTAATATATATTGTAAAGAGCTAGGGTCCCAGCACTGAGCCCTGCGGCACTCCACTAGTTACTGCCTGCCATTCTGAAAAGGACCCGGTTATCCCGACTCTCTGCTTCCTGTCTGCCAACCAGTTCTTTATCCACGTCAGTACAGTACCCCCAATACCATGTGCTTTGATTTTGCACACCAATCTCTTGTGCGGGACCTTGTCAAAAGCCTTTTGAAAGTCCAAATACAGCACATTCACTGGTTCTCCCTTGTTCACTCTGCTGGTTACATCCTCAAAAAATTCCAGAAGATTTGTCAAGCATGATTTCCCTTTCATAAATCCATGCTGACTTGGTCCGATCCTGTCACTGCTTTCCAAATGCGCTGCTATTTTATCCTTAATGATTGATTCCAACATTTTCCCCACTACTGATGTCAGGCGAACCGGTCTATAATTATCCGTATTCTCTCTCCCTCCCTTTTTAAAAAGTGGTGTTACATTAGCTACCCTCCAGTCCATAGGAACTGATCCAGAGTCGATCGACTGTTGGAAAATGATCACCCATGCATCCACTATTTCTAGGGCCACTTCCTTAAGTACTCTGGAATGCAGACTATCAGGCTCCGGGGATTTATCGGCCTTCAATCCCATCAATTTCCCTAACACAATTTCCTGCCTAATTAGGATATCCTTCAGTTCTTGCTTCTTACGAGACGTACTGTACCCTAGTACAATCGGAAGGTAATTTGTGTCTTCCTTCGTGAAGACAGAACCAAAGTATTTGTTCAACTGGTCTGCCATTTCTTTATTCCCCACTATAAATTCACCTGAATCTGACTGCAAGGGACCTACGTTTGTCTTCACTAATCTTTTTCTCTTCACATATCTATAGAAGCTTTTGCAGTCTGTTTTTATGTTCCCTGCAAGCTTCTTCTCGTACTCTATTTTCCCACTCTTAATTAAACACTTAGTCTTCCTCTGTTGAATTCTAAATTTCTCCCAGTCCTCAGATTTGTTGCTTTTTCTAGCCAATTTATATGCCTCTTCCTTGACTTTAACACTATCCTTAATTTCCCTTGTTAGCCATGGTTGAGCCACCTTCCCCGTTTTATTTTTACTCCAGACAGGGATGTACAATTGCTGAAGTTCATCCATGTGATCTTTAAATGTTTTCCATTGCCTATCAACCGTCAACCCTTTAAGTATCATTCGCCAGTCTATTCTAGCCAATTCACACCTCATACCGTCGAAGTTACCTTTCCTTAAGTTCAGGACCCTAGTTTCCGAATTAACTGTGTCACTCTCCAACTTAATAAAGAATTCTACCATATTATGGTCACTCTTCCCCAAGGGGCCTCGCACAACAAGATTGCTAATTAGTCCCTTCTCATTACACATCACCCAGTCTAGGATGGCCAGCTCCCTAGTTGGTTCCTCGACATATTGGTCGAAAACCATCCCTAGTACACACCAGGAAATCCTCCTCCACCACATTGCTACCAGTTTGGTTAGCCCAATCAATATGTAGATTAAAGTCGCCCATGATAACTGCTGTACCTTTATTGCACACATCCCTTATTTCTTGTTTGATGCTGTCCCCAACCTCACTACTACTGTTTGGTGGTCTGTACACAACTCCCACTCGCGTTTTCTGCCCTTTGGAATTCCGAAGCTCCACCCATACCGATTCCACATCATCCAGGCTAATGTCCCTCCTTACTATTGCATTAATTTCCTCTTTAACAAGCAACGCCACCCCGCCTCCTTTTCTTTTCTGTCTATCCTTCCTAAATGCTGAATACCCTTGGATGTTGAATTCCCAGCCTTGGTCACCCTGGAGCCATGTCTCCATGAGAACCAATGGATGTGATGTATTTGGACTTTCAAAAGGCTTTTGAAAAGGTCCTGCACAAGAGATTGGTGTGCAAAAACAAAGCACACGGTATTGGGGGTAATATACTGATGTGGATCGGGAACTGGTTGGCAGATAGGAAGCAGAGAGTCGGGATAAACGGGTCCTTTTCAGAATGGCAGGCAGTGACTCGTGGAGTGCCGCAGGGCTCAGTGCTGGGACCCCAGCTCTTTACAATATACATCAATAATTTGGATGAAGGAATTGAGTGTAATATCTCCAAGTTTGCAGATGACACTAAACTGGGTGGCGGTGTGATCTGTGAGGGGGACACTAGGAGGCTGCAAGGTGACTTGGACAGGTTAGGTGAGTGGGCAAATGCATGGCAGATGCAGTATAATGTGGATAAATGTGAGGTTGTCCATTTTGGGGGCAAAAACGTGAAGACAGAATATTATCTGAATGGCGGCAGATTACGAAAAGGGGAGATGCAACGAGACTTGTGTGTCATGGTTCATCAGTCATTGAAAGTGGGCATTCAAATGCAGCAGGCAGTGAAGAAGGCAAATGGCATGTTGGCCTTCATAGCTAGGGGATTTGTGTGTCGGAGTATGGGAGCATGGAGCTCTTAGTGCAGTTGTACAGGGCCTTGGTGAGGCCTCACCTGGAATATTGTGTGCAGCTTTGGTCTCCTAATCTGAGGAAGGACGTTCTAGCTATTGAGGGAGTGCAGCGAAGGTTCACCAGACTGATTCCCGGGATGGCAGGACTGACATATGAGGAGATACTGGATCAATTGGGCCTTTATACACTGGAGTTTAGAAGGATGAGAGGGGATCTCATAGAAACGTATAAGATTCTGACGGGACGGGACAAGTTAGATGCGGGTAGAATGTTCCCGATGTTGAGGAAGTCCAGAACCAGGGGACACAGTCTTAGGATAAGGGATACGCCATTTAGGACTGAGATGAGGAGAAACTTCTTCACTTAGAGAGTTGCTAACCTGTGGAATTCCCTGCCGCAGAGAGTTGTTGATGCCAGTTCATTGGATATATTCAAGAGGGAGTTAGATATGGCCCTTACGACGAAGCGGATCAAGGGATATGGAGAGAAAGCAGGAAAGGGATACTGAGGGAATGATCAGCCATGATCTTATTGAATGGTGGTGCAGGCTCGAAGGGCCGAATGGCCTACTCCTGCACCTATTTTGTATGTTACTATGAAAGGGAAATCATGGAGCAGAAATTCCGACATCAAGGGCCCGTACGACGGTTTCTACGGACCCACGAAGGCATCGGAAAGGCTGGTTTTCACCGCGCAATGCACGTGCGCTAAAAACTGGCTTTTCCGATCTGTCTCACATTCAGATCGGGAGCGAGGATGACAGATCGGGAGCGAGGACATTTGTATGGGCAAGATTGCGGGATTTACGCATATCTTGCCTGGCAAATGTCCTCAAAAATCTTGCGCCTGAAAAATCTGGCACATAGCCTACCTTTATAGGTGCAAGTGTTTAAAAACACATATAAACAAATTAAAATTATATAAAATAAATACAAAGTATTGTTAAAAACTCTGCCCACTAAGTTAAGTTCATTTTTAACGCAAATTACAAAATTTTTAAAAATTGGAAATATATTGTTTTTTTCGAAGGCATTTATTGTATTTAATTTCGATTAATTTTCATTACGTGAGCTCTGTTTTTTATTTTTATTAGTGTGTGTTTGTTTTTTTTCTCCATTAATAGCACTGAGAACTCGTAGATATGCAAGTCTCAGTGCTATTAATGGGAACCGGTGAACTACCTACCTGCTTGGCTGAGCATTCACACGTTACTGCATCTTCTGTGTCGGAACCCTCTGGGCAGCAGTGCGCTTTGCAGCGTGAGAGGGGAAGGCTTCCCCATTGGAAATCACGACGTCTCCTAGACCACCAGGTTAATTTGTGAAGAATCTCCATCGAGGAGGCAATTAACCACGGGAAGACCACCAGAGGAATTTCTGCCCCCATGTTTGACAAATTTGCTGAAGTTCTTTGAGGATGTAATGAGCAGGGTGGATAAGGGGGATCCAGTGGATGTGGTGTATTTGGATTTCCAGAAGACATTCGATAAGATGCCACATAATAGGCTACTGCACAAGATAAAAGTTCATGGGGTTGAGGGTAATATATTAGCATGAATAGAGGATTAGCTAACTACCAGAAAACAGTCAGGATAAATGGGTCATTTTCCAATTGGCAAACAGTAACTAATAGGATGCCGCAGGGATCGGTGCTTGGGCCTCAACTATTTACAATCTATATTCATGACTTGGATGAAGGGACCGAGTGTAATGTTGCCAAGTTTGCTGATGATGCAAAGATGGGTTGGAAAACAAATTGTGAGGAGGACACAAAAAATCTGAAAAGGGATATAGACAGACCAAGTGAGTGGGCAAAAAATTGACAGATGGAGTATAATATGGGAAAATGTGAGGTTATCCAGTTTGGCAGAAAAAAATAGAACAGCAAATTATAATTTAAATGGAGAAAAATTGCAAAGTGCTGCAGTACTGAAGGACCTGGGGGGTCCTTGTGCATGAAACACAAAAAGTGAGTATGCAGTAACAGCAAGTAATCCGGAAGGGAAGTGGAATGTTGACCTTTATTGCAATGGGGATAGAGTATCAAAGCAGAGAAATCATGCTACAACCGTACAGGGTATTGATGAGGCCACACATGGAGTACTGTGTACAGTTTTGGTCTCCGTATTTAAGGAAGGATATACTTGCATTGGAGGCTGTTCAGAGAAGGTTCACTAGGTTGATTCCGGAGATGAGGGGGTTGACTTATGAAGATAGGTTGAGTCGGTTGGGCCGATATTCATTGGAGTTCAGAAGAATGAGAGGTGATCTTATCGAAACATATAAGATAATGAGCGGGCTAGAGAAGGTGGATGCAGAGAGGATATTTCCACTCATAGGGGAAACTAAAACTCGGGGCATTGTCTCAGAATAAGGGGCCGCCCATGTAAAACTCAGATGAGGAGGAATTACTTCTCTCAGAGGGTTGTAAATCTATGGAATTCTCTGACCAAAAAGCTATGGAGGCTGGGTCGTTGAATATATTTAAGGCGGATATAGACAGATTTTGAGCGATAAGGGAACAAAGCTTATGGGGAGCAGGCAGGGAAGTGGAGCTGAGTCCATGATCAGATCAGCCATGATCTTATTAAATGGCAAAGAAGTTCGAAGGGCCAGGTGGCCTACTCCTGTTGCTATTTCTTATGTTCTTATGTTCTTATGTTTATGGATCTTTCTGCAATAATTTTGGCTGTTATTTTATCTATGGGGCCGAAATTGATCAAGGCCTGCGCCCACCCAAGTGCCGCCCAAAGTGCTGCCGATGGCCGCTGAAGTACCAGACAGTACTTTGGCCGGGATATTCATCGCGGAGGACCCTTGAAGTTCGGCGGGCAACAAATGGACAACATACACTGCCAATCTGGGAGGCAGTGGGTGGGAGGTCTCATTCTCAGCGACAGTGGCGCTTGCCATCCAAGTACCACCGAGGATGGAGTCAGGCCCACGGAGGGTCGAACAGCTGAAAAAAAAATTCAGGAAAATGTAAAAAACTATCAGAAGCCCTTCAGGGGACCCCATCCAATTAAGTCGCTGTGGAAAAAACATATATAAAATGTTCACTACCCTTTTTTTCAGGGTCTTCATACTTACCGTCGGGGATAGACCAGCTTCCAGCCAGCGATCCATTCCTCTTCTGGCGTCAACTCCCACCATCATGAATATGGGAGCTCGGCGAGCGTAAGGTCAGTTGCACCACTCGGCCGTCTGTTGACATCAGCGGGTGATTCCCGGCGGCTCTCCCCTCTCGCCCGCTGCAGGCCACATTGAAAATGGCACTGGGCGGATGTTGCAGAGGAATGTCGGCGGCAGTGGGCAGCAGTCGGCAGCAGTGACCGGTAAGTTGATCAATTTCGGCCCCTATGTCTTTTCGTCTCAACGTGATAGTTTTTTCACCATCTCTTATAAGAGCTGATAGTTTTCAGTCTTTTCTCATAATTCAGTCTTCTGACATGAGAAATCATCCTCATTGAAGACTTGATTTGAACTGTTTCATTTATACATTTGGGAAGGAATGCCTGGTCGTGGAGATTTACGAGAGCTCTGTATTGATGTGCTACGGTGGGTTTGACTTTTGGGTGGTAGTTGTCAGTTAAAACTTTGATTTGTTGTTTATTGAATTTACTGTATGAAAACGTATTTGTTTTTACTATTATGTGGCCTGTTCAAAATGTAAAAGAGCATTTTTTAAAGATGGATAGAGGACAAAATAAGACGTTATGAATTCCAATATTGCCAATCATCTTTTCGATGGAGGTTGAAGTGATTTTAGTCCATATGGTTCAGACTTAAAATAGCACTGCAGCATTATTTGGTCAGTAGAGTGACATGAACATGTCTCTGGGTATAATCTGTTCAGGGCTCGTTGGGAGAGATTATTGATTTCCCAGAATTGCTTAGGGATTCAAGCCCTTTTTTTGAGTGGGTGGGACCTATGGTTTATTAAAGGAAATGAACTATTTCACATGGTACTCTTGATTTTTATCTGATCTGTTCCCACATTACAACAGTGACTACACTGCAAATGTACTTCATTGACTGTAAAGCGCATTGAGTCATCCGGTGGTCATGAATGCACGATATAAATGCAAGTCTTTCTTTCTTTTAATCTGCATATTTTACGATTTTAACTTGTTAGTCCTTGGAGCTCAAGAGGAATTAAAGTGGAATATTCAGAATAGCAATGACCATAGTAGCTTTAATAAAATAGAGAAAGACAAAAAACATCATGGGCTAGGAATTCAATGATGCTGCACCCCTTTTACAGCTGTAAAATAGGATCAAAAGCATCCAATATGGCAGACGGCCCACACATTCTGAGCTAAAAGTGCACTGCCTGCCATACTGCTGTAGGCGTCCAGGGACCGCATCTGAAACAGACAATTGACCCTTTGCATATCCAAAGGAGGGCCCTAATGCTTCTTGGACACATTCTTTGTCAAATTGTTTTTCCCCAACGCAGCCAGCAGTGGCAGCGTTCACTAAAACTTCGTCTACAAGCAGCCCAACCAGCGATCTTTAAATGCTAAGTTTTGTAAAATATATTTATTTGAATATGAAGTCGGGAGGAACAGGAGTGCTCCTCCAAGCTCCACTGCAGGTCTATAGACCATTGCAAGCTACCGCTTGACACCCGCCTCCTGCTGGCCCCCTCGCTGCACCGATCATTGTTGTCTCCTCTCTTTCTCAACAACCCACCTCCCCCCACCTCAAATCACTTATCCCCTCTCCCAGAACATACCTGTGGGCTATTGCTGGCAATGCAGCGGCCCAAAATTGCAATCCTCTTTGCCGGCGAGCTGCAGGGGCATGTCCAGAAAGTTTAGCAGCTCTCTCGACTCATGTAAATGAGGCCCGAGATACAATATTGGGTGGGCTACATGTTGTAGCACTTCCCTGCACTCAATTTCAACCAGCAGAACAGACCAAACCAATTTCTATGCCTGGAAGAGTGTGATTTGTAGGCAGTGCATGAGAGAAAAATCACCTGCAAAATGGCAGATATTTCTTGTCCATGAACCTAAGAGAACTGCTCTGGTCAATCACAGTCCCATTCTGCGGGCAACTTATCCCTTTACATATTTTAATACTTCATCAAGTTGCTATATACTATATTGAAAGAGCTGCAAGTGCCTCACTTGCATCCTATTCACCATGACTTAGAGTTGGTTAGGAGTCTATCTATCTACATCAGTGGTCATCATATAACTAGCCGCCTCTTAACTTATGAGCTCATGTGACCTCTGTTTGGTGTTGCAGAATTCTTAACAGACCAGCACTGGTTTACCTTGAGGCCTACTTCATCACATTTAAAGCACCTTCTCTCATTGTCTTCAGATCTCTGGCATCTGTTTGCCTGCCCTATTCCAGCCTCGCCAGGGACAAACCAAACATCTGGCTCACTCCTTCATCCGTGGGAAGCTTTCACTTTTAAGCCACATATGCCAATTGTCTTCAAGCTTGATAAATATTTCTCTACAAGTATGTGGATTCTTGCTTACTTTTTAAAATTTTTTCCTTCACACTTTAAATCATAAGTCTTGAGAATAGCACCAGAAGTACAGCACACACCCATTGTCTCACTCCCAGGGAGGTTACAGTGGTGCAGTGGAACCAGTTCCAAAGAAATTCCATGCCCATGTTTTACTGTATCCTACTCCATACTATCAGCAGGATCAATATGAGAAAGCACCATGAGGGGTTTTCCATTTAATGACATCACAAGGTGACTGGCTCATTCATTTTTGTCCCACGTCCCCAGAAACTTATGTGTTGAAAGCCTCAGTCTTGTCCGAGGCCTTCAATGGAAGCCTTCCTTCCAATATTTTGGGTGCTTCTGCCCCGTTAAGGTCCCTCAACACCTCTCCACTGTCTTCCACAGTTGCGCTGCAGGAATCTCGCTGGGAGCCCGCTGTGCATATGTAATGATCCCTAACCCAGGAAAATAGGTCTTGGCTGTAATGGATTCAGTGTGGCAGGTGGAAGTCCTGCACAACCCAAACTCTGCCCTGAAGAGGAGAATCTCTCCCACACTTACTATTTTAAAGAACTGGGAATGACAGCATAGTGGTTTTGTTAATAGACTAATAATCCAGAGATATGAGTTGAAATCCCAGCATGGCAGCTGTGGAATTTAAATTCAGTTAATTAAATTAATCTAGAATAAAAAGCTAGTATCAGTAATGGTGACCACAAAACTAGTAGATTGTTGTAAAAACCCATCTGGCTCACTAATGTCCTTTAGAGAAGGAACTCTGCTGTCCTTACCCGGTCTGGCCTATATGTGACTCCAGACCCAAGAGCAATGTGGTTGAACTGATGTCTGAAATGGCCTAGCAAGCTATTCAGTTATTTAAGAGCATTTAGGGATGGGCAATAAATTCTGGCCTTGCCAGCGACGCCCACATCCCAAGAACAAATCATTTGAAAACATTTAAAGAACAGAAAGAAACAAGATTTGCATTGCTCAATAAAAGGACACGGAGTAAATCAAACTTTTATGATTTATGATTGAACATTCAAGGAAAGGGATAATTTAAGAGTTAAGAGCAGTTTCTATAACTTTAGAAATGACAGATGTAAGGTTATTAGGGTTTTATAATTGAAAGTGTGAAAAGGATTACCTTTTCTGGGGATAGAATGAGGATGAGCATAAGCAGGAAAGGTAGATTAGCATTATGGGATACTGAACAAATAAGACAATTTGGAGTGATACCATCAGAGTTAGGGGTCTTATTGGAGGATCCGACAGACATGACAAGAATAACTTGTAACACCAGTCCCTATGGTAGTACAGAATAGTCCAATTTATGGAATTACTATTATAAAATAATCTGGATTGTAGAGAAGAATTGTTAGTCGACAAAGTAACTTTTATCTTTAGGAGAGCAAGCAACTCATCCATTTGGATGGAAGATTGGTGAAAATAATGATTTATAAATGTTTCGAGAGATAGCTTTGGCAAGCAATTACTGCTGGAGAGGCAATAAAACAAGAGTTTGTGTCTGGAACTTTGTGATCAGAACTTTGTGTTCACACTTAGTATTACTTAGTAATTCGTATTGGACTGTACAGTCACCTGAGAACTCACTTTTAGAGTGGAAGCAAGTCTTCCTCGATTTGGAGGGACTGTCTATGATGATGATGACTTAGTCACAAAAATATTAAGATACCTATAATATCCAGATATTATAACGAGTTAAATACAGACTTCTCTATTTCTTAAACTAAGATGTTTTAATTTTAGCAAAAGTTTTGTCAGAAAAGATTTGAGTTAACTATGTTTAAATATAAGCAACTGGTGTTATCAAGGATGGTGTTTTGTTCATAATTTATGAAAATAATTTTACTCTTAACTCAAATTGTTTAATTTTGATGATTTCTCTCGGCGCTGACAAAATCATAGAACCAGAGAATGAAACAGTACACAAGGAGGCCATTCGGCCTATTGTGCCTGTGCCAGCTCTTTGGAACAGTTATCCAATTCATCCCACGCCCCTGTTCTTTCCATATAACCCTGTAATTTTTTTGCCCTTCAAATATTTATCCAATTCTCTATTGAATGTTGCTATTAAATCTGCTTCCACAGCAGTGCATTGTGGATCACAGCAACATGCTGTTTAAAAAAAATGTTTCTCATGTCGCCTTTGGTTCGTTTGCCAATCACTTTAACTCTGTGTCCTCTGGTTACCGATCCTTCTGCCACTGGAAACAGTTTCTCCGAGTTTACTCTATTAAAACCATTCATGATTTTGAACATCTGCATCAAATCTGCTCTCAACCTTCTCTGCTCTAAGGAGAACAACCTCAGTTTCTTCAGTCTCTCCACGTAACTGTATTCCATTATCCCTGATACCATTCTCGTAAATCTCTTCTGCATCCTCTCTAATGCCTTGACATCCTTCCTAAAGTATAATGCCCAAAATTGAACACAATGCTCCAGTTAAGGCCTATTCCTAAGACACTAAGAACAACCCAATCGTGGATAATCAAGGGGCTATATAGAGGAAGGTTCTTATTACAATCACTATCACTAAAGAAGTAGTACTCGGTAAAATAATGGGATTAAAGGCAGACAAGTCCCCTGGGCCTGATGGCTTACATCCGAGGGTCTTAAAAGAAGTGGCTGCGGAGATAGTGATTGCATTGGTTGTGATCTACCAAAATTCCCTGGATTCTGGGGCGGTCCCAGCGGATTGGAAACCCACAAATGTAACACCCCTATTTAAAAAAGGAGGCTGACAAAAAGCAGGAAACATAGACCAGTTAGCCTAACATCTGTTGTTGGGATAATGCTGGAGTCCATTATTAAGCAAGCAGAAGCAGGGCATTTGGAAAAGCATCATTCAATTAAGCAGAGTCAGCATTGTTTTATGAAAGGGAAATCATGTTTGACAAATTTGCTGAAGTTCTTTGAGGATGTAATGAACAGGGTGGATAAAGGGGATCCAGTGGATGTGGTGTATTTCGATTTCCTGAAGACATTTGATAAGGTGCCACATAAAAGTTTACTGCAGAAGATAAAAGTTCACGGGGTTGAGGTTAATATATTCGCATGGGGAGAGGATTGGCTAACTACCAGAAAACAGAGAGTCAGTATAAATGGGTCATTTTCCGGTTCACAAACAGTGACTAGTGGGATGCTGCTGGGATCAGTGCCGGGGCCTCAACTGTTTACAATCTATATTAATGAATTGGATGAAGGGACCGAGTGTAATGTTGCCAAGTTTGCTGACGATGCAAAGATGGGTGGGAAAGCAAATTGGGAGGAGGACACAAAAAATTTGCAAAGGGCTATAGACAGACTAAGTGAGTGGGCAAAAGTTTGGCAGATGGAGTATAATGTGGGAAAATGTGAGGTTATCCATTTTGGCAGAGAAAAATAGAAAAGCAAATTATAATTTAAATGGAGAAAAATTGCAAAGTGCTGCAGTACTGAGGGACCTGGGGGTCCTTGTGAATGAAACACAAAAACTTAGTATGCAGTTACAGCAAGTAATCAGGAAGGCAAATGGAATGTTAGCCTTTATTGCAAGGGGGATAGAGTATTAAAGCGGAGAAGTCCTGCTGCAACTGTACGGGTTATTGATGAAGCCACATCTGGAGTACTGCGTACAGTTTTGGTCTCCGTATTTAAGGAATGATATACTTGCATTAGAAGTTATTCAGAGAAGGTTCACTAGGGTGATTCTGGAGATGAGGGGGTTGACTTATGAAGATAGGTTGAGTCAGTTGGACCTATAGTCATTGGAGTTCAGAAGAATGACAGGTGATCTTAGAGAAACATATAAGCTAATGTGTGAGCTAGACAAGGTGGATACAGAGAGCATATTTCCACTCATAGGGGAAACAAAAACTAGTGGACTTTGGGCTCAAGTTTCGGTCTGAGTTGCTCCTTTTTTTTGGAGCACCTAGTTTAGAATGGAGCATCTTAGAAATTGTAATTCTCGGCATTTAGTTTGCTCCAGTTGTAGTGAGTTAGAATAGTTTCATTTTACAACAGAATTTTTTTTCAAAAGTGAGCGTGTCCAGCCACTTACGCCTGTTTTGCAAGTTTAGGCAGCGAAAACTTACTCCAAACTAACTTAGAATGGAGTAAGTGTAGATTTTTGTACGCTCAGAAAAACCTTGCCTACACTCATAAATCAGTCGTAGTGAACGAGAGATGAGACGGGGGTGGGGGGGAAGTTTACAAACATTAAACACTTTACTTTTACAAATAAAGAGCCATCATCAATAATAAATGATTTTAAAAAATCAATAAATCAACCAATAAATCAATAAAAAAAATAAAAAAATTGAAAATAAAAAAAAGAATTAAAAAATCAATCAATAAATAAAAAATTATTTCTACTCACCGACTGCAGCACCGGGAGCCCTCCAACAGCGTGCTGGGACAGGAGCCCCCCCCCACCCAGTGTCTCTCTCTCTGTCTCTGTCCGTGTCTCTGTGTTTCAGACAGCGAGGGGGAAGGAGGAAGGCGGGGGGAGAAGAGCGAGGGGGGAGGGGAAGAGGGGGGAGAAGAGGAGGGGCAAGGGGGGGGGAAGAGGGGGGGGAGAAAGAGGCGGAGGGAGGAAAGAGAGGGGGGAGGGAAGAGAGTGGGAGGGAAGAGAGTGGGGGAAAGAAAGGGAGGGAAAAGAGAGTGGGGGAAGAGAGAGGGGCGAAACGAGAGATGGGGGAAAAGAGAGAGGGTGGGAGAAGAGGGGGGGATGAAGAGAGGGGGGAGAAGAAGCCGAATGGCGGGGGTGGGGAGAAGAAGCTGAACGGGGGGTGGGGGCGGAATCTGAACCGGTCCCGCCATGGATTTCGGGCGGGGCTCACACGCAGCAGATGCCGGGTGGGTGGGCCAGGCCACCAACGAAGAAGCCGGGCCCTCGCTGAGGACTTCGGGCGGGGCCCGCATGCAGCAGATGCCGGGCTGCAGTAGACGACGACTCTTCGGGTGGGGCCCGCCTCCAGCGAGATGCAGGGCGGGCGGGCCCCACCGCCGACGAAGAAGCCAGGCCCCCGCCGAGGACTTCGGGTGGGGCTCACACGCAGTAGATGCCGGGCCGCCGCAGACGACGACTCTTCGGGTGGGGCCCGCCCCCAGCGAGATGCCAGGTGGGTGGGCCCCACCGCCGACGAGGTAAGCGGTGTCAGGCCATTTGGCCCGGGATAGGGGCGACGTCCCTTCGGCCAGGGATAGGGTCGTTGCCCGGAGACAGGACACGTTGGGACGGCCAGGATGCCGGCACTGTTTTTGGCGCAGGGCTGTAGCTCCACTCCCAGCAGCTCCTGCTGCACCGCGCAGAGCTGGAAAAGGGCCTACAGATAACGGAGAATCACGAGGTAAGTATTCGCCGCAATTTTTGTTCTACAAATTAGGCGGGCCCCTCCGATGTGCGCCGTTCTAGCAGGGATCCGAAACTTGAGCCCATAGTCTCAGAATAAGGGGCCGCCTGTGTAAAACTGAGATGAGGAGGAATCTCTTCTCTCAGAGAGTTGTAACTCTGTGGAATACGCTGTCTCAGAGTGCTGTGGAAGCTGGGTCCTTGAATATATTTACAGCGGAAATAGACAGATTTTTGAGCGATAAAGAAATAAAGCGTTTTGGGGAGCAGGCAGGGAAATGGAGCTGAGTCCATGATCTGAACAGCCATGATCTTATTAAATGGCGGAGCAGTTAGAGGGGCCTGGTGACCTACTCCTGCTACTATTTCTTATGTTCTTATGTTGTTATATATAAGAATCTATGTGCCAGAATTCTGGCTGTTACTTTATCTATGAGGCCAAATTTGGTCAAGGCCTCCTCCTGCCCAAGTGCCACCCAAAGTGCCGCCGATGGCCGCCGAGGTACCGGACTGTACTTTGGGCAGGATATTCATCGCCGAGATCGCTCGAAGGTTGACGGGCGGAAAATGGATAACATACGCCGCCAATGTGGGAGGCAACGGGCGGGAGGTCTCATTCTCAGCGACAGTGGCACTTGCCGCCCAAGTGTCGCCGAGGATGGAGTCGGGCCCACGGAGGGTCCAACAGCTGAAAACAAAAATCATCCAGAAAAAATAAAAAAAACTATCATAATACCTTCAGGGGACCCCATCCAGGTAAGTCGCCGTGGAAAAAATATATATAAAATGTTCACTACCCTTTTTTTCAGGATCTTCATACTTACCGTCGGGGATCGACCAGCCTCCAGCCATCGGTTCACTCCCGTTCTGACGTCGACTCCCACCATCATGAACATGGGGGCTCAGTGGGCGGGAGGTCACTTGCACCACTCGGCCGTCCACTAACGTCAGCGGGTGATTCCCGGCGTCTCTCCCCTCTCACCCACTCCAAGCCACGTCGAAAGTGGCACTGGGCGGATGTTGCAGAGGAATGTCAGCGGCAGTTGGCGGCAGTCGGCGGCAGTGGCCGGTAAGTTGATCAATTTCGGCCCCTGTGGGCTAGATTTTACACTTTTCTGCAGATCACCCAAAAATGAACGGTATTTCCGCCGTGGGCGGTAAAAATGGCTTTTCAGATCACCGGCTTGTCGCCCATTCAAAGCCACTAGTCTCCATTTTAAAAATTGGGCGTTACCACATGCGATCTGAAATGGGCATTAGCGATAAATCTCTCTGACCTTCTGCTGTAAAGTGTCGCCATCCTTAGCAACGGCATGGCAACGCTTGTTTCCCACAATTCAGGAGGTCAGGGTTCATCTTTACATGTGCAGAAGAGGAGACAGAGAGAGAGGGAGCTGAGAGGGACTGAAGGCGTGTGTGGGTGTGCTGTGTGCTTGTTTGACTGTTGTGGGAGGAATGACGGAGATTCACCAGCAGCAAAAAGCCTACTAAGCACCAAGAACACTGTTGGCACCGGGTTTTTGTCCAACAAATAACATATAAAATGGAAGGGATGAAGGAGGCCCTGCAGCTGTTAGCCAGGAACACTGGTGGTCCCGGACCACGCACTGCACCCCAAGGTGCCACACCCCCATTGCCAACGACACGAGAGCCAGGAGCAACATCTTGTTTCTGGCTCAGAGCACGTTCCCACCTCGGGACCGTCCTTTCCCGTATCCGTCCAAGCAGCGGTTCTGCCATCATGCCCCCCCACCCACCACAATGAAGCAGCACCTGAGGAACTCCTCGGCCAGGTGGCTTGGGGTCAGGAGGGGAAGGGGAAGGGGTAGAGGTGGGGATGAGAAGCGGGCGGTGGGGGAAGGGTTGGTTCTTACAGATATACTAAAGGCGTGTGTGGGTGTGGTGTGTGCTTGTTTGGCTGTTGTGGGAGGCACGAGGGAGATTCACAAGCAGCAAAAAGCCTACTAAGCACCAAGAACACAGTTGCCACTGAGTTTTTGTCTAACAAATAATATATAACATGGAAGGGGTGGAGGAGGCCCTGCAGCTGGTGACAAATGGTCGCTGTCATGTATTCAACTATCATTGTAACCGATGTATAAGCTGACCTAAGTTGTGCACCTTGAGAACATTGACCACAGCGGGCGAACATGTGGGAGACACTCCTAACCTGGACTTTACGGTATAAAAGGGGAAGCTCCACCCATCGTCTGTCTCTTCAGGTCTTGGTAATAAAGGTAACAGGTCACAGAGTGACCTTCTTTCATGTATGGGCCTCGTGTGCATTTGTGCTGTATAGTAAGGACATATCATTCGTGACAAGAAACTGGGATTTAAACCATGCGAGCATGGTCACTAGCAGCGCAGAAGAGAGGTACTGTGTTGGTGATGATTGGGATGATTTTATTGAGAGACTACAGCAAAGTTTTGTCACTAAAGAATGGTTGGGACAGGATTCAGCCAACAAACGCAGGACTCATCTCCTGACGGTTTGTGGATCCAGAACGTACTCCCTGATGAAGGACCTTCTAGCGCCAGAGAAGCCGGCGGACACGATGTTCGAAGAACTCAGTAAATTGATCAGGGAACACCTTAAGCCAGCGGGCAGCATGCACATGGCGAGACACCGGTTTTACAGCGGCGAGAAGGGCAAAACGCTCCAGACTTCGTGGCAGATCTCCGGCGACTGGAGAGCCTATGTAAGTTCCCAGATGCATGCAGAGCAGAGATGCTGCGAGACTTTTTTATTGAGGGCATCGGGCACGCTGGGGTTTTCAGGAAACTGATTGAGACCAAAGACTTGACCTTGGAAGCGGTGTCTCTGATAGCCCAAACATTTATCTCAGGGGAGGAAGAGACCAGAATGATGTATGACAAAAATCTTGGCTCAAATGCGGCAAACGACCAGGGAGGCAACATTGTTAACATGGCACACAGTTCTCTAGGCAGACAAGGGCAATCGGACATGCCCCGGCATGGAGTCGAACCAAAAGGGGGAATTCAACAGAGACAATGGCTAGCTGAACGACGATTCATGCCATCGCAATGGACAATGCGGCCATCAACACCTTTTAATGGTGCGCTTAAGGACAGTTACAGAGACAGTCAGAGACAATCGACTGGTAATGGACCTTTTGTTTCCAACAATGGGGCCTCCAGCTCATGCTGGAGATGTGGAGGCAAACACCCAGCCAGAGCTTGCAGGTCTCAGCAATATACCTGCAGAAACTGCAACGTCAGCGGTCACTTGGCGCGTATGTGCAGGAAGCCTGCAGCCAGGTTGATGTACGAGGAGGACGGGCCCGATGTAAGCCCTATGAGGCCAAATGAATACTGGGGGAAATCGCTGGAAGCTGAAGTTTAGCGAGTTCATGTGGAGCACATATACAGTTCATACACCAGGACGCCACCGATAATGATGGAAGTGCTCCTCAAAGGCATCCCAGTATTAATGGAGCTGCACACGGGGGCCAGTCAGTCCCTGATGAGTATCAAACAGTTCGAAAGGTTGTGGGTGTCCAAGGCCAAGAGGCCAAAATTATCGCCGATTGACGCACTGCTACGGACATATACAAAGGAGATCATTCCGGTGCTAGGCAGCGCCACGGTAGTCGTGACCCACAAAGATTCGGAGAACAGGTTGCCACTCTGGATTGTCCCGGGGGACGGTCCCGCACTACTGGGGAGGAGTTAGCTTGCTGTCATGAACTGGAAATGGGGCGATGTCAATGCAATTTCTTCTGTGGAGCGAGTATCATGCTCACAGGACCTGGACAAATTTGACTCATTATTTCAACCCGGCATCGGCACTTTCATTTGGGCCAAGGTAGTGATTCACATAAACCCGGACACCAGGCCAGTACACCACAAGGCCAGAGCGGTGCCGTACGTGATGCGGGAAAAGATAGAATGCGAATTGGACCGCCTGCTGAGGGAAGGCATCATCTCGCCAGTCGAATTCAGTGACTGGGCGAATCCGATCATGCCAGTGCTCAAGGCGGATGGGTCGGTCAGGATATGTGCTGATTACAAGGCCACCATCAATCGGGTGTCACTCCAAGACCAGTACCCGCTACCGAGAGCGGAGGACCTCTTTGCGACGCTATCCGGTGGCAAACTTCTTTCAAAATTGGACCTGACCCCAGCTTACATGACACACGAGCTGGCGAATGAGTCTAAGAAGCTGAACACCATCACGACACACAAGGGATTGTTTGAGTATAACAGATGTCCGTTCAGGATTCGTTCGGCCACCGGGATCTTTCAGTGAAATATGGAAAGCCTCCTCAAGTCGATTCTAAGGCCAGTGGTTTTTCAAGACGACATCCTCATCATGGGTCGCAATACTGAAGAATACCTCCACAACCTGGAGGAGGTGCTATGCAGACTGGACCGGGTAGGGCAGCAACTGAAAAAGGTGAAGTGCATCTTCTTAGCTCCAGAGGTAGAATTCCTGGGGAGGAGGGTAGCAGCAGATGGGATCAGACCTACTCCGTCCAAAACGGAAGCAATCCAGAGAGCACCCAGACCCCGTAACACGACGGAGCTGCGTTCGTTCCTGGGGCTGCTGACCTATTTTGGTAACTTTCTTCCCAAATTGAGCACGCTGTTAGAGCCGCTACATGTGCTCCTACGCAAAGGTCGAGATTGGGTCTGGGCTTTTGATGGAGCACGCAATTTGTTATGCTCCAACAAACTGTTATTGCGATATGACCCATGTAAGAAACTAGTTTTAACGTGTGATGCGTCATCCTATGGGGTCGGGTGTGTGTTGCAGCATGTGAATGCCAAGGGTCAGTTACAGCTGGTAGCTTATGCCTCCAGAAGTATGACCCAGGCAGAAAGGGGCTACAGGATGGTAGAAAAGGAAGCGCTAGCATGTGTATATGCAGTAATAAAAAATGCACCAGTACCTGTTTGGCATGAAATTTGAGCTGGAGACAGATCACAAACCCCTAACGTCCCTTTTGGCCGACAGCAAGGCCATAAATGCGAATGCATCGGCCCGCATACAGAGGTGGGCACTTACGTTAGCCGCCTATGACTACGCAATTCGGCACAGACCGGGCACTGAAAACTGTGCCGATGCACTCAGCAGGCTACCACTAGCCACCACTGAGGGGGCAGCTGACCATGATGCTGAGATGGTCATGGCTGTTGAAGCTTTCGAAAGCGAAGGCTCACCTGTGACAGCCCGTCAGATTAAGGTCTGGACAAATAAAGACCTGCTACTGTCTTTAGTTAAGAAATGTGTCCTGAATGGGGACTGGGCAGCCACGTGCAGGGCATGCCCTGAGGAGTTTAAACTGTTTCATAGGTGCAAGGATGAACTCTTGATTCAGGCCGATTGCCTACTGTGGGGAAACCGAATAGTCATGCCTCAGATGGACAGAGAGGTGTTTATCAGAGAACTTCACAATGAGCACCCGGGCATTGTCATGATAAAGACAATTGCCAGGTCACATGTTTGGTGGCCTGGGATAGATGCAGACCTGGAACTTTGTGTTCGCAGGTGCAACACGTGTGCTCAGCTGGGCAACACACCGAGGGAAGCTCCCCTTAGCCCGTGGTCCTGGCCCGCCAAGCCATGGTCACGCATCCATGTGGACTACGCAGGTTCTTTCATGGGAAACATGTTTTTGGTTGTAGTAGACGCCTACTCCAAATGGATTGTGTGCTATTTTAAATTCAAGCACATGCTCTGCCTCAGTAGAAAGTCTACGGGCAATGTTCGTTGCCCATGGTCTACCGGACGTCTTGGTCAGCGACAATGGCCCGTGCTTCCCAAGCATTGAATTCCAGGACCTCATGGCAGGCAATGGAATTAACCATGTCAGAACGGGAACATTCAAGCCGGCCTCAAACAGCCAGGCAGAACGAGCAGTGCAGATAATCAAACAGGGGAAGCTCAGAATCCAAGGGGGTTCCCTACAAAGCCGCTTATCACGTCTCCTGTTGGCCAATAGATCCCAACCACACTCGTTCACAGGGGTTCCACTCGCAGAGCTGCTAATAAAAAGGACGCTCAAAACCAGGCTATCCCTTATACACCCTACTATGAAAGAAATTGTTGAGAGCAGGCATCAGTCACAATGTGACTACCATGACAGGAATACGGGGGCACGATGTATTGATGTCAATGACCCTGGTTTTGTCCTTAATTACGCTGCAGGGCCCAAATGGCTTGCAGGCACTGTGATTGCCAAAGAGGGGAATAGGGTTTTGGTAGTTAAACTTACCAATGGACAAATCTGCCGCAAACACGTGGATCAAACTAAAAGGAGGTTCAGCAACCCCATAGAAGAAGCAGAGGAAGAACACGATGTAGAGTTTACTCCACCACAGGTGACCGAACACCGGAACCAAGTGGAGGAGAGCCCAGTCACTGTGGGCAGTCTGGACAGGCCTGAGGCACCGCAAACAGCAGACACTCAGGCCAGCGCCCAACAACCGGAGCCCCAACTCAGGCGCTCTAAAAGGGAGCGTAAACCACCAGAGAGACTCAACCTGTGATCCCAATAAGACTTTGCGGGGGGAGGTGATGTCATGTATTCAACTGTCATTGTAACCCATGTATAAGCTGACCTAAGTTGTACACCTTGAGAACACTGACCACAGGGGGCGAACTTGTGGGAGACACTCCTAACCTGGACTTTCCGTTATTAAAGGGGAAGCTCCACCCACCGTCTGTCTCTTAAGGTCTTGGTAATAAAGGTAACTGGTCACAGAGTGATCTTCTCTCAAGTATGGGCCTCGTGTGCATTTATACTGTATTGTAAGGACATATTAGTCGGTTTAAATGTTTTTTATTTAACAGAAAAATATGTTAACCTTGTTGCACATTGGCTCAGATAGCTGCACCATTACACACTGGTGATTCCTTAACATCAAAGGGTATAATTACACTTAATTTCAATCAACTTAAACTTTAACTAGCACCAAGGTGATGCACACCATTGATGTATGACTTGCACACCCAGCAGTGTGTCAGCCTTGTAAATACCACCAACATTCTTTCAGAAAAAGCGCTCGTTAATGAGCTCCTGACATAAGAGTCTTGCAGCTATGTTGCCACCATGGGCTCTTTCCTGCGGTCTACATGGGGGCCGGGGGCATGGCTTTAGCATCAGCCTGATTGTGTGGCCCGAGGTCAGCATCCACCTCCTCATCCTCTTCTTCCTCTCTTTCCTGAGGTGGACCGTCACACCATTCTGGCAATTCTTGTCGCCACCCGATAGCCAAGTTGTGCAGCATGGAGCACACCACCATGAATTGAGCTACCTGCTCAGGGTGGTACTGGAGCTCGCCTCCTGAGTGGTACAAGCATCTAAAGCGCTGCTTAAGCATTCCAGTGGTTTTCTCGACGATATTGCAAGTGGCTCTATTGCTCTTGTTATATCGCTTCTCGGCTTCGGTGTGGGGGTCATGCAGGGGAGTCATCAACCAGGTGTCGAGGCGATATCCTTTGTCACCAACCATCCAGCATTGACCTTGTGACTGATTGTTAAAGAAGTCAGATGCAGTGCTCTCACGCAAGATGTGAGCAGCATGGATGCTGCCCGGAAATTTAGCATTCACTGCCATAATAATTTGCCGGTGGTCAACAACGAGTTGCACATTCAGGGGGTGGAATCCCTTGCGGTTCCTGAAAACCTCTGCATCCTGAAAAGGTGCCCGCATGGCGATGTACGTAGAGTCTATTGCTCCCTGCAACTTGGGGAAGTTAGCAATTTGGTAGAATCCTAAAGCCCTCTCAGTCTGAGCCTCCCTGGTCATAGGGAAGCTGATCAAGTCCCTCCTCCATGCATACAGGGCTTCAGTGACTTGTCTAATGCAGCAATGTGTGCCATGCTGAGACATACCGCAAATGTGTCCAGCTGAGGCCTGAAAAGAACCCGACGCGTCGTACGACAGTGCCGCGGTGACTTTGACCTCAACGGACAGCGCGGTCCTGATGGTGCTGGCAGGCTGCAGATCTCCCCTGATAAGCTGGCATATCTCACTGATAACCTATTGTGGAAACGCAGTCTCCGAAGGCAGGTGGTGTCGCACAAGGTGAGATAAGACTGCTTCTCCCTGTACTTGCGAGGCATTTACCATCTGGTCCTATTCATCAGTCTGTCACATCTTACATTGGGCACATGATGCTGTCGAGCGTACTGTTACACTCATAATAAATGGTGAGACTGAGTACTGTGTGTAATGAGCAAGTGTGACCTTAGCTCCTTTATTAAGATTCCAGAGTGCAGGTACCTCGTGGGTGGCCTCTTTATATACTATGCTTCCAAGGGAGCTGGGATCCCTTGGGACTCCAACAGGTGGACCCTCTGGTGGTCAGGTGTAATGCAAGTTACAAAGGGTTAAATACATAACATCACTCCCCCATGAAGTCAACAATACACTTACTTACAAGGTTAGACGATCTGGGGCTTTGCGCTCCCTTGTCGATGGTCTCGGTACAAGTGCAGGTGTGGGTGGATTGGTCAGTTCTTCACTGAGCTGCTGGGCAGCTGGCCTTGCCGGGCTGCTGGGGATGATGACTTCGGTTTTGTGGTCAACTATGATGTCAGTTGCCACTTGTGTGTATGTTGGAAGGTCAAAGTTGGTGGTGTCTGTTGTGTATCTTTAAAGCATGCACTCCCATGTTCCACCACCAGGGAATGCATCCCCTGAAGTCCCAAGGGATCCCAGCATCCCTTGGGAGCACTGTATATAAGCCGGCCCCTAAGGCCTGTTCCTCACTCTGGTATGTCTTAATAAAGACTGAGGTCACTGTTACTTTAATCTCCCTGTGTGCAGTCTCACCTGTGTTAGGAACACAATAACTGTCGACGAGTATACGAATCCAATGCAAAGATGCAGCAAACTGTGGGCATCCAGGAGAAGTTCTCGAAGAGTGAAGACTGGGAAGCCTATGTCGAACGGTTAGACCAGTACTTTATAGCCAACGAGCTGGACAGAGAAGGAAGCGCTGCAAAAAGGAGAGCGGTCCTCCTCACGGTCTGCAGGGTACTGACCTACAGCCTCATGAAGCATCTTCTGGCTCCGGTGAAACCCACAGATAAGTCGTATGAAGAGCTGTGTACACTGGTTCGGGAGCATCTTAACCCGAGGGAGAGCGTGCTGATGGCGAGGTATCGGTTCTACACATGCCAGCGATCTGAAGGTCAGGAAGTGGCGAGCTACGTCGCAGAGCTAAGGTGACTTAGAGTCCTGTGTACGGCAATGCAGCCTGTGTGCCTAGTTGAGCAACGCACCCAGAGAGGCACCACTAAGTTTGTGGTCCTGGTCCTCCAGACCATGGTCGAGGATCCATGTCGACTATGCGGGCCCGTTTCTCGGTAAAATGTTCCTGGTGGTGGTGGATGCTTTTTCAAAATGGATTGAATGTGCAATAATGTCGGGAAGCACTGCCACCACCACCATTGAAAGCTGAAGGCCATGTTTGCCTGCCACAGCCTGCTTGACATACTGGTCAGTGACAACGGGCCATGTTTCACAAGTGCCGAATTTAAAGAATTCATGGCCCGCAATGGGATCAAACATGTCACCTCGGCCCCGTTTAAACCAGCATGCAATAGGCAGGCAGAGCGGGCAGTACAAACAATCAAACAGAGCCTTAAATGAGTCACAGAAAGCTCACTCCAAACCCGCCTGTCCTGAGTACTGCTCAGCTACCACACAAGACCGCACTCGCTCACAGGGGTGTCCCCAGCTGAGCTACTCATGAAAAGGACACTTAAAACCAGACTCTCGCTGGTTCACCCCAACCTGCATGATCAGGTAGGGAGCAGGCGGCAGCAACAAAATGTAAATGATGGTTGCGCCACTGTGTCACGGGAAATTGATCTGAATGACCCTGTGTATGTACTAAACTGTGGACATGGTCCCAAGTGGATCGCAGACACGGTGATAGCTAAAGAAGGGAGTAGAGTGTTTGTAGACAAACCAGACAATGGACAAATTTGTAGAAAGCACCTGGACCAAACGAGGCTGCGGTTCACAAACTGCCCTGAACAACCCACAGCAGACACCACCTTTTTCGAGCCCAAAACACACAACCAAAGGATCAACGACACCACTCCGGACCAGGAAATTGAACTCATCACGCCCAACAGCCCAGCAAGGCCAGGCTCACCCTGCAGCCCTGTAGGGCCAACAACACGCTAGCCCAGTGAGGGCACAGCCAACACACCAGAACAGACATTTGTACCGAGGCGGTCCACCAGGGAAAGAAAGGCTCCGACCGCCTCACCTTGTAAATAGTTTTCACTTTGACTTTGCGGGGGGAGTGATGTTGTGTATCTATAAAGCATGCACTCCCATGTTCCACCACCAGGGAGCGCATCCCTTGCAGTCCCAAGGGATCCCAGCATCCCTTGGGAGCACTGTATATAAGTTGGCCCCTAAGGCCTGTTCCTCACTCTGGAATGTCTTAATAAAGACTGAGGTCACTGTTACTTTAACCTCCCTGTGTGCAGTCTCAGCTGTGTTAGGAACACAATCGTGTCCTCTTCAGGATGTTCGTAGCTGTTGGTGAACCGCAATTTGATTTCATCAAAATGTTTTCTGTGCGTTTGTTCATTGGGTCAGTTTGACCTGAAACACCCTACTCCCCTCTTTGGCTATGAACGTGGAAGTGAGCCATTTAGGACCATGTCCAGAATTGAGCACAAACACAGGATCATTGATCTCAATATCACGTGACAAATTTGCACGGTCATGGTACATACTTTGGTGATGCCGCTTGCCCTCCACATGATCATGGAGATCAGGGTGGACAAGAGATCGCCTTGTTTTAAGCGCCCTTTTCATGAGCAGCTCAGCTGGGGGAATCCCGGTGAGTGAGTGGGGTCTGGTGCAGTAGCTGAGCAACAATTGGGACAACCGAGTCTGTAGGGAGCCTTCCAACACACGTTACAAGCTTTGCTTGATGGTCTGAACTGACCGTTCTGCCTGGCCGTTGGATGCGGTCTTGGACGGGGCAGATGTGACATGTTTGATCCCGTTGCGGGTCATGAATTCCTTGAATTCAGCACTGGTGAAGCACGATCCATTGTCGCTGACTAGGATATCAGGCAAGCCATGCGTGACAAACATGGCTCGTAGGCTTTCAATGGTGGCCGTGGATGTGCTTATCGACATTATTGCACATTCAATCCATTTTGAGTAAGCGTCCACGACAACCAAAAACATTTTGCCTAGGAATGGGCCCGCATAATCTACGTGGATCCTCGACCACGGTTTGGATGGCCACAACCACTCTGGGTGCATTGCTCAACTGAGAGCAAGTGTTGCACTGGCGCACGCATGACTCTAAATCTGAGTCGATGCCAGGCCACCACACGTGAGATCTGGCTATGGCTTTCATCATTACAATGCCTGGGTGGGTGTTGTGCAGTTCACAAATAAAATTTGTCTCTGCCTTTCTTGGGCAAGACCACGCGATTGCCCCAGAAAAGACAATCCGCCTGCAGGGACAACTCGTCTTTGCGTCTGTGGAACGGCTTAATCGCTTCCTGCATCACCACTGGGACACTGGACCAGCTCCCATGGAGGACACCAAGGACAGTAAAGGATCTTGGCTGGTCCAGGTCCTGATCTGGCGGGCCATAACAGGGGATTTCTCGTTCTCAAATGCCTCCATGACCATGAGCAAATCTGCTGGCTGTGCCATTTCCATCCCGGTGGTGGGCAATGGTAGCTGACTGAGAGCATCTGCACAGTTCTCTGTGCCCGGTCTGTGGCAGATTATATAGTTGTATGCCAACAGCATGAGCGCCCATCTTTGGATGCAGGCAAAGGCATTGGTATTAATCCCTTTGCTCTCCGAGAATAGCGATATGAGCGGTTTGTGGTCAGTTTCAAGCTCGAACTTGAGGCCAAATAAGTATTGGTGCGTTTTTTTTACCCCATAAACACACGCCAGAGCCTCTTTTTCAACCATGCTGTAGGCCCTTTCGGCCTTTATTTAAACTCTTGGATGCATACTCAAGCGGTTGCAAAATCCCCGAATCATTGGCCTGTTGTAGCACACACCCGACCCCGTATGACGACGCGTCGCAAGCTAACACTAATCGTTTACATGGATTATACAGGACAAGCAGTTTGTTAGAACACAATAAATTTCTGGCTTTTTTAAAGGCAGCCTCTTGTGAATTCCCCCATACCCAGGTGTCTCCCTTGTGCAGTAGCATGTAGGGGTTCTAGCAGGGTGCTTAACCCAGATAGGAAATTACCGAGATAGTTAAGGAGTCCCGGGAACGACCGCAGCTCTGTCACGTTCTGTGGTTGCGGCCCGTTCTTGATGGCCTCCGTCTTGGCGTCAGTGGGTCTGATGCCGTCTGCTGTGATTCTCCTTCCCAAGAATTCGACGTCCTGTGCCAGGAAAACACACTTCGAGCATTTCAACCTGAGCCCCACGCGATTCAACCGATTAAGAACCTCTTCCAGATTCTTCAAGTGCTCCATGGTGTCCTGACCTGTAACCAATATATCGTCCAGAAGACCACTGTACAAGGAACCAACTTTAGCAGGCTCTCCATGTTCCGCTGGAAGATCACCGTGGCCGGCTGAATCCCGAACGGGCACCGGTTGTAGATAAAGAGAAATTTGTGCGTGTTGATGCATGTGAGGCCTTTTGGAGACTCCTCCTGCTCCTACGTCATGTAGGCCGAGGTCAGGTCCAGCTTGATGAACGTCTTCCCTCCAGCCAGGGTCGCAAATAGGTCGTCTGCCTTGGGTAGCGGGTACTGGTCCTGCAGCGAAAAACGGTCAATCGTTACTTTATAGTCCCCGCAAATTCTAACCGTACCGTCCTCCTTGAGTACCGGGACAATCGGACTGGTCCAGCCATTGAATTCTACCGGCGCGATGATGCCTTCACGTTGCAGCCTGTCCAGCTCAATTTCCACTTTTTCATGCATCATGTACGGTATCACCCGAGCCTTGTGTTGGATGGGTCATGTACCGGGAACCAAATGGATCTGCACTTTCGCCCCCGAAAGCTTCCAATGCCTGGCTCGAATAATGATGGGAACTTGCTTAGAATCTGGGTACATGAGGCATCGTCAATGGACGAAAGCGCTCGGATGCCATTCCAGTTCCAGCGGATTTTCCCCAGCCAGCTTCTGCCAAACAACGTGGGGCCATCCCCTGGCACAATCCACAGTGGGAGTTCGTGTACTGCTCCATCATACGAGACTTTGACCTCTACAGTGCCAATTACAGGGATTAGTTCCTTGGTGTATGTCCGTAGTTTAGTGGAGCTGACCTTGGGCCTGTGTGCCTTCTTTCCCCACAGCCTGTCGAAGGCCTTTTTACTCATTATGGACTGACTTGCCCCCGTGTCCAGCTCCATAGATACTGGAATGCCGTTCAGTTCAACTTTCAACATTATTGGTGGGCATTTCGTCATGAACGTGTGTACCCCGTACACTTCTGCCTCCTCCATACGAGTTTCCAACTCAGTCTGATCCACTGTAGATCGATCTTCCTCTGCAACGTGGTGGTTTGCAGGATTTGCAGGGTTTGCAGCTCGCCTGCACATTCGTTGGAGGTGTCCCATTGTTCTGCAACCATTGTACGCATAGTGCTTAAAGCGGCATTGATGGGGCCGATGATCACCTCCGCAGCGCCAACCAGGGTGTTAACTGCCTCGCAATAACAGATGATGCCGGACTTTGGGTCAATTGAGGTCGGGCCACATCAGCCGGCGTGTACGTTCTGCCATGTACATTTCTGCTCAAAACCGACGTTACTTTATGCACAGTATTGGCTGAAACTTCTTTGTTCTGCGAAATCTGCTTGGTGTTGTCACTGGTGGACATAAATGCCTGGGCTATCGTTATGGCTTTACTCAAATTTGGAGTTTCTACAGTCAACAGTTTGCAAAGGATTGTCTCATGTCTGATGCCCAGTACAAAAAAGTCTCTGAGCATTTGTTCTAGGAATCCCTCAAACTCACAATGTCCAGCGAGGCGCCTTAGTTCGGCGACATAGCTCGCCATTTCCTGGCTCTCTGATCGTTGACACGTGTAGAACCGATATCTCGCCATCAAAACGCTTTCCTTAGGATTTAGGTGCTCCCGGACCAGCATACACAATTCTTTGTAGGATTTCTCTGTTGATTTTGCCGGGGCCAGGCAATTCTTCATGAGGCCATAGGTTGTTGCCCCACAGACAGTTAGGAAGATCGCCCTTCATTTAGTGGCGTTCTTGTCCCCTTCCAGCTTGTTGGCCACAAAGTATTGGTCGAGTCTCTCCACGAAGGCCTCCCAATCATCCCCTTCTGAGGACTTCTCCAGGATGCCGACTGTTCTTTGCATTTTCTTGCGGTTGTTGGTTACCTCGTCGCCAATTGTTATACTCATAATAAATGGTGAGACTGAATACTGTGTGTGTAATGAGCAAGTGTGACCTTAGCTCCTTTATTAAGGTTCCAGAGTGCTGGTACCTCATGGGTGGTGTAGTGTATGTAAGCATCTTTAGTAATGACTCCACGAGGCAGGGTATGATACTTAAACTGTGTAGACCTGTAGTCCTTTATTTGCAGCTCTTCGATTGAGGACAACAAGCTGCGAGTCCCTTTTTATACTGGGTTACCTGCAGTGTGCAGGTAACCCTTAGATCTCCAGCAGCAGCACCCTCTGATGTACAGGTAAGGTGTGTACAGTGTAAGGGTACATTCAGTGTTGCATAACAGTGTTATAGACATCACACAGTAAACAGACATGCATACACAACAGGTGGCCTTTTTATATACTGTGCTCCCAAGGGATGCTGGGATCCTTTGGGACTCCAACAGATGGGCCCTCTGGTGGTCAGGTGCAATGCAAGTTACAAAGGGTTAAATACATAACACATAGCTTCTGCCATCTCGAGTCTGCAGCATGTAGGGGGTCATCAAGAGAGGGTGAGAAAGGACAGGCCCCATTCCAATAACTATCTGTTTGCCACTGATTGTTCACAAAGGATGAATGTCCCCACTAAGACACCTAGTAAATTCCAATCGTCCACAATATGATAAAGATGTTTGTTCAGATATTCACATCACCTCCAAAGACCTCCAGATTACGTCTGAACTCCCCCGAGGTTGAAGCAGAGCATGATGCGACATGTGATTTAGAACATGGCATCCATACTGCTGTGAGTAATTCCAGTTAGTTCCATTTTTTGCCAGCGTTTTTTTCAGCGAGCGATATTGTGGGCGAGATGTGTGTGAGATGCCGAAAGTATGGCTGGGTGATATACTGGGCGTTAGTTTCGGCAAATGTGATCTTTATGACAAAAAACAGTGGTTGGGCAGTATTATTAAATCTCGGCATTAATTACGTGCCTGCTCTCCTCCAGCCTCGCCCAGACCAAACTGAATATCTGGCTCCTTCATCCGTGGGAAGCTTTCACTTTTAAGCTACATATGTCACTTGGCTTCAAGCTTGATAACCATTTCTCTACAAGTATGTTGATTCTTTATTAATTTCTTAAATTTCTGCCTTTACATATAAAATCATAAGTCTTGAGAATAGCACCAGAAGTACAGCACACACCATTGTCTCACTCCCAGGGAGGTTAGGGTGGCGCAGTGGGACCAGTTCCAAAGAAATTCCATGCCCATGTTTTACCGTATCCTACTCCATTCTATCAGCAGGATCAATATGAGAAAGCACCATATGGGGTTTTCCACTTAATGACGTCACAAGGTGACTGGCTCATTCATTTTTGTCCCACGTCCCCAGAAACTTATGTGCTGAAAGCCTCAGTCTTGTCTGACGCCTTCAATGGAAGCCTTCCTTCCAATATTTTGGGTGCTTCTGCCCCGTTAAAGTCCCTCAACACCTCTCCACCGTCTCCCACTGTTGTGCTGCAGGAATCTCGCTGGGAGCCCACTGTGCATATGTCATGAACCCCGACCAAGGAAAATAGGTCTTGGCTGTAATGGATTCAGTGTGGCAGGTGGAAGTCCTGCCCAACTCAAACTCTGCCCTGAAGAGGAGAATCTCTCCCACACTTATTATTTTAAACAACTGGGAATGGTAGCATGGGGGTTTTATTAATGGACTAATAATCCAGAGGTTTGGACTAATGATCCAGAGATATAAGATCAAATACCACCATTGCAGCTGTGGAATTTAAATTCAGTTAATTAAATTAATCTAGATTAAAAAGCTAGTATCAGTAATGGTGACCACAAAACGACTAGATTGTTGTAAAAACCCATCTGGCTCACTCATGTCCTTTAGGGAAGGAAATCTGCTGTCCTTACCTAGTCTGGCCTATATGTGATTCCAGACCCAAGAGCAATGTGGTTGTCTCTTAACTGCCTTCTGAAATGGGCTAGCAAGCTACTCAGTTATTCAAAGCATTTAGGGATGGGCAATAAATGCGGGCCTTGCCACCGATGCCCACATCACAACAACAAATAATTTAAAAACATTTAAAGAACAGAAAGAAACAAGATTTTCATTACTCAATAAAAGGGCACGGAGTAAATCAAACTTTTATGATTTATGATTGAACATTCAAGGAAGGAGATACTTTAAGAGTTAAGAACAGCTTCTATAACTTTAGAAATGGCAGATGTAAGGTTATTAGGGTTTTATAATTGAAAGTGTGAGAAGAATTACCTTTTCTGGGGATAGAATGAGGATGAGCATAAGCAGGAAAGGTAGATTAGCATTGCTATATATGTGGACTTGTATTTACTCTTTATAGCCACCAGAGGGCTCATTCCCAGGAGTCCCAAGGGATTCCATAATCCCTTGGAAGCAAAGGTATTTAAGAAGGCTTCACAGGTTGGAGAGGCACTCTGGAGATCTGCAATAAAAGACTAAGGTCACACTTTACTTTGAGCTCACAGTGTTCAGTCTGACTCTTTCTCCAGACACAACAACTGGCGACGAGATACAGATAGCAAACCCAAAGATGCAGAGAACAGTGGGCATCTTGGAGAAATTTTCAGAGGGAGATGATTGGGAAACTTGTGATGCGACTCAACCAATACTTCGTGGCTAACGAGCTGGATGGGGAAGAGAGCGCTGCCAAATGTAGAGTGATCCTCCTCACCGTCTGTGGGGCATCAACGTATGGCCTCATGAAGAATCTGCTCATTCCAGCGAAACCCACGGAGAAATCGTACGATGATTTGTGCACACTGGCCGAGAGCATTTGAACCCGAAGGAAAGCGTTCTGATGATGAGGTACCGGTTCTACACCTACAAAAGGTCTGAAGGCCAGGAAGTGGCGAGTTATGTCACCGAGCTGAGACGCCTTGCAGGGCATTGCGAATTTGAAGGACATTTGGAGCACATGCTCAGAGACATTTTTGTCTTTGGTATTGACCACGAAACCATACTTTTGACTGTAGAGACCCCAACCTTGAGTAAGGCCATAGCGATAGCCCAGGCGTTCATTGCCACCAGTGACAATACCAAGCAAATCTCTCAGCACACAAGTGCTGCTACAAGTACTGTGAACAAAGTGATGTACAGTGCAGGTCACACATACCTGCAGCTACACATCCGCAGATATCTCAGAGTCCACCCAAAGGTGATGAATGCAAGGCCATTAACACATTGTTGGCGCTGCGGGGGTGATCATCATTTCCATTCATGCCGATTCAAAGGGTACGTTTGCAAGGGCTGTGGAACAATGGGACACCTCCAACGAGTGTGCAGGTGAGCTGCTAAGCCTGTTAAACCTGCAAACCACCGCGTTGCAGAGGAGGACAGATCCACGAAGGATCACTACGAACCAGAGCCTCAGATAGAGGAGGCAGAGGTACATGGGGTACACATATTCACCACGAATTGCCCCCCGATGATGCTGAATGTTGAACTAAATGGACTCCCGATGTCAATGGAGCTGGACACGGGCGCAAACCAGTCCATCATGGGCAAAAAGACTTTCGAAAGGTTGTGGTGCAACAAGGCCTCAAGGCCAGTTTTAACTCCAGTTTGCACGAAACTAAGAACTTACACGAAAGAACTGATTCCTGTAATCGGCAGTGCTACCGTAAAGGTCTCCTACGATGGAGCGGTGCACAAGCTACCAATCTGGGTGGTACCGGGTGATCGGCCCAGACTGCTCAGCAGGAACTGGCTGGGAAAGATATGCTGAAATTGGGACAACGTCCGAGCGCTATCGCCCGCTGACGACACTTCGTGTGCCCAGGTCTTAAACAAATTTCCTTCGCTCTTCGAACCAGGCATTGAGAAATTCCAAAGAGCAAAAGTGCAGATCCACCTAATTCCAGAGGTGCGACCCATCCATCACAAGGCGAGAGCAGTACCGTACACGATGAGAGAAAGGGTAGAGATCTAGCTAGACCGGCTGCAATGAGAGGGCATCATTTCACCGATCGAGTTCAGCGAGTGGGCCAGTCCTATTTTCCCAATCCTCAAGGGAGACGGCACCGTCAGAATCTGTGGCGATTACAAAGTAACTATCAATTGTTTCTCCCTGCAGGATCAATTCCCACTACCAAAAGCCAACAACCTCTTTGCAATGCTGGCAGGAGGTAAGACGTTCACGAAGCTGGATCTGACTTCAGCCTACATGACGCAGGAACTGGAGGAATCATCGAAGGCGCTCACCTGCATCAACACGCACAAAGGTCTTTTTGTTTGTAACAGATGCCTGTTTGGAATCCGATCAGCAGCGGCGATATTCCAGAGAAACATGGAAAGTTTACTGAAGTCGGTCCCGGACACCGTGGTCTTCCAGGACGACATCTTGGTCACAGGTCGGAACACAGTCGAGCACCTGCAGAACCTGGAGGAGGTTCTTAGTCGACTCAACCGCATGGGGCTCAGGTTAAAATGCTCAAAGTGCGTTTTCCTGGTGCCTGAAGTGGAGTTCCTGGGAAAGAGGATTGCGGCAGATGGTATCAGGCCCACCAACGCGAAGACGGAGGCAATCGAGAATGCACCGAGGCCACAGAACGTGATGGAGCTGCGGTCATTTCTGGGACTGCCCTGGACCCAACCTTTTTTGATCCCCCAACACACACACCAGTGGCAACCAACACCACGGTTGACCACGAAGCAGAACCCATCATCCACAGCAGCCCTGCAGGGCCCAACACACCAGGCAGCCCAGCAAGACCAGCTGCACAGCAGCCCAGCGAGGGCCCAACAAATGATTCAACAACACTAGCTTTCACACCAAGACGATCAACCAGGGCAAGAAGGGCCCCAGATCGACTCACATTGTCAATAGTTACACTGTTGACTTTGGAGGGGAGTGTTGTTATATATGTAGATGTATTTACTCTGTATAGCCACCAGAGTGCTCATTCCCTGGAGTCACAAGGAATCCCATAATCCCTTTGGAGCACAGGTATTTAAGAAGGCTTCACAGATTGGAGAGCCACTCTGGAGACCTGCAATAAAAGACTAAGGTCACACTTTACTTTGAGCTCACAGTGTTCAGTATGACTCTTTCTCCATACACAACAAGCGTTATGGGGTACTGAAGAAATATCACAGGATAAGAAAATTTGGAGTGATACCATCAGAGTTAGGGGTCTTATTGGAGGATCCAACAGACATGGCAAGAATTAATTGTAACAGCTGTCCCTTTGGTAGTACAGAATAGTCCAATTTAGGGGATTACTATTATAAAATAATCTGGATTGTAGAAAAGAATTGTTAGTCAACAAAGTAATTTTTCTCTTTAGGAGAGCAAGCAACTTATCCATTTGGATGGAAGATTAGTGGAAATTATAATTTATGGATGTTTCGAGAGATAGCTTTGGCAAGCAATTACTGCTGGAGAGGCAATAAAACAACAATTTGTGTCTAGAACTTCGTGATCAGAACTTTATGTTCACCCTTGATGTTATGTATGTAATTATGTAATACTTGCCACCAGAGGGCGCGACTATTGAAGTCCTAATGGTCACCTGCACATACATGCAGGGCCAGCATAAAAGGTTGGCTGCCATGTTGTTTAGACACTCTGGAGTTGTAATAAAGAAGACTAAAGTCACACTAAGTTTAGCTCACAGTACTCAGCCTCGTGGATTTCTTCTATACACAACAACTGGCGACGTGGATGGGATACGAACCTTCACGCATCCATGGCTGCCGTTGGAATATTAGAGAGATTCGTAAAGGGTGATGATTGGGAAGCTTTCGTTGAGCGTCTCGACCAGCACTTCGTGGCCAAAGAGCTGGAAGGAGACACTAACGCGGCCAAGCACAGGGCGGTTCTCCTCACCGTCTGTTGGCCTATAATATATGGTCACATTAAAAATCTGATCGCACCAACAAAACCAACGGAGAAGGAATATACAGAGTTGTGTACATTGGTTCGGGACCACCTCAAGCCGAAGGAGAGTACCTTCATCGCCAAATATCGTTTTTACACGCAACATCGCTCCGGGGGCCAGGACGTGATGGATTATGTCGCTGACCTGAGACGCCTCGCGGGATCTTGCAATTCTGGAACTGCGTTGGGGCAAATGCTGTGGGACTTTTTCATGCTGGCCATCAACCACGATGTCATTCTTCGAAAGTTACTCGCTGCCGAAACCCTAGTCCTGAGCAGGGCCATCACGATCGCCCAGGCATGCATGGCCACAGACAAGAACACCAAACAGATATCTTCTCCACATCGAAGCTCACCGGCAAGTACTGTGCATAAAATGACGTCACTATCAGGCCGAACTGCATATGGCAGAGCCTATATGTCTGCGGATTAAGACCTGTGATGACTCAGAGTCCGCCATCGGGGGTGAATGTGAATCCATTAGCACAGTGTTGGCGCTGCGGGGGTAATCATCGGGCCCATCAATGTTGATTCAAGCACTACGTGTGCAAAGGCTGCGCAACGATGGGGCACCTCCAGCGAATGTGCAAACGTGCTGCGACATACCACGTGGCAGAGGATGATCGATCCGGCGCGGATCACACAGCACAGGCAACTCAACCTGAGGAAGAAGTGTATGGGGTACATACCTTCACCATCAAGAGCCCTCCTATAATGCTGAAAGTCAAATTAAATGGAGTTCCAGTATCCATGGAGTTGGACATGGGTGCGAGTCAGTCAATAATGAGCCAGAAGGCTTTCAAGAAACTGTGGGGCAATAAAGTACAAAGGCCCAAACTGAGCCCGATTAATGCAAAGCTGTGTACCTACACCAAAGAGCTCATACCAATCATTGGAAGTGTGGCAGTGAAGGTATCGTATGATGGAGCTGTGCATGACCTATCATTGTGGATTGTTCCAGGCAATGGCCCAACGCTGTTCGGCAGAAGCTGGCTAGAAAAGATTCGATGGAATTGGAATGACATCAAAGCACTATCTTCAGTGGATGACGCGTCATGTGCTCAAGTGTTGAGCAAGTTTCCGTCGCTATTCGAACCAGGCATCGGCAACTTCACAGGCGCCAAGGTACAGATCCATCTAGGCCCCGATGCACAGCCCGTCCATCACAAGGCTCGGGCGGTTCCGTACATGATGAGGGAGAAAGTCGGGATCGAACTGGACAGACTCCAATGTGAAGGAATCATATCGCCAGTCGAGTTCGACGAGTGGGCCAGTCCAATTGTTCCGGTGTTGAAAAGCGATGGCACGGTCAGAATCTGCGGAGACTACAAGGTAACGATTAACTGAGACTCACTACAGGATCAGTACCCGCTGCCCAAGGTGGATGACCTGTTCACAACATTAGCGGGGGCGGGGAAGTCATTCACCAAGTTGGACCTAACCTCCACCTACATGACGCAAGAGCTGGCTGAATCTTCGAAAAGACTGACGTGCATCAACACACACAAAGGGCTGTTTATATACCACAGGTACCCTTTCGGGATTCGTCGGCTGCAGCCATTTTCCAGAGAAACATGGAGAGTTTGCTGAAACCTGTTCCGCGCACCGTTGTGTTTCAAGACGACATCCTGATCACTGTTCGTGACACCATTGAACATCTACACAACCTGGAAGAGGTTCTAAGTCACCTAGACAGAGTGGGACTCAGGCTGAAATGCTCCGTGTGTTTTCCTGGTGCCAGAAGTTGAATTTTTGGGGAGAAAGATTGCAGCAGACTGTATCAGGCCCATGGACTCAAAGATAGAGGCCATCAAGAATGCACCCAGACCACAGAATGTGACGGAGCTGTGTTTGTTCCTGGGGCTCCTCAACTATTTTGGTAACTTTCTACCCAGGTTGAGCACGTTGTTAGAGCCTTTGCACATGTTGCTACGTAAGGATGATGACTGGGTTTGGGGCAAATCTCAGGACGCAGCTTTTGAGAAAGCCAGGAACCTGCTATGTTCAAATAAGTTACTTGTACACTATGACCCATGTAAACGGTTAGTGCTAGCTTGTGATGCCTCATCGTACGGGGACGGCTGTGTGTTACAGCAAGCCAATGTATCGGGCAACCTCCAACCGGTCTAAGGCTGAGAGAGCCTATAGTATGGTCGAGAAAGAGACATTAGTATGTGTATATGGGGTTAAGAAAATGCACTAATACTTATTTGGACTTCAGTTTGAGCTTGAAACTGACCGCAAGCTGCTCATTTCGCTGTTTTCAGAGAGCAAAGATATAAATACCAATGCTTCATCCCACATCCAAAGATGGGCACTAACATTATCTGCTTATGACTATGTTATCCGCCACAGACCAGGCACTGAAAACTGTGCCGATGCTCTCAGCTGGCTACCATTATCAACCACTGGGGTTGCAATGACGCAGTCCGCAGACTTGCTACTGGTCATGGAGGCTTTTGAGAGCGAGGAGTCACCCGTCACAGCTCGACAGATCAGGATCTGGACCAGCCAGGAGCCTGTGCTATCATTAGTAAAGAGTTGCGTCCTAAATTGGAAGTGGTCGGCCGTTCCCGGGGAAATGCAAAATGAAATTAAGCCGTTTCACTGACGCAAAGATGAAATGTCCATCCAGTCGGATAGTCTCTTATGGGGTAATCGCGTGGTTTTGCCAAAAAAAGTCAGGGAAATGTTTATACGCAACCTACACAGTACCTACCCAGGCATTGTCATGATGAAGGCAATTGCCAGGTCGCATGTTTGGCGGCCCGGCAGTGACTCGGACTTGGAGTCATGCAGGCATCAGTGCAACACTTGTCCGCAACTGAGCAATGCACCAAACCGTGGTCCAGGATCCACGTAGATTTTGCTGGCCCCTTTCGAGGAAAGATGTTTTCAGCAGATTACTACAAATGGATTGAATGCATAATCATGTCATCCAGCAGATCCACAGCCACCATTGAAAGCCTCCGGGCTATGTTCGGCATCCATGACTTGCCCGATGTCCATATCAGTGACAATAAACCATGTTTCACCAGCTCAGAATTCAACGAGTTTGTGACCCGCAATAGCATCAAGCATGTCAAGTCTGCTCCGTTTAAGCCTGCGTCTAACAGTCAAGCGGAGCGAGCAGTCGAAACAATCAAACAGAGCATGAAACGCATGATGGACGGCTCCCTGCAGACCCGCTTGTCTCGCATTCTGCTCAGTTACTGGACGCGACCTCACTCGCTCACCGGGGTTCCGCCGGCAGAATTGTTAATGAAGAGAGCCCGCAAAACCAGGTTCTCCCGAGTCCACCCGGATCTTAATGATCACGTGGAAACCCGGCGACACCGGCAGAACATGTACCACGATCGCGCAGCTGTTTCACGTGACATTGATGCTAACGACCCTGTGTTTGTCCTGAATTACGGTCATGGTCCCAAGTGGGTTGCTGGCATTAGTTTGGCCACGGAAGGGGAAAGTGTGTTTATAATCAAACTGTTAAATGGCCAAATGCAAAGAAAGCATTTAGATCAGACCAAATTGCAATTTACTGACAACCAGGAACGACTGGACGAGGACATCATCATCATCGATCCAACAACACACACCCAACCAGCAATAGACCTCGCTGGTTGAACCCAATATTCCTGACAGTCCGGTCAGATCAGCCGCGGTGCAGTGCAGCAATGGTCTGGCCAACTCACACATGCCAGGGTAGATGATCAACCAGAGAACGAAAGGCTGTGGATCGTCTCAACTTGTAAATAATTTGTACCGAAGACTTTGTGGGGGGAGTGATGTTATGTACGGAACTATGTAATACTTGCCACCAGAGGGCGCGACTGTTGGAGTTCTAATGGTCACCTGCACACATGTGCAGCGCCAGTATAAAAGGTTGGTTGCCATGTTGTTTAGGCACTCTGGAGTTGTAATAAAGAAGACTAAGGTCACACTAAGTTTAGCTCAAAGTACTCAGCCTCGTGGAGTTATTCTATACACAACACTTAGTATTACTTAGTAATCCCGTATTGGACTGTTCAGTCACCTGAGAACTCACTTTTAGAATGAAAGCAAGTCTTCCTCGATTTGGAGGGACTACCTATGATGATGATGATGATGACTTAGTTACAAAAATATTAAGAAACCTATATTATTCAGATATTATACTGAGTTAAACATAGAGTTCCCTATTTCTTAAACGAAGATTTTTTAATTTTAGCAAAGGTTTTGTCAAAAAAGATTTGATTTAACTATGTTTAAATAGAAGCAACTGGTGTTATCAAGGATGGTGTTCTGTTAATATTTTATGAAAATAATTTTACTCTTAACTCAAATTGGCTAATTTTGATGATTTCTCTCAGCACTGACAAAATCATAGAATGAAACAGTACAGAAGGAGGCCATTCGGCCTATTGTGCCTGTGCCAGCTCTTTGGAACAGTTATCCAATTCATCCCACTCCCCTGCTTTTATCACATAACCCTGTAATTTTTTACCCTTCAAATATTTATCCAATTTTCTATTGAATGTTGCTATTAAATCTGCTTCCACCGTGCTTTCAGGCAGTGCATTGTGGATCACAACAACATGCTGTGTGAAAAAATTTTCTCATGTCGCCTCTGGTTCGTTTGCCAATCACTTTAAATCTGTGTCCTCTGGTTACTGATCCTTCTGCCACTGGAAACAGTTTCTCCGAGTTTACTCTATTAAAACCATTCATGATTTTGAACATCTCCATCAAATCTCATCTCAATCTTCTCTGCTCTAAGGAGAACAATCTCAGTTTCTTCAGTCTCTCTACGTAACTGTATTCCCTTATCCCTGATACCATTCTAGTAAATCTCTTCTGCATCCTCTCTAAGGCCTTGACATCCTTCCTAAAGTGTGATGCCCAGAATTGAACACAATGCTCCAGTTAAGGCCTATTCCTAAGACACTAAAAACGTCTCAATAGTGGATAATCAAGGGGCTATATAGAGGGAGGAACTTATTACAATCACTATCACTAAAGAAGTAGTACTCGGTAAAATAATGGGGCTAAAGGCAGACAAGTCCCCTGGGCCTGATGGCTTACATCCTAGAGTCTTAAAAGAAGTGGCTGCGGAGATAGTGGTTGTATTGGTTGTAATCTACCAAAATTCCCTGGATTCTGGGGCGGTCCCAGAGGATTGGAAAGCCACAAATGTAACACCCCTATTTAAAAAAGGAGGCAGACAAAAAGCAGGAAACTATAGACCAGTTAGCCTAACAGCTGTCATTGGGATAATGCTAGAGTTCATTATTAAGGAAGCAGAAGAGGGGCATTTGGAAAAGCATTATTCAATTAAGCAGAGTCAGCATGGTTTATGAAAGGGAAATCATGTTTGACAAATTTGCTGGAGTTCTTTGAGGATGTAACAAGCAGCGTGGAGAAGGGGGATCCAGTGGATGTGGTGTATTTGGATTTCCAGAAGACATTCGATAAGGTGCCACATAAAAGGTTACTGCACAAGATAAGGGGTTGAGGGTGATATAGTAGCATGGATAGAGGATTGGCTAACAACTAGAAAACACAGAGTCGGGATGAATGCGTTATTTTCTGGTTGGCAAACAGTAACTCGTGGGAAGCCGCAGGGATCGATGCTGGGGTCACAACTATTTACAATCGATATTAATGACTTGGATGAAGGGAACGAGTGTAATGTAGCCAAGTTTGCTGATGATGCAAAGATGGGTGGGAAAGCAAATTGTGAGGAGGACACAAAAAATCTGCAAAGGGATATAGACAGGCTAAGTGAGTGGGCAAAAATTTGGCAGATGGAGTATAATGTGGGAAAATGTGAGGTTATCCACTTTGGCAAAAAAAATAGAAAAGCAAATTATAATTTAAATGGAGAAAAGTTGCAAAGTGCTGCAGTACTGAGGGACCTGGGGATCCCTGTGCATGAAACAGAAAAAGTGAGTATGCAGTTACAGCAAGTAATCAGGAAGGCAAATGGAATATTTGCAAGGGGGATAGAGTGTAAAAGCAGAGGAATCTCAGCACCCAGGTGATTCTCTTCCCTTCCAATGCACGGAAGAGGCCTCCCCAGGAGACCAATGCAGTCTGGTTGCACATTGCTTCCGACCTGCTGTCAATCATTTTTATTTGGAGGTCTGACCCACCTCCGATCCCGCCCTCTCAGCGCTGGTAAAATTCCGGCCTAAGATTTTGAACTCTTTAATTGTCTTGTTAAAAATCTATATTTTGCATAAGTCAAAAATTGTACTACTAGGTTTATGCTTCAGTTTTCTGCCTCTGTCATTATCTTACCTTTAACTAAATCTGAACGTAATCATCTGACAGTGTGGTATTTATCACCTTTCACAGTAAGGAGGAGAACTGATGGGTGGAGGACACATTTCCAAGGTAAAAATGCTGCTCTTTAGGGGTAATAAAGACTTGGATTTATATAGCACCTTTCACCATTTCATGATTACCCAAAGTGCTTTACACCTAACGGAGTCACTGTAGGAAAACCTAAGGCACTACAGTGCTAGCACTGGCAGGAGGGTCTGATTACAACAACAGCAACTTGTATTTATATCATCATAGGCAGTCCCTCGAAATTGAGGAAGACTTGCTTCCACTCTAAAAGTGAGTTCTTAGGTGACTGAAAAGTCCAATATGGGAATTACAGTCTCTGTCACAAGTGGGACAGACAGTCGTTAAGGGTAAGGGTGGGTGGGACTGGTTGCCGCACGCTCCTTCCGCTGCCTGCACTTGCTTTCTGCATGCTCTCGGCGACGAGACTCAAGGTGCTCAGCGCCCTCCCGGATGCTCTTCCTCCACTTAGGACGGTCTTTGGCCAGGGACTGCGCCTTTAACGTCGTAAAACGTCCCAAGGAGCTTCACAGGAGTGTTTTAAGACAAAAACAAATAAATTTGACACCGAGCCACATAAGAAGAAATAACGGCAGATGAGAGGTAGATTTTAAGGAGCGGCTTAAAGGAGGAAAGAGAGGTAGAGAGGCGGAGAGGTTTAGGGAGGGAATACCAGAGCTTGGGGCCTAGGCAGCTGAAGGCAGTTATAATCAGGGATGCTCAAGAGGGCAGAATTTGAGGAGTGCAGACATCTCGGGGGATTGTGAGGCTGAAGAAGATTATAGAGATAGGGAGGGGCGAGGCCATGGAGGGATTTGTAAACAAGGATGAGAAGTTTGAAATTGAGGCGTTGCTTAACCGGGAGCCAATGTAGGTCAACGAGTACAGGGGTGATGGGTGAGCGGGACTTGGTGTGTGTTAGGACATGGGCTGCCGAGTTTCGGATGACTTCAAGTTTACGTAGGGTAGAATGTGGGAGGCCAGCCAGGCGTGTATTGCAGTTACAGTATGACAAGTTTACATTGGAAATGACCATTATAACTGTGGATGTAAGAATTTATAATGGTAAAGGGCTAGAATTTCGGCAACTTTTTGACCGGGTTTTCGCTGCGATTTGACCCTCTGCAGTGAAAACCCGTTCGGCGGGATCTTCAGGGCACCTTTTTGTGGCGGTGCTTCCATGTACCACCAGGGAGAGGAGCACCGTCGTGCAGCATTACAAATAGCGTTTGCGATTAATGTTTGGCTCTCTAGGGACCCGTATTCTGCGCCCAGAATACCGACAGGGTAAAACCTGTGGTGCAGCACTGCCAGCAATGGTAAGTATGAAGACCTGCAAAAAAGGTAAGTTAAAGTTTTTATTTTTAAATTATTTTTCAGCGATTTAGTAGGTCAGGGTTTTGTGAATGTTTTGTGAATGGTTTTTTTGCAAATTTTTTTTTGTTGTTTCCCCGCCCCCCACCCCCCCTCTCTCGCAACGCTATTGGCCTCGGACTAAAGTTGCCGAAATTCGCGGTTTGCGCCGCGAATCCTTATGCAATACCGATCTTTACCAGAATTAAAGGCCAAAAAGCGTGCCTAAAAATGGTAGCGAAGTGAAAACGGTAATTTTAGTGTAAAACTACCGTTTTCGCTGAAAACTGAAATTCTAGCCCTAAAAGTTAACGCAAAAAATGTAACAAAAATGTGATAACAGGAAGTAAGTTTTTTTAGACGAACATCAAGTATGCAGATGTACGATTTAAAAAAAAATTATATATTCTGTGCAGTTTGTAGGATGGTCTCGATATTTATAGTTTGGTTTTGTGGTTTGTTAGCTGTAAAACCATGCTCTACATGCTGTTTAATTTACAGAAAATAACAGTCAGTAACCATCAGTATAATTTGTTAATTCAATTTATTTTTTGCATGTGTTGTATCGACAAAGTCTACAATAGTGAAAAGTGAAATTCCTAGTTCACTCCATTCATGAATTCCTTCGCATCTCTAGTGACTGTAATACCTTCGCATTTTAAAGCATAATAGTGCATGGAAAAAGGGTCTTTCCGTACAGAATCCACTGCAAACATCCTAAAATGCTATCATTTGCTTTAAATTCATATACCACCTTTGGATGCAATAAATGCTGGCCTTGCCAGCGATGTCCCCATCCCAGGAATGAATTTTTAAAAGTGCTGGTGTAGAAAGTAAGACTTGCATCTATATAGCACCTTTCATGACCACCGGATGTCCCAAAGCGCTTTACAGCCAATTAAGTACTTTTGAAGTGCAGTCACTGCTATAATGTAGGAAATTCTGCAGCCAATTTGCTCACAGCAAGCTCCCACAAACAGCAATGTGACAATGACCAGATAATCTTTTTTTAGTGATGTCGGTTGAGGGATAAATATTGGTCAGGAAATCGGGGAGAACTTTTCTTAGAATAGTGCCATGGGTCCAATTACGTCCACTTGAGAGGGCAGATAGGGCCTTGAACTAACGTTTCATCTGAAAGATGTCATGTGGTTTAACTTTGGCATTTATATGAAATATTAAAGGCATATTTTGAAATCAAACTTTCTCGACAAAAGAAGCTAGCACAGAATAAATTTCATTAAAATTAAATATCCAAAACTCCTTGTTTATAAAAATATATTCCTCCATCAATGCTTGTCAAGTCTCCTTTATTTCCACTTTTCTCTTGAAAAAATAAAGAAATGGTGATTTAAGTCGCATTTCAATGGATTTTGCAATCGGTGTGTTTGCTTTGTTTTCCCAATCACAAGCAAACACATTGCTACATAGGGCTGTCAACATTAAGGAAATTATCTGAATAACATAGACTTTGAACTAATTTGCATTCCATTTGGAAGGTTGAATGGCATTTATTTTTCAAAAGTGAAATGCACCAAAGCAGATTAAACTTTAAACTAAAAATGAGTGAGTCTCACTCCATTTATTCATAATGGCCTTTACATTTGGCAATAGCTGTCCTTTCTGTTATGTATGTAAACCTGTAAATGTAAATACCATGTCTAACTACCAGAGGGCTTATCCCCTGGAGTCCCAAGGGATCCCACAATCCCTTGGGAGCACCTGTATTTCAGGAGGCCTCACAGGCTGGAGAGGCACTCTGAGATCTGTAATAAAGGATATACTTGCTTTGGAGGCAGTTCAGAGAAGATTCACTAGGTTGATTCCGGGGATGGGGGGGGGGGTTGATTTATGAGGAAAGGTTGAGTAGGTTGGGCCTCTACTGATTGGAATTCAGAAGAATGAGAGGTGATCTTATCAAAATGTATAAGATTATGAGGGGGTTTGACAGGGTGGATGCGGAGAGAATGTTTCCACTGATGGGGGAGACTAGAACTTGAGAGCGTGATCTTGGAATAAGGGGCCGCCCATTTAAAACAGAGATGAGGAAAAATTTCTTCTCTCAGAGGGTTGTAAATCTGTGGAATTCACTGCCTCAACAAGCTGTGGAAACTGGAACATTGAATAAATTTAAGACAGAAATAGACAGTTTCTTAAACAATAAGGTGATAAGGGGTTATGGGGAACGGGCGGGGAAGTGGAGCTGAATCCATGATCAGATCAGCCATGATCTTATTGAATGGCGGAGCAGGCTCGAGGGGCCATATGGCCTACTCCTGTTCCTATTTCTTATGTTCTTATAAGAAATAGGAGGGGAAGTAGGCCATTTGGCCCCTCGAGCCTGTTCCGCCATTCAATAAGATCATGGCTGATCTGATCATGGACTCAGTTCCACTTCCCTGCCTGCTCCCCATAACCCTTTATTCCCTTAAGACTCAAAAATCTGTCTATCTCTGCCTTAAATATATTCAATGACCCAGCCTCCACAGCTCCCTGGGGCAGAGAATTCCACAGAATTACTACCCTCTGAGAGAAGAAATTCCTCATCAACCCAGTATTAAATGGGTGGCCCCTTATTCTGAGACAATGCCCCCTAGTTTTAGTTTCCCTTATGAGTGGAAATATCCTCTCTGTATCCACCTTAACGAGCTCTCTCATTATCTTAGATGTTTCGATACGATCACCTCTCATTCTTCTGAACTCCAATGAGTATAGGCCCAACCTGCTCAACCTACACACACCAATATAGTTGCCTTTACATTGTAGCTTATATCAGGGGGGAGTGAACTATGTGATCCAGTGTTCCTCATTTATTTTGTAACATACAGTCAGTCTTCCTGCAAACTAGCTGTGTTGTGAAGTCCAACATTCCACATGTAGGCAGGATGTTAGCTGGAGATATTAGTCTGGGCCTGAGCAGCGCGTGCCCAAACCAAGAAACCCAAGGATCGATAGCAATTGGTCCTCAGGCCTCATCGATGTACTGGCAGCAAGCTGCCACCACTGGTCGCACCTCCACATACAACTTACTGGATGGGAAAAACGCAAACCAATTTCTACCCCGTAATGTCATATGGGAAATGGTTTGTGTGTGATGGTGTCATGACACACCACCGGAATGCACTGCTTTACTAACCCCAACAATGACAGATAGTAGCCAAATGGACCCCTCTCCCCCCCAATAAAAGATTTCCTTGGTCCCAGTCTAAACATTTTTGGCATGTTTTGTTTAATTTTATCCCTAGTTGTGGGAGATTCGTACTACAGGAACTAGCTGCCGGCGAATGCAGGATACTACTTTAGGTGATTGAAAACCCATTGATGAAGAAAGTGCCATTTATTTTTTAGAACGAGATATATGAAGCTCAGTTACAATTGTGAAGCTGATGAATCTCACCTCTTTCAGATACTACCTTTATTGCTGGCCTCAGCTCTTGCAAAAGCCACTCTCTTCGTTGTCCTTGTTTTGGATGTTGCAGGGGCTCCTTCCCCAATCTTGGCTCTTGTAGTGACCCCCTCCTCTACTCAAAGCTCTTGCAGTGACCCATTCCTGAATCTCAGCTCTTACAATGGCCCCTCCCCGGTTCTTGCACTCTCTTCCTCACTCTTGGCTCTTGCAATGACCCCTCCTCCCCTCACCTCTTACAATGACCACTCTCCCTCCCCTCACCTCAGCTCTTGCAATGACCCCTCCCACTCCAGGGACTTGAGCACAAAAAAAACTGAGGCTGACACTCCAGTGCAGTGCTGAGGAGGGGCCATCTTTCGGATGAGACCTTAAACTGAGGTCCCATCTGCCTCCCAGGTGGATGTAAAAGACCCATGGCACTATTTCGAAGAAGAACAGGGGAGTTATCCCTGGTGATTTGGTCAATATTAATCCCTCAATCAACTTAACAGAAAAACATTATCTGGTCATTATCACAGTGCTGTTTGTGGGAGCTTGCTTGTGCGCAAATTGGCCGCCACGTTTCCTACATTACAGTGACTACACTGCAAAAGTACTTCATTGGCTGCAAAGGCTTTGAGACGTCCGGTGGCCGTGAAAGACGCGATATGAATGCCCCGGGGTGGCGGTTATTTGAGGCGCGCAGCCGCGCATGCGCAAAATCAGCATCATGGCTTCCAGCTACAGCCGGCTGTTGGTGCGGAGCCGGATCGGAGCCCGTGGGCGGCTCGCACTCAGCCCCAAGTATTACTCGGAGAGCGCGGCCCGGAAAACGCTCTGTTCCCCACCGACCCAGGACATAATCTACGCTCAGGAGCATTACAGTCTGAGAGAGTCTCTCCGCAAGGTAACGCGAGCCCGCTCTCGGGTCACACACTCCGGGCCTCCGCTTAACCACAGCCCGCTGGCAGCGCACTTAGGCTCTGTGGAAACGGCGCCCGCCTTCAGTTCTCCGAGCCCTGGACTGAATGGAAGGAGGCGCCACGGCTGGCAGCCTTGTAACCAGCGCCAGGAAGGTGTCGGGCATGAGACAAATTCACTCTCTTCCAGCTGCCCATTCCCAATGTTAACCACTTGCTGCTCCCTGAAAGCACAACATAAAACGTTCACACAGGACACCCAGGCCTTTCTGCAGCAGTTTCCCGAAGGCTTGGTCAGCGAGATTTAAGGAAGCTTTTGAGAAGTGGAGGGGGTTCAGTGAGAGTTCCAGAAAGTGGGATTAATTTGGTCTGCCACAAATAATACTGGGAGGAGGGAATGAACAAAGTTCGAGACTGGAGGAAACCAGATTGCAGATGCCGAGTGGAGGTCAGGTGGCTGATAGGGAGGCATTCGAGAAATTGGGTCGAGTGGTGATGAAAAGATGAATGTTTTAGTTGCAGTGAGGATGAAGTTGGGCAATATTGCAAAGGAAGTAAGCAGTTATGATGGACAGGATGAGGATTGAAGCTCAACTCTTGGTCGAACAGGATACTCAAGTTACGCAGTCCCGTTCAGCTTGAGTGAGTATCGAGACAGTGATGGAGTCAGTGGCAAATTAGAGGGCATTTTGGTAACTGCTGAAAATGATGATCTTGTAGATGTCCAGTTGGAGAAAATTCTGATTCATTTATGACTTAATGCCAGTCAGGCAGCTTGACAATACTGAAGAGGCATGGGGACAAGAAAAGTGCTGGAGGTAGAGCTAGATGTTGCTGATATACATATGGAACCTGACTGCCAATCATCGAATCTTAGAATAGAATCATTGGGCTCAATTTTCCCCAAGCCTGTTTTCTGGCGTAGTGCCAGAGTTATGCCTGTTTTTCTAGGCCAGAAATATTTTTCCAAAGTTTCCCCGATGTATAATTCGAATTTGACGCCGCGCAGCATGTCAGTCGCCTCAGGCGGGGGGTGGTGGAGACTGCTGTCTGTGCCAAAAGACGAAGCCGCTGTTTCTGCGCATGTGGAGGAAAAAAAGTTATGTTTTTGATGTTCCAGTGGATGCGCATGCTCCGTACAGCTCGGATTTGGCAATCGGCCATTTTTAAAGAGTTAGTTGTGTAAGGAGTGTTGAGAGCATTGGAAAAATCACAGCTGGAGCAATACAAGATGCCATGCAGTGCAAGGACCAGGAATTTCTTCCAGGAAGAAGTGGAGGCACTCGTTACTGTGATTGAGAACAGATGGCAGGAGCTGGACACCAGCAGAGGTCATTTAAAAGTTCCACCCAAAGAAATGAAGAAATGCTGGAACCAAGTTGCAGAAGATTACTTACTGTGCAATGGTGACCACTAAGATCTGGAGGCCAGTGTAAAAAGAAGTGGCAGGACCTTGGTCAAGTAGTTAGTGTAAGTAATACTTTTATTTATTCAATGGAATTACAATTGTAAAAATGACCAGCTGCATATGTCCCACCCAGCAGAAAGACGACCCCTCCAAAAAGTTGCATTTTCATCTTTGCAGAGGACGGTGGCACATAATAAAAGGGAAAGAACTCGAACAGGAGGAGGTCTGGAAAATCTGCACCTACTGACACCCTTGGAAGAGAGGATTGCTGCTTTGATGGGTCCTGCCTGTAAAAAAAATAAATCAGTACTGCACAAGCTGGGCCCACACTCGAGGGAGAGGGTAAGTGCTGCAAATTCATCATGGTGCTTCAAATCTGCCTGCTGCCTGGCCTGTGATGTGTGAGCCTACTCATGCCACCCACCCTGCCCCCTTCTCTGCTGATAACATTTGATTTGTTATCTTTTGCAGAACTTGAAGTCAACCCTGATGATGCAGAAGATGATTCAGATGAGGATGAGCCTGAAAAGAACATCTTTCAATCCAACTCTTCAGACCAAGAACATGAGGAGGAGGAGTTGGAGCTGGATGAAACTCCCACTGTTGTACTGACTTTGGAGGAGCTCCCGCTCATGGAGGTTGACAGCTTCTTCCGTGACTAGTGGTTTGAGTTATGGTGGGACATTCCATGATTTCACACCTTCCGAGTTTGTGGGTCCCAGTGCTGGGTTGCAGGGAGGCACAACTGTGCTCTCCTGAGGTACAGGATCCAACATAGAAAATAGGTGCAGGAGTAGGCCCTTTGAGCCTGCACCATCATTCAATAAGATCATGGCTGATCATTCCCTCAGTACCCCTTTCCTGCTTTCTCTCCATACCCCTTGATCCCTTTAGCTGTAAGGATCATATCTAACTCCCTCTTGAATATATTCAATGAACTGGCATCAACAACTCTCTGTGGCAGGGAATTCCACAGGTTAACAACTCTCTGAGTGAAGAAGTTTCTCCTCATCTCAGTCCTAAATGGCCTACCCCTTATCCTAAGACTGCGTCCTCTGATTCTGGACTTTCCCGACATCGGGAACATTCTTCCCGCATCTCACCTGTCCAGTCCCATCAGAATCTTATACGTTTCTATGAGATCCCCTCTCATCCTTCTAAACTCCACTGTATAAAGGCCTAGTTGATCCAGTCTCTCCTCATATGACAGCCCAGCCATCCCTGGAATCAGTCTGTTGAACCTTTGTTGCACTCCCTCAAAAGCAAGAATGTCCTTCCTCAGATTAGGAGACCAAAACTGAACACAATATTCCAGGTGAGGTTTCACCAAGGCCCTGTACAATTGCACTAAGACCTCCCTGCTCCTAGACTGGATCAACTGGGCTTGTATTCACTGGAGTTCAGAAGAATGAGAGGGGACCTCATAGAAACATTTAAAATTCTGACGGGGTTAGACAGGTTAGATGCAGGAAGAATGTTCCCAATGTTGGGGAAGTCCAGAACCAGAGGTCACAGTCTAAGGATAAGGGGTAAGCCATTTAGGACCGAGATGCGGAGGAACTTCTTCACCCAGAGAGTGGTGAACCTGTGGAATTCTCTACCACAGAAAGTTGTTGAGGCCAATTCACTAAATATATTCAAAAAGGAGTTAGATGAGGTCCTTACTACTAGGGGGATCAAGGGGTATGGCGAGAAAGCAGGAATGGGGTACTGAAGTTGAATGTTCAGCCATGAACTCATTGAATGGCGGTGCAGGCTAGAAGGGCCGAATGGCCTACTCCTGCACCTATTTTCTATGTTTCTATACTCAAATCCCTTGGCGATGAAGGCCAACATACCATTTGCTGCCTTCACCGCCTGCTGTACCTGCATGCCAATTTTCAATGACTGATGAACCATAACACCCAGGACTTGTTGCACTTCCCCCTTTTCCTAATCTGCTGCCATTCAGATAATATTCTGCCTTTGTGTTTTTGCCCCCAAAGTAGATAACCTCACTTTTATCCACATTATACTGCATCTGCCATGCATTTGCCCACTCAACTAACCTGTCCAAGTCACCCTGCAGCCTCTTAGCATCCTCCTCACAGCTTACAGCTTACACCACCACCACCCAGTTTAGTGTCATCTGCAAACTTGGAGATATTACACTCAATTCCTTCATCTAAATCATTAATGTATATTGTAAAGAGCTGGGGTCCCAGCACTGAGCCTTGCGGCACTCCAGTAGTCACTGCCTGCCATTCTGCAAAGGACCCGTTTATCCCGACTCTCTGCTTCCTGTCTGCCAACCAGTTCTCTATCCACATCAGTCCATTACCCCCAATACCATGTGCTTTGATTTTGCACACCAATCTCTTGTGTAGGACCTTGTCAAAAGCTTTTTGAAAATCCAAATACACCACATCCACTGGTTTTTCCTTGTCCACTCTGCTCGTTACATCCTCAAATTCCAGAAGATTTGTCCAGCTAGATTTCCCTTTCATAAATCCATGTTGACTTGGACTGATCCTGTCACTGCTTTCCAAATGCGCTGCTATTTCATCCTTAATAATTGATTCCAACATTTTCCTCACTACTGGTGTCAGGCTAACCGGTCTATAATTATCTGTTTTTTCTCCCTCTTTTTTTAAAAGGGGTGTTACATTAGCTACCCTCCAGTCCATGGGAACTGATCCAGAGTCGATAGACTGTTGGAAAATGATCACCAATGCATCCACTATGTCTAGGGCCACTTCCTTAAGTACTCTGGGATACAGACTATCAGGCCCCGAGGATTTATTGGCCTTCAATCCCATCAATTTCCCTAACACAATTTCCTGTTTTTTAAGGATATCCTTCAGTTCCTCCTTCCCACTAGACCCTCTGTCCCCTCGTACATCTGGAAGGTTATTTGTGTCTTCCTTCGTGAAGAGAGAACCAAAGTATTTGTTCAATTGGTCTGCCATTTCTTTGTTCTCCATTATGAATTCACCTGAATCTGACTGCAAGGGACCTGCGTTTGTCTTCACTAATCTTTTTCTCTTCACGTATCTATAGAAACTTTTGCAGTCAGTTTTTATGTTTCTGGCAAGCTTCCTCTCATACACTTTTTTTTTCCCCCTCTTAATTAAACCCTTAGTCCTCCTCTGCTGAATTCTAAATTTCTCCCAGTCCTCAGGTTTGCTGCTTTTTCTGGCCAATTTATATACCTCTTCCTTGGATTTAACACTAACAGATGTGTTTCAGATGATGTCACTGAGTGTGGAGAGCATTGACCTTACCCAATCACTCCTGGACGCCATCAGTGGCGTGAGTGATGAGGTAGCGGGACTGTCGGGAGAAGTAACAGCAATGACACGCGCAATGGGAACGATATCCAGGACCATCAGTGAGCGAATAGTGGCCATGAGGGAGGGAGTGTCAGAGGTCGTGCAAACCACGTCACTGACCATGAGAGAGGGAATGTTACAGGTCGTTTAGACACTGTCCAGGCGCATGAGGGATGGTATGTTGGAGTTAGCTATTGCAATAAGGGAACATGCCCAGACCCCGTGCCCACTGACAATCAACTGTCACTCCCAATCCAATCCCCACACCAGCCTCTATAGAGCCCAAAGCAGTGCCCTCCAACTTGCTGCCTGATGCCAACGCCCCCCACTCAAAAGATGCGCAATACCCGAGATGTTAGAAAGAATAAGCTTAGTATCAAGCCCAGAAACACTGCGCCACTGCCTGCAGGCAGAGGTGGTGGAGAGTTCAAGACCAAGGGCAGCGGGCAGTCTTCGAATAAGGGGGAATGAGAGATGGGTGCAGCCTTTCTTTGCTGCTGTTATTATTATTGTTACTGTTGTAACGGTTCTCAAATTAAAAGTTTTTTTTAAAGTTATGTAAATTTACAAGTTAAGTAATCGAGTGATATTAAAGTAAAGTTTGATACAAGAATAACTTTAATAAAGTTGAGTTAAGTACATTGTAAACTTTTGAATAAAATATATTTCACATTCAAACTGAATCATGTTCCATTAACACAACACAACTTCAAACAGTAAACAAGTCCATGTGGAATAATTGTCGTTGAGTCCTCGGGCATCAGTAAAGTGTTCAAGGATGAGCTGCTGGCCCAAGGCTCGAGCAATCGTTAAAGGGGCAGGATCGCCCACCCTCCTCCTCCGTTGGGCTCGGGCACTTGCATGGCTTCTTTTCACCCCCCCCCCCCCCCCGGGTCACCTGCATCTTCCACATCATTATCAGCAGCCACTCTCACCACAAATGGGTCTTCCACTACCAGTTGCTGCTGCCTCATGATGGCTAAATTATGCAGCACACAACAGTGAACTGACTGACAATCTCAGGGGAGTACAGCAAGTAGCCTCCAGAATGGTCCAGGCATCGAAAACGCTGTTTCAATATGCTAATGATGCTGCACGTCGCAATGTGCAACATGTATTGACGGTCAGCTTCCGTCTGGGTTATGCGTAGGGGCGTCGTGAGCCAGGTGGCGAGGCTGTACCTTTTGTCTCCCAGTAGCCAGCTCTGCCCTTCTGGCTGCTGCAACATGGCAAATATAACGCTACCGCATAGGATGAACGCGTCGTGAGTGCTGCCAGGATATCTTGCATCGACTGACATGATATGATGCAGGTTGCCACACACGAGCTGCACATTTACATCTCTGAATCCTTCAAAGGTGCTCGCAAGGCAATGTGGATACAATCAATGCAGCCCTGTATCTTTGGGAAGCAAGCAATCCTGGAGAAGCCCACAGCCCTGTCATGGATTGCTTGGGCGGTCATGGAGAACTTTATGAAATCACTCCTACGTGCGTACAGTGCAGCGTGACCTGGTGAATGGAGACATGTGTTGCATGTGGAAAGATGGTGCACAGATCCCCAGTTGTGGATGGCAGATGAAGTATAATGTGGATAAATGTGAGGTTATCCATTTTGGTGGGAAAAACAGAGAGACAGACTATTATCTGAATGGTGACAGATTAGGAAAAGGGAAGGTGCAACGAGACCTGGGTGTCATGGTACATCAGTCATTGAAGGTTGGCATGCAGGTACAGCAGGCGGTTAAGAAAGCAAATGGCATGTTGTCCTTCATAGCGAGGGGATTTGAGTACAGGGGCAGGGAGGTGTTGCTACAGTTGTACAGGGCCTTGGTGAGGCCACACCTGGAGTATTGTGTACAGATTTGGTCTCCTAACTTGAGGAAGGACATTCTTGCTATTGAGGGAGTGCAGCGAAGATTCACCAGACTGATTCCCGGGATGGTGGGACTGACCTATCAAGAAAGACTGGATCAACTGGGCTTGTATTCACTGGAGTTCAGAAGAATGAGAGGGGACCTCATAGAAACGTTTAAAATTCTGACGGGTTTAGACAGGTTAGATGCAGGAAGAATGTTCCCAATGTTGGGGAAGTCCAGAACCAGGGGTCACAGTCTAAGGATAAGGGGTAAGCCATTTAGGACCGAGATGAGGAGAAACTTCTTCACCCAGAGAGTGGTGAACCTGTGGAATTCTCTACCACAGAAAGTAGTTGAGGCCAATTCACTAAATATATTCAAAAGGGAGTTAGATGAAGTCCTTACTACTCGGGGGATCAAGGGTTATGGCGAGAAAGCAGGAAGGGGGTACTGAAGTTTCATGTTCAGCCATGAACTCATTGAATGGCGGAGCAGGCTAGAAGGGCTGAATGGCCTGCTCCTGCACCTATTTTCTATGTTTCTATGTTTCTAAATGATCAGGAGGCATAGAATGAAAGTGCAGCTGTAACCTTCACTTCAACTGACAAAGCAGTCCTCATGATGCTTCTAGGTTGCAGGTCTGCTTTGACCAATTCACAGATCTCAGTTACAACTGCTTTGCGGAAACGCAGCCTTCTGACATAGTCTGCATCACTCAGATGGAGGTACGAACGCCTGTCTCGATATACCTGAGGTGGGCAAGGCCTCCTGCCCAGCATCCTACAGGCTCTAATGTTCCTGATGCGATGAAGTCGAATCAATTGTCTCCTACATAGCACCATCATCATCATCGTAGGCAGTCCCTTGAAATCGAGGAAGACTTGCTTCCACTCTAAAAGTGAGTTCTTAGGTGACTCAACAGTCCATTACGGGAATTAGTCTCTGTCACAGGTGGGACAGACAGTCGTTGAAGGAAAGGGCGGGGAGTCTGATTTGCCGCACGCTCCTTCCGCTGCCTGCGCTTGCTTTCTGCATGCTCTCGGTGATGCTACTCGGTGCTCAGTGCCCTCCCGGATGTTCTTCCTCCACTTAGGGCGGTCTTTGGCCAGGGACTCCCAGGTGTCGGTGGCGATGTTGCATTTTATCAAGGAGGCTTTGATGGTGTCCTTGAAACGTTTCCTCTGTCCACCTGGGGCTTGCTTGCCGTGTAGGAGTTCTGAGAAAAAAATGTTGGCCAAACTGAACAATTGGAAAAAACCGGCGCAGACATGGCATTTTAAAAAAAAAACTGGCCTAGAAAAATCGTAACTAAGTTAGTTACGTCAGCGCAGATCGCAGGGGGAAACTTTGAAAAAATAAGTATGGCAAACAAAACGGCGTGCACCAAAAAAACGGCGCAAATGAACGGGGAAAATTGAGCCCATAGAACAGTTACAGCACAGAAGGCGGCCTGTCGAGCCTGTGCCGGCTCTCTGCAGGAGCCCATAAGTTAATCCCACTCCCATGCCCTTTCCCCGTAGCCCTGCAAAAAGTTTCCTTCAGGTACTTGGCCAATTTCCTTTCGAAAGCCACAATTGAATCTGCCTCCACCACCCTTTCAGGCCGTGAATTCCAGATCCTAACCACTCGCTGCGTAAATTTTTTCATGTCGCCATTGGTTCTTCCGCCAATCACTTTAAATCTGTGTCCTCTGATTCTTGACCCTTTTGCCAATGGGAACAGTTTCTCTCTATGTACTCTGTCCAGACCCCTTATGATTTTGAACACTTCTGTCAAATCTCTTCTCAACCTTCTCTGCTCTAAAGAGAACAACCCCAGCTTCTCTAATCTATCCACGTAATTCAAGTCCCTCATCCCTGGAACCATCTCGTAAATCTTTTCTGCACCCTCTCTTAAGGCCTTCACATCCTTCATAAAGTGCAGTGCCCAGAATTGGACACACTATTCCAGTTGAGGCCAAACCAGTGTTTTATACAGGTTTGTCATAACTTCCTTGCTTTTGTACTCGATGCTTCTATTTATGACTCCCAGGATCCTGTATGCTTTTCTAACCACTTTCTCAACCTGGCCTGGCACCTTCAATGAATTGTGCACATATACCCCCAGGTCTCTCTGTTCATACACCCCCTTTAGAATTGTACCCTTTAGTTTATATTGCCTCTCCTCGTTCTTCCTACCAAAATGAATCACTTTGCACGTTTCTGAATTAAATTTCATCTGTAACGTGTCTGCACTTTCCACCAGACTGTCTGCTTGAAATCTATCCACTGTCCACTATACTTCTAAGTTTTGTGTCATCTGCAAATTTTAAAATTGTGCCATGTACACCCAAGTCCAAGCCATTAATATACATCAAGAAAAGCAGTGTTCATAGTACTGACCTCTGGGGAACACCACTGTATACATTCCTCCAGTCTGAAAAACAACCGTTCACCACTACTCTGTTTCCTGTCACTAGCCAATTTTGTATCCATGTTGCCACTGTCCCTTTCATTCCATGGGCTTCAACTTTGCTGGCTTTATCAAATGCATTTTGGAAGTCCATGGATGAGATCACCAGGATAGCCGGTACAAAAAAAGCAAGCAAAAAAAAAGGTAATACAGGTACCTATACTTTGTAGAAGACATGAAAATACCAACCATTGCTGGAACAGCAATACAAACAAAAGAATGCATATTTGAAAACGCACACTAAGTTACAAGGTAAAGCAACGAGAACAAGTCAATTAAAGCATTTAGGCATGTAAAATAGGAATCCAGCCACATTTTCTGTACAAAACTGAATTTCTTTGAATCCATTTAAACACACAGATCTGTGTTTATTTTTAAGAATGATGCACACAAAAATGTTACATATTTAAGCCAAAGTGAGTGACTGACCCTCTGCAAGTGCAGTATCAAACCACTATTCTACACAATATTGTATACAATATCATATGGATACATCCATATTAGGAACAACTAAGCCCTTTCATGTTGCACTGTTAAACAGTTCTACTGATCTAGCTTTCAGCTCGCTGCTGTTATTTTTTACATTGTTTACATTACAAGGCAGATTCAACAAGCGTCAAAAGTTGAAGAGGTGCAAAAAAAAAGCCATGCTCAGACCGAAGCATTTCTGTGCTCCCCTCCTTCCCCTTAAAGGGAATTAAGTGCTTTGCTGCTACCCAGCTACATAGAGTATGTCCAGTGATTGGGGGAGTTATAAGAGCGAATGTTTATGTAATATTTTAAAACAATTGTACATACACCAGTAGTAATGCTCATGTTTGAGCAGCTTTGGAAAAGTTGTGTACGTGTGATTGACAGTGAAACCTTTGCATTTCCTGTTCAAAGGGAAGCATAATCACTTTAGCCACTTAATCTGGTGGCAACTTCCTATAAACTGAAGTGAGATCTTGTGCACAAAGAAATCTAAAATGTGCCTAGTGTGAGCAATAAATACATTTATTGTCTGGATTAGAAATAGGATTTCTGATATTTGCTCTCATCAGTTCAGAGGATGATTCATATCAGTCATTACAAATGTTTTTGTAATAGACTAAACTACTAATACGTTTATTCACAGATTGAGTTGTCTACAGAATAAAACTAACAATGAATTGTTTTGGAAGCATAGGAACAGGAGTTCACTGCCCTCCTATCTTCCCTTAGTCTGTCCCTCTATAAACTCCCCAACCCATAATCACAGCCAATCCCTTGACCTTGCCACCTCACGTGGCTTCGCTACTCCCATCTTGTCAATCACAGATAAGGCTATCTCTGATCACTTCCTTGTAGCGCTTGCCACCATATCCCTCTTCTCCCTCAATCTTACTTCTGTGTCCGCTTGTGAAAAAACTTTCTCCCAATTTATTTAAAATCTCAACTGTCCAGCTTTTGGTCCTCCATTACTCACAACATTTCTGCAGCATCGGTCTGCTCAACCACACCTTCATCACCACCTTTGATGCTAGTCCCCATTTAAACCATTGCTCTCTCTCACCCTGGCCGTTCCCCCTGGTATGACCCTCATTCCCATTCCCTTAAGTCCAAGAGACGCAGACTTGCACGGATATGATGGACAACTGGTTTAGCCGTTCACTGCCAGATCTGGCTGGACCACATAAAGCACTATCAGGTCCTGCTCTCATTTATCAAAACTGCTCACTATTCCCCCCCTTCCTTCGCCCTGAACTCGTATCTTTTTTCAGTTTCTCTCCTATCTCCCTATATGCCCTCTCTGAGCTCATCTTGTCCAGGAGATCCACTTCCTGCTCAACCCTATTCCAACTAAACTGCTGACCATTCAACTTTTTTTCTGGCTCCCATGTTAGCTGATACTGTTAACGGTTCTCGCTCCTCAGGTACTGTCCCCTCTCCTTCAAATCTGCCGTCATCACCCCTCTCTTTAAAAAAAACAACCCTTGACCCCTCCCTCCTTACAAACTACCACCCCATCGCCAACATCCCTTTCCTCTCCAAAGTCCTTGAATGTGTTGTCACCTCTGAAATCCATGCACATCTTTCCTGGAACTCGATGTTTGAATCCCTTGAATCAGGTTTCTGCCTGCCACTGTATCAAAATTGCTCTTACCAAAGTCACAAATGACATCCTATATGACTGATAGTGGTAAACTATCTGTTTTCCTTCTTCTCGACCCGTCAGCAGCCTTTGACAGGGTTGACCACACCACTCTCCTCCAATGCCTCTCCACCATCGTTCAGCTGGGTGGGACTGCACTCGCCTGGTTCCATTCTTGTATATCTAATCGTAGCCAAGGAATCACCTGCAATGGCTTCCTGCTCCCGCACTGCTACCTATTTCTCGAGCATGCTCCTCCTCAGCGACATCATCTGAAAACAGTCAGTTTCCATATGTATGTTAACGATACCCAGCTCTACCTTGCCACCACTTCTCTTGACCCCTCCATTGACTCTAAATTATCAGACTGCTTGTCCAATGTCCAAACTGCATGAGCAGAAATTTCCTCCAACTAAATATTGGGAAGACAGAAGCCATTGTCTTTGGTCCCTGCCACAAACTCCGTTCCCTAGCCACTGACTCCATTCCTTTCCCTGGCCACTATCTTAAGCTGAACCAGACTGTTCGCAACAGTCATATTTGACCCCGAGATGAGTTTCCGACCACATATCTGCGCTGTCACTAAGACCGGTTATTTCCACTTCCATAACATCGCCAGTCTCCACCCCTGCCTCAGCTCATCTGCTGCTGGAACCCTCATCCTTTGTTACATCTAGACTTGACTATTCTAATATATTTCTGGCTGGCCTCCCACGTTTTATCCTCCGTAAACTTGAGGTTATCCAAAGCTCTGCTGCCCGTGTCCCAACACGCACCAAGTTCCGTTCAGCCATTACCCTGTGCTCGCTGACCTACATTGGCTCCTGGTTAAGCAAGGATTCTATTTTAAAATTCTCATCCTTGTTTTCAAATCCCTCCATATTCTTGTCCCTCGCTATTAGTAATCTCCTTCAGCCCCACAACCCTCCGAGATATTTGCTCTCTAATTCTGGCCTCTTGAGCATCCCCGATTTGAATCGCTCAACCATTTGTGGCTGTGTCTTCAGCTGCCAAGGCCCTAAGCTCTGGAATTCCCTCCCTAAACCTCTCCGCCTCTCTACCTCTCTTTCCTCCTTTAAGACACTCCTTAAAACCTACCTGTGACCAAGCTTTTGGTCACCTGCCCTAATATATGCTGATGTGGCTCGTTTTTTGTTTTATAACGTTCCTGTGAAGTGCCTCGGGACATTTTACTACATTAAAGGTGCTATATAAATACAAGTTGTTGTTGTTGTAGGCCAGTTAGCCCCTCAATCCTGTTCCACAATTCAATGAAATCATGGCTGATCTGTGACTTAACTTCATACACCCACCTTTGCTTCCTATCCCAGAGTTAAAATAAACAATTGATCCAGCATCACCTGCTGTTTACAGAAGAGTGTTCCAAACTTCTGCCACCCTTTGTGTGTAGAAGCGTTTTCTAACTTCACTTCTGAAAGGCCTGGCTCTAATTTTTAGGCAATGTCCCCAAGTCCTAGACTCCCCAACCAGCGGAAATAGATTCTCTCTACCTACCCTATCAATTCCCCTTTATATGTTGAAAACTTTGATCAAATCACCCCTTAATCTTCTAAATTCCAGGGAATACTACCCTAGTTTGTGTAGTATCTCCTCGTAATTTAATCCTTGGAGTCCAGGTATCATTCTGGTAAATCTAGGCTGCACTCCCTCCAAGGCCAATATATCCTTCCTAAGGCATGGAGCCCAGAACTGAACACAGTACTTCAGGTGCAGTCTAACCAGGGCTTTGTATAACTGCAGCATAATTTCTACCCCCTTGTATCAGCTGTGGCTCAGTGGGTAGCACTCCTGCCTCTGAGTCAGCAGGTTATGGGTTCAAGTCCCACTCCAGAAACCTGAGCACAAAAATCTAGGCTGACACTCCAGTGCAGTGCTGCAGAATGGCGTCTTTCGGATGAGACCTTAAGCTGAAGCCCCGTTTGCTTGCGCAGTTGGACAAAAAAAGATACCATTACACTATTTCGAAGAAGAGCCAGGGGAGTTATCCCTGGTGTCCTGCCCAATATTTATCACTCAATCAACATAACAAAAACAGATTATGTGGTCATTATCTGGTGAGAGGGGAGCGACCTATCAAAAGCCCAACGGGAGATCGAGAGCCAGCGGCAGTTGGTGAGAGGGGAGCGACCTGTCAAAATCCCAGCGGGAGATCGAGAGCCAGCGGCAGTTGGTGAGAGGGGAGCGACCAATCAAAGGCCCAGCGGGAGATCGAGAGCCAGCGGCAGTTGGTGAGAGGGGAGCGACCTGTCAAAAGCCCAGCGGGAGATCGAGAGCCAGCGGCAGTTGGTGAGAGGGGAGCGACCTATCAAAAGCCCAGCGGGAGATCGAGAGCCAGCGGCAGTTGGTGAGAGGGGAGCGACCTATAAAAGGCCCAGCGGGAGATCGAGAGCCAGCGGACAGTGTCGGAGCGACCTATAAAAGGCCCAGCGGGAGATCGAGAGCCAGCGTACCGGTGCAGCTACAGCGGGAGAGAAAGCAAAATAGAAGTAGAAAGTAATCAAAAAGTGACGTCACAGCCAATGGGGTAAGTGATTGGCTGGTGATTGGTGAGTAGCTTTTCTTTTCTTTTTTATATCAGTAAGTGAACTGTAACATTGTTATTACCAATTTAAGGGTATCTAAGGTTAAGACATGGCAGGAGAGCTCGGCCATGTGATATGCTGCTCCTGTACCATGTGGGAACTCGGGGACACTTCCGGTGTCCCTGGGCGCTACGTGTGTAGGAAGCGTATCCGCCTCGAGCTCTTGACGGTCCGCGTTGCAGAATTGGAGCCGAGGGTGGATTCACTCTGGAGCATCCACGATGCTGAGAATGACGTGAGTATCACGTGTAGTGAGTTGGTCTTACCGCAGGAGAAGGGTCCACAGCCAGATAGGGAATGGAAGACCAGCAGGAAGAGCAGTGCAAGAAAGATAGTGCAGGGGTCCCCTGTGGTCATCCCCCTGCAAAACAGATACACTGCTTTGAGTACTGTTGGGGAGGATGACTCATCAGGGGAGGGCAGCAGCAGCCAAGTTCATGGCACCGTAGGTGGCTCTGCTGCAAAGGAGGGCAGGAAAAAGAGTGGGAGCGCGATAGTGATAGGGGATTCGATGGTGAGGGGAATAGATAGGCGTTTCTGCGGACGCAACCGAGACTCCAGGATGGTATGTTGCCTCCCTGGTGCAAGGGTCAAGGATGCCTCGGAGCGGGTGCAGGACATTCTGAAATGGGAGGGAGAACAGCCAGTTGTCGTGGTGCACATTGGTACCAACGACATAGGTAAAAAAAGGGATGAGGTCCTACGAAAAGAATTTAAGGAGCTAGGAGCTAAATTAAAAAGTAGGACCTCAAAAGTAGTAATCTCGGGATTGCTACCAGTGCCACGTGCTAGTCAGAGTAGGAATCGCAGGATAGCGCAGATGAATACATGGCTTGAGCAGTGGTGCAAAAGGATTCAAATTCTTGGGGCATTGGAACCGGTTCTGGGGGAGGTGGGACCAGTACAAACCGGACGGTCTGCACCTGGGCAGGTCCGGAACCAATGTCCTAGGGGGAGTGTTTGCTAGTGCTGTTGGGGAGGAGTTAAACTAATATTGCAGGGGGATGGGAACCTATACAGGGAGACAGAGGGAGACAAAAAGGAGGCAAAAGCAAAAGACAGAAAGGAGATGAGGAAAAGTGGAGGGCAGAGAAACCCAAGGCAAAGAACAAAAAGGGCCACTGTACAGCAAAATTCTAAAAGGACAAAGGGTGTTAAAAAAGCAAGCCTGAAGGCTTTGTGTCTTAATGCAAGGAGTATCCGCAATAAGGTGGATGAATTAACTGTGCAAATAGATGTTAACAAATATGATGTGATTGGGATTACGGAGACGTGGCTCCAGGATGATCAGGGCTGGGAACTCAACATCCAGGGGTATTCAACATTCAGGAAGGATAGAATAAAAGGAAAAGGAGGTGGGGTAGCATTGCTGGTTAAAGAGGAGATTAATGCAATAGTTAGGAAAGACATTAGCTTGGATGATGTGGAATCTATATGGGTAGAGCTGCAGAACACTAAAGGGCAAAAATCGTTAGTGGGAGTTGTGCACAGACCTCCAAACAGTAGTAGTGATGTTGGGGAGGGCATCAAACAGGAAATTAGGAGTGCATGCAATAAAGGTGCAGCAGTTATAATGAGTGACTTTAATATGCACATAGATTGGGCTAGCCAAACTGGAAGCAATACGGTGGAGGAGGATTTCCTGGAATGCATAAGGGATGGTTTTCTAGACCAATATGTCGAGGAACCAACTAGGGGGGAGGCCATCTTAGACTGGGTGTTGTGTAATGAGAGAGGATTAATTAGCAATCTCATTGTGCGAGGCCCCTTGGGGAAGAGTGACCATAATATGGTGGAATTCTGCATTAGGATGGAGAATGAAACAGTTAATTCAGAGACCATGGTCCAGAACTTAAAGAAGGGTAACTTTGAAGGTATGAGGCATGAATTGGCTAAGATAGATTGGCTAATGATACTTAAGGGGTTGACTGTGGATGGGCAATGGCAGACATTTAGAGAACGCATGGATGAATTACAACAATTGTACATTCCTGTCTGGCGTAAAAATAAAAAAGGGAAGGTGGCTCAACCGTGGCTATCTAGGGAAATCAGGGATAGTATTAAAGCCAAGGAAGCGGCATACAAATTGGCCAGAAATAGCAGCGAACCTGGGGACTGGGAGAAATTTAGAACTCAGCAGAGGAGGACAAAGGGTTTGATTAGGGCAGGGAAAATGGAGTACGAGAAGAAGCTTGCAGGGAACATTAAGGCGGATTGCAAAAGTTTCTATAGGTATGTAAAGAGAAAAAGGTTAGTAAAGACAAACGTAGGTCCCCTGCAGTCAGAATCAGGGGAAGTCATAATGGGGAACAAAGAAATGGCAGACCAATTGAACAAGTACTTTGGTTCAGTATTCACTAAGGAGGACACAAACAACCTTCCGGATATAAAAGTGGTCAGAGGGTCTATTAAGGAGGAGGAACTGAGGGAAATCTTTATTAGTCGGGAAATTGTGTTGGGGAAATTGATGGGATTGAAGGCCGATAAATCCCCAGGGCCTGATGGACTGCATCCCAGAGTACTTAAGGAGGTGGCCTTGGAAATAGCGGATGCATTGACAGTCATTTTCCAACATTCCATTGACTCTGGATCAGTTCCTATCGAGTGGAGGGTAGCCAATGTAACCCCACTTTTTAAAAAAGGAGGGAGAGAGAAAGCAGGGAATTATAGACCGGTCAGCCTGACCTCAGTAGTGGGTAAAATGATGGAATCAATTATTAAGGATGTCATAGCAGCGCATTTGGAAAATGGTGACATGATAGGTCCAAGTCAGCATGGATTTGTGAAAGGGAGATCATGCTTGACAAATCTTCTGGAATTTTTTGAGGATGTTTCCAATAAAGTGGACAAAGGAGTACCAGTTGATGTGGTATATTTGGACTTTCAGAAGGCTTTAGACAAGGTCCCACACAGGAGATTAATGTGCAAAGTTAAAGCACATGGGATTGGGGGTAGTGTGCTGATGTGGATTGAGAACTGGTTGTCAGACAGGAAGCAAAGAGTAGGAGTAAATGGGTACTTTTCGGAATGGCAGGCAGTGACTAGTGGGGTACCGCAGGGTTCTGTGCTGGGGCCCCAGCTGTTTACATTGTACATTAATGATTTAGACGAGGGGATTAAATGTAGTATCTCCAAATTTGCGGATGACACTAAGTTGGGTGGCAGTGTGAGCTGCGAGGAGGATGCTATGAGGCTACAGAGTGACTTGGATAGGTTAGGTGAGTGGGCAAATGCGTGGCAGATGAAGTATAATGTGGATAAATGTGAGGTTATCCACTTTGGTGGTAAAAACAGAGAGACAGACTATTATCTGAATGGTGACAGATTAGGAAAAGGGAAGGTGCAACGAGACCTGGGTGTCATGGTACATCAGTCATTGAAGGTTGGCATGCAGGTACAGCAGGCGGTTAAGAAAGCAAATGGCATGTTGGCCTTCATAGCGAGGGGATTTGAGTACAGGGGCAGGGAGGTGTTGCTACAGTTGTACAGGGCCTTGGTGAGGCCACACCTGGAGTATTGTGCACAGTTTTGGTCTCCTAACTTGAGGAAGGACATACTTGCTATTGAGGGAGTGCAGCGAAGATTCACCAGACTGATTCCCGGGATGGTGGGACTGACCTATCAAGAAAGACTGGATCAACTGGGCTTGTATTCACTGGAGTTCAGAAGAGTGAGAGGGGACCTCATAGAAACGTTTAAAATTCTGACGGGTTTGGACAGGTTGGATGCAGGAAGAATGTTCCCAATGTTGGGGAAGTCCAGAACCAGGGGTCACAGTCCAAGGATAAGGGGTAAGCCATTTAGGACCGAGATAAGGAGAAACTTCTTCACCCAGAGAGTGGTGAACCTGTGGAATTCTCTACCACAGGAAGTAGTTGAGGCCAATTCACTAAATATATTCAAAAGGGAGTTAGATGAAGTCCTTACTACTCGGGGGATCAAGGGGTATGGCGTGAAAGCAGGAAGTGGGTACTGAAGTTTCATGTTCAGCCATGAACTCATTGAATGGCGGTGCAGGCTAGAAGGGCTGAATGGCCTGCTCCTGCACCTATTTTCTATGTTTCTATGTTTTTATCGCATGCTGTTTATGGGAGCTTGCTGAGCGTAAATTGGCTGCTGCGTTTCCTACATTACAACAGTAACTACACTTCAAAAGTACTTTCTGTAAAGTGCTTTGGGACGTCCGGTGGTCCTGAAAGGCACTATATAAATGCAAGTCTTTTTTTGTATTCTATTCCTCTAGATATAATGCCCAGCATTACATTAGCATTTTTGGTTATTCTCTGTACCTGTCCATGACGTTTTAATGATCTATGTACATGGTCCCTTAAGTTTATTTGGAACTCCACTGTTTCTAGCTTTTCACCATTTTTGAAAGTACTCTGATCCAATGTTGCCTATAATTTTCTTTTTGGGTGCGTGAACTTTAACATTGCAAAATTTGTGTCCTCTAGTTACTCAAGTACAGGTCATTAATATGTTTCTCCTTATTTATTCATCAAAACCATTCATGATTTTGAACACCTCTATCAAATCTCTTAACCATCTCTACTCCAAGGAGAACAACCCTAGCTTCTCTCTCACATAATGGAAGTCCCTCAGCTCTGATACCATTCCAGTAAATCTCTTCTGAACCCTCTCCAAGGCCTTTGACATCCGTCCTAAAGTTTAGCGCCCAGAATTGAACACAATACTCCAACTGAGACCAAACCAGTGTTTTATAAACATTTAGCCCAACTTCCTTGATTTTGTACTCTATTTAAAAAAGCCGTGGCTCTCATATGCTTTTTTAACAGTCATCCCAACTTGTCCTTCCACCTTCAAAGATTTATACACATACACCCCCAGGTTTTTGTTCCTGTACCCCCTGTAAAATTGTACCATTTAGTTCACATTTTCACTCCTCGTTCTTCCTAACAAAATATATCACTTCACACTTCTGTGTTACATTTCATTTGCCATGTGTCTGCTCATTTTACCAGTCTGCCTATGTCCTCCTGAAGTCTATTAGTATCCTCATTGTGTATTACATTTCCGAGTTTCGTATTATCTGCAAACTTTGAAATTATACCTTGTATACTCAAGTACAGGTCATTAATATATATCAGAAAGAGCAGTGCTCCTTCCCTGGGGAGCACCACTGTATACTTCCCTCCAGTCTGAAAAGCAACCGTTAACTACTCTGCTTTCTGTCCCTTAGCCAATTTTGTATCCATGCTGCCACAGTCCCCATTAATCCCATAGGCTTTAATGTTGCTAACAAGTACGATGTACTTTCTCAAACAACTTTGAAAGTCCATATACACATCATCCGCACTACCCTCATCAACCTCTCCGTTACTTCATCAAAGAACTCAATCAAGTTAGTCAAACACGCCTTTAATAAATCCATGCTGACTTTTATTTATTAGCCCATAGTTTTCCAAATACTACTACTTTTGTCCTGGATATTTTTTTTAAGTTTCCCCACCAACAACGTTGGACGAACTGATCTGTAGTTGCCGGGGTTTATCACTCTCCCTTTTTTTAAATTAGGGTGCAACATTAGCAATTCTGCGGCACTCCCATATTCAAGGAGGATTGGAAGATTGTGGCCAGAGCCTCTGCAATTTCCAACCTTACTTCCCTCAGTAAACGAGAATGCATCCCATCTGGACCGGGTGACTTTTCTACTTTGAGGACTGCCAACATTTTAAGTACATCCTCTTTATTTTTATCCCATCAAATATCGCTACTACCTCCTTTACTGCTACATTGGCAGCATCCTCTTCACCTGTGAATACAGATGCAAAGTATACATTTAGTATCTCAGTCAGCCATGCCCTCTGCCTCCACAAGAAGATCTCTTTTTTGGTCTCAAATCGACTCCACCCTTCCTTTGATTACCCTTTTTCTATTTGTGTTTATAAAAGACTTTTGCTTTCCCTTTTATGTTAGCTTCTAATCTATTTTCGTACTCTCTCTTTGCCCCTCTTACTCTTTTTTAGATCTCCTAGTGGAGCAGAAATTCATTAAATAATCTAGATATGCACTTACTGTTTTGAAATCCGAACTGAGACACAGGTCTATCAAAAGGCATCTTTAAGTCCTAAATAAAGTTATCAATCAAAATTAGAGTTCATAAAAACAGATATTGTCTTTATTGTACCCCTGCCATACAAAGGGTTATTGTTGACCAGAACTATAAATGATAATCATCTGAGATATTATTGAACAAAGCACCTTATCAGAGTTGACTCATCCCTCTTTGAAGTGGCGTCTGCACATGAATCAGTGAATGCATGTGCCATCACCTAGATATCATCTTGGGTTCAGTGGCCTTAGTCACACTGTAGAGTTGACTCACACTGCTCTATATCATCTTGTACAGTGGTATAACCTAGAGATGCTGCAATAGCCTGTCTTTTGCACAAGTATATCTTAAATTTCTCCGGAGGTGGACAAAGTTAGCTCAAAGTGAGGTGAGGATTGATTCGAATTGTTAAACTGCTTTATTCCACATTAATTTGAATGTACAGAGCAATATTTATGATTAGATTAACTTAGTTCAGTTAGTACAACTTGTAATGATCCAAGATATCGATTATGCCCCCTTTTCTCACTTCACCTGACTTAAGTAAGAAGGTATTTGTATTTATATAATGCCTTTCACATCCTTAGGATGTCCCAAAACACTTCACAGCCAGTGGATATACTTATGGGAAAATGCTGGAGTCCATTATTAAGGAAGTAGTAGCGGGACATTTAGAAAATCATAATACAGTCAAGCAGAGTCAGAATGGTTTTATGAAAGGGAAATCATGGTTGACAAATTTGCTGGAGTTCTTTGAGGATGTAACGAGCAGGGTGGATACGATTCATGTATTTGGATTTCAGGTACCAGTAAACCTAGGCTTAGCGTAACCTCCTGTGGTTCGGAAGATTCTCTGTCACAGCACCGGTCAGGTCTCGAGGGTGCTGGACCAGATAGGTCCAACCTGTATATTTAAGATGGAGATAGATTTTTGAATGATAAGGGAGTTCAGGGTTATGGGCAGTGAAGTGAGGTTGAGGCAAGATCAGATCAGCCATGACCTTATTGAATGGCAGAGCCGGCTCGAGTGGCCAAATGGCCTACTCCTGCTCCTATTTCTTATGTTCTTATGTAAGGGTAGTCCATGTTATGTAGGGGAACATAGTAGCAAGTTTTTGCACAGCAATGCTCCACAAGTAGCAATAAGATAAATGATCAGATAATATGTTTAAGTAATGTTGGTTAAGGAATAAACCTTGGCCAGGATAACTCCAAAGCTCTTTTACAAATAGTTGCGATGGAATCTTCTATGTCTACCTGAGAGGACAGACAAGGCTTCAGTTTAACATTTTTGCAAAAGATGGCACCTGTAACAATGCACCACTCCTTTAGTACTGCACTGAAGTGACAGTCTAGATTATATACTCAAGTCTCTGGAGTCGGACTTAAATCTACAATCATCTGACTGCTACCATGAAGCCAAGGCTAACACTTAATTATCATTCAACATTCTTAACTTCTTCCAACTCGGTGCAGGTCTTCACAGCTTTTCCTCTAAGAAACCCGACTGCAACCTAACTCTCTCTCTTTCTCCCCCCATCCCCCCTTTCCAAAAAAAAGCCTGTTTCTTTCTCATATTCAAAAGTCTGATTACCTCCACCCCACCCCCTCTCCCAAGTGCAGTATTTACCAGCTTAACCTGGCAGTAACCCCCTTCTGATTTAAGATGAATAGGCAGTATGATTGCTGGAATATCAAATTATCTTTCATTGCCCTGTCATAAACTTGCCTGCCTGTTCTGTGAACTTGACTCCTATTGGGACCTAGTTTTATATCAATGATTGCATCTTCAACATAAATACCCCCGGCGTCATAGTGTGAAATTCCAAAATGTGACAGCATATTTCATCTGATGTAGAAACACAATAAGACCTTCCAAATTATGAATTCCTGTCATGAAATATTAAAAACATAGGATACCCGGAATGGCAGGATATCTGAAAACATAGGATATCCAGAATGATACCCGGACTTCAAGGGTTAAGTTATGAAGAGAGATTACAGAAATTAGGATTGCATTCCCAAGAATTTAGAAGGTTAAGGGGTGATCTGATCGAAGTTTTCAAGATATTAAGGGGAACAGATAGGTTAGATGGAGAGAAACTATTTCCACTGGTTGTGGATTCTAGCTCCAGGGGGCATAGTCTGACTATCAGAGCCAGACCTTTCAGAAGTGAAATTAGAAAACACTTCTGCACACAAAGGGTGGCAGACGTTTGGAACTCCTTTCCGCAAACGGCAATTGATGTTAGATCAATTGTTAATTTTAAATCTGATAACCAAAGGTATTAAGGGATATGGGCGGGTATGCGGAGTTCAGTCATGATTTCATTGAATGACGGAGCAGGTTCAGGGAGCTGAATGGCCTACTCCTGTTCCTATGTTCCTAGGAACAAGACAGATCGCTGATCCATGTCAGTGGCCACGTTTCTTTGACTCCAGTTTCAGCATCATTTGTGTTTACATTCCAGAAATGAGAGAGTACAGGTTGTCAGGACAGATGGAAAGTGCCAAAGTTAATATGTATGGAAGCCTAGTGTTTGTGGTAACTAGCAACCCAGAGGTTGTAAATTCAGATCCCACAGTGGCAAGTTGTGAAATTAAATTGAATAAATATGGTAGTTTGTGGGCTGACATCAGAAAAAAGATAACCTGAAAACCCCATGATTGTTATAAAAATCCAATTGGTTCACTCATGCCCTTCAGGAAAGGGAGCCTATCTGGTCTGGCCATGTTTGATTGACTTTTGATGCTCTTTGAAGTGGCCTGGCAAGCCAGTTAGTTGTTAAAACAGTTGCTGGAAGAAGGTTCACAATCCATAAATGCTGCCTTGTCAGCCTTGCCCACATCCTGAGAAATTTAAAAATGTTAGTGCTCGCAGCATGTGACCTCCAGTATACTGGGGATGGAGATGGACTTACATTATCAGTCTGCTGCCAAATTCAGCAGTGTCATCAGCAGTATAAATGCGTAAAAGTTACAGAATTTTTTTGTCGGTTTTGTTGCATATGTAAAACATTTTTGGGAATTGGAAGCTTGAAAATGTGTAACTTGACCTAAAAATGTTTTGTTGATCAGTCTTAAATTAATTACCCTTGTATTCTGTTTCTTTTGATCAGAGAATTCGATGTAGTATTGAGATTGTGTCACTATGGATGCAGTCATTTAAAATATGTTTTTTAAAGCTATGTGGAGAAGAATTTCTGCTCTAACATTTAGATTTGGGCATGTTGTGTACACTGTAGCTACATTTTCTCAACCCAATTATATTTAGACAAGTTTGATTCAATAATCTATCTGTAACTCCAACTCGGATGATTTGGTAGCCCACAAAGTATCATCATCATAGGCAGTCCCTCGGAGTCGAGGATGACTTGCTTCCATACTAAAAATGAGTTTTCGGGTGACTGAAGAGTCCACTGCGGGACCTACAGTCTCTTGTCACAGGTGAGGCAGACGGTGGTTGAAGGAACGGGTGGGTGGGGTGCCTGGGTTGCCTCGGCGAAGAGACTCGAGATGTTCAGCGCTTTCCCGGATGCTTTTCCTCCACTTTGGAGGAAAGTCAGGGATTCCAAGGTGCCGGTGAGGATGTTGCACTTTTTCAAGGAGGCTTTGAGGGTGTCCTTGAAGCGTTTCCTCTGCCCACCTGGGGTTCGCTTACTGTGTCGGAGCTCTGAGTAGAGCGCTTGTTTTAGAAACATAGAAACATAGAAAATAGGTGCAGGAGTAGGGCATTTGGCCCTTCGAGCCTGCACCGCCATTCAATAAGATCATGGCTGATCATTCCCTCAGTACCCCTTTCGTGCTTTCTCTCCATATCCCTTGATCCCCTTAGCCGTAAGGGCCATATCTAACTCCCTCTTGAATATATCCAATGAACTGGCACCAACAACTCTCTGCGGCAGGGAATTCCACAGGTTAACAACTCTCTGAGTGAAGAAGTTTCTCCTCATCTCAGTCCTAAATGGCCAACCCCTTATCCTAAGACTGTGTTCCATGGTTCTGGACTTCCCCAACATCGGGAACATTCTTCCCGCATCTAACCTGTCCAGTCCCGTCAGAATCTTACATGTTTCTATGAGATCCCTTCTCATCCTTCTAAACTCCAATGAATAAAGGCCCAGTTGATCCAGTCTCCTCATATGACAGTCCAGCCATCCCTGGAATCAGTCTGGTGAACCTTCGCTGCACTCCCTCAATAGCAAGAACGTCCTTCCTCGGATTAGGAGACCAAAATTGAACACAATATTCCAGGTGAGGCCTCACCAAGGCCCTGTACAACTGCAGTAAGACATCCCTTCTCCTATACTCAAATCCCCTAGCTATGAAGGCCAACATACCATTTGCCGCCTTCACCGCCTGCTGTATCTGCATGCCAACTTTCAATGATGAATCATGACACCCAGGTTTCGTTGCACCTCCTAATCTGCCGCCATTCAGATTTGGGAGTCTTTTGTCAGGCATGCGGACGATGTGACCTGTCCAGCGGAGCTGATCGAGCGTGGTCAGTGCTTTGATGCTGGGAATGTTGGCCTGAGCAAGAATACTGACGTTGGTGTGCCTATCGTGCCAAGCCCACAAAGTATACTGCCCTTTTAATTCTGGAACTTGGGTTCAAATCCAGTGGGTTAAAGACTCTTTCACTGCTGCACACAAGAATCTTGAGTGAAATTAGTTTTTATGCAGTTAACTCAATTCCTACATCAGAACTATCCCACCATGGCAATGTGAGTTTCATTGAAATCAGTTGGGTGTATGACATTAAACCTGTTTTGAGATTGGATTGCCATCTTTGTTTGGATGTATTTCTGGAGGTTTCAACACATGATCTCATGCCTCCAATTGCCCTTGCCAATCAAACATCGTTTTCACCATCTCCAACATTTTTTAGAACTAATGAATTAAAGCGTTTATTATATAAAACACAGGCTGAAATTTCCATTTTTGTGTACCGTGCTAACGTGGCGGAATGGCCTTGTCGCCTGGGGGGGAGGGTGGTGCTAGTGCCTCCGGGGAAATTGCCCCGGAGGTTTGGGGGGCAATGTCCCAGCAGCGCGCGCCTGCAATTCGAGCCCCGGACCAGCGCGCAACAGGCGATGACGTCATCGCCATGTGCGCTGACCCCGTTGCGCCCCGTGGGGGAAACTGCCCCATTAATTGCAAGGCTGGCGCGGGTGCGAAGCTGGCAGACATCGCCACCGGCATGCCCCTTAAAGGGGAGACCTTTATTGCCCCGGCTGTCAATTTATTTTGTTGGCCGACTCTCTGGTCAGCCTGACAATGGCAGCCGTTGCATCGACCGGACCGCCATCATGCAGCCATTTTGAGACTTCGTGGCGGCCTGCAGAAGGGAAGGTGTTGTAGCGCGACAACGCTACGTGGATGTTCCACGTAGCACTGGCCTCAGCGCGGCACAGCCACCCCGAGAACACCCCTCCAAGGAGGCGGAGCAGCAGAGACAGTGCTCCACCTCGCTTCAGGGGCGCACGGCCGAGTTCCGTGTCGAGGGTGGGACTTCTGGACCGGGCGATAAAAGTTCCGGCCCCGGAAGGTTACCGCCCCCAATCAGGGTGTGGGGCAATTTCGGGCCCATAATTTTTTAATGCCCTATGATGTTTTTCCTCGGTTGCTCACGAGTGTCCAGAAGATTAATCTTCAATTCCTGGAGACTCCAGGGCATTCCTGGAGGGTTGGCAATCCTAGCTTGAGAACTGTGTGAGAGCCAGCTGATGCTGGGAAACCACTCCACAGACTGGGAAAGCTGCATTCTTACTCTTTAGTGTGGTTTGCTGAAATTGATCCATTCACAGGCCAGTGTAAAGTTGTGCCTTGGTGTTTAGATTTTAGTTGTGTCCAATAATCAATATCACTGTAAGCTGTCTAGCAGGAAGGGAGGCCCTTCTTCAGAGTCTCAGGGCTGATTTAAAAAATAAATCTTTTCTCTATAAGAATAGAGAGTACTTTGAGTACTCCTGCACTTTTCTTCTCTTTTACCAGTCCAACTGTTATTGTCATGACTAGCTTAATGGTGACTTAGAGCACTCACTAATGGAGCTTTTACATTGACTAATTGCGCACTTGTAAAGTTTGTGATGGATTCCAGAGCCTTCACTGAGTTCAGCTGTTTTGCCCATTCGATAGCTCATAAAGAAGAAAAGAAAGACTTATATTTATATAGCGCCTTTCATGACCACCGGACGTCTCAAAGCGCTTTGCAGCCAATTAAGTGCTTTTGGAGTGTAGACACTGTTGTAATGTAGGAAACGTGGCAGTCAATTTGCACACAGCAAGCTCCCACAAACAGCAATGTGTTAATGACCAGATAATCTCTCTTAGTGATGTTGATTGAGGGGAAAATATTGGGCAACACACCAGGGATAACTCTCCTGCTCTTCTAAATAGTGCCATGGGATCTTTTACGTCCACTTGCGAGAGTAGACGGGGCCTCGATTTAACATCCATCCAAAAGACGGCACCTCCGACAGTGCAGCCCTACCTCAGCACTGCACTGGTCTGTCAGCTTAGATTTTTGTGCTCAAGTCCCTGGAGTGGGACTTGAACCCACATCCTTCTGACTCAGAGGTGAGAGTGCTACCCACTGAGCCACAGCTGACATGGCAAATTTTCACACTTAACTAGTCAATAATGTTTTAAAAATCTGTGTTGGTATTAAACGAAGGCACCTAAAATCTAAAACTATGAACGGTATCTGAAACAGTGATAATTTTTTTAAGGCTTATCATTTAGGGTAACAATATAATCCACCTAGCTATGTGCTTATATACAGTCAGAACCTTTGTTTTCTCCCTCAGTTAATTCTAATCTTTTTTGATTGTACATATGCTAGAAGATTATTTCACACATGAAGAATATCCTATTGGTAACTCTTGTGATGTAGTATTTTATCTAATGGGTGAACTTGAATGCTTAAATTAAGTAGCAAGCATGCTGTGTCTCATTAAATGCACTAGTCAAATATAGAATAATACTGGTAACCATGGGTTTTCCTGTTTATACAGCAAAAGTGCAAAGAGCTGTCAGCACTTTCATTGTTTGAAAGTCATTTTTGTTTGAAGTTTGGTGTTGATGTAATCTGGCATTCAGATAGAGCAATTCCCAACAGTCCTATGGTATGGTTTAGTTGCTAATACAAAAGCAAATGACTGCGGTTGCTGGAATCTGAAATTAAAACATAAAATGCTGGAAATCTCAGCAGGTCAGGCAGCATCTGTGGAGAGAAACAGAGTTAAAGTTTCAGATTTCCAGCATTTTCTGTTTTTAAACTAGTTGCTAAACTAGTATCACTATGTAATATATGTACACATTAAATGGCTTGTTTGATAGAGTGGCATAAAACATCAGAGCTCCAACATGCTGCACCATTAACTCTTATGGTTATGGGTTTCTGCCTGACATTTGTTCATACAATAAATTCCCAATTTCAAATGTATTGTGTGGAGAAATTGCAAGTGGAATTTGGTCCATATGCACAGAGAAAAGCCAATTATCATTAAAGTAATCTAATGCGCCGCCACGGGGAAGACTTTTGAGATACATTAATTAAGGTCTGATATTGGGTTCCCAATATGAGTGCAGCTAATTGTTCAATTTGTTCTGAGTTTATAATGGTGCTATGAAAAAGAAAATATATATATATATATTTTAAAAACGAATCACCATTTAGTCAAAACATTTTTTTGACATTTTACAAATGAACTTTTCCTGTAGCTGAACTGTTACTTTAACTTGAGCCAGAAATTAATTTGATATATAGAAATAACATGCACTTTTTGTGTGGCCAAGCAGCAAAAACAACCCCTGTATTTAAGAGTTGGAAACAGAAGGATACACATTAGTTTTGGCTCCCCAGCATGGATAACTGTTATTTGATCGGTCCTAAAGCAATGGGCTCAATTTTCCCCAGTGATTTGTGCTGTTTTTTTGGCGCAAGCCGCTTTTTTTGGCCTAAGTTTAAAAAATACAGTTTCCTCAATCAATGTGTGCCAGCGTAACTTAGTTACAATTTTTTTTAGATTAGTTTGTTTTTTGAGTCATGGGGGTGTAACCTGTCACCCATGCCAATTCTGGCCATTGAAGCAAGTTGGCTAGCTCCGATTTACTCTCCAATTCTTCTTAGGCTGGCGTATTTGGCCTCTGTAGAAAAACCTTCTGGTGAGTTAAGAAAATCGGCACAGGTAAGTAAATCAGCGCAGCAGATGCCCAGACAGCAGGAGAGGTAAGAGAGAGAGGGAGAGAGGGCGGAAGCCTTTCAGGTATAGTTAGGAGTGGAGACCGGGAGGGAGGAGACAGTTCGGCCTGGGATAGGTGTGGGGACTGCGACTGGGAGGTAATTCGGCCAGGGATAGGCACAGGGACCGGTATCAGGAAGTCATTCGCCAGGGGTAGGAGCGGGACCAGGGGTCATTCAGCCATGGGTAGGACTCGGGACCGGGAGGCCATTCGGCTAGGGATAGGAGCAGGGACCGGGAGGCCATTTGGCCAGGGATAGGCGCGGGGACTGGCATCAGGAGGCCATTGGGCCAGGAATAAGAGCCGGGAGGCCATTCGGCCAGGGATGGGGAGGGGGGAGGCCATTCTTCCAGAGATAGGAACAGTGACCGGAAGGCCTTTCGGCCAGGGATAGGTGCGGGGACCGGCATCGGGAGGCCATTCGGCTAGGGATAGGTGCGGGGACCGGGAGGGAGGAGCTCATTCGGCCAGGGATAGGAGTGGGTACCGGGATGGCGGGGGGAACTTTCATAATTTAATGGAGGTAAGTTGCTGCAATGTTTAATGTGCTTGTGCAGGTTGCTGTGAGCTGGCTGGATAGTTCACTTTCCAGCTTCAGCCCATATTGTGTCCCTGGTTACCGTGGTAACCCAATCTTTTTGGCGCAGATCTTGGGCTCCACCCCCAAAATTAAATGACAGGCTAGGCTACGCCAAAATGAAAAATTCAAACGGGGAAACTTGGATGATTTTTTTTGGCGTACATAGGCCCCCAAAAAAAGGGGGGGGCCTCTTCAAGTATGCCAAAAAGCAACTTTGGGAAAAGTTGAGCCCCATATATTTAATCTTACCTTGAGAATTAATCTTTTTTTGAATATTTCAATCAAAATAATTTTTTTCATGTGTTGGCAACAGACATGTCCAAATCACAGATGTGGCAAAATAAATTGTTAGCATATTTAGAACTTGGAAGGGCTACTGTTAATGAGTGTCAGCCGTGGCTCAGTTGGTAGCACTCTCCTCTGAATCAGTAGTTTGTGGGTTCAAGTCCTAATCTAGGCTGACAGTCCAGTGCAGTACTGAAGGAGTGCTACAATGTCGAAGTTGCTATCTTTCGGATAAGATATAAAACCGAGGCCCCGTCTGCGCTCTCAAGTGGATGTAAAAGATTCTGTGGCACTATTTCGAAGAAGAGCAGAGGCGTTATCCCCGGTGTCCTGGCCAGCAAGAATCAATACAGCTAAAACCGATTATCTGGTCAATATCACATTGCTGTTTGTGGGAACTTGCTGTGTGTAAATTGACTGTTGCGTTTCCTCTATTACAACAGTGACTACACTTCAAAATGTATTTATTAGCTGTAAAGCTCTTTGGGATGCCCTGAGGTTATGAAAGACGCAATATAAATGCAAGTCTTTTTTAATAATCATTGGTGATCCCACAGCAATCGTATTTTTTGAGAGAATTTAACGTGAAGAATAGTAAGATAAGAAAATAGATGAAAGATAAACTAAAAACCTGGAAAGCCAATCACAAAGGACAATGAAATTAAATTATCTGGGTATGTTTCATGAAGGAAAAAAAGTGGAGTTTCTTAAGAATACATACTAAGAGCGGTTATATTTTATTTTTAGAACAGTTTGACTACAGCAGATATAGTAAAGATACAATATCCACATGTTCCTTTACTTTTGCATAATAGTTTTGGATTTTATTTCCCTTACCGTTGCCGTTGCATTGCTTCTTTTCTATTGGACCCAAGTATTTTTCTAATATAGATATCCAGCAAGTAACCTCCATGACCCTTCTTCCTTAGTCTCTGGCTGCTTGTGCATCGCTTTATTCCTATGTTCCACCTATGACAGCCATGACTTCAGCCATCTAGGTCCCACTCTCTTGATTTCCCTCTCTAAGCCCCTCTGCCTCTCCACCCCCATCCTTTAACATCCTCCTTAAGACTCACTTTTTTGATCAAGCTTTTGGATACTTTTAGTAATCTCTCCTCCTTTGCCTTTTCCTTATGTGAAGCGTTTTGGCATTTTTTTCTACATTAAAGATGCTACATAATTGCCAGTTGTTTATAACTTTGAATACCGTGCTTGTGTTCAACGAGCTGTGCAAAATTTCTGCCAACGACAGGTACTTGCATTTCATTTAGTATTACTGTAATGCATTCCATGTGGGCTTAGTTTTTATGAATTTGCAAGTTTCCCTCACCATTTCATTTTTGAGTACTACTTTCTCCAGAAATTGGATGCTGTCCTTCCATTTTGGTTATCTGTATGAGAATGTTCCTAATATCTACTATAGTCAAACTTGTAAAAAAAAAATATATTTTTAAGTTACATCATAGCTTCTCTTCGTATCTCACATCTGTTTTCTTAAGAAACTACTTGTTTTCTTTCCTTCATGAAACATAGCCAGATAATTTAATTTCATTGGTGTCATTTGTGTTTTCCAGGCTTTCTTAGTTTATATTTCATCTATTCTTTAGTTTCTGTAAACCATTTTACCTCTCCTTTCGGCTATATCTAACTTTCCTATTTCAGGACGTAAAACCTCAAAGGAGCTATATTGTAACGAGTGTCAAACTGTTCTTGGATGTTGTTATTAATTACACACTGTAACTTCAACATTGTTTCTTTTTGTGAAGTTAGTTTCCTTTACTTGAGGCTATCGCCCAAATAGGCAGGCTATCACCCATTTTAGCTCAAAAGTGGAAAGTTGGCCCGGAACATCGCCCAATGATCGGCGGACCAACTTTCGCCGCACATGATTTTGACATTGCCGAGGTGATCGCCCACCGCAACTTTCGCCACACATCGCTGGGATGATCGCTCACTGAGAAGATCGCTGGAGAAAAGCTGCTCCCAATGGACACTACTCGGCAGTATGAGAAATAAACTATTGGACAGAAATCAGTGCAAAGGTTAAAAAGTTTTCTGATGATACAAAGATGGGAGGAAAAGCAATGTGTGAGGAGGACACACAAAATCTTCAAAAGGACATAGACAGGCTAAGTGAGTGGGCAAAAATTTGACAGATGGAATATAATGTTGGAAAGTGTGAGGTTATGCATTTTGGCAGAAAAAATCAAAGAGCAAGTTATTATTTAAATGGAGAAAGATTGCAAAGTGCTGCAGTACAGCGGGACCTGGGGGTACTTGTGCATGAAACACAAAAGGTTAGTGTGCAGGTACGGCAAGTGATCAGGAAGGCCAATGGAATCTTGGCCTTTATTGCAAAGGGAATGGAGTATAAAAGCAGGGAAGTCTTGCTACAGTTATACAGGGTATTGGCGAGACCACACCTGAAATACTGTGTACAGTTTTGGTTTCCATATTTAAGAAAGGATATACTTGCTTTGGAGACAGTTCAGAGAATGTTCGCCAGGTTGATTCCGGAGATAAGGGGGTTGACTTATGAGGAAAGGTTGAATAGGTTGGGCCTAAACTCATTGGAATTCAGAAGAATGAGAGGTGATCTTATCGAAACGTACAAGATTATGAGGGGGCCTGACAAGGTTGATGCAGAGAGGATGTTTCCACTGATAGGGGAGACTAGAACTAGGAGGCGTAATCTTAGAATAAGTGGCTGCCCATTTAAAACTGAGATGAGGAATTTCTTCTCTGAGGGTTGTAAATCTGTGGAATTCACTGCCTCAGAGAGCTGTGGAAACTGGGTCATTGAATAAATTTAAGACAGAGATAGACAGTTTCCTAACTGATAAGGGAAAAAGGGGTTATGGAGAGCGGGCGGGGAAGTGGAGCTGAGTTCATGATCGGATCAGCCATGATTGTATTAAATGGCGGAGCAGGCTCGAGGGGCCGTATGGTCTACTCCTGCTCCTATTTCTTATGTTCTTATGTAAAACTGTTTTGCAGTGTGCACACAGGAGTTTTCCAACAATTGTATTCATGTTTTTCCTTGCGTTAGTAGAAGGCACTGCACGACAATTGTAAAATTCAATAAAAGTTTTTAATAATTTAACAAATTGTAAAATTTGTAGCCGTCAACCAACAATGAATTTAAAAACAATTAACAACACACATTAACAATCCCCCTCTCCCTACCTGTGGCCACGCTTCCCTCCAGATCCTTTATTCCTCCATGTCCTCGGCCCCTGTTTTAATCCCCAAGTAATGGGACCAGGACGACTTGCAGTGGGCGACTTCAAGGCCTGCTGCTGTGGGGGTGGTGACGGTGGCAGGATCCTCTCGGGGTGGTGGAGGAGAAGACGTTTCTGAAGAAACGATTTCCGAGCCAGAAGGAAGTTCTTCCTCCCGACTCGCATCTGTGCTGGCGGTTGGTGGGATCTTAGAGTGCAGTGCTGTCTCCCGACACTATCGCATGCCACAAGACATGGACGGCGGCAGTCTGTTGGCCCATTGCCACAATCATGCGCTCCATACCCTCTGATATGTGAGCGGACATTGTGGCAATGTTCCCGGTCAACCTGCCAAACGCATGGAGGAGCTTTCGAGTGAGGTCGACGCTCTCCCTGCACAGCGCAACCATGTCCTCATTCGGACCTACTCATCGCAGTGTGTGTTGACCTTGCAGACTCAACCTCCGTGGGGTCGGCGTGGACACTGTTGGAAGCCTTGGGGTTGCCTGCTGCAAGCCGCTTGGGCCCACTACTACTGTCGAAGACGACGAAGTGGCCGCAGGTGCAACGGTGACCGGGATGCAAGGAGCATCCTCCTCAGTTTCAATATCTCCTCCTCTGGCTCGGAGGTTTCCTCCTCACCACCCGTGGTGATGACCATCTGCAAAGAGGCAGGTGCGGCCTCCCTTTGCACCTGTTGAGTTGGGTGACCTGCAAAACACAATTGAGCTTATTGAGCTTCTGAGAACAGAAGGGTACACATGATGCTTGCACTGCGCTGGCATATGTAGGAGGAGCAGCACTACCACAAAAAATGTGACTGAAAGATGTTACATATTAATACATATGGTAGTACATCTGTGTGGAATTCACTGGCCAAGAGAGCTGTGGAGGCTGGATCAGTGACTATATTTGAGGCGGAGATAGACAGCCGTCTGAATGATAAGGGAGTGAAGGGTTATGGGGAATGGGCAGGGAAGTGGAGCTGAGCCCTACATCAGATCAGTCATGATCTTACTAAATGGCGGAGCAGACTCGAGGACCAGATGGCCTACTTCTGCTCCTATTTCTTATGTTCTTATGTTGTTAACCTGAGAGTAGCACAGAAGCTGCATGCATAACATGACATAATTCATATATTATAATGAAGTGCCATTACATTACTTTGAATAACCACTACTTTACACATTGGCACACGTGGCACAAGCAAGGGATCTGCACCACCACGGGTAGCTGACCGACTGTGACTGTCCACCAGTGCCGCAGCGCGTTCCTTCAAGTCAGTAACCGTTACAAGTTGTGCAGGGCCTCCTCTGGTGCGTCTGCGCTCTGCACGATTTTTAGATATTTTCCTCTGCAAACATGACGAGCATGGCAGAAGCTAATTGAATAGGTACTATCATGGAAAGATAACAGTTTCTAATGTTCTATGCTAATAAGGTTTGTATCCACAATTGATGCATGGTTATAACTAAAATCGTGTTTAGGATCTAATGCTTGACACAAACATCTCGACTACATTCTTGCTGAAGGGCTTCCGGGGGGGCGGATAAGACCTAGAATTCGATTAGCTTTCTTTTAATTACATTATCAACCTGTGATGCTGCCTTTAATGTCATATGAACCTCCAAATCCTTCTGCTTTTCTACAGCCATCTACTTCCATTAAGAGTATAATCACTGCTTTTTTTAAATCAATATATATGTCACTTCACACTTTGAATTTCATCTGCCATTTCCCATCTTATCACTATCCCTTTGTAGCTTCCTTTGGTCTGCTAAAGAATTAATTATATTGGGTTGCTATCAACAGCAAATTTTGACATGACTCACTATAGGCTCATATTCAAAGCATTTATACTGTATACACAGTGAACAGAAATGGCTACTAAACTGAACCCTTTTGGACAACGACTGAATAACTGCACTTAACTTTTACTCTGTTTTCTCTCTCTTAACTAATTTTTAATTGAGTTTCCAATCCTTGGTGACCAGTGATTTGACATGCTAAGTGCTGAATCTGCTACCACATCCCCATCCCTTTCTATTTTGCCTTTAGTTGTTTCTGCACATTCAATAGTATACTTGTGACATTCATGTTTCCTTCCATTGTGTAAGATCTTGCATTTATCTGTATTGCATTTTATCTGCCACTAATTTGTGCAATTATAAATTTTATGTAACTTCTCTTTGTAGGTTCCTGACTGCTTTATCTGTGTCAACGGCTTCCCTCCAATTGAATGTCATGTGCATGTGAACTAAATTAATAAATGACAAAATTGATTGATTTGACTTGTCTTAGTCACTCTTGATACATTTATCTTAGAGTCCTGTTTTCTATTATGTTCAGAGCTCTCTGGTTAGTGGTGAGGGTTGTTTAACCAACAGGTATTAAAGACAGACCAGATCCAAGACTGTCCCATCCTCTGTCGTCGAACTACAGTACGTGAATGACGCTTGCCTCTGAGCACATTCAGAGGCTGAACTCCAAGTCAGCGTCAACATCTTCACCGAGGCATACGAAAGCATGAGCCTTGCACTAAACATCCATAGGACAAAGGTCCTCCACCAACCTGACCCCGCCACATAGCATTGCCCCCCAGTCATCAAGATCCACGTCGAAGTCCTGAACAACATGGACCATTTTCCATGTCTCGGGAGCCTATTATCAGCAAGGGCAGACATCGACGACGAGGTTCAACACCGCCTCCAGTGCGCCAGCGCCGCCTGAGGAAGAGTGTTTTTGAAGATCAGGCCCTCAAATCCGCCACCAAGCTCATGGTCTGCACGGCTGTAATGATACCCGCCCTCCTGTATGGCTCAGGGACGTGGACCATATACTGTAGACACCTCAAATCGCTGAAGAAATACCACCAACGATGTTTCTGCAAGATCCTGCAAATCCCCTGGGAGGACAGACGCACTGTTCTCGATCAATGTTCTCAATCAGGCCAACATCCCCAGCATCGAAGCACTGACCACACTAGACCAGCTCCATTGGGTGGGCCACATTGTTCGCATGCCCGATACAAGACTCCCAAAGCAAGCGCTCTACTTGGAACTCCTACACGGCAAGCAAGCCCCAGATGGGCAGAGGAATTGTTTCAAGGATACCATCAAAGCCTCCTTGATAAAGTGCAGCATCCTCGCCGACACTTGCGAGTCCCTGGCCCAAGACCGCCCTAAGTGAAGGAAGAGCATCCTGGAGGGCGCAGAACACCTCGAATCACGTCACCGAGAACATGCAGAAACCAAGTGCAGGCAGCGGAAGGAGCGTGCGGCAAACCAGACTCCCCACCCACCCTTTCCTCCAACAACTGTCCCACCTGTGACAGAGACTGTAATTCCCATATTGGACTGTTCAGTCACCTAAGAACTCACTTTTAGGGCCCAAGTTTCCACAAGAAAAAAAACGGGCGCCCCTCCGAGCTGGGTTACTAGTGGAATGATATAATTGCAGTATGAACAGTCTACATAGTTTACATTATAAATGTGGACATACGAATTCATAATATATATAAACCCAACAACAACTTGTATTTAAATAGCGCTTTAACGTAGTAAATTGTCCCAAGATGTTTCATATGAGTACTATGGGCTGTAATTTGCGGCCCTTACGGGTGCGTACGAGGTGTGCACGTACCCATAAGGGCCGCGCAGTTTCCGGGTTTAGGCATGCTCTGCACATGCGCTAAGACCCGGATCTTGCCATCTGTCAAGAATCTTCTTGTCAGATCGTACAAATCCCTGGGAAAAGGACATTTGCTGGTGCAGAGTTGGGCTATTTGCCCAGCAAATTCCCATGAAATTCTTGAGCCTGGTTTACCAGCGTAAGAGTTTAAAAAAAAACAGAAATGTAACATTTTTATCAATAATTTATACATTTAAAAACCCATGAAATTTTTAGCCGCTTTAAAACATGTAAATTTATTTTTCAAAAATTTAACTTTTGTTTTAAATATTTAATGCCATTTTACTAATTTTAAATATGTAATGTTTTTTAAATTTATTTGAAGTATAGAACTATTTTGGGGTTATTCCCATTCATACTTATGGGGATTCCATATATAAGCATGAATGGGGATTCCCTTCTGTCATTTGTTGGGCTGGTCCCAGGGGTGCTCGCGAACCACCTGAGCCCCTGAGATACGTGGGCCTCTACCTACGCTTACCCAGAGAGGCCCAGGACCGCAAATCCGTATCTCCCGGACCACCAGGTACGTGGGCGTTCTATTTGCAGATCGGAGGCATTTCCCCGCAGGAAGCCTCCGGATGCAAATTCAGGACCTATAAGACAAAAAATTTGACATCGAGCCACATGAGGAGAAATTAGGGCAGATGACCCAAAGCTTGGTCAAAGAGGTAAATTTTAAGGAGCGTGTTAAAGGAGGAAAGAGAGATGGAGAGGTTTAGGCAGGCAATTCCAGAGCTTAGGGTCGAGGCAACAGAAGGCACGGCCACTAATGGTTGAATAATTATAATCAGGGATGCTCAAGAGGGCAGAATTAGAGGAGCATAGATATCTCGGGGGCTTGTGGGGCTGAAGGAGATTACAGAGATAGGGAGGGGCGAGGTCATGGTGGAATTTGAAAACGAGGATGTATGACTTTAAAATGGGAACTGAATTGTATCTGCACCTGGTCCAATTATTCCCTGCCTTCTCAATCTCTTTCACCCGAAGATTGTGCTTGATCTTGACAACCCACATGCAAAGTTATGAGAGATCGACTAATGGCACAGCTTCTTTAATCAGTTTCTTTTTAGGTGGGCTAGATGGACTGGAGGTGGTCTTCTCCTGTCTGAAACTGTTAATATGTTATCGTTCCGCTATTATATTGGAGGGAGGAATTCCAAAAGATGTATTACTTGTATTAATTTTGTATTCCTTTACTATGTATTACATGAAACTAAAAATGCAGTGTATAGGATAAACAATTAATTTTAACTGTTTCTCGTTTATTTTTGGATGGAATGGTGAAAGTGTACATAATGGGAGAGAAGTTGCTTTCTGCCCTGTGCTGAGTCAGATGAGCTATAATTCACTTCAGTGATCCAGTGCTGTGGAGAAAGGAAATTAATCCTACTCCCGGAGGTTTTCATGCAGCAGCTGTTAGGAGTAAGGTTACATGGATGCCAGATGGTGACAGGGTCAAGCTCAGTTCCGAAAGGCCCCATGGTCAAATAAGCCACAAATACTTACCATCAATATTTATACATCACTTGGGTGAACTATTAGAATGGTGTCCTAATTGGAATAATACTCCAGCATGAGTCACTGCTTTAAGGTGAGTAGGAGTAAGGAGAAAAAATTGGAAGCAAAAATTGTAGAAAAAAGACTAAGTGAATTTTGTTTCAAAATAAGCATGGGGTCAAATTTGACTTTGGCAGGGGTGTAAAATGGGCAGTAGCATTTAGGCCACCCGTTATACACTCCGCTGATTTAACTTTCCATGAATAATGGCGATCTGCAGTTTTTTGCTCCTGCTAAAGTTGAATTTCACCCCATAAGAATCATCAAAGTTTCGGCACAGGAGACCACTTGGCCTATTATGTCTATGCTAGCACAATATCAGATTTGCTTACTTAAGTACTATTTGCCTCTATCCTTCAATATTTTTATTAGATTTATCTAATTCCCTCTTAAATGTTGTGATTGACCGGATTTCAGTAGCGACTTGTAGTAATGCATTTCATTTTCTATTACCCTCTGCAAAAAAAAATTCTTCTAACCTCCCACTTAATACTTTAACTGCCAATTTTAAATTCATGCCCCCTTCTTGTGACCAATTCTTTGTCCAACAGAAATAATTTTTCACTATTTGCTCTGTCAAACCCATTCATAAATGTAAGTACTTCTATTTGATACCTTCCTTAACCATTTCTACTACAGGCTAGTTTTTCCAAGTCTTTCATTATAACTATATTCTCACATCCCAAGTATTATCCTAGTAAATCTTTAGCTTTAAACTCCAATATCCTTTCTGTAATGGGAGGGCTCAAAAGTGCACATAGGACTAACCAATGTCTTGCACAGACATCATCAGTGTCAGCTGTGGCTCATTGGTAGCACTCTTGTCTCTGATCAGAAGGTTGTGGGTTCAAGACCCATTCCAGAGACTTGAACACAAAATCTAGGCTGACACCCCAGTGCCGTGCTGAGAAGTGCTGCACTGTCAGGTGTCGTCTTTCGAATGAGACATTAAACTGTGGTCCTGTCTGCTCTCTCAGGTGGATGTAAAAGATCCTATGGCACTATTTGAAGAAGAGCAGGGGAGTTCTCACCGGAGCCTTGGTCAATATTTATCCCTCAATTAACATAATTTATAACAAACATACATACCTTTAAGGCAGAAAAACCCCACAGGAAAAGTAGTCCGACCACAAGAGAAGTTAAAGATAATATTAGATCAAAGGAACAGGCTTATAATGTTGCCTAAAAGAGCAGTAAGCCTGAGGATTGGGAGGATTTTAGAATTCAACAAAGGAGGACCAAGAAATTGATAAAGAAAGGGAAAATAGATTATGAAAGTAAACTAGCAAGAAACATTAAAAACAGACGGTAAAAGTTTGTGAAAAGAAAAAGATTAGCAAAAGTAAATGTGGGTCCCTTACAGGCTGAGACAGGAGGAATTATAAAAGGGAATAAGGAAATGGCAGAGAAATTAAACAAATAATTTGTGTCTGTCTTCATGGAAGAAGGCACAAAAAATCTGGAAATAGTGGAGAACCAAGGGTCTAGCGAGAATGGGCCACTGAAAGAAATTAGAATTAGTAAAAAAAATTTGAAAGAGGTGGCTATAGAGACAGTGGATGCATTGGTTGCCGTCTTCTAAAATTCCATAGATTCTAGAATGGTTCCCACAGATTGGAAGGTAGCTGATGTTACCCCACTATTTAAGAAAGGAGGGAGTGAGAAAATAGGAAACGACAAGACCAGTTAGCCTGACATCAGCAGTAGGGAAATTGCTAGAATCTATTATTAAGGACGTGGTAACAGAACACTTAGAAAATAATAATAGGATTGGGCAGAGTCAACACAGATTTATGAAAGGGAAATGATGTTTGACAAATCTGAGATTTTTGAGGTTGTAATTAGTAGATTAGATAAGGGGGAACCAGTGGATATATTGTATTTCACTTTTTAGAAGGCATTCGATAAGGTGCCACACAAAAGGTTATAAACAAAATTAGGGCTCATGGGATTGGGGGTAATATACTATCATGGATTAAGGATTGGTTAACGGACAGAAAACCGAGTAGGAATAAACAAGTCATTTTCGGGTTGGCAGGCTGTAACTAGTGGGGTGCCGCAAGGATCGGTGCTTGGGCCCCAGCTATTCACAATCTATATCAATAATTTGGATGAGGTAACCAAATGTAATATATCCAAGTTTGCTGATATAAAGCTAGATGGGAATGTAAGTTGTGAGGAGGATGCAAAGAGGCTTCAAGAGGATTATAGACAGGCTAAATCAATGGGCAAGAACATGGCAAATGGAATATAATGTGGAGAAATGTGAAGTTATCCACTTTGGGAGGAAAAATAGAAAAGCAGAATATTTTTTAAATGGTGAGAGATAGGGAAATGTTGGTGTTCAGAGGGACCTGGTTGTCCTTGTATGCGAATCAATGAAAGTTAACATGCAGGTACAGCAAGCAATTAAGAAAGCAAATGGTATGTTGGCCTTTATTACAAGAGGATTTGAGTATAAGGGTATAGACAACTTACTGGAATTATATAGGGCCCTGGTGAGACCGCACCTGGAGTATTGTGTACAGTTTAGGTTCCCTTGCCGAAGGAAGGATATACTTTCCATGGAGGGAGTGCAACAAAAGGTTCACCAGACTGATTCCTGGGATGGGGGGTTTGTCCTATGAGGAGAGATTGAGTGGACTAGACCAATAGACTTTAGAAGAATGAGAGGAGATCTCATTGAAACATACAAAATTCTTACAGGGCTTGGCAGGGTCGATGCAGGGAGGATGTTTCCTCTGGCTGGAGAGTTTAGAACCAGGGGCCACAGTCTCAGAATAAGGGGCTGGCCATTTAGGACTGAGATGAGGAGAAACTTCTTCACTCAGAGAGTGGTGAATCTTTGGAATTCTCTACCCCAGAGGGCTGTGGAGGCTCAGTCTTTGAGTATATTCAAGACAGAGATTGATAGATTTTTGATTATGAAGGGAATCAAAGGATATGGGGAGAAGGCATGGAAGTGGAGTTGAGCCCAAGATCAGATCAGCCATGATCTTATTAAATGGCAGAGCAGGCTCGAGGGGCCAAATGGCCTACTCCTGCTCCTAGTTCTTATCGAATGGCAGAGCAGGCTCGAGGGACCGAATGGTCGATTCCTGCTCCTAATTCTTATGTTCTTATCACTTAAAAAAAAAGCAGATTATTTAGTCATTTATTTCATTTCTTGGGACTTAAATAATGTTGTACATCCAATTTTTCTTAATAGACATTGCGCTGGATTTTTGGTCTTCTGCCGCCAATGTTAACACCTCGGAGGGGCGGCAGTGATGATGGTAAGCACCTCCGAGCGGGCGACCAGCTTCCAGCACCCTGCCAGGACTTTTGGTGCCGGTTTTGGTGGGGCATGGAGCATTACCTCCCGGAAGAGGCAAGCCGGTGTGCAATGCCACTGGTTGCGACACTGGCTTGATTATTGGCTGCCGCCTGAAGCATAGCGCTCTGTAGTGCACCCTGCTGAGACTGCCTGTGAAAGTGGGCGGTCCGAGCTGCAGCGGCCACAGTGAGGTAAGTAATGTCGACCTCAGGTAAGTGTGATTGATTTTTTTTTTTGCGATTTATGTAGTGGTGGCGTGGGTTATTTATTGGGAATGTTTTTGTTTTTTTCGGCGGGGCAGGGGAGGGGTTCCCCCAGGCCTCGCTTGGAGCTCTTCGGGGATGGCTATTTGGCTCGAGATTTTCGCTTGCTCAGCTGGCCGAGTGCTCTTAGAGAGGTGTATAATGCCTCCCTTAGTGCTCTGCCCCACACTCAGGACCCAGCTGATTAATTTTGCTGACCGAGGTGCAAAATATTCCCCGGCGCAAACTTTACCGCCCCGAAATGAGAGGAACCGAAAATCCAGCCATGATCTTGCAGTTATTACGCAAAATTTGTCAACAAAATAAATTTGTCGAACATCCCTTGATTGTTCACTACAGATGTCCATGAAGGATAAGACATGACTGATATAATAAAAAAGAAAGACTTGCATTTATACAGTGCTTTTCACTACCTCAGGACGTTGCTGTGTGCAATTTGGCTGCCACATTTCCTGCGCCTCAAAAGTACTGAATTGGCTGTAAAGTGCTTTGGGAGGACCTGAGACAGTGAAGGACACTATTTAAATACAAGTCTTTTATTTCTTTCCTAGCCTTTGCCTCTATATAAATCCCAGAACCCCATTCACCTGTTTTATAACTTCCACAAGTAATCCCACGTAAAGATTCCTGTATCAGCTCTTCTAGATACCACAGTTTGGTCTGATCCAAGTGCTTTCTGCATGTTTGTCTGTTCAAAAATTTGACAACAAACTCTCTCTTGCCCTCCTTAGCTAACACGGTGCCAGCAACGCATTTGGGACCATAACCATAATTAAGAACAAACACAGGGTCATTAACTTCAATGTCACGTGATACAGCCGCGCAATCGTGGTACACGTTATGCCGGTGACGCCGGGTTTCTACGTGATCATTGAGATCTGGGTGGACTAAGGAGAGCCTGGTTTTGAGTGCTCTCTTCATTAGCAATTCTGCAGGGGGAACCCCGGTAAGCGAGTGGGGCTGCGTACGGTAGCTGAGCAGAGTCCGAAATAACCGGGTCTGCAGGGAACCGTCCGTCACGCATTTCAAGCTCTGCTTGATAGTTTGGACTGCCCGTTCCGCTTGACCATTGGATGCGGGTTTAAATGGGGCAGACCTGACATGCTTGATGCCATTGCGGGTCATGAACTTGTTGAATTCCGAGCTGGTGAAGCATGGTCCATTGTCACTAACAAGGACGTCGGGCAAAGCATGGGTGGCAAACATGGCCTGGAGGCTTTCAATGGTGGCAGTGGACGTACATGACGACATTATTATACATTCAATCCATTTAGACTAAGCGTCCACTGCTACTAGGAACATCTTTCCTAGAAAGAGGCCAGCGAAATCTACGTGGAACCTTGACCACGGTTTTGAGGGCCATGACCACAGATTCAGTGGGGCCTCCCTTGGTGCATTGCTCAACTGTGAGCAAGTGTTGCATTGATGTACGCATGACTCCAACTCCGAATCAATGCCGGGCCACCAAACGTGCGACCTGGCGATAGCCTTCATCATGACTGTGCCTGGGTGGGTACTGTGAAGGTCGCATATAAATGTTTCCCTGCCTTTTTTTGGCAAAACTACACGATCCCCCCATAGGAGGCAGTCTGAATGGTTGGACATTTCGTCCTTGCGTTGGTGGAACGGCGCTATTTCGTCTTGCATTTTCCCTGGAACCGCCGACCAGCTCCCATTGAGGACACAGCTTTTTACTAGTGATAGCACCGGGTCCTGGCTAGTCCTGCCTAGTCCAGGTCCTGATCTGGCGAGCCACTCAAAAGCATTCATTACAAGGAGCAAGTCTGTGGATGCGCCATTTCCACCCAGGTGATGGGCAATGGTAGCCGACTGAGGGCATCTGCACAGTTCTCAGTGCCTGGTCTGTGGCGGATTACATAGTCATACGCAGATAACGTTAGTGCCCATCTTTGGATGCGGGACGAAGCATTGGTGTTAATACCTTTGCTTTCTGAGAACAACAAAATGAGCGGCTTGTGGTCGGTTTCGAGCTCGAACCGGAGCCCAAATAGGTATTGGTGCATTTTCTTAACCCCTTATATTCCTGCTCATGCTTCTTTTTCAACCATACTGTAGGCTCTTTCAGCCTTAGATAAGCTTCTGGATGAATTTTCAACCGGTTGCAGTTTGCCTGACCCATTGGCTTGCTGTAACACACAACCGACCCTGTATGAAGATGCATCACAAGCTAGTACTAAATGTTTACACGGGTCATACAATACAAGTAACTTGTTAGAACATAGCAGGTTTCTGGCCTTGTTAAAGGCTGTCTCTTGAGCTTTACCCCAAACCCAGTCATCACCCATGGTCCAGAACTTAAAGAAGGGTAACTTTGAAGGTATGAGGCGTGAATTGGCTAGGATAGATTGGCGAATGATACTTAGGGGGTTGACTGTGGATGGGCAATGGCAGACATTTAGAGACCGCATGGATGAAGTACAACAATTGTACATTCCTGTCTGGCGTAAAAATAAAAAGGGGAAGGTGGCTCAACCGTGGCTATCTAGGGAAATCAGGGATAGTATTAAAGCCAAGGAAGTGGCATACAAATTGGCCAGAAATAGCAGCGAACCTGGGGACTGGGAGAAATTTAGAACTCAGCAGAGGAGGACAAAGGGTTTGATTAGGACAGGGAAAATGGAGTACGAGAAGAAGCTTGCAGGGAACATTAAGGCGGATTGCAAAAGTTTCTATAGGTATGTAAAGAGAAAAAGGTTGGTAAAGACAAACGTAGGTCCACTGCAGTCAGAATCAGGGGAAGTCATAACGGGGAACAAAGAAATGGCGGACCAATTGAACAAGTACTTTGGTTCGGTATTCACTAAGGAGGATACAAACAACCTTCCGGATATAAAAGGGGTCAGAGGGTCTAGTAAGGAGGGGGAACTGAGGGAAATCTTTATTAGTCGGGAAATTGTTTTGGGGAAATTGATGGGATTGAAGGCCGATAAATCCCCAGGGCCTGATGGATTGCATCCCAGAGTACTTAAGGAGGTGGCCTTGGAAATAGCGGATGCATTGACAGTCATTTTTCAACATTCCATTGACTCTGGATCAGTTCCTATGGAGTGGAGGGTAGCCAATGTAACCCCACTTTTTAAAAAAGGAGGGAGAGAGAAAACAGGGAATTATAGACCGGTCAGCCTGACCTCAGTAGTGGGTAAAATGATGGAATCAATTATTAAGGATGTCATAGCAGTGCATCTGGAAAATGGTGACATGATAGGTCCAAGTCAGCATGGATTTGTGAAAGGGAAATCATGCTTGACAAATCTTCTGGAATTTTTTGAGGATGTTTCCAGTAAAGTGGACAAAGGAGAACCAGTTGATGTGGTATATTTGGACTTTCAGAAGGCTTTCGACAAGGTCCCACACAAGAGATTAATGTGCAAAGTTAAAGCACATGGGATTGGGGGTAGTGTGCTGATGTGGATTGAGAACTGGTTGTCAGACAGGAAGCAAAGAGTAGGAGTAAACGGGTACTTTTCAGAATGGCAGGCAGTGACTAGTGGAGTGCCGCAAGGTTCTGTGCTGGGGCCCCAGCTGTTTACATTGTACATTAATGATTTAGACGAGGGGATTAAATGCAGTATCTCCAAATTTGCAGATGATACTAAGTTGGGTGGCAGTGTGAGCTGCGAGGAGGATGCTATTAGGCTGCAGAGTGACTTGGATAGGTTAGGTGAGTGGGCAAATGCATGGCAGATGAAGTATAATGTGGATAAATGTGAGGTTATCCACTTTGGTGGTAAAAACAGAGAGACAGACTATTATCTGAATGGTGACAGATTAGGAAAAGGGAAGGTGCAACGAGACCTGGGTGTCATGGTACATCAGTCATTGAAGGTTGGCATGCAGGTACAGCAGGCGGTTAAGAAAGCAAATGGCATGTTGGCCTTCATAGCGAGGGGATTTGAATACAGGGGCAGGGAGGTGTTGCTACAGTTGTACAGGGCCTTGGTGAGGCCACACCTGGAGTATTGTGTACAGTTTTGGTCTCCTAACTTGAGGAAGGACATTCTTGCTATTGAGGGAGTGCAGCGAAGGTTCACCAGACTGATTCCCGGGATGGTGGGACTGACCTATCAAGAAAGACTGGATCAACTGGGCTTGTATTCACTGGAGTTCAGAAGAATGAGAGGGGATCTCATAGAAACGTTTAAAATTCTGACGGGTTTAGACAGGTTAGATGCAGAAAGAATGTTCCCAATGTTGGGGAAGTCCAGAACCAGGGGTCACAGTCTGAGGATAAGGGGTAAGCCATTTAGGACCGAGATGAGGAGAAACTTCTTCACCCAGAGAGTGGTGAACCTGTGGAATTCTCTACCACAGAAAGTAGTTGAGGCCAATTCACTAAATATATTCAAAAGGGAGTTAGATGAAGTCCTTACTACTCGGGGGATCAAGGGTTATGGCGAGAAAGCAGGAAGGGGGTACTGAAGTTTCATGTTCAGCCATGAACTCATTGAATGGCGGTGCAGGCTAGAAGGGCTGAATGGCCTACTCCTGCACCTATTTTCTATGTTTCTATGTTTCTATGTAGCAATAAATGCAATGGTTCCAACAAAGTGCTCAACCCCGGTAGAAAGTTACCAAAATAATTGAGTCCCAGGAACGAATGCAGCTCCGTCACATTCTGTGGTCTGGACGCATTCTTGATGGCCTCCGTCTTGGAGTCCGTGGGTCTGATGCCGTCCGCCGCAATCTTTCTCCTCAGAAATTCGACCTCTGTCGCCAGGAAAACATACTTGGAGCGTTTCAACCCGAGTCCCACTCTATCCAGTCGCTTGAGAACTCTTCCAGGTTGTGCAAGTGTTCGCTGGTGTTGCGGCCAGTGATCAAGATGTCATCTTGGAACACCACGATGCACGGAACCTATTTCAGCAGACTCTCCATATTCCTCTGGAAGATGGCCTCCGCCAAACGAATCCCAAAGGTGCATCTGTGGTATATGAACAGTCCTCTGTGCGTGTTGATGCACGTCAATTTTTTCGAAGGTTCAGCTAGTTCCTGTGTCATGTAAGCAGAGGTTAGATCCAGCTTGGTGAATGACTCCCCCCGCCCCCCCCCGCTAGCGTTGCAAACAGATGCTTTGGGTAGTGGGTACTGGTCCAGTAACGAGACTTGGTTGATCGTTACCTTATAGTCCCCGCAGATTCTGACCGTCCCATCGCTATTCAACACCGGAACAATTGGACTGGCCCACTCGTTGAACTCGACTGGTGATATGAACCCCTCTCATTGAAGTCTGTCCAGTTCGATCTCGACTTTTTCTCGCATCATGTATGAAACCGCTCGGGCCTTGTGATGAATGGGTCGTGCATCAGGGACTAGATGGATCTGCACTTTGGCGCCTGTGAAGTTGCCGATGCCTGGCTCGAATAACGATGGGAATTTGTTTAGCACTTGGGTGCACGAGGCGTCATCCTCCGAAGACAGTGCTTTGATGTCGTCCCAGTTCCATCGGATCTTTCCTAGTCAGTTTCTGGTACAATCCATAGTGGTAAATCACGCACAGCTCCATCGTACGATACCTTCACTGCTGCACTGCCAATGACTGGTATGAGCTCTTTGGTGTAAGTGCGCAGCTTGGTGTGGATCGGGCTTAGTTTTGGCCTTTGTGCCTTGTTGCCCCACAGTTTCTCAAAAGCCTTCTGACTCATAATTGATTGACTCGTCCCCGTGTCTAATTCCATGGAAACTGCAATGCTATTTAATTTGACTTTTAACATTATAGGAGGGCTTTTGGTGGTGAAGATGTGTACCCCATACACTTCCTCTTCAGCCTCGGGTTGAGTTGCCTCTCTCACTTGTTCAGCGTGATCCGTGCTGGATTGGTCATCTTCTGCCGACTCTGCCACATGGTGAGTCGCAGCACGTCTGCACATTTGCTGGAGGTGCCCCATTGTTCCACAGCCCTTGCACACTTAATGCTTGAATCGATATTGATTTGTTGGGAATTCTAGGACTGAGGTGGGGGGAAGGCATAGACTACAAATTAGAGCCAGACCTTTCAAGAGTGAAATTATTCATAGGGTTGTAGTAGTTTGGAATTGTCTTCCGCAAACGGCAATTGATGCTAGATCAATTGTTAATTTTAAATCAGAGATTGATAGCTTTTTGTTAGCCAAAGGTATTAAGGAAATGGGGAAAAGGCGGGTATATGGAGTTTGGTCACAGATCAGCCATGATCTCATTAAATGACGTTAACAGGCTCGTGGGGCTGGATGGCCTACTCTTCCTATGTTCCTCTTCAGAGTGGCAGAAGGTGTGAAGTGGGATTCCACAAGGATCAGTGCTGGGAACACTGTTATTCACAATTGATATTAACGATTTAGACTCTGGAATCAAAAACACAATTTCTAAAGTTGCTGACGACACCAAATTAGGAGGGATAGTCAACACTGAAGAGGACTGCAACAAATTACAAGAAGACATTAAACTTGAAGAATGGACATATAATTGGCAAATGAATTTCAGCAGAGATGAGTGTGAGCTATTACATTTTGGTAAGAAAAATGAGGAGGCCACATATTACTTGGAAAATAAGAATCTAGAGGGGTAGAGGAGCAAAGGGATCGGAGAGTATAAATACACAAATCACTAAAATTTGTGACGCAGTAAAAGCATAACAAAAGCAAACCAAGCATTTGGGTTTATTTCTAGAGGGATAGAATGAAAAAGTAGAGAAGTTATGCTGAACTTGTATCGAACCGTGGTTAGACCACACTTGGAGTATTGTGTGCAGTTTTGATCGCCATAATATAAAAAGGATATAAAGGCACTGGAGAGGGTACAAAAAAGATTTGCCAGGATGATACCAGAACTGCGAGATTATATCTCGCAGGAAAGAGAAGACTTGAGGGCTAACCTAATAGAGGTCTTTAAAATTATGAAAGGTTTTGATAGAGTAGACCCAGAGAGTGTGTTTCCACTTGTGGGGAAGAGCAAAACTAGAGGCCATCAATATAAAATAGTCGCCAAGAAATCCAATAGGGATTTCAAAAGAAAATTTATGCAGAGAGTGGTGAGAATGTGGAACTCACTACCACAGGGAGTAGCTGAGGTGAATAAGAACATAAGAACATAAGAATTAGGAACAGGAGTAGGCCATCTAGCCCCTCGAGCCTGCTCCGCCATTCAATAAGATAGTATAGAAGCATTTAAGGGGAAGCTAGACAAGCACATGAGGGAAAAGTGAATAGAGGATTATGCTAATGGAGTTAGATGAGGAAGGATGGGTGGAGGCTCAAATGGAGTATTAACACCAGCATGGACTGGTTGGGCCGAATGGCCTGCTTCTGTGCTGTATATTGTATGTAATTCTATGTAAATCATTGTATGACTAGCCATTGGTTCCCAGTCCCTGGCTCCTTCTATCTGTATGGTTGACAGCTCGGGGATGATATTCAACCCCCTACCCCCCTGTCCCCGCCATGGTGGGAGAGGGGGGGTTGTGGGGGGGTGGGGGGGGATTAAAAATAAAAAATCGTGGAACTTATCTCCAACCTGGCGTGTACGTACCTGCCGCCATTTTTACGGACACAAGTGTGCATGCAGTTGGGAGCCTGATTTAAATTTAACAGTTGCCTGTCGGGTTTCCCATGGTCCAGGGAAAGCAGGCAGCTAAAGTGAGGCGGGAGCAGCTGGCTGCAGTAGCTAAGTGCTTTTCCTTGTGATCCAGAAGGAGCAGCAGTGCTCCCTCCAACCCTTCAAGCAAACTTTCAGACTCCCTTCTGCTGAAGGCGGCCTCTCCACAATGGTCTCTGGTTGCCGCCTCTTGCTGCTGACCTTCATGCCTGGCAGTTGGCCAGACTGTCAATCTGGGTGGGAAATGGAAGAAGAAAATGATGATTGGGTATACCCTTAATTTCGGCATGGAACTCTGTATCCCTGGGATTTTTGGGTTTCTCCTCCCCACTACTGCGCTCCCCTGCTCCCTTCCTGCCATCCCGTAAATATTGGGTCCCTCGAATCAAAATTCTTGAGGGCAGAAATTGTCTCTTTCTTAACGAGCCGTGACTACCTCGAGGCTGTCATGGCTATTAAAGAAAGGAGCAATTTCGCTGGCCCGGCCGAAACCCTCCCTGGTGACCTAACTAAACTCCATGCAGAGTTCGCAGTGGCTCTCCCCTTTATTTGAAGGGGAGGGATGTTTGACGCGGCACGTCCGCGTCGCTCTGACGTCATCAGCGCAGCACTGATGACTGGGAGGGGCGGCCGACCCGACTCGACCAAAGGCCACTTTCGCCCCACACCCGCCTGCAACACTTCCCCGGTGGAAAAAAACATTCTAAGGCCTGAATTTCTGTCTGATCTCTACCCCATGGATTGGGGCGGAGAAAAACTTAAAACGGAGAGTGCGCCCTGTTTGAGACAGGGCTCAATTTCATCCCCTTGAAGTCCAGTTAATAGAACATTTTGTGTTTCCTTGTAGGCCCATCCACTATTGCAATAACTGCCATGGTTATTTTACTAAATATTACTCTTTTATGTGTTTATCTGCCAAAAACAGATGAATTTTCTGTCAAGTGCCAGAAAACTTCAAACTTACATCAAAGGAATAGATATTTAAATAATAACTTTTTAAAAGAGCAGGATCATGGACCTCCTCCAAGTACTTAAAGATAATTTCTAAATACTTGTTACTGGGTTCATAAATTTTAAATTGGATTGTAAAGACACAATGCTGAAGATCTAGACAATCTCCAATGTAATTATGTGACATTGTATGTTGTTTTTTGAGGAACATTAACACGGTATAATTTGTTTTTACGTATTCTTCTTCCCCAATGCTAGCACATACACAAAGTAATGCTTAATACCCTGTATTGCAGAACGCTAGAACAGAGAGCTGCTTGTAATTTATATCACATCTTTTTCATCATACACTTTGAACAAAATGGATATTTAATTATCTATTACTTTTGTTGTACAATGCTACTGTACTTTTCAACGATGTTCTTTTTCACAGAAATTAATTTGCTTGAATTTGGTCATCTTTTTGGCTGCTTATGATAGATTCTAAATTAATTTTCCAAATGCTGCACTTTTGGAAATGGGCAGCATCAATGAAGTGGTGTTGAATATTGCCATTACACCAGAGGACATACCTGTTGGAGTCCCAAGGGATCCCAGCATCCCTTGGGAGCACTGTATATAAGTAGGCCTCCCATGCTGTGCAAACACTGTGGAGTTTGAATAAAGGAGCTAAGGTCACACTTACTCATGTCTACAGTACTCAGTTACATTACTCATGACCAAGCTCATGGTCTACAGGGCTGTAGTAATACCCGCCCTCCTGTATGGATCTGAGGCATGGACGATGCATAGAAGGCACCTCAAGTCACTGGAGATATATCACCAACGATGTCTCCGCAAGATCCTGCAAATCCCCTGGGAGGACAGGCGCACCAACATCAGTGTCCTTGACCAGGCTAACATCCTCAGTATTGAAGCACTGACCACACTTGATCAGCTTCGCGGGACAGGCCACATATTTCGCATGCCAGATACGAGACTCCCTTAGCAAATGCTTTATGCGGAGCTCCTTCATGGTAAACGATCCAAAGGAGGACAGTGGAAAAGTTATAAGGACACCCTCAAAACCTCCCTGGTAAAGTGCGACATCACCACTGACACCTGGGAGACCCTGGCCAAAGATCGCCCGAGGTGGAGAAAGTACATCCGGGAGGGCGTCGAGCTCTTCGAGTCCCAACGTAAAGTGCATGAAGAGGCCAAGCGCAGGCAGCGGAAGGAGCACGAGACAAACCAGCCCCACCGACGTCTTCCCTCGACGAATGTCTGTCCCACCTGTAACAGGGTCTGTGGCTCTCGTATCGGACTGTTCAGCCATCAAAGAACTCACTTTGGGAGTGGAAGCAAGTCTTTCTCGATTCCGAGGGACTGCCTATGATATGATGATGATGATGATGATGATATTCACTAATCACCTTTATAAACAAAAGTTCTATCCCAGATTTTAACTCCTTTGCCATTGATGCCCATCTGCTGTGGTTTCTCATTTATTTGGAAGATTTTACTCTCACCAGTATTCTGAGTTACCATTCCAAAAAATATGTTTTATACATTTGCACTGCAAATGTTTATATAAATTTTATGTATATATTTTAATATGCACACACCTTACTTTATGATTTATATAAAAACATTAGTAGGCCATTCATCCCCTTGAGCTTCTTCCACCATTCAATTAGATCATGGCTGATCTGTACCTCAATTCATTTACCCGACTTTTATCCCTATTCCTTGATACCCTTACTGAATAAAAATCTGTCGATCTCAGTTTTGAAAATTTCAATTGACCCAAAAGCATCCACAGCTTTTTGTGGGAGTGAGTTTCAGATAGCCTCTATGGACTGGATTTTCCCAGGTCCCATCCGCACGGTGTGGGGGGACCCGGGAGACGGCGGGAAACCCGGAGGTTCAGATTTCCCGGCATGCTGCGGAGTTTTAACTCCTGAGTTTGCGTGTGGCAGCAAGGGTGGGTACCCCGCCCGGAAGTCAGCCTGATTGACAGGCTGGCTTCCAGTCGTGCGGGGAACGTGGGCCAGGAGGCTCCAGGACCAGGTAGGTGCTGGGCCCAGGATGGTGGGGGAGGTTTCCAAGGCCGGGGTGGGGGGGGGGTGTCCGATCCCTGTGTGGGGCCGAACCCTGACCATGAAGAGGGGCAGGCCAGTCTGATGGTGTGGGATCATGGGGGGCCGTGTGGAAGCACTCCTACTTCCCCGGCCCACGAGCATTGCTCCCCAAGACTGAGGCTGCCTCGTTGCAGCCACTAGGAATCCCGGGCCCCAGGATCCCCAGCCGACTGCAGTAAAACCTGAAAAACAGGTTAAAGTAGAGGCTTCAGACCTCAGTATAATATTTAAATTGCCAACCCGACTCCTGGCATGTAAAATCCAACCCCAACCCGCCCATTTTCACCTTGGCCTATGTGTGGAAAAATAGCTTCTTCATTTCACTCCTAAATGTGTAGCTCCAATCTTAAGATTGTGCCCTCTTGTTATGGATTACCCCAACTGGGGAAATATCTTCTCTGTATCTACCCTCTCAAATCTCTTAATCATTTTAAACTGCAACAACAACAACTTGTATTTATATAGCACCTTTAATGTAGTAAAACATCCCAATGCACTTTACAGGAGCATCAAAATGAAATTTGACACCAAGCCAAATAAGGAGAATTATGGGCAGAAGAGTTAGGTTTTAAGGAGGAAAAAGAGGCAGAGAGATTTAGGGAGGAAAATCCAGAGCGTAGGGCCTTGGCAGCTGAAGGTATGGCCACTAAGGTTGGAGCGATCAAAATCGGGGCTGCTCAAGAGGCCAGAATTAAAGGAGCGCAGATATCTCAGAGCTTTGTGGGGCTGGAGGGAATTGCAGAGATCGGGAGGGGCGAGGGATTCTGAAACGAGGATAAACTGGCAGATGGGAGTTCAATGTGGGGAAGTGTGAGATCGTCCACTTTGGATCCAAGAAAGGCAAATCGGAATATTTTCCTAATGGCGAACGACAAGAGCAAAGAGATTTAGTTGTTATTTATAAATCATTAAAACCTTATGGACAGCTAGCTACAAGAAGTAATCAGAAAGTAAACAAGGATAAGCACCTCTATTAGACCACCCCTCAACCTTCCAAACTAAAGGGAATACAAGCCAAGTTTATGCAGGCTGTCTTAATTTACTAATTTAAGCCCTATTATCATTCTAGTGGATCTGTGCTTTACCCCCTCCAAAGCCAATATATCTTTCCTGAGGTACGATGCCCATAACTGAATGCACTACTCAAGATGGGGTCTGACCAAGCTTCTACAACTGAAGAATCACTTCCTCCCCTTTGTGTTCCAGCCCTCTTGAACTAAACATTCCTTCAGCCTTTTTGATTACTTTTTGTACCTGTGCATGAGCTTTTAGTTAGTTGTATATATGGACACCTAAATCTCTTTGCTCTTCCACAGTTCTTAGTTTTTCGCCATTAAGAAAATATTCTGAATTGCCTTTCTTGGATCTAGAGTGGACAACTTCACACTTCCCCACATTGAACTCCCATCTGCCACAGTTATGCCCACTAACCTAATCTGTCTATGACCCTTTATAACTTCCTGCTCTCATCTACACAACTTACTGTGCCTTTGAACTTGGTGTCATCTGCAAACTTGAATATACAACTTAATTCCTTTATCCAAGTCATTGCTGTATATGGTGATTACAGGTAAACATATAATTTTGTTACACACTGAGCTCATTTCCCAGCCCCAATTTAAGGCCTGAAATTTCTCCAGGCAGGTGGGTTGGGGAGGGGGAGGTCTTCAAGGCGGGCGGGAGGTCAGGTCAGGCCAACTTTAGTGGCAGGATCTAATTTGCATGCGAGGCCTCAGATTCCTATCCACGCCAGCCAGATTGAGAGGCTGGCTGGCTGTGGGCGGATTGGCCTTCAAATGCAGAGAAGGAGCGAAAGGTCTGTCTGGGGAGGGATCGCGGGAGGCTCGGTCAGGAATTGTGGGGGGGTTGTCAGGTATTACGGGGGAGTGGGCTGAGGATTGGAGTCGGCCAGGAATTGGCGGGGTCGGCGGTGGAGTTTGGAAGAGGATCAAGGCTGGCCACAGAAGGATTGTGGCGAGCCTCAGCATCATCGGTGAGGTGGGGGAGGTCTCATGGTGAGGTTTCGAGGCCTGGGAAGGCGATCAGAGGCCTCGTGGTGGGATCTCCGATAGCAAGGAATGGGTTAGGTAGGGACCCTGGGTCCAGGAGATAGGTATAAAGCCACTTACATCCTGGATGCAGCAGTCCCCGCCTCGGTTTAACAGCCGGGTTTCACGAATTGTGTGAAACCCATCCGCATGCAGTTACATTCAAAATGGAGGTGAAAAAAGAGTCTTTCAGCCTCATTGTAATATTTAAATTGACGTACCGCCCCCTGGGAGTGGGTTGGTTGCCCACGCCCCCTTCCCACCTCCGTTAAAAGTGGAAATGGGCAGATTGGAAGCAGGATCAGCTCAGGAATCCCATTTTTATAAATTTAACTGCCTCCATACTCCAAACCTACCTGTCTTGAGGGGAAAATTCCAGCCAATGTATTTATTTTTCATGAAGCAGTATTCCCCAGTTTTGTGAAGATTTAATAGAATATTTTTAGGGATGACAGATTAAAGTTACATAGCTAGATTGGCGGAACTGGGATTGTTCTCCTTAGAGCAGAGAAGGCTAAGAGGTGATTTGATGGAGGTGTTTAAAATCATGAATGGTTTAAATGGAGTGAATAAAGAGAAACTGTTTGCAATGGCTGAAGGGTCGATAACCAGAGGGCACAGATTTAAGGTGATTGAGAAAAGAACCAGAGGCAACATGAAGAAAAACATTTTTACACATGAGTGTTTAGGATTTGGAATACACCGCCTGATAGGGTGGTGAAAACAAATTCAATAGTCACTTTCAAAAGGGCATTGAATAAATACTTGAAGGAGAAAAATTTGCAGGGATATAGGGATAAATCTAGAGAGTGGGACGAATGACCTCCTTCTGTGCTGTACTGTTCTTTGATTCTGATTCAAACTTTCAACAAAGTTTTGTGCACTGTAAAACATGCCTTTGATATATTATACCAGATATGTACATTTTTCTCTCCTACATTGGTATACTTTTACACAACGCACAATTCACATTTAATGTTAAGGCTTAGTCCAATAATGGGTCTTTGACCTGAAAACATAAGGACATGGAATTTGCGGTCAGCAGCTTGTGTGTTTTGCAGCTTTAAGATGTCCTTCAGTACATGAGGAGTGCTAAAGTTGTAAACAGGAAGACTTTCACATTTACTGTTGAGGCTTACTTCAATAAAAGGACTTTGAACTTGTTCCGTATGCAATAAAGGTTCAAACTGAGTACTGTTTAACTAAGCAAGGTACAACCTTGCTCTGCTTTATTTAGGCCCAAAGTGTCTGACTCACAAAATGGCTGGCCTTTTATACTCGAGCAGCACCATGTGCCTCCAACAATGACACCATCTGGTGGCTACAAACAGCATGTACATACATGACAATACCCTCCTCTTGAGATCTTATCACAGTCTTTCACAGATTGAGACGGTCCGGTTGACCGTCTCAGTTCGATTCCAGCCTTGGGTGAATGTGCGGAGTCTGTTGTGGCTAGTGGCTGGATGGCTGACTTGTTGGGGGTGGCAGTGGCCATGTCTGGAATTACAAGTCTATTTTTATTGAACAAGTCCGTGATGGAAATTCTGGATTCACTGCTGACCCTTGAGTCCACTGAAGGCTGCTGGTAAGTTGGTTGGTCGTCAACGGTTTCTTCGTCCGACTGCTCTGGCTCATCTGTGTGCTTCAGCCCCAGGAAGGGATCTGCAAAATCTACATGGATCCTGGACCAAGGTTTGGATGGCCATGACCACAGACTCAGCAGCGATTCCCCTGGTGCTTTTGCAAAGCTGCATGCAGGTGTTGCACTGATGCACGCATACTTCCAGCTCAGAATCAATTCCTGGCCACCATATGTGGGACCTGGCAATGGCCTCATCATCGCCATACCAGGATGTGTGCTGTGTAACGCACGCACAAACTTCTTTCTCCCTTAGGCATTACAACACGATTGCCCCACAATATGCAATCTGCTTGAATAGATAGTTCATCCTTGCGACGAATGTACGGTTTGGCCTCCTTGCACATTTGCTTAGGTATGGCAGACCAATCCCCTTTGAGGATGCAACCCTTTACCACCGATAAAATCAGGTTCTGGCTGGTCCAGGTCTTAATTTGTTGAGCCGTGACAGGGGTGCCTTCACTCTCAAAAGCATCCATGATTAACATTAAATCTGCCGGTTATGGCGTTTCCACCTCCGGTGTGGGCAATGGCAACCGGCTCAAAGCATCGGCACAATTCTGTGCCAAGTCTGTGGCGAATGACATAATCATAGGCAGATAATGTCAGCACCCACCTTTGGATGCGGGATGAAGCGTTGGTATTGGTACCTTTGCTCTCGGAAAACAATGAAATGAGCGGCTTGTGATCAGTCTCTAATTCGAACCTCAGACCGAACAGGTATTGATGCATCTTTTTAACACCGCACACACACGCTAAAGCTTCTTTTTCTACCATACTGTAGGCTCTGCTTTAGACAAACTTTTGGAAGCATACGCAACAGGCTGAAGTTTCCCCGACTCATTGGCTTGTTCTAACACGCAACCAATTATATATGACAATGCGTCACAGGCCAAAACTAAACGTTGACATGGGTCATAATGTACCAGCAGCTTGTTCGAGCAAAGCAGATTGGTGGCTTTCTCAAAAGCTCTGTCTTGCAATCCGTCCCACACCCAGTTGTTGCCTTTTCTCAATAGCATGTGCAGTGGTTCAAGTAAGGTGCTCAATTTAGGTAGGAAGTTACCAAAGTAGTTGAGTAGACCCAGGAACGAACACAGCTCTGTCACGTTCTGCGGCTTGGGTACATTTTTGACGGCTTTGGTTTTCACGTCAGTAGGTCTGATGCCATCAGCGGTGATTTTACTCCCGAGAAATTCGACCTCTGGTGCCATGAAGACGCACTTTGAACATTTAAGTCTGAGTCCCATTCTGTCCAAACGCAGTAGAACCTCTTCTAGGTTGCTCAGATGTTCCTTGGAGTCACGACCGGTGATCAGGATGTCATCTTGGAACACGACAGTTTTGGGAACGGATTTCAGTAGACTTCCATATTCCTCTGGAATATTGCTGCAGCCAAGCGAATTCCAAACGGGCACTTGTAGTAAATAAACAGTCCTTTGTGCGTGTTAATGCACGTAAGTCTCTTCGACGTCTCGACCAACTGCTGGGTCATATAGGCCGGCGTCAAGTCCAGTTTTGTGAACGACTTCCCTCCGGCTAGCGCCGTAAACAAATCATCAGCCTTCGGTAACGGGTACTGATCTTGTTTCGAAACCCTGTTGATCTTAGCCTTGTAGTTCCACAAATTCTGACTGCCATCACTTTTCAGCACAGGAACAATGGGGCTGGCCCATTCATTAAATTCGACCGGTGATATGATCTCTTCATGCTGGAGTCTGTCCAATTCAATTTCGACCTTCTCCCTCATCATATACGGCACTGCTCGAGCTTTATGATGGACGGGTCTTGCCTCTGAGTCCACGTGGATCTGCACCTTGGTTCCTGTGAAGTTGCCAATACCCGGTTCGAACAGCGAGGGGAACTTGCTCAATACTTGGGCACTTGTATCTTCCTCCAACAACAATGCCTTTATGTCATTCCAGTCGCATCTGATTTTCTCCAACCAGCTCCTGCCGAGCAGCGTTGGGCCATTGCCTGAAACAATCCACAGCGGTAACTCATGAACCACACCATTATACAACACATTAATTTGTGCACTGCCTTTATCAGTTCTTTGGTGTACGTGCGCAGCTTGGCGTTAACGCGGCTCAACCTGGGCCTCACAGTCTTAGTATCCCACAGCTTATTAAATGCCCTCTCATTCATGATCGATTGACTCTCCCCCTGTGTCCAGTTCCATCGATAACGGTATCCCATTAAATTTCACGTTATGGTTATGAAAGAGTACAGTCCATACACTTCCTCCTCTGGAATCTTGGATTGCGTATCCGGATCCGTGCTAGTCTGACTCTCATACTCCACGTGGTGTGTCGCAGCTCGCTTGCTCATCTGCGGACACTTGCGCTGGAGGTGCCCCACTCTCAGACAGCATTTGCAACTATATTGCTTAAATCGGCACTGCTGGTGCCGGTGATTTCCCCCACAACGCCAACACGGAGAAGTCGGGTACATTCCCTCTGGCAGACTTTGGGCAGCCACAGGTTTCGCGAATGCAGCTGGATAGGCCTTGTCATGTACTACTTTGCCGAATGCTGAATCAGTCACATTTACAGTACTTGCCGAGGTTCGGTTCTTCACCAAAATTTGCTTTAAACTCCTGTCCGTCGACATACATGATTGAGCGATCTGGATGGCCCTTTTTAAATCCAACTCCTCCACCGCCAGAAGTTTGCGCAGGATCACCTCGTGGTTGATACCGATAACAAAGAAGTCCCGCAGCATGTCTGTCAACATCGTCCCGAACTTGCACGGTCCCGCTAGATGTCTCAGGTCGGCAACGAATTCCGCCGCGCTCTGGCCCTCCGATCGAACGTATGTTTAAAACTTGTATCTCGAGATGATGATGCTATCGTCTGGCTTGAGGTGCACTTGTACCAATGTACACAATTCCTCTTATATTTTCTCTGTTGGATCACTAGGCAATCAGACCATAAATCTTTGAACTGCACACAGTGAGGAACACAGCCTGGTGCCGATCTGCATCGTCGACCCCCTTCATTTTGTTGGCCACAAAGTCTGCCCAATCTTCTCCCTCCACGAATCGCTCTAAAAATCCAATCGTGCTCATTTTGCAAACAAAGGTTCTTGTATTCTTGTCGCCAAATGTTATGTATCCAATAAAAGTTCAAACTGAGTTTAACTAAGCAAGGTACAACCTTGCTCTGCTTTATTTAGGCCAAAGTGTCTGACTCACAAAGTGGCTGGCCTTTTATACTCGAGCATCACCATGTGCGTGCTGCTCAGTGGCCTCAAACAATGACACCATCTGGTGGCTACAAACAGCATGTACATACATGACAGAACCGAAAACACAGGGGCTGGGAATTTGTGGTCAGCAGCACTCAGACGGCACTCACTGCTGACACCAGCTCAGTGTGCACTGTTTCCCTCTGCCCCAGAGTAATGGCTTTGAGGTGTCCTTCAGTACATGAGGAGCCACAGATACTTTGCTCTATAAAAATAAAACCGTACTAGCCTCAATTTTAAAAAGAATACTTTGCTAATGCACAAGTTTAAATTAATTAGCTTAGAAACCTATTTAGGTCACACTAAATGGATCCATAGGTTTTAGATGACTGTTCTGCTTAATGGATCAGTCTGGACAAGCAGGTGGCGGTGGATAAGGTGTTCCACAATAACAATATGGCTCAAATAAACTAAGTAGATTGATGTAGCAGTAAGACCACCTAATTTTGGTTGAAGCAAAGAATTAGAAATTCAAATATTAGTAATTTAAAGCTTCTTCTCTTTGGTTTAGAACTAGCTATGTCCAGTTATTGTAAGAATATGTAAACATGCATGTCCTTTTATGGCAATTTCAAATTCATGCATGTATTTGAATGTGCCTTATTTTGGATATGAGGGTTTATCAGCTGTGGTATTCAAATGTAATTTGAGGATCTTGTAGGCGAACTATTAGAACTGTTTCAGAAAAGTTATACTTACCTCACCTACCATTATTGCTCATCCTATTGCAGCCTCTGATTTTTTTTTTCCTTTGTCTTATTTTTATACCCTGTTTATCTTGTAGCGTGTTCCTGTTTTACTTCTCTGTCTGTACCAGTCTCTTCCTCCTTTATTCTCACTTGTTTTGTTTCCCTGTTTTGCCCTCTCTGCAGCACCGGTAGAACTCTTTGTTAAACTTGCCCATTGTTCATAACATAGAATAAAGCCCTATCTGCCAAACACCCAGTTTCTCACATGAAAGGTCAGTCCAAAACCTCAATTTTTTTTAATGAAAAGGAAGCATTTTTCAACTTTTCATATGTAAGAGCAAAGTTTGATGTGATACAAATTACGTAAGGGCAGTAGTGAGTTAAAAACATAAGCCACTTATGATGCAGCCAAAATAACACAACTCACGTCTAAGGCATTCTTCAATTATAATCTGTACCACTGAATGGTTTGCTTTCTACATACATGCCAACTATAAGCAGTTCACCCTGATATCTTTTTGAGGGTTTGTGTTTCAGTTTGCACAGAATGTTGGTGTTTGCTGACAAAAATCAACGTAAAGCAGGTCTCCCCTCTTTTTTGCTCCCTCCTTGCTCGTACCCAGGTTCCTGCTCCCCTAACTACTACCCGAATCCCTACTCCCACTCCTACCTAATTCCAGTTGGTAAAACCCCTCTTTAATCAATGCCATTAATTCCAGCTGATGTATATTGTCATTGGGAATGCATGCGAGAACAAAAGTTCCTGTCAACAGTGTACAGCGGCTGGTATCATAGGGAGTGGGGGGAGAGAGTGCCAGCATTACCTAAGGATTGGAGAAAGAGAGCCATGTTTTAATGGGCTCACCACTCTCTTTACCACTTGCTATTGCCCCGATATCTTCTGAAATTTTTTTTTTCATATTCTCTTTTTGCCTGACTTATTATTTTCTTGATCACATTCTGTACTTTCTATAATCCTTCCAGTCCTCACATACTACCCTTCTTAGCTCTATATAAACCTCCATTTGTTTTATTTAATACTGATGCCAATCACTTTCATAGGCCATGGTTGCATCACACCAGGGATATCCCTTTTGACTTTCATAAATATGTTCCTCTTTAATTGATTCCACTCTTGGTCGGTAAATATGGCTATACACAGAGGGAAAGGTGAGAAAAAGGACAACAGATGATTAAATTTCAAATGCCTCCATGAGTACTAATAGTGTAACTTGATTGTGAATATATTAGAAGCCACAATTTAATGGAGAGAAAGGAATGCCTGTCAGGTTAGTTTTCCTTCTCTTCTGCCTGATAACCCATTCTCTAGGACAGTGTTTCACTAACTTTTAATTGAGGTTCACAGTTCCAACCATTGTTTTTCTTGACAATCACTCTCGAGAAACTGCCACATGCAGAACTAAAGAGTAATGGGATGTGTGTCCAGTGGCGGACTGGCTTGCCCAAAAGGGCATGAGATTCTTTGGGATTCTTGTAGACAAAGAGGGGTACCGATAAGACAATGTTGTGGAACCATTCACAAGGGGCACTCAGAAATTTCCCATATTCCAGTCCTCCCCTTTGTGGGTCTTTACCTGTGAATTCACTACTCAGTGAGCTGATTCAAGTCATGCCGTTGGGTGCAGATACTTCCACGAAAGGGAGAGAACAAAAACTGTTGGGCTAATTGTTCTATTTTAATACTGTGTGTTCCCTTGTTATCTGGAGCTACTAACAATATTCTATTGCCTTCTTATCTGGAAAAGAAGAGGTAACAGCGCTAAATATTAGCCTGTGTAGATACCATAATTGGTCAAGTCGTGAATGGTTGCTCAAAGACATATGGCCTACATTTTCCATTCAATGAGTCGATGCCAATGCAGACTTTGGGCCCAATCATTTCCTTGCCCTCTGATCCCAGCAGATTTGGGGTTCAGCTTATTTGAGTGTTTGTGAATGGCATCTTGCAGTTTTTCTGGTGCTGCTGGGTTCTTTGCCTTCACAGAGTGATAGAAGTGAAGAGAAAGGACAGAAGAAGAAAAACCTGTGGTCCTGAAAATCCACAGACTGTATTCCTGATGATGCCTACCAGACTTATCCTAACGGATTTGAGGGTCAGTGGTATGGGGTCATCAGGAGGATATTCTGTTTGCATGGGTTCACTGGCTCCACTATAGGCGCATTTCCAGTGCCTGCCTGCCTCGTAGGCGTATAAATTTAGTGTGTGTTTTCTATGTGGGGAGATGCCACGGTTCCCTTTACAGTCCATGTTCCTTTGGTGGCCAATCCAAAATTTTAAATAAAATGCTCCCACCATTCTTTGGATTCCATCACTCCTCTTACCTGAACCCTCTCCCAAATGGGGCCCACTTGCACCCATCTGGAAGCCGGTATGTTTCATCTTTGTCAGCATACAGTAATACACCAAGCCCCTTCTGTGCCAGATAAGGGAGAACCTGAAAGGAGTCTCTTTCCTTGGCTGTGCCCTCTCCCGACTTCATTGGCTTTATAAAGGGGTCGGCTTTAATTCTTACACGGTTGACTGGTAAGTTGGTGGGGACCTGGCTTAGCTGAGTTTCTGCATCTTTCTGATGGGTTCTGCTCGCAGAGTTACAGTGGGAGTTTGGTGGGACCTTAGAGTAAATTTGGTTCTGTATTTTTCTTTTACTTATCTTTAAAGCTCACATGTTACCTGATATGGTCAATCACACTGCAATGATCTTCTTTATGCAAGGTGATCCTTTCCTTTTTGAACCTACAACAGCCTCCTGAGTAATGCTGGACATGGGGAATGCAACATTCCTGACATTGCTAAGATGTTAATGACGGAAATATATCGGATGATGTATTCTGTTATTAACCTATCATTTGCATACAGTGTCTACCATCACTTCTGATGGAAAATGCTGAAAGTAACGATGGCAGTGAGGGAGCAAGTGGAAGGGTTTTCCTCCACATTTCCCATCTGCCCCAAAACCAACTCAAGATGGGTGCTCAATCTTTGGGAAATTTACACCATGGAGTTTTCAATCAGCTGCAGGTAAAGAGATGGCCTGCTAATGGCTGTTGAAGCAATTCCATCTTTTATAACTAGCTGAGGTTTTTGTGAAAACCATGACCTCCACAACTGCTTAAATTTGATCTGACTTAAGATGCTTAAGTCAGATCTTATTACAGCCCAAAACTGCATCAGGCTAAACACTTTTGTAAGGCTAATCACTTTAACAATAGGAGTGTTGCAACACCAGCATTGTAGCATACGTAACATAATGGATTAAGGCCAGAGAATCTTAGAATGACCCAAGCACTATGAATGGGATTTGCACTTACAGAGTGGCCTGGTTTTGCAATCAGTATATAATTTAAAAAAGATTTCTCAATTAAATATTTAAACACTTTTCCATAACTGCTTTGCACTAATTCTTCAAACTACATGAAAAATTGTTCTATGAAACAAAAACTGTCTGGTAATTTTCTGTGGGGCTGATGCATAAAGTGCTGTATTGTTTCAGGTGCCTAGCTCTATGTTATTGAGTGATCGGTCCTCCTTATAACATGGACAGGGAGTGCTTTGTGCACATTAGCCGTCAGCCCCCCTTCCTCATCGATTCTACTTAAATGATGCTAAAGCCCCATCGTGAGATTGGAGCACACCTGCAGCAGTCCTTGTTTGGAACAAATATTTTGCGAAGCTGGTTTAAAAATTTTTTAAATTTTTCTCCTGGGTTGTACTCTCCTTCCCTTTATTAGTACACCTAATTTCTTTGGCTTCCAAAGGTCAATGTGCTCCAAACCATTAAACTAAAATAAAAGTGACGGTGCTAGAGTGGCCAACAGCAGCTCTTCACTCGCTGCTGGTGCTCAGTATCCTGACACTGATTCCTATGATGTTCCCATCACATTAGGTTCTCGACACTGGGAGTGCCACAAATCTATTTAAATAAACTGATCTCATTATTGGGTGAGGTCTGCTCAAACTGGCTCACTGAGTGCCTGAGGAGCAGTGGATCCTGCAATGCCACGTCAAAAGTGCATTATTGCCACTATGTGTCAAATAGGAAAAGTAATATAGGCCTGGCAACTTTTTAAAAAATTAAGTAATATTTATTTGTTACAAAATCTTACTGAGTCATCCTTGTTGAAAGATGCTGATAAAAGATTATTGATTTTATTTCTAATAGATCATTGAGAAGAACATCAATCCCTTTGTTGATAAATGGGAAGAAGCAGGGTTATTCCCAGCCCATACAGTCTTCAAACTTCTAGGACAAGCTGGCTTCCTGGGTATTAACAGGCCAACAGGTAACTCACATTTATGATTCCATAATTATAATTCTGCACTATATGCTATTTGAGCATAAGAAAAATTACAATGCGATAAATAGCTTTAGAATTTGTTCAAAAAGAGGTGAGAAAAGCAAATAAAAAATGTATAGCCTCAAGTATACGTCACATTTTTTGTAGCAGTTCTCTTGAGAAAGAATTAGAAATAATTGAATATAACTCAAAGTTTTTTTATTTTGTGCTTGGATTGTAGGAGGTACTTTGCTGGCCATCCTTAGTTGCCCTGAGCAAATAGTGGTGGGCTTTCTTGAACCTCTGTGGTATTCACACAAAGTAGGAAGTTGCAGAATATTGACCTAGCAACCATGAAGGAACTGCAATATATGGCCAAGTCAGGATGCTGTGTGACTTGAGGGGTACTTGGAGGGGATGGTGTTCTCATCCTTCTTGGTGGTAAAGGTTGCAGGGGAGAGAGATGTTGTCAAAGTAACCTCAATGAATTGCTACGACAACTACTACCCGTTTTTTTAATATCACGTTTAACATAGTAAAACGTACCAAAGCACTTCACAGGAACGTTATCAAACAAAATTTGATATTAGGGCAGATGACCAAAAGCTTGGTCAGAGGGGTAGGTTTTAAGTAGTATCTTAAAGGAGGAAAGGTTTCGGGAGGAAATTCTAGAGCTTTGGGCTACAGTGCATCCTGTAGATCTTACATACTCCTGTCACTTTGTGCCTTTGATGGAGGGGGTGGATATTGAGTCCAGCGGCAGCCAAGCGAACTGCTGTGTCCTGGATGGTGTCGAGCTTGTTAAGTGCTATTGTGACTGCACCCATCTAGGCGAGTGGTGTGCTTTCATCACACTCCTGGCTTTGAACCTTTTAAAGAGGGTTTGCGGCATCAGGAGGTTAGCCACTCATTGAAAAGTAAAGAAGAACAATTTGTATTTATATAGTGCACCCCTCAAGGTGTTTTACAGCCAATGAATTATTTTTGAAATGCAGTCACTGTTTTGTAAGCCAATGTGATAGCGCGTTTGCACACAAGTCCTACAAACAGCACTGAAATGAATGGCCAGGTGATTTGCTTTTAGTGGTGTTGCTTGGGGGAAGAATGTTGGCCAGGTCCCAAACTCTGCCCTGCCTTTATAGACATGGTGTTGATGTGGCTGGTCCAGTTAGACTTTTGGTCAGTGGTGACCCCAGGATGTTGATGGGAGAGTTGACGATGGTCAGCAGAATAAAGGGAAGAAGCTGAAGTGCAGCTCGTGGCCATTAGTTGCAGAGCAGTGCTGACAGATAGTTGGGAGCTGGTTGCCAGTCCATCCTGCTACCCGGAGAGACCGCTGTAAGGAATTAAAAGAATAAATATGCTGCAGTTATCTTTATTTTAAAAAAAATTAAATTTTGTGAAAAAAGCAAAGATTTAGGAAAAATGCAGATGATGGGTGGAAGAAAATCAGTTGTAATGTAAAGAATGGGAAAAGTTTGTACTTATGGAAAGCAAATGGATTTGTGAAACGGAAATCATGCTTGACAAATCTTCTGGAATTTTTTGAGGATGTTTCCAGTCGAGTGGATAAGGGCGAACCAGTTGATGTGGTGTATTTGGACTTTCAGAAGGCTTTCGACAAGGTCCCACACAAGAGATTAATGTGCAAAGTTAAAGCACATGGGATTGGGGGTAGTGTGCTGACGTGGATTGAGAACTGGTTGTCAGACAGGAAGCAAAGAGTAGGAGTAAATGGGTACTTTTCAGAATGGCAGGCAGTGACTAGTGGGGTACCGCAAGGTTCTGTGCTGGGGCCCCAGCTGTTTACACTGTACACTAATGATTTAGATGAGGGGATTAAATGTAGTATCTCCAAATTTACGGATGACACTAAGTTGGGTGGCAGTGTGAGCTGCGAGGAGGATGCTATGAGGCTGCAGAGTGACTTGGATAGGTTAGGTGAGTGGGCAAATGCATGGCAGATGAAGTATAATGTGGATAACTGTGAGGTTATCCACTTTGGTGGTAAAAACAGAGAGACAGACTATTATCTGAATGGTGACAGATTAGGAAAAGGGAAGATGCAACGAGACCTAGGTGTCATGGTACATCAGTCATTGAAGGTTGGTACAGCAGGAGGTTAAGAAAGCAAATGGCTTTTTGGCCTTCATAGCGAGGGGATTTGAGTACAGGGGCAGGGAGGTGTTACTACAGTTGTACAGGGCCTTGGTGAGGCCACACCTGGAGTATTGTGCAGTTTTGGTCTCCTAACTTGAGGAAGGACATTCTTGCTATTGAGGGAGTGCAACGAAGGTTCACCAGACTGATTCCCGGGATGGCGGGACTGACATATCAAGAAAGACTGGATCAACTGGGCTTGTATTCACTGGAGTTCAGAAGAATGAGAGGGGATCTATCTCATAGAAACCTTTAAAATTCTGATGGGTTTAGACAGATTAGATGCAGGAAGAATGTTCCCAATGTTGGGGAAGTCCAGAACCAGGGGTCACAGTCTAAGGATAAGGGGTAAGCCATTTAGGACCGAGATGAGGAGAAACTTCTTCACCCAGAGAGTGGTGAACCTGTGGAATTCTCTACCACAGAAAGTTGTTGAAGCCAATTCACTAAATGTATTCAAAAAGGAGTTAGATGTAGTCCTTACTACTAGGGGGATCAAGGGGTATGGCGAGAAAGCAGGAAGGGGGTACTGAAGTTGCATGTTCAGCCATGAACTCATTGAATGGCAGTGCAGGCTCGAAGGGCCGAATGGCCTACTTCACTTATTTTCTATGTTTCTATAATAAACTAAGGACTGGAAATGTAAAAATAGCATATGGAAATAAATATTATAGTATCAAAAATTAGGTTACAATACTTAGGAGAATAAGCAATTCAGAACAGCATAGAGAATGGACAGCGTTTCATTATTTACTGCCTTAAGAGGCAGGTGGACTGACACTGAAAAAATATCTATTAATTATTTAGATGAAACTGAATAATAAACAATCTACTGGCGATGGTTATGTTATTGTTAAACACAAGCAGGTAGCATTTCGAAGGATTAAATTGAAACGGATTGTTTTATTGTTTAAGAATTTATTTTTAATATATCACAGTAGGAAAAAACCAACTCAAGTTATTATTTACAGTTAAAATAATGAAAATAGATACCAATCTTTAGGAAATATTATTGCAGCTGTGAGCCATAACAAATGGCACTAGAAAAGAAAATTGTGTACACCATGGAAAATATTTGTCATTTCTGATGGCACTGAACTAAAACGGGAATGGGGAGATGGTTAGAACATTAGGTAGAAATTGATTGCACTGGATCACTCATTTGTGCCAGAAGCAAACTTCTAATTCGGTTTTCAGAACAGTCAAGAAATGTATTTTAATATAAATATATTTTAATTGGATGCATGTTGCCATGTATACACTCATTGTGAATCTTGCTGGGAATACTGTGTGTTAGTTATAGTATTTGTCAGGCTATATCTTGAGGGTCTTTTCTCAAAAGTGTTGACTGCCAAATTTTTAGTCATCGCAGTCATAATTTTGAAAGCGAGGATTCATCTATTTTTGTTCCTTTGAGGATGAAGAGGAGAATCAAAAGAGGGATGCAAGGAAGGCTATTTTGTATCAGAGGTAGATTGCCCTTACTCGTCATTACACACAACCCATGCTACAGGCAGAAACGTACATTACCCTGGATTGTTGGAGGAAAGCTGCTTTCACAGACTCCACTTCACCAAGGAGACTGATAGTGTTGTGCCAGAGTATTTGATTTCCAGTCAACCTCCAATATAGTACTGGCTATCAAGGCCATCTCAGTCCTAAATCTCTGTTGCTAGTTCTTTCCAACATGGCATAGTACACACTAGCAATATCAGACAATCTGCAGTTCAAAGATGTGTGAAGTTAATTGATGCATTTTTTGCCAAGATGAAAATTGTCATATAACTTTTTTCTTTCTTGGGCAACTGTCATTAAAATAAGAGGGTACTGAAATGTTTTTAGATGACAAGATCTAGGACTAGGACATCATTGGCACCCAAGTAATCTTACAAGTCCCTGTACATAATCGCATAGCTTTCACGAAGTGCGAGAGTTTCCAGGAAAGGCCATCAAAGTGTGACCATCAAAACACGATCATGAAAATGGATACTCACTTCCCAGGCAGCAGTCATGAACTCTTCATTTTAAGGTAATCCACTATGCCAGGATTATTTATATAGCACTTTCGGCATTTTCAATAAATCCTGATATGCCTCACAGTCAATGCTGTACTTTTGATGTGCAGGCACTGTTGTTACATAGACAAATAAAGCAACAAGGTTGCAGAAACAGCATATGAGATAAATGACTAGTTTTGAGATGGTGATAGAGGGATGCATATTGGCAAAAACACTGGGAAAACTGCCTGCTGTTCTTCAAATAGTACCTGGGATCTTTTAGTTCACCTGAGTTGGCAAACGGGCTTGACCCCAGGACCTTCTGACTTAAAGCTGAGAATGCTATTAACTAAGCCAAACTAAAGAAAGAATGCAAGGATAGCTCCGAGGAGAATTAGGCTACGCTGGTTCCGGATACCTCTCTGGTAGTCACAAACATCAGCAGAGTTCAGATCCAGCAAGGCCCATGCGGCCATGAGGCTCTTTATTAAAAATTTACAGGCCGTATTTTTGAGAAGTTTGCGACCGGGTTTTTGCCGCGATTTGACTCTACGCAGCGAAAACCCGGTTACAGAGCACGGGCGGGATCCTCGGGTACCTGTCTGCTTCAAGTACCGCCAGGGACAGGTGCGCCGACGTGCAATGACGCAGATTGCGTTTGCATCCAACTTTCAGCGCTCCCTCAACCCGTATGCCACGCCCAGAATACCGACGGGTTGAACCTGTCAGTGCAACCCTGCCAACAGTGGGATGTATGAAAACCTGCAAAAAAGATAAGTTACATTTTTTTTTTGCAGCAATTAGATAGTTAAGGGTCTTGTAAATGTTTTTGGAATGTTTTTTGGAATTTTCTTTTCCCCCTCCCAAAGCCTGTTTCGCAGCGCTTCCGGCCCCGGACTAAATTTGGTGAAACTCACATTTTTGCGCAGCGAATCCTCATGCAACGCCACCCCCTTACCAATGGTGCAGATGTAAAACCCGAAAGTTCGGCCTAAAAATGGTAGCGCAGTGAAAACGGCTAGAATAGACTGGCAAATGATACTTAAAGGGTTGACGGTGGATAGGCAATAGCAAACATTTAAAGATCACATGGATGAACTTCAACAATTGTACATCCCTGTCTGGAGTAAAAATAAACTGGGAAGGTGGCTCAACCGTGGCTAACAAGGGAAATTAGGGATAGTGTTAAAACCAAGGAAGAGGCATATAAATTGGCCAGAAAACCTGAGGACTGGGAGAAATTTAAAATTCAGCAGAGGAGGATAAAGGGTTTAATTAGGAGGGGGAAAATAGAGTATGAGAGTAAGCTTGCTGGGAACATAAAAACTGACTGCAAAAGCTTTTATAGATATGTGAAGAGAAAAGGATTAATGAAGACAAACGTAGGTCCCTTGCAGTCAGAATCAGGTGAATTTATAATGGGGAACAAAGAAATGGCAGACCAATTGAACAAATACTTTGGTTCTGTCTTCACGAAGGAAGACACAAATAACATTCCGGAAATACTAGGGGGCCGAGGGTCTAGTGAGAAGGAGGACCTGAAGGAAATCCTTATTAGTCAGGAAATTGTGTTAGGGAAATTGATGGGATTGAAGGCCGATAAATCCCCAGGGCCTGATAGTCTGCATCCCAGAGAACTTAAGGAAGTGGCCCTAGAAATTGACATGGATGCATTAGTGATCATTTTCCAATAGTCTATCGACTCTGGATCAATTCCTATGGACTGGAGTGTAGCTAATGTAACACCACTCTTTAAAAAAGGAGGGAGGGAGAAAATGGGGAATTATAGACCGGTTAGCCTGACATCAGTAGTGGGAAAAATGTTGGAATCAATTATTAAAGATGAAATAGCAGTGCATTTGGAAAACAGTGACCGGATCGGTTCAAGTCAGCATGGATTTATGAAAGGGAAATCATGTTTAACAAATCTTCAAGAATTTTTTGAGGATGTAACTAGTAGATTGTGCAAGGGAGCACCAGTGGATGTGGTGTATTTGGACTTTCAAAAGGCTTTTGAAATGGTCCCACACACGAGATTGGTGTGCAAAATTAAAGCACATTATTGGGGGTAATGTATTGACATGGAACGAGAACTGGTCGGCAGACGGGAAGCAGAGAGTCGGGATAAACGGGTCCTTTTCAGAATGGCAGGCAGTGACTAGTGGGGTGCCGCAGGACTCAGTGCTGGGATCTCAGCTATTTATAATATGGATCAATTTTTAGATGAAGGAATTGAGAGTGATATCTCCAAGTTTGCAGATGACACTAAGCTGGGTGGAGGTGTGAGCTGTGAGGAGGATGCTAAGAGGCTGCAGGGTGACTTGAACAAGTTAGGTGAGTGGGCAAATGCATGGCAGATGCAGTATAATGTGGATAAATGTGAAGTTATCCACTTTGGTGGCAAAAACATGGAAGGCAGAATATTATCTGAATGGCGGCAGATTAGGAAAAGGGGAGGTGCAACAAGACCTGGGTGTCATGGTATATCAGTCATTGAAGGTTGGCATGCAGGTGCAGCAGGCGGTGAAGAAGGCAAATAGCATGTTGGCCTTCATAGTTAGGGGATTTGAGTATAGGAGCATAGAGGTCTTGCTGCAGCTGTACAGGGCCTTGGTGAGGCCTCACCTGGAATATTGTGTTCAGTTTTGGTCTCCTAATCTGAGGAAGGACGTTCTTGCTATTGAGGGAGTGCAGCGAAGGTTCACCAGACTGATTCTTGAGATGGCAGGACTGACATAGAGGAGAGACTGGATCGACTGGGCCTGTATTCACTGGAGTTTTAAAGAATGAGAGGGGATCTCATAGAAACATATAAGATTCTGACTGGACTGGACAGGTTAGATGCGGGAAGAATGTTCCCGATGTTGGGGGAGTCCAGAACCAGGGGTCACAGTCTAAGGATAAGGGGTAGGCCATTTAGGACCGAGATGAGGAGAAACTTCTTCACTCAGAGAGTTGTTAAGCTGTGGAATTCCCTGCCGCAGAGAGTTGTTGATGCTAGTTCGTTAGATATATTCAAGAGGGAGTTGGATATGTCTCTTACGGCTAAGGGGATCAAGGGGTATGGAGAGAAAGCAGGAAAGGGGTACTGACGGAATGATCAGCCATGATCTTATTGAATGTTGGTGCAGGCTCGAAGGGCCGAATGGCCGACTGCTGCACCTATTTTCTATGTTTCTATTTCACATGTTGCTACCGTTTTCGCCGAAAAAACCCGAAAGCTAAAAATCTGGCCCCAAATCTTTAAATAATGCTTTAGATGCCTGGATAGTTTTCAATAATCAAACAAGAATGTATTTTCATTCATGCCCTGGAGAAATGTGTTAAGCAATTAATGATAATTTTAAACTATATTCTGATTAAGCTTCATTCATTTTCTCCCTTAACAATCTCCAAGTTATATTGTAATGAATAAAAGTGTCTCCTTAGATAAATTTAGCAAAATCACCTGCCGATATTTTCACCAGCCTACCAGATTCTCTTTCTTTTCATGCATTCATGCTTAAAATCATGACTCAAGGGAAACAATGTGAACAAGTTTCAAATTGTTTAATCATAAAAACTTTAATATTTTAGTTTTAGTACCAAACAGATTAGGCTACTGTGATCTCAAAAATGTAACGTGATTGAAACCTAGAACCTTCTGTGTTGCTATACTGCTCACTCAGAATTCTTTCAAACATAAAGTAGCATGGAAGATAACAGACCTCTTGGCTCATCAAGCTTGGTACTTTGCCAGATGATACACAGCCTGGCCTATCATTTTCTCTACCCACCCCACACAGTTATCAGAAGTCCCAAAGATAATAGAGAAAATCTCCAGAATATTTATCTAACCTTGCAACCTCCATTATTCAGCTGTTTGGTTATTTTCCATAATCTGTTAAGCCTCAGCAGTACAGAAATAATTAGGCTCCATCGAGTAGTCTCTGTATACTTATCTTTATAGTATTATCCTGCTTCTAATTTTCTTGCCGTTTTTTCTACTAATTTTCTTTTTTCATTTTTTTCTCTAATGAAGCCGTGGAAATGTTTCCAGGTGTTCTCTGGTATGTTGTCTAAATCATTCTCGATGTATAAACCTAAACAGTGAATTTCTGCAATATATTTGACTGTGGGAGACATTACAATTGAATGCAAATCTGTGCTCACCCAAAGTCCACACATGCTCATTTCCAGCTGTGGTCAGCAACATCAGCACTGGCTGATTTTCCTTTACTTTGTTGTTATGAATTTTGTGTTCATCAGTGTGAGGGATGTAAGTAATGCAGCATGGAATGCATTCCTTTTTGGGCACTTAGTGTCACCATCTATCACTCCCTGCATGCATTTCCTGATGCTATATATATATATTATGTATGTATGTATATTTGAAAGGCTTGTGTTTTAGGGATAGGCAATTATATGAGAAGTTTTGCTTATGGAAATAATTCTCTTGACATGTACAACAAATGTACAAAGCATTAAAAGAAGAGACTGTTCAGCAGATTTATAATAACAATTAGAAATTCAGTGTTACTCGTTACAATGTACTTTTTATTGTAAAGAAATGGATAATGAATGAGACTTGTTTAGCTTTCTGTGCAGGACACAACTTGCCACTTTTAACCATGTTTATGTGTTTTGGTTGAGTTAATATCTCTGGTATGACTACATCAAGGGCCTGTAAAGTTTGGACAGCTCTAATTAATAGAGATAGAATTGGCTGCTTTAGCTGGGAGTCTGTTCCACATATCTACTATGCTAGAAAGAAATAGAATAGTTTCTTCTAATAGATAGAAACATAGAAACATAGAAAATAGGTGCAGGAGTAGGCCATTCGGCCTTTCGAGCCTGCACTGCCATTCAATGAGTTCATGACTGAACATGCAACTTCAGTACCCCATTCCTGCTTTCTCGCCATACCCCTTGATCCCCCTAGTAGTAAGGACTACATCTAACTCCTTTTTGAATATATTTAGTGAATTGGCTTCAACAACTTTCTGTGGTGGAGAATTCCACAGGTTCACCACTCTCTGGGTGAAGAAGTTTCTCCTCATCTCGGTCCTAAATGGCTTACCCCTTATCCTTAGACTGTGACCCCTGGTTCTGGACTTCCCCAACATTGGGAACATTCTTCCTGCATCTAACCTGTCTAAACCCGTCAGAATTTTAAACGTTTCTATGAGGTCCCCTCTCATTCTTCTGAACTCCAGTGAATACAAGCCCAGTTGATCCAGTCTTTCTTGATATGTCAGTCCCGCCATCCCAGGAATCAGTCTGGTGAACCTTCGCTGCACTTCCTCAATAGCAAGAATGTCCTTCCTCAAGTTAGGAAACCAAAACTGTACACAATACTCCAGGTGTGGCCTCACCAAGGCCCTGTACAACTGTAGTAACACCTCCCTGCCCCTGTACTCAAATCCCCTCACTATGATGATCTTGCTTGGGGCTTGTTAATGTTGAAATTATGTTCTCTAGTTCTCTTCTGACAATAAAAAATACTGGAAAATACTTGCACTATTTTACGAATGTATTGCAGTCAGTTTTAACTAGAAGCTGTTTTGAAATCACTAGGTCTTAGACCATGGATTAGTCAGAAGATGAATCTTCTCAATTACAAAGAACATGGCATTCTATGTGGTGTGGTGGTGAATGGATTGATAGGCTTTGAGTTCACTTGTGATTTTCCCACACCACAGAGCAACTGGAGGAAAGTCCAGAGCAGAAGTTAGTTGTTTGCCTATGGGGAAGAAGGGAAAGTCAAAAGGCAAGTCAATCTGTGGAGCTACTGAGTACCTCATGGCCTTACAGCTGACAGACAATCAGTAAGAGGAGACTCCATGAACAATCCCATCCTAAAATGTCATGCTCATGCTGCCAATAAATGCAAGACAAAAACTACAGAACATTGCAGTTTGCGGGCAAGTTGTAAGTCATTTTGGTCAGGGAATAGTTGTGAAGGGGGAGAGGGATAATTTTTTTCAATTAATCTTTCTGAAATCCTAACACTAAACGATAAAAAGAAAGCTGCATTATTTGCTATTGAAATAGTCGTAGTGTGAAGAATAAAAAGGATCTACATGAAGAAAAATATCTCATTCTGTAGTTTTGCTACATATTTATTTATGTTGATTTATAATATAACTGCAGACTAACAGAAAGCACTACCCTTTCTGATACAGAGGCCCAAAATTGAATAGTCACATATTACAGTACATATTTTGTCACATTCTGGAATTGTAAATGAATGCTGACAATTTAATTTTGTTAGAAATGTCTGTCATAAGACCCGTGGAATCATCTAGGACTTCTTAAGATTGTTAGAATTTTTCACTATCAGCAAATTAACCTGCTGTCTCAGCAATCTGATATTTTTGCGACACTAATGAATATGCAAGATCTAAAATTGTACTTCTCTGCAATAATATGTGATTTTGCTGAGACAGCTGCATGTATTTTTCTGCAGTATGTACATCCCTGGTGCTTTGAATTTTAAAAAGCAGACTTTGAAACACATTCTCGTAATTATTGCGAACTGTCAAACAGTAACCCAGTGTCACAGTTTTAGATTTGGAAAAGGGTTACATTTAAATATTGGGGTTTTAAAACAAAATTTATTGTTGCATTTTTTTTTAAAAGGACAGAAAAGAAGGGCTAGAAATTTGCCAGGTTTGCACCCGTTTTACCGCCATTTTTGGGTGGAAAAAGTGTGTTTTTTGTCGGTAAAGAATTTAGCGACATTTCGCAAGTTTCGTCACTGGCTTTGCGCCCGCGATAAAAATTATTGGCCGCCCTTTTTTTTTATGACTTCAATCGTCGTGCAACACTCTGCTATCGCCGTTTTTGCAAAATTAGCCAATACCGCCATTTTTACCGTCTGCCCGAAAAAAATCACATCTTACCAGGTCGGACTCACCATACATCCGGCGATAACGGCGCCATCTTGAAAAACAGAGCACGCGTTCAGTGCATAAAAGGATTTGGAGGGAAGGCTGCGTTTTGCACGTTGAGCTTTTTGTGAGTTTATACTTTGTTTTTAAGGACATTTAAAAGAATGGGGGTTATACTATCTCTGCCATTATTGCTGGCTGCTTTTTCTATGCAGCATAGAGATGGAAGAAGGCTTGTTCAGGAGCATTATGAGCGTAATCAAAGAGCTTGCAGACGTATGGGGAGAAGGCCTTATCCCCAACGAATTTACAGGGAACAGCGCTCATACCTGCACCTGTCTGAGGCACAGTGCATTACAAGGCTGCGCTTTCGAAAAGAGGTGGTCAGAGATATGCCAGCTCATAAAGGCAGACATACAGCCTACAACCAGGAAGAGGACTGCACTGCCCGTCGATGTGAAGGTGACTATAACACATGCCTTCTATGTCTCCGGCTCCTTTCAGACATATGCTCTATCTCGCAGTACGCTACACATCGCTGCATTCGCCAGGTGACTACTGCACTGTATGCAAAGAGGATGGACTTCATAAACTTCCCAATGACCAAGGAGGCACAGAATGAGAGGGCTATAGATTTTGCACAAATTGCTCGCTTCTCCAAGGTACAGGCTGCCATTGATTAAATGCACATTGCCCTGCAAGAAACCAAAAGGGATTCCACTCGCTGAACGTACAGATCGTGTGCAACCATACTCAGCGCATCATGGCAGTAAATGCTCAATTTCCAGAGAGCATTCATGATGCTTTCATTTTGCGAGAGCGTCAGCCACAAAGCCAGAGCTGGATGCTGGGGGACAAAGGTTACGGCCTTGCCACCTGGCTCATGACCCCCCCCCCTCCACAACCCTCAGACAGAAGCCGAGCATCGCTACAATGACAGCCATATAGCCATATGCAACATCGTCGAAAAGACAGTTGGAGTGCTGAAGCAGTGCTTCCGATGCCTGGACCACTCTGGAGGCTGCCTGCAATACTCCTCATAGCAGGTCTCTGAGTTCATTGTGGTGTGCTGCATGCTACACAACTTAGCCATCATGAGGGGACAGGATTTGCCAATGGGGATTGCAGGATCACCTCAGGAGAGAGGGGAGGAGGAGGAAGACGAGGAAAAGCCTGGCGAGGAACCCATGTCACCACCACCACCCCCATCACCACAGGGGAGGCCTCGTGGAGCTTTCGCCACTGCAAAAGCCTTACGCCAGCAGCTCATAATTCAACGCTTTGCATGAAGGCTGAACGGCACGTTTCATCGTTGACTGCCAACTCTATCCCACCATGTTGACTATTCCCCCCTTTATTCTGCAAATAAGGCACTGCACAAGAATGTTTAAGGTGAAAAAAACAATTTATAAAACATTATTACATTTATTAAACATTTTTATATTAATGAAAGTTTGGAAACTTTAATTTATTAACGTAAATAGAATTTTAACGTAACAGCAATGGTAAATCTTTTGAAAACTTTTATAAAATAACAACAGCAAAGTAAAAACAACAAAAGAACAACCCTGCAGCTAATGTCCTTTAGCTGCAGCCACCTGTACCCCTCCTAGTTTTAACCCCCCCCCCCCCCCCCATCAATTATTGAGGAGCTGTCGGCCGAACTGGATGCTCTCCCAAGACAGTCCCACCAAATCCAAGTGTGCGTCTGCCTGCCTTTCAGCAGACCAGCTTTGCCAACTCAGCCTCCGCAGAGACGGTATTAGAGATTCAAACCTGGGTGTTACTGAACCCACTTAGACCCGGGGCCTCGGATGCTGGAAAGCCAAAGAATGTGTTGACTTCCTCTAATGAACTGGTGTCTGCAGCTAAAGTAGTTGGTGCCTTTGTGGGCCCACCCCACACCCACCCACCCCCCCCGCCCCAATTAAATCATCATCTTCGTCCTCCTCCCGTGGAGGTTTCTCAACGTGGCTAATATCCGTGTTCTCCACCCCCATAAGATCGGCCGAGGTGAATGCTTCCACTGCATGATATGATGCCTCAGAATCCTCATCTGCAAAATAGAAAACAACAGATGACTGGTTAGCAGCAGGGGAGGGAGCAGGGTGACATGAGTAAGGTTACATAGCTCAGGCTCATTATGCTCAATGACCACCACTACTGCATTATATGTTGTCGACAGACAGTGCATCACACTGCCAGGACCCTAGCCCACAGACAGTACATCACATTGCCCGAACCCACCTGTAGATTTTGCAGGACTTACCCTCACTCTGAAAACGAGGGTTCAGCACCCTCACGGGTAGTTGACCTTGATAAGGCAACAACGAGACCTGCCACTCGTTCCTCGAGGTCGGTGTGCGGTATTATTTGGGGTGGACCACCGCCTGAGCGCCGCTGCTCCCAGTGGTTCTCGGACAACTTTTCCTGCAAAGATGACAATACAAATGGACATGAGATGGTGAGGTGGGACTGTGAGATGGTGTGTAAAGGCTCTGACCACCACCACCACCGCCCCCCCCCCTGCCCTCCACCCCCCGAGTGTCTCTCACACCTCACAACTTTTCCTGAAAAGATGACAATACAAATGGTTACCAGAGGGACGGATCTTCTGTTCTTGTGGCACACACAGATAGTCATCAAAGCACTTATACCATATTGTGTGCATTTAATACAGTCCTATGTTTTATGGCTTTGGTAGTTGCAGGTGGTTCATGAGGAAGACATCGAAATGCAGAAACATCTTTTTAAGATGTCAAAAAGCAGTTTTCATAATGTGTGACGATCATTCATGGCAAATAAGATGCAACACTAAGCCTAACGATACTAACATGTCACATTTACAATTTAAATAATTGGAGTGCATCAATAAAAATATTACTTACTCTGACAACCCTGCAGTGTCATTACACAGTTTTTGACATTGTTTATGGTCCCTCTTTATGGAATCCAATAAGGAAACCTCCTCTGCCACACTTTTCCACAGTCATCTTACAGCGGCTGGAGGGAGTTTAGAACGACCCTTCTTATTCATCTCCCCTTCCATCTGCTTTCTATAGCAGTAATGAAGGCCTCATTAGCATCAAGAGTGAATTTCCTGACCCTCACCTTGCATTTTGTATTATCCTGTCAATCAGTCTCTTCAAATGAACTCTCAAAAATGGATGATTCAGCCCAGGGTGTACCGCGCATGCGTGGGCGCACCCTGACAACTGACCAGAATTGTGTGTGGTGGAGGGGGGGGATCGACGAAAGAAATGTTTTTTTGCGCATGCAGTAATTTTGTTTCGGGTGTACAAATTTAGTTGTGCAAGGCCGGATTTTACTGCTATCGCTATCGCCATTTTCCGTTTGGCGAATTTTAAGAGCTATAATGATGGCGGTATTTCGGCGATAAAAAAATAAATGTCACCGCGATTAGCGCCAGAAAACAGTCACAGCGCTATTTGGCTAATTTCTAGCCCAAAAGATTATTAAAATACTAATTTTCCTTACAGACTTAAAAAAAAAGCAATTCATTAGCCTATCTCCATAGTTAAACTCATATCCAATGTATAGGAAGTTCCTTGCCCTGGATACTTGGCAGGGACTTTCTGGCATAGACCTTCCCCTTAGGTTATGAATAGAGGGATTTAAATGCAGACACACAAATACATACTCACAGTCAGGTTTTTAAACAGAAAGCTGTGAATGTAAGGTTTTGCCAAGTTCAGTAGTTTAGAATGCAGAAGGATAGTTAGAGGTCATTTTGTTTAAGCCAAGCAATATGACCTACTGATGTGGGGAAGTGTATTACATTAATTATTTTGTAGTACTACACATAGAATTAAGTGAGTTCAATCATAACTGTTGTCCTGTAGGTTCATTTGGTGTGAAGTAAAGCAGCTTAACCAATTTATATATGGCCTCACCTTAACAAGTGAGAAATATTGCAAGCCACACTTGCACGTGCAGAAGACACAAATATCCAGTTTAGATCACAGTGGGGAACAATTGTTGTACCCTGGGATATATCATAGTGTAGCAAGATATTGGGTAGTATTGGCACATGTTGGGTCACATGGCCTGTTTCTGTGCTGTAAATATTTTGTAATACTTCGGGGGCATAGTCTTAGGATAAGGGGTCGGCCTTTTAAGACTGAGATGAAGAGGAATTTCTTCAAGGTTGTGAATCTTTGAAATTCTCTACCCCAAAGGGCTGTGGATGCTCAGTCATTGAGTATATTCAAGTCTGAGATAGATAGATTTTTGGACTCTAGAGGAATCAAGGGATATGGGGATAGAGCATGAATTTGGAGTTGAGGTCGAAGATCAGCCATGTTATTGAATGGCGGAGCAAGCTCGAGGCCTACTCCTGCTCTTAATTCTTATGTTCTTGTAATACTTTGTAATCCCTATGTTAAGTCCTCAGGAATAACTACCACCACTGTACGCAAACTTGTAACACCAAGTAAAAGTTGAATTAGTTGAGTATCTTCTCTAGTATTCTGACTATCCTAAAATAATTTATTTTAACATTTCCATTTTGGCTAACATTGTAATCTATGCCAGTGTTTAAGATGTGCGAAGATAAATAGTCTTTTTATTTATATTATTTCACTTACTGCTGATTCCCTTCCAGGATTGCCAATTGAGAGCATTTTCTGTTCCTCACTTCAATGTGATTTTTCTTTATCTCTTTCATCCTGTTAAGCATCATTGTTATTCCTTTTCTTCTCTGTGACACTGTATTTGTCAATTTCTTCTTTATCTGTTTCTAATTTACTTTTAATTAATTTTATTTTTTTACTTCTGGTCCTAACCTCCATTTACTTTTATCATATTATTTCTGTTCAGTGCCCCACCCTCAGACACATAGCTCCACAGTGCGAACTCGTGCTCCCAACAGTCTGTGACACCATGCTTTCTTCTCAATGCTATTTTTTGGGGGGAGGAAGGGAATATTTTTGTTACTGTTCAGTTCTTTTCCAGCAGTTCAAAATGTTGGGGTGGAAACTCCTGCTAAAATGAAGAGGTGCTAATGTGATTAATTTAAAACTCATTTGAACTGTTGGAGATAAAGAATTTAGTTTCTTTGGGCCCAAGTTTCGGGCCGCGCCTAAAACGGCGCAGCCCTAACCTGGACGCCCGTTTTTCATGCCAGAAAGTGCACCTAAAAAGAACTTACCTATTCTCCGGCTCCCTGCAGGCCCTCTGGAGCTGGGCGCGGCGCAGCACGAGCTGTAGAGGGCGGAGCCAGGTCCCTGCGCTGAAAACAGTGCCGGGACCTCTGCACATGCGCGCCAAAGTGGGCGCGCATGTGCAGTAGCTCCAAGCGCCCAAAACTGTGGGAAGGACCCGAAGCACGCAGCCCCTAGCCCTGGCCAAATGGCCTCACTGGGGCTGCGTGGATAAGGCTCCTCCCACCCGACCCCCCGACGACCCGACCTCCGCGCCCACCCCCCCTCCCGGACCTCCGTGACTCTCTCTCCCCCACCGGGACCCGAAGCCACCTACCTGTAAATCCAGCCCGAGGTGTCTTGGGCCCGGCCGTTCAGCCTCCTTCTCTCCCTTCCCCCCCCCCTCTCCTTCCCTCCCTTCCTCCCTGCTCTCTCCTTCCCTCCCTCCCTCCCTGCTCTCTCCTTCTCTCCCTCCCTCCCTCCCTCCTCTCTCCTACCCTCACTCCTTCCCTCCTTCCTCTCTCCTTCCCTCACTCCTTCCCTCCTTCCCTCCCTCCTCCCTCCTCCCCTCCCTCTTCTTTCCTTCCCTCCCTCCCTCCTCTCTCCTTCCCTCCCTCTCGCTCCTTCCCTCCCTCTCTCCTCTCTCCCTTCTGCCCCTCTCCCCCCTTCTCCCACTCTCTCCCCCCTTCTCCCCCTCTCCCCTCCTCCCCCCCTCTCCCCCTCACCCCTTCTCCCCACTTCCCCCCTTCTCCTCGCCCCTCCTCTCCTCCCACCCCCCCCTCCTCCTCCCCCCCACCCCTCCCTCCTCCTCCTCCCACCCCACCCCTCTCCTCCTCCCACCCCACCCCCCTCCTCCCCCATCCCACCCCTCCTCCCCACCCCACCCCCCTCCTCCCCACCCCACTCCCCTCCTCCCCCACCTTCCCCCCCCACCCCACCCCCCTCCCCACCTACCTCTACCCCCACCCCACCCCCCTCTACCTTCCTCCTCCTTCCTCCCCCCTCCCCCCACCCCCCTTCTCCCCACCCCCCTTCTCCCCCTCCCCTCCCACCCCCTTCTCCCCCTCCCCTTGCTGTCAGAAACACAGACACTGACAGACAGAGAGTGAGAGACACACACACAGACAGACAGAGAGATAGAGACACTGACAGAGACACACTGGGGGGGCCGTCCCAGCACGCTGTTGGAGGACTCCCGGTGCTGCAGTCGGTAAGTAGAAAATGTTTTATTTATTGATTTAAAAATTTTTAAAAAATGTTTTATTAATTTTTTTTGATTGATTTATTGGTTGATTTATTGATGTATTTATCATTTATTATTGATGATGGCTCTTTATTTGTAAAACTGAAGTGTTTAATGTTTGTAAACTTCCCTTTAAACCCCCCCCTCCCATTCCCTACGCCTAATTTGTAACCTACGCCTGATTTTCTGAAGTGTAGACAAGGTTTTTTCGAACGTACAAAAATCTTCACTTACTCCATTCTAAGTTGGTTTGGAGTAAGTTTTCACTGCCTAAACTTTGAAAACAGGCGTAAGTGGCTGTACACGCCCCCCTTTTGAAAAAAAAATTCTGTTCCAAAGTGAAACTGTTCTAACTGACTAGAACTGGAGCAAACTAAATGCCGAGAATTCAAATTTCTAAGATACTCCATTCTAAACCAGTTGCTCCAAAAAAACAGGAGCAACTCAGGCTGGAACTTGGCCCCAATGTTTTGTGGTGTTTTGATTCCTGCAAAACCTAGGATGTTTTTAGTTCAGAATTTTATTCTGCCAAGTTCCAGGTATTGTTACACATGGAGAGAATGACCGCTGATAACCTCTTTCATTTCCACTATGTGTTTGGCAGAATTAGTTTCCTGAAAAAAATGAAATGTAAGATTTGTTTCAGTACAGCTCAATCAGAAAATGAGCAAAGTACAGGCCAAGGCTTATATGTCTGTTTCTTCAAACAATTTTTTTCCAATGCATTATTTCAAAGTGACAAAAATAAGTGCAGAATTCAATTACTTTATGCAAAGCTGCAGATAGTAAATGGGAATTTTAACCCCCAAGAATTGGTGGGGAGGGGAATGAAAATTTGTAATTTTTAGAGAGCGCAGTCCAGCTCCAACCCACCCACTTGTGGGTTTAACGGAGGTGCATTTGGATTCTGGCGAGAAATCTACACGTTGCAGTTGGGGGTTTAATAATTAGATGCGGGCATGTACTTATTGGCTCAAATTAATGTCTTTAGGAGATGTTAATTAGCTAGTTTTAAATTGTTTTTAACTTGGCTCCAAATTTAACTTGAGCAGCATGGGTTTCCCGGGGTTCTGGAAACTGACCAAGGAAATGGAGGCAAGTTTAAGCAGCAGTTCTTTTTAACAATTCGTTCATGGGATGTGGACATTGTTAATAAGGTCAGCATTTATTGCCCTTGAGAAGGTGGTGGTGAGCTGCCTTCTTGAACCGCAGCAGTCTGTGTGGTGAAGGTACTCTCATAGTACTGTTAGGGAGGGAATTCCAGGATTTTGACATAGCAACGATGAAAGAACGGCGATATATTTCCAAGTCAGGATGGTGGATATTTAAGCTCATCATTGTCCCATCTAAATAAAAATTCACTTATTGTAACTGCTGTCTCAGTCCCTATGGCAAATGGTTGTCAGAGAGTACTTACATGGATACAGCTTTTTTCAATCTTTTGAATATTTCAAATTTACAAGATCAGGATGGGAAGCACGTTGGATGTGTTTGATAGCACATCAGGAGGGAGACTCATCATCCACAGCAGCGACGATGTGCTGTGATGGGATAAGCACTTGCACAGGAGTTGGGTGGATGTCGCCAGCGGCACTACGCATGTCACGGTTTACAGACAGAGACTCAGCTTCCGTGACCTCTTGGAAGATCAGTACTTACGCAGGCTAAGTTGTCACATCAGGTGGTGGCGGACTCCTATAGGAATTTTGTTCCCTGCTGGACCTGGTGGTCACGCATTACCAGTGGCTGTGAAAGTTACCACCGGCCTAAATTTTTTGCATCCGGATCCTTCCAGGGTGACATAATCAGGATCTCTCAGTCAGTTGCACATTAATGCATAAGGCATGTCTCGGATGGCTTATTTGCCATTGGTGGGAATAGTCTATAGGCCCACTAACAGTAGCTGCACTGTAGGACACAGTATAAATCAAGGGAACAAATTAGATCAGTCATGATCTTATTAAATGGCAGAGCAGGCACGAGGGGTGAGATAGCCTACTGCTGCTCCTATTTCTTAGGTTCTTATGTTCTTAAATAGTGGAGGCTTATAAGAAAGGTATTAATCATGGGTGATTTTAATCTTCACAGATTGTACAAATCAAATTGGCAAAGGACGAGTTCATCGAGTGCATTCGGGATGGTTTCTTAGAACAATATGTTGTGGAACCAACTAGGGAGCAGGCTATTTTAGATCTGGTACTGTGTAATGAGATAGGATTAATGGTCTCATAATAAAGGATCCTCAAGGAAAAGAGTGATCATTGCATGTTAGAATTTCAAATTCAGTTTGAGGGTGAGAAACTTTGGTCTCAAACTAGTGTCCTGAACTTAAATAAAGGCAATTACAAAGATATGAAGACAGAGTTGGCTAAAGTGGACTGGGCAAATACATTATAGGATAAGACGGTAGATAAGCAGTGGCAGACATTTCAGGAGATATTTCATAACTCTCAACAAAGAGTTGATAAGGTCCCACAGGGCAGACTGGTCACGAAAATAACAGCTCATGAGATCCAGGGCAAAGTTGCAAGTTGGATCCAAAATTGGCTCAGGCAGGAAGCAAAGGGTAATGGTCGATGGGTGTTTTTGTGACTGGAAGGCTGTTTCCAGTGGGGTTCTGCAGGGCTCAGTACTAGGTCCCTTGTTTTTTGTGATATACATCAATGATCTAGACTTGAATATAGGGGATATGATTAAGAAGTTTGCAGGTGATAAAATCGGCTGTGTGGTTGATAATGAAGAAGAAACCTGCGCAGACTGCAGGAAGATATCAATGAGCTGGTCAGGTGGGCAGAACAGTGGCAAATGGAATTTAATCCGGAGAAGTGTGAGGTAATGCATTTGGGGAGGGCTAACAAGGAAAGGGAATACTCATTAAATGGTAAGACATGTCCACAGATCTGTGAAGGTAGCAGGCCAGGTAGACAAGGTGGTTAAGAAGGCATACGGAACGCTTGCCTTTATTAGCCAAGGCATAGAATACAAGAGCAGGGGGGTTATGCTTGAACTGTTAGGCCACAGCTGGAGTACTGTGTGGAGTTCTGGTCACCGCATGACAGGCAGGACGTAATTGCACTGGAGAGAGTACAGAGGAGATTTACGAATGTTGCCGGGAGTGGAGAATCTTAGCTATGAGGACAGATTGGGTAGGCTGGGTTTGTCTTCCTTGGATCAGAGGAGACTGAGGGGAGACCTCATTGAGGTGTATAAAATTATGAGGGGCCTCGATATAGTGGATAGAAAGGACCTATTTCCCTTAACAGAGGAGTCAACAACCAGGGGGCATAAATTTAAAGTAATTGGTAGAAGGTTTAGAGGGGATTTGAGGGGAAATTTCTTCACGCAGAGGGTCTGGAACTCACTGCCTGAAAGGGTGGTAGAGGCAGAATCCCTTACCACATTTAAAAAGTACTTGGATGTTCATTTGAAGTGCCGTAACCTGTAGGGTTACGGACCTAGAGCTGGAAAATGGGATTAGGCTGGATAGCCTCTTGTTGGCTGGCATGGACACGAAGGGCCGAAATGGCTTCCTTCCGTGCTATAAACTTATATGATTCTATGAAAGATTTTTTTCCAATGAGAAAGAAAGACTCTTAAGAGAAGGATGAACCATCCGTGGCTAACTAAGGAAGTTAAGGATGGTATCAAATTGGGGAAAAAAAGGCATACAATGTTGCGAAGATTAATTGTAGACCAGAGGATTGGGAAATTTTTAGAAACCAGCAAAGGACTATTAAAATAATAATAGAGAAGATAGATTGAGAGTAAACTAGCAAGAAATATAAAAACAGACAGTAAGAGTATCTACAGATATATAAAAAGGAAGCGAGTACCTAAAGTAAATGTAGGTCCTTTAGAGGATGACTCTAGGGAATTAATAATGGGAAACAGGGAAATGGCAGAGACTTTGAACAAATATTTTGTATCGGTCTTCACGATAGAAGACACTAAAAGCATGCGAATAATAGATAATCAAGGGGCTATAGGGAGGGGGGGAACTTAAAACTATCACTTGAGAAAAAATATGAGGCAAACTAATGGGACGAAAGATGGACAAGTCCCTGGACATGATGGCCTGCATCCTTAAAAGAAGTCTTAAAAGAAGTGGCTGCAGAGATAGTGGATGCATTGGTTATAATCTACCAAAATTACCTGGATTCTGGAGATATCCCAGTGGATTGGAAAACCGCAAATGTAACGGCCCTATTCAAGAAAGGAGGGAGACAGAAATCAGGAAACTATAGACCAGTTAGCCTAACATCTGTCATTGGGAAAATGCTGATGTCCATTATTAAGGAAATAGTAGCAAGACATTTTGAAAATCATAATACAATCAAGCAGAATCTGCATGGTTTTATGAAAGGGAAATCATTTTGACACATTTGCTAGAATTTTTTGAGAATGTAACGAGCAGGGTGGATAAAGGGGAACCAGTAGATGAAGTGTATTTGGATTTCCAGAAGGCATTCGATAAGGTGCCACATAAAAGGTTACTGTGCAAGAGCTCACGGGATTGGGGGTAATATATTAACAATAATAGAGGATTGGCTAACTAACAGAAAACAGAGACTTGGGATAAATAGGTCATTTTTAGTTTGGCAAACTGTAACTAGTGGGTGCCACAGGGATCAGTGCTGACTATTTACAGTCTATATTAATGACTTGGAGGAAGGGACCGAGTGTAATGTAGCTAAATTTGCTAATGATACAAAGATAGGTGGGAAAGCAATTTGTGAAGAGGACAGAATAAATCTGAAAAAGGATTTGGGGCTAGAACCTCCACTTTTTTTGCTTGCTTAATGCCCATTTAACTGCTGAAATGACGTATAACGCCCAGATAGCGCCCATTTTGGCACAAAATGGAAACTGACGGGCTTGTTTAGGAGACTTATCGCCAAGAGTTATTTTCCAAATGGGCTTAACGCCGAGAAAAAATATTACCACCTGCCCACTTTTTTGGAGCGGAATTAGCAGATTGGGTGATTTCAACATCCATATTATCGCCCAGCATTACTTTCCTCACGGACTTAACGCCGAGATTCAATAATACCACCTGGCGACTGTTTTTTTGTCGTAAAGAGCATATTTACCCAAACTAGCGGCCATGGAGATCGCCCAACGTCAATTTCATCACCTTGCACACATATCGCCCACAATATCGCCCGCTCAAAAAACCACCCACAAAAAGTGGAACTAACTGGGACAGACGCCAGCGGTGTGGCTGGCATTTGTTAAATCCCACTCTTACGTGAGGAGCTGATATCGGAAAGATTTGCCTGAAAGAGCGTTGATGTGGGTGACAACGCTGACACACTGCTGTGTGTGTGCAACTCAGACATCAATGGTGCCCATCAACTTGGTGCCAGTTAAAGTTTATGTTGGTTGATGCTAAGTTGTATTTAACCCTTTCATGATAAGAAATCACCAGTGTGTAACGGTCCAGCTATCTGAGACAATGCGCAACAAGTTTATGTTTAATGACAAAAGTTTAATACCAACATTGGTCAGAAATCATAAATAACGCAGCCAATAACACCCAACCCCCGCCCACATCCCACTTTTTCCACCATTGACATAAATCACATGGTCAACATGTCCAGCAACACAGAATACAAAGGCAAAGCAGGAGCATGATCCCCAGCCCCCATACATTGCAACAAATTGCATACACCCAGATGGAGATATAACACAGCCACCACCTGTGCACATGCACCTCACTTTCCTTCCTCCTCTCTTTCTTCTCCCCACCTCTATTCCTTCCCCTCCTCACTCCACGACGCCTGGCCGAGGAGCTCCTCAGCCGGTGCCTCATTTAGGGGGATGAAGGCAGATGCGTTGGTCGGACGGGTACGGGAGCGGAGGGGGTGCCATGGGACAACATTCTCTGATGCAGAAGCAGGATCTTGGTCCTTGCTCGCATCTGTCGTTCACAGTGGTGGTGCGGAACTTGGGGTGGAGTGCCACGCTCTGGGACCACTGGTAGGACTGTGGCAGCAGTGTTCCTGGTTATCGCATCCAGGGACTCTGCCATGCGTGGAATGTACTCGGACATGGTGGCCAGGTGTCGGGATATGCCCCCCAAAGCTTCGATGAACTGGTCACCAATATCTACAGTCCTGGACAACTGAACCATCTCTCCGCTGTCATGTCGCACTCGTGGAACCGACCTGCCGCGTCCACGAGGCCTCCGCGGGGTCGGTGCCGTCGTGGGGACAAATGGGGTGCGCTGTGTAGAGGTGCTTGGGGCCGGCATCTCCAGAATGGAGGTGGGAATGACCGCAGGACCAATAGATGGCCTTGGGGTGGAATGGGTTCTGGAGCATGGCGATACAGGTTCTTCGAAGTCTGCGCTCTCATCCGTCGAGCACAGACCCAGCGGATTGACGGGCGACAATCAGAGTTTCTCAGCACCAGATGTAGTAGGATTATCCACCGACTCCTGCCCCACACCCCCACCTTCTGGCCTCTGAGGCCTTGCCTTGGGCTGTGCTGCTAGATACAAATGAGGTTGTTAGAGAAGGGGATGCGAGGGTGACAAGGTGAGTCCAGCGCGAAACACAGCATATGCACGGCAAAAGCACCACCGCTCTCAAAATCATTGCAGAAATCACATTTCATGACCATCAACACATTGTGGATTTTCATTAGGCCAGCATTATTTCTATGGCACTTTTAGAAATCATCTGTCACATATGATTGATCAGATATGAGTTGGTGTGGCATCTATTGACTTTACAGCATGCAATGGTGTAAGCTTTACTCACGTGGCATCACTTCAGGGTCTGCAGATGCATCCGTGGCTGTCCCGGAGTGCTTCCCCATGAGTGCTAGCACTCGCTCCTCCATGTCAGTGATGTCGCCGGGGACTGGTGGCCCCCCACCCGTTCGCCTCTACATGGACCTCATCGTCAATAGCTTCTTCTGTAAAAGGTGACAGGACGACATGGCATGAGATCATTGCGTGATATCATTACTAGGTACTGTCACAGATGCTGATGCAACACACAACCGACAGATGTACTCATGATTCTTATCATTCTTTACCTAAATACGTAAAACATTCCCGATAAAAGTGGAAGACCTCAAATCTGCTGGTAGTTACTCATGGCTTACAAATCAAATTCTATAAATACATAAGTACATGTAAAGCAATGTAATACTTACTCTTGCGGATCCCACAAGATCATTCCATCGTTTGCGGCATTGGTTGCCCTCAAACACCTCGTTGGTCGCTGACGAGACCACCTTTGCTATCTCGGTCCATATCCACTGGTGGGCCTTTGGGGTGGGCTTCCCATGCCCTTCCTGTGTCAAATCACCCCAGCGTGACTCGACCTCCTGCAGGAGGGAGTCTTTGCCTCGTCCGAGAACCCCCTGGCTCTTTGGTGGCCTCCAATGTGCTTCTCTCCCACTTCACTGATCTCTCCAGTGTCAAGTCTCCACAGCGTGCTGTGATGCCTTCTTCTCTCCCTCCATGATAGGGCAAGTTCAGTCAGCTATGTGACTATTAATAGCTACGTTTTGTTTGCCTACTTGCTGTGAAGCTCTAAAGTCTCCCTCCTTCCTTCCAAAGCAGCCACACCACATCCAACCACGCCTTCAGTCCCTCTGAGCTCCCCCTCTCTCCTGCGCATGTCTTGGTGACCCTTGATCTCCTGAATCGCGGGAATCGAGCGTTGCCATTCCATTGCTAAGGATGGCCACACTTTACGGCAGAAGATCAAAAAAATTTAACGCTCACGGTTACGCCCATTTTCAAAAATGTAAACTAGGTGTTTTGAGAATGGGCGAGAAGCCGACGATGTGAAAACCCTTTTTTACTGACCACGCCGGAAATATCGCCCATTTTTGGCCAATAAGCTCAAAAGTGGAGGTTCTAGCCCATAGGCTAAGGGAGCGGGCAAAAATTTGGCAGATGGAGTATAATGTGGTAAAATGTGAGATTATCCACTTTTGTAGGAAAAATAAAAAAGCAAATTATTATTTAAATGGAGAGAGACGACAAAATGCTGCGATACAGAGGGATCTGTGGATCCTTGTACATGCAACACAAAAAGTTACCATGCAGGTACAACAAGTAATTAGGAAGGCAAATGGAATGTTGGCCTTTATTGCAAGGGGGATGGAGTATAAAAGTAGGTAAGTGTTGCTACAACTGTACAGGGCGTTGGTGAGACCACACCTGGCGTACAATTTTGGTCTCCTTACTTAAGGTGAGATATACTTGCATTGAAGGCAGTTCAGAGGAAGTTCACTAAGTTGATTCCTGAGATGAAGGGGTTGTCTTATAAATAAAGGTTGAGCAGGTTAGGCCTATAATCATTGGAGTTTAGAAGAATGAGAGGTGATCTTATTGAAACATATAAGATTTTGAGGGGGTTGACAGTGTAGATGCAGAGAGGATGTTTCCCCTTGTGAGGGAATCTAGAATTAGGGGCCATAGTTTCAGAATAAGGGGTTGCCCATTTAAAACGGAGATGAGGAGGAACTTCTCTGAGGGTCGTGACTCTTTAGAATGCTCTATCCCAGAGAGCTGTGGAGGCTGGATCATTGAATATATTTAAAGTGGAGATAGACAGATTTTTGAACGTTAAGGGTGTCAAGGGTTATGTGGAGTGGGCAGGAAAGTGGAGTTGAGGCCAAGATCCAATCAGCTATGATCTTATTGAATGGTGGAGCAGGCTCGAGGGACCGCATGGCCTACTCCTGCTATTTCTTATGTTCTTATGTTTGCCAAGGGCGACAATTATGTAAATTTCCTGTGATGACAGTAGCCAGCAGGAGTGGGCGCTCAGATTTGCCTATCTGGCTGGATTCTGACGGTGTCATCGACTGCACATGTGTGTCAATCCTAGCACCGCCATAGCAACGAGGAGTTTTTAAAAACCACAAGGGATATTCTTCCATTAATGCGAAGCTGGTGTGCAACTACGAGAAGTTGTTCGTGCAGTTCCGTGCCAGATTCTCTGGGAGCTGTCAGGATGCCTTCGTACTACGGCAATCCCAACACCTAGACCTTTTCGTTCCAGGAAGCAGATTTAAGGGCTTGCTTGTAGGAGACGAGGGATACTCCCTTCAAATTTAGCACATGACACCTGTGAGGAACCCCATCACTGAGGTGCTTGAGCACTACACAGAGAGCCATATGCCATCGAGTAAGCCATTGGAATGTTTAAGATGCACATCAGGTGCCTTGATAGGTCTTGAGGAGCTCTTCAATGCTCGCCAACCAAGGGGTGTCCAGAATGATAGTGGTGTGCTACATCATGCACAACATTGTGCAACAGAGAGGCTCTAGGTGGAGGAGGATGAAGCGGCTCATGATTCATCTTTGGATGAGGGGAACAGAGAGGAGGATGAAGCTGGACACCCATCGCCAGACCAACCATGTACGTGTTGCCCTAATAGCCTGAAGGCTCAGCTAGTGTTGATTCACAGAGCAAAGCATAACAAATGAAATCTGGCCTGATCCCACCAGGACCACCAACGCTCCCCCCGCCCTCCCCCCCCCCCCCCCCCCACAAACTTCTCTTTGCATAATCAGTCCTTCAACCACATCTCCACCCATTATGGGTCACGTCATTGATTGACATTCATCATGAAACAAGTGAAAGGGTGAGTTGGCACTCAGGATGTAGTAATGGGCAAGAGCAGGAAATGGTGCTAATCAATACATTTTATGTGGCATTATCACAAAAAAAGGAAACTTAATAACGTAACATTTTCTCAAACACCCACGTGCATATCCTCGGTGAATTACAATTTCTTGAACTTATGCTTCCTACTGCTTCTACATGGTGCATCTGTCTGGATGACATACTTTTGGCCTACGTCCTCTTTTGGAGCCCTGAGGGCGTGCCAAAGACAGCTCCACCTGCAGTGGCAAACTTGGCCATTGGGAGATGAGATAGGATATGGGTTACTGACCGAGAGGGGACAATGGGTAAGAAATGGGAGCACTTGAGTGGAGTTCTCACTTCCATGACCCCTTTTTCCATCATCCCTTTCCTGTGCCAGCGCCGCATCAATTCTACCACTCTGCTACATTGCAGATTGATGAAGATTAGCGACGCATTGTAAAGCCACGGATAAGGTATCTGTAATGTTCCCACTAATTTTGTTTGGCGCCCCGTGGCCTCTTTAAGGGGTTGCTCGGGCCATTCAAAATAGCGCGCATGCTCGTTTTTTGTATTGAAAAGCCATCTATGCGAGATCCCTGGAATGCTTACAGAGAACATTGTAGGGGAGAAATTCGGGGCGTTTGCACCTCCTGCGTTAACAGTGCGCAAATGACTTTTCTCCCGAGCGCAACACTGCTAACGACTCCCGTGAAATTCCATGGGAGTTTAATGGCGGTGGTAACCGGTAGTGCCTCGCTCCGTTATGCTGACGATGACAACATCATTACCGTACGCAGCGACCCGTTTTCGCTCCGGAGTGAAAATTTGGTAGCACCCCCTGAAGCTGCGCTGGACAATGCTGTAGGCCACTCGCGGGGCGAAATTTAAAGGGGAGGTGGGGATTTCAAAATGTTTTAAATGGTCGACATACCGGTCGCGGCCGCCTTCCTCTTGGATCGCGAGGTCTGTGCCGTGATCTTGCAGCCCAGCGCTCCGCTTGTGTGCCGAGCTGTTAACCACAGCACCCCGCTCCATGGTGGTCTAGGGTTGGGTGCCGTTTCTCGGCCGCAGAGTCGGCAGCTTAATCCTCTTTAATGACCTGGCACAGGGACTTCTGCCTCGTGGCTGTTACCGCCCCCACACAATGTCAACCCCTGGGTATCTGTCAATTTGTTTAAGGCGGCATATGTGTTGGCATCCAAAGTCTGCATGCCCATTGTCATGGCCTGCATGGACTCAATTGAGAGCCTTGCTTGAAGCCCCACAGAGGCTCTCTCCTTGGCAGACATTCTCGCAATTCCTTGCACCACCAATCCACTAGCGATCAAGTTGGACTCCTCCACCCCCTCCACTTTTGTGCAGAATGTGTGTGGCATGTCTGTCAGTACATGGCTATGGATTGGGACCCCCGACACGAACTCTCCACAGCTGTCCCTGATCCCCGCCCCCACAGTGTCTGTTCGTCATGAGTTGTGAATCACCAAGTAAAAACTAAACTAACTCTCTAAATGGATCCACCGAAGTGCAAGTATTGCACTGGTGCATAGCTCTACATCCTGACGATGCACCCTCAGACGCAATGAGGAATTGTCTGAGGAATTCAGGAGGAGAGGGCAAGGTGAATGCAGCATGAATTAGAATTAAATGTGTATGTGGGGGAGGGGCATAAATTCTAAAAGATGTGGTGTCTCAGTGATCCCCTGCCCCCCCATAGGATAAAACTAATTCCTGATAGCTATGCCTGCCTTTTTGTAAGATATGTGGAACATTATTTGTTCCAGGCCTACTCGGGTCCCCTCCAACACCTGTATCGGAGCCATTTCCTGATCTCGGCCTTAACTTGAAAACTTCTCACTTTGCTTTCAATTTCCACCCTTTCCTCATCTTCACATGGTCCAGCTCCGACTTTTCCCTTCCCTTCCTCAACTTCTCTATCTCCATTTCTCTGGGGATAGGTCTGGGAATAGACTATCGACAAATATTCACTATAAGCCCACTGAGTCCCACAACTACCTGAACTGCACTTCCTCTCTCCTGGTTTCCTGTAAGGACTCTATTCCTTTCTCCCAGTTTCTCCGTCTCCTTGCATCTGTTCTGATGATGCCACCTTCCGTACTAGTGCTTCCGCTATGTCTTCCTTTTTCCTCAACTGAGGATTCCCCTCTACCATGGTTAACATGGCCCTCGACCATGTCCGTTCCATTTTCTGGACTTCTGCTCTCACCCCTTCCCCTCCATCTCAGAGCCACACCTTGTCCTCACCATTCTCCCACCAGCCTCCAGGTTCAATGGCTCATCCTCTGCCATTTCCACACCTCCTGCGTGATCCCACCACCAAACACATTTTCCCCTCCCCTCCCCTTTCAGCATTCCAAAGGAACCGCTCCCTCTGCGCTACCCTGGTCCACTCTTCCATTACCCCCAATAACCCCTCCCTTTCCCACAGCACCTTCCCGTGCAAGTGCAGGAGATATGACACCTGCCCATTCACCCCTCCTTTCCCACTGTCCAAGGCCCCAAACGCTCCTTCCAGGTGAAACAGCGATTTACTTGTACTTCTTGCAATTTATACACAGTATTCGCTGCTAACGAGTGGTCTCACCTACTTGGAGAGACCAAACGCAGATTGGGTGAGTGCTTTGCGGAACATCTCTGCTCAGTCCGCAAGCGTGACCCCGAGTTTCCAGTTGCCTGTCACTTTAATTCTCTGCTCCACTCCCACTCTGACCACTCTGTCCTTGGCCTCTTACTCTGTAAGAATGAAGTTCAGTGTAAGCTTGAGGAATAGCACCTCATCTTTTGATTAGGCATTTTACAGCCTTCTGAACTCAACGTCGAGTTCAACAATTTCAGACCATAACCTCTGCCCCTATTTTTTCACATGGCAGTTGTTGATGATTCTGCCATTCCCATTTACACACCTTGTAGACTTTCCTTCCGTTTCTTTACTTGTCCCATTACCATCTCCTTTTGCTTTGTACTATCATACATTTTTGTAATTTAATCACGCCTGCCTTCCACCCTGTCACAGACCTTCCCCTTTGTTCAACACCCCCCTCCTCCATTCCCTGCCTCTGCACTTGCTTAAAACCTGTTACATCTCTAACTATTTCCAGTTCTTACAAAAGGTCACCGACCTGAAAAGTTAACTCTGTTTCTTTCTCCACAGATGCTGTCTGATGAGTATTTCCAGCATTTTCTGTTTTTATCTAATAGAAAATTCAGTACTAGCTAAATGCAAAACTGTAACTACTATTGTGATGGTGACTATCCTCCAATTGGTCACTGTCATGGTGTTCTTATCACGCCTGCTCTTCAGAGGCAAGAGACCTATAGAATAAGCCTGGAAAATTGTGCGGAAGAAAACCTGATTTTCAGTGTCTAATAGTCAATGGAATTTGGTGACAGCTTTTTCTAACAAAGATGTCTCCCATTTGGCTTTTGAGTGTTTAATTTGTGCATGGTGTGGCTAAATTGGGCTTCACTGTACAGTGAAAGCACATGTCAGATATATGCAATTAAAATTAACAGGTCATCATTCACAAATGCTAACCTTGTTGTAGAATTATTAGCTCAGAACCAGAATCATTAAAGCCTCAAAACTTCCAGTGATACTCATACATGAGTGATGAAATATTCATTTCTAATGCCTGCCTTTGACGTGCGGATTCAATATACAGTATATGTATTATGAATATGGATTTTGTGGGGATTGATTCTGTGGTTATCCTGTTGAGGTTTATGCTGAATTCGGTATTCATTGTTCTTTATCCCAACGTTAGTCATAGGGAGATGCTGGGGCCAAAATTCAGGCATGCCAGAAAGCTGGCGCACCTATGATTTTTATTTACCTGGTTTTATCACCGGGAGCGATGAGGCAGCCATCCGATCGATTTTCTGGACTTCGAAAAAATGTTAGCGTCGGACCGGTCATAATGGGGCGGATGTGCAGCAGTAAGTTCTGTTGACGAGCAGAAGTTGGGGCGGGATCGAGTCTCCGCCGCTGTCATTCAGTGGCGGAGCAGTGGTGATGCCACTGCGCGTGTGTGTCACCAAGCTCTCTCCCCTCCGTTAAAAAGGAGATGATCGGGGATTTTTTAACTTCGGCCACTGGGCCACCAGGGAGAGTTTAGGCCGGGCCAGCGACCTGGCACCCAAGAGGGGGTGCCAGGCCGCCTCTTGGCGCCCCGGCCGAACCTGGGGCAATAATTGGCCGGCCGATCGAGAAGTTAGCCGGCAAAAATTAAAATATGGCGGCCGTGGCAGTACACCCTTCCCTTGAAGGGCCGCTGTGCTGCCGGGCTGCGCACACAGGATAAGTTACACCGACTGAAAAAGCTGTCGGGTGCACTCTGCGGCGGATCAGCGATTTTTCAAGGTGAATTTGGGTCGGAGTGTTCTGAGGTTGCGGGAGATCGGTGGTGCGCACTTTGATGACGTGCTTGTAGCGGTCGGCAGCAGTGGGACAGAAATGGGGACAGGCCGAAAAATCCACGAGCTGAATTTGGATCGGAGCGGCCAATCGACTGGAACACGATTCCGCTGTATGGCCACCGCAAAACGGCGGTAACGGACTTTCGGCCCCGCTGTTTTATACATACATGTACATTCTTCAGTTTAAGGATTATCTGCAATTGAAATTTAATTTTCATTGGCACATTGTCCTTAGCTGTCTAAGGTACAAGAAGGGAATTTTCCAGTGCTGCGTTTCATATCCAAGGAAGCTCTTTCATTGTGGGGTAATGGTCTCCAGTGAGACCAATGTGCCATTTTTACACTTATTGGGCCCAAGTTTCGGGCCGCGCCTAGAACGGCGGAGCCCCGACCTGGACGCCCGTTTTTCGCGCCACAAAGTGCGCCTAAAAAAAACTTACAGATTCTCCGGCTCCCTGCTGGCCCTCTTGAGTCGGGCGCGGCACAGCACGAGCTGTGGGGGGCGGAGCTAGGTCCCTGCGCTGAAAACAGTGCCGGGACCTCTGCACATGCGCGCTACAGTGGGCGCGCATGTGCAGTAGTTCCAGGCGCCCAAAACTGTGTAGGAGGGGCCCGAAGCACGCAGCCCCTAGCCCTGGTCGAATGGCCTCACTGGGGCTGCGTGCATAAGGCTGCCACCCACGCCCAGCTCCTGCTTCCTCCCGACCCGACTCGACTCCCGCATCCCCCACCCCCCCCCCCCCCCCGCCCCCGGACCGGACCCGATACCGACCCGACTCCCGCTTCCCGCCCCCGGACCGGACCCGCGCTCCCGACCCCGACCCGACCCGCGCTTCCGACCCCGGACCCCGGACCCGACCCAATGCCACCTACCTGTAAATCTGGTGCTGGGGACGGGCCCTGCCCGATGTCTTGGACCCAGCCGGGCCCGGCCAGTTCAGCCTCCCCCCCCCGCTTCTTCTCCTCCCCCCCCTTCTTCTCCCCCCCTTCTTCTACCCCCCCTTCTCCTTTCCCTCCCCCTTCTCCTTTCCCCCCTTCTCCTTTCCCCCCCTTCTCCTTTCCTTCCCCCTTCTCCTTTCCTTCCCCCTCTCCTTCCCCTTCTCCTCCCCCCTTCTCTCCCCCCTCCCCGTTCTCCTCCCCCCCCTTCCCCTTCTCCTCCCCCCTTCCCCTTCTCCCCCTTCCCTCCCCCTTCTCCCCATCCCTCCCCCTTCCCTTCCTCCCCCTCTGCCTCCCTCCCTCCCCTCCCCCTGCCCCACCCTCTCTCTCTAGCCCCCTCCTCCCCCTCCCCTCGCTGTCAGAAACATAGACACTGACAGACAGAGAGTGAGAGACACAGACAGACAGACAGAGAGATAGAGACACTGACAGAGACACACTGGGGGGGGGGGGGGCATCCCAGCATGCTGTTGGAGGGCTCCCGGTGCTGCATTCGTTAAGTAGAAAATGTTTTATTTATTGATTTAAAAAAAAACTTATTTCTTATTAATTTTTTTTAAATTGATTTATTGGTTGATTTAGTGAAGTTTTTATCATTTATTATTGATGATGGCTCTATTTGTAAAACTGAAGTGTTTAATGTTTGTAAACTTCCCTTTACTCCCCCCCCCCCCCCCATTCCCTACGCCTGATTTGTAACCTACGCCTGATTATCTAAAGTGTAGACAAGGTTTTTTCGAGATTACAAAAATATTCACTTACTCCATTCTAAGTTAGTTTGCAGTAAGTTTTCACTGCCGAAACTTTGAAAACAGGCGTAAGTGGCCGGACACGCCCCCTTTTGAAAAAAAATTCTGTTCCAACTGACTAGAACTGGAGAAAACTAAATGCCGAGAATTTGAATTTCTAAGATACTCCGTTCTACACCAGTTGCTCCAAAAAATCAGGAACAACTGAGGCCGAAACTTGGGCCCAATATATGGGATGCCGGACCAAAAATCTGGGGTTCCTGCTTCACTGCCAGAATGTGCGCTGCATCCCATTGACTTCTCGTCATTTGTTTCTAGCACTGACAGTGTATATATATGTATACATGTGTATATAGATACATATACAGGTACAACATCCGTAATCCTTGGGACCGAGTCCGTGCCGGATTTCAAACAAGAAAATCAATAGTCTGAAATCAGGAAATCTAGACCGAATCCGTGCTGTGTTATGAGCGGTGAGGTCCAAAATCCGGCAAAACCCAAAATCTGGCACGGATTCGATCGAGGATTCTGGATTTCAGACTATTGATTTTCTCGTCTGAAATCTGAAATCCTGACCGAATCTGTGTCGGATTTCGGGTTGCCGGATTTCAGACCTAGCCGATTCCCGCCGATCCTCAGCATCTCGTCGCTCGCCGATTCACGCAGGTACTCCGCTCCTCGGCGATTCCCTCCATCCGGTTTTCAGAGAATAATTCCGGACGACTCCACCTTGGCCGCCTCAAAATGTCTGGTTTTCGGAGAATAATTCCGAATTCCTGACGACTCCATCCTCGATGCGCAAAATGTCCGGTTTTCGGACAATTCCAGATTTCAGAGTTCCGGATTACGGACGTTGTACCCGTGCGTGTACACAATAAACAATGCATTGGACCTGCCCTGCACATATATGTTACACAATTAGCTTTCCCTTTTGTCTTTAAACAGAAAATGTTGCAGATTAATTGGAAATGCTGAGCACCATTTTTGAGTGACGTTGCTAAAAAGACTCAAATTCAAATAAATTGCGTCTGGCTATTCACACAGCGATTATCTGACTCATTTCTTTTTTCATTATGCTGGACAGTCTTTTCCTCCTATCTAGATCGAAAAAAGTCAATTTTTTACAATGAGAAAACCCCAATCAGAATCTCCATTATATTTTATCACTGCACATTATGAATCTGAATAAGGGCAAGGCAGCCATGGCCCAAAAATAATAATTCTGAGAAATAACTCTTGTGCTTTCAGCTATAGCCTTAGTATGAAAGAATTTTATGAATTTTCACTTTATCCCTCCGTGTAGCTGAGGCACTATGTGTAATTCTGATTGAAAATGTATGATATCAAACACATTGAGGCTGAAAATCTGTGGCCCCTCCCAAGCCTTCTGTTGGGAGTGCACAGGGTAGGCTGGAAATTAGGCTGGGCCTCAGCGAATGTTCCCGTTAATTTTTGGAGGAACGGGGCCCCTTTAAGGGACTGTATGGCCCATTCAAAATACTGCGCATGCTTGTTTTTTCCCATTGAAAAGGCAGCGAGCGGCCACGCAGCTTAAAGGGAACATTGGTCTCGGCCTTGCATCAGGATTCCCCCAGCATTGTAAGGGACTGATCCTTTGTTATATTTAGTTCTACTGATCTGTTGAGACTAGGAATACAAAGCCGATCAGCGGCGGAAGGTGGCCACATGGGGGGGTCCAGACTGGGATTGTAGCCTTGGCCTGTGAATTGTATTGTATGGGGACAGCTAACGGGACCCTCTCCTTCCTGAGTAGCGACTGTTCCATTGCAATTTGTGGTCTCTTTGGCAGGTGAGAGCTCCACGTGGTGTGGGTATCTGCTATTCCCACTCAAATTAAGGGATGTTTCCCTGACGCCGGAAACTTTGATGGGGGCAACAATGGAGGTCCCGCATGAGCATATTCCTGCACTTCTGCTGGGATGCACCTTTATGGCTACGTACCTTCATTCAGTAAATGTTGGCCAGGATTTTGCAGTCAGCGGCGAAGGAACAGCACTTGCTGTTCATTGTGCTAACAGCTGTCCACAGAGTATTTGTGGGCTTTTTAGTGGAGCCTTGCTGTCATCGGGTGTCTGATCCAGTGTGGCGCCCTCTACAGGGGATCTGTGATATGTGTGAGCCTGATCTTCAACCAATCAAATTGAAGAATTTTCAGTATAATGCACAGGGCCCAAAATTCAATACAGCTGGAAAGCTGGTGCTCCCCTCACTTTTTTGTGGCCATTAGCGCCAAAATGTTTTCATGGCTGGTCCACCCCATATTCAGCTCCAAAAGTGAATAAATGTGTTCCAGCGCTAATGAGCCCTTCCAAAGTGAATTTTTCAGTGGAGTGGCTGTCTTAATTTGAGCATTATCACCACTGAGAAATTCAGCACGCAGGTAAGGGTTTCTAATAAGCCATAGAAAATAGGTGCAGGAGTAGGCCATTTGGCCCTTCTAGCCTGCACCGCCATTCAATGAGTTCATGGCTGAACATGCAACTTCAGTACCCCATTCCTGCGTTCTCGCCATACCCCTTGATCCCCCTAGTAGTAAGGACTTCATCAAACTCCTTTTTGAATATATTTAGTGAATTGGCCTCAACAACTTTCTGTGGTAGAGAATTCCACAGGTTCACCACTCTCTGGGTGAAGAAGTTTCTCCTCATCTCGGTCCTAAATGGCTTACCCCTTATCCTTAGACTGTGACCCCTGGTTCTGGACTTCCCCAACATTGAGAACATTCTTCCTGCATCTAACCTGTCTGAACCCATCAGAATTTTAAACGTTTCTATGAGGTCCCCTCTCATTCTTCTGAACTCCAGTGAATACAAGCCCAGTTGATCCAGTCTTTCTTGATAGGTCAGTCCCGCCATCCCGGGAATCAGTCTGGTGAACCTTCGCTGCACTCCCTCAATAGCAAGAATGTCCTTCCTCAAGTTAGGAGACCAAAACTGTACACAATACTCCAGGTGTGGCCTCACCAAGGCCCTGTACAACTGCAGCAACACCTCCCTGCCCCTGTACTCAAATCCCCTCGCTATGAAGGCCAACATGCCATTTGCTTTCTTAACCGCCTGCTGCACCTGCATGCCAACCTTCAATGACTGATGTACCATGACACCCAGGTCTCGTTGCACCTCCCCTTTTCCTAATCTGTCACCGGTCGCCCACCCAAACTCCGTGGTAGCTGTCTCTTCGGGGACGGTGAATTTTGGCCCCGCAGAGTCTAAACCAGGAAGTATAAGTTCAATTTAAATCATGTACAGAAAATGAAATAAATATTGAGAATGAAAGATGGGATTAAGAGAGGCAGATAAAAGAGACAGACAGAAAAAGTTTTTTTTTTAATTGTTTAAATCTCCAATACTAATTAAATTCTGAAGGAATGAGACTCTACACTTGTGAAATTAAATTTTCAGGGCCAGAGAGGTTATTTGGCAATAATTATGACTTATCACATCATTAACAATATACTTAAAGCCCTATGTCGTGGTAAGTACCGCAACTTCATACTCTTACATTGATTTCAAAGCCGAGTCAATAGGCATGGTACTGTTATAGCGCAGCCTGCAGAGAAGCATTCTCATTTTACTCCATAATAACGGTGAGCATTCATAACGCAAAATCGGGCCGTTATATTTTTAAACAATTCTAATGTGGTGGTTTAGCCATATTTTTGTTTTTATTAACTTTGTTGACATGCACATAATCATCAACTGGTTACAGAAGCACAGAGGAGGCCATTTGGCTCGTCGTGCCTATGTCGGCTCGCTGCAAGAGCACTTCAGCTACTCCCACTCCACTGCCCTTTCCCCGTAGCCTGCAAATTTTTTCCATTCAGGTACTTATCCAAATCCCTTTTGAAAATCACAATTGAATCTGCCTCCTCCACCCTTTCAGGCAGTGCATTCCACATCCTAACCAATTGCTGCGTAAAAAACTTTTTCCTCACGTTGCCTTTGGTTCTTCTGCCAATCAGCTTAAATCTGTGATCTCTGGTTCTTGACCCTTCCGCCAATGGCAACAGTTTCTCTATCTCCTCTGTCTAGACCTCTCATGATTTTGAACACTTCTATCAAATCTCATCTCAACCCCAGCTTCTCCTGTCTATCCATGTAATTGAAGTCCCTCATCCCTGGAACCGTTCTGTTAAATCTTTTCTGCACCCTCTCTAAGGCCTTCACATCCTTCCTAAAGTGGTAATAATGATGACTTATCACACCATTAAAAATGTACTTAAAGCCCTATTTAGTGGGTAAGTACCACAACTTCATGCTCTACATTGACTACAATGCCAAGTTAATAGGCAGAATTGGACACAAAAGTCCAGTTGAGGTCACAGCAGTATTTTATAAAGGTTCATTGTAACTTCCTTGCTTTTGTACTCTCTGCCGCTATTTATGAAGCCCAGGATCCCGTATGCTTTTTTGACCGCTTTCTCAACCTGCCCTGCCAGCTTCAGCGATTTGTGCACTTGTACTCCCAGGTCTCTCTGTTCACGCACCCCCTTTAGAATTATACCCTTTAGTTTATATTGCTCTCCTCATTCTTCCTACCAAAATGTATCACTTTGCACTTTTTTGTGTTAAATTTCATCTGCCGTATGTCCGCCCATTCCACCAGCCTGTCTATGTCCTATATCACTATCCTACTCATTGTTCACTATACTTTCAAATTTTGCATCATTTGCAAATTTTGAAATTGTGCCCTGTACACCCAAGTCCAAGTCATTAATATACATCAAGAAAAGCAGTAGTACTAGTACCGGCCCCTGGGGAACACCACTATATACATTGCTCCAGTCTGAAAAATAACCGTTCACCACTACTCTCTTGTCACTTAGCCAATTTCATATCCATGCTGCCACTGTCCCTTTTATTCCATGCGTTTCAAATTTTCTGGCAAGTCTATTATGTGGCACTTTATCAAATGCCTTTTGAAAATCCATGTGCACCGTGTCAACCTCATTGCCCTCATCAATCTTCTCTGTTACCACATCAAAAAACTCAATCAACTTCGTTGCACGATTTGCCTTTGACAAATCTGTAATGGCTTTCCTTAATGAATCCACACTTGTCCAGGTGACAATTTTTGTTTTGGATTGTTGTTTCTAAAAACTTCCCCACTACCGAGGTTTGTAGTTGCTGGGTTGTTGAACAAGGGTGTAACATTTGCAATTCTCCAATCCTCTGACAGCACCCCCCGTATCTAAGGAGGATTGGAAGATTATGGCCAGTACCACCTCAATTTCCACCCTTACCTCCCTCAGCATCCTAGTATTTATGTACTTTAAGTACAGCCAGCCTTTCTAGTACATTCTCTTTAGCAATTTTTATCCCATCCTGTATCTCAACTGCCTCCTCTTTCACTATGACTTTGGCAGCATCTTCTTCCTAATACAGGAGACAAATGTCTGATCGAACAGAAAGGGCACAAATTCTGGGTAGAGAGGAGTTAAACAATCTGTTGTCAATGGATGCAGATACACTACTTTGATACACCAAATTAAAGTATTATGATCAAGGTGACAAACCTGGAATATAGCCATTGTATCCATAAGAATAGTGAACAGCAACCTCATCTCTATGTTCAACTAAATCAAAAGGGAGTGTAGATTTTTACACTTTGTTGCATGCCTCAGGATCACAAGCCATCCAGCAGGAAGCCAAAGACTATCTGGAAAACCTCCAGCAGCTCTCGCCAAAAGATGCCCAGTCACAGGATTATCCAGTCTAGGCTATGGAGATTCAAGGAGCAATTAATCAGGTACAGACTGGCAAACCATTTGGGCCTGGTGGGATACCGCTGAATTTTACCAAGTCCCTGAGCTCACACCAATTTTGCAGAAACAATTTCTCTACATACAAGTCATAGCACCCTCTCAGGCATACTCAAAGAATCAACATTCATGCTGATACATAATGAGGGACCAGGTAAAGATGCCACTCTACCCATTTCTTTTTTCCATGGCCATAGAACTATTGGTAAATGCCATAAGGGCAAATTTGGACATTCATGGAATGCAGGCTTGTGGGATTGAACAAAGGATGAAATCAGAGCAATAGTGAGAAAGGATATTGGCTCAGAAAATCAAGATGTAGAATCAATCTGGGTGGAGCTAAGGAGCACCAAGGAGCAGAAAAAATTGATGGGAATTGTCTATAGGCCTCCAAACAGTAGTGGTAGTGTAGGGGACAGCATCAACCAGGAAATTAGAGATGCATGTAGCAAGGATACTACAGTAATCGTAGGTGATCTACATATAGACTAGCCAAACCAAATTAGTAATAATACTGTGGATGATGAATTCCTGGAGTGTGTACGAGATAGTTTTTTAGACCAGTATGTTGAGGAGCCTACTAGGGAACAGGCTATCCTAGATTAGGTATTGTGTAATGAGAAGGGGTTAATTAATAGTCTTGTTGTGCGGGGTCCTTTAGGGAAGAGTGACCATAACATGATTGAATTCTTTATTAAGATGGAAAGTGAAGTAGTCCAATTTGAAACTAGGGTCTTAAATCTAAACAAAGGAAACTACGAAGGTATGAAGAATTAATTGGCTATGATAGATTGGGAAGATTCATTAAAAGGCACATCGGTGGATATGCAATGGCTAATATTTAATGAACGAATGCATGAATTGCAACAGTTATGCATTCCTTTCTGGCGTAAAAACACAAAAGGAAAAGTGGCCCAACTATGGGCAACAAAATAAATTAAGGATAGTATTAGATCCAAAGAGGAGTTATACATAGTTGCCAGAAAAAATAGCAAGCCTGAGGATTGGGAGCAGTTTAGAATTCAGCAAAAAAGTACCAAGAGATTGATTAAGAGGGGAGAAATAGAGTGTGAGAGTAAACTTGCAAGGAACATAAAAACCGATTACAAAAGTTTCTACAAGTACGTAAAAAGAGAAAGTTAGTGAAGACAAATGTAGGTCCCTTACAGACAGAAATGGGGGAATTTATAATGGGGAACAAGGAAATGGCAGAACAATTAAATAAATACTTCGGTTCTGTCTTCACGGAAGAAGACACAAATAACGTCCCAGAAATGCGAGGGAACCAAGGGTCTAGTGAGCAAAAGGAATTAAAAGAAATGATTATTAGGAAGAAATTGTGCTGGAGAAACTAATGGGACTGAAGGCAGATAAATCCCCAGGGCCTGATGATCTGCATCCTAGAGTACCAAAAGAGGTAGCCATGGAAATAGTAGGTGCATTGGTTGTCATCTTCCAAAATTCTATAGATTATGGAACAGTTCCTGTATATTGGAGGGTGGCAAATGTAACCCCACTATTTAAAAAAGGAGGGAGAGAGAAAACTGGCAACTACAGACCGGTTAGCCTAACATCAGTAGTAGGGAAAATGCTAGAGTCTATTGTAAAGGATGTGATAACGACACACTTAGATAATATCAACAGAATTAAACAAAGTCTACATTATGAAAGGAAAATCATGTTTGACAAACCTACTGGAGTTTTTTGAGGATGTAACTGATAGAATAGATAAGGGAGAACCAGTGGATGTAGTGTATTTGGATTTTTAGAATGCCTTTGATAAAGTTCCACATAAGAGGTTAATGTTAAAGCACATAGGATTGGGGGTAATGTATTGACATGGATTGAAAATTGGTTAACTGACAGGAAACAGAGAATAGGAATAAACAGGTCTTTTTCAGGGTGACGAGTGGGGTACCACAGGGATCAGTGCTTGGGCCCCAGCCATTCACAATAAATATATATATATATATATAAATGATTTGGATGAGGGAACCAAATATAATATTTCCAAGTTTGCTGATGACACAAAACTATGTGGGATTGTGACTTGTGAGGAGGATGCAAAGGCGCTGCAAGGCGCTTTAGCTAGGTTGAGTGAGTGGGCAAGCACATGGCAGGTGCAATATAACGTGGATAAATGTGAAGTTATCCACTTTGGTGGGAAAAACATAAGGACAAAGTATTATTTAAATGGTGATGGCTTGGGTAGTGTCGGATGTACAGAGGGACCTGGGTGTCCTTGTACCAGTCATTGAAAGCAAACATGCAGGTGCAGCAAGCACTTCGGAAGGCAAATGGTATGTTGGTCTTCATTGCAAGAGGATTTGAGTACAGGAGCAAGAATGTTTTACTACAGTTATATAGGGCCTTGGTGAGACCGCACCTGGAGTATTGTGTGCAGTTTTGGTCTCCTTACCTAAGAAAAGATATACTTGCCATAGATGGAATGCAGTGAAGGTTCACCAGACTGATTCCTGGAATGGCAGGACTGTCGTATGAGGAAAGACTGGGTTGACTAGGCCTGTATTCATTAGAGTTTAGAAGAATGAGAGGGGATCTCATTGAAAAGTATAAAATTCTGACTGGGTTGCATAGACTGGATGCGGGGAGGATGTTTCCCCTGGCTGGTAAGTCTAGAACAAGGGGTGACAGTCTCAGGATACGTGGCAGGACATTTAAGACCGAGATGAGGAGAAGTTTTTTCATTCAGAGGGTGGTGAACCTGTGAAATTCTCTACCACAGAAGGCTGTGGAGGCCAAGTCACAGAATATATTTAAGAGGGAGATAGATAGATTTCTAGAAACAAAAAACATCAAGAGGTATGGCTAATAAGCAGGAAGATGGGGTTGAGATAGAGGATCAGCCATGATCATATTGAATGGCGGTGCAGAATCGAAGGGCCGAATGGCCTACTACTGCTCCTATTTTCTATGTTTCTATGCTTTTTTCCATGGCCATAGAACTATTGGTAAATGCCATAAGGGCAAATTTGGACATTCATGGAATGCAGGCTTGTGGGATTGAACATAAAGTAAAGCTGAACACTGATGACATTTTATTCCATATGATGAGCTCCATGATCTCAACAGCTTTCATATTCCAAGTCATCAAGGATTTTGCAAGTAACAAATTTAGTTCTACCAAAACAGAGGTCATGCCTCTCACACAAGAGATCCTGTACAGTTTCCAGAGGCTGGTTGCCATTTGCCCACTTCTTGTTCGTTCCAGACAGGGAGCAGACTAGAGGCATGTTGTCCTTGCCCGCATGTAGCAAGTCCTGGATAGCATTCAGGTTTGGGCAGATAAGTGGCAAGTAACATTCACGCCACACAAGCAATTACCAACTCCAACAAGAGTTGTCTAACCACCTCCCCTTGACATTCAATGGGATTGCCATCACTGAAACCATCAACATCCTGAGGGTCACCATTGATCAGAAAGTTAACTGGGCCAGGCACAAGAAATACTTGGAGCTACAAGAGCATGTCAGGGCTGGGTATTCTGCAGCGAGTGACTCACCTCCTGACTCCCCAAAGCCATTCCACCATCTACAAGTCAAGAGTGTGATGGACTACTTTCCACTTTCCTGGATGAGTACAGCTCCAACAACACTCAAGAAGCTCGACACCATCCAGGACAAAGTAGCCTGCTTGATTGGCACTCCATCCATCACTTTAAATATTTACTCCCACCACCACCGGCGCACCATGGCTGCAGTGTTTACCACCTCCAAGATCCTCTGCAGCAACTCACCAAGTCTTCTCCAACAGAAACCTCCCAAACCCAAGACGTCTACCACCTAGAAGAACAAAGGCAGCAGGCGCATGGGAGCACCACAACCTGCTCGTTTCCCTCCCATTTACACACCATCCTGACTTGGAAATATATTGCCATTCCTTCATTGTCGCTGAGTCAAAATTCTGGAACTCCCTTCCTAACAGTACTGGGAGTACCTTCGCCACATGGACTGCAGCGGTTCAAGACCAGTGGTGGGGCGAAGGGAGTCTGGGATGCATAAGAAACCAAAAGTGGAGTTCTCAGAGAAATGTAGAGTTGGAGGAGGTTACTGAGATCGGGAAGGGCAAGGCCATGGTGAGAATTAAACACGAGGATGAAAATTTAAAATTTGAGATGTTGGTGGACCGTTGGCAGCCAATGTAGGTCAACCATGAGTGAATGGGACTTGATGCGAGTTATGATACAGCCAGCAGAGCTTTAGATGAGCACATGTTTATGGAGGGTGGTAGACTAGAGGCCAGCCAGGAAAGCATTGGAATCTTCGAGTCTGGAGTTAAAAGCATAGATGAGGGTTTCAGCAACAGATGGACTGAGACAGAGGTGGAAGACAGGAGATATTTGTAGGTGCAAGTCGGCAGTCTTCGTGATGAAGAGGATATGGGGTCTGAAGTTCAGTTCCGGATCAAGTAGGATGTCAAGTTTGTGAACAATGTGGTTCAGTCTGAGACAGTGGACAGGGAATGAGATGGAATCAGCAGCAAGGGAATGGAGTTTGTGGCAGGGAGTGAAGACAATGACTTTGGTCATCCCAATGCTTAATTTGAAGAAATTGTCCTCATCTCGTGCTCAATTTTCCCCAAAGGAGTTGCAGAGTTACGCCCGATTTTTTGGGGGTCCGAGTACGGCAAAAAAAAAATGTTCCAAGTTTCCCCGTTGGATTTGTTCATTTTGCCGTGGCCTAACCTGACTTTTAGTGTTGGGGATGGAACCTTGATGTGTGCCAAAAAGATCGGACTACCATGGTAAGCAGGGACACAATGCGAGCTGAGGCTGCAAAGTGAACCTCTCTCTCTCTCTCTCTCTCTCTGTGGAGGGATTGGGAGAGCAAATAGTTCTAATCACGTTTACCCATCCTGTTCCCATAATCCTTGAACCACTTTTCCTTCACCCACTTTCGGCACCTCGCCCACATAGCGCTGAAAATATCGCTCGCTGAAAAGGACGCTGAGAAAAAGTTGCTCTCACCTGAACTAAACCCAACGGTATGGACGTCATTTTGTAAATCGGAGGTCGGTTCATATAAAAGGCTGCTGCAACTTCTGGGGAGTTTTGATGTACCGTGGAGTTTTTTTTAAGGTGATTTGAACATCTGAACAAACATCTTATCATACTGTGGACGATTTGAAGTTATTTTAGGTGTCTTAGTAGATAAATTTATTGTTTGTGAACAATAGGTATAATACTGATTGTTATTGTAATGGAGCCTGTAATTTCTCAGCCTGTCTTGATGACTATGCACATGCTGCAGACTAGAGATGGAAGAAGGTATGTTCAAGAGCATTATGTGCCCAATCACAGAGGTGGCAGACTGCTGAGGAAGACGAGAACTTGCACCCCACGCACTTACAGGGAGAAGCGGTCTTATCTGAACTTGTCCGATAACACGTGCCTTCGGAGACTGCACTTCCGGAAAAGGTTATCAGTGAGATATGCCAGCTCATTAGGGCAGATCGGCAGCCTGCCAGCACCGTACTGTCTGTTGGTGTCAAGGTCACTGCAGCACTTTTGTTCTACGCGTCGGGTTCCTTTCAGACCTCAGCTGGCGACATTTGTGCTATATCTCAGCATGCCACACATTGCTGCATTCGACAGGTCACTGAAGCCCTTTACGCACGCAGGATGGACTTTATCAGCTTCCCTATGACCAGGGCGGCACAGACTGAGAGGGCTCTAGAATTCTCTAGAATTGCAAACTTCCCCAAGGTGCAGGGAGCAATAGACTGTATGCACATCGCCACGAGGGCACCTTTTCAGGATGCAGAGGATTTTCGGAACCGAAAGGGATTCCACTCCCTGAATGTGCAACTCGTTGTCGACCACCAGCAAATTATAATGGCAGTAAATGCAAAATTTCCAGGCAGCATCCATGATGCTCACATCCTGCATGAGAGCGCTGTATCTGACATGTTTATCAGTCAGCCACAAGGTCAATGCTGGATGTTTGGTGACAAAGGATATGGCCTCATTGATGACCCCCCCTGCGTAACACCCAGACAGAAGCCGAGAAGCGATATAACGAGAGCCACAGAGCCACACGCAATATCGGCGAGAATACCATTGGAGTGCTTAAGCAGCGCTTTAGATGCCTGGACCACTGAGGAGGCGAGCTCCAATACCACCCTGAGCAGGTAGCTCAATCCGTGGTGGTGTGCTGCATGCTGCACAACTTGGCCATCAGGAGGGGACAAAAATTGCTCGAAGGGTGTGACAGTCCACCTCAGGAGAGAGAGGAAGAGGAGAACGAGGAGGTGGATGCTGACCTCGGGGCAGACAATCAGGCTGACAATGAAACCATGCCCCCTCCCCCCTCTAGACTGCAGGAAAGGATCCATGGTGGCTACATAGCTGCAAGACTCTTAGGTCAGCAGCTCATAAATGAGTGCTTTGCTTGAAATAACGTTGGTGGTATTTACAAAGCTGCAAGACTGCTGTGTCTGCAGCTCATACATTAAAGGTGTGCATTACCTTGGTGACAGTTAAAGTTTAAATTGATTCAAGTGACGTTGAATTATCCCCTTTCATGTTAAGGAAACATCAGTGCGCAATGCGTGATAAGGTTATGTGAAATAAAAAAACATTTAATGAGAACATTTGTATAAAATCATAATTATAACTTCCCCTCCCGACTCCAAGCCCCTTTGCCGAACTGCTCCTCAGGCTTCATTGGGGGAGATGACAGCAGAACTGCTGGTTGGCCAGATACTGGAGAGGACGGTCCCGAGGAGGGAACGTCCTTAGAGCCAGAAGCAAGATCTTCCTCCTGGCTCGCATGTGTTGTTGGCAATGGGGGGTGCGGCACCTTGGGGTGCAGTGCCGCGCTCCGGGACCACTCGTAGCCCTGTGGCACGAGTGTTCCTGGCTATCTCCTCCAGGGCCTCCGCCATCCGCAGTATGTACTTGCTCATGGTGGCGGACATGCTGGCCAGCTGTTGGGATATGCCCCCCATTGTCTGTTGGATATGCTGACCTATGTCAACACTCCTCCTGGACAAGTGTACCATGTCCTCGCTCAGATCTGCCGCTCATGGAGCAGTCCTGCTGCGTTGAACCAATCTCCGCAGGGTCCATGCCATCGTGGAGACACTTGGGGTGCCCTGCGGCAAGGTGCTTAGGCCCGCTACCTCCACGGTGGATGAGGGCATGGCCACAGGAGCACTAGATGTCATCGGTGTTGCATAGATTATGGAGCTTGTTGATGCACACTCCTCAAAGTCGGCACGGTCAACAGTGGAGAAAGCACCCTGCAGCTCCACGGGCGAGATTCGGGGCTCCTCAGCACCAAATTTACAATCCCCCGGCGAGTCCGGTGCCAGACCCGCCGCTTCTTGGCTCAGTGGTGTTGCATGGGGCCGTGCTGCTGGCTGAGCTACAAAACAAATGAGGTTATTAGAGGAGAAGAGGGTGCTAGGGTCACAAGGTGATTCAAACGCTACACATAGCATATGCACAACAAAAGCACTACCGCTAACAACATCATCACAGACATTACATTTCATGGCCATGACCAAATTCTGCATTACAATGATTTTCATGAGGCCATCATTATTTAGATAACACTTTTATCAATCATCTATGATATATTATTGGTCGGATATGAGTGGCATCTATTAACTTTACATCACGCAATGGTGTATACTTTACTCATGTGACATCACGAGATTCTGCTGCTGCTTGCGTGTCCGACCGGGGGTGGCTCCCCACTAGTGCCAGTACCCGCTCCTCGATGTCTGTCAGCTCGCTGATGACTGATAGCCCCCACCCGTGTGCCGTTGCTTGATGCTATTCTTCGAAAGCTTCTTCTGCAAAAGGTAACAACAGCACGACATGGCATGAGATCATTGCTAGGTACTGTCACAGAGACTGATACAACACATACCCGACAGATGTAATCATGATTCTAATGATAATTATTATTATTTACCTAAAGACGTATACCGTAAACGCAGGCTTTGAGTAAAACATTCCCGGTATAAGTGCAAGACATCACATTTGATTTCAATCACTCATTACACGTACAACTAAAATGATATAAATATATAAGTAAATGTAAATAAATGTAATACTTAGTCTGGCGGATCTGACAAGGTCGTTCCAGCGTTTGCGGTACTGGTTGCCCTCGCGCACCTCTTTGGTCGCTGACGACACCACCTCGGCTATGTTGACCCAAATCTTCTGGTAAATCTTTGGGGTGGGCTTCCCACGCCCACCCCGGGTCAATTGATCCCAGCGTGACTGCACCTCCTGCAGGAGGGAGACATTTGCCTCGTCGGAGAATCTCCAAGCTCGTTTTCGTCCTCCCACTTCTAGTTCATCTCCCACCTCACTGCTCTCGCCAGCATCCTCAACCTCCACATCGTGGTGTGTCGCCTCCTCCATGCCTTCCATTTTAATTATATTTTTTTTGCCAAAGTCTCTGTGCAAACAATGTTATTTGTGCTCTCAATTCTTTTTACTGCTGCTAAATCTCTTTCCTACCTTCCACAACAGCCAAACAACCGCACAACACACCCACACATGCTTTCAGTTCCTCTCTGCTCCTCTCTCTCTCTCCTTCTCTGTGCATGTATTGATGCCCCCTGACCACCTGAAACGCGGGAAACCACCGTTGCCATGGCGTTGCTATGGATGGCAACATTTTACAGCAGAAGGTCAAAAAATTTACCGCTAACGCCCATTTCAGATCGCTCTCAGTAACGCCCATTTTATAAAGAGGAAAGTTGGGGATTTGAAAATGGGCGATAATCCGCCGATCTCAAAACCCATAATAAATGCCAACGCTGGAAATAACACCCATTTTTGGGCGATCTGGACAATAATGGAAAGTCTAGCCCAATATCTTTAGTCAGTAACCCTTCTGCCAGATAAGTTCCTGTATTAGGATGCAAGTTCCCTTCAGTGGTCTGGCTGATAGCTGCATTGATGGACACCCTGAATGATCAGGGTGCAAGTCCCCTAAAGTTTTCAGTTCCGTATCTCTGTTCATCACAAAGACTGCCGACTTGCACCTCTGTAACATCACCTGCCACCTGCCCCTGCCCCTGCCTCAGCCCATCTGCTGCTGAAATCTTCATCCCTGCCTTGGTCGCCTGCAGACCTGTGCTTTCCTGCCTGGTCTCCCATCCTCCATCTTTCATAAACTTCAACTAATCTAAAATGTTGCTGCTTATATCCTAACCTGCACCAGGATCCGCTTACTCCTCACACCTGTGCTCACTGACCTACATTGGCTCCCAATCCCCCAAATGCCTCCAATTTAAAATTCTCGCCCTCATGTTCAAATCCCTTCATGGCCTCACCCCTTCCTATCTCTGTAACCTCATCTAATCTCTGTAACCTCATCTAATCCTACACCCTCTGAGATCTCTGTTTCTTCAGCTCTGGCCCCCTGTGCATTCCCCGCTCGCTTCACCTGGCAATTTTCAGCCATGCCTTCAGCTGCCTATAGAAAGAAAGAAAGAATTTGCATTCATATAGCGCTTTTTACAAACAACCTCAGGACATCCGTGATACATTTTGCTTTTGTATCAGGACACCCCAAACTGCTTTACAGCCAATTAAGTACTTTTGAAGTGTAATCATTGTTGAAATTTAGGAAACACTTCAGCCAATTTGCGCACAGCAATGTTCCAGAAACAGCAATGAAATAAATGGGCAGATTATCTGTTTGAAGTTTTAGTTGAGGAATAAATGGTGGCCAGGGCTCTGGGAGAATTCGTGCTCTTCCTTAAATAGTGCCGTAAAAAATGTTACGTCCACCTGAAACATCTCATCAAAAAGACAGGGTCTCTGCCAGTGCAGTATTCCCTCAGTTCTGCACTGAAGTGCCAACCTAGATTATGTGCTCCAGTCAGTGGAGTGAGCCATGAACCCAGAATAATGGGTCGCTGATTTAGAACTGAGCTGAGGAGAAATTTCTTCTCTCAATGTCATAAATCTTTGGAATTCTCTATCCCAGAGAGCTGTGGAGGCTGGGTCATTGAATATATTTAAGGTGGTGATAGCCAGATTTTTGAGCAATAAGGGAGTGAAGGGTTATGGTGAGCAGGCAGGGAAGTGGAGCTATGCCCAAGATCAGATCAGCCATGATCTTATTAAATGGCAGAGCAGGTTTGAGTGGCCAATGGCCGACTCCTACTCCTATTTCTTATGTTTTATGACTTAGAGGTGAGAGTGCTACCACTGAGCCAAGGTTACTACCTAGAATCCCTGACTCCCATAGCGCTCCTGATCCGAATATAAATTAAGAACATTTCCCAAGGGCATCTAACTTTTTGGAACGTTGCATGGACAGTAGATTCGACCAGGTACTGAATACCTGAAAATAATTTTTTCTTGAGGGATTTGTTTCAGATGTAGCAGAAGAAATTTTCATGAAAAACATTGTTTGACTCATCAACTAGTGACATGAATGTACTGTAAGACAGCCTATGAATCAGTGAGCTACAGTATTAGCATAACTTTAAGATGGCATCACGGAGACATGGCTCCAGGGTGACCAAAGCTGGGAACTTAACATCCAAGGATATTCAATATTTAGGAAGGATAGGCAGAGAGGAAAAGGAGGTGGGGTGGCGTTGCTGGTTAAAGAGGAAATTAATGCAATAGTAAGGAGGGACATTAGCCTGGATGATGTGGAATCGGTATGGGTGGAGCTGCGGAATACCAAAGGGCAGAAAACGCTAGTGGGAGTTGTGTACAGACCAGCAAACAGTAGTAGTGAGGTTGGGGACAGCATCAAACAAGTAATAAGGGATGTGTGCAATAAAGGTACAGCAGTTATCATGGGTGACTTTAATCTACATATTGATTGGGTTAACCAAACTGGTAGCAATACGGTGGAGGAGGATTTCCTGGAGTGTATTAGGGATGGTTTTCTTGACCAATATGTCGAGGAACCAATGAGAGAGCTGGCCATCTAGACTGGGTGATGTGTAATGAGAAGGGACTCGTTCGCAATCTTGTTGTGCGAGGCCCCTTGGGGAAGAGTGACCATACGATGGTAGAATTCTTTATTAAGATGGAGAGTGACACAGTTAAATGAGAAACTAAGGTCCTGAACTTAAGGAAAGGTAACTTCGACGGTATGAGACGTGAATTGGCTAGAATAGACTGGCGAATGATACTTAAAGGGTTGACGGTGGATAAGCAATGGCAAACATTTAAAGATCACATGGATGAACGTCAGCAATTGTACATCCCTGTCTGGAGTAAAAATAAAATTGGGAAGGTGGCTCAACCATGGCTAACAAGGGAAATTAAGGATAGTGTTAAAACCAAGGAAGAGGCATATAAATTGGCTAGAAAAAGTAATAAACCTGAGGACTGGAAGAAATTTAGAATTCAACAGAGGAGGACTAAGGGTTTAATTAAGACGGGGCAAATTGAGTACGAGAGGAAGCTTGCAGGGAACATAAAAACTGACTGCAAAAGCTTCTATAAATATGTGAAGAGAAAAAGATTAGTGAAGACAAACATTGGTCCCTTGCAGTCGGATTCAGGTGAATTTATAATGGGGAACAAAGAAATGGCAGACCAATTGAATAAATACTTCAGTTCTGTCTTCACGAAGGAAGACACAAATAACCTTCTGAATGTACTAGGGGACAGTGGGTCCAGTAAGAAGGAGGAACTGAAGAACATCCTTATTAGGCAGGAAATTGTGTAAGGGAAATTGATGGGATTGAAGGCTGATAAATCCCCGGGGCCTGATAGTCTGCATCCCAGAGTACTTAAGGAAGTGGCCCTAGAAGTAGTGGATCCATTGGTGATCATTTTCCAACAGTCTATCGACTCTGGATCAGTTCCTATGGACTGGAGGGTAGTTAATGTAACACCACTTTTTAAAAAAGAAGGGAGAGAGAAAACGGGTAATTATAGACCAGTTAGCCTGACATCAGTAGTGGGGAAAATGTTGGAATCAATCATTAAGGATGAAATAGCAGTGCATTTGGAAAGAAGTGACAGGATCAGTCCAAGTGAGCATGGATTTATGAAAAGGAAATCATGCTTGACGAATCTTCTGGAATTTTTTGAGGATGTAACTAGCAGTGTGGACAAGGGAGAACCAGTGGATGTGGTGTATTTGTACTTTCAAAATGCTTTTGACAAGGTCCTCCACAAGAGATTGGTGTGCAAAATCAAAGCGCATGGTATTGGGGATAATATACTGACGTGGATAGAGAACTGGTTGGCAGACAGGAAGCAGAGAGTCAGGATAAACGGTCCTTTTCAGAATGACAGGCAGTGACTAGTGGAGTGCCGCAGGGCTCAGTGCTGGGACCCCAGCTCTTTACAATATACATTAATGATTTGGATGAAGGAATTGAGTGTAATATCACGAAGTTTGCAGATGACACTAAACTGGGCGGCGGTGTGAGCTGTGAGGGGGATGCTAAGAGGCTGCAGGGTGACTTGGACAGGTTAGGAGTGGGCAAATGCATGGCAAATGCAGTATAATGTGGATAAATGTGAGGTTGTCCATTTTGGGGGCAAAAACACGAAGGCAGAATATTATTTGAATGGCGACAGATTAGGAAAAGGGGAGGTGCTACGAGACCTGGGTGTCATGGTACATCAGTCATTGAAAGTTGGCATGCAGGTACAGCAGGCGGTGAAGAAGGCAAATGGTATGTTGGCCTTCATAGCTAGGGTATTTGAGTATAGGAGCAGGGAGTTGTACAGGGCCTTAGTGAGGCCTCGCCTGCAATATTGTGTTCAGTTTTGGTCTCCTAACCTGAGGAAAGACGTTCTTGCTATTGAGGGAGTGCAGCGAAGGTTCACCAGACTAATTCCAGAGATAGCCGGACTGTCATATGAGGAGAGACTGGATCAACTGGGCCTTTATTCACTGGAGTTTAGAGGATGAGAGGGGATCTCATAGAAACATAAGAGTCTGACGGGACTGGACAGGTTAGATGCAGGAAGAATGTTTCCGATGTTGGGGAAGAACAGAACCAGGGGACATAGTCTTAGGATAAGGGGAAGGCCATTTAGGACTGAGATGAGGAGAAGCTTCTTCACTCAGAGAGTTGTTAACCTGTGGAATTCCCTGCCGCGGAGAGTTGTTGAAGCCAGTTCACTGGATTTATTCAAGAGGGAGTTAGATATGGTCCTTACGGCTAAGGGGATCAAGGGGTATGGAGAGAAAGCACGAAAGGGGTACTGCGGGAATGATCAGCCATGATCTTATTGAATGGTGGTGCAGGCTCGAAGGGCCGAATGGCCTACTCCTGCACCTATTTTCTATGTTTCTATGGCAAGGAGATATGTTGAAATGGTAAATTAGGCAACTTAAACATCTGTGTGTGAACTGTCAGCCAAAGGAGCATTTATATCAGATAATTTTTCCTGGAATCTGATAATGAACATCCTTCACCATTTGTTCACAGCTTGGAAACACATGCTGTGTCTGGCTTAGTTACTGGTGAGTTGATGCATGTGTTTCGTAGATACTGTTGTCCACATGAGTCTTCTTCTGATTTTGTTCATAAATATTAGGCACTTAGGGGGAGAAATTCGGCAGAGCACTAAATTTTAAGCATTTGAAAAATGATGTTTTCAAACTTTTAAAAAATTAACCGTTTGCATTCCAGGAAGGACACTTCCTTCCTGGAGTGCAAGAGGCAGCAGGGGGGGCGGTACTTGTGCAGCGCTATCACATTGTAAGTCTCCTTCCCTCCCTCAAAGGGAAGGGCCATCACTGCAGGTTCTGCAAGAGAACTTACCTTCTCCCCAATGGTAGCCGCAATCCGGCCTGATCAGACTGATACACTGCAGCAGAGTGCCGAGCTGATCGATTGCTGGCAAAGAAGATATGGAAAAAAATTGAAACAGAGAAGTGAATTTTTTTTTAAACTTACCTTGGCCACCTCGCTTTAAGCATTCCCCCCACCTCCCCCCCCCCCGCCCCCCCCGCCCCCCGGATGAATGGCTAGAAAGACTGTAAAATTTACCTTTCTTTTTCCAGAATATGGCGGTCTTGGTTTGGATTTCAGCTACAATATTGCAGTGGCAGAAGAGCTGGGAAGCATACGATGCGGCGGAATTCCCATGGCAATCGGCGTCCAGACTGATATGGCTACACCAGCTCTGGCAAGGTATGACTACATTTTTCAGGGTGGCATGTATTTTTGGACAGCTGTTCGATAAAGGCAACTTAGGAGTGTTTGTTGTCATGACTTCACAAAGTAACAGTATTGACTGAGATTTGGCCTTCCACTGCTGCTTAAAGATAATTATAAATATTCCATTCAATTAAAATTATTTGTATGCTCATATAATAATCACGTGAAAATCATTACTTATACAATAAACAGGTTGCCAGTAAACGGTTTGGGCTGGATTTTCCTGATCCTGGACCCATGGGGTGCAGACCCTCTACCCGTTACCCCGACACTGGCACGGTTTCCTGAATCAGGATCATTATGTATCCATCGTAGTCTCTCAGCAGAATTCCCATTAGCTATTGGGCCAGATTATCTTTTCTTGCTCCTCTTCTTGTACGTTCATATGTTAGAGGAAGTTGAGGATGGAAGCACTACAATATAATACCTCCCTATCAATTCGAGTTTTCTGTAAGCTCCATTTACATTTTGCTGTTGAATTAGTTGAAAATGCCGTAACTTTATTGAGGCATTAGAACGCAAGGTACTTGCCCGCAGGTAGTGAGGGAAAGTTGTCAGACAAGCCACCCCAGTCCCCAATCCACTTGTATACTTTCTGGCAATTAGTTCTAGAGTAACTTAAGAAACACCTTGGTTTCATGTTTACCTGCTCACATGGCAGGCAAGTTTTGCAGGAAACCTGAGGAACAGGAAAATAGCTTTTTTTAAGAAGTAATGAAAATAGCAGTAAGTTGAATGTTTTGGTGTGATCATTTTCTTTCTAGTCACATAAACAAGAAATTGACTAGGATGCAATTAAAAGTACTCTTACTGTAAGGTAGAGATAGAAAGAAAACCGTGAATCTTGGAAATCCAAAGTAAAAGCAAAAGGCAGGAAAACACAACAGGTCAAAAGGCATCTGAAAAAGAAAGGCAGGCAGGGTTAATGTTTAATTATGTTTTTACTATCTCAATTCCAGAGTGTATTCATCACATAAATATTGCTGTTTTCACTAATACACTCCTGTTTTCTATTTTCATCAAGTTTTCCATCCATTTAAAGGAAGCCACCTTTTGTGAAAAAATAAATCTTAATTGTAAAATAGGGATTCAGTTAAATTAGCTATTTCAAGGAAAATGTCTTTTTTTAAAAGGGTGGCTTTTTTATTTGCAAAGACGAATGAACTCCAAACTTCTCAATTAGTTTACAGTGGTACAGTATATCCAACCAGTGAGCAAGTGAGTGATTAGAAGACAGATGTATCGAGCTGCTCACATTACTGCCATCAACTGTTGCCAATGAATTTTAAAACATGACGTCTTTGGTTCAATGGTTAAATCATTTTGTCATGTAGTGCAGGTCTATACTCCAGTAAAGGTTAGCACACATTTATTCACAATACAGAATAATGCAAGTATTTCAACTTTGTTTCTGAGCTTCAGACTTCATTTTCAGTTTATATTTTTCAATTTTGCAGTTGTTAACAAAGGCCAGCTGCTTAAATTTCTGGATTCAAAATCTGAACTTTCCTGCAGACATCAACAACTCCTAATTCCACTCATTTGGTTTTAAGGGCATGTGGCCTGAGTACTCAATTGTCATGGTAACCTAGGCCATAAAGCTTGCAAAAAACACTTATTGCTAAAATGAATTAAATCAAATGATACCTCTTCCTTTTCGTCAAGTCTTCCAAATAAAATTAATAATGTATTTGATCAATAGGATGCGATTAATTTTCATAAGCACTCTAGAAGAATGTGCATTCTTTAGTCATCAAAGTGTATTATTGCCACGAGTGTTGAAGAACAGTAACAACATTAAGATCTTTGACAGTAATACTTTTAGCACCATAGATGAGTCAGATTCAGAGTACTGATGGACTTCATGATATGTTTAGCAAAACATATTATCTGCTGCTTGTTGGTCTTTTTTTCTTCTTTCCCTTCTTTCAGTGTTGCAGGATATCTTGACCATTCTTTGGCTTATCTGCATGCAACATGCCTCTTAAGCTTTCATCTTCACTTCTAGTCACTACCCCGTCCTCCGTGAATGTACCTGATAATTTGTTCATGGCATGTGCTATTTAGTATAAAGTTATTCCTCACTTTTGTTATATTTTTGTTTCCCTATCCTGCAACATTTGATTTTGTATTCATGATTTAAGTCTAAAATAAACAGTAACAAAAAAATAAACATAATGACCTGGAATTTGCGGTTGGCGGCAAAGCAAAGACGACGCCGCTGGCCCCGAAGAAATCTGGCCACAGATCTCACAAGGCCGTAACGTTTGCTTGACAGTCAATACGCTGTTAAAACCTATAGCGTGACGTCATCAAGGTTCAGGTCGGTGATTGGAGCATGGGCAGATACAGCAGGAGGGCGAGGTCGGGGCAAAGGAGCAGCGAGTGACTGTAGAGGGACATGATCGGGGCCCAGGGGCAGCACGGGCCAGCCCACACTGCGATATGTGTGCACACTAAGTCCGTGCAGAAGAGCTGGTCTCCAGTCGTCTTGGTTAATACTTGCCACTGGACCAAAACCTAGCTCTGTCAAACCCGTGTGGTGGCTGGGGTGCAGCGGCCACCACACGTTAAAAAAAATCCACTCTTGAGGATGTAGTTCGGGTCCTTCATTGAAACACCTGTGAACGCATCCTTTTTTAGCGCAGAAGCAAGTCATCCTCGTTTCGAGGGACCGCCTATGATGATGATGATGATATCTAATCCAGCAAGGCTTAACATTTAATGGGGTATTTAACAGCTATATTACCACGAAAAAGCCCAAGTTTCGTCAGTTTCACTGATTACACTGATTGCCGGGGATGTGGGGGGCGGGGGTCCACAGCGCAGCCAGTATCGGAGCAGTGAATGACTGACCGCAACTTCAGGATTTCCGCGTTTAGATGCACATGCGCTAAATCCTGAAGTTGCAGTCAGTTTCAGAGAGGTAATAACGGTGAACACTGTTAGTTCGCTGTTATTACCCACTGTAAATTGCGGGCAATGATTAAGTTATCTTAATTAAAGTTCACACATTTGTAAGGGCATGTGTTAATATATATACATTCAAAACAAACTTCATAGCAGTACAGTTTACCCAGGTAGGTTATTAAACAGTGAAGTGGGCCAAATTGTTAGCGTAGAATGACATGAACATTTTTTGCAAATTCCATTAACAAATTAAATTGGCAAGGATAGTCTGGAGGACGAGTTCATGGGGCTGAATTTTCGCCACCATTCTGCACTGTTTTTTTGGCCTATGCTGTTTTTTTGGAGCAGACTAAAATCTGCAAGTTTTGCCAAAGTTTCTGCGGCATCCTAAACTAATTACGGACGATTTTTTTTAGTTCACGATTTTTTGACGTTACTGGAGGTGCTGGCTGCGCCATTTCTGGCCATTTAAGCAAGTTTGGCCAAATAGAATTTTTTCAAAAACGGCGCAGTGCACCATTCTGAAAAACCTTATCTGCACTTAAGAAAATCGGCGCAAAGAAGATGCCATTGTTTTAACGGAGCTGAAGACACGGCATCAGGAGCAGGGGGTCTTTCGGTCTGGGATTAGGAGCGGCACGGACACCTGGGGTGGGGGTCCTTTCTGCCCGGGATGGCAGCGGCACCGGCACCTGGAGCGGGGAGGCTTTTGGCCCTGGATAGTACCGGCACCTGGAGCGGGGGGCCTTTCGGCCCGGGATAGCAGCAGCACCGGCACCTGAGGTAGGAGACCATTCAGCCCAGGATAGCAGCGGCACAAAAAAGCGGTAACCTAATGTGCGATTGCGTGTGGAATTACTTTTATTTTATTAGGCCTGTTTCATCTACAATTAAAGAAAGAAATATTGCAGAATATGATAGTTCGTCACTACAATCTTCCATAAACAGAAGTGAAGAGATCTTGGCAATGGTAATATGTACCTGTATCTGTCTTGCTGCATCTTGTATGTTTCACTTTGCAGCCTCAGCCCTTCAGTGTGTCCCTCGTTACCCTGGTAACCTGTTTTTCGGCGCAGATCTTAAAGCTCCAGCCACACAGCTTAAGGACAATCTGCGCCGCTTCAAAATGAAAGGTTATGCCGGCTAAATATAGAACATGTTTTTTTGACGCAGTCGGCCACTAAAAAATTGGACATACCTCTACAACTGCGCGAAAAATCGACCATGTGGAAAATTGGCCCCATGGAATGCATCAAGACAGTTTCCTAGAACAGTACGTCATGGAACCAATCAGGAAACAGGCTATTTTAGATCTTGTTTTGTGTAATAATAAAAATAATAACTTTTATTTATATAGCATCTTTAACGTAGTAAAATGTCCCAAGGCGCTTCACAACAGTCTTACAACACGTTAGATATTGACCACAGAGTGAAAGAGAGAAAAGGCGGAGTGGCAGCGTGGGGAGGCCTACATAAGGCCCAACAGGCGTAGGGAGTCAACGGGACGTTGGAGAGACGGAGCAGCAACGTGGGGAGGCCTACACAAGACCCAACAGGCGTCGGGAACTAGCGGGATGTCGGAGAGGCGGAGCGGCAGCGTGGGGAGGCCTACACAAGATCCAACAGGCGTCGGGAACTAGCGGAATGTCAGAGAGGCGGAGTGGCAGCGTGGGGAGGCCTACATAAGGCTAGCCAGCTGCAGCAGGGAGGCAAAAAAGAAGTAGAAGGAAATAGAAGGGTGACGTTACAGCCAAGGGGGTAAGTGATTGGCTGGTGATTGGTGAGTAGTTTTTCTTTTTCTTTTCTTTATCAGTAAGTAACCTTTTAGCATTGTTGTTGCCAAATTAAGTTAATCTAAGGGTTAAGTCATGGCAGGAGAGCTCGGGCACGTGGTATGCTCCTTCTGTGCTATGTACGAAGTCAGGAACGCTTCCAGTGTCCCTGACGACTACATGTGTGGGAAGTGCATCCGCCTGCAGCATCTAACAGACTGCGTTGCGGCACTGAAGCTGCGGAGGGGTTTACTCTGGAGCATCCGCGATGCTGAGGATGTCGTGAATAGCACGTTTAGTGAGTTGGTCTTACCGCAGGTAAAGGTTACACAGACAGATAGGGAATGGGTAACCAACAGGAAGAGCAGTGGAAGGAAGGTAGTGCAGGGGTCCCCTGCGGTCATCCCCCTGCAAACCAGATACACCGCTTTGGGTACTATTGAGGGGGATGACTCATCAGGGGAGAGCAGCAGCAGCCAAGTTCATGGTACCGTGGTTGGCTCTGCTGCACAGGAGGAAAAAGAGTGGAAGAGTATAGTGGTAGGGGATTCTATTGTAAGGGGAATAGATAGGCGTTTCTGCAGCCGCAACCGAGACTCCAGGATGGTATGTTGCCTCCCTGGTGCAAGGGTCAAGGATGTCTTGGAGCGGGTGCAGGACATTTTGAAGAGGGAGAGTGAACAGCCAGTTGCCGTGGTGCATATAGGTACCAACGATATAGGAAAAAAACGGGATGAGGTCCCACAAGACGAATTTAGGGAGCTAGGAGCTAAATTTAAAAAGTAGGACCTCAAAAGTAGTAATCTCAGGATTGCTACCAGTGCCACGTGCTAGTCAGAGTAGGAATCGCAAGATAGCTCAGATGAATACAAGGCTTGAGGAGTGGTGCAGAAGGGAGGGATTCAAATTCCTGGGACATTGGAACCGGTTCTGGGGGAGGTGGGACCAGTACAAACCGAACGGTCTGCACCTGGGCAGGACCGGAACCAATGTCCTAAGGGGAGTGTTTGCTAGTGCTGTCGGGGAGGGGTTAAACTAATATAGCAGGGGGATGGGAATCTATGCAGGGAGACAGAGGGAAATAGAATGGGGGCAGAAGCAAAAGATAGAAAGAAGAAAAGTGAAAGTGGAGGGCAGAGAAACCCAAGGCAAAAAGCAAAAAGGGCCACATTAGAACAAAATTTTAAAGGGGCAAAGAATGTTAATAAGACAAGCCTGAAGGCTCTGTGCCTCAATGCGAGGAGTATTCGGAATAAGGTGGACGAATTAACTGCGCAGACAGCAGTTAATGGATATGATGTAATTGGCATCACGGAGACATGGCTCCAGGGTGATCAAGGCTGGGAACTCAATATCCAGGGGTATTCAACATTTAGGAAGGATAGACAGAAAGGAAAAGGAGGTGGGGTGGCGTTGCTGGTTAAAGAGGAAATTAATGCAATAGTAAGGAAGGACATTAGCTTGGATGATGTGAAATCGGTATGGGTGGAGCTACGGAATACCAAAGGACAGAAAACACTAGTGGGAGTTCTGTACAGACCACCAAATAATAGTAGTGAGGTTGGGGACAGCATCAAACAAGAAATGAGGGTGCGTGCAATAAAGGTACAGCAGTTATCATGGGCGACTTTAATCTACATATTGATTGGGCTAACCAAACTGGTAGCAATGCGGTGGAGGAGGATTTCCTGGAGTGTATAAGGGATGGTTTTCTAGACCAATATGTCGAGCAACCAACTGTAGAGGGCTGGCCATCCTAAACTGGGAGATGCATAATGAGAAAGGACGAATTGACAATCTTGTTGTGCGAGGCCCCTTGGGGAAGAGTGACCATAATATGGTAGAATTCCTTATTACGATGGAGAGTGACACAGTTAATTCAGAGACTAGGGTCCTGAACTTAAGGAAAGGTAACTTCAATGGTATGAGACGTGAATTGGCTAGAATAGACTGGTGAGTGATGCTTAAAGGGTTGATGGTGGATAGGCAATGGGAAACATTTAAAGATCACATGGATGAACTTCAACAATTGTACATCCCTGTCTGGAGTAAAAATAAAACGGGGAAAGTGGCTCAACCGTGGCTAACAAGAGAAATTAAGGATAGTGTTAAATCCAAGGAAGAGGCATATAAATTGTCCAGAAAAAGCAGCAAACCTGAGGACTGGGAGAATTTTGTAATTCAGCAGAGGAGGACAAAGGGTTTAATTAGGAGGGGGAAAATAGAGTATGAGAGGAAGCTTTCTGGGAACATAAAAAATGACTGCAAAAACTTCTCTAGATATGTGAAGAGAAAAAGATTAGTGAAAACAAACGTAGGTCCCTTTCAGTCAGATTCAGATGAATTTATAATGGGGAACAAAGAAATGGCGGACCAGTTAAACAAGTACTTTGGTTCTGTCTTCACAAAAGAAGACACAAATAACCTTCCGGAAATACTAGGGTATAGTGAGAAGGAGGAACTGAAGGAAATCCTTATTAGTTGGGAAATTGTGTTAGGGAAATTGATGGGATTGAAGGCCGATAAATCCTCGGGGCCTGATAGTCTGCATCCCAGAGAACTTAAGGAGGTAGCCCTAGAAATAGTGGATGCATTGGTTATCATTTTCCAACAGTCTATCGACTCTGGATCGGTTCCTATGGACTGGAGGGTAGCTAATGTAACACCACTTTTTAAGAAAGGAGGGAGAGAGAAAACGGGTAATTATAGACCAGTTAGCCTGACATCAGTCATGGGGAAAATGTTGGAATGAATTATTAAAGATGAAATAGCAGCACATTTGGAAAGCAGTGACTGGATCGGTCCAAGATTTATGAAAGGGAAATCCTGCTTGACAAATCTTCTAGAAATTTTTGAGGATGTAACTAGTAGAGTGGACAAGGGAGAACCAGTGGATGTGGTGTATTTGAACTTTCAAAAGGCTTTTGACAAGGTCCCACACAAGAGATTAGTGTGCAAAATTAAAACACATGGTATTGGGGGTAATGTACTGACGTGGATAGAGAACTGGTTGGCAGACAGGAAGCAGAGAGTCGGGATAAACAGATCCTTTTCAGAATGGAAGGTAGTGACTAGTGGGGTACCGCAGGGCTCAGTGCTGGGACCCCAGCTATTTACAATATACATTAATGATTTGGATGAGGGAATTGAGTGTAATATCTCCAAGTTTGCAGATGACACTAAACTGGGTAGCAGTGTGAGCTGTGAGGAGGACGCTAAAAGGCTGCAGGGTGACTTGGACAGGTTAGGTGAGTGGGCAAACGCGTGGCAGATGCAGTATAATGTGGATAAATGTGAGGTTATCCACTTTGGGGGCAAAAACACGAAGGTAGAATATTATCTGAATGGCGGCAGATTAGGAAAAGGGGAGGTGCAGCAAGACCTGGGTGTCATGGTACATCAGTCATTGAAAGTTGGCATGCAGGTACAGCAGACGGTGAAGAAGGCAAATGATGTATTGGCCTTCATAGCTAGGGGATTTGAGTATAGGAGCAGGGAGGTCTTACTGCAGTTATACAGGTGAGACCTCACCTGGAATATTGTGTTCAGTTTTGGTCTCCTAATCTGAGGGAGGACGTCCTTGCTATTGAGGGAATGCAGCGAAGGTTCACCAGACTGATTCTCGGGATGACAGGACTGACATATGAGGAGAGACTGGATCGACTGGGCCTGTATTCACTGGAGTTTAGAAGGATGAGAGGGGATCTCATCGAAACATATAAAATTCTGACGGGACTGGACAGGTTAGATGCAGGAAGAATGTTCCCGATGTTGGGGAAGTCCAGAACCAGGGGACATAGTCTAAGGATAAGGGGTAAGCCATTTAGGACTGAGATGAGGAGAAACTTCTTCACTCAGAGAGTTGTTAACCTGAGGAATTCCCTACCGCAGAGAGTTGTTGAGGCCAGTTCATTGGATATATTCAAGAGGGAGTAAGATATGGCCCTTATGGCTAAAGGGATCAAGGGGCATGGAGAGAAAGCAGGAAAGGGTACTGAGGTGAATGATCAGCCATGATCTTATTGAATGGTGGTGCAGGCTCGAAGGGTCGAGTGGCCTACTCCTGCACCTATTTTCTATGTTTCTATGTAAAAAAGGTCAAAGGCATGGGTCTGAAGCAGCAGCCAAAATGTGCACGCAGATAGACACAGGCAAAAATAATTTTAAAAAGAAATTCAAATTACATTGTAAATAGCACAATAAGGATTATACAATAGTAAAAGCAGTATAATGAAGATTAATTATAATTAAACAAAATTTAAAAATATATGCAATAATTATAAATGAAGTTAAAATTAGAAAATTAGCAATTGAAGCAAACGAAATGGATTTTTAGCTTTCTTTAAAATTCATTCCGTGTCCATTGATTCAATTAATATGGAAGAACCAATCACCGTCAGCCATTCTTGTCGCATAATAATTTCATTGCTTTTTATTTCTCTTTATGTCCCCTTAACACCTATTATGGCACCAGGTTCGCACTGCATTCGATTATGGGGCAGCTTTTTTCAAAACTTCCTCCAGTGTAATCAGACAGGGTTAATTAGTAACCTTATAGTAAATGATCCTCTGGGGAAGAGTTACCATAATATAATAGAATTTCACATTGTGTTTGAAAGTGACATTCTTAAGTCTGACACTAGAATCTTAAACTTAAACAAAGCCAATTACGTAGGTATGAGGAGCGAGTTGGCGAAGATAGATTGGGAATTAGATTCAAATGAATGACGGTAGATAAACAGTGGCAATCATTTTAAATAAATATTCCAAAATTCTCAATGAGTATACATTCCATTGAGAAATAAAAACTCCATGGGAAAAGTGATCCATTTGTGGCTAACTAAAGAATTTAAGGTTAGTATTAAATTAGAAGATGCTTATACTGTTGCAAAGAATAGCAGTAAGCTTGAGGATTGTGAAAGGTCAAAATTCACGGGAACCCCCCAAGTGTTTGGGCTCATTTGAAAGGAAATTTAATTTGGGACTATCTACCGGAAAGTTTGAAATCCTAAAGGGCTTATGGAAGAAACTACGAACTTTAATCAAATTTTGGACTTTTACAAGACAAATTCAAGTCTGTGGGCGGGCCTAAGGAACTAAAGAAGCCCATTTGATTATTGGAACTGTCTGGGTGTTGGGTCTAAGGTAAAGTCTCTGGAGAAATGGATACTCGAAAACCCTTCTCCACAAGAGACATTAACATTACAACAATAACTTAGAGATGGCCAGCCATCACACTGAACCGAGAAAAGCCATCTTCAATATGAATAAAAACAAAAGGCCCACTACAGCCTGTATGCAAAAACCAAGCACAAAAGGACATTGCGATTACCAAGCTAATATTTCCATCAGGGAACAGATTTAGAAGAGCAACCCACCCAAGTCATATTAACTTTTAACGAGCCTGCCAAAATATTACAAAGAAATGTCAAGCCCGCCAAATTTAAACAAAGAATTCTGGACTGATTTGTCGTGAAGATTAGGACAACTCAAACTGTATAACTGGCCCCCTGTTTTAACAGGGTTTGCCATACTACGCCTAGTACCATACTACGCTTATGTCATCAAGAAGGGAGAGAAACCATCGCGACAGTTGTAAACTAACTTCTCCAGCCTCGAAGTCCTGAAGGAAGGAAGAACATAACCATCGCAGCAGCAACTGACCACAGTCAACATGGTACCACCAAAAGACCACCGCGATCGACCAAACTCGAAACAAAACAGGAAGAAACCGAAGAATCGAAAGTTTCCACTCTACAATCTAAGTCCTGACTACCAACAGGTGAAAACATTACCTAAAGAGACTTTGAACCTATTTCTAACGAAGGAAACCGGATACTTACCCCATAGATCCAAAACGTACATCAGCAACCTCAACCCAACTGAAGATTGCGCAGTAAGAAGCCTTCTCCAACGTTCGGGGTACGGCAAACAGAACCTACAGAATTCAACAAACCCCGAAATCGTGAACTACCGCTAACTGACCAGAAAGGATTGGTAAGCATCGTCCCTGCCTGCCCTGGAGACTAACCTAGCTAGGATTAGGTATTGGGTGGTAGGAGGTGTAATTTTTACTGTAACCCCCTTTGAATGTGTAATATATTCTTTATTAGAGTGATTATAAGTTTGACATTGTACTTTCTTGTATGTAATAAAATCAAAGTTCTTTTGCATCAAACCATTTGTCCTTTGCACTTTATCACCCACCCAACTAAACCCAGAGTCTAGAACCCATGGGAGTGGGAGCGATTTGAACTGCTCAAGTAGGTCAGAGGTGAACCTGACCCCCGGGACTTTTTAAATTGGGAGAGCTTTAGAAACCAGCAAAGGCTGACCAAAAAATTGATAAGTAGAATATGAGAGTAAATTGGCAAGAAATATAAAAACAGATTATAAGAGCTTCTACAAGTATGTAAAAAGGGAAGAGAGTAGCAAAAGTAAGCATTTGGCTTTCGGAGGCTGAATCAGGAGAAATTTTAATGGGGAACAAGGAAATGGCAGAGACTTTAAACAAATATTTTGTATCTGTCTTCACAGAAGAAGACACAAAAAGTATTCCAAAAATAGTGGGGAACCAAGGGACTTATGAGAACAAGGAATTTAGGGGCTTAAATTGCCGCATTTTATAGCCTCATTACTGCCTCCGCGGGGGCACTAACGGGGTGTAATTGCCTTTAAGCCCAGGGGAGGGCTAGCGCCTCCAGGGAAATTGCCCCAGAGGTTTGGGGGGGCAATTTCCTTGGAGGCGCTAGCCCTCCTCTGGGCGAAAAGGCAATTATGCCCCGCGAGTCGCGAAGCTGGAGAACATCCACCGCCGGGGAGCTCCTTACAGAGGAGGCCTTTAGTGCCCCAGGCTGCAATTTTTATTTATCGTCCGACTTTTGCGTTGGCCTGACACTGGTGGCCCTCGCTTCGACCAGTCCACCATCATGCAACCCGGCATCCATTTTGAGTCCGGTCAATCGCGTCCTTGGTGGGCATTGGCAGCCACCAAAAGGCCTGCAGAATGCGCACTGGCCCTCCCCTTTAATTGAAGGAATGAGGTGTTGTAGTGCATTAGTGCTATGCAGATGCTCCGCGTTGTGCTAGCTTCATCAGCGACTGCCCCAGGAGCAAACCTCCAAGGAAGCGGCGCAGCAGAGACAGCATACCGCTTCCTTTAAGAGGTGCACGGCCCAATTCCATGTCGGGGTCGGGACTTCCCGGCCGAGCGCAGGAAGTCCGGCCCCAGAAGGTTGCCGTCCCTAATCGGGGCAAAGGGCAATTTCCAGCTCTTAAAGTAATTAATATCAGTAGAGAAAAAGTACTTGAGAAACTAATGGGACTAAAAATCCCCTGGACCTGAAAGCCCACATCCTTGGGTTTTATGAGGTGAATGCAGAGATAGTGGATATATTGGTTTTGATCTTTCAAAATTCCCTAAATTCTAGAAAGGTCCCAGTGGAATGGAAGGTAGAAAATGTAATGCCGCTGTTCAAGAAAGCAGGGAGAGAGAAAACAGGAAACTACAGGCCAGTTAGCCTGATACCAGTCATCAGGAAAACGCTGGAATCTATTATTGAGGACGCGGTAACCAGGTACTTGTCAACATAGTTTTATGAAAGGTAAATCACATTTGACAAATTTATTGGTGTTTTGAGGATGTAACAGCAGGGTAGATAAAGGGGAACCAGTAGATATAGTATATTTTGATTTCCAAAAGGCATGCGATAAAGTGAAACATAAAAGGATATTGAGCAAGATAAGGGCACATGGGGTTGGGGGGAATGTATTAGCATTGCTGGAGGATTGGTTGACAGACAGAAAACAGAGAGTACGAATAAATGGGTCATTTTTAGATTGGCAGGCTATAACTAATGGAGTGCTGCAAGGATCAATGCTTGGGTCTCAGCTATTTACAATCTATATTAATGACTTCGATGAAGGGACGGAGTGCAATGTATTCACATTTGCTGACGATACAAAGCTATGTGGAAAAATAAGATGTGAGGAGGTCGCAAAGAGCCTGCAAAGGGATTATAGACAAGTTAAGTGAGTGGACAGTAAGGTGGCAGATGGAGTATAACGTGGGGAAATGTGAGGTTATTCACTTTGGTAGGAAGAATAGAAAAACAAAATACTTTTTAAATTGTGAGAATCTATTAAATGTTGGTGTTCAGATAGATTTAGGTGTCCTAGTACAAGAAATAGAGAGTTAGCACAGTGGTTTAATTATAATATTTGAACATCAGTTTTCAAGGTACAGTTGAGAATTATATTACCCCAGTGTTTCTTGGGTAGAAGTTTTTTCATAACACTCCGTGAACTGCCTTGGGATGTTTTATTACATAATGCCGCTAGATAAATGTAAGTTGTTGTTGTGACATCCTGTTCCACGTTCCTTCTACAGTTCATTCACGTTCACTCTCTCGGCGCTCTTGTTGAATCTTCTACACTGAAAGTGGTCCCAAACCCCCTGGTTGTAACCCAAAACAGGAACTTGCAGCAGAATGCTTGCAACAGACTTCATCCAATCACATTGCTTGAGCCCCTCTTATCTCTGTCTTCAGTCTCATCACAAGCTTCTATTGTTTCTGGGTTAATAGCCCATTCAGCAAACCTTGAAACTAACGGCCTTACTGACTGAAATCAAGTTTCAAAACATTGTCCTCTTTACTAATTTAATTAGAGGAAAGAATGAAACTGACCTATCAAAGCTGAGAATTAAAAGGCCAAATATTATAAACTAATTAAAGAGGTTGTACATTGGACAAGTAGTATACAGAATACTTATTATACTGAAAAAGCCAATTATCAATTGTAGCAGTTTACGGTGAATCCGCTGTTCCAGGTAAGGCTGCAATTTTGAATTATTTTGGACCGATTTCCTCAAATACCTTCTAAAGCCATAGTTTGTTACAACCCTATTCTTTGTTTACTTTACAGATACCATCTCTGTGTCTTCTCAATTTGTTGCAATCCTTTAAATATTGCTTTACACCTTGACCTTCGCCCTCTTTTGCCCTTCTGAAATTTTCTGGGACTCCATGGTTATGTTTTGCCTATCGATATTCAAATAAGCTAACCCCAGAATTTCAGGCAAGATCAGCATCTCTATCTGCAGCGAGAGCTGCAGGCTGCAGGTCCTGCCCTGCTACACTTCTGCTAGCAGAGCGGGAGGATAACATTTCAGAGCTGAACAATAAGCATGTCTGTGAAAGAGAGAGAGAGCAAGGTGCTCAACATTTTACTGAAGATTTATTCTTGCTAAATACCGTGAAAGTGTAAAGTTTATTCTTGACGACCAGTCGAAAGTGACTTTCTCATTTCTTGCAAAAAAACACACCAATTCTTCTTTGGTTAATTTACAGCAAGCTTCTACACCTTGTACAGTTAAATAAAAATGTTGAAAAAGATTAAGAAAATAGTAACAATATTCAAAATTTGATGTAATTTCTTTCCCAGATTTGGCTCAGATGAACTGAAACGTCAATTCCTCGTACCTACCATTGCTGGGGACATGGTAGCCTGTTTGGGAATCAGTGAAGTTGGAGCTGGATCTGATGTTGCAAGTACATAAGATATATTAGTAAACTAAATATGAAACAGGTCGGTAAAGATAATTCGATAAATTAATTTAAGGTATTGTAGAATAAGGGCAAAATATTATACTTTGAAATGTAAACGTACTGGTGAGTGGTATTTGAAACTCTACCAAACACATCAATTTCCAAATGTGTTATTTAATACCAGACTTAATAGTGTTATGTATGTAAACTGTACTAGTGTGTAAGCCTTGCCACCAGGAAGCACACCTGTGGGAGACCCAAGGGTCACCTGCACACCCCGGGTAAGCAGGTATAAAAGGCAGTCTACCATGCTGCTTCCTCACTCTGGAGTTACATTAAAGAGTCCAAGGTCATGACAGTTTGAGCTTACAGTATACAGTGTTGTGGAGTTATTCTGAACATAATAATCGGTGACGAGTAACAGATCACAAACTTTCACGCGGTTATGGCTGCCGTTGGTATTCTTGAGAGATTTGTTGAGGGTGATGATTGGGAAGCCTTCATTGAGCGTCTTTACCAGTACTTTGTGGCCAATGAGGTCATTCTTCGCAAACTGCTGTCTGCCGAATCCCTAGATCTGAGCAAGGCTATCACGATAGCCCAGTCTTTTATGTCCACGAACGATAACACTAAACAGATATTTTTGCAGCATCGAAGCTCACTGACAAGTACTGTGCATAAAATAACGCCTTCAGCAGGCAGAACTGTACATGGCAGGGCCTACACGCCTGCAGAGGCCAGACCTAGGATGACTCAGAGTCCGCTGTGGGGAGTGAACACAAATCCATTAACAGCATGTTGGCGCTGCGGGGTAATCATCGGACCCATCAATGTTGATTCAAGCTCTACGTGTGCAAGGGCTGTGGAACAATGGGGCACCTCCAGCAAATGTGCAAACGTGCTGCGACTCACCACGTGGCAGAGTCGGCAGAAGATGACCAATCCCGCGCGGATCACGCTGAACGAGTAAGATTGGCAACTCAACCCGAGGTTGAAGAGGAAGTATATGGGATACACACTTTCACCACCAAAGTCCTCCGATAATGTTGAAAGTCAAATTAAAGGGCATTCCAGTTTCCATGGAATTGGACACAGGGGCGAGTCAGTCAATTATGAGCCAGAAGCTTTTGAGAAACTGTGGGGCAATAAGGCACAAAGGCCAAAACTAAGCCCAATTCACACAAAGCTGCGCACTTACACCAAAGAGCTCATACCAGTCATTGGCAGTGCGGCAGTTAAAGTATTGTACGATGGTGTTGTGCATGATTTACCACTATGGATTGTATCAGGCGATGGCCCAACGCTGTTCAGCAGAAGCTGGCTAGGAACGATCCGATGGAACTGGGGCGACATCAAAGCTCTGTCTTCCGTGGATGACACCTTGTGCGCCCAAGTGCTAAACAAATTCCCGTTGTTATTTGAGCCAGGCATCGGCAACTTCACAGGCGCCAAAGTGCAGATCCATCTAGTCCCTGATGCACAGCCCGTTCATCACAAGGCCCGAGCGGTTCCATATATGATGTGAGAGAAAGTCAAGATCGAGCTGGACAGACTTCAACGAGAGGAAATCATCGCCAGTCGAGTTCAACGAGTGGGCCAGTCCAATTGCTCCGGTGTTGAAAAGTGATAGGACAGTCAGAATCTGCTGGGACTACAAGGTAACAATCAACCAAGTCTCGTTACAGGACCAGTACCCACTATCCAAAGCAGATGACCTGTTCGCAATGCTAGCAGGGGTGAAGTCATTCACCAAGCTAAATCTAATCTCTGCTTACATGACACAGGAGCTGGCTGAACCTTTGAAAAAATTTACGTGCATCAACACGCACAAAGGACTGTTCATATACTACAAGTGCCCTTTTGGGATTCGCTCGGCAGTGGCCATCTTCCAGAGGAACATGGAGAGTCTGCTGAAATTGGTTCCGCACACCGTGGTGTTTCAAGACGACATCTGATCACTGGCCGCAATACCACTAAACACTTGCACAACCTGGAAGAGGTTCTAAAGCGACTGGACAGAGTGGGACTCAGGCTGAAACGATCCAAGTGTGTTTTCCTGGCGCCAGAGGTCGAATTTCTGGGGAGAAAGATTGTAGCGGACGGCAACATACCCACGGACTCCAAGATGGAGGCCATCAAGAATGCACCCAGACCACAGAATATGACGGAGCTGCGTTCGTTCCTGGGACTCTTCAACTATTTTGGTAACTTTCTGCCAGGGTTGAGCACTTTGCTGAACCCTTGTATTTATTGCTATGCAAGGGTGATGACTGGGTTTAGGGTAAATCTCAAGAGACAACCTTTAATAAGGCCAGAAACCTGCTATGTTCTAACAAGTTACTTGTATTGTATGATCTGTGTAAACGTTTAGTACTAGCTTGTGATGCATCTTCGTACGGGGTTGGTTGTGTGTTACAGCAAGCCAATATATCAGGCAAACTGCAACCAGTTGCATATGCATCCAGAAGTTTATTTAAGGCTGAAAGAGCCGACAGTATGGTTGAGAAAGAAGCATTAGCATGTGTATATGAGGTTAAGAAAATGCACCACATCTATTTGGACTCCGGTTCGAGCTCGAAACCGACCACAAACCGCTCATTTCACTGTTCTCAGAAAGCAAAGGTATTAACATCAATGCTTCGTCCCGCATCCAAAGATAAGCATTAACATTATCTGCATATGATTATGTAATCATACCAAGCACTGAGAACTTTGCTGATACCCTCAGTCGGCTACCATTGCCCACCACCGGGGTGGAAATGGCGCAACCCACAGATTTGCTTCTTGTAATGGATGTTTTTGAGAGCGAGAGTCACCCATCACGCTCGCCAGATCAGGACCTGGACTAGCCAGGACCCTGTGCTATCATTAGTAAAAAGCTGCTTCCTTAATGGGAGCTTGTTGGCTGTTCTCGGGGAAATGCAAGACGAAATTAAGCCGTTTTACCGATGCAAGGATGAAATGTCTATCCATTCGGATTGTCTCCTATGGGGGAATCGCGTGCTTTTGCCAAAAAAAGGCAGGGAAACGTTTATACGTGACCTCTGCAGTACCCACCCAGGCATAGTCATGATGAAGGCTATCACCAGGTCGCACGTTTGGTGGTCTGGCATTGACTCGGAATTGGAGTCTTGCGTATACCAATGTAACACTTGTTCACAGTTGAGCAATGCACCAAGGGAGGCCCCACTGAGTCTGTGGTCATGGCCCTCCAAACCGTGGTCCAGGCTCCATGTAGATTTCGCTGGCCTCTTTCGAGGAAAGATGTTCCTTGTAGCAGTGGACGCTTACTCTAAATGGATTGAATGTATAATAATGTCATCATGTACGTCCACTGCCACCATTGAAAGCCTCCAGGCCATGTTCGCCACCCATGGTTTGCCCGACGTCCTTGTTAGTGTCAATGGACCATGTTTCACCAGCTCGGAATTCAACGAGTTCATGACCTGCAATGGCATCAAGCATATCAGGTCTGCCCCGTTTAAGTCCGCATCCAGTGGTCAAGCGGAACGGGCAGTCCAAACTATCAAGCAGAGCTTGAAGCGCGTGACGAACGGTTCCCTGCAGACCCGTTTATCTCGGGTTCTGCTCAGCTACTGGATGCAACCCCATTTGCTCACTGTTGTTCCTCCTGCAGAATTGTTAATGAAGAGAGCACTCAAAACCAGGCTCTCCTTAGTCCGCCCGGATCTCAATGATCACGTAGAAACCCGGCGTCACCGGCATAACGTGTACCATAATCGCGCGTCTGTATCGTGTGACATTGAGATTAATGACCCTGTGTTTGTTCTTAATTACGATCATGGTCCCAAATGGGTTGCTGACACTGTTTTAGCCAAGGAGGAGAATAGAGTGTTTGTTGTCAAACTTGAATGGACCAACGTGCAGAAAACATTTGCATCAGACCAAACTGCGATTCACTGACAACCAAGAACAGTTTGAAGAGGACATTACCATCATTGATCCACCAACATGCACCCAATCAGCAACTTACCTCGCTGTCAACCACGAAGATGAACCCACCATGCCGACTGTCCGATCAGACCAGCCGTGCTGCGGTGCAGCAATGATCTGACCAACTCACCCATGCCATGACTTCAACTCAGGCGATCAATCAACCCGGGAACGTCAAGCCTCGGATTGCCTCAACTTATAAATAACTTGTATCAAAGACTTTGGGGGGGGGGGGGGGGGGGGAAGTGATGTTATGTATGTAAACTGTACTAGTGTGTAAGACTTGCCACCACGGGGCGCACCTGTTGGAGACCCACGGGTCACCTGCACACCCCGGGCAAGCAGGTATAGAAGGCAGTCTACCATGCTGTTTCCTCACTCTGGAGTTATTTTAAAGAGACCAAGGTCAACAGTTTGAGCTTACAGTATACAGTCTTGTGGAGTTATTCTGAACATAATAAATAGCATGTATGGAATTAGACCGTACAGTACCACAAACACTCTTACTTGTCTGGATAGTATTGAGTTCCCACAACCAGTGATTGGTTTATTTGTCAATGGCAAGATCTTACTCATTTTGCTGCAGTTTTCCCAATAGTGAATGCACTGGTTGAGTGGCCATGTCAGTTTTTTTAGAATCTGGGTTTTCTATTGGCTGCAAAATAGGGCTTCAAGTAGGTTTTCAGGCAGTTGCCCACCTCCAAAACGGAAGGTGAGATCAGAAGAGAGTAAAATATGAATATAGTGAAATATTTTAAACTTAAGTAAGAAAAAAGCGGTAGAATAGAGGATAGGTAGAAAAAAATTAAATTTAAGTTAAAATAAAAATGGTCAGAAAGAGAATAAGAGGAAAATAAATAGGTTTTGAGGACCCAGTGGCCACAAACTGCAGATAGCAGCTCAGATCATCTGGAACTTAAACGTGAGTATCACCTACATATTGCAGCCAATTTTAGGGCATTGAAACTCTTTCATTCCAGATGTAATGAATGTTAAACCGCTGAACAAATTGATCATCCAGGCACTGTTCAGCTCTGGAGATTTTTCAGCAGTTCAGAGACACGAGATTCCCAAAGCAAGCGCTCTACTCGGAACTCCTTCACGGCAAATGAGCCAAATGTGGGCAGAGGAAACGTTACAGGGACACCCTCAAAGCATCCCTGAAAAAGTGCAACATCTCCACTGACACCTGGAGTGGAGGAAGTGCATCCGGGAGGGCGTTGAGCACCTCGAGTCTCATCGCCGAGAGCATGCAGCGGAAAGAGCATATGTGGCAAACCTGTCCGACCCACCCTTTCCCTCAGCGACTATCTGTCCCACCTGTGACAGGGACTGTGGTTCTCGTATTGGACTGTTCAGCCACCTAATGACTCATTTTAAGAGTGGAAGCAAGTGTTCCTCGATTCTGAGGGACTGCCTATGATGATGATGATTTTTCTAATTTGATATGTAAAAATAGTATAAGTATGGGCTTTCAATTCACTGAGGAAAAACATTTGAAAACTATTTTACAACAAAGTGAAAATGCCGTGTACAAAAACTTAGCCCATCACCAAAATGAATGGTGGGAACTAGGGAAACAAGGTAGATGGATATTTGAACAGCACCGGCATAAGGCCGAAGAAATTTTAATCCTCCATGTTGGAGGCCCAGAATCAGTACCTAGCCGTTGGGCAAGAGTGAGAGTTTGCAAGACAGGAGGCCACCACCAGGACCCAAGGAAACTGTCCTTGGCATTGAAGTCATCATCATAGACAGTCCCTCGGAGTCGAGGATGACTTACTTCCACAACTAAAAATGAGCAATGAGTTCTCAGGTGACTGAAGAGTCCAATGCGGGACCTACAGTCTCTGTCACAGGTGAGGTAGATGGTGGTTAGAGGAGCAGGTGGGTGGGGTGCTTGGGTTGCCGCGCACTCCTTCCACTGTCCAAGCTTGGCTTCAGCTTGCTCTTGGCGAAGAGACTCAATGTGTTCAGCGCCTTCCCGGATGCTTTGCATCCAATTTCGGCAGTCATGGGCCAGAGATTTCCAGGTGTCGGTGAGGATGTTACATTTTTTCAAGGAGGGTTTGAGGGTGTCCTTGAAGCGTTTCCTCTGCCCACCTGGGGCTCGCTTGCCATGTCGTAACTCCGAGTAGAGCGCTTGTTTTGGGAGTCTCGTGTCAGGCATGCAGACAATATGGCCCGTTCAGTGGAGCTGATCGAAGTAAGTGAACAGTGAGGGTCCAGAGTGGATCACGGTTGGATAGTGGGAAACCAAGGGTCGGGCCTGCGGGGTTCAAGGTTTCCTTGTGGGGCCCGGAGGAGCACTTCTGTTCTTTGTGATCCCTCAGAGAAACCATAAAAGGTCTGGCACTGTGAGCGTCTTCCACAGCCTGAGGTTAAAATGGCATCTGGATCTTAATTGTTTCATGGGACCCTGACTTTTACATATGTATGAAGCCCCAACTTGACCTTTACCAAAACCAAAATTAACGCTGTTAAAATGGCGGCGAGCATGAGCGCCTCGGGAATGCAGTAGAAAGCACCTGACCGCCATTGTGAGCACCCACCCGCCCCATTCCTGCCGGGCTGGCAGGGTTAAAATCAGCGCTTCAACTTTTTCAAAACGTAAAGTTAAGAAAGATCAATAATTAGAAAGGAACTAAAATTAGAGTTTAAAACTAGGGTAGATTGAGAATGGGAACGAAAAAAGATTAGGGGATAAAACGGGCTAATCGGGTAAATGGAATTGTTTATTTTTGATTGGAGCTGTGTTTGAAACATATTTTGGTTTGATAAGATTAATATAACAGCAGTAAAGTTGCTCTTGATATCACTAGATTTATTACTGTAATATTAGTTCTATTTACAGTTTCACATTACATCAGGTGAAAATAAACATTACCTGTTGGATCAGCGAGTCAGGAAATTCTTGGACTGTCAGTAGCTAAGATTTATATAAGAAAATGTTTCGGTCAGAACAAAGATTGCCCCAAAAATGCACTGAAACACAAACTATCTGTGGCTATATATAAATCACTACATTATTCCTGATAAGCAGATGTTGCTGCCAATTTTCCTGTCCGATTTAATGTACATTTTTTATTTTAATTAGGTGGGTCATGGAGATGGATAAAAGGTTAAAACAAAAAGGAACATTTTGAATTCATAAAAAGTTTGGGATCAATATGTTTAGTACGTCTTCTCATATGTTTTATGTCATTAAATTGTCATCTTTACAGACATCAAGACCAAAGCTGTCAAGAATGGAGATGACTATATAATAAATGGAGGAAAAATGTGGATAACGAATGGTTGTCAAGCTGACTGGATGTGTCTTTTAGCAAACACTGATGATGGGCCTGCTCACAAAAACAAGTCTCTCATATGTCTGCCCATGAAATTGCCAGGTAAGAATTAGAGTGAACATAAAATTATGGGCCCAAGATTCGGGCCGCGCCTAGAACGGCGCTGCCCCGACCTGGACGCCCGTTTGACGCGCCACAAAGTCCACCTAAAAAAAACTTACCTATTCTCCGGCTCCCTGCAGGTCCTCTGGAGCTGGGCGCGGCGCAGCACGAGCTGTGGGGGGCGGAGCTGGGTCCCTGCACTGAAAACATTGCCGGGACCTCTGCACATGCGCGCTACAGTGGGTGCGCATGTGCAGTAGCTCCAGGTGCCCAAAACTGTGTGGGAGGGGCCCGAAGCACGCAGCCCCTAGCCCTGGCCGAATGGCCTCACTGGGGCTGCATGGATAAGGCTGCCTCCCACGCCCAGCTCCTGCTTCCTCCCGACTCGACTCCCGCGCTCCCCCCCCCACCCGACCTGACCTCCCTCTCCCTTCCTCCCCCCAGAACCGACCCGACCCGACCTCCCTCCCACCACCCCCCCACCCGGACCCGACCCAACCTGACCTCCCTCCCCCCGCCCCCAACATGAACCAACCCGACCTCCCTCCTCCCCCTCCACCCCCGACCCGACCTCCCTCCGCCCCCCCCGACATGACCCGCGCTCCCCCCGACCCGACCCGCGCTCCCGACCCGACCCAACGCCACCGACCTGTAAATCTGGTGCTGGGGACGGGCCCTGCCCGAAGTCTTGGGCCCGGCCCGTTCAGCCTCCCTCCCCCTTCTCCTTCCCCGCCCCTTCTCCTTCCCTTCCCCTCCCTTCTCCTTTCCTCCCCCCCTCCTTCCCCCCTTCTCCTTCCCCCCTTCTCCTTCCCCCCCTTCTCCCCTTCCCTCCCCCTTCTCTCCCCCTCTCCTCCCCCTCCTCTCCTCCCCTCCCTCCCTCCCCTCCCCCTGCCCCCCTCCCCCTCCTCTTCCACTCGCTATCAGAAACACAGACACTGACAGACAGAGAGTGAGAGACACACACACAGACAGACAGAGAGGTAGAGACACTGACAGAGACACACTGGGGGGGGGGGGGGGGGCAATCCCAGTACGCTGTTGGAGGGCTCCCGGTGCTGCAGTCGGTAAGTAGAAAATGTTTTATTTATTGATTTAAAAAAAAATGTTCTTATTAATTTTTTTTGATTGATTTATTGGTTGATTTATTGATGTTTTTATCATTTATTATTGATGATGGCTCTTTAGTTGTAAAACTGAAGTGTTTAATGTTTGTAAACTTCCCCCCCTCCCCGATTCCCTACGCCTGATTTGTAACCTACGCCTGATTTTCTAAGTGTAGACAAGGTTTTTCTGAGCGTACAAAAATCTACACTTACTCCATTCTAAGTTAATTTGGAGTAAGTTTTCACTGCCTAAACTTTCAAAACGGGCGTAAGTGGCCGGACACGCCCCCTTTTGAAAAAAAAAATCTGTTCCAAACTGAAACTGTTCTAACTGACTAGAACTGGAGCAAACTAAATGCCGAGAATTGCAATTTCTAAGATACTCCATTCTTAACCAGTTGCTCCAAAAAAATAGGAGCAACTCAGGCCGAAACTTGGCCCCATAGGCTGGCATGAGAGGTTTGTGGAAGGTCCCACTGTCCTATCTGCTGCTAACAAATAAATAGACATCCGAGGAAATCTGTGAAGCATTAAACTCCCATACATTAAATGTGAATTCAGCCTCTATGATTGAGACTTGACTCCCCTTAAATTGGATTTTGGTAGATTTCAACCATCTACTAAAAATACAGTATGCGAGGTGTGTTTAATTGAAAATGTATTTATAGGTACATGAAGTACCTATTATTCCTGTAAGTGACTATAAATAGAGCTGGAGTGCCGGGCCTTGGAACATCATGGGCGAAAGTGTGGCGAATGAGGGTACGGGGCCCAGAAGAGCCGAGGGCCCAGAGGCAGTACGGGCCCGCCCACACTGGGCATTAGGTCCGTGCAGCAGAGCAGGTTTCCAGTCGTCCTGGTTCAACCCTTGCCACTGGATAAAGGCCTAGCTCTGTCGAGCCCGTGTGGTGGCTGATGTGCAACAGTCACCACACATTAAAAAAATCCATGCACAGGCATCTTCCACCCCCTCAATTGGAGTTCAGGACTGGAACATCGGGTCCTCCATTGAAACATCTGTGAACTCTTGTGGAAGCAAGTCATCCTCGTTCGAGGGACCGCCTATGATGATGATGATGATGATGATGAATAGGTGCTAATCGTAAAAATTGCCACCCGATGTGATATACAATAGCTGCGATTTTATTTTGAAAATAAATTATTTTGAGATTGCACAATGTGGCCATAAATCACTCAAATTGCTAGGAGAGATTATTTTTTATTTTGCCAATTTTTCCTCAGCAACTGAAATTTCTTATGTTCAAAATAAATAATTCCAAAAATGAAATATTTCACAATGTCATTAAATGTATCCACTGAATTGTCTTTGAATGCCTACGTTAAAGTTTTTACTTGAATGCTTCAGCCTCTCCCAAAGCCTGGACTAGTACCTTCTGAGGGGAAAATTGTGGTCGGAGGCTTCCTGTGGGCCAACTCCTCTGACCGAGAAAATGTTTACAAAAATACCTGGTGATCTTGGAGGAACTTAGGATTGCGCTCCAAAGCCTAGTTTCATAGTGCAGCATACAGGAACATGTCTTCCAGGATCGTATGCATTTCGTAGGATCACCTGGACCACCAGTCACTATGTAATGTTCTCATTCATAGTAATGGGAGCTCCAAGCTACGATTACTATCAATGAGAATGCCCCTAAAATCAAATAAAACGAAATATAAATAAACACTCCACTTTTTAAAAATTAATAGAAATTGCATTAAATTGCAAGAGTTGGGCAAATAGCCCAAATCTCCGCCTGCGAATGTCCTTCTCCAGGGAATGTGTGCGATCTGTCAAAAGAAATGTTGACAGATCGCAAAAGCTAGTTCTTGGCGTATGGAGAGGCTGCAATTTCCGGGCCAGTATTGTTGTCCAAAGGTGTAACCCTGTGATCTGAATTTTGTTTGTGCAGTCTGAGCACGTACCTAATTTCCTAGTATACATCAGTACTACTCAGTCAACTGCATTGATGGGACACAGTTTCTGGCTTTCAATTTTTGAAGCTTTTGTGTTTATATAAACTGCAGAAGGTGTGTTAAGGCGAAGGAAAGAGAGAGACTGGGGCAGAGTGGGGGGAAAGAGCAAGAGGGGAAGTAGGAAGAGAGACCTTTTTTCAAGTTAGTTCAATTTTTTTTTTAAAGTTGCATTTTGAAGCCAACCATTTATCCATCTGTGTTTTGTTGACAATTGGGAAATATGATTGTTAATTCCTTACAGCAATGAGAATGAAGAAAGACCGGCAGTTTCTTTCTTCATTCTCATTTGATTTATTAAAAATCAAGTAAGTTGAGCAAACAAAGCTTTTTTGAAGGAAACAGATAGGAAATAATGGGAATAAGTGAGTTGAGGAGGAAAACAGGGTGATGATGAGGGAAGGGCTATGGCCTTCTGCCACCCACCCTGGGGGAGAGTGCATGAGGTAGGGATGGAGTGGATGAAAGGTTAGGGTGAAATGAGTGACAGTAGAGCAAGGAGGAGAGGATATAAGGCTTAATCAAGTCGTTCAAAGGGGAATGGGTAGTAATAGTGATGGGAATGAGGTGGTTGTAGGAAGGCAAGGAGATAGTGGAAAGATAAAGAGATAGGGATGCAAATGGAATAAAAGGCAGGAGGAGGCCTGAGCGATTGGGGAGAAGAAGGAAACCAAGCCTCTGAGGGAACATTTTCCCCTGCAGCCATTGATGGCTCTTTCCCTGTCACACTACTCACTACTTGTGAGTGGCCACAGAATTGAATGAGCTCCTTGTTGTTCAAATAGTTCTTTTATGTCCAACTGAGCAGAGATTGGAGGCCTCCTATCATTCAAAAGACAGCAACACCAACAATGTAGCACTCCCTCAGCACTGCACTGAAATGTCAGCCAAGGAGGGGGCTGGATAGAGTCGCTAGGAAGGATCTGTTTCCCTTGGCAGGAGGGTCAACAACCAGGGGACACAGATTTAAAGTAATGGGGGGAGGGTTAAAGGAGATATGAGGGGAAATTTCTTCACCCAGAGGGTAGGAGCAGGAGTAGACCATTTGGCCCCTTGAGTCTGCTCCACCATTTAATAAGATCATGGCTAATCTGATCATGGAATGGTGGTTAGTGGTGTGCCACAGGGATCGGTGCTGGGACCACAACTGTTTACAATATGCATCGATGACCTGGAAGAGGGGACAGAGTGTAGTGTAACAAAATTTGCAGATGACACAAAGATTAGTGGGAAAGCGGGTTGTGTAGAGGACACAGAGAGACTGCAAAGAGATTTAGATAGGTTAAGCGAATGGGCTAAGGTTTGGCAGATGGAATACAGTGTCGGAAAATGTGAGGTCATCCACCTTGGAAAAAAAAACAGTAAAAGGGAATATTATTTGAAGGGGGAGAAATTACAATATGCTGCGGTGCAGAGGGACCTGGGGGTCCTTGTGCATGAATCCCAAAAAGTTAGCTTGTAGGTGCAGCAGGTAATCAGGAAGGCGAATGGAATGTTGGCCTTCATTGCGAGAGGGATGGAGTACAAAAGCAGGGAGGTCCTGCTGCAACTGTACAGGGTATTGGTGAGGCCGCACCTGGAGTACTGCATGCAGTTTTGGTCACCTTACTAAAGGAAGAATATACTAGCTTTGGAGGGGGTACTGAGATGATTCACTAGGCTGATTCCGGAGATGAGGGGGTTACCTTATCATGATAGACTGATTAGACTGGGTCTTTACTCGTTGGAGTTCAGAAGGATGAGGGGTGATCTTACAGAAACATTTAAAATAATGAAAGGGATAGACAAGATAGAGGCAGAGAGGTTGTTTCCACTGGTCGGGGAGACTAGAACTAGGGGGGCACAGCCTCAAAATACGGGGAAGCCAATTTAAAACCGAGTTGTGAAGGAATTTCTTCTCTCAGAGGGTTGTGAATCTGTGGAATTCTCTGCCCAAGGAAGCAGTTGAGGCTAGCTCATTGAATGTATTCAAATCACAGATACATTTTTAACCAATAAGGGAATTAAGGATTACGGGGAGCGGGCGGGTAAGTGGAGCTGAGTCCACGGCCAGATCAGCCATGATCTTGTTGAATGGCGGAGCAGGCTCGAGGGGCTAGATGGCCTACTCCTGTTCCTAATTCTTATGTTCTTATGTATTAGCTCCACTTCCCTGCGTGCTCCCCATAACCCTTTATTCCCTTATCGCTCAAAAATCTGTCTATCTCCACCTTAAATATATTCAATGACCCAGCCTCCACAGCTCTCTGGGGCAGGGAATTCCATAGATTTACAACCCTCTGAGAGAAGAAATTCCTCCTCATCTCAGTTTTGAATGGGCGACCCCTTATTCTGAAACTATGCCCCCGAGTTCTAGATTCCCCTGAGTGGAAATATCCTCTCTGCATCTACCCTGTCGAGCCCTCTCATTATCTTATGTTTCAATAAGATCACATCTCATTCTCCTGAACTCCAGTGAGTATAGGCCCAATCTACACAACCTATCTTCATAAGTCAACCCCCTCATCTCCAGAATCAACCTAGTGAACCTGTATTGGGGGTAGTGGGGGTCTGGAATTCGCTGCCTGAAAGGGTGGTAGAGACAGAAACCCTCAGCAAATTTATAAAATACTTGGATGTGCACTTGAAGTGCCATAACCTACAAGGCTACGGACCAAGAGCTGGAAAATGGGATTAGGCTGGATAGCTCTTGGTCAGCCGGCGCAGACACGATGGGCCGAAATGGCCTCTTTCCGTGCTGTAAATTTCTATGTCATGTGCTCAAGTTTGTAGAGGGCCTTAGAACCCACAACCTTTTTGTTATCGACTAATGGTGAACTAGCCTCCAGTACATTATTTCTATTGTGTGTCTTTATAAAGAAAATATTTCTGTTGAGAACAGGAAATTTAATTAAAATTGTCGTAAATTAGCTAATCATATAAATTACATTTTCAGGAATCCAAGTGGCCAAAAAGATTGATAAGTTGGGCATGAGGTCATCAGATACAGCACAGATCTTTTTTGAAGACGTCCGGGTTCCAAGAAAATATCTCATTGGGGATGAAGGAATGGGTTTCACTTACCAGATGTTGCAATTCCAGGAAGAGCGCATGTGGGGAGTTGCAGCAGGTAAGTAATTTCTACTGAACGTGAGACAAGTTGGTTGGAAAACAAAACACTGTTTAACCTACTACTATAGGACTCAGAAAAAAAAAACAGGTGCTCAGTATATAACATTTAAAAAGCCTGTTTCAAAACAATGAAAGAACAATTATCATCATCATAGGCAGTCCTTCGGAATCGAGGGAGACTTGCTTCCACTCCTGAAGTGAGTTCTTTGGTGGCTGTACAGTCCAATACGAGAGCCACGGACTTTGTCACAGGTGGGACAGATAGTCGTTGAGAGAAGGTATGGGTGGGACTGGTTTGCCGCACGCTCTTTCTGCTGCCTGTGCTTGATTTCTGCACGCTCTCGGCGTTGAGACTCGAGGTGCTCAGCGTCCTCCCGGATGCACTTCCTGCACTTAGGGCGGTCTTTTGCCAGGGACTCCCAGGTGTCAGTGAGGATGTCGCACTTTATCAGGGAGGCTTTGAGGGTGTCCTTATAACATTTCCGCTGCTCACCTTTGGCTCGTTCGCCGTGAAGGAGCTCCAAGTAGAGCACTTGTTTTGGGAGTCTCGTATCTGGCATGCGAACTATGTGGCCTGCCCAGCGAAGCTGATGGAGTGTGGTCAGTGTTTCAATGCTAGGGATGTTAGCCTGGACGAGGACACTGATGTTGGTACGTCTCTCCTCCCAAGGGATTTGTAGGATCTTGCAGAGACATCGTTGGTGATATTTTTCCAGCGACTAAAGGTGTCTCCTGTACATTGTCCATGTCTCTGAGCCATACAGGAGGGCGGGTATTATTACAGCCCTGTCGACCATGAGCTTGGAGGCAGTTTTGAGGGCCTGGTCTTCAAACACTCTTTTCCTCAGGCAGCTTAGGCTGCACTGGTGCACTGGAGGCGGTGTTTCAAAACAATGAAAGAACAATTATAGCAAATTGATGTAGGGATGCTGCAATTGAGGAAAAGTGGAACATCTTTAAAAGCATACTTTTGAGCATGCAAAACAAATACATACCTAAATATAGTCTCTCTTGCTAATCATGCATGAGTCTAGATGGATTAACAAAGAGAAATTAAGAGAAAATATTATCCTCGACAGAACCTCCAAGGAGTAAAAGAAAGCAAGAACTTGCATTTATATAATGTCTTTCACAACCTCGGGCTATCCCAAAGCGCTTATGATGTTTGAGGTTGAATTAGGTGGGCTTTGTAATGAAGAAGATATGCGTTTGGAAGGTCAATAAATGTTGAATATAAAGTGAAGGTTGCAAACAGTCTGGTTCATTCTTTGACATTGGCCGGGGAGGGGAGTGGAACCGGTAGCAAGGTATAGAGTTTGTGGTAGGGGCTGAAGATGATGGCTTTAGTCTTCCCAATGTTTATCTGGAGGAAATTGCGGTTCATTCAAGCAGCTTGCCATAGAGGCAGTGGAGGGGTCGAGAAGTAGAGCTGGGTGTTGTCAGTGTATATGGCTGTAGATCAGGGGTGGGCAATTATTTGGGCTTTAGGGCCACTTAACAAGTTTTAGTGAGCTGTGAAGGGCCGCCCACTAATGTTTCCCCTCAGGCCCGTGGCTGCATGGTCACGCAACAATTGCACCGTCCCGCGCAGGCTGCTCCCTGGCTGCTGCCGCTGGAAGAGATACTGCGCATATGTGGCAGCATAGTGGCTGGCTGCGCAACAAATTTAAAGGGAACGCGCGAAAAAAAATTAGAGGAAACATTTCAAAACATAAATATTGCACAAACATAAATTCAGATAGTAGTCAGATGGTAGCTTACATACACAACATGAATTCGATACTGTTTAGAAATGAATCAAAGATAAAAATTGAAAATGTGGTGGTGTCTTCTGGTCTCTAAATCAGTGCTGTGAAATAGAACTGCACCCTCTTTAGAGCCTGTGTCAGCATCAGTTCCCCTCCTCAGTCATCTTTATTCCCCTCTGCAAAGTTTACTAATGCAGTCCCAATTAGTGCCAGATGAAAACTACCTTGCCGTCGTACTCTGGATACTTGGAGAGGAAAGATGCAGCACCAGACACTTTATTCGGAAGAGTTGTGGAGATGAGCAGCCATGACTGCACTCTAAATTGGATAGGGCATAGTCCAGTACGCAGTGCATTCTGGGTATGGGTGTCCGCCATTGGGGCCCAGAATCACAGAATGGATCCTTTTAAAATCGGGCCAGGGAGAATCGCTTTTGCGAATTATTAATTTGAATGAAGTACTACTATGGTTTTTCCTTGGCTGTAGTTCGGGTCTGTCTCTGACCCATGGGAAGTGAAAGTGGATAGACGAATATGCAGCTCGAGCTTCGACTCACGTTCTAGTTCTGTCCTATCCCGCGGGCCGTATTTTGCCCACCACTGCTGTTGATGATGTCATCAGGGAGAGCATGCGGATTTTTGGGACCGAAGGGAATTAAGGGATATGGGGGGATTGCGGGAAGGTGAGTTGAGGTAGAAGATCACACGTGACCTTGTTGAATGGTGGAGCAGGCTCGAAGGGCTTCCTCCAGCTCCTATTTCTTATGTTCTTATGAAGAAGAGGAATTAACCAAGGACAGATCATTGGGGGACTCCAGAGGTAGTGGTACAGGGTGGGCAGAGAAGCCATTGCAGGAGATCATCTGGCTATGATCGGTTAGGTAAGTGTGGAACCAAGTAAGGGCATTTCTACCGAGCTGGACAATGGAGGAGAGGCATTGTAGGATGATGGTATGGTTGACTGTGTCAAAGACTGCAGAGAGGTCGTGGGGGAATAATGCTTCACAGTCACAGAGAATATCTTCATAACTTTGGTTAAGACCGTTTTGGTGATGTGGTAGTGGTGGAAAGCTGATTGGAAAGATTCAAACAGGGAGTTGCAGAAGGGATAAGTACACATTTGGTGGGTGACAACATGTTAAAGCACTTTGAAAAGGAAAGGGACGTTGGTGATGGAGCGGTAATTTGCAAGGACAGAGGCATCAAGGGTGTGGTCTTTGAGGAAGGGGTAATGATACCTTACCTTATGGCTTATAAATATTTCGAAAGATCAATATAGTCATTCAATTAACCTAATCAGTTAAGAACCCATTAATTAAATCACAAAAAGTAAAACTAATAAGGATCAAATGGAAAATGATTGAGGGGCCTGGAACATATTATTAAGCTAGCTGGTGTATATAATGCAAGTTGCACCCTACCTCAAAGTCACAGCAGGCTCTGCAGATCCTTGACACCATGTGTTAAAATATTATTTTTCTCTTTGCAGTGTTGGTTCCAATGCAGAACATCATTCAGGAAACAATCCAGTATACAAGCCAACGTAAAATTTTTGCCCAATCTGTCTTGCACAACCAGTCAGTACATTTCCGTCTTGCTGAACTCGAGACTGAGATTGAACTTGTTCGTTCTCTCCTTTATCGTTGTGTCGGTATGGAACTTTAATAACTGAAATTACTTTCAAATGCAAACATTTTTATCATTTCAAGATGAATAAGTTTCAGTTACTATGGCCCTGATTTTAATGCTGGGGGGGGGGGGGGGGGGCGGTTAGTATGGTGCGTGCGAGCCCCAAAGTGGGGCCCAGGGAATACAGCAGCATGGAGTCCCAGTTGATCATAATAGCCGGGCCTCATTACCATAACCTTCATCTGAATCCTGTCCGAACTTTAGGTACAGAAGGAGGCCATTTGGCCCATGGTGTCTTGCCGGTCGAAAAAGAGCTATCCAGTCTAATCCTATTTTTCAACTCTTGGTTTGTAGCCCTGTAGGTTATGGCAGTTCAAGTGCACATCCAAGTACTTTTAATATGCATTGAGGGATTTTGCCTTCTATACCCTATCAGGCAGTGAGTTTCAGCCCCCCACCACCATCTGGGTGAAAAAAGTTTTCCTCAACTCCCCTCTAATTCTTCTACCACTGACTTTAACTCCATGCCCCCTGGTTATTGACCTCTCTGTTAGGGGAAATAGGTCCTTCCTATCCGCTCTATCTCGGCCCCTCATAATTTTATGTACCTTAATTAAGTCTCCCCTCAGCCTCTTCTGTTCCAAAGAAAATAACCCTAGCTTATCCAATCTTTCCTCAAGACTAAAATTCTCCAGTCCTGGCATCATCCTTGTAAATCTACTCTGTACCCTCTCTCTTGAGCAATCACATCTTTCTTGTAGAGTTGTGACCAGTACTATATGCAGTACTCTAGCTGTGGTCTAACTAGTGTTTTATACAGTTCAAGCATAACCTCTCTGCTCTTATATTCTATGCCTTGGCTAATAAAGGAAAAACTTCCATATGCCTTCTAAACGACCTTATCTACCTGTCCTGCTAACTTCAGGGATCTGTGGACATGCACGTTAAGGTCCCTCTGTTCTTCTACACATCTCAGTATTCTACCATTTATTGTGTATTCCCTTGCCTTGTTAGCCCTTACCAAATGCATTACTGCACACTTCTTCGGATTGAATTCCATTTGCCACTTTTCTGCCCACCTGACCAGTCCATTGATACCATCCTGCAGTCTACAGCTTTCTTCCTCACTGTCAACCACGTGGCCAATTTTTGTATCATCTCCAAACTTCTTAATCGTGCCCCCTACATTGCAGTCTAGATGATTGATATATACAACGAAAAGCAAGGGACCTAATACTGAGCCCTGTGGAATCCCACTGGAAACATCCTTCCAGTCACAAAAACACCCATCAACCATTACCCTTTGCCACTGAGACAATTTTGGATCCAACTTGCCACTTTCTCTTGGATCCCATGGGCTTTTACTTTTCTGACCAGTCTACCATGTGAGATTTTATCAAAGCCTTTCTAAAATGCACATAGATTACATCAAACATTTTACCTGTATTGACCTTCCTTGTTACCACCTCAAAAAATTCAATCAAGTTCGTCAGACACTGCCTTCCCTTAACAAATCCATGCTGACTGTCCTTGACTAATCAATGCCTTTCTAAATGACCATTAATTCTGTCCCTCAGAATTTTTTCGAATAATTTTCCCACCACCGAGGTTAGACTGACTCGGTCTATCCCCTGCTCCCTTTTTAAACAACAATATAATGTTAGCAGTCCTCCATCACCACACCTGTAACCAGAGGATTGGAAAATGATGGTCAGGACCTCTGCTATTTCCTCCCTTGCTTCTATTAGCAACCTGGACTACATTTCATCCGGGCTTGGCGATTTAACTACTTTTATAGATGCTTAAACCCCTTAATATTTCCTCTCTCACTATATTTATCTTCTCTAATATTTCACAGTCCTCCTTCTTAACTACAATGTCTGGATCCTCCTTTTGTGAAAATAGACACAAAGGGCCCAAGTTTCCGCCCTCTGTAAGAACGGCGCACCTTTTCTGGAATAAAAAGGGCATCGATTCAGCGAGCTCCTCAGGACGTCTTCGTGCTCGGCATGGCGCAGTACAAGGGGTCGGGGGCGGAGCCAGGTCTCTGCGCTGAAAACAGTGCCGGGACCTCTGCACATGCGTGCTAGAGTGTGCACGCATGTGCAGTAGCTCCTCGCCCCCGAGGCTGCGTGGGAGGGGCCTGAAGCACGCCGCCCCTGATGCTGGCCGAATGGGCTCCCGGGGCAAAGATCGGACTCGGGTCTCCCTCCCGTTCAGCTCCCGCTGCTCCCCGCCCCCCATTCAACTCCCGCTCCCCCCCCTCCCTCCCTCCTGTTCAGCTGTTCGCCCTCCTCGCCCCATCTCTCTCCCCCCCCCCGCCCCCCACCCCACTGCTTCCCTCCACGTCGTCGACAGGGCCCACCCGCCCGGCATCTTGCTGGGGGCGGGCCCCGCCCTAAGTCTTACGCGGCGGCCAGGCATCTGCATCATCGGCGGCGGGGCCCGTTCAGCCTCCCCCTCTCCTCTCCCTCCCGCGCCCCCCCCCCACCTCTCGTCTCCTCTCCCCTCCCCTCTCCTCTCCCCCCCTCTCCTTTCCCCCCCTCTCCTCTCCCCCCCCTCTCCTCTCCCCCCCCTCCTCTCCCACCCTCTCCTCTCCCCCTGCTCCTCTGCCGCCCCCCTCTCTCTCCCCTTCCTCTCCCCCCTCCTCTCTCTCCCTCCTCTCTCTCCACCCCTTGCTGACAGAGACAGAGAGAGAGACACTGGGTGGGCCCCATCCCAGCACACTGTTGGAGGGCTCCCAGTGCTGCAGTAGGTGAGTAGAAACTTAATTTTTTATTTATTGATTGATTTTTTATTATTTTTTTAATTTTTAAATTTTTTTTGATTGATTTATTGGTTGATTTATTTATTCATTTATTTATTTATTATTGATGATGGCTCTTTATTTGTAAAAGTGAAGTATATAATGTTTGTAAAACCCCCTCCCCCCCACCTCCCATTTCTTGTTCCCTACACCTGATTTATAAGTGTAGGTAAGGTTTTTCTGAGCGTACAAAAATCTACACTTACTCCATTCTAAATTAGTTTGGAGTAAGTTTTCGTTGCCTAAACTTGCAAAACAGGCATAAGTGGCTGGACCCGCCCCCTTTTGGAAAAAAAAATCTGTTCTAAAATGAAACTATTCTAACTCACTAGAACTGGAGCAAACTAAATGCTGAGAATTGCAATTTCTAAGATGCTCCATTCTAAACTAGTTGCTCCAAAAAATTAGGAGCAACTCAGGCCGAAACTTGAGCCCAAAGTATTCATTAAGAACAATACCCATGTCTTCTACCTCAACACACAGGTTATCTTTTTGGTCTCTAATAGGCCCTACTCTCTACCTACACTACCTGGCTAGCTGGCAGGAGTGGAGGTTTACAGGCAGGAGGCTGTCACCGGGGACCCACAGAATTGGTCCCTGGCAATGAATTAAGTGGTAAGGGATGGCGGGGATGAAAGTGATAGGGGAGGGGGCGAAGCTTGGGGTCATCATTGGGACCCAATCTACATATTTAAAGAGGACCCTGCCGGCTTGGGGCAGTTGTCCAGTTCGACTGATCAAACGAGCAGATTAATATCAGGACCTAGTGGAAGACAGCAGGATGACTGGGTAAGTCTGCCCTTCCCCACCCCTGGACCAGTTTCTGCCAGGTGTGGGGGGGTGCAGTTAAAATCGGGGCCTGTACCTCTTAAATTGTTTTTTTTAAATATAAATCAGTGTCTGTGTTATTTTGTCATAAGCAGCATTCCATTTTTCACAACCACTGGCTTATAAAAATGTGTAATTGTTGCTTAATGAGAATGGTGGAGCATTGTTATTGATGGCTAGATTTGTGGATGAAAATAAATCTTGCTTCATCCAGTTTTATTTTTAAGTATTTAACCAAAGCAAAGGAATAACTTTGGGAAAGATGGGGAGGGAGTGGCTAAATTGACTTTAGAAAGGTTGTTAAATGTATCGCAGGTGGGAAGACTGCCCTTTTAGCTCGAATGATATTTTATGAACATGAGATTTTTTTCTAAGGAGATAAAGGTATTATGATTATACAGATTTTACATACTAGATTCTTCTATTGACATACATCTAAACTCAGTTTATTGGTATTCTAGCAAGTTTTATGCCCTCTTAGCATTAAATGTAAACATTTGCATGTTTTTGGGTTTTTTTTGTCATTTTTGATAATTCTTGCATATGTGAAAAAGGGATTTGTTTTTGCAGTTGAAAAGAAAAAAGAAAGATTTGCATTTACATAGCACCTTTCATGACCACCGGATGTCTCAAAGCGCTTTACAGCCGATGAAGTACTTTTGAAGTATAGTTACTGTTGTAATGTGGGTAACGCGACAACCAATTTGCACACAGCAACTCCCACAAACAGCAATGTGATAATGAACAGATAATCTGTTTTTGTTATGTTGACTGAGGGATGAATATTGGCAAGGACACCAGGGATAACTCCCCTCCTGTTCTTCAAAATAGTGCCATGGGATCTTTTATGTCCATCTGAGAGAGTAGACGGAGACTAGGTTTAACATCTCACCCTAAAGACAGCACCTCCAACAGTGCAGCACTCCCTCAGCACTGCACTGGAGTGTCAGCCTAGATTTATGTGCTCAAGTCCCTGGAGAGGGACTTGAACCCACAACCTTCTGACTTGGGCGAAAGTGCTAACTGAGCCACAGCTAACACTATTTGTTTGCTACACAATTAAAGTAAGATGTTTGAATTGTTTTGTATGCATTGTTGTAACATATAGAAACTATGATATTTCCTAATTTAATTTGTTAAAATAAATCTCAATCACTGCTTGTCACATCTACATGGCACAACATCACTATTTATCAAATCACTTGATTTGATCAGGGGAACTTATCTATCACTGTCAGCCACACCACTGCTGGCAAAAAATTATATTCTTAATTTGTATAAGTTACAAAGCATAACACACATTGGAGTTTGTCCAGTGCAGTAGTACCTTAGGGGGTTGAGGTGATATTATACCAACCTTTGCCTTGTAGTTTATGATGTCATGTCAAACCCCTTCCCCCACTCCACCACCACAAAATATGATGCTGCCTTCTAAGACAATAGACGTTGCGTGTTATGCTTTGTTCATACAAGGATAACTTTAATTATAGTTATAATTAGGTTTATTTTTTCTTCATTCAGCTCAGTATATTCAAGGAAATGATACAACAAAATTAGCCTCAATGGCAAAGTTGAAAGCAGGCCGCCTGGTTCGTGAGGTAACTGACAGCTGTCTCCAGTTCTGGGGAGGAATGGGTTTTACTAATGAGGTGCTGATCAGCAGAATGTACAGGTGAGTAAAATTAAAGGATGCAGGCATGAACTGAGTTTAACCGCAAATGTTTTTTCACATTTTAAAAGCAACATATAACATAAGTCAAAAATTATCTCCATTAAAACAGCAATCCATTAAAGTAGATATTCTAACTGTAATTGATGGGTTGTGAAGTATATAAATTACCATGAAGGTTTCTAGTCATATCATTTGACTATGAATTGGTTTATATGGGAGATTTTCCTGGGTCGGTGTAGGCGCAACGAATGTTGTAAAATCGTGCGGGTCATAGTGCACGCTTCTAATGGAATCCGCCTGATTTTCCTTCCATTGTGGAAAGATCATTGGGTGGGTTCCTTTACAGATGTGTGCTCTGACCCATTGGATTTTTCAGTATTCATTGTGCCCAGTCGATCCAGTGCCCAGACACAGGAAAATCTTTCCTTATAAGTTTTCAAATCTAAACTAGTGCTTTCTCAAGTGTGTGCTTCAGTGGCTCAATCACAAAAGTCTGGAAGGTCTCGTGTTTGATCCCTGCTTTCTACTGATTTAGCTGATCTCAGCCAGGTTGGCACTGAGTATTTTAGCTGCCATCAGCACCCCTGATAAAAGAAGAGAAATTTGGTCAGAGTTGCTGTTCCTGATTGCTATCGAGCATCCTTTGCTTGAAGTCCTTATGTGGAACATCGGATGAGTAAAGGAATAGTTGTACTCAAAATTCTTTCTGACACTTATTGATAAGAATTACATATGAATAATGGCAGTTGAGGAAAAAACCTCCTTGAATGAGGTACTAGAGGATGCCCAGCATCCTCTGGCACCTCACAATACCCATAAAAGACTCCATGCCTTACGAATAGGAGGACAGGAGAGGAAGGAACCTGCAAAAAACAAGCAGTTACTGGTACAAATTCAATATTTTTGACAAATAGTGTCCTGATCAAATAAGAACATAAGAATTAGGAGCAGGAGTAGGCCATTTGGCCCCTCGAACCTGCTCCGCCATTCAATAAGACCATGGCTGATCTTCTCCCTCAACTCCACTTTCCTGCACTATCCCCATATCCTTTGATTCCCTTAATATTCAAAAATCTATCGATCCTTGTCTTGAATATACCGGCACCTGGGAGTCCCTGGCGCAAGACCGCCCTAAGTGGAGGAAGAGCATCCGGGAGGGCGTTGAGCACTTTGAGTCTCATCGCTGAGAGCATGCAGAAACCAAGCGCAGACAGCGGAAGGAGCGTGCTGCAAACCAGATTCCCCACCTACCCTTTCCTTCAACCACTGTCTGTCCCACCTGTGACAGAAACTGTAATTCTCGTATTGGACTGTACAGTTACCTGAGAACTCACTTTGAGAGTGGAAGCAAGTCTTCCTCGATTTCGAGGGACTGCCTATGATGATGATGATGACTCAAAGACTGAGCCTCCACAGCCCTCTGGGGTAGAGAATTCCAAAGATTCACCACCCTCTGAGTGAAGAAGGTTCTCCTCATCTCAGTCCTAAATGGCCGACCCCTTATTCTGAGACTGAAATAGTACAAGTTTTAAAAAATACTCCCATCTATATTGTCAAAATAGGCTAACAGCAATCATTTATTATAGCAGAATGTGTTAGAAATTACAGGAAATAATTTTTAATATTAGTGTTTTTTGCTCGTTATTTTGATTCTATTTGATGACCATTTTGCCCTTGATTGCTGATTTATTTTTTTGGTATCATTTTACCAAGGAGCAAAATTATTATTTTTTTAAATGATTAAAATGTGTTTTAAAGAACATAAACTGACCATAGAATACCTGTTAATTTATTTTAGTCTGACTGATGAGATTGATTCTAGGCTGACGAGATCGATTCTATTATCAGTGAGTTCCTTTGGTTTTGCAATTATGTTTGTCAGAACTGAACAGGTATTGGTTGAAATAGCAAGTTTCTCCATGTAGCGACTTTTCCATCAGTCTTGAAAATCAAAGTGATTGTAAATCCAGAAAACCATTATTAAACACAGCTGTGTGGCATCCCAAGTTTCTTGATGTTATGCCCAGATGATTTTTCAGAATTCCTGACTCAGCTTTCTGTCATTGTTTCACATATTGTTGTTTCTTTGTACAGCTTCATATGACATATTATCCAATTTAATCCTGGTTTTACACATCTAATTAAATGGCAGTTCAACTTTAATCAGACAAAATAGCACTCGAGGAAAAGCCAATAGAATTTGTTGGGTCCAGGTTGTGTGTTTTTTGTGTTTATGTATTCACCATATTTGTAACACGATTTTGCAATAGTGAAAGAAACATCTGTTAGGTCTGTGTAATAACAGGCAGTTCACAGTAGTTTTTGTTTACCTTGAAAATTCTTACTCTAGAATAAGCTGTAACAACTGTGCTGATAGGGATAAAAACAGAAAATGCTGGAAATACTCAGCAGGTCAGGCAACATCTGTGGAGAGAGAAACAGAGTTAATGTTTCAGGTTGATGACCTTTCAATCAGAACTGGAAAATATTACAGATGTAACTGGTTTTAAGCAAGCATCATCATCATAGGCAGTCCCTCGAAATCGAGGAAGATTTGCTTCCACTCTAAAAGTGAGTTCTTAGGTGAGTGAACAGTCCAATACGGGAATTACAGTCTCTGTCACAGGTAGGACAGACAGTCGTTGAAGAAAAGGGTGGGTGGGGAGTCTGGTTTGCCACACGCTCCTTCTGCTACCTGCGCTTATTTTCTGCATGCTCTCGGCAATGAGGCTTGAGGTGCTCAGCGCCCTCCCGGATGCTCTTCCTCCACAAGAAGCACAGAGGCAGGGAAAGGGAGGAAGGCAGGAAAGAACAAAAAATGTTTCTGTGATATGGTGGAAGGCAGGAGAAATTGAATGACAAAAGGGATGATGGTGCAAGGTAAAATGGGGTGGTAATGGGACAAGTAAAGAAACAAAAAATGGGTCGAGAAGAGGTGTAAATGGGAATAGCAGAATCAGCACCCGCTGTCCGAAAAAATGGAGGCAGAGGTTATGATCTGAAATTGCTGAACTCGATGTTGAGTCCAGAAGGCTGTAAAGTGCCTAATCGAAAGATGAGGTGCTGTTCCTCGAGCTTACATTGAGCTTCATGCTGTGTGCTGAAGGGGAAATGGTCAAGCTGATTTTTGTTACGTTCAGTTTAACAAACCTATTTGTACACAGTGGGGATGAAACATTTCTCAGACAGCAAGATAGCCCCATTCGTGAAAGTAATGAAGCAACTGCCAGCATGGGATTTAGAATAAGATGGGATCCAATCAGCATTTGTTAGTCCTTTCATCTTCACAAAGATAAAACAAGGATTAAACATGTAATACCATTTTTTAAACTCGTGCTGGAGTGCCTTGAAAGGGACCCGAGAATAATTGTTGATGTGGCACTTTTAATATTCAGACAATATGGCAAAGCAAATTTTTAAAAGGCTAATAGAATGCTGGATATATAGCAACCACAGAAGAATTTGGGGCTGATTTTTCTATTCAAGGACCATTATGGACAGAAAAAAGGGTTGGAGGTGAGCAATTCCAGCTACCAACTTATATGTTTTTCAGTGCCTTTTTATACACGGCACGGCCCTGGACAACGTGGTGCAATTCTCATACCTCGGGAGCCTCTTATCACCAAGAGCAGGCATTGACGACGAGATTCAACACCGCCTCCAGTGCGCCAGTGCAGCCTTCGGCCGCCTGAGGAAATGAGTGTTCGAAGACCAGACCCTCAAAACTGCCACCAAGCTCATGGTCTACAGGGCTGTAGTAATAACCACCCTCCTGTATGGCTCAGAGACATGGGCCATGTACAGTAGACACCTCAAGTCACTGGAGAGATACCACCAACGATGTCTCCGCAAGATCCCACAAATCCCCTGGGAGGACAGACACACCAACATCAGCATCCTCGGCCAGGCCAACATCCCCAGCATTGAAGCACTGACAATAGTTGATCAGCTTCGCTGGGCAGGCCACATTGTTCGCATGCCTGACACGAGACTCTCAAAGCAAGCGCTCTACTCGGAACTCCTTCACAACAAACGAGCCAAAGGTGGGCAGAGGAAACGTTACAAGGACATTCTCAAAGCCTCCCTGATAAAGTGCAACATCCCCACTGACACATGGGAGTCCCTGGCCAGAGACCACCCTAAGTGGAGGAAGTGCATCCGGGAGGGCGCTGAGTACCTCGAGTCTCATCGCCGAGATCACGCAGAAAACAAGCACAGGCAGCGGAAAGAGCATGAGGCAAAGCAGTCCCACTTACCCCTTCCCTCAATAACTATCTGCCCCACCTGTGACAGAGTCTGTGGTTCTCGTATTGGACTGTTCAGCCACTTAAGAATTCATGTTAAGAGTGGAAGCAAGTCCTCCTCGATTCCGAGGGACTGCCTATGATGATACATGCTGTACTTTTCTCCAAATTTGCCCCTTGAGTATCATGAACTTCTCCATGTTGCTTTTGACTGTGCTCAACAAGTAACTGGTCCCCTAGGTGAGGGAGTAGCACAAATGGATGGCTGCATAGCTAACTGATGAGTCACAGTGAAGGCATATTACCCCATCTGTGACTAACAATAATGGACTTTCATCAGTTAGAATCATAGAAATTTACAGCACGGAAGGAGGCCATTTCAGCCCATCGTGTTCGAGCCGGCCAACAAAGAGCTATCCAGCCTAATACCACTTTCCAGCTCTTGGTCCGTAGCTCTGTAGGCTACGGCACTTCAAGTGCACATCCAAGCACTTTTTAAATGTGGTGAGGGTTTCTGCCTCTATTTTCCTTTCAGGCAGTGAGTTCCAGATCCCCACCATCCTCTGGGTGAAGAAATTTCCCCTCAAATCCCCTATAACTTCCTACCAATTACTTTAAATCTATGCCCCCTGTTTGTTGATCACTCTGCTAAGGGAAATAGTTCCTTCCTATCCACTCTATCTAGGTCCCTCATAATGTTATACACCTCAATAAGGTCTCCCCTCAGCCTTCTCTGTTCCAAAGAAAACAAACCCAGCCTATCCAATCTTTCCTCATAGCTAAAATTATCCAGTCCAGGCAACATCCTTGTAAATTTCCACTGTACCTCTCCAGTGCAATCACATCTTTCCTGTAATGTGATGACCAGAACGGCATGCAATACTCTAGCTGTGGCCTAACCAGTGTTTCATACAGTTTAAGCATATATTCCATGCGCTTGTATTCTATGCCTCGGCTAATAAAGACAAGTATTCTGTATACCTTTTTAACCAACTTATCTACCTGGCCTACCTTTAGAGATCTGTGGACATTCACTCCAAGGTCCCTTTGTTCCTCTACACTTCTCAGTGTCCTACCATTTAACGTGTATTAACTTGCCTTGTTAGCGCTCCCCAAATGCATTACCTCACACTACTACATAAGAACATAAGAAATAGGAGCAGGAGAAGGCTATATGGCCCCTCGAGCCTGCTCCGCCATATAATACGATCATGGCTGATCCGATCATGGATTCAGATCCACTTTCCTGCCCGTTTTCCATAACCCCTTATTGCCTTATTGTTTAAGAAACTGTCTATTTCTGTCTTAAATTTATTCAATGTCCCAGCTTCCACAGCTCTGAGGCAGCGAATTCCACAGATCCACAACCCTCTGAGAGAAGAAATTTCTCCTCATCTCAGTTTTAAATGGGCAGCTCCTTATTCTAAGATTCTGCCCTCTAGTTCTAGTCTCCCCTATCAGTGTAAAGATCCTCTCTGCATCCACCTCGTCAAGTCCCCTCATAATTTTATGCGTTTCAATAAGATCACCTCTCATTCTTCTGAATTCCAATGAGTACCTACTCAACCTTTCCTCATAAGTCAAACCCTTCATCCCCGGAATCAACCTCGTGAACCTTCTCTGAACTTCCTCCAAAGCAAGTATATCCTTTTGTAAATACGGAAACCAAAACTCCATGCAGTGTTCCAGATATAGCCTCACCAATACCTTGTATAGCTGCAGCAAGACGTCCCTGCTTTTATACTCCATCCCCTTTGCAATAAAGGCCAAGATACCATTGGCCTTCCTGGTCACTTGCTGTACCTGCATACTATCTTTTTGTGTTTCATGCATAAGTGCCCCCAGGTCCCGCTGTACTGCGGCACTTTGCAATCTTTCTCCATTTAAATAATAACTTGCTCTTGATTTTTTTCTGCCAAAGTGCATGACCTTACACTTTCCAACATTATACTCCGTCTGCCAAATTTTTGCCCACTCACTTTTGCAGATTTTTTGTGTCCTCCTCACACATTGCTTTTCCTCCCATCTTCGTATCGTCAGCAAACTTGCCTACATTACACTCAGTCCCTTCTTCCAAGTCATTAATATAGATTGTAAATAGTTGGGGCCCCAGCACTGATCCCTGCGGCACCCCACTAGTTACTGGTTGCCAACCAGAGAATGAACCATTTATCCCGACTCTCAGTTAGTTAGCCAATCCTCTATCCATGCTAATATATTACCCCCAATCCCGTGAACTTTTATCTTGTGCAGTAACCTTTCACACTCCTCCTTCCTGATTGCAATGTCTGCATCGCCCCACTCTTTTTTGAAAGGGTCTTCTTTGCTGGAGTCATTATTGGTTATGGGTTTTCAGAGGTGACATTTATTGATGACTGTAAAAGGCTCCAGAGGGGCCATAAACAGATGAGTGGAATTGGCAGTCAAATGGCAGATGTAGTTTAATTTGGGTGGGTGTAAAGTCATGCATTTTGGGAGAATAAACAAGGAATATCCACACACTGAAAATTTGATGAAGGGTGTGGAGGAACAGAGACCTATGGATGCTCATACATAAATCCTTGAGTGTGTGGATGCAGATAGTTAAAAGCCATAAAATGGCCAGCAATATTTAGAGTTTTATAAATAGGGGCATAGAGTACAAGCGTGAAGGGTTATGTAAAATTTCTACAAAACAATGTTTGGCCACAGTTAAGAGTACTATGTACAGATTTGGGAACCCCATTATCAAATGAACTTTAAAGCCATATGAACCATGTAGCATAGATTCAGTGGGACAATACCAGGGATGAGAAACGATAATTGTGAAGAGAGAATTGAGATACTGGGAGTAGATATGGCTGAGATGATTTAATAGAGATTTCTAAAGTTATGAAGGGTTTTGATAGAGTGAATAGGAAAGACTTATTCCTCAAGTTGGAAAACTGGTGAGGGATCGTCAAGTTAAAATTTCACAAAGGGATTGAGGAGAGATGCTGACAAATTTTTTCATGCAGAGTTCGAATATGGAATGCATTGCCACACGGAGTGTTTTTTTAAGGGAAGAATAAATAAGTTTTTGAAATGGAGGTAGATACAGGGCTATGGGAAGAAAAAGAGGCTGAGAGCTGATGTGAGTTTCTTTTCGAGGCTAGTAAAGACCCCAAGGCTGAAGTAATTGATCTTGGAGGAAACCAATACCCTCATACATGCCCATGTGCTACTTAGGAGCAGAATTTAACTTTAACTTAAACTGGATGCCGCTCAATTTCCAGTGGCAGGGACTGGATGTTTGCCTACAAAGGCATGGAACGACCAATCTGATTATGATAATGTCTCCATCTCTGTGATTTGAGACAGCGTCTAGGGTTCCCATTCTGTCACACTCCTGCTTTTGGAGCATGGACCCTGGAATTTTGGGCCCATTGATTCTTCAGAAAAATTATACTAAACAGAGAAGATGCGTTCGTCACCGAAGATTTTATTTCATTCATCCCAAGAAAGAATCTTATGTTAAGCAAACAACTTTAAAAATGTAGACATGAAGCATAGTATGATTTGAAAGTTGAAAAATGACATTCTGGTTAATCATTTGCTGAATCAAGTGTTTTTCAATTAAAAGCAATTGGAGACGAGAAGCAGTGTTAGACTTCTCATGAAATGACTCAGTTATTTTTGCACAGCTGGAAATTAGTATTTTCAAAGTATCAGAAAGCAGAAATAATGGACTGTGAATAAGAAGATGCCACGTTCACTGGTGGCAGATGATACTGCTGTGATACACACCAATAGATCTACTCAGATCAGGATCCAAATGTGTTCTATCTTTTTTAAGTTAAATCTAAACCAAAGTGATCCATAAATTAAGGCATATATTCAGATAAAAGCATGATATTTAACTTTACTTTGAGATTCCAGATGAGATAAATGATAATATCACTACAAGATCTATCTAGAGTTGTTGCAACACTGGTTTCCAATGAGAGGCCATCACCAAATAATAATTGACTCTTGTCAACAGCTAAACATGACATTATCATTGCCTGGCACCAGCTGATAGAAGTGGGCCAGCTGTCCTGTCCTATAGGCAGTAAGTCTTAAAAGTGCTCATTTGCTTTTTCACCTAAATTCCACAAGCATCTTTAACGTTCATCTGCATAAGCAGAAAGGGTAGATGGGACCTCAGTTTATGAAAGACAACACTTCCAACAATGTAGCATTCCCATGGTACTATACTGATGAGCCAAATTCCTGAATAGGGCTGGAACATATAACCTTCTAACTGGGTAAATTTTGCAAGAACTCCAAGCCCAATTATGAACATGTGAACAATCATCATTATCGGTAGTCCCTCAGAATCGAGGAAGACTTGCTTCCATGCCTAAAATTAGTTCTTTGGTGGCTGAACAGTCCAACACGAGAGCCACAGACCCTGTCACAGGTGGGACAGATATTCGTCGGGGGAAGTGGGGGTGGCACTGATTTACCACACGCTCCTTCTGCTACCTGTGCCTGACCTCTTCACACTCGCAGCGTTGAGATTCGAAGAGCTCAACGCCCTCCCGGATGCACTTTCTCCACCTAGGGCGGTCTTCGGCCAGGGTCTCCCAGGTGTCAGTGGTGATGCCGCACTTCACCAGGCAGGCTTTGAGGGTGTTCTTGTAACGTTTCCGCTGCCCACCTTTGGCTCATTTGCCATGAAGGAGCTCCGCATAGAGCAATTGCTTAGGGAGTTTCTTGTCTGACATGCCAGACATAAGTGGCCTGCCCAGCGAAGCTGATCGAGTGTGGTTAGTGCTTCAATGCTGGGGATGTTAGCCTGGACGAGGACACTGATGTTGGTGCGTCTGTCCTCACAGGGGATTTTCAGGATCTTGCGGATCCTGATATATCTCCAACGACTTGATGTGCTTTCTGTACATCATCCATGCCTTTGATCCATACAGGAGGGTGGGTATTCCTATAGCCCTGTAGACGATGAGCTTGGTGGTAAGTTTGAGGGCCCGGTCCTCGAACACACTTTTCCTCAGGCAGCCAAAGGCTGCACTGGCGTATTAGAGGTGATGTTGAATCTCCGCATCAATGTCTGTCTTTGTTGACAAGAGGCTTCCGAGGTATGGGAAGTGATCCACGTTGTCGAGGGCTGTGCCGTGAATCTTGATAACTGGGGGGCAGTGCTGTGCGGCGAGGACAGGCAGGTGGAGGACCTCTGTCTTACGGATGTTAAGCATAAGGCCCATGCTTTTATTATCATCATAGGCAGTCCCTTGGAATCAAGGAAGACTTGCTTCCACTCTTCGCATGAGTTCTTAGGTGACTGAACAGTCCAATACGAGAACCACAGCCTCTGTCACAGGTGGGACAGATAGTCATTGAGGGAAAGGATGGGCAGGGAGCCTGGTTTGCCGCACGCTCTTTCCGCTGCCTGCGCTTGATTTCTGCATGCTCGCGGGACTCCCAGGTCTCAGTGGAGATGTCGCACTTTATCAGGGAGGCTTTGAGAGTGTCCTTGTAATGTTTCCTCTGCCCGCTTTTGGCTCGTTTGTCGTGGACGAGTTCCGAGTAGAGCACTTGCTTTGGAAGTCTCGTGTCTGGCATGCGAAATATGTGGCCTTGAATACATCGACTATATCCTGGAGTTCAGCCTCAGAATGTGCGCAGACGCAGGCGTTGTCCAAGCACTGCAGTTCAACAACAGAGGTTTGGGTGATCTTGGACCTGGCCTGGAGGCGGTGTAGGTTAAACTGCTTCCCACGGGTTTTGTAGTTTAGTTCCACTCCAGCAGGGTGCTTGTTGACAGTGAGGTGGAGCATGGCAGCGAGGAAGATTGAGAAGAGGGTTGGAGCGATGTCGCAGCCCTGTTTGACCCCAATCTGGACGTGGAATAGGTCTGTAGTGGATCCGCTGGTAAGGATCGCGGCCTGCATGTCGTCGTGGAGCAGGTGAAGGATGTTGACAAACTTTTGGGGGCATCCAAAACGGAGGAGGACGCTCCATAAGCCCTCACGGTTGACAGTGTTAAAGGCGTTTGTAAGATGCTGCTCCCTGCATTTTTCCTGCAGTTGTCATGTTGCAAAGATCATGTCCGTTGTTCCCCATAGGGGACGAAATCCACACTGTGACTCCGGGAGGAGCTCCTCGGCCACAGGGAGAAGACGGTTGAAGAGAACTCTAGCGACAACCTTCCCAGTGGTTGATAGCAGGGAGATTCTTCTGTAGTTGCCGCAGTCGGATTTGTTCCCCTTTTTAAAAATGGACATAATCACTGCATCTCTGAGATCTCTCAGCTTGCTCTCCTCCCTCCAGATGAGAGAGCTGAGGTCATGTATCCGCACCAACAGAGCCTCTCCGCCATATTTTAGCGCCTCAGCAGCAATTCCATCTGCACCCATAGCTTTGTTATTCTTAAGCTGTTTTATAGCTGAGGTGGTGGCGGGTCGCATGCTGCGGGATGGAATTGAGAACACTCGAGTCAAAGGCAGAGTCTCGATTGAGGAGATCTTCAAACTGCTCCTTCCAGCAGTCCCTGACAGCCTCGGTGTCCTTGGTGTTTCCCCGTTCTTGGCCAGGAGTGGTGTGGGGCCTTGGGAGTTTGGATCGTAGGTGGCCTTGACTGCAATGAAGAATCCTCGCATGTCGTGGCTGTCGGCTAGTTGTTGTTTCACCAGCGCTTACTCCATCCACCACCTGTTCTTTAAACCCCGGGTTTTTTGTTGGACCTCAGCCTTGAGCCATCTGTAACATTGCTTTGTAGTTCCCGAGTTGGATTGTTGCTTGAGGCTCAGAAATGCTCTGCATTTACGATCTATTAGTTCTTGGTTCTCCTGATCGTTTTCATCAAACCAGTCCTGGTATTTTCTGGTTGAGTAACCAAGTGTCTCTTCACTGGCATTGGTTATGGAAGCAGACCAAGCGCTGTGGGCATTGAGCATCTCAGGGTCATCAAGGCACGCCGGATTGGCTGTGAGGCGCTGGCTGTGTAGGGCTCTCTTAGCTAGGTCTTTAAGTGGCCCGGTATTAACTTTTTTGTGGCACTGCTTTTGCTGTACCCTCTGCTTTGGGGCTATGTTAATATTGATGATGGATCGGATTAGGCGATGGTCCATCCAGCAGTCGTCAGCTCCTGTCATGGCGCGGGTGATGCGCACATCCTTGAGATCCGTGGCTCGGACGATGACATAGTCCAGCAGGTGCCAATGTTTGGAGCGAGGGTAATGCCACGATGTCTTGTATTTGTCCCTCTGGCGGAACAGGGTGTTGGTGATGAGTTTGTGTTCTTGACATTTTGTCAGGAGTAGGTGCCATTGGAGTTGGATTTCCCTACACCCTCTCTGCCAATCACGCCTCGCCAGAGGGCTGTGTCTTTGCCGACCTTGGCATTAAAGTCACCTAGGAGGATCAATTTGTCACCCGTGGGGACGCGGGACAGGGATGTCTTGAGGTTGGAATAGAAACTCTCTTTAGCCTCATCCATTGCATCGAGTGTTGGGGTGTACACACTGATGACTGTGGCGCATTGGTTCTGGGATAGGGTAAGGCAAAGGGTCATGAGGCGTTCGTTAACCCCGCAGGGGGAGTCTTTGAGGCAGCCGACCAATTCATTTTTGACGGTGAAGCTGACTCCATGAAGGCAGCATTCTTGCTCTGGTTTCCCTTTCCAGAAGAAGGTTCCTTGAGCTGGCCTTCCCCTGCCTGCCGGGTCTCGCTTAGGCTGGCGATGTCGATGTCAAAGCGTCTATGTTCCTGGGCAACTATGGCGGTGCAGCGTTCCGGCCTGTCGCTGTTGCAGTTGTCCATTAGGATCCTGACATTCCAGGTCCCGAACTTTATATTAGGTGAGTGGAAGATGCCTGTGTGTGACTTCTTTTAACGTGGGGTGGTCATTGCACACCGACCACCACATGGGCTTAGCCGAGCAAGGCCTTGGTCCAGTGGCAAGGGGGTCCAAGACGACTGGAGACCAGGCACTGCTGTATGAGCCTAGTTGCCTACGGCGAGATGTTGGCCGCAAGCTCGGCACTGAGTAGCGCCCTTGATGGTAGGTGATCTGCTGCTTGGTTGAGGGCAGGCATTGAGAGAGTCAGTGGTCCACTGGAGTTCAATGTGGGAGGTCAGGGTGGTCACAGCCATGGTACTCACCAGTTGCTGGGAGAGAAGAGGCCAGGTCACCAGTGGGGAAGGAGAGGCCCAGTCGTCGTTGAAGGAGGAGGAGAGGTCAGCCGTCGTCGCTGAAGAGAAGGAGGCCCAATTGCCGCCAAGGAGGATAGGCCCAGCCGCTGTCGTTGGAGGAGACCCGATTTCCGCTGGAGGAGGCCCAATCTCCGCTGGAGGGGGCCAGGTTGTCGTTGGGAATGGCCTGATCGCCGTTGGAGGGGCCCGATTGCCATTTGGGGGGGGGGGTCCGATCGCCGCTGGAGGGGCCCAATCTCCTGTTCGGAGGCTCATCTGGTTCACCGGACGTCATCGAGGATCGGGTGGGGCAGCTGAGTCGACGTCGAAGGAGGAGGTCGCCGGAGAAGGGAAGAGGTCCAGGTCACTGTTGCAGGAGGCTGGTAGTCCGGTCGTCGTCGATGAGTGGTGTGGGGTTTAGGAGGGAAGGTTTGCGCCCGAGGTAGGCCCAAATTTATGAGGATTGTAAGATTAGGGTTTAAGGTAAAGTTTAAGAAAATGTACCCCCTATTAGGGTCAATTAAGGCGAAAGTTTAGAGGGGAGGAGGTTGAGAGTGAAAAGTTGTCGGATGTCACAAGATTGTAAGGTAAGATTTGGTTTGTCAGGGGAGCTACCCAGGGAGCTGCCACCCCGGTTGCCATCTTGTCAGTACCATGTGAACAATGACAGACATGTAAAGACCCTTTGGTTCATTGAGCCTGTCCCAATTCATGTTCCTCAAACATAATTCACTCTTTAAAACTGCTAGTGGATTTCCTCTGGTGGTGCTTGCAGTGCCAATATTTGGTGAAGGGATATTTAAGTTGCCACACAGTTACAGTCTGGAAACTGTCAGTTTTTGTAATTATATTTTTTAGAAACAACTGAATCAGTGCTTGGGAAATCGGCTGACCTGCCATCCAAAACACTGTGCAGAAGACTTAGGACTTCCATTCCTCCTCTGAAGAAGCAAGTTTCTGTGCTCCTGAAATTCAGGGAGTGCTCTGTAGCTTCAAAGGAGAAACCAGGTGGGCCTGAGGCACCGATGAAGCTGCAAGTTGCTTCCCAAATATCTGCAGTCATTTTTCCAAAAATAGTTATTTCCTTTTTCTGCCTGCAACTCCCCATCCCTATCCACATCTCAATTTTGAGTGTCAAGCAAGGCTGCTATTCAAATCTCAGTCTTCAAATATGCAACATACTTTGCAAGGAAACATGGGCAAGATTCTATACAGGTATGTGCTCCATCCTGTCCAATTTACCAATACTTGATGTATTCAAGTGATCCAGTGCGCCTGGGTACAGACCCAGGAAATTCTCTCTTATGGTACAGCTCCTGCTGTGGTAAGAAATGCAAGGAAAGAAACAATGCTTTTATAAAAAAATATGTACAAAAGAATAGCTTTGCATTTTGATTGTGATGTTTTATTTTCCATTCAAGGAGCTAGATAAAATTTATTCTGTAAACGTATACGGTTATTTATTCACCAGTTTGCTTATTAGCTTAAACCTAAAACAATTTTTGATGTTATAATGCTCTACCACTTATCGAAGACAGGAGAGATCTTGTGAAAGGAATAAGATAATTTTAGTAGCTAAAATAATTGAGATTGTTCTGATTGTTATCCTCGGCATGTTACCGAATTAGCATTGTGTGAGATGCTCAGTGGAGACTGGTACCTCCTGCTCTAGGAGGAACATAAATATCGGTCAGAATGCTGGCAGTAAGACACTCCTTGAAACATTGCTTCGCTTCACATGGCTGGACATTGCAGTGTGTTATTTCTCAAAAACAACTAAAAGGTCAGCATTTATATATCTTTATGTGCAGTCAATGAATGATTCTGTTTTCTTATTTTATTCTTGAGGGATATGAGGTTGCTGTCAATAGGAGCCGGTGCAGATGAGGTCATGTTGTCCGTCATATGCAAGTACATGGGGACCATTCCTGGAAAAAAATGATTGATTGAAATAATAGAAAATTCATCAGCAGGGACAAGAACAAAACAATGTTTTGTTGCATTAATTGCTTTTGATGCTTTCTATGTGGCATTGTTTGATTTCATGACACTTTTTGAAAATGTTAACATACAGAAACATATCTACTTAATACTGTACGTTGCATAGTGTCATTCTGTGTAATAATTATTTTGTTTTAAAGAAACTTTTTAATGTCAACAGACATGAAATAATCTTTTTCACTTGTGTAAAAGCATAAAAGTATTTTGCAAGTTGAATAATGAATAGTTCTTATAATTCTTTTTACTTAGTACTGGTTTAATGCCTGATCTAACATCATATTAAAAAGGAGGAAAGACGGTGGGACTAGTTTCTGTTCAAAGTACTTACATCCAGCTCTCAATATTTATCTTTCTGATGGTATTTGATACCAAGGATAAGAAACTATTGTTATGAGGAGAGACAAAATGTTAGGACTATTTCCACTAAAACGAAGAAGTCTGAAGAGATTTAACAGCTTTTTAAAATTATGAAGGGTTTAGATAGGGTGAAGTAGAAAAGCACTATTTCTTCTGGTTGAGGTATTATCAGTTTATTATTGCCATTAAGAGAGTGAGGGGAGACATTAAGAGAAATGCTATTATGTAGAGCGTTCTTAATGTACGAGATGCTTTGCTACAGTACTTCATAAATAGATAAATATTTGATCAAAGCAAGATACAGGGCAGTTGGATGAGTTTTAGATTACTCCAGCTACGAGCCGGCACAGGCACAATGGATCATATGGTGTCCTTATGTGCTATAAACCTCTGGTTATGTTATTTTATCTATTATGAAATATGTGGGATTTTGTAGTCTCTTGAGTCTTGCAGCACCTCAGGTCACCTTCCTCTTGAGCACTGATATATATTACGGGTGAGCCTGGACTCTACTATAGTGACGTTATTCACTTTAGTGAAAGTTAGCACCTCAAACCAGCCTGGCACTCAATTCAGAGTCCGCTAACATTAGGGGAAAAAACATACTGCTACTGGATCAGGCAGCTTCAGGGCCAGGCCAAAATTCTGACACCATTTGAAGTGAATAGTGTAACTCTGAGACACACTTAACGTGAAGTGACTAAGCAGGGATGGTGATTTGGCATTGTGGATCTGTGTGAAGCTAGAAAATGGCACATAAGTATAAAGATAACTTATTAAGGGAAAGTTGTGGAGAAAAGCTTTAACTTTTTATTTCTGTCTTTTCTCTCTCTCAATCCAGTCTTTCTTTCCCTCTCTTTCTTTATTTTGCATTCTGTATCTGATTTGACATTGAATTTATTATTCAAACTTGCACTTCAGACTCTGTGCTGTTCTTGTGTCTAGTTAAGAAAACACACATTCACTTCAGTCCCAGAGGGCGTTGGGCCATTTGGATCTCTAACTTACAGAAACTATCAGTGCTAAAGCTCATGGAAAATTATGGCTAAGGGCAAGTCTAACAAAAGCCGGATGCCATTCGTTCTCCGCTTACAGTAAATTCTGGTCCTTTGATAAATTAAGTCAAAGAAAATGTACAACTCCACTGCTCTTGCTATTTTAGGAAACGAGTTACTGGGGTAGAAATGAATTATGACCCGTTTTCGAGCGTATAGCCAATGGTGCGCAGACACCATGTGCCTGGGCCAGGAAGCCCAAGGCTCGCCCTAAATTGGGCCTTGGGTCTCATTTGAATACTTGGGGGAAATTCCAAAAGAGACAGCTTGCCCATTTCCAGTGGAGGTGGGGAGAAGCGAGCAGTAAGTTCAGGAGGGGGCAAGGGCAATGGGAGGGGGTCTGAAAGCAGGCCAGCAATAGCTCTCAGGAATGCTGAGGAGCCGGAAGGAGCACTCTTGCTCTTGGCACCACATCAAGTTTTAAAAAACATTTTTACCTTATTTTTTTAATGACAGCTGCTTGCTAGGCAGCCTCCAATGCCTGCTCCCACTCAGCACAACTCAATTTGGTAGAGGGGGCCCTAAAATAGGTGTTATGCCCCTTATCGACATATGCAATATGGGATCATGTGTATTTCAGGCATGCATGGAAAATGGACAATGAGGACCAACGAGGCGCATGCCAAAACCACATCAGCTGATAACCCATGGTAGACTTTTGCAGGATCAAACAGATAATTGAAGAACAGATACATGTTATCCAATCGCAATACTATGATACAAGTGTAAGCAGTGGCATGGATTCATATAGACCATTGATACTAGCAATTATTCTCATAGCTTGACCCCATACCAATTTTGGGAGAAGTATGATGTAAGTGCTGGACAACAATGTACCTGCTGCTCAGACTTAGAAATAAAATGTATCAATGTACTGACTTCCCAGCTGTTTTGTTTCCCACATTACAACAGTGACTACACTCCAAAAGTTCTTCATCAGCTGTAAAGCGCTTTGAGACATACGGTGGTCATGAAAGGCGCTATATAAATCCAAGTCTTTTGCTCTGTTTAACACTTTATCTGAGACATTATTGAAGCATTCCCACGAAGAGAGCATTATATGAGTAGAGCAAGATTTTATTTCGGGTCGGCACTAAATTTGAGGAACGTTCACTTTGCTCAGCACACCTATGTCATTTCTCTGGTAGCATGGGGCTCCAAAAATGTGTGCAGGAACAAGCGAATGGCTATAATTAGCCCAATAAAAGATAAAAGAAAAACTTCCATTTATATAGCACCTTTCATAACCTTGGGACGTGCCAAACTGCTTTAAAGCCAATTAAGTACTTTCTGAAGTGTAGTTACTTTGCACACAGAGTTCCCACAAACAGCAATGAAATAATGACTGCATAATCTGTTTTGGTGATGTTGGTTGAGGGATAAATATTGACCTGTGGAGGAACAGCATCCGGGAGGGCGCTGAGCACCTTGAGTCTTGTCGCCGAGAGCATGCAGAAAACAGTCGCGGGCAGCGAAAGGAGCGTGCGGCAAACCAGTCCCACCCACCCTTTCCTTCAAGGACTGTCCCACCTGTGACAGAGACTGTTATTACCATATTGGACTGTTCAGTCACCTAAGAACTCACTTTTAGAATGAAAGCAAGATTTCAAGGGTCTGCCTATATTGATGAAATATTGACCAAGGCCAGGAGAACTCCCCTGCTTGTCTTCGAAATAGTGTCATGAGATATTTTGCATCCACCTGAAAGGGCAGAGCCACTCCCTCACTATTGCATTGAAGAGTCAGCTTGGATTATGGGCTCAATCTCTGGAGTGGGACTTGAGCTCACATCCTTCTGACTCGGGCAAGAGACTGAGATTCAGCTAACGCCAAATATGTAGAATAGTCATTTATCCACTAAAAAATAATATAACAGGCATATAAGTTTCACATTTTTAGCAACATGCTGGGCAGTTGGTTTGTAAACCTTCCCTGGAGTATTCAAATTATTTAATGACTAGTCTACTTCCCACAACTTTGTGCATTGGGAGTGAAGACCAAGTGCAATATTCAGGTTGAGAAGGGTTAGAGGGTGAAGCATTTAAGAGGACCAGGCAAGGAAACAGGGGAAGAGGTGATGTAGTAAACAAAAGGATAATGTGGAAAGGAGGACAGCGAGAGAAATGGGGAAGAGGAGGGCATAGAGTGAGGGGAAGGCAGCTGGGAAACATTTATCCTTCAATGCTACTGAGATGGAGGGCCTGGGGGTGCTGGTTCCCAGCTGCAAACTGATGCTGAGTAATTGGGGGATGGTGGCAACAGTGTACAAATGTTGAAATGTGGGTGAGGAGGTATAAATTACTGCAAAGTGGGTTGAAACACTGCTTTTACATAAAAATATAAGAAATAGGAGTAGGCCATAAGGCCCCTCGAGCCTGCTCCGCCATTCAATATCATGGCTGATCTGATCATGGACTCAGCTCCACTTCCCCGCCCGCTCCCCATAACCCCTTATCCCCTTATCGTTTAAGAAACTGCCCATTTCTGTCTTAAATTTATTCAATGTCTCAGCTTCCACAGCTCTTTGAGGCAGCGAATTCCACAGATTTACAACCCTCTGTGAAAAGAAATGTGTCCTCACATCAGTTCTAAATGGGAGGCCCCTTATCCTAAGATCACGCCCTCTAGTTCTAGTCTCCCCGACCAGTGGAAACATCCTCTCTGCATATCTTGTCAAGCCCCCTCATAATCTTATATGTTTCGATAAGATCACCTCTCAGTCTTCTGAATTCCAATGAGTAGAGGCCCATCCTACTCAACCTTTCCTCATAAGTCAACCCCCTCATCCCCGGGATCAACCTAGTGAACCTTCTCTGAACTGCCTCCACAGCAAGTATATCCTTTCAAAACCGCACGCAGTATTCCAGGTGTGGCCACACCAATACCCTGTGCAGCTGTAACAAGACTTCTCTGATTTTATACTCCATCCCCTTTGCAATAAAGGCCAAGATTCCATTGGCCTTCCTGATCACTTGATGTACCTGCATACTATCCTTTTGTGTTTCATGCTCAAGTACCCCCAGGTCCCGCTGTACTGCAGCACTTTGTAATCTTTTTCCATTTAAATAATAACTTGCTCTGCCAAAGTGCATGACCTCACATCTTCCAACATTGTACTCCATCTGCCAAATTCTTGCCCACTCACTTAGCCTGTCTATGTCCTCCTGCAGCCTCTTTATGTCCTCACACATTACCCTTCCTCCCATCTTTGTATCGTCAGCAAACTTGGCTACGTTACACTCAATCCCCTCTTCCAAGTCATTAATATAGATTGTAAATAGTTGGGGGTCCCAGCACTGATACCTGCGGCACCCCACTCATTACATTGCCAGCCAGAGAATGAACCATTTATCCCGACTCTCTTTTCTGTTTGTCAGCCAATCTTCTATCCATGCTAATATATTACCCCCAACCCCATGAACTTTTGTGTGGCACCATGTCAAATGCCTTCTGGAAGTCCAAATACAACACATCCACTGGTTCCCCTTTCTCCACCTTGTTCGTTACATCCTCAAAGAATTCCAGCAAATTTGTCAAACATGACTTCCCCTTCATAAATCCATGCTGACTGCCTGACCAAAGGTTGCTTTTCCAAATGTCTTGTTACTGCTTCTTTAATAATGGACTCCCAACATTTTCCCAACCACTGATGTTAGGCTAACTGGTCTATAGTTTCCTACTTTTTGTCTGCCTCCTTTTTTGAACAAGGGTGTTACATTTGCAGTTTGTTGCCAAGCCTTTGTTGGGAATACAGCAAAGCCCAATTTTGCAGACCCAGTGTCACAATTATTGCTTCAGTATCCTAAAAACTTTCACAGTGAGGTCCATGGGCCTGTAAATCCACAAGGTTGTTTACACATTGTAATGCTAGAGGGGCAGTTCTTCCACCTAGTGGAAGTATGCCATTGACCTCTGTTCTCACCATAATTAATGTGGTCAGCTCGTTTAAATATTGTATGGTGGACCAGGAATGTAACTCTCATATAAAACAGAAGTAACAACTTGTATTTATATAGTGCCTTTAATGTACGGACACCAAGCCAAAAAAAATGAGATATCAGAATGAGTGATCAAAAAGGTGGGTTTTAAGGATGATCTTCAAGGTGGAAAGGGTGGTGGAGAAGCGGAGAGGTTTAGGGAGAGAATTTCAGAGCGTGGGACTGAGGTGACTGAAGGCATGGGCGCCAGTGGTAGAGGGGGGGGGCGGAGGGGGGTTTGGGGGGGAAGCACAAGAGGCGGCGCCACAAGAACGCAGAGTTTGGGAAGGACGTGTTTTAATGTTGGAGGAGGTTACAGAAATAGGAAACAGCAAGGCCATGAAGGGATTTAAGCATTAGGATGAGAATTTGTAAACTCGAGGCATTTGGAGTCAATGTGTTCCAACAGAAAGCTATAGCATAACGTAAAAAAGTATAATGTGGGAAAATGTGAGGTTACTCACTTTGGTAGGAGGAATAGAAAAAGCATAATATTTTTTAAATGGTGAGAAACTATTAAATGCTGGTTAGATGTTCAGAGAAATTTAGGTGTCCTCGTACAGGAAAAAGATATAGCATGCAAGACAGCTAGCAATTAGGAAGACAAATGGCATGTTGGCCTTTATTGCAAGGGGGCTGGAGTAGAAGAATAAGGAAGTCTTGCTACAATTGTACAGGGCTATGGTGAGACCACACCTGGAGTACTGTGCACACATTTGGTCTCCTTATCTGAGAAAGGATATACTTGTCATAGAGTCAATGCAATGAAGGTTCACTAAATTGATTTGTGGGATGAGAGGGTTGTTTCATGAGGAGAGATTGAGTAGATTGGGCCTATACTCTCTGGAGTTTAGAAGAATGAGAGGTGATCTCATTGAAACATATAAGATTTTGAAGTGGCTTGACAGGACAAATGCTGAGTGATTGTTTCCCCTGGCTGGAGAGTCTAGAACTAGGGGGCATAATCTTAGAATAAGGAGTCAGCCATTTAAGACAAAGATGAGGAGGAATTTCTTTACTTAGAGAGTTGTGAATTTTTGGAATTCTCTACCCCAAAGGGCTGTTGGATGTTGAATCCCTGAGTATATTCAAGGTTGAGAGAGATAGGTTTTTGGACTCTAGGGGAATCAAAGGATATGAAGATCGGGCGGGAAAGTGGAGTTTAGGTCAAAGATCAGCCATAATCTTATTGAAGGGCAGAGCAGGCTCGAGGCGCCGTATGGCCCTACTCCTGCTCCTAATCCTGTTAGATAGAGGCATTAATTACAGAATCACAGTAAGGAAACTGATGAGAGGTTTGGAAATGTACCTCTTTCTTGCTACTTGCCTGCTGGCAGCATTGCTCGCTCATTTGAAAGAGGTGCAGTGGTGTGTGAATGGCCGTAGGACTATGCATCTTAAAAGCTGAGGTTTTTTAAAATTTAGTTGGTACCTAACCTAATGGAGCATGCAGAAAATCTGTCTCAAATTAAAAGCTGTGACTGCATATCATTTTTTATAAACTCATCACTGTAAATTGCTTTATTTGCTCATTTATTTTGTTGCTTTTATGTTTGATTTTTTATATTGTATTGCAAGACTTATTTTGAAATCCTGTTTCCAGCAGCTATTTTGCTTGCATCAACCAAAGTAGGAAGGTTTGAGAATTCCTTTAGAGGTTCTAATGGTGCTCCTAGATTTGGAGAAGAGCAGTTCAAAGGGACAAGAAAGATAATGGCCCTGAAATTCCGATGTCCCAGGTCCGTAAGAAGTTTCTACGGAACCGGGAAGGCATCGGAAAAGCCGTTTTTCAGCCGCAGTTCAGGAGCGAGGACAGTTGCAGGGCAAGATTTCCAATATTTACGAATATCTTGCCCTGCAAATGTCCTTTAAAATCTTGTGGCTGAAAAAGCAGCCGTATAATACACACACACATTAAAAATAAAGTTAGAAAAACACATTTTATTTTTAAAAACCCTCCCCATTATGGTAAGTTTATTTTAAGGCTTAATTTTAAAAACTTTTTTAAATGTCGCAAACTTTTTTTTTATAACAACCTTAATTTAAATGAATGTTAAATATGTACTTTCTATTTTTTATTGTGTTTTGGGTGTTTGGTGGGGGGGATTCTCATTCATAATAATCTGAGGAAGGATATTCTTGCTATTGAGGGAGTACAGCGAAGGTTCACCAGACCGATTCCCGGGATGGCAGGACTGACATGAGGAGAGACTGGATCAACTGGGCTTGTACCCACTGGAATTTAGAAGAATGAGAGGGGATCTCATAGAAACATATAAAATTCTGATGGAATTGGACAGGTTAGAGGCAGGAAGAATGTTCCTGTTGCTAGGGAGTTCCAGAACCAGAGGTCACAGTCTAAGAATAAGGGGTAAGCCATTTAGGATCAAGATGAGGAGAAACTTCTTCACTCGGAGAGTGGTTAACCTGTGGAATTCTCTACTGCAGAAAGTTGTTGAGGCCAGTTCGTTAGATATATTCAAAAGGGAGTTAGATATGCCCCTTATGGCCAAAGGGATCAAGGGGTATGGAGAGAAAGCAGGAAAGGAGTACTGAGGTTGAATGATCAGCCATGATCTTATTGAATGGTGGCGCAGGCTCAAAAGGCCTGCTCCTGCACCTAATTCCTATGTTTCTCTGTTTCTATGAGTTCCGTACTTACGGAACTCCTATTGCTATGAATGAGAAACTATACTGTACCTAATTGGCTGCTGTCTCCAGATCCTGGCCTGCGCACGTCCCCACATGCACGCGCTGCGCACACAGTCACCAGAGGCCTCAGGCTCGGAAATTCGGACGAGCGCAGCAGCAGCTGGTAAGTGCACACCTTTTTTCTGTTTTAGGTCGTTTATCCACGGGAAGAGGCAACCGGAATTTCAGGGCCAATATAATGCTTGATTGTACCTTATGTGTTATGTATACACCAGTCTTTACCCAGGCAGTTTCTGGGCACTTCAGAGATCTGTTTTCAGTGCATCTATGTCAGAAACAGGGGTTCCCATAAAGCTATACCATCTCTTGGAGGCAGACCTGGAGACAACTGAAACCACAGGGTCAGCTCTTCCTGTGGGTATGGAGGTCCTTACTGCATTAAACTTTTACACCATTGGATTCCTGCAAGCCACCCCAAGGTGGGATATGCCAAATCTGTCTGTTGTCCACGACAGAGGCCTTGTTTGCAAAGACAATATTTATCACTTTCTCTGTGAAACAGAAGCATCAGCTTTACAAGGCGTAGAGCTGTTCCCAAGTGTCAAAGTTCCTGAGAATGCAGAACATGGCAGATGGTACCATGAATTGTACAGATTATTGACCGTAGCCCCAATCTCCTGACATGCAAGTTGCACTGTTGTTCTCTGGAGAGGGTGGAGGCCTCACACCTATTTCAAGTAGCAGCACATCCACTTTGCCAGCCATCAAACAAGCTTTCAGGTGCTGACCCATTCCATCACTTGCCTATAGATTCTGTTTTATGCCTTCACATTGGTTTTCCTTTCAGTTCATTTTTGCCTGGAGCTTCTTTACCTCCCCCACTTCAGCCTTAGCAAAAGCTGGCAAATATTTCAAATCTATTTAGGATCTTTATAAATGGTGGAATAACAGGTAGATTTCTCAGTCCTTGCTCATGATGGGCACCCATCTGGTGCACTATAAGCACAGAAAGGAAAAGTTGTGACAGGCCATGGGTGAGGAGTCAGGAAATCAATCCTTATATGTTCCCTAATATGCAGTCACATACCTTTTAATTTGAGCTGATAGACATATTTTCTCCCTGCTCCAATAGCCGAGCTGCCAGCAAAACGCCAAAACTGCTCAAAGCTTACTCAAATAATCTTGACCATGCAAACTCATGTATGGTCAGCTCAATGTGCAGTGGGCTTTGACAGTCAGTCATTCTGGCACAAAACTTGGATTTTTTTCTAATTATTTTTCCAAAAATAATGTTTCTTTACTTTGTATGACATCAGATGTCTATTTCATCACTCTGCCAGACTGTCTATGTCCTCTAGCAATCTCCTGAATTCTTCATCAGTGTGTCATGCCCCCTAATTTGGTATTGTCAGAAAACTTCCTCTTGTGCCTATATCCACATTTATATAAATAGAAAACAGAAACAGTTCCAGCATAGATTTCTGGGAAACACCATCACTGACATCCCACCAGCTTTAAAAAAAAATTACCATTACATTTCTATGCATACATACTTAGCCATTTCTCCATCTATGCCAGAGTTGTTGAGGCCAACTGTATTGATATTACCTCTCCTTGGCTCAATTTAGGAAACTCAGAACAGAATTTGGGACCTTGCTGATCTGTATGACTCAACTATGCACCGGATAAATCCATTGAGCTATCAGGGATGGCACAGGAGGTTTCTGATGTGGACTCTTCTCGTAGCTCAGAAAAAAGCCTCACTGTGACCTAAGCCTCGGCAGAGTACGGTAAATAGGCCATGGTGAAAAAACATTGGCACACATGCCATTTTATCACTTCAAATAAAATCACAATGTTTATTATTGCTGTTTTTTTAAGCAGTAGAATATGGGAACAGATTTTTCCTAGCTTTAGCATCATTGGACTGTCAAGCACCTGTGACACCGAGTCTCCACCGTAATAATGCTCCCCAGGCATTTCCTGCCATGAATGCTAAAGGTCCCAATGGGGCAGTGCCTCAAGCAAGTACAGCAATGTGTATCAGGAGCTTTCATCACGTTTATGATGTCATAAGAAGCAGCATTACAATTTCCAGGTACAGCACCAGAAACGGGTTGTGGAAAATAAACGGGTACCCCAATAAGAGAGTGCTGTGAAGAGTTAGAGCTGATAGGATGCTCTGAAGCCTGACTCAGCAGATTTACTAATTAATCTGATATAGGAGCTTTGCATTACTGTTTAAAGAAGCTTTCATTTTTTGATAGTTTGTCCTACAAGTTGTGGCTGATGGGAGGACACCAATACATCGTACAGGGTGGAATGTCCTTTGGGATTTCCATTAACATGTTTTTATATGGAGGAGGATGAGAAAGAAGCACTGCTAGATGCAAGACCAAAGAGTCAACGCCAGAGAAGGAAGGAACCGATTTGAAGGTATGCTGCTGAGCGAGCTTACGGAGCAAGGTGGACATTCCTGGACTTCTGATGAGGCTCTGGTTTGGCAGATAGTTAGTACCAGAGATCTGTCACCTGATGGAAGAGAATCTGAAGCCATACTCACAAGCCTCTACAGCTCTCAGTGCCGGTAAAAGTAACAGTGCTTAGGTTTTTTTTAGCCACTGGAGGGCTTGAGGGGACACAGGTGACAAAGCCTGCATCAGTCAATCAGTGATATATAGGTGTGTCCACCAGATCACTGATCAGGGAAAATTACACCATCATGGTTTCCATGAATGTCAGGGAGCAATAAACACTTGCTCTTGGTTTTACTTTCTTGCTGATGCAATTGCCGGTACCTATGTGGGTCTGTGAGTTTCAACAGATAGAAGTGCCCCTTATATGATCTGTGAGGGGTATTATTCTATAATTGTGCTGATACCAAACAATCACTGTCACAAAATAATGCTGGTGAATGCTAGGTTCCTCGGCAGCTCACACAATCTTGCCAGCATTCCACCACTGTTTGTGGAATTGCAAGGATTCAAGGGCTGGCTGCTGGGCACATTGATTACCCACTGTCGCTATGGCATTCATCACCTACCACAGCGGAGTAGAGATACAGTGATGCTCCTGCTTCCACCATGGAAAACACCATATATGCTTCACCATATATTGAAGCAGAAGTCCCAGTGTCTGGATCGTTTTGCGGGAGGTTCGTCCTGGATCATAATCCCACAAAGAATCATCATGGCATGTTGCGTTCTCCATAACTTAGTTATCAGCTGGTGTATTCACCTGAAAGAGGTAGAAGTGCAGCAGACAAGGAAAGAGCAGGATGGCTCATCAGATGATGCCTGTGCGTGAGTTCTTTTAACATGGGGTGGCCGTTGCACACTGGCTACCACACGGGCTTAGCTAAGCAAGGTCTTGGTCCAAGGCAACTGGAGACCAGGCACTGCTGTATGAGCCTAGTTGCCTATAGCGAGACGCAGGCCATAAGCACGGTGCTGTGCAGCGCCCTTCGGTGAGATGGTAAGTGATCCGAGGCTTGGCTGGGGGCAAGCATTGGGAAGATCAGAGAACCATTTTGTAGGAGGAGGAGAGGTCGGGGTGTTCAGAGTGGAAGGAGGAAAGGTCAGAGTGGTCACAGCCATTGTGCTCATCCTGTGGTGGGGGAGGAGAGGTCAGGTCACCGCTGGAGGAGAAAAGGCCCAATCGTCGCCGATGGGTAGAGGCCCGGAGGGAAGGCTTGTGTGTGAAGTAGGCCCAAACCTGTTTTTGTAGCTGATTGAAGGTTCATGGGGGGTCGCTTGGAGCAGCTGAGTCATCCTTGGGGAGCGAGAAGCGAGGGTCCAGCTGGAAGGACTTGGCAGCGGGGAGGCCAGCTTGGAAGGTAGACCGCAGTTGGGGAGTGGGGAATGGGCAGTGGGCCCTTGTAGCACAGTTTAAGGGGTAAGTAGAGTGTTCTGAGGGTCAGGGTTAGGGCCAAAGGGGGCTTAGACAGTGAGAGCGGGGGGTGGGGGGGGGGAAGATTTAAGGGAGAGAGAGGTGGAAGATGGCAGCAGATGATCAGAGGAAGATTTGTTCAGCGAGAGCTCCCTAGCGAGCTGCTATCCCATCCGCCATCTTGGATGTGCTCATCAGATGACGAGGCAGGCAGAGCAGGAGGCATCAAAGCTGAAACTGGTAAAACCATCGAGAGAAACCTAATCACGAAAACATTCTCCTGACCATTTCATCCATTGCAACACAGCCTTTTCATGCCTGCCTCCAAACCATCTTGTACAATAAAACCTTTCATAAGAAGTCAAGCCATTATCCATCAATAGACTTTCTTACCAACATTACACATAATAAGCACAAAAATTATCTGGATCCCAAACATATATTTCACGGAATTCTAGGGGCCGAAATTGCCCCTTGTTTTAAAAAGAGTCGTCGTTGCCTCAAAGAGGGGGCCGACATTTCCTAAATTGCCCTCCTTTATTTTTGGAGTGGTATACGGGACCACCCCAGCTGTCTTCCAGCCCCGTCGAGCATACGCCGGAAAGTGTCCCGCGGGAGTGGATCGGCCGCCACTCGGTTCCCCCGACACCTTTCCAAGACGGGAAGCTTCTTGTGGCTGGGCAACACATCTGCCCTTAAAGGGGAGGGTGCACTGCCGTGGCCACTATTTTATTTTAATTATTGGCCGATTCTGAAGTCAGCCCGACAATGGCAGCCATGGGTTCGGCCAGGCTGCCAATAGACAGCCTGGCACCCCTTCTTGGGTACCGGGCCATTGGCCCAAGAGAAACTCTCCCTTGTGGCCTACTGGGTGTCACTAAAGTGGCTGCAGAGCTCGCAGTGGCCCTCCCCTTTAACTGAAGGGCCGGAACATTGTCCGGGTCATGCTGACGTCATCAGCGCGGCGCTGATAACTCGGAGCGGCGGCTGACCCGACCCAACGGCACTTCTGCCCTGCAGTCGTCAGGAGCACTGCACCGACACAAAAAAATGAAAGCCTGAATATCGCTCTACTCTCTGCCCCGTGGATTTGCGCGGAGAAAATTATTTTTTCAACGGTAAGTTGAGGCGGAGGGCAATTTCGGCCCCCTAATGTCATTAATCTAATTCTTTCCAAATGTGCTTTCCAGAAGAGGCTGAACCAGACTATTTGCAACGTTGGTGTTATATTTGACCCTAAAATAAGCTTTCAACCACATATCTGCAGCATAACTAAAACCACCTATTTCCATCTCCGTAACATCATCTGTCTCTGCCCTTGCATTAGCTCATACGCTGCTGAAACACTCATCCATGCCTTTGTTACCTTTAGACTTGACTATTCCAATGCACTGCTGGCTGTCCTCCAAAATTCTGCCCGACATAAATTGAGGTGATCCAAAACTTGGCTTCACTTGTCCTAACTCACACCAAGTCTCACTCACCCATCATCCCTGTGCTCGCTGACCTACATTGGCTCTCAGTTAAGCAACACCTCGATTTGAAAATTATCATCCATGTTTTCAAATCCCTCCGTGGCCTCGCCCCTCCCTATCTCTGTAATCTCCTCCAGCTCCACAACCACCCGAGATGTCTGTGTTCCTCTAATTCTGCCTTCTTGAGCATCCCTGATTATAATCGCTCTACCATTGGTGGCTTTTCCTTCTGTTACCCAACCCCTAAGCTCTGGAATTCCCTCCCTAAGCCACTCCGCCTCTTTACCTCACTTTCCTCCTTCAAGACGCTCCTTGAAACCTACCTCTTTGATGAAACTTTTGGTCACCTGCCCTAACTTCTCCTTATGCGACTCGGTGTCAATTTTCTTATCTCATAATACTCCTGTGAAACACCTTGGGACATTTCACTATGTTAAAGGCGCTATATAAATACAAGTTGTTGTTCCCTTTGTGCTCAACTAATTAGAGTGATGCAAAAGCATCAGACTAATTTCTGACATTCTGACGAAGGGGATGAAAGTCATTGACCTGAAACGCTAACTCTGTTTCTCTCTCCACAGATGCTACCTGACCTGCTGAGTATTTCCAGCATTTTCTGTTTTAATTAATCTAATGCTTCATCTCAGTGGTTCCCTGAAGCAGGAGGATGGGAACTTTGTTGCATTGTCAGTCTCCAGGACTTGAGCTGACTTTCCATCTCTCTGAACTTGCACACCAGATGGGCCAGCTTCAGGCTGCAGCCCTTTGGCAGTCATGGGGGAGGAGACAGATAGTTGTAGAAGTGCAGCCATCTGGAGAGAGAGCACCAATATCTATTGTGTATTCCAATCTTCCCCTGCTCAAGTCCTCTCTGACAATCTGCCTGTAGGCCCAAAGATTGTCAGACTCCTCCATGAAAGGATTGGCAGGGTGCATGGCACACACTTTTTCCTTCTTCATTTAAGTTACCCTTTCTGTGAGCCTGTCCATGGAGGCTGCCAAAGTGCAGCAAAGGGCCTATATCGCAGCAGTCTGGACATTCAGGAGACTGCCAAAGAGTTGAATGTATGCAATCCTAGGTAGCCTGTATCATACCGCCACCAGAGGGCATACCTGTTGGAGTCCCAAGGGATCCCAGCATCCCTTGGGAGCACAGTATATAAGCAGGCCTCCCATGCTGTACCAGCACTCTGGAGTTTGAATAAAGGAGCTAAGGTCACACTTATTCATGTCTACAGTACTCAGTTACATTACTTTATTAAGAGCTTAACAACTGGCAACGAGATAAGGAACAATCATATGAACATGCAGAAAACTGTTGGTATCCTGGAGAAATTCTCAGAAAGGGACGATTGGGAAGCCTTCGTGGAGCGACTCGACCAATACTTCGTGGCCAACGAGCTGGTAGGGGATGAGAACGCTGCCAAACCAAGGGCGATCCTCCTCACCGTCTGTGGGGCAACAACCTATGGCCTCATGAAGAATCTTCTAGCTCCGGTGAAACCAACAACCAAAGCGTATGAAGAACTGTGTACGCTGGTCTGGGAGCACCTAAATCCAAAGGAAAGCATTCTGATGGCAAGGTATCGATTTTACACATGTCAACAATCTGAAGGCCAGGAAGTGGTAAGCTACGTCGCTGAACTAAAGGCGCCTTGCATGACATTGCGAATTCGATGGATTCTTTGAGCAAATGCTAAGAGACTTCTTCGTGCTTGGCATTGGCCATGAGGTTATCCTTCGCAAACTATTGACTATTGAAACACCGAACCTGAGCAAAGCCATAACGATAACCCAGGCATTTATGTCCACCAGTGATAACACCAAACAAATTTCGCAGCACAAAGAGGTTTCGGCAAGTACTGTACACAAAGTAACGTCATTTTCAGGCAGGAATGCATATGGCAAAGCATACACGCCTGCAGCTGCACGACCTCAGATGACCCAGAGTCCGCCATCAAACGTTAATGCGAGGCAGTTAACACCTTGTTGGCGCTGCGAAGGTGGTCATCGAGACCATCAATGCCTCTTCAAACACAATGTGTGCAAAGGCTGTGGAACAATGGGACACCTCCAGCGAATGTGCAGACGAGCTGCAAACCCTGTAAACCACCACGTTGCAGAGGAGGGTCGATCCATAGTGGATCAGGCTGAACTAGAGACTCAAACCGAGGAGGCAGAAGTGTACGGGGTACGCACCTTCACCACGAAATGTCCACCGATGATGCTAAAAGTCGAACTGGACGGAATTCCAGTATCCATGGAACTGGACACGGGTGCGAGTCAGTCTATCATGAGCAAAAAGACAGGCTGTGATGCAACAAGGCACACAGGCCCAAGCTTAGCCCCATTCACACCAAGCTAAGAACTTACACTAAAGAGCTGATCCCTGTAATTAGCAGCGCAGCAGTAAAAGTCTCCTATGATGGAGCAGTGCATGAACTCCCACTATGGATCATATCAGGAGATGGCCCCACACTGTTGGGCAGAAGCTGACTGGGAAAAATCCACTGGAACTGGGACAACATCCGAGCGCTTTCGGTCCGTCGACGACGCCTCATGTCCAGGTTCTGAGCAAGTTCCCATCGTTGTTTGAACCAGGCATCAGAAGTTTCTCGGGGGTGAAGGTGCAGATCCACTTGGCTCCCGATACACGACCCATCCACCACAAGGCACGGGTGGTGCCATAGATGATGCGAGAGAAAGTGGAAATTGAGCTGGACAGGCTGCAGCGAGAGTGCATCATCGCGCCGGTGGAGTTCAACGAGTGGGCGAGTCCGATTGTTCTGGTTCTCAAAGACGACGGCATGGCCATAATTTGTGGGGACTATAAAGTAACAATTAACCGTTTATCGCTGCAGGACCAGTACCCGCTACCCAAGGCAGACGACCTATTTGCGTGCCTGGCTAGAGGAAAGACATTCACCAAGTTGGACCTGACCTCGGCCTACATGACACAGGAGCTGGTGGAATCTTCGCAAGGCCTCACCTGCATCAACACGCACAAAGGTCTGTTCATCTAAATTAGGTGCCCGTTTGGGATTCAATTGGCCGCGGCAATTTTTCAAAGGAACATGGAGAGCCTGCTAAACTCGTTTCCGCCCATCATGGTTTTCTAGGACGACATATTGATCACAGGTCGGGTCACCATCGAACACTTGAAGAACCTGGAAGAGGTTCTAAGTCGGCTACATCGTGTGGGACTCAGGTTGAAATGCTCGAAGTGTGGTTTCCTGGCACCAGAGGTCGAGTTCTTAGGGAAAAGAATCGCAGCAGACGGCATCAGACCCACCGACGCCAAGGTGGAGGCCATCAAGAACGCGCCGAGACCACAGAATGTGACGGAGCTGCGGTTGTACCTGGGACTCCTCAGGTACTATTTTGGTAATTTCCTACCCGGGTTAAGCACCTTGCTAGAACCCCTACATGTGCTGCTTCGCAAAGGAGATGACTGGGTATGGGGGAAATCACAAGAGGCTGCGTTTGAGAAAGCCAGAAAGCTGTTATGTTCCAACAAATTGCTTGTTCTCTATAACCCATGTGAACGTTTAGTGCAAGCTTGCGATTCATCTTCGTACGGAGTCGGGTGTGTGTTACAACAAGCAAACGGTCGCCTATGTGGTCCAGGAGTTTGTCCAAGACCGAAAGGGCCTACAGTATGATTAAAAAAGAAGCTATGGTGTGCGTTTATGGGGTGAAAAAAATGCACCAGTATCTGTTTGGTCTCAAGTTTGAGTTAGAAACTGACCATAAGCCACTCATATCGCTATTCTCAGAGAGCAAAGGGATGAATACCAATGCCTCTGCCCACATCCAAAGATGGGCGGTCACGCTGTCTGCATATAACTATGTAATTCGCCACAGTCCAGGTACAGAGAACTGCGCTGATGCTCTCAGTCGGCTACCATTGCCCACCACCAGGGTAGAAATGGCACAGCCTGCAGACTTGCTCTTGATGATGGATGCATTTGAAAATGAAAATTCACCCGTTGCGGTCTGCCAGATTAGGACCTGAACCAGCCAGGATCCTTTACTGTCCCTTGTAAAAAAACTGTGTCCTCCATGGGAGCTGGTCCAGTGTCCCAGCAGAGATGCATGAAGAGATCAAGCCATTCCAGCGGTGCAAAGATGAAATGTCCATACAGGCGGACTGTCTTTTGTGGGGTAATCGTGTGGTTTTGCCTAAGAAAGATAGGGAAACGTTCATACGTGACCTACGCAGTACCCACCCAGGAATAGTAATGATGAAAGCATTAGCCAGATCCCATGTGTGGTGGCCCGGCATCGACTCAGATTTGGAGTCATGCGTGTGCCAATGCAACACTTGCTCTCAACTAAGCAATGCGCCCAGGGAGGCACCGCTAAGTTTGTGGTCATGGCCCTCCAAACTGTGGTCTCGGATCCACGTTGACTTTGCAGGCCCGTTTCTAGGCAAAATGTTTTTGGTTGTTGTGGATGCTTATTCAAAATGGATTGAGTGTGTAATAATGTCTGTAAGCACGTCCACTGCCACCATCGAAAGCCTACGAGTCATGTTCGCCACGCACGGCCTGCCTGATGTCCTTGTCAGCGACAATGGGCCGTGCTTCACCAGTGCTGAATTCAAGGAATTCATGACCCGCAACAGGATCAAGCACATCACATCTGCCCCATTCAAGCCCGCATCCAACAACCAGGCAGAATGGGCAGTCCAAATCATCAAGCAAAGTTTGAAATGTGTGTCGGAAGGCTCCCTGCAGACCCGCCTGTCCTGAATCCTGCTCAGCTACCACACCAGATCCCACTCGCTCACCGGGGCTCACCCAGCCGAGCTGCTCATGAAAAGGGTGCTCAAAACAAGGCTCTCTCCACTCCACCCCGATCTCCATGATTACATCAAGGGCAGGTGGCTTCAACAAAGCATGTACCATGATCGCGCAAACTTGTCACGTGATATTGAAGTCAATGACCCTGTATTTGTACTCAACTATGGACATGGTCCCAAATGGCTTGCTGACACCGTCGTAGCTAAATGGAGTAGGGTGTTTCTGGTCAAACTGGCTAATGGACTAACTTGCAGAAAACATTTGGACCAAACCAAACTGCGATTCACAACCAGCCACTTGCAACCCGAAGAGGACACCACCAACTTCAACTCTCCAACACACACACAAATAGCAACTGACATCACGGTTGACGACGAAGCTGAACTCACCATCCCCAGCAGCCCGGCAAGGCCAGCTGCCCAGCAGCCCAACGAAGAACCAACCAACTCACCTACACCTGCATTTGTACCGAGACGATCGACAAGGGAGCGAAAAGCCTCAGATCGTCTCACCCTGTAAATAAGTGTACTATTGATTTTGGGAGGGAGTGATATTATGTATGCAACCCTCGGTAACCTGTGTCATACTGGCACCAGAGGGCCTACCTGTTGGAGTCCCAAGGGATCCCAGCATCCCTTGGGAGCATGGTATATAAGCAGGCCTCCCATGCTGTATCAGCACTTTGGAATTTGAATAAAGGAGCTAAGGTCACACTTACTCATGTCTACAGTACTCCGTTACATTACTTTATTACGAGCATAACAAAAGTGACATAGTCGCAGCTGTGAGGGGCTGAACAGCTAAAATCCCCAAACCTGCTACACATTACGAGAATATCTACATGCTTTCAACACTGTATATCAGCAGTTCACACACGGAATGTGGACTACTTCACATTTGTCTCCATGATGCAGAAGCTGCTTGGCTCATCGCCCAGTGACTGCAGCAGTCTATCATGCTCTGAAAACATTCTTCTTTTTTAATTCAGGGCTGTGGCGATCTGAGTCCACTGTCTGTGCAGCTGTTGGTGGAGGAGGGAATCTCCTCTAATGAGAGCCCATCGCTTCTTCCTCCTGCTCTCCGGTGTTTGGAGATTCCATCTCAATGCTCCCCTCACACTCTCTATTTATATCCCCCAAGTAGATCTTTCAGGGCTGCTGCATGTCAAGTCTTGGAATTGTGATGTGGTACCTGATGAGTTACTTATTTCTGGTTCTGCAGAGAGTCCAGCCTCTGATTGCTCTGCTGTTTTTATAAAGACAGAGGGACGAAATTAAAACCACATTTGTTCGTTCATCCTTCGACATATCATCAAATTTTCTGCAATAACATAAGAAATAAGAGCAAGAGTAGGCCATTTGGCCCTTCGAGCCTGCTCCGCCATTTCAATAAGATCATGGCTGATCTCATCCTGGCCTCAACTCCACTTCCCTGCTCGCTCCCCATAACCCTTATCATTCAAAAATATATTCAAAGACCCAGCGTCCACAGCTCTCTGGGTTGAAAATTCTAAAGATTCATGACCCTCTGAGAGAAGAAATTCCTCCTCAGTTCTGTTTTAAATGGGCGACCCCTTATTCTGAAACTATGCCCCCTAGTTCTAGATTCCCCCATAAGGGGAAACATCCTCTCTGCATCTAGCCTGTCAAGCCCCTTCAGAATCTTATATATTTCAATAAGATCACCTCTCATTCTTCTAAACTCCGATGCGTATAGGCCCAACCTGCTCAATCTTTCTTCATATGACAACCCCTTCATCTCGAGAATCAACCTCGTGAACATTCTGTGAACTGCCTCCAATGCAAGTATATCCTTCCTTAAATAAGGAGACCAAAACTGCACGCAGTATTCCAAGTGTGGACTTACCAAAGCCCTGTACATTTGGAGCAAGACTTCCCTACTTTCGTACTCCATCTCCTTGCAATAAAGGCCAACATTCCATTTGCCTTCTTGATTACTTGCTGTACCTGCATGCTAACTTTTTGCATTTCATGTACAAGAACCCCCAGGTCCCTCTGTACTGCAGCATTTTGTAATCGCTCTCCATTTAAATAATAATTTCCTTTTTTATTCTTCCTACCGAAGTGGATAACCTCACATTTTCCCACATTATACTCCATCTGCCAAATTTTTGCCCACTCACTAAGCTTATCTATATCCTTTTGTAGATTCTTTGCATCCTCCTCACAACTTGCTTTCCCATTATCTTTGGGCTAGACTTTCCACTTCTATCACTACCACCCATATCTGGGCAGTATTACCGGCAGTAGTGGATGTCCCACTTTTAAGAACCGCTGGAATACCGGCCATTTTCAAAACCGCTAGTTTCAGCTTTTTTTTTGGTGGTGGCGGTAGCAAGTGGGCAGTAGTGATCTTTTTTGTTATGCAAGGTTGGCATCCCTAACAACAGCCGTTCTTTTTCTGCATTTCACTTTTGCCGCGATTCAGGGGGTCAGGGGTCACCTGCACATGTGCAGAAGAGGAAAGGAGAGAGAGAGACAGACAGACAGAGAGCAAGTGGAGAGTGATTGAGCTGATTATTCAAAGGTTTAAACATTATTACCAATTTATAATACACAATGGATATTGAAGAGGTAGTGATGAGCGACGTGGCTGAGATGGGAGGGAGGAAGAGGGCCAAGCGCTTTTTGGATGAGGCCAACGCTGCCTTGGTCCACAAGGTAGAGATGAGATGGAGCCAATTAACCTGGGATGGGTGTGGGAACCCCCCCCCCAGTGTTTATCAATGTATATGGGCTGAGATTGCTGCAGTGGTATCGTCAGCCGCTCATGACTAGCGAGAGCCGATCCAGTGCCGTAAGTGCTGGAACGACCTTGTTGTGTTTGTGAGAGTAAATGCTAACTTTAATAACTATAATCATGCACTGACTCATTACTTAAAATGTAAATCTGCCAGATTGTAATTAAGCTTAGTAAGCTGGGTAAGTTTGGTGTCACGCATTACTTCCTATACACCATTTTATTACATAGATGCGGTCATCATGCATCAATTGCATCCTAACGGTATTAGCATAGAACATATAATGTTAATGGGACATTGATGAAAAGCGTTGGCGATGGCTAATTGTGGATGTCTATCTTGTGTTCTGTATTAGTACCTGGGCAATTAGCTTATACCATTCTCTTGTCATCTTTGCAGAGGAAGATATCTTCCAATCGTGTGGAGTGTCGGCGCACGGGAGGAAGGCTGGCAGATTTGGTTGAATTGATAGATCGCGAGGAGCAGGTCGCAGCCCTCATTGTAGTCGATAATCGCTCGGCCTCCCGTGGTAGTGCAGATCTGGTTTTGGTGGCAGGTAAGTAATGTATAACCCCCAGGTAATTTAATGCTATTTGAGTATAATATATGAATTATGTAATGTAATGTAATTATTGCTGGGACCATGAAATCTTATTATAATGCCATGCAGTTTCTCTACATTCTGATCATGTCAATTAAATGTAATATCTAATGCAATAGTGTTGCTCCTCCTACATATGCCTGAGCAGCGTAAACATTCTCATGTCACCCTGGCCCTCCCCTCCTCTTCTATTAACCTCTCATATTATGTTTTCTAGTTGTCGAGGAGCATCGGAGACCTTTGGAGCTCCTGGAAACGTCGTCCGTACTGCTTCAAGTGCTATTCACCACCGGAGGGGAGACCACAGAGGAGGGGGATCGTTTGGATAAGCCTTAAGTCAGCTCATCAACCCAACATCTGGAGGAGGGGGACTCAGGGACTCAAGGGTCTAATCTACCGTGGCTACCTCTTCCTCAACCGAGGAAGTAGCGGGGCCAAGCAGTTTGCAGCACGGCAGACCGAGTGGTCCAGCACCTACACTGAATCCGTGGAGATTGATTCGGTGAGGTAGGCATGCTCAAAGACAGACAGACGTCAACCTAGACATGGTAGCACTGTCTAGGGCGAGCGTCAACATTGGTCGAGAGCTCCTCCAGGCGATAGGTGGGTTAACCGGTAACATTGCCACACTTTCAGCTCGTCATTCGGAGGACATGGCGCAGCTGATTGCGGTGAACCGCCGATTCCATCAATGCCATGCGGCAAACGATGGACTCGGTATATGGCACTGCACTCCAAGATGCTGTGCCACCTATGCCAGCAGCTACTGAGAATCAGGAGGAAGCAATTGCTTCTGACTCTGGAGAAGGGTCTTCGGATACCAATTCTTCTCCGGGATCCCAATAAATGAGTCTGTCATTGTCACCCCGCTTCGCCACCCCACCGCCCCCCCCCACCTCCCCCCCCCGCCACAGCGGGTAGTAAATGTGGGTAGGACCAAGGGCAGGGGCAACAGGAGGGGGAAAGGGTGTGTAAAGGTCGGGGGGGGTGGGTGCAGAGGCAGAGGCAGAGGGAACGGTGGCCACAAGTAGAAATTTTGCCGGGGTGGGGACGGGCGGGGTGGTGGCAGTGTTATCGTTATTTTAATTGCTATTCAAAAATTGTTGACTGTTGTGGCGGGGGGGGTCTATTCTGTTTAAATGTTTTCCATGTGTGTCTCTGTTAATTGATTGTTTAATTAAAATTATGTTGTATTTTTCCATTTAACAATTATGTAATTATAAATTTCTAAAAAAGGTTTTTGCAATTTTGTTAAATTATAAAAGAATATTATTACACAATTCTTGCGCAGTGTCTTTTATAAATCAATACAAGGGTTGCAAACAATGGCCAGGCAAGAATGAAACGTCATGTAACGTAACTGTCAGCGTTCAAGCAAAGAGCTCATTTATGGGCTGCTGACGCAACAGATTTGCAGTTGCTTAACTACCATGGGGCTTCTCCTGTGGTGTAGGGGAGAGGGGAGTGGCAGCATGGGTGCATAGTCAGGCTGATTGTCCTTTTCGAGGTCCTCCTCCTCCTCCTCCTCCTGTTCAGCCTCCCCTCTCTCCTGAGGTGGACCGGCAGTCCCATCTGGCAATTCCTGTGCCCTCTTGATTGCTAAGTTGTGCAATATGCAGCACAGCACAATGAACTCAGTGACCTGCTCAGGGTGGTATTGTAGGCTACCTCCAGAGTGGTCCAGGCATCTGAAGTGCTCCTTCAGCACTCCAATTGTCTTTTCGACGATATTGCGTGTGGCTATATGACTTTGATTGCAGCGATGCTCGGCATCTGTCTGAGGCTTACGAGGGGGTCAAGAGCCAGGTGGTGAGGCCGCATCCTTTGTCATCCAGCATTCAGCATTGACCTTGTGACTGACTCTTAAAAAAGGTCAGAGACAGATCTCTCATGAAATATGTGCGCATCATGAATGCTCCCTGGAAAATTGGCATTTACTGCCATGATTATTTGCTTGTGGTTGACAACGAACTGCATGTTCAGGGAGTGGAATCCCTCTCGGTTATGGTAAACCTCCCACCCCTCTAAAGGTGCTCGCATGATGATGTGCATACAGTCTATTGCGCCCTGGACCTTGGGGAAGTTTGCTACTCTCGAGAAACCCAAAGCCTTCTCACTCTGTGCCTCCCTGGTCATAGGGAAGTTTATGAAGTCCATCCTGCATGCGTAAAGGGCTTCAGTCACCTGGCGAATGCAGCAATGTGCGGCATGCTGAGAGATACCACAAATGTCGCCAGCTGAGGCCTGAAAGGAGCCTGATGCATAGAAGGAAAGTGCCGCATTAACCTTAATCTCAACGGACAGTGCGGTTCTGATGGTGCTGGCAGGCTGCAAGTCTGCCTTAATGAGCTGGCATATCTCACTGATGACCTTTTTTCAGAAGCGTAGCCTTCTAACAGACGTATAGGACAGGTGCAGGTAGGAACGCTGCCCCCTGTAAATGTGTTGGGAGTAAGGCTTTCTCCTCAGCAGTCTGCCACCTCTTTGATTGGGCACATAATGCTCTTCAATGAACCTTCTTCCATCTCTATTCTGTAGCATGTGAGTAGTCAGCAATATTGGCTGAGAAATTATAGGCCCCATTATTATAAATGCCCTAAACTGACTTCAAAATTCTTGAATTGTCCTTACACAACCACAAATATATTCTAAATTGACCACAATGTGCTCAGATAATGTTCAAGATTTTCAAACACCCTTAAAATCTCTCACAAATTACTTTAATACTCCCATCAACATGAAGCAGCCTTTTCTTCAACTTCATCTGATTTAAAACATGGCGTCCATACCGCTGGGTTAAGGTTAGGTGAGTGCAGCTTTATCTGGGCATTTTTTTTGGGGGCGTGGTAATTTGGCCGGTATTTGGGCGAATTGCCAAATTTAGTGCTCAGTGATAATTTGGGCGGTAGTTTCCATTATAAACACTCTTTTGGGTGAAACACGATCAATGACGTCAGATTTCAGAAAAAAAAATGGGCGGGCAGTTTCGCTCATCGCCAGCAGTAATTGACTGCCGAATTTACCGCCGGCGGTATATGGGTGGTAGTTTCCATTTAAACACTGTTTTGGGTGGTAAAGTGCTTCTCGGCAGTAAAATGGGCAGTAAATGGGCGAAAATTATGCTGTAAATCTATCCCTTTGTATCATCAGCAAATTTGGCTACATTACACTCGGTCCCTTCATCCAAGTCATTAATATAAATTGTAAATAATTGCCACAGGGATCAGTGCTGGGGCACTGATCCCTGTGGCACCCCACTAATTACAGTTTGCCAACTGGAAAATGACCCATTTATCCCAACTTTGCTTTCTGTTAGTTAGCCAATCCTCTATCCATGCAAATATATCACCCCCAACCCCATGAGCTCTTATCTTATGCAGTAATCTTTTGTGTAGCACCTTATCAAATGTTTTCTGGAAATCCAAATACACAACATCAACTAGTTAACCCTTTATCTACTCTGCTTGTTACATCCTCAAAGAACTCCAGCAAATTTGTCAAACATGATTTCCCTTTCATAAAGCATGCTGACTCTGCTTGACTGCATTACGATGTTCTAAATGTCCTGCTACTACTTCCTTAATGATGGACTTCAGCATTTTCCCAATGACAGATGTGAGGCTAATTGGTGCATAGTTTCTTGCTTTGTATCACCCTCCTTTCTTAAATAGGGGAGTTACATTTGCGGTTTTCCAGTCCGCTGGGACAGCTCCAGAATTCAGGGAATTTCGGTAGATCACAACCAATGCATCCACTATCTCTGCAGCCACCTCTCCTTAGACCCTGGGATGCAGGCCATCAGGTCCAGGGGATTGTCCACCTTTAGTTTGCCTGGTACTTTATTTCTAGTGATAGTGATTGTTTTAAGTCTCCCCGTCCCCAATTGCTCCTTGATTATCAATTATTGGGATGTTTTAGTGTCCTCTACTATGAAGACTGATGCAAAATATTTGATCAAAATCTCTGCCATTTCCCTGTTTAGCATTATTAAATCTCCACTCTCATCCTCCAAGGGACAATATTTACTTTAGCTACTCGCTTCCTTTTTATATACTTGTAGAAGCTCTTACTGTCTGTTTTTATATTTCTTGCCAGTACATAAGAACACAAGAATTAGGAACAGGAGTAGGCCATCTAGCCCCTCGAGCCTGCTCCGCCATTCAACAAGATCATGGCTGATCTGGCCGTGGGCTCAGCTCCACTTACCCGCCCGCTTCCCATAACCCTTAATTCCCTTATTAGTTAAAAATCTATCTATCTGTGACTTGAATACATTCAATGAGCTAGCCTCAACTGCTTCCTTGGGCAGAGAATTCCACAGATTCACAACCCTCTGGGAGAAGAAATTCCTTCTCAACTCGGTTTTAAATTGGCTCCCCCATATTTTGAGGTTGTGCCCCCGAGTTCTAGTCTCCCCGACCAGTGGAAACAACCTCTCTGCCTCTATCTTGTCTATCCCTTTCATTATTTTAAATGTTTCTATAAGATCACCTCTCATCCTTCTGAACTCCAACGAGTAAAGACCCAGTCTACTCAATCTATCATCATAAGGTTACCCCCTCATCTCCGGAATCAGCCGAGTGAATTGTCTCTGTACCTCCTCGAAAGCTAGTATATCCTTCCTTAAGTAAGGCGACCAAAAGTGCACGCAGTACTCCAGGTGCGACCTCACCAATATCCTATACAGTTGCAGAAGGACCTCCCTGCTTTTGTACTCCATCCCTCTCGCAATGAAGGCCAACATTCCATTCGCCTTCCTGATTACCTGCTGCACCTGCAAACTAACTTTTTGAGATTCAAAAGAGTTTCATGCACAAGGACCCCCAGGTCCCTCTGCACCGCAGCATGTTGTAATTTCTCCCCATTCAAATAGTATTCCCTTTTTTTGTTTTTTTTCCCAAGGTGGATGACCTCACACTTTCCGACATTGTATTCCATCTGCCAAACCTTAGCCCATTCGCTTAACCTATCTAAATCTCTTTGCAGCCTCACTGTGTCCTCTACACAACCCGCTTTCCCACTAATCTTTGTGTCATCTGCAAATTTTGTTACACTACACTCTGTCCCCTCTTCCAGGTCATCTATGTATATTGTAAACAGTTGTGGTCCCAGCACCGATCCCTGTGGCACACCACTAACCACCGATTTCCAACCCGAAAAGGACCCATTTATCCCGACTCTCTGCTTTCTGTTCGCCAGCCAATTCTCTATCCATGCTAATACATTTCCACTGACCCCGCGTACCTTTATCTTCTGCAGTAACCTTTTGTGTGGCACCTTATCGAATGCCTTTTGAAAATCTAAATACTCCACATCCATCGGTACACCTCTATCCACCATGCTCGTTATATCCTCAAAGAATTCCAGTAAATTAGTTAAACACGATTTCCCCTTCATGAATCCATGCTGTGTCTGCTTGATTGCACTATTCCTATCTCAATGTCCCGCTATTTCTTCCTTAATGATAGTTTCAAGCATTTTCCCCACTACAGATGTTAAACTAACCGGCCTATAGTTACCTGCCTTTTGTCTGCCCCCTTTTTTAAACAGAGGCATTACATTAGCTGCTTTCCAATCCGCTGGTACCTCCCCAGAGTCCAGTATGGTCTCATATGTTATCTTCTCTGTCTTTATCATTTTATTAATCGTCCTTTGCTGGTTTCTAAAAATGTCTCAAACCTCTGGCCTTCCACTGTCCCTCGCAACATTATATGCCTTTGTTTTCAATTTTATAGCATCCTTTACTTCCTTAGTTAGCCTTCTCTTAGCATCTTTTTTTCTCACCGGAATAAAATTTGCTGAGAGCTATGAAATATCTCCTTAAATGTTTGTCACTGCTTTTGTACAGTTTTGCCCTTTAATATATATTTCCCAGTCCATTTTAACCAACTCTACCTTCATACCTTTATAATTACCTTTATTTAAGTTCAGGACACTAGTTTGGGACATAGCTTTCTCACCCTCAAACCAGAATTGAAATTCTACTGTGCTATGATCACTCTTCCAAAGAGGATCCTTCAGTACAAGATTATTAATGAATCCAGCCTCATTACACATTAGCAGATCTAAAATAGTCTGTTTCATAAGAACTATGGGCCCAAGTTTCCACACGATAAAAAACGGGTGCCCCTCCGAGCTGGGCGCCCGTTTTTCGTGGCTAAAACGGCGCCGGAAAAAAAATGCGCGATTCTGGAGCGCTTTGCAGCTCCTTGTCTGTTTGGTGCGGCGCCCAGGGGGGCGGAGCCTACACTCGCGCCGATTTTGTCAGTGGGAGGGGGCGGATACTATTTAAATTATTTTTTTTCCTGCCGGCAACGCTGCGCGTGCGCGTTGGAGCGTTCGCGCACGCGCAGTGTGAAGGAAACATTGGCACTCGGCCATTTTTGTAGTTCTTTGTAGCTGTTTAATTTTTGAACATTTTTTAATAAAAGCACATTGCCATCAGCACATCAGCACTTGCAGCCTTCTCACTGTCTCCCTCCCCCCGCCGCGAGAAGAACGGGCGCCTCCTCCCCCACCCGCGGGAAAGAACGGGCGCCTCCTCCCCATCCCCCCCGCGATAAGAACGGGCGCCTCCTCGCCCCGCCCCGCGGGAAGAACGGGCGCCTCCTCCCCCACCCGCGGGAAAGAGCGGGCGCCTCCTCCCCCACCCGCGGGAATGAACGGGCGGCTCCTCCCCCCCCGCACGGGAAGAACGGGCGCCTCCTCCCCATGCCCCCCGCGGTAAGTACGGGCACCTCCTCGCCCCCCCCGCGGGGAAGAACGGGCGCCTCCTCCCCCACCCGTGGGAAAGAACGGGCGCCTCCTCCCCATCCCCCCCGCGGCGAGAACGGGCGCCTCCTCGCCCCGCCCCCGCGGTAAGAACGGGCGCCTCCTCCCCCACCCGCGGGAAAGAACGGGCGCCTCCTTCCCCCCCGCGGGAAGAACGGGCGCCTCCTCCTCCACCCGCGGGAAGAACGGGCGCCTCCTCCCCCACCCGCGGGAAGAACGGGCGCCTCCTCCCCATCCCCCCCGCGGGAAGAACGGGCGCCTCCTCCCCCACCCGCGGGAAAGAACGGGCGCCTCCTTCCCCCCCGCGGGAAGAACGGGCGCCTCCTCCTCCACCCGCGGGAAGAACGGGCGCCTCCTCCCCCACCCGCGGGAAGAACGGGCGCCTCCTCCCCCACCCGCGGGAAGAACGGGCACCTCCTCCTCCACCCGCGGGAAGAACGGGCGCCTCCTCCCCATCCCCCCCGCGGGAAGAACGGGCGCCTCCTCCCCCACCCGCGGGAAGAACGGGCGCCTCCTCCCCCACCCGCGGGAAGAACGGGCACCTCCTCCTCCACCCGCGGGAAGAACGGGCACCTCCTCCTCCACCCGCGGGAAGAACGGGCGCCTCCTCCCCATCCCCCCCGCGGGAAGAACAGGCGCCTCCTCCCCCACCCGCGGGAAAGAACGGGCGCCTCCTCCCCATCCCCCCCGCGGGAAGAACAGGCGCCTCCTCCCCCACCCGCGGGAAAGAACGGGCGCCTCCTTCCCCCCCGCGGGAAGAACGGGCGCCTCCTCCCCCACCCGCGGGAAGAACGGGCACCTCCTCCCCCCCCGCGGAAAGAACGGGCGCCTCCTCCCCCATCCACGGGAAGAATGGGCACCTCCTCCTCCACCCGCGGGAAAGAACGGGCGCCTCCTCCACCCCGCGCAGGAAGAACGGGCGCCTACTTCCCCCCCGCAGGAAGAATGGGCGCCTCCTCCCCCCCCCGCCCCCGCGGGAAGTACGGGCGCCTCCTTCCCCCCCCGCCCCCGCGGGAAGAACGGGCGCCTCCTCCCCCCCGCCGCAGGAAGAATGGGCGCCTCCTCCCCCCCCCCCGCGGGAAGTACGGGCGCCTCCTTCCCCCCCCGCCCCCGCGGGAAGAACGGGCGCCTCCTCCCCCCCGCCGCAGGAAGAATGGGCGCCTCCTCCCCCCCCCCCGTGGGAAGAACGGGCACCTCCTCCTCCACCCGCGGGAAGAACGGGCGCCTCCTCCCCACCCCTGCAGGAAGAACGGGCACCTCCTCCCCCCCCCTGCGGGAAGAACGGGCACCTCCTCCTCCACTCGCGGGAAAAACGGGGGCCTCCTCCTCCGCCCCCCCCCCGCGTGAAGAATGGGCACCTCCTCCTCCACCCACGGGAAGAACGGGCACCTCCTCCCCCCCCCGCAGGAAGAATGGGCGCCTCCTCCCTCCCCGCGGGAAGAACGGGCGCCTACCCCCCACCCGCGGGAAAGAACGGGCACCTCCTCCCCCCCCACTGGAAGAACGGGCACCTCCTCCCCCCCCGCAGGAAGAACGGGCGCCTCCTCCCTCCCCCCCCGCGGGAAGTACGGGCGCCTCCTCCCTCCCCCCCCGCGGGAAGTACGGGCGCCTCCTCCCTCCCCCCCCGCAGGAAGAACGGGCGCCTCCTCCGCCCCCCCCCCGCAGGAAGTACGCATGCCTCCTCCCCCGCCCGCAGGAAGAACGGGCGCCTCCTCCCCTCCCCGCAGGAAAAACGGGCGCCTCCTCCCCCCCCCACCGCGGGAAGTACGGGCGCCTCCTCCCCCTCCCGCAGGAAGAACGGGCGCCTCCTCCACCCCCCGCAGGAAGAACGGGCGCCTCCTCCACCCCCCGCAGGAAGAACGGGCGCCTCCTCCACCCCCCGCAGGAAGAACGGGCGCCTCCTTCCCCCCCCGCGGGAAGAACGGGCCCCTCAGGCTGACTGCAGCATTCTCCGTGCCTGAAGCACTTTCACACAGGTAGGAAGATGGTTTATTTAATCTTTTCTTTGCTTATAAATGTTTATTCAGGTTGGATTTATTTGTATAATATTTGTAGAAGTATAAATAAGGATTTATTGTAGAATTTAATGACTTCCCTTCCCCCCCTCCTCCCCCCCCCCACCTCGTTGATGCCTAATTTGTAACCTGCGCCTGGTTTTTTAATGTGTAGAACAGGTTTTTTCAGTTCAACAAAAATCTTCACTTGCTACATTCTAAGTTAGTTTGGAGTACATTTTCACTGTGGAAACTTTGAAATCAGGCGTCAGTGGCCGGACACGCCCGCTTTTGAAGAAAAAATTCTGTTCCAAAGTAGAACTGTTCTACCTGACTAGAACTGCAGAAAAAATATGTGGAGAATTGCGATTTCTAAGATAGTCCGTTCTCCACCAGTTGCTCCTAAAAATCAGGCGCAAATCATGTGGAAACTTGGGCCCATAAGAACATAAGAATTAGGAACAGGAGTAGGCCATCTAGCCCCTCGAGCCTGCTCCGCAATTCAAAAAGATCATGGCTAATCTGGCCGTGGACTCAACTCCACTGACCCGTCCGCTCCCCATAACCCTTAATTCCCTTATTGGTTAAAAATCTATCTCTCTGTGATTTGAATACATTCAATGAGCTAGCCTCAACTGCTTCCTTGGGCAAAGAATTCCACAGATTCACAACCCTCTGGGAGAAGAAATTCCTTCTCAACTCGGTTTTAAATTGGCTCCCCCCTATTTTGAGGCTGTGCCCCTTAGTTCTTGTCTCCCCGACCAGTGGAAACAACCTCTCTGCCTCTATCTTGTCTATCCCTTTCATTATTTTAAATAAGATCACCCCTCATCCTTATGAACTCCAACGAGTAAAGACCCAGTCTACTCAATCTATCATCATAAGGTAACCCCCCTTATCTCCGGAATCGTCTCTATACCCCCTCCAAGGCTAGTATATCCTTCCTTCAGTAAGGTGACCAAAACTGCATGCAGTACTCCAGGTGTGGCCTCACCAATACCCTGTACAGTTGCAGCAGGACCTCCCTGCTTTTGTACTCCATCCATCTCGCAATGAAAGCCAACATTCCATTCGCCTTCTTTATTACCTGCTGCACCTGCAAACTAACTTTTTGGCATTCATGCACAAGGACCCCCAGGTCCCTCTGCACTGCAGCATGTTGTAATTTCTCCCCATTCAAATAATATTCCCTTTTCCTGTTTTTTTTTCCAAGATGGATGACCTCACATTTTCCGACATTGTATTCCATCTGCCAAACCTTAGCCCATTCGCTTAACCTATCTAAATTTCTTTGCAGCCTCTCTGTGTCCTCTACACAACCCGCTTTCTCACTAATCTTTGTGTCATCTGCAAATTTTGTTGCACTACACTCTGTCCCCTCTTCCAGGTCATCTATGTATATTGTAAACAGTTGTGGTCCCAGCACCGATCCCTGTGGCACACCACTAACCACCGATTTCCAACCCGAAAAGGACCCATTTATCCCGACTCTCTGCTTTCTGTTCGCCAGCCAATTCTCTATCCATGCTAATACATTTCCTCTGACTCTGCATACCTTTACCTTCTGCAGTAACCTTTTGTTTGGCACCTTATCAAATGCCTTTTGGAAATCTAAATACACCACATCCATCAGTACACCTCTATCCACCATGCTCGTTATATCCTCAAAGAATTCCAGTAAATTAGTTAAACATGATTTCCCCTTCATGAATCCATATTGCGTCTGCTTGATTGCACTATTCCTATCTAGATGTCCCGCTATTTCTTCCTTAATAATAGCTTCAAGCATTTTCCCCACTACAGATGTTAAACTAACCGGCCTATAGTTACCTGCCTTTTGTCTGCTCCCTTTTTTAAACAGAGGCGTTACATTAGCTGCTTTCCAATCTGCCGGTACCTCCCCAGAGTCCAGAGAATTTTGGTAGATTATAACGAATGCATCTGCTATAACTTCCGCCATCTCTTTTAATACCGTGATCAGGACCAGGGGACTTGTCTACCTTGAGTCCCATTAGCCTGTCCAGCACTACCTCCCTAGTGATCGTGATTGTCTCAAGGTCCTTTCTTCCCACATTCCTGTGACCAGCAATTTTTGGCATGGTTTTTGTGTCTTCCACTGTGAAGACCGAAGCAAAATAATTGTTTAAGGTCTCAGCCATTTCCACATTTCCCATTATTAAATCCTCCTTCTCATCTTCCAAGAGATCAACATTTACTTTAGTCACTCTCTTCCGTTTATCTGTTTTTATGTTTTGCGCAAGTTTACTGTCGTAATCTATCTTTCCTTTCTTTATTGCTTTCTTAGTAATTCTTTGCTGTCGTTTAAAATTTTCCCAATCTTCTAGTTTCCCACTAACCTTGGCCACCTTATACGCATTGGTTTTTAATTTGATACTCTCCTTTATTTCCTTGGTTATCCACGACTGGTTATCCCTCCTCTTACCGCCCTTCTTTTTCACTGGAATATATTTTGGTTGAGCACTATGTAAGAGCTCCTTAAAAGTCCTCCACTGTTCCTCAATTGTGCCACCGTTTAATCTGTGTTCCCAGTCTACTTTAGCCAACTCTGTCCTCATCCCACTGTAGTCCCCTTTGTTTAAGCATAGTACGCTCGTTTGAGACACAACTTCCTCACCCTCAATCTGTATTACAAATTCAACCATACTGTGATCACTCATTCCGAGAGGATCTTTTACGAGGAGATCGTTTATTATTCCTTACTCATTACACAGGACCAGATTTAAGATAGCTTGCTCCCTTGTAGGTTCTGTAACATACTGTTCTAAGAAACAATCCCATATGCATTCTATGAATTCCTCCTCAAGGCTGCCCCGTGCGATTTGATTTGACCAATCGATAAGTAGGTTAGAATCCCCCATGATTACTGCCGTTCCTTTTTCACATGCCTCTATTATTCCCTTGATTATTGTCCGCCCCACCGTGAAGTTATTATTTCGGGGCCTATAAACTACGCTCACCAGTGACTTTTTCCCCTTACTATTTCTAATCTCCACCCACAATGATTCAACATTTTGTTCATTAGAGCCAATAACATCTCTCACAAGTGCCCTGATATCATCCTTTATTAACGGAGCTACCCCACCTACTTTCCCATCTTGTCTATCCTTCCGAATTGTCAGATACCCCTGTATGTTTAATTCCCAGTCTTGGCCACCCTGCAACCACGTTTCTGTAATGGCCACAAAATCATACCCATTTGTAATGATTTGTGCCGTCAACTCATTTACTTTATTTCAAATGCTGCATGCATTTAGGTAGAGTGGTTTAATACTCGTTTTTAAACTATGATTTTTAGTTTTGACCCCTCCTGCAGCCCCTTTATATTCATACATATTGTCCCTTCCTATCACCTTGTGGTTTACACTTACCACTGTGCTACTCTGCACTGTTGCCTCCTGCCTTTTGCATTCTTTTTTGAGGTCCTGTTCATCTGCGCTCTCACCCACTCTAACTAGCTCAGAGCCCTCTCCTGGGTTCCGAATACTCCTCGCATTGAGGCACCGAGCTTTCAGGCTTGCCTTTTTATTACGCTTTGACCCTTTAGAATTTTGCTGTACATTGGCCCTTTTTGTTTTTTGCCTTGGGTTTCTCTGCCCTCCACTTTTACTCATCTCTTTTCTGTCTTTTGCTTCTGTCTCCATTTTGTTTCCCTCTGTCTCCCTGCATTGGTTCCCACCCCCCTGCCATATTAGTTTAACTCCTCCCCAACAGCACTAGCAAACACTCCCCCTTGGAAATTGGTTCTGGTCCTGCCCAGGTGCAGACCGTCCAGTTTGTACTGGTCCCACTTCCCCCAGAACCGGTTCCAATGCCCCAGAAATTTGAATCCCTCCCTGCTGCACCACTGCTCAAGCCACGTATTCATCTGTGCTATCCTGCGATTCCTACTCTGACTAGCACGTGGCACTGGTAGCAATCCCGAGATTACTACTTTTGAGGTCCTACTTTTTAATTTAACTCCTAGTTCCTTAAATTCGTCTCGTAGGACCTCATCCTTTTTTTACCTATGTCATTGGTACCAATGTGCACCACGACAACTGGATGTTCTCCCTCCCTTTTCAGAATGTCCTGCACCCGATCCGAGACATCCTTGACCCTTGCACCAGGGAGGTAACATACCATCCTGGAGTCTCGGTTGCGGCCGCAGAAACGCCTATCTATTCCCCTTACAATCGAATCCCCTATCACTATCGCTCTCCCACTCTTTTTCCTGCCCTCCATGCAACAGAGCCAGCCATGGTGCCATGAACTTGGCTGCTGCTGCCCTCCCCTGATGAGTCACCCCCCTCAACAGTACTCAAAGCAGTGTATCTGTTTTGCAGGGGGATGACCGCAGGGGACTCCTGCACTACCTTCCTTGCACTGCTCTTCCTGCTGGTCTTCTATTCCCTCGATGGCTGTGGACCCTTCACTTGCGGTAAGACCAACTCGCTACACGTGCTACTCACATCATTCTCAGCATCGTGGATGCTCCAGAGTGAATTCACCCTCAGCTCCAAATCCGCAACGTGGTCCGTCAGGAGCTGGAGGCGGATACACTTCCCGCACACGTTGTCGTCAGGGACACCGGAAGTGTCCCTGAGTTCCCACATGGTACAGGAGGAGTATATCACGTGATCGAGTTCTCCTACCATGACTTAACCCTTAGATACACTTAATTTGACGACAACAATGTTAACAGGTTACTTACTGATATAAAAAAGAAAAAGACAACAATGTTAACGGCTTATTTACTGTTATAAAAAAGGAAAAGAAAAGCTACTCACCAATCACCAGCCAATCATTTACCCCTTTAGCTGTAACGTCACCTTTTGATTTCTTTCTACTTCTTTTTTGCTTTTTCTCCCAGCTGGAGCTGCACAAGCTGGACCTTTATACTGTATTTTTCCAAGAAACTGCATACATTCTATGAACTCTTCCTCAAGGCTACCTTTGCCAATTTGATTTGTCCAATCCATATGAAGATTAAAATCACCCATGATTATTGCTTTATCTTTCTTACAAGCCTCCATTATTTCTTGCAATAAGTTCTTTGATGGCTGGTGAGACCGATTTTTGCTCGCAATGAGCATCCATGGAGTGAACAGTGGATCTCTGATACTCCAGGTTGGGAATCTTAATTTTTCAGTCAAGACTTCCTCAGCTGATGTTTACATTCAGCATCAGCAATGCAATGAGCTTCATAGTAGGAGCTGCATGGATGTTTTTCCGCCATGCTTTCTTTTCTTGAGCAAATTGTTCCCATTTATGGATGTCTATTTTGCACTGTTTCAGAGTAGCTTTTAAGTGGTCTTTATAACTTTTGCTGACCACCACGAAATCACTTCCCAGTTGTCAATGCACCATAAAAGATCTTCTTCGAGATTCGTTCATCAGACATTAGCACTTGATCTGACCATAGAACGAGTCTGCAGGGATTTGGGAATGCATTCCTAAAGATTATGCTCTGTAGCATCTAAACATAGAAACATAGAAAATAGGTGCAGGAGTAGGCCATTCGGCCCTTCGAGCCTGCACCACCATTCAATAAGATCATGGCTGATCATTCACCTCAGTACCCCTTTCCCATTTTCTCTCCATACCCCTTGATCCCTTTAGCCGTAAGGGCCATATCTAACTCCCTCTTGAATACATCCAATGAACTGGCATCAACAATTCTCTGCGGCAGGGAATTCCGCAGGTTAACAACTCTATGAGTGAAGAAGTTTCTCCTCATCTCAGTCCTAAATGGCCTACCACTTATCCTTAGACTGTGACCCCTGGTTCTGGACTTCCCCAACATCGGGAACATTCTTCCCGCATCTAACCTGTCCAGTCCCGTCAGAATCTTATACATTTCTATGAGATCCCCTCTCATTCTTCTAAACTTCAGTGTATAAAGACCCAGTTAATCCAGTCTCTCCTCATATGTCAGTCCAGCCATCCCTGGAATCAGTCTGGTGAACCTTCATTGCACTCCCTCAATAGCAAGAATGTCCTTCCTCAAATTAGGAGACCAAAACTGAACACAATATTCCAGGTGAAGCCTCGCCAAGGCCCTGTACAATTGCAGTAAGACCTCCCTGCTCCTATACTCAAATCCCCTGGCTATGAAGGCCAACATGCCATTTGCCTTCTTCACCGCCTGCTATACCTGCATGCCAACTTTCAATGACTGATAAACCATGACACCCAGGTCTCATTGCACCTCCCCTTTTCCTAATCTGCCACCATTCAGATAATATTCTGCCTTCGTATTTTTGCCACCAAAGTGGATAACCTCACATTTATCCACATTATACTGCATCTGCCATGCATTTGCCCACTCACCTAACCTATCCAAGTCACCCTGCAGCCTCTTAGCATCCTCCTCACAGCTCACACCGCCACCCAGTTTAGTGTCATCTGCAAATTTGGAGATATTACACTCAATTCCTTCATCCAAATTATTGATGTATATTGTAAAGAGCTGGGGTCCCAGCACTGAGCCCTGCGGCACTCCAGTAGTCACTGCCTCCCATTCCGAAAAGGACCCGTTTATCCCGACTCTCTGCTTCCTGTCTGCCAACCAATTCTCTATCCACGCCAGTATATTACCCCCAATACCATGTGCTTTGATTTTGCACATCAATTTCTTGTGTGGGACCTTGTCAAAGGCCTTTTGAAAGTCCAAATACACCACATCCACTGGTTCACCCTTGTCCACTCTACTAGTTACATCCTCTAAAAATTCAAGAAGATTTGTCAAGCATGATTTCCCTTTCATAAATCCATGCTGACTTGGACCGAGCCTGTCACTACTTTCCAAATGCACTGCTATTTCATCCTTAATAATTGATTCCAACATTTTCCCCACTACTGATGTCAGGCTAACCGGTCTATTATTACCCGTTTTTTCCTCCCTCCTTTTTTAAAAAGTAGTGTTACATTAGCTACCCTCCAGTCCATAGGAACTGATCCAGAGTCGATAGACTGTTGGAAAATGATCACCAATGCATCCGCTATTTCTAGGGCCACTTCCTTAAGTACTCTTGGATGCAGACAATCAGGCCCTGGGGATTTATCGGCCTTCAATCCCATCAATTTCCCCAACACAATTTCCTGCCTAATTAGAATATCCATCAATTCCTCCTTCTCACGAGACCCTCGGTCCCCTAGTACATCCGGAAGGTTATTTGCATCTTCCTTCGTGAAGACAGAATCAAAGTATTTGTTCAATTGGTCTGCCATTTCTTTATTCCCCATTATAAATTCACCTGAGTCCGACTACAAGGGACCTATGTTTGTCTTCACTAATCTTTTTCTCTTCACAAATCTATAGAAGCTTTTGCAGTCAGTTTTTATGTTCCCGGCAAGCTTCCTCTCGTACTCTATTTTCCCCTTCCTAATTAAACCCTTTGTCCTCCTCTGCTGAATTCTAAATTTCTCCCAGTCCTCTGGTTTGCTGCTTTTTCTGGCCAATTTATATGCCTCTTCCTTGGATCTAACATTATCCTTAATTTCCCTTGTTAGCCACGGTTGAGCCACCTTCCCTGTTTTATTTTTACTCCAGACAGGAATTTACAATTGTTGAAGTTCGTCCATGTGATCTATAAATGTTTGCCATTGCCTATCCACCGTCAACCCTTTAAGTATCATTTGCCAGTCTATTCTAGCCAATTCACGCCTCATGCCATCAAAGTTAGCTTTGCTTAAGTTCAGAACCCTAATTTCTCATTTAACTGTGTCACTCTCCAACTTAATAAAGAATTCTACCATATTATGGTCACTCTTCCCCAAGGGGCCTCGCACAACAAGATTGCTAATTAGTCCCTTCTCATTACACATCACCCAGTCTAGGATGGGCAGTTCTCTCGTTGGTTCCTCAACATATTGGTCAAGAAAACCATCTCTAATACACTCCAGGAAATCCTCCTCCACCGCATTGCTACCAGTTTGGTTAGCCCAATCTATATGTAAATTAAAGTCGCCCATGATAACTGCTGTACCTTTATTGCACACATCGCTTATTTCTTGTTTGATGCTGTCCCCAACCTCTCTATTTCTGTTTGATAGCCTGTACACAACTCCCACCAGCGTTTTCTGCCCTTTGGTATTCCGTAGCTCCACCCATACCGATTCCACATCATCCAAACCAACGTCCTTGCTTATTATTGCATTAATTTCCTCTTTAATCAGCAACACCACCCCGCCTCCTTTTCCTTTCTGTCTATCCTTCCTAAATGTTGAATACCCCTGGATGTTGAGTTCCCAGCCTTGGTCACCCTGGAGCCATGTCTCCGTGCTGCCAACTGCATCATATCCGTTAACTGCTATCTGTGCAGTTAATTCGTCCACTTTATTCCAAATACTCCTTGCATTGAGGCACAGAGCCTTCAGGCTTGTCTTTTTAACACACTTTGCCCCTTTAGAATTTTGCTGTAATGTGGCCCTTTTTGTTTTTTGCCTTGGGTTTCTCTGCCCTCCACTTTTACTATTCTCCTTTCTATCTTTTGCCTCTGTGTCCCTTTTATTTCCCTCTGCCTCTCTGCATTGGTTCCCATCCCACTCCCATATTAGTTTAACTCCTCCCCAACAGCACAAGCAAACACTCCCCCAGGACATTGGTTCCGGTCCTGCCCAAGTGCAGACCGTCCAGTTTGTACTGGTCCCATCTCCCCCAGAACCGGTTCCAATGTCCCAGGAATTTCAATCCCTCCCTTCTGCACCACTCCTCAAGTCACATATTCATCTGAGCTATCCTGCGATTCCTACTCTGACTAACACGTGGCACTGGTAGCCATCCTGAGATTACTAATTTTGAGGTCCTGCTTTTTAATTTCGCTCCTAGCTCCCTAAATTCGTCTCATAGGACCTCATCCCGTTTTTTACCTATATCATTGGTACCTATATGCACCACACTGGCTGTTCACCCTCCCTTTTCAGAATGTCCTGCACCCAGCTCCGAAACATCCTTGACCCTTGCACCAGGGAGGCAACATACCATCCTGGAGTCTCGGTGGTGGCCGCAGAAACGCCTATCTATTCCCCTGACAATTGAATCCCCTATCACTATCGCTCTCCAACTCTTTTTCCTGCCCTCCTGTGCAGCAGAGCCACCCATGGTGCCATGAACTTGGCTGCTGCTGCCGTCCCCTGATGAGTCATCCCCCTCAACAGTACCCAAAGCGGTGTATCTGTTTTGCAGGGGGATGACCGCAGGGGACCCCTGCACTACCTTCCTTGCACTGCTCCAAATAATCTGGACACTGCAATTAATTATTTTAATATTTTTTTTGAAAGGAGCCTTAAAAACTTAGTAAATTGGCATGACACAGGAACAAAGATGGAAATGAAGGCAGCACATTTTTCTTAATTTTTAAATAAAAGTATACACATGCATAGCAGCTGTATTGTGACTGGGTAATGTCATAGCATTACTATTTGACTCTGAGCTGAGCTTCTGACCCCATGTCTTCGCCATCAAAAAGACCACCTTCTTCCACCTTCGTAGCATACCCGGCTCTGCCCCTGCCTTAACTTATCTGCCGTGAAACCCTCATTCATTTTGTTACCGCCAGATTCAACTATTCCAATGCTCTCAGGCCAGCATTCTATCTTCCACCCTCCATAAACAGGAGCTCATCCAAAAAACTCTGCTGCTTGTATTCAAACTCACACCAAGTCCTGCTCACCTATCACTCCTGTAGTCGCTGACCTACATTGGTTCCTGCTTCACCTACGGCTTGATTTGAAAATTCTCATCCTTTTGTTCACATCCCTCCATGGCCTCGCCCGTTCCTATCTCAGTAACTTCCTCCAGCCCTACAACCCTCCAGAAATTCTGCTTTCCTCTAACTCTGGCCTCTTGTGCATTCCAACTCCCTTCGCCCCATCATTGGCAGCAGTGCTTTCAGCCATATAGGCAATAAGCTCTGCAATTCACCTGCACCTCTGCGCCTCTGTCTCCTTCTTTAATACCCTCCTGAAAACTTACCTCTTTAACCAAGCCTTTAGCCGAACATCTTACTATCTCTTTCTTTGGCTTGGTGTAAATTTCTGTGAAACATCTTTGTTTCTTTTCCTACAATAAAGGCATTATATAAATGCAAGCTGGTGTTGTATGCTTAGTTGCTATTTATGTGTCATAATTTTAATCCACTTCTTGATTTCTGAAAAAATTGTGTAAGAGAACAGTGAAAATGGGTAGTACTACCTGCATCCAGTTACACTGTGAAAGTAACCAAAGCAGGCCATGCTAATTCACCCAAATCACACTCCCACACACAACACAATGGAGTTACAGCCTATTGTGGCACTACCATTTACAGACAAGCTAGGACCAGTAGATCAATCTCAGCCACCAGTTCTGATGATGGTGGCTATATCATTAAAATTCTTCAACTTCATCAGATCACAATATTTAAAATTAATGAAGATCATTCAGACAATCTTAATTGATCCATCCAGGAAGACTACAGTTCCCCAATTGCTGTATCTAATTGTTTCTTAAATGATTCAAGGGGTTTCATCATCAATGCTTTATGTGGAAGCCCATTCCAAACGTTAATCATTAATCACTTTCTGAATTAAGAATTTCCTGATACCAAACCCAAAATTTGCTTTTACTAGTTCGAACCTGCATCCCAGTGTTCTATTCCCACTGTTTAATTTAAGTAGTATTCCAGATTATTCTTATTCCATTCTCTGAGTTATAAGAACATAAGAACATAAGAATTAGGAACAGGAGTAGGCCATCTAGCTCCTCGAGCCTGCTCCGCCATTCAACAAGATCATGGCTGATCTGGCCGTGGGCTCAGCTCCACTTACCCGCCCGCTCCCCGTAACCCTTAATTCCCTTATTGGTTAAAAATCTATCTATCTGTGATTTGAATACATTCAATGAGCTAGCCTCAACTGCTTCCTTGGGCAGAGAATTCCACAGATTCACAACCCTCTGGGAGAAGAAATTCCTTCTCAACTCGGTTTTAAATTGGCTCCCCTGTATTTTGAGGCTGTGCCACCTAGTTCTAGTCTCCCCAATCAGTGGAAACAACCTCTCTGCCTCTATCTTGTCTATCCCTTTCATTATTTTAAATGTTTCTATAAGATCACCCCTCATCCTTCTGAACTCCAACGAGTAAAGACCCAGTCTACTCAATTTATCATCATAAGGTAACCCCCTCATCTCCGGAATCAGCCTAGTGAATCGTCTCTGTACCCCCTCCAAAGCTAGTATATCTTTCCTTAAGTAAGGTGACCAAAACTGCACGCAGTACTCCAGGTGCGGCCTCACCAATACCCTGTACAGTTGCAAAAGGACCTCCCTGCTTTTGTACTCCATCCCTCTTGCAATGAAGGCCAACATTCCATTCGCCTTCCTGATTACCTGCTGCACCTGCAAACTAACTTTTTGGGATTCATGCACAAGGACCCCCAGGTCCCTCTGCACCGCAGCATGTTGTAATTTCTTCCCATTCAAATAATATTCCCTTTTACTGTTTTTTTTCCCAAGGTGGATGACCTCACACTTTCCGACATTGTATTCCATCTGCCAAACCTTAGCCCATTCGCTTAACCTATCTAAATCTCTTTGCAGCCTTTCTGTGTCCTCTACACAACCCGCTTTCCCACTAATCTTTGTGTCATCTGCAAATTTTGTTACACTACACTCTGTCCCCTCTTCCAGGTCATCTATGTATGTTGTAAACAGTTGTGGTCCCAGCACCGATCCCTGTGGCACACCACTAACCACTGATTTCCAACCCGAAAAGGACCCATTTATCCTGACTTTCTGCTTTCTGTTCGCCAGCCAATTCTTTATCTATGCGAATACATTTCCTCTGACTCCGCATACCTTTATCTTCTGCAGTAACCTTTTGTGTGGCACCTTATCGAATGCCTTTTGGAAATCTAAATACACCACATCCATCGGTACACCTCTATCCACCATGCTCGTTATATCCTCAAAGAATTCCAGTAAATTATTTAAACATGATTTCCCCTTCATGAATCCATGCTGCGTCTGCTTGATTGCACTATTCCTATCTAGATGTCCCGCTATTTCTTCCTTAATGATAGTTTCAAGCATTTTCCCCACTACAGATGTTAAACTAACCGTCCTATAGTTACCTGCCTTTTGTCTGCCCCCTTTTTTAAACAGAGGTGTTACATTAGCTGCTTTCCAATCCGCTGGTACCTCCCCAGAGTCCAGAGAATTTTGGTAGATTATAACGAATGCATCTGCTATAACTTCCGCCATCTCTTTTAATACCCTGGGATGCATTTCATCAGGACCAGGGGACTTGTCTACCTTGAGTCCCATTAGCCTGTCCAGCACTACCCCCTAGTGATAGTGATTGTCTCAAGGTCCTCCCTTCCCACATTCCTGTGACCAGCAATTTTTGGCATGGTTTTTGTGTCGTCCACTGTGAAGACCGAAGCAAAATAATTGTTTAAGGTCTCAGTCATTTCCACATTTCCCATTATTAAATCCCCCTTCTCATCTTCTAAGGGACCAACATTTACTTTAGTCACTCTTTTCCGTTTTATATATCTGTTAAAGCTTTTTCTATCCGTTTTTATGTTTTGCGCAAGTTTACCTTCGTAATCTATCTTTCCTTTCTTTATTGCTTTCTTAGTCATTCTTTGCTGTCGTTTAAAATTTTCCCAATCTTCTATTTTCCCACTAACCTTGGCCACCTTATGCGCATTGGTTTTTAATTTGATACTCTCCTTTATTTCCTTGGTTATCCACGGCTGGTTCTCTTACTGCCCTTCTTTTTCACTGGAATATATTTTTGTTGAGCACTATGAAAGAGCTGCTTCAAAGTCCTCCACTGTTCCTCAATTGTGCCATCTTTTAGTCTGTGTTTCCAGTCTACTTTAGCCAACTCTTCCCTCATCCCACTGTAGTCCCCTTTGTTTAAGCAAAGTACGCTCGTTTGAGACACGACTTCCTAATCCTCTATCTGTATTACAAATTCAACCATACTTTGATCATTCATTCCGAGAGGATCTTTTATTAGGAGATCATTTATTATTCCTGTCTCATTACACAGGACCAGATCTAAGATAGCTTGCTCCCTTGTAGGTTCTGTAACATACTGTTCTAAGAAACAATCCCGTATGCATTCTATGAATTCCTCCTCCAGGTTATGTAGGTTAAAATCCCCCATGATTACTGCCGTTCCTTTTTCACATGCCTCCATTATTCCCTTGATTATTGCCCTCCCCACCGTGAAGTTATTATTTGGGGGCCTATAAACTGCACCCACCAGTGACTTTTTCCCCTTACTATCTCTAATCTCCACCCACAATGATTCAACATTTTGTTCATTAGATCCAATATCGTCTCTCACAACTGCCCTGATATCATCCTTTATTAGCAGAGCTACCCCACCTCCTTTCCCTTCTTGTCTATCTTTCCGAATCGTCAGATACCCCTGTATGTTTAATTCCCAGTCTTGGTCACCCTGCAACCATGTTTCTGTAATGGCCACCAAATCATACCCATTTGTAATGATTTGTGCCGTCAACTCATTTACTTTATTTCAAATGCTGCGTGCGTTTAGGTAGAGTGTTTTAATACTAGTTTTTAAACCATGATTTTTAGTTTTGACCCCTCCTGCAGCACCTTTATATTCAGTGGCCCTTTTTGTTTTTTGCCTTGAGTTTCTCTGCCCTCCACTTTTACTCATCTCCTTTCTGTCTTTTGCTTTTGTCTCCTTTTTGTTTCCCTCTGTCTCCCTGCATTGGTTCCCATCCCCCTGCCATATCTTTTTTACTTCCATAAGATCACCTATCAAGCATCTCCTTTCCAGGCTGGAAACTCCAAGGGGATGAAATTGGGCACTGTAGTGCCTGTTTTTTGGGCAATAAGAGACCTCTTAAACTTTCAAAATTGCATCCGCGATGCATGCACATGGGAAATGCGCCGGAAACCATCTTCATAAAGGGGTTTGCGTGCATGTACCTCATGACCTCTTGCAGCATGCAGAGCAGGCAGATCATGACGCCAATCAGCGCGCAATGCTGATTTGTTGCCAGCGCTACCATTTTGGATTCCAAGCTCCAGCCTATGCCCTCTTTTAACCTCGCACAGCTGGACACGACAATAAACAACATGAAGGATTCCACCCCCCCACCCCCCACCCCCAAGCGCTATTTAAAGGAAATATGAACCATTTACAGGTTAGCTGCTGGATTATTTATTCTGCCTGTTGCTACAATTCTACAACTCTTTTTGTTGCAAAATAAAAAACAATTAAATTAAGTGCTCCCTTATTAAAGCGGGTGGAAGGGGGGACACTCCAAACAGTTTTCAAGTGCCCTTTTTTTTGTTTTTTTGTGGGGTTTTTTAGGGCAACGAGAGGCAAATTATACAAGTGCCTCCTGATTGGGGGGACACTAAAACCCGACAATAAAACAAATTAAACTTTAAAACATTAAAATCAAATTAAAATTTGTTTGCCGGGGGTGATGATGCACTCCAGTCCCTTCAGCGCCCACCTCTCGCGGAAGGCCGCGAGCGTACTGGTGGACACCGCGTGCTCCATCTCCAGGGACACCCTGGCTCGGATGTAAGCGTGGAAGAGAGGCAGGCAGTTGGGCTGAACGACCCCCTCGACCGCCCGCTGCCTGGACCGGCTGATGGCACCCTTGGCCTTGCCCAGGAGCAGTCCTACGAGGACGCCTTCGGACCTACCTGCTCCCCTCGGCACAGGGTGCCCAAAGATCAGGAGAGTGGGACTGAAGTGCAACCAGAATTTGAGGAGCAGCCTCTTTAAATAATGGCTACAATTCTACAAGCGTTTGGTGATTTTTATAGTTGTTTAAAGTTGCCAAAGTCTACAGAGAATGGTGTGGTAGATGCTGAACGACATTTTTGGTGACTTAAAGGCTTGTGCACAAACCAGTTACTTCCAGATATGAATGGCCTAGTAGGGCTTCCTCTTGTCATTGAGCATTAAAGGGAGAATAAGCAGAGGCCACGCAGAACAGGACAAGCTACTAATAGAGGTAAAAGGAGGAGGAGGGAGAGAAGGGCTACCAGCAGGAGGCTATATCCACAGAGGGTCTTCAGGGAGAAGATCTGTTGGAGAACAGGTTGCTGAAGTGTTTGAAGCCCCTTTGCACACTGGTATCCAGAACCATGATGACAGTAGCCTGAGCTTCCACTGCAGCACTCAAGATGTTGGGTGGATGCTGTTTGTGCCTCAATGGAAGCTGATACATTGGCCATCAGATGCTGCATCATGGTTGGCTCCAGAGATGTGTTGTTGGAGGTAGCCACCAATTCCATGTTGGAAAGGATGGGCCCCAGGCTCTGCGCAAAGCCCTGCACCAAGTTAGTGCTGGAGTCCTCCATGCTCCTTGACATTGAACAAGGCTTCCCAGTGCACCAAGCATTTGGGTGTGTGCACCCATCAGCCTTCTTCTGTAGCCTGGCCCATCGAAGTCCTCATCTGAGTCCTCTGCAGCAGAACTATCTGAGCCGGTGGCCGTGACCGTGAACTCAGACTTTACCAAACCTGCACTCTCTAAATTCCCCACTTTAACACTCTGCTTAGAAACACTCTGTTTAAGACCACTCTGTGCTTCAGCAGATACTGATTTACTTTTATACACCTTGGAGCTACACGCAGGCAGCTGCCAGTGTGTACAAGCTGTGAGATGTGGGTGTGAGGCTTGCAAACAGTGCATGAGGGTGAGTTGAAGCAAATGAATATTAGGTACGAGTCCTGATTGATAGAGATGTTGGTAGATGAGTGATGGGACTGTCAGATTATCTAGGACTTCCATTTAATTTATAATGGATGTCATGAATGTTGCCTGTTAAAAAAATTACTCTCTCTCACCCTGGTCGTTCTCCCTGGTACAGCCCTGATCTTTGGTCCCTTAAGTCCAAGGGACGCAGACTTGAACGATTATGGTGGACAACTGGTTTAGCCATTCATTACCAGATCAGGCTGGACCACATGAAGCATTATTGTGTCCCGCTCTCGTCTGCCAAAATTGCTCACTATTCCAGATTCTAGAATGTAAAGATAAACCCCAACTTCTATTCTCCACGACTAACCATCTTTTTAAACTCCTCTCCCCAGTTTCTACCCTCACCTTCAATAATAAGTGTGAGGAGTTCATGGACTTCATTGTCACTAAGATTGAGGCCATCTGTTTGGCCGCCTTTGCCTCTTCGCTTCCTTCCCCTAGCCCGCCGGGCCAAACTTCCTCTAAGGAATCCCCTGCTCTAGCCCTGACCTCACATCTTTCTCCCATTTCTCTCCGATCTCCCCTCATGACCTTTCTGAACTCATCCTGTCCATGAGACCCACTTCCTGCTCGCTTAACCCTATTCCCACCAAACTGCTGACCACCCAACTTCCTTTTCTGGTTCCCATGTTAGCTGACATTGTTAGCGCTTCTCTCTCCTCAGGTACTGTCCCCCTCTCCCTCAAATCTGCTGTCATTACTCCCTCCTCAAAAAAACGTCGACCCCTCCGTCCTTGCAAACTACCGCTCCATCTCCAACCTCCCTTTCCTCTTCAAAGTTCTTGAATGTGTTGTCGCCTCCCAAACCTTTGCCCATATTTCCCGCAATTCCGTGTTTGAATCCCTCCAATCAGGTTTCCTCTCCTGCCACAGTACCAAAACGGCTCTTATCAAAGTCACAAATGACATCCTTTATGACTGACAAAGATAAACTATCTCTTCTCATCCTTCTTTTGTCTGCAGCCTTTGACACGGTTGACCACTCTATCCTTCTCCACACCTCTCCACTGTTGTCCAGCTGGGTGGGACTACACTAGCCTGGTTCCATTCTTATCTATATAATCGTAGCCAGAGAATCACCTGCATTGGCTTCTCTTCCCACTCCCGCATCATTACGTCTGGTGTCCTCCAAGGATACATCCTTGGCCTTCTCCTATTTCTCATCTACATGTTGCCCCTTGGTGATATCATCTGAAAACACAGCGCCAGTTTCCACATGTACATTGACGACACCCAGCTCTACCTCACTACCACTTCTCTCGACCCCTCCACGGTCTCTAAATTGTTAGACTGCTTGTCCAACATCCAGTTCTGGATGACCGAAACTTTCTCCAATTGAATATTGGGAAGACCGAAGCTCACGCCACAAACTTTGTTCCCTAGCCACTGACTCCATCCTTCTCCCCAACTTCTGTCTGAAGCTGAATCACACTGTTCGCAATCTTGGTGTCATATTTGACCCTGAAATGAGCTTTTGGCCACATATCCGCAAGATAACTCAGGCCGCCTATTTCCACCTCCGTAACATCACCTGTTTTCATCCTTGCCTCACCTCCTCCTCTGCTGAAGCCCACATCCCTGCGTTTGTTACCTCTAGATTTGATTATTCTAACGCACTCCTGGTTGGCCTCCCACATTCTACCCTTACGTAAACTAAAGCTGATCCTAAACTTGGCTGCTTGTGTCCTAACTCACACCAAATCCCGCTCACCCATCACCCCTATGCTCACTGACCTGCATGGCTCCCAGTTAAGCAATGCCTCGATTTCAAAATTCTCATCCTTGTTTTCAAATCCCTCCATGGCCACGCCCCTCCCTAGCTCTGTAATCTCCTCCAGCTCCACAACCGCCAAACCCACCCGCCTCCCCGCCGATGACTACACTCCTCTAATTCTGCCCTCTTGAGCATCTCTGATCATAATCGCTCAACCATTGGTGGCTGTGCCTTCTGTTGCCTAGGCCCAAAGCTCTGGAACTCCCTGCCTAAACCTCTCCGCCTCTCTACCTCTTTTTCCTCCTTCACGATGCTCCTTAAAAGCTATCTCTTTGATCAAGCTTTTGGTCACCTGCCCTGATTTCTCCTAATGTGGCTCTGGGTCAAATGTTTAATCTCATAATATCTTGGGATGTTTCACTATGTTAAAGGTGCTATATAAATACAAGTTGTTGTTTAATTTATAATGGATATCATGAATGTTGCCTTTGTATCTTTTTGGGTAAGTCACATATGCTCAATGTCAGTTTCAAATCCAAATTCACCTCTTCTCTGATAGACCTCTGGCTATTGAAGTACAGAAATAAGATTTTGTTTTAGTATGTTCATACCTCTGTAGCTATGCTATGATTTCTAGGTCTCTGTCACCCCTGCTCAACCTTTTAACTTGTTTCTGTAGCTTCCTATTGTAATTACAGTAAGCCCAGTCACCTTTCTCCCCACAAGATTCGTTGGGTACTTGTTCGTTCTGCAAGCTCCACATTATTTAAGTCCCAATAATTGACCTATCTGAGAGACCAGGACAACAGTGGGTGCAAATATATCCCTCTCCACCTCTTTTACAATAATATTCCATAATTGTACTTTCCTGAAACTTTTGTCCAATACAGTTGAAACTTTACATTGTCTAGAGAAAATGCAGTAACTTTGATTCTGAACAAAAACAATGTACAAATAGGAAACAGGAGGCGGGGGGTGATCTCTCCAGAACACTCACATTGAGACAACATTCAAATTTTGACATAGACCAGAAGCCCACGGGGCCGAGCGTGATGACGAAAGGCAGCAAGCTGTTTCCAGTGAACTCTGGGAGCTGTAGTTTTACCTGTGACGAGTTTGAAAGGATAATTGGGGAGGATAATGACAGACCATTAGAGTTGACACAATCCATTCATAAAGTGAGCACGACTTATTGTCGTCTTTCTATTGTGAATGGGGCGCGCGAGCGCTGTGTTTGGAACGGGGAGACCGCGGGCGGACAGCACGGCATTCTCCCAGAATGCTGGCGCGTGCCGCACGCTGCGCTCCCAGGCTCAGTGATGTCGTGGCGTTGTGAGGAACTCAGTGACAGAGTTCAGCAAACAGGAAGGCTCTTGTGTACCGATTCAAACCCAGAGTGACATCGTCACAGGAGGGCTAAACTAAATCAGACTGCCGGCAAAATGAGACGCGCGGGTTTGGGTAAGACGAGGATATCCGACATTTACAAAAAAACTTACATTGCAATGAAGTACAGTGTTTGCAGGCGGTAGAGGAGTACAGGTCCCAGACCACCAGTTAATTGATGGTAGCAATATTATTGATCTATAGTACTGGGAGAATTTAATAGAAGTGAATTTGTGGAAAGAAACCAGCTGCCTTAGAAGAAAGGGTGCGAGATGGGAGGAGGAGCAGCAAAGAGACTGGAAAACCAGATCCTTAAAACTAGTTCCCACACTACATAATTAATGAAAGAACAATAAGGTGTAACAAGAGAGGATGCTGCATATGAAATTAAATATGTAGTATTTATGTCACACTTGGGAGAAGCCACATAACTGAACGATTACATAGATTATAAATAAAAACAGAAAATACTGGAAATACTCAGCAGGGCAGGCAGCATCTGTGGAGAGAGCCAGAGTTTACGTTTCAGGTTGATGACCTTTTGTCAGCAAAAAGTTAGAGATGTAACAGATTTTAAGCAAGTGCAGAGGCAGGGAAAGGGGGAGAAAAGAACGAAAGGGAAGGTATGTGATAGGGTGGAAGGCAGGATTAATTAAATTACAAAGGTATGATTATACAAAGCAAAAGAAGATGGTAATGAGACAATTAAAAAAACATGAGTCTATAAGATGTGTAAATGGGTATAGCAGAATCCTCAACAGCTGCCTTCTGAAAAAATAGGGGCAGAGATTATGGTCTGAAATTGTTCAATTCGATGTTGAGTCCAGAAGGCTGTAAAGTGCCTAATCGAAAGATGAGGTGCTGTTCCTTGAGCTTACATTGAGCTTCTTTGGAACAGTGGTGGAGGCCAAAGATCGCAAAGTCGGAGTGGAGCGGAGAATTAAAGTGACAGGTGACCGGAAGCTCGGGGTTATGCTTACGGACTGAACAGAGGTATTCCGCACCCAATCTGCATTTAGCTTCCCTAGTGTAGAGGAGACTGCATCGTGAGCAATGACTACAGTACATTAAATTGCAAGAAGTACAAGTAAATTGCTGTTTCACCTGGAAGGAGTGTTTGGGGCCCTGGGAAGGGTGGAGGTAAAAGGGCAGGTGTTGCATCTATAAATTACATAGATTACTTGATTTTAACTGTTGTGCATGAATAAAGAGTCTGACCAGATACTGTAAGCTCAAAGTGAAGTGTGACCTTAGTCTTTTATTACAGGTCTTCAGAGTGCCTCTCCAGCCTGTGAGGCCTCCTTAAGTACAGGTGCTCCCAAGGGATTGTGGGATCCCTTGGGACTCCAGGGGATGAGCCCTCTGGTGGTTAAACAAGATATATTTACATATATGACAACATTTCCCCCAACCCCCACCCAAAGTCAACAGTGTAACTATTTACAAGGTGAGTCGATCTGGGGGCTTTTCTTTCCCTGGTTGATCGTCTTAGTGCATATGCTGGTTTTGGTGAGTCGTTTGTTGGGCCCTCACTGGGCTGCTGTGCAGCTGGCCATGCTGGGCTGCTGGGGGTGGTGAGTCCTGCTGGGCTGCTGCGGGTGATGGGTTCTGCTTCGTGGTCAACCGCTGTGTTGGTTGCCACTGGTGTGTGTGTGTTGGGGATTCAAAAAAGGTAGGGTCTAATGTGGGTTGCTCTGGATAGTCTGTGAATCTGAGTTTGGTTTGGTCCAAGTGTTTCCTGTAGATGAGTCCATTTGAAAGTTTGACCCGAAACACCCTACTCTCCTCTTTGGCCACGACTGTGCCGGGAAGCCACTTGGGACCTTGTCCATACTTCAACGCAAATACAGGATCATTAATTTCAATTTCGCGCGACACATTTGCGCTATCATGATATGTACTTTGTTGAAGCCGCCTGCTCTCTACCTGTTTGTGTAGATCAGGGTGGACTAACAAGGGCCTTGTCTTAAGTACCCTTTTCATGAGCAATTCAGCAGGTGGAATCCCAGTGAGCGAGTGGGGTCTTGTGTGGTAACTGAGCAGGACTTGGGATAGATGAGTCTGCAGTGAGCCTTCAGTTACCCTCTTCAAGCTCTGCTTGATTGTTTGCACTGCTCTCTCTGCCTGACCATTGGATGTTGGTTTGAATGGCGCAGATGTAACATGTTTGATCCCATTGCGGGTCATGAACTTTTTGAACTCGGCACTGGTGAAACATGGCTCGTTGTCGCTCACAAGGACATCAGGCTAGCTGTGCGTGGCAAACATGACCCACAGGCTTTTAGTAGTGCAGCGGACGTGCTAGCCGACGTTATCTCACATTCAGTCCACTTAGAGTACGCATCTACGACCACTAGGAACATTTAACCCAAGAACGGGCCTGCATAGTTGACATGTAACCTAGACCATGGTTTGTAGGGCCAAGACCATAAACTTAGTCTCGCCTCCCTGGGTGCATTGCTTAACTGTGAACACGTGTTACATTTGTACACGCAGTACTCTTAAGTCCGCATCGATACTGGGCCACCACACATGGGATCTGGCTATTGCTTTCATCATTACAATGCCTGGGTGGGTACTGTGGAGATCACTAATGAAAGTATCCTTGCCCTTTTTGGTACCACTACCCGATTACCCCACAGAAGACAGTCTGCCTGTATAGACATTTCATCTTTGCCCCGCTGGTACGGCTTTATCTCTTCCTGCATTTTTAATAGGACACTAGACCAGCTCCCGTGAAGCACACCGTTTTTTTACGAAGGACAGTAAGGGGTTCTGGCTCGTCCAGGTTCTAATCTGTTGGGTGGCAACGAATGATTGCTCACTCTCGAATGCTTCCATTACCATGACGAAATCTGCGGGCTGTGCCATTTCCACCCCCGTGGTGGGCAATGGCAGTCTACTGAGAGCATCGGCACAGTTTTCTGTGCCTGGCCTGTGGCGGATGGTGTAGTTGTATGCGGATAACGTGAGGGCCCATCTCTGGATGCGGGCTGATTCATTCGTATTTATCCCCTTACTTTCGGAAAAGAGGGATATCACTGGCTTGTGGTCAGTTTTGTTGAAATCTCGATTCTCAATATATGACTCTAACACAATCAGCTCCGGTAGACGTTCCTTTAATTTTTACTTGCAGCAAGGAAGAGTCTCACTTAGTCAAAGGCTAAGTGACGACTCCCAACATGGTACAGTTTCACAAAGTATTTATACAGTAAAAAGCAAGCTATGGTTCCATCCTGTGTATTGGTTCTGCCTTTGCAGTCAGCGAAAAAGATAAAGAGTTAATGATTACCACATACTTGTCTTTACATTTTTCTCAAATGTCTCTTTTGTAAGTGATTTTGGTGGGCCAGACAGCACATTATCAGCAATGTGATAATGTGCTATTACCTGCTTTTCATTGTTTTAGGATTGTCCAGTTTCCTGGCCAGTTATTTGGGCCCATGATTTCCATAGTGTTTGATTGGGTACTTGGCTTCTTGCATATTATAGATGAGTTCTGTACAAGAGATAATGGCTGGTAATTTGAGTATCTCTTAAGGGGTGAATTGATAATACAGGGGAGCACAATGGGTGGTACTTATCTCAGCAAGACAGTCTTAATGTTGTCTGGTGGCTATTAATCAGCTATCAGCAGTTTCAGTCAGGGTTAGCATGTTTATGCAAACAGACTGTCTGTTGCAGAAGTTTCTAGCAGGGCCTGGACTCCAATTTGTTTTATGGCAAAAAGGGTACAAAAAAACAGTGTAATGCAACTTTAAAAAATAAATTTCCACAGTTTCTAATTCAAATTCGAGCCCAAACAGATATTGTTGCATTTTCTTTACCCCATAAGCACACGCTAACACTTCTTTTTCAATCATGCTGTAGGCCCTCTCAGCCTTAGACAGACTTCTGGATGCATAAGCAACTGGTTGCAATTTCCCAGATTCATTACCTTGTTGCAATACACACCCGACACCGTATGATGGCGCATCACATGCTAGTACCAAACGCTTACATAGATCATACAATACAAGCAATTTGTTTGAGCATAACAGTTTTCTAGCTTTTACAAAGGCATTTTCTTGGCTTTTACCCCATACCCATTCATCTCCTTTACGCAGTAAGGCGTGCAGTGGTTCTAACAGTGTGCTGAGACCCAGTAAGAAGTTACCAAAATAGTTCAGGAGTCCGAGAAACGACCGCAGCTCCGTCACTTTCGTGGCCTTGGTGCGTTCTCGATTGCCTTCGTCTTCGAATCGATGGGCCTGATGCCGTCTGCCGTCTGCCGCGATTCTTCTCCCCAGGAACTCCACTTCAGGCACCAGGAAAATGCACTTCGAGCGTCTTAACCTGATTCCCACGTGGTTAAACCGACTAAGAATCACCTCCAGGTTCTGCAGATGCTAGACTCTGTCCCAACCTGTAACCAAGATGTCGTCCTGGAAGACCACGGTGCGCGGGACCAATTTCAGTAAGCTTTCCATGTTTCTCTGGAAAATCACCGTGGCTGATCGAATCCCAAACGGGCATCTGTTGTAAATGAAGAGACCTTTGTGCGTGTTGATGCAGGTAAGGCCCTTCGACGATTCCTCCAGCTTCTACGTCATGTAGGCCGAGGTCAAATCCAGCGTCGTGAACGTCTTTCCTCCTGCCAGTGTCGCAAAAAGGTTGTCTGCCTTTGGTAGTGAGTATTGATCCTGCAGGTAGAAATGATTGATAGTTACTTTGTAATCACCACAGATTCTGACGGTGCCGTCTCCCTTGAGGACTGGAACAATTGGACTGGCCCACTCGCTGAATTCGATCGGCGAAATTATGCCCTCTCGTTGTAGCCGGTCCAGCTCGATCTCCACCCTCTCTCTCTCATCATGTATGGTACTGCTCTCGCCTTGTGATGGATCGGTCGCGCCGCCGGAATTAGGTGGATCTGCACTTTTGCTCCTTGGAACTTCCCGATGCCTGGTTCGAACAGCGAGGGGAATTGTTTAGGACCTGGGCACACGAAGTGTCGTTGATGGACAAGAGCTCTCAGACGTCGTCCCAGTTCCAGCCAGCTCCTGCCGAGCAGCGTGGGGCCATTGCCCGGTACCACCCAGAGTGGTAGCTTGTGCACCGCTCCATCATAGGAGACCTTTACGGTAGCACTGCCAATTACGGGAATCAGTTCCTTTGTGTACATTCAGTTTAGTACGAATGGGTAATCAAGTCTGGCCTTGAGGCCTTGCTGCACCACAATTTATTGAAAGTCTTTTTAGAAAACATAGAAAATAGTAGGCCATTTGGCCCTTCGAGCCTGCACCACCATTCAATAAGATCATGGCTGATCATTCACCTCAGCACCCCTTTCTTGCTTTCTCTCCATGCCCCTTGATCCCTTTAGCCATAAGGACCATATCTAACTCCCTCTTGAATATATCTAACGAACTGGCATCAACAACTCTCTGCAGTAGAGAATTCCACAGGTTAACAACTCTCTGAGTGAAGAAGTTTCTTCTCATCTCAGTCCTAAATGGCTTACCCTTTATCCTGAAACTGTGACCCCTGGTTCTGGACTTCCCCAACATCGGGAACATTCTTCCTGCATCTAACCTGTCCAGTCCCGTCAGAATTTTATATGTCTCTATGAGATCCCTTCTCATTCTTCTCAACTCCAGTAAATACAGGCCCAGTCGATCCAGTCTCTCCTCATATGTCAGTCCTGCCATCCCGGGAATCAGTCTGGTGAACCTTCGCTGCACTCCCTCAATAGCAAGAACGTCCTTCCTCAGATTAGGAGACCAAAACTGAACACACTATTCCACGTGTGGCCTCATCAAGGCCCTGTACAACTGCAATAAGACTGCCCTGCTCCTATACCCAGATCCTCTAGCTATGAAGGCCAACATGCCATTCGCCTTCTTCACTGCCTGCTGTACCAGCATGCCAACTTTCAATGACTGATGTACCATGACACCCAGGTCTCGTTGCACCTCTCCTTTTCCTAATCTGTCGCCATTTAGATAATCTGCCTTCGTGTTTTTGCCACCAAATTGGATAATCTCACATTTATCCACATTATACTGCATTTGCCATGCATATGCCCACTCACCTAACCTGTCCAAGTCACCCTGCAGCCTCTTAGCATCCTCCTCACAGCTCGGACTGCCACCCAGTTTAGTGTCATCTACAAACTTGGAGATATTACACTCAATTCCTTCATCTAAATCATTGATGTATATTGTAAATAGCTGGGGTCCCAGCACTGAGTCACTAGCTGCCATTCTGAAAAAGACCCGTTTATCCCGACTATCTGCTTCCTGTCTGCCAACCAGTTCTCTATCTACGTCAATATATTACCCCCCAATACCATGTGCTTTAATTTAGCGCACAAATCTCCTGTGTGGGACCTTGTCAAAAGCCTTTTGAAAGTCCAAATACACCTCATCCACTGGTTCTCCCTTGTCCACTCTTCTCGTTACATCCTCAAAATTCTAGAAGATTTGTCAAACATGATTTCCCTTTCATATCTCCATGCTGACTTGGACCGATTCTGTCACTGCTTTCCAAATGTGCTGCTATTTCATCTTTAATAATCGATTCCAACATTTTCCCCACTACCGAAGTCAGGCTAACCGGCTCGTGCCCGTGTCCAGCTCCATTGACACCGGAAGTCCATTTAATTCAACTTTCAGCATTATCAGGGGACACTTTATGGTAAATGTGTGCAACCCATGTACCTCTGCCTCCTCGGCCTGGGACTCTGGTTCGCCAAGATCCACCGTGGGTCATGGTGGTTTGCAGGATTAGCAGGGTTTGCAGCTCGCCTGCACATACGTTGGAGGTGTCCCATTGTTCCACAGCCCTTGCAAACGTATTCTTTGAAGCGGCATGAATGGAAAGGATGATCACCCCTGCAGCGCCAACAAGGTGTTAATGGCCTAGCACTCATCATCCTTGATGGTGGACTCTGAGCCATCTGCGGATGTGCAGCTGCAGGCGTGTGAGGCCTGCCCTGTACGTTGCGATTCAAAAACAACATTACTTTGTTCACAGTACTAGTAACTCGTGTGCTGAGAGATTTGTTTGGTATTGTCACTGGTGGCAATGAACGCCTGGGCTATCGCTATGGCTTTACTCAAGGTTGAGTTCTCTACAGTCAAAAGTTTGTGAAGTATCTCTTCATGGCCAATGCCAAGTACAAAGAAATCCCTGAGCATGTGCTCCAAATGTCCTTCAAATTCGCAATATCCTGCAAGGCGTCTTAGCTCGGTGACATAGCTCTCCACTTCGTGGCCTACGTGTAGAACCGGTACCTCGCCATCAGAACGCTTTCCTTCGGGTTAAGATGCTCCCGGACCAGTGTGCACAAATCATCATAAGATTTCTCTGTGGGTTTTGCTGGAGCAAACAGATTTTTCATGAGGACATTTGTTGGTGCCCCGCAAACGGTGAGGAGAATCGCCCTTCGTTTGGCAGCGTTTGCTTCTCCTTCCAGCTGGTTGGCCACGAAGTATTAGTTGAGTTGGTCCACGAAGGTTTCCAAATCATCTCCCTAGAAAATTTCTCCAGGATGCCCACTGTTCTCTGCATCGCTGTGGTGGGTTTCGTCATCTGTATCTCATCGCCAGTTGTTATGTATGAATAAAGAGTCTGACCAGGTCTGTGAGCTCAAAGTGATGTGTGACCTTAGTCTTTTATTACAGGTCTCTAGAGTGTCTCTCCAGTCTGTGAGGCCCCCCTATGTACAGGTGCTCCCAAGGGATTGTGAGATCCCTTGGGACTCCAGGAGATGAGCCCTCTGGTGGTTAAACAAGGTATTTACAGGTTTACATATATAACATTAACCATTTGGATTTATATAGCACTTGTAGCAAGAAAAATGTCCCAAGGCGCTTCACAGAAACAGGAAAAAAAAGATAGTAAATCAGAAGGAGATATTAGAAGAGGCGATCAAAAGGTTTATTAAAGATATTGGTTTTAAGGAGGGTCTTAATGGAAAAGAAAGAATTGGAAAGACATATTTCCAGAATGTGGGCCAAGGTAGCTGAAGCCACAACCACTATTGGAGAATGAGGGGTGGGGAGAATGAGGGATGTACAAGAGGCCAGTATTGGAGGAATGATTGTGATAGGGGTGCAGGGCTTGATGAGGTTATAGGAATAGGGAGGGGAAAGGTCATGAAAGGATTTATACACAAGAATGAGAATTATAAATTTGAGACTTTTGTCTGGGACTGGGAACCAGTGTAGGCTAGTGAGGAAGAAGTGATTGGAGAATGGGACTTGATAAGGGATAGACTGCAGGAAGACAAGTTTTAAATGAGCTGAAGATTACAGAGCGAGGAAGATGTAACGTCGGCCAGGAAAGCATTGGAATAGTCAAGTCGCGAGGTGACAAAGACCTGGCTGAAGGTTTCAGCGATACATAGGTTGAGGTCAGGGTGGTGGCAGGCAATGTTCCAAAGGTGGCATTCGGTGGTCCCTGTGATGGAGTGGATATGGGATCAGCAGCTCAGTTCAGAGTTAAACAGGATTCTGAGTTTGTGAACAATTTGGTTCAGCAAAAACAGTGGCCAGAGAGGGAGATGGAATTTGTGACAGGGGCCAACAATGGCTTTGGTCTTGCCAATGTTAAGCTGGATGAAATTGGCACTCATCCAAGATTGACTGCACCAAGGTAGCGAGGGGCTGAAAGAGATGATGGAAAGGCAGAGCTGGGTGTCAAATTGTCCAGAAAATTAATTTCACCGTTTATGTTGCAAAATATAAAATTGCCGATATCACCGATGATAGGGACATCAACAGAATATGGCTTAAAATAATCGGACAATCTCTTTTTAATTATTTTGTTGTTGTAAATTACTTAAAATAATTGTGAATTTTTAAAATGGTTTAAATTACTAAGATTCTCTCAAAAATTGCAGTGATTTAATTTCAGAGAGTATTCCAGAATTAGTTGTATTCTAGAACACTGTCATTTTTCACTTGTCTCTACTATATTACCAGGACTTTTGTAATGAAAGAAAGACTTGGATTTATATAGCATCTTTCACGACCACCAGTTGTCCCAAAAGCGCTTTACAGTCAATGAAGTACTTTTGGAGTGTAGTCACTGTTGTAATGTAGGAAACGCAGCAGCCAATTTGTGCACAAGCACATTCCCACAAACAGCAATGTGATAATGACCAGATAATCTATTTTTTTGTTAAGTTGATTGAGGGATAAATATTGGCCAGGACACTGGGGATAACTCCCCTGCTTGTCTTCGAAATAGTGCTATGGGATCTTTTGTGTCCACTTGATAGAGCAGACGGAGCCTCGGTTTAACATCTCATCTGAAAGATGGCACCTCCGACACGGCACTGGAGTGTCAGCCTAATTTTTTTTTGTGCTCAAGACATCAAGTGGGACTTGAGCACAATGTTGAAAGATGCACTCTCCTACACTCTGTTTTGGAACCATTTGTCACCTTACAAAGATAAATGTCAGTGTTTCATCTCTCACAATTCATTATTTTATCTCTACCCCAGGGGAAGGATCTCCTGCCTACACTGGAAGTGGTTACAGTGTGTACGAAGAAGAAAATGATAAATTAACAGAGGGCCTTCGAGAAAAAGTGACTGCATTAAAATCAGTAAGTTCAAATACTTGTAAACAATTATTTAAGTTTCAGATGAACTGATAACAGTTTTGCTATAAAGCATTTTTTCATTTTCATTATATATGATATATTATTTATTATATATTTCAATGCATTCATTTTCTATGGTTCAGAAAGTGAGCTAATGCAGAAATCTATTAAATCTGAATACAGTCTGCTGCTCTTAATTTGAAGTTGCTTAATTTAAATTGAATTGAAATAGTTCAACCCCCCCCACCCATGCTGTTGTACTAAACTTGCTTCATTTAAATTTTTGGATCATTTTTTTTAAAGCAAAACATGACTTTCAATTAACAGTAGTCTGTACTTTGAACTGGTTTTACTGCAAAATAAATTTCAGTGGGCCTGAATTATTATTTCTAAACTGCTGTAGTATTTTTGTTTCTAGGTCATGTTCGATTAATTATTTAGCATTATTAATTATTAGTTGAATGAATTGATTGCTTTCCTCATCAACTAAACTAAGACAACAGAAGGCAGTATTAATAGAGGAGAAATTAACATTTAGAAACAATGATGCTCTTGGAAGAGCTCAAAGAATGTTTTTTGAGCAGTTTGATGAAGTGCTTGGTGGTCCTTACTGGAGAATGGAGCTCTTTTACACAGGCCAACAATGAGTGAGATTTGTACCAAAATCATCAACTTGAGTACATAGAAATTAAAATATTGCTACTAATAGCGAACAGGGAAATCTTCTCCTGAAGTGTTTTAACTCAATCTCAGTAAAGTATATAAAAGCAAAATACTGCGGATGCTGGAAATCTGAAATAGAAACAGAAAATGCTGGAAATACTCAGCAGGTCAGGCAGCATATGTGGAGAGAGAAACAGAGTTAATGTTTCAGGTCAATAATCTTCACCCTCTGTTGTTTTTTTTCTATTTCCCAGACTTAATGACCTTTGAGCAAGAGTAGCCTCCCGATGCAATTGTGTTTCAGTTTAAGAACTGCAATGGTTTTGAGATTTATATATCTCCATACACACACACACACCTTTACCACATACAGCAATGTGAACCAATGTTTGATTTCTGGAATCTATTTCAAATAATAATAAACAATGAAATTGTTCAATTGTTTACCCCTCTTCTGCTCCATGCCTTTGAATCTCCCTTTCCTAATCACTGGATCTAGAGTTGGAAATCGAGTTAAAATAAGCAGAGGATAGACTGAAACTTGTCCTCATTGGAGGGGAAGGAGAATACCTTGAACAGTCTTTTCAAGTGAAAATGGTTCCAAACATATGATGTGATGCTAGACCCTGATGCAAGTTCTGAGTTCTGACGAAAAGTAATCGACCTGAAACATTAACTCTGTTTCTCTCTCCAAAGATGCCGCCTGACCTGCTGAGTGTTTCCAGCATTTTCTGTTTTTATTTCAGATTTCCAGCATCCGCAATATTTTGCTTTTGAAAATTATCTAGGGCTGCGATTTCGCTTACTGGGTTGGCAGCGAGGCGGGTTGCAGCCCCGCTCCTGTATTCATGCCGGCTTCCCCCATGACCTTCCCCGATTGGGTTTGTTAAGCCCGTCCAACAAGGTTCCCGGCCAATTAAAAGGAAGCCGGTCTGATGATGTCATTTGATGACGTGTCATCTGCCGGTTTTCTTAAAGGGACCATGGACAACTTTATTTTGACAATTGTGCTGTCGGTGTTATACAGCATTGAGTTGCTGCAAACACAACAAGCACTGCACAAAGGTTCATGGCTGCACCCAGGCTCTCCCATGACTCCCTCCATATGCTAATGGAGGGAGTTACAGCACGCAGGCAGGTATTTGACATTTCAGAAGGATAGGAAGAAAGGAAAAGGAGGTGGGGTAGTTCTGTTAATAAAGGATGAGATCAGTGCAGTAGTGAGAAATGATAGTGGCTCACAAGAGCAAGATGTAGAATTAATTTGGTGGCAATAAGAAATAATAAGGGAAATAAGTCACTGGTAGGAGTAGTCTATAGGCCCCCTAACAGTAGCTATTCTGTAGGACAGAGGATACATCAAGAAATAATAGAGGCTTGTAAGCAAGGTACTGCAATAATCATGGGCAATTTTAATCTTCATATATATTGGACAAATCAAATTGGCAAAGGTAGCATTGAGGACGTGTTCATAAAGTGTATTTGGGATGGTTTGTTAGAACACTACATTGTGGAACCAACCAAGGAGCAGGCTATTTTAGATCTGGTACTGTGTAATGATATAGGATTAATTAATGATCTCATAGTAAAGGATCATCTAGGGAAGAGTGATCATAGCATGTTAGAATTTCAAATTCAGTTTGAGGATGAGAAACTTGGGTCTCAAACTGGTGTCCTGAACTTAAATAAAGACAATTACAAAGGTATGAAGACAGAGTTGGCTAAAGTGGACTGGGAAATAGATTAAAGGGTAAGATGGTAGATAAGCAGTGGCAGAGATGTAAGGAGATATTTCATAACTCTCAGCAATGATATATTCCAGTGAGAAAGAATGACTCTGAGAAGGATGAATAGTAAGCCAGAGGATTGGGAATTTTTAAAGAAACCAGCATGCAGGTACAGCAAGTAATTAGGAAGGCAAATGAAATGTTGGCCTTTATTGCAAAGAGGATGGAGTATAAAAGTAGGGAAGTCTTTTTACAACTGTACAGGGCGATGGTGAGACCACACTGGAGCACTGCGTACTGTTTTGGCCTCCTTATTTAAGAAGGGATATATGGAGGCAGTTCAGAGAAGGTTCACTAGGTTGATTCCGGAGATGAAGGGGATGTCTTATGAAGAAAGGTTGAGCAAGTCAGGTCTGTACTCATTGGAGTTTAGAAGAATGTGAGGTGATCTTTTTGAAACATAAGATTCTGACAGGGTAGATGTGGAAAGGATGTTTCCCCTTGTAGGGGAATCTCGAACTGGGGGCATAGTTTCAGAATAAGTGGTTGCCAATTTAAAATGGAGATGAGGGGGAATTTCTTCTCTGAGGGTCGTGAATCTTTGGAATTTTCTACCCCAGAAAGCTGTAGAGGATGGGTCTTTGAATAAGGCGAAGATAGACAGATTTTTGAATTATAGATGAATCAAGGGTTATGGGGAGCGGGCAGGAAAGTGGAGTTGAAGCCAAGATCAGATCAGCCATGATCTTATTGAATTTTGGAGCATGCTCGAGGGGCAAAATGCCCTACTCCTGCTCCTATTTCTTATGTTCTTATGAAGTGGCTTAGTGAGTTGTAGTGAATGGTGAGACAATAGTGATCAGTGTGAAAGGAATGATTTGGGCATTGCAGGGATGCTTTATGATGCTGGTGTGGGGGTGTGCAAACCTGATGCATCATGTGGTAGCCAGGGTGTACAGAGTCAAGTGAAGTAAATATGGCCATGATGAGGCCATCCCTGGCCTTCTGGGCAACAGTGTAGTCAGGTAATAATGCCCTGTGTCTTTCCAGCATCAGGTTATTGCGGAGAAGATTGGTGTTGTTGGTGTGTCTGGTGATGTTGGTGTTGGGCTGATTGGTGGGATTCTGAGGACTAAGGTGAGATTTTTTCCAGGGCACTGATGCTGATGGTATAGATGGCAGATGAGGTTGTAATGACAGAAACGATCTGTCAGTGGTGACATCATCGACAACGAGATCCAACACCGCCTCCAGTGCGCCAGTGCAGCCTTCAGCCGCCTGAGGAAAAGAGTGTTTGAAGATCAGGCCCTCAAAACTGCCACCAAGCTCATGGTCTACAGGGCTGTAGTAATACCCGCCCTCCTGTGTGGCTCAGAGACATGGTCCATGTACAGTAGACATCTCAAGTCGCTGGAGAAATATCACCAATGATGTTTCTGCAAGATCCTACAAATCCCTTGGGAGGACAGGCGCACCAACATCAGCGTCCTTGTCCAGGCTAACATCCCCAGCATTGAAGCACTGACCACACTGGATCAGCTCTGCTGGGCAGGCCGCATAGTTCGCATGCCAGTCATAAAGCAAGTGCTCTACGCGGAACTCCTTCACGGCAAACGAGTCAAAGGTGGGCAGCGGAAACGTTACAAGGACACCCTCAAAGCCTCCCTGATAAAGTGCGACATCCCCACTGACACCTGAGAGTTCCTGGCCAAAGTGGAGAAAGTGCATCCGGGAGGGCGCTGAGCACCTCGAGTCTCAACGCCGAGAGCGTGCAGAAATCAAGTGCAGGCAGCAGAAAGAGCTTGCGGCAAACCAGTCCCATCACCCCCTCCCTCAATGACTTATCTGTCCCATCTGTGGCTCTCATATTGGACTGTTCAGCCACCAAAGAACTCATTTCAGGAGTGGAAGCAAGTCTTCCTCGATTCCGAGGGACTGCCTATGATGATGATAATGATGTTCCAATGAGGTGACAGTCGATACAGCGTTTACTCCAAACACTTTCAAACTGCATAAAGCTCACAAGTGTGTTCCAAATCCTGAAGGCTCCAGCTTCTAAGGTTGCAAAGTGATATGGTAGCTTTTATACCACTTCTGCAGCTGTCACATTTTCAGAAGAATGGAGAGTCATTGAAAACATGACCTATTTACCTGACGTGATCCCCGAGCGCCGGGAACCTCATGAAAAAGATGGTAAAATGCCTTTTAATAAGCTTTTGACTATTTTAATTAGCTTACCCATGGCTTAGTATCGTGGTCTGTAAAGTGCAGGCAGACCCGGCACTTGGGAAACTGACATTGAGGCGGGTTCGCAGTGGGATCTTGACCCATTGTCAATCTTTCATATCTTGTCAGTGGACCCGCCTCTGAGCCCACCCTTTGAGCACCGGCAAAATCCCGGCCTAAGTCTTTTTTGCTCCCATGACCAACTTTATGAATTGTCATGGATGTCTCTACCTGCACTCTTGTTATGCCATCAAATATATACATAGAAAAACTCCATGAAATACGACATTGAATGGAAATTGCATCATACACATAGCATAAACTGAAAAGTATTTTAAATGTAAAATATGGAATAAGACTGCTGTTAAACATTAGTGTTTGTTCTCTTTTACCCCCTCCCCCCACATGCAGCTTTCCATTGATATTGGAACTGAAGTTAAATACCATAATAAAATGCTGGATGAAATGGTAAGTATCGCACACTCTCTATCAAGCTGTCCTCAATGATGTATCTTGAATATTGCCCTAGTTGTGGGTGGGGAGCGGCGGTTTCATGCTACATACAAGTCACAATATCAACTGACGTGTAGGAAAGCTTCAATTTAATCCAGTGGAACAATAGTCCATCTTAGTAACCATTTAATGCCAGCACAGAGGCTTTATTACCTCAATAAGGGAAAGTTAGTTTTTCCAAGTACCTGTAATTTGTTTATGCTTATCATGGAATGTCACATCATGGCTAAATTGTCATTGGCAACAATAAAAAATGCAACAACACATTATGCAGGTGAAAATTTACTGGTCTCTGTTCGTTTATACAAAAACTATGTTGAAAGTAGATTAAGGTGTGCAACTTGTTAAGTGCAAATGCAAGTGTACAACTTTGGTAGGTGAATCAATAAGAAGGAGGTAAGCCCCTATGCTGGTAGTGAGGTTATGTGCCTGACTGAAGAAATACAAAAGCAGCAAGAATTGCGCTGCTGTAACTGAAAATAGATGAATTGGGATAGGAATTTAATCAAAAAATTTTGTGACAAAATTTATAACTGGTAAAAATGGTTGGAGACAGAAAATTGTAGGCTCTTGATACAGATGAATTGGTAAACACTATTTGTTACTCAAAGCAAACTACTGTTGAAGGATGTTAGTTTCCTCCAGGTCTTTGCTTTTTATGATGTTGGAACATTTTTTTTACATTAAGATGATTAAAATAAATTATTATTCTAAATATCCAACCACCTTGTAATGTAAAAAAATATACATAATGCTGTGTATACAAAAGAATAATGTTTCATTGGGTATTTAACTATGTATTTATATCCTGTTTTCATAGGATACAGGATTTGAATCTACAGGTGGACTGCTGGGAGCAACCATGGGTAGACTCAAACACTTATCTCGTGGGAGCCAAGCAAAAGTGATATGCTACATGATGCTATTTGCATTTTTTGTATTCTTTGTACTTTATTGGGTTATTAAACTGAGGTGAAATAAATGTGTGCCACTCCAGTATTTGGTTCTAATTCATTACATACAGCTAAAAAAAACTAATTTCTGCAATAATTCAGGTATAATTAATCTTAAAGACATTTTTAAGAGAATGATGTTGCATTCATGTTGCAAACTGTAGTCTCATGTTTTCTGCCATTCTCTCAGTTGCAAATCAGATCAACTTTTCATGTTTTATATATGGAAACAAAAATCAGTAACAGTATAACTATTCTGACAACTTAAATTAATTTTGCTTATTTTCTTGTAGCAACTTGACTGCTGTATAATGGTGTTGGTTGTGACAATAGTTTTTAAAGATGTTGAGGAATTAAATGAAAAATGGCACATCCTACCTTTTAAGTGTTAACCAATTAACAATGCAATTCATTTTTTAATTTCCTCAGGTTGGATTTAACATTTTATGATGGTGCAGCAGGTTGGTACATTAACATGCTCTACAACAGAGTAGTGAGGGATGGGACTATCTCTATGATGCTACATGTCACTTTCCCCAAAGCCTGGCCAAGTTGCTCTGGAATTGGAAGGGGGTGGGATGAGGGGGGGAGGGGGGTGGCGGTGGGGAGGGGAAGGGAAACAATGTAAAGCTATATCATCCTGGGGCACACTTGCATCTCACTTTTATTGCTTATCCCTTAATAAATAGATTTGCATGGAAAGTATGTGTGTGTGTATATATACTTTTATATATTTCAAAATATATAATTATCCCTTTAATATCCTTGAATCTGAACCCAAAAGTTTAGACAAATTTCTTTTGCCTCTCAATGGCTGGTGTGGTTTTCTATGTTTTGATGCAACATTGCAATCTTGTCTTTGCAGTGGATTTTGTCTCCACCACCTGGTCTTTACACCTGAGAAGTGAGACAGATGACCCACAGTCAGACCTCCCAATTAGGCAGCTTGCATATACTTTCCAGAGACAGTGCAGCACTAATGGAGTTGCCTGGCTTCCTCTAGCTAGATTCAGGAGCTTGAGTGATGCAAGTTGTTGATACTCCAGCATGCTGTGCCAGCTTTGTGCTATAAGATTTTTTTGTAAAAATAAGAACAAATTCCTTAAAGGAGTATTGTCATACATCATTATCGTTTACATTTTTGTCACGTGCTGCTTTAATATTTGTGACACCAGTGCTTGAAATGTTGAATGGAGTATTGGAAGTGCCAAAATGATTGTGGAAATTAATGGGTGTGGTGGGGCAGCAGAAGTTGGCTGCATTCCTGTCGGGAGAAGTGGTTCTTTGCACATCCCAGTAGGTAGCTGGAAATCTGAGAGCAGGCTGATGGTCCTTTTGGTCAAAGAATGATGTACTGGAACCTAAAATAGAGAAGAAGTGAACAGAAATAAAGACTACTTTTGGTTTCTACAAGGATGTGCTTTTAAGGGGCTTTTCATGATTTATGTCGGCTGCATTTCTACCAGCTTTATTTGTTGACTAATTTTGTATTTAAGATGCTTTAGCAGACCTTGAATTTTGCGAGCCATAGTTAGTTTCTAGAATTTCTCACTATGGGTGGATGAAAGGCAGCTGTGAAAGTTTAAAGAGTATGGGTGAAAAATTCAGATCCATAGTGCCCTTTGAGGTCCAAAATGGTATCCGCACCGTGCGCACATCTTGTGGGGAGAATTGCACCAGACGCCATATTGCTGAGCGGTTAGCGCGGGCACAGTGAATGTCCACTGGAAGTATGCAGAGCAGGCAGATCATGACATCAGATTTGACACCAGCGCTGCCATTTTGGGGCTCAACGCTCCAGCTACCGCCCTCTCTTAAGCTTGCACAGCTGAACATGCATTCAGCAGCAGGAAGGACCCCCCCACCAGCACTATTTTAAAGGGATCATCAACTACTTATAGGTTAGTTGGCTGATTTCTTCTGGTTGTTGCATGTTTTGTGCTTTCTATAGTTTAAAGTTACCATCTCTGAGATCCCCTGGCATGCTCTCCTCCTTTCAGATGAGAGAGATGAGGTCCTCCTGTATGGCTGAGATGTGAACCATATATAATAGACAACTCAAATTGCTGGAGAAATGCTACCAATGATGTCGCCGCAAGATCCTGCAAATCCCCTAGGAGGACAGACGCACCAACGTTAGCATCCTCAATCAGGCCAACATCCCCAGCATTGAAGCACTGACCACACTCGACCAGCTCCATTGGATGGGCCACATTGTTCGCCTGCCTGACGCAAGACTCCTACAGCAAACGCTCTACTCGGAACTCCTACACGGCAAGAGAGCTCAAGGTGGGCAGAGGAAATGTTTCAAGGACACCCTCAAAGCCTCCTTGATAAAATGCAACATTCCCACCGACACCTGGGAGTCCCTGGCCAAAGACCGCCCTAAGTGGAGGGAGTGCATCCAGGAGGACGCTGAGCACCTCGAGTCTCATCGTCGAGAGTATGCAGAAAACAAGCGCAGACAGCGGAAGGAGCATGCGGCAAACCAGACTCTCCACCCTTTTCTTCCCTTCATCAACTGTCTGCCCCACCTGTGACAGAGACTGTAATTCCCGTATTGGACTGTTCAGTCACCTAGAACTCACTTTTAGAGTGGAAGCAAGTCTTCCTTGATTTCAAGGGACTGCCTATGATGATGAAAGTTACCAAAATCTGCAGCGTATGGTGTGGAAGGTGTTGAAGGAATTTTTCCTGAGTTCAAGGCTTCTGCATAAGCCACTTGCGGCCAGATATGGGTGCACCAGTAGGAATTCCCCTTGGACTACAGCAAAACTTGGAGAGGGCACACAGAGCAAAATAAATTGCTGGAAGAGGAGAAAGGCTCTCAGCAGGAGGCCATATCGGCCCATGGGGTTCAGAGAGCAATTCTACCTGAACCTCAGCGAGTAACAATGTCTGAGACATCTGTGCTTCAGTAAGCCATAACTGTAACCTCAGAGCAGGGCATTGCCAGTGGCTATGAAGGTGACTGCTGATGAATTTTGAACTTTTATGCGTCAGACTCCTGAGCTGACTACATTTCATTCTCTTGCCAGAGAGCAGCAGGCAGAGCGCGCATGCTGCTTCACAAGGATTGCAGACTTTCCCATAGTGCAGGGTGTTATTGACTGCCCACACATCGCTCTGCTATTTACCGCAATCAAAAAGGATTTCACTCAACGTCCAGCTGTTGTGCACCCATCGGCAGTAAATCATGCAGATCAATGCCCGATATCCTGGCAGCAGTCAAAATGCCTTCATTCTGCTGCAGTCTGCGGTGCCATTTTCATTTGAGGGACCACAACAAACCAAAGTGTGGCTACTAGGTGAAAGGGCTATCCACTGACTACATAAAAACATAACATAAGAAATAGGAACAGGAGTAGGCCATATGGCCCCTCGAGCCTGCTCCACCATTCATTAAGATCATGGACTCAGCTCCACTTCCCCACCCGCTCCCCATAACTCTACATCCCTTTATCATTTAAGAAACACTCTATTTCTGTCTTATTCAACATCCCAGCTTCCACAGCTCTCTGAGGCAGCGAATTCCACAGATTTACAACCTGAGAGCATAAATTTCTCCTCATCTGTTTTAAATGGGTGGCCCCTTATTCTAAGATCATGTCCTCTAGTTCTAGTCTCCCTCATTAGTGGAAACATCCTCTCTGCATCCACCCTTTCAAGCTCCCTCATAACCTTATACGTTTCGATAAGATCACCTTTCATTCTTCTGAATTCCAATGTGTAGTGCCCAACCTACTCAACCTTTCCTCATAAGTCAACCCCATCCCCGGAATCAACCAGTGAACCTTCTCTGAACTGCCTCCAAAGCATGTACCGTATATACTCGCGTATCATGCGACTTTTGAAGACCTAAATTGTAACCTAAATTTGGGGGGTCGCATGATACGCGAGATACAAAATTTGCGGGTGTGAAGTGCTGGCCAAGATTAGGCTGTTAGGCTGTTAAGCAGACCGTATCCACGCTGAATCTCGGCAGGTATCTCCTGGGCTGGATTGCAGCCTCTATTGTCACTTGTACTGTATCGAGGGGGATGAGAGAGAGTCGCGGAGGTCGGGGGGGGAGAGAGAGTCGCGGAGGTCGGGGGGGGGGGGGAAGGAAAGAGACCGGACCGGATCCGACCTGACCCTCGCTCTCCCTACCCCGGCGACCCGACCTCCGCTCCCCCAACTCCCCCCCCTACCCGGCAACCCGACCTCCGCTTCCCCCCCCGGTGACCCAACCCGACCTCCTCTTCACCCACCCCCCCGGCGACCCGACCTCCGCCACCCACAACTCCCTCTGAAGTTTGCTGCATTATTAGAGGCTCCATCTATCTCAGCCCATGCTTCTTTTACCCGCAAACACAGTAGAGGCTGTGGCTGAACGACGCTAGTCAAGCCAGCTGGAACGATTGCTGTATCGGTGTTCGATTCGCGAACAGCTTTCACAGCAGAATCCACTCGATGTTTCATGTTAAGGTCTGTATTCGATCTCAAAAAAGTGACTCGCATGATACATGAGATATATGGTAAAATCATGTTTTGGGGACGAAAATTTAGGGGTCGCATGATACGCGAGATCGCAGGATACGCGAGTATATACGGTATATCCTTTCGTAAATAAGGAAACCAAAACTGCACGCAGTATTCCAGGTGTGGCCTCACTAATACCTTATATAGCTGCAGCAAGACGTCCCTGCTTTTATACTCCATCCCCTTTGCAATAAAGGCTAAGATACCATTGGCCTTCCTGATCACTTGCTGTACCTGCATACTCTCCTTTTGCATTTTATGCACACGTACCCCCCAGATCCCGCTAAACTGCGGCACTTTGCAATCTTTCTCCATTTAAATAATAACTTGCTCTTGAGAGGTGTCAAGACTTGTATTGGTTTGTGGCATGCTGCACAACTTCGCCATCATGAGGGCACAGCTCTTGCCATGAGCTATATGGCGAGCACCTGAGGAGGGGGAAGGGAGGAGGCAACCTGGACTTTTCTCACCGTCTGTGAAGAACTCTCCGAGTGCGATATTGGTAACCACAATCCCAATTATTCATTCAACAACACCCTCCGTCACTGACCATCGCAGTGTCTGCTTGGCCATAATACAAGAATAAAAGCCTCCACAAAATAAACATATCTTCACTATAGTCCTGCTCTGACACTGCCTGACCAGGTGGCAGTTCTTTGATATCTGAAAGGAGAAAAGCACAAGGGAATGTTTGTGATGCAGGGAGGAGTAAAGCAGACACTGCATGATTACACCAGCTGCATGTTTCTGCGGCTGCAATCGAGACTCCAGGCTGGTATGTTGCCTCCCTGGTACAAGGGTCAAGGATGTCTCGGAACAGGTGCAGGATATTTTGAAAGGGGAGGTGGAGCAGCCAGTTGCTATGGTGCATATAGGTACCAACGATATAGGTAAAAAATGGGATGAGGTCCTACAAGCTGAATTTAGGGAGCTAGGAGTTAAATTAAAAAGTAGGACCTCAAAGGTAGTAATCTCAGGATTGCTACCAGTGCCACGTGCTACTCAGAGTAGGAATCGCTGGATAGCTCAGAAGAATTCGTGGCTTGAAGAGTGGTGCAGAAGGGAGAGACTCAAATTCCTGGGACATTGGAACTGATTCTGGGGGAGGTGGGACCAGTACAAATTGGAAGGTCTGCACCTAGGCAGAACCAGAACCAATGTCCAAGGGGGAGTGTTTGATAGTGCTGTTGGGGAGGGGTTAAACTAATATGGCAGGGGATGGGAACCTATGCAGGGAGACAAAGGGAAGTAAAATAGGGGCAGAAGCAAAAGATAGAAAGAAGAAAAGCAATGGTGGAGGGCAGAGAAACCCAAGGCAAAAATCAAAAAGGGCCACATTGCAGCAAAATTCTAAAAGGGCAAAGTGTGTTAAAAAGACAACCTGAAGACTCTGTGCCTCAATGCGAGGAGTATTCGTAATAAGGTGGACGAATTAACTGCACAGGCAGCAATTAATGAATATGAAATAACTGGCATCACGGAGACATGACTCCAGGGTGACCACGGCTGGGAACACAACATCCAGGGGTATTCAACATTCAGGAAGGATAGACAGAAAGGCAAAGGAGGTGGGGTAGCATTGCTGGTTAAAGAGGAAATTAACGCAATAGTAAGGAAGGACATTAGCTTGGATGATGTGGAATCTGTATGGGTGGAGCTACGGAATACCAAAGGGCAGAAAATGCTATTGTGAGTTATGTACAGATCACCAAACAGTCGTAGTGAGGTTGGGGACAGCATCAAACAAGAAATTAGGGATGCGTGCAATAAAGGTACAGCAGTTATCGTGAGCGACGTTAATCTACATATAGATTGGGCTAACCAAACTGGTAGCAATACGATGGAGGAGGATTCCCTGGAGTGTATTGGGGATGGTTTTCTGGACCAATATGTCGAGGAACCAACTCGAGGGCTGGCCATCTTAGACTGGGTGATGTGTAATGAGAAAGGACTAATTAGCAATCTTGTTGTGCGAGACCCCTTGGGGAAGAGTGACCATAATATGGTCGAATTCTTCAGTAAGATGGAGAGTGACACAGTTAATTCAGAGACGTGAATTGACTAGAATAGACTGGCAAATGATACTTAGACGGTTGACGGTGGATAGGCAATGGCAAACATTTAACGACCACATGGATGAACCTCAACAATTATACATCCCTGTCTTGATTAAAAATAAAATGGGGAAGGTGGCTCAACCGTGGAAAACAAGGGAAATTAAGGACAGTTTAAATCTAAGGAAGAGGCATATAAATTAGCCAGAAAAAGCAGCAAACCTGAGGACTGGGAGAAATTTAGAATTCAGCAGAGGAGGACAAACGGTTTAATTAGGAGGGGGAAAATAGAGTATGAGACAAAGCTTGCTGGGAACATAAAAACTGACTGCAAAAGCTTCTATCGATGTGTGAAGAGAAAAAGCCTAGTGAAGACAAACGTAGGTCCCTTGCAGTCAGATTCAGGTGAATTTATAATGGGGAACAAAGAAATGGCAGACCAGTTGAACAATTACTTTGGTTCTGTCTTCACCAAGGAAGACACAAATAATGTTGCGGAAGTACTAGGGGACCGAGGGTCTAGTGAGAAGGAGGAACAGAAGGATATCCTTATTAGGTGAGAAATTGTGTTAGTGAAATTGATGGAATTGAAGGCTGATAAATCCCCGGGGCCTGATAGTCTGCATCCCAGAGTACTTAAGAAAGTGGCCCTAGAAATAATGGATGCATTGGTGATCATTTTCCAACAGTCTATCGACTCTGGATCAGTTCCTGTGGCCTGGAGGGTAGCTAATGTAACACCACTTTTTAAAAAAGGAGGGAGAGAGAAAATATGGAATTATAGACTGGTTAGCCTGACTTCAGTAGTGGGGAAAATGTTGGAATCAATTATTAAAGATGAAATAACAGTGCATTTGGAAAGCAGTGACAGGATCGATCCAAGTCAACATGGATTTATGAAAGGGAAATCATGCTTGACAAATCTTCTGGAATTTTTTGAGGATGTAACTAGTAGAGTGGACAAGGGAGAACCAGCGGATGTGGTGTATTTGGACTTTCAAAGGCTTTTGACAAGGTCCCACACAAGAGATTGGTGTGCAAAATTAAAGCGCATAGTATTGGAGGTAATGTACTGTCGTGAATAGAGAACTGGTTGGCAGACAGGAAGCAGAGAGTCGGGATAAATGGGTCCTTTTCAGAATGGCAGGCAGTGACTAGTGGGGTGCCGTAGGGCTCAGTGCTGGGACCCCAGCTATTTACAATATACATTAATGATTTAGATGAAGGAATTAAGTGTAATATCTCCAAGTTTGCAGATGACACTAAACTGGGTGGCAGTGTGAGCTGTGAGGAGGATGCTAAGAGGCTGCAGTGTGACTTGGACAGGTTAGATGAGTGGGCAAATGCATGGCAGATGCAGTATAATGTGGATAAATGTGAGGCTATCCACTTTGGTGGCAAAAACACGAAGGCAGAATATTATCTGAATGGCGGCAGATTAGGAAAATGGAGGTGCAACAAGACCTGGGTGTCATTGTACATCAGTCATTGAAAGTTGGCATATAGCTACAGCAGGCGGTGAAGAAGGCCAATGGTATGTTGGCCTTTATAGCTAGGTATTTTAAGTATAGGAGCAGGGAGGTCTTACTGCAGTTGTACAGGGCCTTGGTGAGGCCTCACCTGGAATATTGTGTTCAGTTTTGGTCTCCTAATCTGAGGAAGGACATTCTTGCTATTGAGGGAGTACAGCAAAGGTTCACCAGACTGATTCCAGGGATGGCTGGACTGACATATGAGGAGAGACTGGATCAACTGGGCCTTTATTCACTGGAGTTTAGAAGGATGAGATGGGATCTCATAGAAACATTAAAAATTCTGGCGGGACTGGACAGATTAGATACAGGAAGAATGTTCCCGATGTTGGGGATGTCCAGAACCAGGGGACACAGTCTAAAGATAAGGGGTAAGCCATTTAGGACTGAATTGAGGAGAAACATATTCTCTCAGAGAGTTATGAACCTGTTGAATTCTCCACCACAGAAAGTTGTTGAGGCCAGTTCGTTAGATATATTCAAAAGGGAGTTAGATGTGGCCCTTATGGCTAAAGGGATCAAGGGGTATGGAGAGAAAGCAGGAATGGGGTACTGAAATTGCATGATCAGCCATGATCTTATTGAATGGCGGTGCAGGCTCGAAGGGCCGAATGGCCTACTCCTGCACCTATTTTCTATGTTTCTATGTTTCTATGTGTTGTGCATTGAGAAATGGCTGAGGCTAGTGGTGCAGCTGGTAGGATGTGGCATTTGAAGATGCATTCACTGACCTCGACCACTCGCATGAGATCATTGACTGGATGCAAGTCATCGGGGCTTTTTTCCTGGCATTGACCACCATGACTATCTGCTCTCACTGCCAACTGAGTGTTTGTCTGGACGGCCTCCTAGCCCCCTCTGGATTCAGCATATCTCACTTCCTTTCCTCCTCCTCCACCAAGGCCTTTAGTGCAGCATTGGAAAATGTGGAGCTTGCTCTCACCCATTTTGTGCCATTATTGCTTGGTTTCCAGGTCAGAATCAGTTGTAGAACGACTTTCACCACATGCTCCAGCCACAGTGCACCTTCCTTTTAAGAGGTGCAGACTAGCTTTAAGCAGTGCAAGCAAGTTACGACTTTGGGCCCCCTGTTGTTGTGTGCAGCCAATCAGCATGGTTAGCTGCAATCATGTTAATCAGCAGGCAGCACGAAGATGGTGTGCTGCCTGCATCATATTGTACGGGCACTGGTTAATCGTACATTGTGATTCCTGTGCCTGAATTGGGGGGGGGGCTATGAAATTTAGCCCTCTATTTTTAAGTGGGAGGCCTTCAAAAGAAGGGATACCATTAACTTCCAGTTTTGCTGGTGTGCTTTTTAAAATTAAAATTTGAAATACCCACTTCTTCTGTGAGTAAGAGATGGGTCAGATCTGTTGTAATTCAGGTCATCAGTACTCCACCAATCATAAATGATTGGATTAGCATCTGAGTTACCTAATTCTCTTGTAGAATTTATCCCTACAGTAGTTGGATACAGTCACTATTTTCGTGGATACTGTGTGATTATTTTCCTTTTAAAGAAATAAATTCTTAGGAAGGAGTTTAAAATCCCTGATATTCGAAGAGTGCTGGAGTGGGTTAAAGGGCTAATTTCAATCCTGGGGTCAGGGTTTGTCTTGCCTCGCTGGTACTTGTAAGGATATTGTATAAAGTCAAAGTGGGAAGTTTCAAATCAGTCCCTAGTGGGCACCATCCATAGCACAGAACTGCCAATAATTCTTCATCAATTGGCAGTCTCACATGGAGATTACTGATTGATGTGGAGGGGTCTTTTGTTCAAATTAGGATTTTACAATTTTCTCTCATGAACTGCTAATTTTATATGTTTAAAATTTGGCTCTGTTAAAGCAATTTAGAAACTGCCATCTTTTTAATCATCCACTGGATGCAATTGTTATTTGTAACAAAAATGTACCAGCTAAAGTACTTTTGCTCAATGAATTACATTTATGAATTTTGTTTTACTTGGCAAATAGTTTATTTCCTCCTCATGCTTTTGGTAATGACTTTAGTGGAACATATATAATAATGGAAAATAAAAATTCTGGCATATAAAAAGTGTTCACACATTTCTTGTATATTGAAGAATAATTGTTGTTTGATCCAGATGTAAATCTATAACTGCTCTGTAACAGTTAATTGTAGACTCAATTAAGTGCAGCACATTTTCCAAACCTGCTTTTCATTTTACAGTTCCATCTGTAATGTATTCAAATCATTTGTGTCTGCCAAACAGCTTTTTGAAGTCATGTCGCACCTTTTAATATTACAAAACATCCCAAGGTGATTTGCAGGAGGGAATAGACACCAAGCAGGAGTTGAGAGAAATGTTATGGGAGGTAACTAAAGGTGTTCTCAAAGAGAAGGTATTGGTGTATTTTGCAGGTGAGGAGAGATGAATCAAGATAGAGGGAGCACTGCGGCAGAGGGCAGAGTGCTGGACCAAGATAGAGGGAGCACTGCGGCAGAATGCTGGACCTCTGTATTGTACTAGGAGAAGTCTAAGAAGAACAAGTCAGTGTTATCTCTTTATAGCATTGTTCCAAATTCATCATCATCATCATAGGCAGTCCCTCGGAACCACAGTCCTTGCCACAGGTGGGACAGACAGTCATTGAGGGTAAGAGAGTTTGGGACAGATTTGCCGCACCTTCATTCCACAGCGGGCGCTTGTCTTCCGCATGCACTCACCGACGAGTCTCGAGGCGCTTAGTACCCTCCTGGATCCGTCTCCTCCACCCAGGGCTGTCTTCGGCCTTGGACTCCCAGGAGTTGGTGGGGATGCTGCACTTTACCAGGGAGGCTTTGAGCGTGTCCTTCTAATGTTTCCTCTGTCCACCTTTGGCTTGTTTGCCATGAAGGAGTTCTGAGTAGAGTGCTTGTTTCGGGAGTCTCGTGTCTGGCATGCGGATGATGTGGCCCACCCAGCAGAGCTGATCAAATGTAGTCAGTGCTTCAATGCTGGGGATGTTGGCCTGGTTGAGGATGCTAATGTTGGTGCGTCTGTTCTGCCAGGGAATTTGTAGGATCTTGTGGAGACATCGTTGGTGGTATTTCTCCAGCGACTTTAGGTGTCTACTATATATGGTCCATATCTCTGAGCCATACAAGAGGGTGGGTATTACTACAGCCCTGTAGACCATGAGTTTGGTGGTAAATTCGAGGGCCTCGTCTTCGAACACTCTTTTCCTCAGGTGGCCGAAGGCTGTGCGGGCGCACTGGAGATGGTGTTGAACCTCCTCATCAATGTCTGCTTTTGTTAATAACAGGCTCCCAAGGTATGGGAAATGGTCCACGATGTCCAGGGCCATGCTGTAGATCTTGATGACTGGGGGGCAGTGCTGTGTGGCGAGGACAGGCTGGTGGAGGACCTTTGTCTTATGGATGTTTAGCGTAAGGCCCATGCTTTCATACGCCTCAGTAAATACGTTGACTATGTCCTGGAGTTCAGCCTCTGTATGTACACAGACTCAGGCATCGTCCGTGTACTGTAGCTCGACGACAGAGGTTGGGGTGGTCTTGGACCTGGCCCGGAGACGGCAAAGGTTGAACAGCTTCCCACTGGTTCTGTAGTTAATTCCACTCCAGCAAGGAGCCTGTTGACTGTGAGGTGGAGCATGGCAGCAAGGAAGATTGAGAAGAGGGTTGGGGCGATGACACAGCCCTGTTTGACCCCGGTCCGGATGCGAATTGAGTCTGTAATAGATCCGTTGGTAAGGATCACAGCCTGCATGTCGTCGTGAAACAGGCGGAAAATGTTAATGAACTTTTTGGGGCATCTGAAACAGAGGACCCTCCATAGACCCTCGTGGTTGACAGTGTCAAAGGCCTTTGTAAGGTCGAAGAAGGCCATGTATAAGGGCTGGCGCTGCTCCCTGCATTTTTCCTGCAGCTGTCGCGCTGCAAAAATCATATCCGTTGTGCCCCGTAGGGGACAAAATCCGCATTGTGACTCCGAGAGGAGCTCCACGGCCACAGGAAGAAAACAGTTGAGGAGGACTCTAGCGACAACTTTCCCTGTGGCTGATAACGAGATTCCTCTGTAGTTGCTGCAGTCGGACTCGTCCCCTTTTTTGAAGATGGTCACAATCACTGCATCTCTGAGATCTCCCGGCTTTCTCTCCTCCCTCCAGATGAGAGAGATGAGGTCATGTATCTGCGTCAACAGCGCCTCAGCTGGGATTCCATCCCCTCCCGTAGGCTTGATGTTTTTGAGCTGTTTTATGGCTTTTCCTACCTCGTGCAACTTTGGGGTTTCACTGAGATGGTGGCGAGTCACATGCTGCGGGATGGAGTCAAGAACACTCGAGTCAAAGGCAGAGTCTCGATTGAGGAGATCTTCAAAGTGCTCCTTCCAGCAGACCCTGATTGCCTCAGTGTCCTTGATGAGTGTTGGCCAGTAGTGGGGTGGGACCTTGGGAGTTTGGACCGTAGGTGACCTTGACTGCGATGAAGAATCCTCGCACATCATGGCTGTCAGCCAGTTGTTGTATCTCCTGCGCTTTCTCCATCGACCACCTGTTCTTTAGGTCCTAGCTTTTTTGTTGGACCCATAGCCTTGAGCCACCTGTAATGTTACTTTGCAGCTCCTGAGTTGGGTTGCTGCTTAAGGCTCAGAAATACTTGTGATCTATTAGTTCTTGGATCTCCTGATCATTCTCATCAAACCAGTCCTGGTGTTTTCTGATTGAGTGACCAAGTGTCTCTTCACAGGCACTGGTTATGGAGGCCTGGAGGGCAGACCAAGCGCTGTGGGCATTCTGCGTCTCAAGGTCATCAAGGCACACCAGATTGGCTGTGAGGCGCTGGCTGTATAGGGCTCTCTTAGCTGGGTCTTTAAGTGCCCCGGCACTCACTTTTTTGCGGCACTGCTTCTGCTGTCCCCTCTACTTTGGGGCTATGTTGATGTTGATGATGGATCGGATTAGGCGGTGGTCCATCCAGCAGTTGTCAGCTCCTGTCATGGCGTGGGTGATGCACACTGCTTGCCATCCCTGGCTCAGATGATGATATAGTCAAGTAAGTGCCAGTGTTTGAAGCGAGGGTGTTGCCATGATGCCTTTTATTTGTCCCTGTGGCAGAACAGGGTGTTGGCATTGAGAAGTTCATGTTCTAGGCATTTTGTCAGGAGTAGGGTACCACTGGAGTTGGCTTTCCCTACCCCCTCTCTGTCAATCATGCCTCCCCAGAGGGCTGTGTCTTTGCCGACCCTGGCGTTGAAGTCACCTAGGAGGAGCAGTTTGTCGTCTGCAGAGACACGGGACAGGGATTTTTTGAGGCTGGAGTAAAAACCCTCTTTGATCTCATGCATTGCATTGAGTGTTGGGGTGTATGCACTGATGACTGTGGTGCATTGGTTCCAGGATAGGGTGAATCGAAGAGTCATGAGGCATTCACTAACCCCGTAGGGGGAGTCTTTGAAGCGGTCAACCAGCTCATTTTTGATGGCGAAGCCGACTCTGTGAAGGCGGCGTTCTTCCTGTGGTTTCCCGTTCCAGAAAAAGGTGTAACCTCCACCTTGTTCCTTGAGATGGCGTTCCCCTGCCTACCGGGTCTCGCTTAGGATGGCGATGTCCATGTTGAAGCGTCTAAGTTCCCGGGCAATCATGGTGCGGCATTCCGTCCTGTTGCTGTTGGAGTTGTCCATAAGGGTCCTGACGTTCCAGGTCTCGGACTTCATTTTGAAGAGGTGGAAGATGCCTGTGCTTAAGTTCTTTTAACGTGGGGTGGCCGTTGCACACCGGTTACCACACGGGCTTAGTTGAGCAAGGTCTTGGTCCAGTGGCAAAGGGTTCCAAGATGACTGGAGACCAGGCACTGCTATATAGACCTGGTTATCTACGGCGAGATGTTGGCCGCAAGCTCAGCGCTGAATAGCGCCCTTGATGGTAGGTGGTTTGCGACTTGTTTGAGGTCGAGCCATCATCAAGGAGGAGAGGTCTGATTGTCGCTGGAGGGAAGAAGGTCCGTCGCTTTAAAAAGTCTGTATTAAAATGATGAGTTTTAAAAAGTCCATATCAAAATATTAAAGGGAAACATTAAAACATTAAAAATGTTAGACTAAACTTGTTATGTCTATAATGTACTTATGAATGACTCCACAAGGCAATATGTTGTACTTGAACTGTAGTGACCTTGGTCCTTTGTTCCAAACTCCAGAGTGCTGTGCAAGCATGGTGTGCAGCCTTTTATACAGGGCCCTGCCACCAGGGCAGGAAACCCCTGGTCTCCACCAGTTGCACCCTCTAGTGGTGCCAGCATGTATGTACACAGTGTGAACCTTATTGATGGTACATCAGGTAAACAAGTCTCCATCTTATACAATCTCACAGTGACTACACATAGAGTACATCCATAGTCAGCATATACAACAAAAATGAAAGACTAAATAGGCTTTGTAGGTCGGACTCCCGGTGTGTCTCGGGGGCTCCCGATGTTTGGTTCCAGGGTGTCGGACACCTGGTGTCCGATTCTCGGTGTCTCATAGTGGCAGGAACACTCATCAACCAAACTTCTCTACCTTGGATGATGTCCCGGCATAGGCCGCAAGCACCGAACGGGAGTCCCCTCGGCCTGGGATAGAAGCGGGTTGGTGCAGAGTCCTTTCGGCCCGGGATAGGAACGGGTCGGTGCGGGGTCCTTTCGGCCCGGGATAGGAGCAGGTCAGTGCGGGGTCCTTTCCGCTGGTCTATAGAAAACGCTGCGCACGTTGGTCCCTCAGTACTAGCCCGGGAGCACCTGTGATAACATTAACTGGTAATTGCAGCCACGATGGCAGCAGTCTGAGCTTGCATGACAGAAATCTAAGCTTCCATTGCAGCACTCAGACATTATATTGTACCAAGAGAAGACTAAGAAGAGCAAGTCAGTGTTATCTCTTTATAGCATTGTTCCAAATTAACTAATGGTGGAATCGCACTGCGCCACATTGAAAAAGCAGTTCCGATAACAGGAAGGCAGCAGATTAAGACTAATCTAAAGTCAACTGAAAAGAGCAGAAGAGAATGGTTCAATTAACATTATTTTTTGTAACTTTTATTTTTAATAGTGCTAGTGAGACTTGATGTATATAAATTAATCGAATATTCCATAGTTATCCTCTGCTGTATTACCAGAAACATTGTTGACTGTTGATAACGTAACTATGGTAGCAAATCAAGGTTGAGTTTTCCCAGAGACAAGCTAACATTATTCTACTCCTGCTGCCAATAACATCATTACAACACAGCACCAGCTGGAGCACTTCTGTACAACATGATTCATTGTGCTGAATATTGATCAGTTGTGCTGGCATTATAGTGAACATAAGTGCACAGGGCAATCGATACCCAGAATTTGTTGCCAGATGATATTCACCAATAATAAATATGGAAGGAAATTAATTATAGGTAATTTTGCAGTGCTAGGGGGTAGTGACATTAAGATTGATTTAAGACAGGAGTATACTAAATTATCAATAAATTGTTGGACATTTTACTTGCATTATGATTTGATCACTGAATGCAAAAGAACTGTAACCATAGCTCTAGAAGAATGCATAAATAACGGTGTAAATTTCCCATACATTTTTGTTCTCAGTTTTACAACCTTGATAGAATTCTTCAAAAATTCAGTCTCTAAAATGTTAATATTTTTTCTTGCTGCAGCTAGCTGTATACAAACATTAAAGTGAAAAGGACATATTGGATGGAGTACTTTACATGCAACAAAAACACATCTGCAAGATAGGAGATGATTACATCGCTAGGGAAGTATTTTATATTGAAAGTATTTTTTCAAACTTCCATCTAAAGGTCAGTGCCTTAAAAAAGCTACAGTTATTAACTTTAACTTGTACAAAATGTACAGAGACAGTGGCAGAGATACTGAATAAATTCGAGATGCACCCCACAATGAGACATTTGTAAGCTTTATTCAACAGACATAAACAAATTATACATTACCAACCTAGAAATGAAATTGCACTGCGCCCAATTTTAAGACACGAAATAGATGGCGAAGGTCCAAAATTACACGTGTTCCCATCCCATGCCAGAGGAGCGCTGGCTGCCATATTGGAGTTAGTGCCCCAAAAGCATCTAGGGTGTTTGCCAGAAGTATGCAGAAATATCATAATATTAAAATAAGGGACCTACGCTGGTTGTAGGAATTTAGGTGAATTTGGTCTATCCCAGTCACCAACAGAGGCAGTTTCTCGAAATGAGGATGACTTGCTTCCACACCAAAAAAGGATGAGCTCACAGGTGCTTCAATGAAGGACCTAATATTCCAGGTCCTGAACTACATCCTGAAGGGTGGAAGATGCCTGTGCGTAGATTTGTTTTAACATGGGGTGGCCATTGCACACTCGGGCTTGGCCCAGTGGCAAGGGTTAACCAAGACGACTGAAGACCTGCTCTGCTGCACGGACCTAGTGCACACACATATCATAATATGGGCTGGCCCGTGCTGCCCCGGGGCCTTCGCCTCTTCTGGCCCCGAACTCACACCTCTCCTGGGCCCCGATCACGTCCCTGTGCAATCTCTTGCCGCTCCTTCAACCCGACCTCGCCACTCCTGCTGTTTCTGCCCACGCTCCAATCACCGACCTAGACCTTGATGACTTCCCTCTTCGCTGCCGTCGCCCTTCTGCACCAGTTCACGCTTTGCAGTGGAAAGCTGCCACATTGTTCATGGCCGCCGCTCGCCACTCCTTTTATGGCCCCGACCTGCCGCTGATGTTCTCTCACAGGTCAGGGCCGCTGATGGTGGAGGGAGTGGATGTTTACATTGGTGATTGGAGTGCCAATTAAGTGGTCTGAGTTGTTCTGGATGGTGTTGAACTTCACAAATATTGTTGCATCTGTCCCAGTACCTGACTTGCAATGACTGAAATAGGAGGTGAAGGTTCTGAGTAGTGGGGCTGCAGATGCAAGCAGAGAGTTATTGAACTGAGAATAAGGACTCTTCATTGGCTGTAAAGCGCTTTGAGATGTCCAGTGGTCATTGTTATATATGTAAACTTGTATTTACTCTGTACAGCTAGCAGAGGGCTCATCCCCTGGAGTCCCAAGGGATCCCATAATCCCTTGGGAGCACAGGTATTTAAGGAGGCCTCACAGGTTGGAGAGGCACTCTGGAGACCTGCAATAAAAGACTAAGATCACACTTTACTTTGAGCTCACAGTGTTCAGTCTGACTCTTTCTCCATACATAACAACTGGTGACGAGATACAGATAGTGAACCCAAAGATGCAGAAAACAGTGGGCATCCTGGAAAAATTCTCAGTGGGAGATGATTGGGAAACTTTTGTGGAGCAACTCGACCAATACTTCGTGGCCAACAAGCTAGATGGGGAAGAGAACGCTGCCAAACGAAGGGTGATTCTCCTCAATGTCTGTGGGGCACCAACGTATGGCCTCATGAAGAATTGCTCACTCCAGCAAAGCCCACGGAGAAATTGTACGATGGTTTGCATACACTGGTCCGAGAGCATTGGAATCCAAAGGAAAGCGTTCTGATGGCGAGGTGCTGGTTCTACACCTACAAAAGGTCTGAAGGCCAGGAAGTGGCGAGTTATGTCGCCGAGCTAAGACGCCTTGCAGGACATTGCGAATTTGAAGGACATTTGGAGCACATGTTCAGAGACATTTTCGTACTTGACATTGGCCATGAAACCATACTTCACAAACATTTGACTGTAGAGACCCCAACCTTGAGTAAGGCCATAGCGATAGCCCAGGCATTCATTGCCACCAGTGACAATACTAAGCAAATCTCTCAGCACACAAGTGCTGCTACAAGTACTGTGAACAAAGTGATGTTGTTTTCGAATCACAATGTACAGGGCAGGTCACTCATGCCTGCAGCTGCATGTCTGCAGATGTCTCCGAGTCCAGCATCAAGGGTGATGAATGCAAGGCCATTAACACATTGTTGGCGCTGCGGGGGTGATCATCGTTTCCATTCATGCCGATTCAAAGGGTATGTTTGCAAGGGCTGTGGAACAATGGGACACCTCCAATGAGTGTGCAGGCGAGCTGCTAATCCTATTAAACCCGCAAACCACCATGTTGCAGAGGAGGACAGATTCACGGAGGATCACGACGAACCAGAGCTTCAGACCGAGGAATTGTCCCATGAATTGTCCCCCGATAATGCTGAATGTTGAATTAAATGGACTCCCAGTGTCAATGGAACGGGACACGGGTGTGAGCCAGTCCATCATGGGCAAAAAGACTTTCGAAAGACTGTGGTGCAACAAGGCCTCAAGACCAGTCATAACTCCAATTCGTACGAAACTAATAACTTACACGAATGAAATGATTCCCGTAATTGGCAGTGCTACCGTAAAGGTCTCCTACGATGGAGTGGTGCACAAGCTACCACTCTGGGTGGTATCGGGCGATGGTCCCACACTGCTCGGCAGGAACTGGCTGGTAAAGATAGGCTGGAACTGGGATGATGTCCGAGCGCTATCGCCCGCTGACGACACTTCATGTGCCCAGGTCTTAAACAAGTTCCCTTTGCTGTTCGAACCAGGCATTGGGAAATTCCAAGGAGCAAAAGTGAAGATCTACCTAATTGCATGATGAGAGAAAGGATCGAGATCGAACTAGACCAGCTGCAAAGCGAGGGCATCATTTCACTGATGGGATTCAATGAGTGGGCCAGCCTGATCGTTCCTGTCCTCAAAGGATACGGCACCATCAGAATCTGGCAATTACAAAGTAACTATCAATCGTTGCTCCCTGCAGGACCAATACCCACTACCAAAGACCGACGACCTCTTTGCAACGCTGGTGGGAGGAAAGACATTCACGAAGCTGGATCTGACTTCAGCCTACATGACGCAGGAACTGAAGGAATCATTGAAGGGCCTCACCTGCATCAACATGCACAAAGGTCTTTTTATTTATAACAGATGCCCGTTTGGAATTTGATCAGCAGCGGCGATATTCCAGAGAAACATGGAAAGCTTACTGAAGTTGATCCCACACACGTGGTCTTCCAGGACGATATCTTGGTCACAGGTCAGAACATAATCGAGCATCTGCAGAACCTGGAGGAGGTTCTTAGATGACTCAACCGTGTGGGGCTCAGGTTAAAACAATCGAAGTGCGTTTTCCTGGCGCCTGAAGTTGAGTTCTTGGGAAGGAGGATTGCGGCAGATGGCATCAGGCCCACAAATGTGAAGACGGAGGCAATCGAAAATGCATTGAGGCCACAGAACGTGACGGGAGCTGCTGTCGTTTCTGGGTCTCCTGAAATAATTTGGTAACTTCTTACTGGGTCTCAGCACACTGTTAGAACCACGTCTTATTCTGAAAAGGGGACGAATGGGTTTGGGGCAAAAGCCAAGAAAATGCCTTTGTAAAAGCGAGAAAATTGTTATGCTCAAACAAATTGCTTGTGTTATATGATCCATGTAAGCGTTTGGTACTAACATGTGATGCGTCGTCATATAGCGTCGGGTGTGTATTGCAACGAGCTAATGATTTCGGGAAACTGCAACCGGTTGCTTATGCATCCAGGCGTCTGTCTAAGGCTGAGAGAGCCTACAGCATGATTGAGAAAGAAGCGTTCGCGTGTGTCTATGGGGTAAAGAAAATGCATCAATACCTGTTTGGGCTAAAATTCGAATTGGAAACTGACCATAAGCCACTCATATCCTGTTTTCTGAGAGTAAAGGGCTAAATACCGACGCATCGGCCCGCATCTAGAGATGGGTGCTGATGTTGTCCGCATACACTACGCCATCCGCCATAGGCCAGGCACAGAAAGCGGCGCCGATGCACTCAGTAAATTGCCAGTGCCCACCATGGGGGTGGAAATGGCGCAGCCTGCAGATTTAGCCATGGTTATGGAAGCATTTGAGAGTTAGAAATCACCCGTCACTGCCTGGCAGATCAAAACCTGGACGAGCCAGGACCCCTTATTATCCCTAGTCAAAAGCTGTGTGCTTCACGGGAGCTGGTCCATTGCCCCAGTGGAAATGCAGGAAGAGATAAAGCCGTTCCAGTGGCGCAAAGATGAAATATCCATACAGGTAGGCTGCCTTCTGAGGGGCAGTCGTGTAGTGGTTCCCAAGAAGGGCAGAGACACCTTCATCAATGACCTCCACAGTACCCACCCAGGCATCATAATGATGAAAGCGATAGCCAGATCCCACGTGTGGTGGCCCAGTATCGATGCGGACTTAGAGTCCTGCGGTCACAGATGTAATACATGCTCGCAGTTAAGCAATGTACCCAGTGAGGTGCCGCTAAGTTTATGGGCTTGGCCCTCCACACCGTGGTCTAGGGTACATGTCGACATTGCAGGCCCATTCTTGGGTAAAATGTTCCTTGTGGTTGCAGATGCATACTCCAAGTGGATTCAATGTGAGATAATGTCGGCTAGCACGTCCGCTGCCACTACTGAAAGCCTGCGGGCCACACACGGCCTACCCGATGTCCTGGTGAGCGACAACGGGCCATGTTTTACCAGTGCTGAGTTCAAAGAATTCATGACCCATAACGGGATCAAACATGTCACATCTGCCCTGTTTAAACCAGTGTCCAATGGTCAGGCAGAGAGAGCAGTGCAAACCATCAAGCAAGGCTTGAAAAGGGTAACTGAAGGCTCACTGCAGACACGCCTATCCCGAGTCCTGCCTAGCTACCGCAGGAGACTCCACTTGCTCACTGGGATTCCACCTGCTGAACTGCTCATGAAAAGAGCACTTAAGACAAGACTCTTGTTAGTTCATCGTGATCTACATGAACAGGTAGAGAGCAGACGGCTTCAACAAAGTACATACCATGATAGCGCAAATGTGTCATGCGAGATTGAAATCAATGATCCTGTATTTGTATTGAATTATAGACAAGGTCCCAAGTGGCTTCCCGGCACTGTCGTGGCCAAAGAGGGGAGCAGGGTGTTTTGGGTCAAACTTTCAAATGGACTCATTCACCGGAAACACTTGGACCAAATCAAACTCAGATTCACGGACTATCCTGAGCAAGCCACCTTGGACCCTACCTTTTTTGATCCCCCAACATACACACCAGTGGCAACCGGCACCACGGTTGACCACGAAGCAGAACCCATCATCCACAGCAGCCCAGCAGGACCCAACACACCAGGCTGCCCAGCAAGGCCAGCTGCACAGCAACCCAACGAGGGCTCAACAAATGATTCAACAATATCAGCTTTCACACCGAGACGATCAGCTAGGGCAAGAAGGGCCCCAGATCGACTCACATTTTGAATACTTACACTATTGACTTTTGCGGGGGGTGGGGGTAATATGTCCTTACTATACAGTACAAATGCACACGAGGCCCATAATAGAGAGAAGGTCACTCTGTGACCAGTAACCTTTATTCACCCGCACTGAAGTGATGAAAGTGGGTGGAGCTTCCCCTTTTATACCTGAAAGTCCAGGTTAGGAGTGTCTCCCACAAGTTCACCACCTAGTTCTCACGGTGTACAACTTAGGTCAGTTTATACATGGATTACAATGACAGTTGAATAAATGACACAGGGGGAGTGTTATATGTAAACTTGTATTTACTCTATACAGCTTCTGGAGTCCCAAGGGATCCCATAATCCCTTGGGAGCACAGGTATTTAAGGAGGTCTCACTGGTTGGAGAGGCACTCTGGAGACCTGCAATAAAAGACTGTCACACTTTACTTTGAGTGTTCAGTCTGACTCTTTCTCCATACATAACAGTCGTGAAAGGTGCTATATAAATGCAAGTCTTTCTTTTCTTTCCTTGACAATGCTGGTGAGATCATTAAACTTCTTTTGACGTTAGAGCCAAGTCCTGAGAGCCGAGCACCTGGATTGAGGATTGGTTAACAGACAGAAAACAGAGCATAGGAATAAACGGGTCATTTTCAGGTTGGCAGGCTGTAATTAGTGGAGTGCTGCAAGGATTGATGCTTGGGCCCCAGCTATTCACAATCTATATCAATGATTTGGATGAGGGGACCAAGTATAATATATCCAAATTTGCTTATGATATAACTTACATGGAAATGTAAGTTGTGAGGAGGATGCAAAGAGGCTTCAAGGGGATATAGGCAGGCTAAATGAATGGGCAAGAACATGGCAAATGGAATATAATGTGGAGAATTGTGAAGTTATCCACTTTGAAAGGAAAAATAGAAAAGCAGAATATTTTTAAAATGATGAGAGATTGGGAAATGATAGTGATCAGAGGGACCTGGGTGTTCTTGTACGCGAATCAATGAAAGTTAATGCAGGTGCAGCAAGCAATTAAGAAAGCAAATGGTATGTTGACCTTTATTACAACAGGATTAGAGTATAAGTGTAAAGACATCTTACTGCCATTATATAGGGCCCTGGTGAGACTGCACATGGAGTATTGGGCTAGTCTTTGCATTGTTGGGCAGATCGCCCAAAAATGGGCGATACTTTCGGCGTTGGGCCTGAAATTCCGATTGAGGTCTTCCTGCGAGCAAACAAGTGAAACAGGGAAAAAAGATGCAATTACCTGTTGCTGCTGCGCCCGGTCGAACTTCCGAGCCTAAGGTCACTGGTGACTGCATGTCGCAGCGAGTGCACGTGGGGATGTGCGCAGGCCGGGAGCTGGAGACAGCAGCCAATCAGGTTGGTATATTTTCTCGTTCATAGTAATAGGAGTTCTGTAAGTCCAGAACTCCTATTACTATGAATGCGAACCCCCCGCGCCCCCAAACACCCAAAACACAATAAAAAAATAGAAAATAAATTACATATTTAACATTCATTTAAATTAAAGTTCTTATAAAAAAAATATTTTCCCGACTTTTCTAAATGTTTTTTTTAATTAAGCCTTAAAATAAACTTACCATCATGGGGAGGGTTTTTAAAAATAAAATGTGTTTTTATAACTTTATTTTAAAATGTTTCTGTATATTTTTAAACACTTGCGCCTGTAAAAGTAAGCTATACGCCTGCTTTTTCAGGCGCAAAATTTTAAAGGACATTTGCAGGGCAAGATATTCGTAAATATCGGAAATGTGTCCTCGCTCCCCATATGCGCAAGATCTGTCAAGCCAGAAACTTGACAGATCGGAAAAGCCGGTTTTCAGCGCATACGCATTGCGTGTTGAAACTTCGTACGGACCCGGGACATCGGAATTTCAAGGCCATTATTTTTTTTCGTGATTGCCGGAATATCGCCCATTTTAAAACCCACTAGTTTCAATGTTTTTATTTGGGCGTTAAACGTAGCGATGTGAAATGGGTGTTAGCGATTTATTCCATCCTGCAAGGTCAGTGTCCATAGCAACGGGCTTTTCCCGTGATTCAGGAGGTCAGGGGTCATCTGCACATGCACAGAAGGGAAAGAGAGAGGAGTTGATTTGAGAAGTAGGTGTGGAGTATTTGATATTAGTATTGCATTAGTGGCTGATTTTTGAAATGGAAAATATTGATGAAATAATGAGTGATGTAGAGGTGGAGGAGGTGGCCAAAGTGGGTGAGGTGGGAGAGGAGATGGGCAAACGAAGGCGCGCCAAGTGCTTTTCCGAGGAGACCAATGCTGTCCTGGTTGCCGAGGTGAAAAATCGTTGGGCCCAATTGACCTGGGGTGGTCGTGGGAAACCACCCCTCCGTGTGTACCAAAGAATTTGGTATGAGATCGTCGAAGTGGTGTCTTTGATGACGCATGAGGTCAAAGAGCCTAACCAGTGCCACAAATGCTGGAGCGACCCGTTGGTTCCAGCAGACTAAGTATTAAATTTATTAAATAAATTGTAATGATGCAATGATTAATTCAAATGTAGATCTGCTGGATTGTCGTTAGGCTGGTAATCTTGGCGTCATGCATTGATTCCTAACCTCAATTTTATTAAAATTATTCTCAGACCGTAGATATAACCATGCATTTAATTGCATATGAAGTGTATTAGCATATAATGTTAATGTTAACGATCAATAGCATGGGCGATGACTAATTGGGGATTGTCTGTGTGTTCTGTGTGTTCTGTTGTGTGTGTTGTATTGTGTATTAGTAGTAATAGTAATAATCTGATATCTGTCATATCTGTAATAGTACTTAGGCAATGATCTTATGCCATGCTCTTGTCACCTTTGCAGAAAAAGCTTTCGAAGAATAGGGCAGAACAGAGGCATACTCTGGGGAGGACCGGAAGATCTCACCCCATTGACGGACCTTGGCCTGAGTGGGGGTCCACAATTGATCGGCCACCCGTGGTGGTGTTGAACCTGTTCTTGTGCCACTTGAATAATGTATAAACCATTGTTGATATAAAGTAATTTAATGCCATTTCAGGATCACATATGATTGATGTAATTGTTATGTAATTAATGATGGGATCATGAAATATCATTGTAATGTATGCAGATTCTGTACTATCATGATGTTAATTATATGTGATGACTGTCATTGATATTTATATTTATAGCAGTAGTGTTGCTCCTCGTACATATAAGCATTCCCATGTGACCCTGGCAACCCCTTCTCTTCTACGAACCTCATTTATGTTTTCTCGGTCACCAGGCCTTACAGGCTCTCCAGGTTCCCCAGGCGCCCCAGGTTCCCCAGGCTCATCAGCCTTCGCAGGCTCCCCAGGTTCCCATGGTTCTGCAGGTTCCCCCAGTTGTCTCTGGAGGCGAGGAGGCAAGAGCCTCTCCTGTCCTTTTACAGGTACTCCTATGCACCGAGGATAGTGAGAACGTGGAGGAGGAGCCTGCGACGGTGTCTTGCGTTCCTGCGGCCACGTCCTCATTCATCGAGGTAGCAGTGGTTCCATGCCTGCGCTGACCCCGTGGAGGTTGGTTCAATAAGGTCGCACTGCTCCAAGACCGGCAGATGTGAGTATGGACATGGAACTGTCCAGGACGAGCGTCGACATAGGTCGAGAGCTCCTCCAGGCAATGGGCGGGTTAACTGGCCACGTTGCCGCTCTGACCGCGATACTCTCGCAGGAGATGTCATGGATGGTAGCGGTGATGGAGAGAATAGCCGAGTCCATGGATGCCAGAAAGTCCCGGAATATGGCACTACACCCTAAGGTGCCGTACCGCCATTGCCAATGATGCATGTGAGTCAGGAGGAAGCTCTTGCTTCTGACTTGGAGGACAAGTCTTTGGACATGTCCTCTCCATCTCCAGCCCCATCCTTGAATCTGCCATCACCCCCCACACAGCAGCAGCGCTCGAGGTGCCCTGCTACAAGGCGGTTTGGAGTGTGTGCAAGGGGAAGGAGTGGGGTTCAGATTAAGGGGGGTAAAAGAAAGGAGAGGTGTGGCCACAGGTAGAGAGGTGGGGATTATTATTATTGTTTTAAAAAAATGTGTTGACTGATGGGTGGGTGTTTGTTATATTTATAATTGTTTCTGAAAGTTTGTTGTTGTTTTTATTGATATTTGTTATTTATAAAATGTTCACTGTTGGAGTGGGGGTGCGGGGTACATGGGTGTTTGTTGTAAAAAAAATGTTTCAAACTTTTCAATGCATTAAAATTTTTAAAATGTAACTTACCATTGTTGTGCAGTGTCTTCCAATAGTAGAAACATTAAGCATATATAAAGTTTGCAAACAATGGCGAGGCCAGATCAGGAAAGGCAAAGATGAAACGTAATGTAAATGAATTGTAACTGTAACTGTCACCAACGTAATGCAAAGCGTTCAGTTATGAGATGCGGACACAACAGTCTTGCAGCAACGAAACTCCCACGGGGCTTTTCCCGTGGTCTAGGGTGGGGTGGGGGCATGGTTTCAATGCCAGCCTGATTGTCCTCCCCGAGGTCCTCGTCCACCTCCTCGTTCTCCTCATCCACCTTTCCTCTCTCCAGAGGTGGGCTGGCATTCCCATCTGGCAATTCTTGTCCCCTTCTGATAACTAAGTTATACAATATGCACCACAATGAACTGAGCGACCTGCTCAGGGTGGTATTGTAAGTCGCCTACTGAGTGGTCCAGGCATCTGAAGCACTGCTTAAGCACTCCAATTGTCTTTTTGACGATATGGCAAGTGGCTATGTGGCTTTCGTTGTAGCGCTTCTCGGCTTCCATCTGAGTCTTACGCAGTGAGGCCATGAGTCAGCTGGCAAGGCCATGGGCTAGATTTTACACTTTTGTGCTTATCGCCCAAAAATGGGCGTTATTTCGGCGTGGGCGGTAAAAATAAGTTTTCAGATCCTCGGCTTCTCGCCCATTCTCAAAGCACCTAGTCTCCATTTTTGAAAATGGGTGTTACCACGAGTGATATGAAATAGGCGGTAGCGTTAAATCTCGCTGACCTTCTGCAATAAAGTGTTGCCGTCCTTAGCAATGGCATGACAATACTCGATTCCCATGATTCAGGAGGCCACGGGTCATCATGACATGCGCAGAAGAGGAGACAGAGAGAGAGGTAGCTCAGAGGGGCTGAAGACGTGGCTGGGTGTGGTGTGGCTGCTTTGGGAGGAAGGAGGGAGACCTTAGAGCTTCACAGCAAGGAGGGAAAGAAAAATTAGCTGTTACCAGCCACATATTTGCCCGAATTTGGCCTTTAATGGAAGGAGAGGAGGAGGCATCACAGCACGCTGTGGAGACTGAAGCTGGAGAGAGCAGTGAGGTGAGAGAGGAGCACATTGGAGGGGGAAAAATAGCCAGGAGGTTTGCGGACAAGGCAAATGCCTCCCTCCTGCAGGAGGTCAAGTTATGCTGGGGAGATTTGTCACAGGGAGGGCGTGGGAAGCCCACCCCCAAAGGCCTACCAGAAAATATGGACTGAGATAGCAGATGTGGTCTCGTCGGGGACCAACGAGGTTTGTGAGGGTAACCAATGCCGCAAACGATGGAATGACCTCGTGGGATCCACAAGAGTAAGTATTACATTGATTTACATGTACTTATGTATTTATATAATTTGATCTGTAACAGTCATGAGTGACTATCAGCAGATGTGAGGTCTTTCATTTTTACTGGGACTGTTTTACTCAAAACCTGCGGTCATGGTGCACATCTTTTGGTAAAGAAGATCATTTTCATAATAATCATGATTACATCTGTTGGTTATGTGTTGTATTAGTCTTTGTGACAGTACCTAGCAATGATATCACGCAATGATCTCATGTCATGTCGTCCTGTCACCTTTTACAGAAGAAGCTATCGATGATGAGGTCCATGCAGAGGCGAACGGATGGGGGGGCCACCAGTCCCCAGAGACATCACTGAGATGGAGGAGCGAGTGCTTGCACTCATGGGGAAGCACACCTGGATAACCACGGACACATCTGCAGACCCTGAAGTAATGCCATGTGAGTAAAGCTTACACCATTGCGTGATGTAAAGTCAATAGATGCCACACCCACTCATATCCGAACAATCATATATGATGGATGATTTCTAAAATTCATAGAAATAATGCTAGCCTAATGAAAATCATTGCATTGCAAATGTGTTGATGGTCATGAAATGTGATGTCTGCGATGATTTTGAGAGCGGTGGTGCCTTTGTCGTGCATATGCTGTGTGTAGCGCTGGATTCACCTTGTCACCCTATCACCCACTTCTCCTCTAATAACCTCATTTGTGTTTTTCAGCTCAGCCAGCAGCGCGGCCCCAGGCAAGGCCAGAAGGTGGGGGCGCGGGGCAGGAGTCGGCGGACGATCCTACTACATCTGGTGCTGAGGAAGTCCGATTCTCGCCCGTCAATCCGCTGGGTCTGTTCTCCACGGATGAGAGCGCGGACTTCGAGGAACCTGCATCGACACGCTCCAGAACCCATTCTATCCCAAGGCCATCTATTGATCCTCCGGTCATTCCCGCCTCCACTCTGGAGGTACCGGCTCCAAGCACCTCACCACAGGGCACCCCATTTGTCTCCAGGGCGGCACCGACCCCGGAGAGGCCTCATGGACATGGCAGGTCTGTTCCACAAGCACCACATGAGAGCGGAGAGATGGTACAGTTGTCCAGGGGGACTGTAGACATTGGTGACCAGCATTGGGGGGCATATCCTGACAACTGGCCACCATGACTGAGTACATTCCGCGGATGGTGGAGGCCCTGGATACGATAGCCAGGAACAATGCTGCCACAGGCCTCCCAGTGATCCCAGAGGCACGGCATTCTACCCCTAAGTTCCGCACCACCACTATGAATGACAGATGAGAGCTAGGACCAAGATCCTGCTTCTGCATCAGAGAATGTTCCCACCTTGGCACCCCCCGCTCCCGTACCCGTGCAACCAATGCATCTGCCTTCATCCCCCCCAATGAGGCACTGTCTGAGGAGCTACTCAGTCAGGCGCCGTGGAGCGAGGAGGGGATGGGGTAGAAGAAGGGGAGGGGGGAAGGAAAGTGAGGTGCATGTCCACAGTTGATGGCTGTGTTACATCTCCATCTAGGTGTATGCAATTTGTTGTAAAATATGGGGAAAGGGGAACACCCTCCTGCTTTGCCTTTGTATTCTGTGTTGCTGGACATGTTGAGCATTTGATTGATGTCAATGTTGGAAAAAGTGGGGTGTGGGCGGGGATTGGGTGTTATTGCCTGTGATACTTATGATTTCAGGCCAATGTTGGTATAAATTATTTTTTATTGAAGATAACCTTGTTGCACTTTGTCTCAGATAGCTGGACCATTACACACTGGAAGTTCCTTAACATGAAAGGGTTAAATACAAGTTAACTTCAATCAACATAAACTTTAACTGGCACCAAGGTGATGGGCACCATTGGTGTCTGAGCTGCACACACACAGCAGTGTGTCAGCTTTGCCACTCACAGCAACGTTCTTTCAGGCAAATCGTTCAGATATCAGCTCCTCACGTAAGATTCTTGCAGTTATGTAGCCACCACAGGCCCTTTCTTGCAGTCTGGAGGGGATCGTGGGCATGGTTGCATAGCCAGCCCAAGGCCAGGGTCAAGCCCCTCGTCCTCCTCTTCCTCTCTCTCCTGAGGTGGAGCATCAGTGCCTTCTGGCAATTCTTGGCCCCTCCTGATAGCCAGGTTGTGCAGCATCGAGCACACGACCACGAAATTACCTACTTGCTCAGGGTCGTATTGTAGTTCCCCTCCTGTGTGGTCAAGACATCAAAAGCGCTGCTTAAGCATAGTTATTGTTTTATCGACCACATTGCGTTTGCCTCTGTGGCTCTGGTTGTATCGCTTCTTGGCCTCGTTGTGGATGTCACGCAGGGGGATTGTTGTAGGCATTAGGCACCTGCTTGTATATATCAAAATACGTGGCATTAGGCACCTGCTGAATATATCTAAACTCATATAAGTTTAAAGTGGCCACATATAAAATGGCTACCCAAGCATGATGGGTACTCAGTTAGTCAAGTAATGAACTGGGGCTGACTGAGCAATGACCGAGCAATGACCCTGTGAGGCTCACTACCGGGAATGCCTTAGCTCACTCACTTGAGACAAGATAACTATAAACGAACCATTATAATACCTGATGTGGAATGTCCTTTGACTAAGCAGAGCCCGAGGAACAGAGATAAGGCGGGGGGGGGGGGGGGGCACCTCACATAAAGAGGTCATTAATCAGCCCGAGCTGACAAAAACCGAACATACAGCCCCTGAGATATCAGGAGAATTCTATTGGGTTAAAGAAACCTATATGCAATCTATAATCGGCATGATTGGATTGTGTCCAGCCGAAGTGGGCTGAGTAACTTTAAAGAACTATTGTAAAACATATAAATAGCGATGAGTTTCTTTGTTCATTGGAGAGAAGTGCCTGGATCCAGTCCTGAGGCTTCCTCCCCGCCGGAGAAAATAAAGGCCGCATTGGCATTGGAACCAACTCTGAGTGTTGAGTGATTCTTCTGAGAAAACATTCACGCTAACAGTGGCATCACGAACAGGATTTCGAGGTCGCTGAACGCTCTTGGAGAAACCGGGTGAGTATACCTTAAACAAAATTTTATAATGGGTGCGGAAGGTGGATGCTGGTTGGTCGACACGAGGAGATGATCCAATATCTCAAACACCTAGCCTGAGCCTGAATTAAGAGGACTTTAGTCCCACGTGACGGCCAGGAACTAAGTAGGTGCCGGGAACACACTTGGACCGTGGGATCGTGATACCGAAAGACATCTTCCGGACCCAGTAGTGTAATTTGAAATATACCCCGGGGTAGAACCAAGCGGTGTACAGCGGCTAACGGAATCCAAACCTGTGAACAGGGTCGGACCAACGGGCAGAGCGGTGGTAGGTAGTCGTTAAGGATACGTAGAGCACTGCGGAAATTGCTTAAATGCGTTTTAGGAATTGTATAAGTTTGTGTAACAGCAGAACTTGTGACCTGACAGTAGCCAGGAGACGGTCTACTACAAGTTACGCTCAGTAGAAAGCGGACCTCTGAGAGTAGATTCCTAACGGTTCTAGTCCTACCCAGGAATGGCCACTAAAGCAAGTAACCTCGAGTGGGGACCAGAGGGTCCCTTACCCACCACCTGGCGGAAAAACAAAAGAAACTAATTGAGAAGATGATTAAGTCAGGTGGGACCCCCAGGACCTGCCAGCAAATCAGCGGGAATGGTGGGAGAAGGAAAAGAAAGATAAAAATGAAAAGGCTGTGGTCTTGATACTGCGAGCCCACGTAAAACTAACAGAGGAAGTAAATCAATATGTAAGAAATAAAAAAAAACCTGATAGTGATTATCTTAAGTGAAGTATGGATCCAAGAATAGAGCCGGCCCAAAAAAAAAATTAATAAGCTTTGTTGAATGAAGAGAGACTTTTGTGAATGTCTGTCGTTGAGAGTCCTTGTGTGATTTTTTGACTGCGGAATGAATTTTTTTATGTTTTCATGTTTCCGAAAGCCTGGTTGGAAGAGGAATGCAACTGTCTGTTTATTTTAGCTCCACCCACTTTTCCAAACAGAGTGAAAGTTTTTTTTAGCCCTTTGTAGTGTTGTCCTGTATGTGGGAAGTTTTAAGACATTTTAAGTTAGAAACGCAGGTGTGGATTTATTTGGATGATAAGTTACGGAGCTAGGAAATGCACAAAGGATAGGTTTGTTGAGTAAAAGATAAAAAAATACATGGTCCCGGTGGTTGAAAAAAAAAGAATTTATTTGACACGCTCACTTACTTGGCGAAAGAAAACATGCAATGATTGATTACATTGGGTTGAAAGACATAAATTTAGTCTCGGAATGAGATAAAGAATGCCTTTTAAAAAAAGCTTCTAGCTCAAAAAAAAAGTTTTAAATAAAGATTGAAATTACAAAGTTTGAATTGGGATTTTGAGATATTCAGAGAAGGCACAGCAAAATACTGAGGTGGATTAAAAAAAAATATTAAATTAAATCTGATCTCTTAAAGAAAAAAGGAGATATAAAACTAAAAGGTTTGGAAACAATCTAGAAATACCTTCAGGGATCAGGTCAAACTCCTGGGTGAGTGGTGAGCTATCTGCGAAGGTGTAAAAGGGACTTTTGAAAAATGTTAAAAACAGCAAGCTTTAGCAGTTTAGAAGAGACATTTTAATGACTTTGAAACTGGAGCATTTTGAGATAATGAAAAGCAGCCCTCAAAGCCTAATTGCTGGACTCCATTCTAGTTATGGAGAAAAGAAAAAGATAAAGACGGCACTTTGAAAGTAAACAAATGATTTTAAATTAACAAATTTATGGAGTCACGAGCCCTCCGTGTAAAATACAAAACCTAATTTGAAGAAAGGAGATCTGAAAAAAAAGATGTAACATACTAAATAAGTGCTGAAAAAAATGTGTTTGTGATGGAAAAAGACATAACTTACGAAATACTAGTTGATGTTTGCTTTGAAAAAGATATTGGTTTAATTAGGAAAAGGAAAAAAAAAATTGGAAGAGGTAAAAGACACTCTACAGTGATAATGATTTTAAATTACGAGAAAATTTCACTGCAGTTTGAAAAGACTTCCAAAATGGACGTTGTTTATCAAGAAAAGTCCCGAACAGTCTAAACAAGCAGGATGGTTTTGAAGATAATGAGGAGAAAAGATCTAAGCTATGCGAACTCAGCACAGAAAAAAACTGGGAATTAGAGAATCTTACTGAATTTTAAAATTCTTATAGAAAATGGAACTGGCACGGATGTTTAGATTTTGTGCCGAAAGAGAAATAAAACACAAGATTTGCCCAGTGAATGGGACCGTAAAATAAAACGAAATGTTAGAATGTACACAGCGTGTGCGAAAATTGGATTTCAGTAAACAAAATAGCTATTAAAAATGGTCTCGTTTTAAATCAATCAAAAAAAAATCTTTGGCAATTAGAAGTTAAGAAAACATTGGAGTTTACTCTAAAATGCCGTCTTCCCTGATGAGAAGACTTTTATTATGGCGGCTTTACTAATGATTCCTGCTGTTTTAACAGATTCCTAATTTCTAAGCAAGTTTTGAAGGCACAAAGACTTAAAAAAAAAGAATTTTTCGGATGATTACGTGAAGTCACGTAATGACATCAGGCTTTCTTACAAACCTATAAAGGAGTTAACCCTTTCCATTGACAGCTGTTTTATACTGGACATTATTAATTTGGATTTCTTAATAAAATAAAGAAGACTCACCTGACAGACAGAGGAAATGGTGGGATATACAGAATAAAAATAAAACGGAACTAGCTGGTCAAGAGTTAAAAGCGAAGATAAACAGGCTGGAAGAGATGTTTTAAAAAACGGGACTAGACGGATAGTGCAGTGCGCAGCCATAGCACCATCACCTATGGCAATAGAGCCAATGTACCCCACGGTGGGTAGATGTAGTCCACAAACCCAACTTAACGGTAAAGCAGACAGCGATGTTTGGAGGAATAATGGTGGCATTGGTGTTGATTGGAGTTTGGATAATATTTAGATGGGTCATCGTGCAGGCTCGAGCACAGCAGGCTCAAACGCAAAACCGACGGCAGCCCAGACAGGGACATGAAGTGATAGAGATGGTACGACTATAAAGAATATGGTTAACCTAATCCTTACCTCCGATTCCACAGAGTGACAGCGACACAAGTAGACCAGAACCTAACACCTGGTGACGACCAGGCTATCTGTTTAAAATTTTCAGATAAAACACTCACCAAGATGGGACCGCAGTGGTGACTTCGACTCTGGGGACTCATGATACTGGGAACCTCAAGACCCACGCAAACACTGGATGATACCAACGGATTGCAGTGCACTCAGGAAATAAACAACTACATGAACTATGGAGTCTTGTTTAATTTAACGGATGGAATGTGCATCCCAGCAGCCAAGGACTGGAGCAAGGACAGGACTTATTTTAATGCATGGTTACAAGTGAATCCTAATAAGAACCGAGTATGTGTACAGTGCTCCACGGGTATAAGGAGCAGCTGCATTAAACGGAGGGATGTCAAAGGGCCCGATGAATGTACTTTCGGCATAATTTGCGTGCCTCCGGGACAGTCCCAGCAATCAGTCATCGGCAAAAAGGGAGTGGGGCTGTGTGGGTATTACGAGGAGGTGGGGGCGGCTGCAATATCACTGTATGTGTGCTTCTCCCCTTCGCCGACGTCACGCCCCGTACGAGACACTACATTGCCCGAGGAACTGCCTTGTCCCATAACTACTAAGGGACCAGAAAATGGGATTGTAATGTACCACGAAGGGGAATTATTGTATGATAATGTTAAACATGAAATTGTGACTGTCCTGATCAATATTTCAGGCATCCAGATACCGGAATACTGTACAGAACAGTCAAGGAAAATGTACAATGCATTAAGTAGAGTTGTAATGCAGCAGGATGCCGATGCAATGGGTGCCAGTAGATTCCGGGGACAGGGGGCAGCCCCCAGGATAAAGAGGGGAATAGTTAATGATGTTGCTACCGGTTTCAATACAGGGACCTCCGTAGTAAACTCGATAGATATACAAGGGTTAAATGAGAGGGTGGAACAGCTTAGAGGGGTGATGAAGGGGTTATTAGAGAGGGTGGAGCAAAACCAGGAAGACCAAGCCAACCTGGGAAAGGAGGGTGCCGAAATCCAGTTGGATGGCATCTCAATCCTGGAAGCTCACGCCAAAACCATCAATCACCTCATTGATAAAGAAAAAGAAGATACAGGAAAGCAAAGACAGGGGCAACTCTGTCACGTTTATGGTCTGTGGATGGTGGGACAGATCCGCCACAATCACAACCAGATCCAACGCGGGGAAGTACCCGATTGGATAGTCAGTTCACATTTGGCTCAGTTGGCTAACCAGAGGGGGACACTGGATAATTGTACTCTGAAGGGACTAACCCGAGTATACCCAGCAATTCCAGATTGCCAGATGAGTAGGAATACTGGGGTAGGGATAGTCCTGATGATCCCTATAGCCACGCCGGACTCAGGGCTGTTCCCCCTGTACCAACTAGAGAATATCGGAGTAATACGGGAAAATGTCTCCATACGTTACTATCTGACCACCACCTCCGCCGTTCATCGAAACAACATACTTACCGGGATCTCCCTAACAGAATGCAAGCAAAGGGGGGAGATCACAGTATGCCCTCACCCGGTGGGCCGAGGTGAGCTAGACGAGTGCGGGTTTAACCGAACCAACGGATGTGTACTAGAAATAGTGCCGCACACAGGCACTTCACGAGGGCAGACTACGGAGGGAAGGGAAGATACTGCGTCTCTACCACAGAGCGTTCATACCAGTATAATGACCTGCAGTGCCCGATATCACAGCCGAACCTTTGCTTTGCGCCGCTACGACCTGTCGCGGTCGGGCAAGTGCAAATCACCCAGGTTAGGCGCCGGAAGCCCGAAGTTATTGATGTAACCGATCAGCTCCATGATCATTTGCAGGATTATGACGAGCCAGAGCAGGTCCCTATCCCACATCTAACCGAAGTATTACGAGAATTGAGGCTCAGGGTGGGTCAATCCATAAAGCTTTACCACCAACTGCAAACTAAAATCAAAGTACTGGAAGAAGATATCGATGTAGACTTACAAAGTCAGAGTTGGTGGAGAAAGGTCTGGGACTGGGGAATAAATGTGAACATCCATCCTTGGATTCGAATAATTTCACACATACTGGTCGGGATACAATTGATCTTAGCAATAACATGGGGCATAATGGCCTGCCAGGCATGCAGGCACCAAGCACGATGAAGAGGGACCCATGACCGGTCCCCAAATATTAAACAAGCCTGTCTAATAAAGGGGCAGGAGGATTTGGCCTTTGTTAATTTTGTTGTAGGAGGTAGGCACCTTTAGAATATACCAGAATACTAGGCATTAGGCACCTGCTAGATATATCAAAACTCACATCAGCTTAAAATGGACACACACATAGAATGGCTGCCCAGGCATGATGGGAAATCAGGTAGTCAAGCTGTGAACTGTTGAACGTTCAATGACCAAGCAATAACCCTGTGAGGCCCACTGTAGGAATGCCTGGGATGCGGGAAGACAGAGATAAGAAGGAAACCATCTCCTGTGAACAAGGTCATAAACCAATTAATTCCCCAGGAAGAAAGATAAGAGGGAAACCATCTCCTGTAAACAAGGTTATAAACCAATTATTTCTCCCAGATGAAAGAACTAGGGAGAGAACCTATAAAGTCATCGATCAGCCCAAGCTGACAATAACCGAACATATGGTTCCCTGGATACTAGGGGAATTCTATTGGGTTAAAAGAACCTATATGTAATCTATAATCGTTGTGATTGGCTTGTGTCCGGCCGTGATGGGCTGTGTAGCTGTAGTAAACTGTTTTGTAACTGTTGTGAAACATATAAAGGTGCATGTAACCCTTTGTTCGGAGGAGAGAAACCTGGATACGGTCCTGAGTTTTTACTCCCCGCTGAGCGTAATAAAAGCTGCATCAGCATTGGAACCGACTCTGAGTGTTGAGTGATTCTTCTAAGAAAACACTAACGCTAACAATTTGATTTAAGCAACCTGGATTCCTGAAACCGCGTGACTGGCCAGCACGTTGAGGCAGGGAGTACCGGGCCGTGCACAAAATCTAGTAAACGTGGGGTGGTCGGTTAAAGGGGGACTAGGACTAGCCCCTTTACCGAAAGGAGGGAATTGTTGTAGGCATTAGGCACCTGCTTGTATATATCAAAACACTAGGCATTAGGCACCTGCTGAATATATCTAAACTCATATAAGTTTAAACTGGCCACATATAAAATGGCTGCCCAAACATGATGGGAACCCCGTTAGTCAAGTAATGAACTGGGGCTGACCGAGCAATGACCGAGCAATGACCCTGTGAGGCCCACTACCGGGAATGCCTTAGCTCACTCACTTGAGACAAGATAACTATAAACGAACCATTATAATACCTGATGTGGAATGTCCTTTGACTAAGCAGAGCCCGAGGAACAGAGATAAGGGGGGTGGCCCACCTCACATAACGAGGTCATTAATCAGCCCGAGCTGACAAAAACCGAACATACGGCCCCTGAGATATCAGGAGAATTCTATTGGGTTAAAGAAACCTATATGCAATCTATAATTGGCATGATTGGATTGTGTCCAGCCGAAGTGGGCTGAGTAACTGTAAAGAACTATTGTAAAACATATAAATATCGATGAGTTTCTTTGTTCATTGGAGAGAAGTGCCTGGATCCAGTCCTGAGGCTTCCTCCCCGCCGGCGAAAATAAAGGCCGCATTGGCGTTGGAACCGACTCTGAGTGTTGAGTGATTCTTCTGAGAAAACATTCACGCTAACAGGGGTCATCAGCCAGGTGGCTAGGTCATATCAGTTATCACCAAGCATCAAGCATTGTCCTTGTGGCTGACTGTTAAACATGTCAGAGACAGCGCTCTCACGCAGGATGTGAGCTTAATCGAAGGTGCCCGGTCATTTGGCAGTCACTGCCAGCATGATCTGGTTGTGGTCGATAACTAATTGGACCTTGAGGGAGTAAAATCCTTTTGTGTTACGAAAACACTCCGGGTCCTGAGAAGGTGGCCACATGGTGATGTGAGTGCACTGTATAGCTCCCTGCACCCTGGGGAACTGAGCGATGTGTAGAATGCTCCAGCACTGTCAGTCTGAGTCTCCGTGGTCATGGGGAAGTTCATAAAGTCCATCCTTCTCACGTACAGGACCTCCATGACCTGTCTAATGCAGCGATGGATTGCATGGTGAGACGGAGGGCAAATCTCGACCGCGGAGGCCCGAAAGGGACCGGACGCGTAGAAAGATAGTGCCGCGGTGACCTTGACCTCGACCGACACTGATGTCCTGATGGCAGGCTGCATATGTGGCCTGATGAGCCCACATATTTCATTGATCACCACCTTTGGAAGCGCAGTCTCCGAAGGCAGGTGTGCTCGGAGACATTGAGGTAAGATCTCTTTTCCCTGTACTTGTGGGGTGTGTATGGTCTGGCCCTCCTCCTCATTCTTGTACATCTTAAATTGGGGACATAATGATGTGCATCACACATTGAGCCATCTGCACTCTGCAGCATCTGCGTATTAATCGATGCAGGCTGAGAAATGCCTGGCCCCATTGCAATAAAAGTATAATAGTGATTGATCAGAAGCAATGATTTCCTCACTAAAATACACCTAGAGTAAACCCCCAATAGTCCAGAGTCTGAATATGTCTGGTGTGATGGTCACTTCACCTGAGAAGAACTCCAGAGTTCAAGCAACCTTTTGAATGAAGTGACCTGCGATTTAAAAAATGGCAGCTACACCACTGGCGTTAGTTGAGAACAGTTCCACTTTTTCTGGGCGGTTTTTTGGGTGAGTGATATTGTGGGCGATATGTGTGCGAGGTGGTGAAAGTGAGAGTGGGTGATCTCCTGGGCGTTAGTTTCTCCAAATGTGCTCTTTACGATAAATAAAAATGGGCAGGCGGTATTATTGATTCTCAGCATTAATTCCGTGCAGAAAGTAACGCTGGGCGATATTATTGTCGTTGATTTCGTCCCAAAAAAGTGGGCGGACGGTAATATTTTTTCCCGGCGTTAAACACATGGGAAAAGTTATGCTCGGCAATAAGTTTCCTAAAAATGCCCGTCAGTTTCCATTTTGTGCCAAAATGGACGACATACTGGCGTTATACGTCACTTCAGCGGTAAAATGGACATTAAGTGGACGTTAAGCATTCAAAAAAAGTGGAGGTTCTCGCCCCATATCCTTTATCCCCCAGCATCCAACCGTGACCTTGTGGCTGACTCTTAAACAGGTCAGAGACAGGCTGAAAAATTACAGCTCTCACGCAAGATGTGCGCATCATGGATGCTCCCTGGAAAATTTGCATTTACTGCCATGATTATTTGCTTGTGGTCGACAACGAGTTGCACTTTCAGGCAATAGAATCCCTTTCGTTTCCGAAAAACCTCTGCATCCTGAAAAGGTGCTCGTAGGGCGATGTGCGTACAGTCTATTGCTCCCTACACCTTGGGGAAGTTTGCTATTCTCGAGAAACCCAAAACCCTCTCAGACTGTGCCTCCCTGGTCATAGGGAAGCTTATAAAGTCCATCCTGCGTACGTAAAGGGCTTCAGTCACCTGTCGAATGCAGCAATATGTGGCGTGCTGAGAGACACCACAAATGTCGCCAGCTGAGGCCTGAAAGGAGCCCGATGTGTAAAAAGAAAGTGCCGCAGTAACCTTGACCTCAATGGGCAGTGCGGTCCTGATGGTGCTTTTAGGCTGCAGATCTCCCTTAATGAGCTGGCATATTTCATTGATGACCTCTTTTCGGAAGCGCAACCTTCTAAGGCACGAGTTATCACACAAGTCCAGGTATGACCGCTTTGGTTGTAAGGTCTCCTCCTCAGCAGTCTACCACCTCTTTGATTGGGCATATAATGCTCTTCAATGAATCTTCTCCCATCTCTAGTCTGCAGCATGTGAGTAATCATCAATACTGGCTGAGAAATTATGGGCTAGACTTTCCACTTTCAGGCTAAGGCCGAAAAAAATGGGCCTTGTTCCAGCAATGCGGGACCTATCGCCTGTGCTGATCGCCGGCTCAAGGCCCATTTTTTTTTTGCAATTTTCCATTCGGCCTTAGCCCAGCGATGTCAAATAGGCGATGTCATTTCTCGGCGATCTCCTGATCGCCCAAAGAAAACGGAAGTGAATGAAAAAAAAACCTTCCTTAGCAACGCATTACTGAGCATGTGCAGGTTGATTTATTTTTTCAGGTTGATGCTTCTTCTCACGTTTTGAGAGGTCAAGGGTCTTCACACATGCTCAGAAGCTCTGGGTGGGTCTAGGAGAGAGAGAGAGAGAGAGAGAGAGAGAGAGAAAAGAAAGGAAGCAGGTCAGAAAGTCTTATCCAAATTACAGATAAATTTAAAGAACGGAGGGAGGTGCAGGAAAGAGAAGGGCCAAACCCTTCAGCGAAGACGCAAATGAGGCCCTCGTAAATGCTGTTAGCTCCAGGTGGGAGGATCTGACACGGGGTGGGCAGGGGAAACCTCCACCCCATGCATAATCACAGGAATTGGTCCGATATAGCCGACATAGTCACATTGGCCTCCAATGAAACGCACACACCGGACTAGTGCCACAAACGGTGGAACAGCCTACTGGCAGTTGCGAGAGTAGTTGAAATTTATATTTATGTATTATTTAATGATTTAAATAGTGACTAGAATCTACAATGTTATTGGGTTACATTTAAACATAACTAAATTTTATGCAACCCAGCATAAAGTTAAATGTTCACTTGTTATCATTACTTAACTGTTCCCTTTCCATTCTTTCTGAAATGGTCACTTGTTGTCATGACTAAAATGGTCACTTGTTATCATCACTGAAATTATCACTTGTTGTCATGACTGAAATGGTCACTTGTTGGCATGACTGAAATGGTCACTTGTTATCATCACTGAAATGGTCACTTGTTGGCATGACTGAAATGGTCACTTGTTGTTATGACTGAAATGGTCACTTGTTGTTATGACTGAAATGGTCATGTGTTGGCATGACTGAAATGGTCACTTGTTGTTATGACTGCAATGGTCACTTGTTGGCATGACTGAAATGGTCACTTGTTATCATCACTGAAATGGTCACTTGTTGGCATGACTGAAATGGTCACTTGTTGTTATGACTGAAATGGTCACTTGTTGGCATGACTGAAATGGTCACTTGTTGTTATGACTGAAATGGTCACTTGTTGGCATGACTGAAATGGTCACTTGTCATCATCACTGTAATGGTCACTTGTTATCATCACTGAAATGGTCACCTGTTGTTATGACTGAAATGGTCACTTGTTATCATCACTGTAATGGTCACTTGTTATTCATCACTGAAATGGTCACTTGTTGGCATGACTGAAATGGTCACTTGTTGTCAGCACTGAAATGGTCACTTGTTGTTATGACTGAAATGGTCACTTGTTGGCATGACTGAAATGGTCACTTGTTGTTATGACTGAAATGGTCACTTGTTGGCATGACTGAAATGGTCACTTGTTGTTATGACTGAAATGGTTACTTGTTGGCATGACTGAAATGGTCACTTGTTGTTATGGCTGAAATGGTCACTTGTTATCATCACTGAAATAGTCACTTGATGGCAAGACTGAAATGGTCACTTGTTATCATCACTGAAATGGTCACTTGTTGGCATGACTGAAATGGTCACTTGTTGTTATGACTGAAATGGTCACTTGTTGGCATGACTGAAATGGTCACTTGTCATCATCACTGTAATGGTCACTTGTTATCATCACTGAAATGGTCACCTGTTGTTATGACTGAAATGGTCACTTGTTATCATCACTGTGATGGTCACTTGTTATCATCACTGAAATGGTCACTTGTTGTTATGACTGAAATGGTCACTTGTTGTCAGCACTGAAATGGTCACTTGTTGTTATGACTGAAATGGTCACTTGTTGGCATGACTGAAATGGTCACTTGTTATCATCACTGAAATGGTCACTTGTTGGCATCACTGAAATGGTCACTTGTTATCTTGACTGAAATGGTCACTTGTTGTCATCACTGAAATAGTCACTTGTTGTCATGACTGAAATGGTCACTTGTTATCATAACTGAAATGGTCACTTGTTAGCGTGACTGAAATGGTCACTTGTTATCATTACTTAAATGGCCACTTGTTCTGTAAAATGTTCATTTCTTCTTGTAACGTTTTGGGGATTTTGAGTGAAGGGTGGGTTGGTGCGGGGGATGGGGTTTGGAGGGCGGGTGTTGTTCATTAGTTCTTTGTTTGTTAATAAAAAAACAATTTTCTACAACTTTTGAACCTTCTCTCTTACTTACTTTACAACGTAGAAACGTTTAAAATTCTGACGGGTTTAGACAGGTTAGATGCAGGAAGAATGTTCCCAATGTTGGGGAAGTCCAGAACCAGGGGTCACAGTCTAAGGATAAGGGGTAAGCCATTTAGGACCGAGATGAGGAGAAACTTCTTCACCCAGAGAGTGGTGAACCTGTGGAATTCTCTACCACAGAAAGTAGTTGAGGCCAATTCACTAAATATATTCAAAAGGGAGTTAGATGAAGTCCTTACTACTCGGGGGATCAAGGGGTATGGCGAGAAAGCAGGAAGGGGGTACTGAAGTGCATGTCCAGCCATGAACTCATTGAATGGCGGTGCAGGCTAGAAGGGCTGAATGGCCTACTCCTGCACCTATTTTCTATGTTTCTATGTACAGTTCTTCATGCAGATTTGTTTGTTTATTCTGTTTCCCCACGGAATATCATTAAATAACTTCACTATGTTAAAGCTATTTAATAAATAATTCCAATATATGCATAAATAAGGTGATAATGCCTATTTATATTCCCTGGTCCCAAATTTCTGAGTACAATTTGAATCAATTTTACTCTCTAAATAACTGAGAACAATTCTCCAGCCTTCCTCAGAGGCTAAAAATGGTGCCCGTAGTGCCCATTTCCCTCTCGAAGGCCCTGAATAAGCAACTATTTTTGAGCACTCTTTTGGGCCTTGCATCGGCCCAACCAAGTGCATGCTAAGTGCTGAAACTTGGGATGGGCCTTGTGTGGGCGATCATTTGGGCGATCATCTCAGTGATTAAAGTGGAAACTTGGGGGCCTGTTTTTCCGGCAATATTTTGGGCCTAGTTTCCACTTTTTGCTCAAAATGGGCGATAGAGGTCCATTTTGGGCCATAGATGGGCCTTAGATGGGCGATGTGAAGTGGAAAGTCTAGCCCCATAGGCCCCATTACTATTCCTCAATGTGGGGAGGTGCGTGGAGAGGCAGAGCGGCAGCGTCCCAGGCCTACAAAAGGCCCAGCTTGTGCAGCTGCAGCGGGGAGAGAAAGCAAAAAAGAAGTAGAAAGAAATCAAAAGGTGACGTCACAGCCAAAGGGGTAAGTGATTGGCTGGTAATTGGTAAGTAGCTTTTCTTTTCCTTTTTTATATCAGTAAGTAACCTGTTAACATTGTTGTCGCCAAATTAAGTGTATCTAAGGGTTAAATCATGGCAGGAGAGCTCGGACACGTGATATGCTCCTCCTGTACGATGTGGGAACTCAGGGACACTTCGGGTGTCCCTGACGACTACAACTGCCGAAAGTGTATCCGCCTCCAGCTCCTGACGGACCGCGTTGCAGAATTGGAGCTGAAGGTGGATTCACTCTGGAGCATCCACGATGCTGAGAATGACGTGATTAGCACGTGTAGCGAGTTGGTCTTACCGCAGGTAAAGGGTCCACAGCCAGATAGGGAATGGAAGACCAACAGGAAGAGCAGTGCAAGGAAGGTAGTGTAGGGGTCCCCTGCGGTCATCCTCCGGCAAAACAGATACACCGTTTTGAGTACTATTGAGGGGGATGACTCATCCGGGGAGGGCAGCAGCAGCCAAGTTCATGGCACCGTGGCTGGCTCTGCTGCACAGGAGGGCAGGAAAAAGAGTGGGAGAGCGATAGTGATAGGGGATTCAATTGTAAGGGGAATAGATAGGCATTTCTGTGGCCGCAACCGAGACTCCAGGATGGTATGTTGCCTCCCTGGTGCAAGGGCCAAGAATATCTCAGACCAGATGCAGGACATTCTGAAAAGGGAGAGTGAACAGCCAGTTGTCGTGGTGCACATTGGTACCAACGATATAGGTAAAAAACGGGATGAGGTCCTACGAGACAAATTTAAGGAGCTAGGAGCTAAATTAAAAAGTAGGACCTCAAAAGTAGTAATCTCGGGATTGCTACCAGTGCCATGTGCTAGTCAAGAGTAGGAATCGCAGGATAGCTCAGATGAATACGTGGCTTGAGTAGTGGTGCAGCAGGGAGGGATTCAAATTCCTGAGGCATTGGAACCCTTTCTGGGGGAGGTGGGACCAGCACAAAACGGACAGTCTGCACCTGGGCAGGACCGGAACCAATGACCTAGGGGGAGTGTTTGCTAGTGCTGTTGGGGAGAAGTTAAACTAATATGGCAGGGGAATGGGAACTAATGCAGGGAGACAGAGGGAAACAAAATGGAGACAGAAGCAAAAGAGAGAAAGGAGAAAAGTAAAATTGGAGGGCAGAGAAACCCAAGTCAAAAAACAAAAAGGGCCACTTTGCAGCAAAATTCTAAAGGGTCAAAGTGTGTTAAAAAGGCAAGCCTGAAAGCTCTGTACCTCAATGCGAGGAGTGTTCGGAACAAGGTGGATGAATTAACTGTGCAGATAGCAGTTAATGGATACGATGTAGTTGGCATCACGGAGACATGGCTCCAGGGTGACCAAGGCTGGGAACTCAACATCCAGGGGTACTCAACATTTACGAAGGATAGACAGAAAGGAAAAGGGGGTGGGGTGGCGTTGCTGGTTAAGAGGAAATTAATGCAATTGTAAGGAAAGACATTAGCTTGGATGATGTGGAATCGGTATGGGTGGAGCTACGGAATACCAAAGGGCAGAAAACCCGAGTGGGAGTTGTGTACAGACCTCCAAACAGTTGTAGTGATGTTGGGGAGGGCATCAAACAGGAAATTAGGGGTGCATGCAATAAAGGTGACTTTAATATGCATATAGATTGGGCTAACCAAACTCGAAACAATATGGTGGAGGAGGATTTCCTGGAGTGCATAAGGGATGGTTTTCTAGACCAATGTGTCGAGGAACCAACTAGGGGGGAGGCCATCTTAGACTGGGTGTTGTGTAATGAGAGAGGATTAATTAGCAATCTCGTTGTGTGAGGCCCCTTGGGGAAGAGTGACCATAATATGGTAGAATTCTACATTAGGATGGAGAATGAAACAGTTAATTCAGAGACTATGGTCCAGAACTTAAAGAAGGGTAACTTTAAAGGTATGAGGCGTGAAGTGACTAGGATCGATTGGCAAATGATACGTAAGGGGTTGACAATGGATGGGCAATAGCAGACATTTAGAGACCGCATGGATGAACTACAACAATTGTACATCCCTGTCTGGCGTAAAAATAAAAAAGGGAAGGTGGCTCAACAGTGGCTATCAAGGGAAATCAGGGATAGTATTAAAGCCAAGGAAGTGGCATTCAAATTGAACAGAAATAGCAGCAAACCCAGGGACTGGGAGAAATTTAGAACTCAGCAGAGGAGGACAAAGGATTTGATTAGGGCAGGGAAAAAAGAGTACGAGAGGAAGCTTGCAGGGAACATTTAAATCGACTGCAAAAGTTTCTATAGATATGTAAAAAGAAAAAGGTTAGTAAAGACAAATGTAGGTCCCCTGCAGTCAGAATCAGGGGAAGTCATAACTGGGAACAAAGAAATGGCAGACCAATTGAACAAGTACTTTGGTTCACTAAGGAAGACACAAACAACCTTCCGAATATAAAAGGGGTCAGAGGGTCTAGTAAGGAGGAGGAACTGAGGGAAATCCTTATTAGTCGGGAAATTGTGTTGGGGAAATTGATGGGATTGAAGGCCGATAAATCCTCAGGGCCTGATGGACTGCATCCCAGAGTACTTAAGGAGGTGGCCTTGGAAATAGCGGAGGCATTGACAGTCATTTTCCAACATTCCATAGACTTTGGATCAGTTCCTATGGAGTAGAGGGTAGCCAATGTAACCCCACTTTTTAAAAAAGGAGGGAGAGAGAAAACAGGGAATTATAGACCGGTCAGCCTGACATTGGTAGTGGGTAAAATGATTGAATCAATTATTAAGGATGTCATAGCAGTGCATTTGGAAAGAGGTGACATGATAGGTCCAAGTCAGCATGGATTTGTGAAAGGGAAATCATGCTTGACAAATCTTCTGGAATTTTTTGAGGATGTTTCCAGTAGAGTGGACAAGGGGGAACCAGTTGATGTGGTGTATTTGGACTTTCAGAAGGCTTTCGACAAGGTCCCACACAAGAGATTAATGTGCAAAGTTAAAGCACATGGGATTGGGGGTAGGGTGCTGACATGGATTGAGAACTGGTTGGCAGACAGGAAGCAAAGAGTAGGAGTAAATGGGTACTTTTCAGAATGGCAGGCAGTGACTGGTGGGGTACCGCAAGGTTCTGTGCTGGGGCCCCAGCTGTTTACACTGTACATTTATGATTTAGACGAGCGGATTAAATGTAGTGTCTCCAAATTTGCGGATGACACGAAGTTGGGTGGCAGTGTGAGCTGCGGGGAGGATGCTATGAGGCTGCAGAGTGACTTGGATAGGTTAGGAGAGTGGGCAAATGCATGGCAGATGAAGTATAATGTGGATAAATGTGAGGTTATCCACTTTGGTGGTAAAAACAGAGAAACAGACTATTATCTGAATGGTGACAGATTCGGAAAAGGGGAGGTGCAACGTGACCTGGGTGTCATGGTACATCAGCCACTGAAGGTTGGCATGCAGGTACAGCAGGAGGTTAAGAAAGCAAATGACATGTTGGCCTTCATAGTGAGGGGATTTGAGTACAGGGGCAGGGAAGTGTTACTACAGTTGTACAGGGCCCTGGTGAGGTCACACTTGGAGTATTGTGTACAGTTTTGGTCTCCTAACTTGAGGAAGGACATTCTTGCTATTGAGGGAGTTCAGTGAAGGTTCACCAGACTGATTCCCAGGATGGTGGGACTGACCTATCAAGAAAGACTGGATCAACTGGGCTTGTATTCACTGGAGTTCAGAAGAATGAGCGGGGATCTCATAGAAACGTTTAAACAGGTTAGATGCAGGAAGAATGTTCCCAATGTTGGGGAAATCGAGAACCAGGGGTCACAGTCTAAGGATAAGGGGTAAGCCATTTAGGACCGAGATGCGGAGAAACTTCTTCACCCAGAGACTGGTGAACCTGTGGAATTATCTACCACAGAAAGTTGTTGAGGCCAATTCACTAAATATATTCAAAAAGGGGTTAGATTTAGTCCTTACTACCAGGGGGATCAAGGGGTATGGCGAGAAAGCAGGAATGGGGTACTGAAGTTGCATGTTCAGCCATGAACTCATTGAATGGCGGTGCAGGCTCGAAGGGCCGAATGGCCTACTCCTGCACATATTTTCTATGTTTCTATATTCAAAATTATTAAATTGTCTTCTTAAAAACTCAATAAAAAAATCAAAATTCACCACAATATGATTAGATGATTGTCAAAAGATTTTAAAAGCACCTTAAAAGCACTCGGAAATTACTTCAAAGCTCCCATGAACTTAAAGCAGCCTTTTATGAAAAATCCTCTAAATTAAAAAATGGCGTCCATACTGCTGCGTTAAGGTCAGGTGAGTGCAGCTTTTTTTGAGCATCTTTTTGGGTGAGCGATCATTTGGGCGGTATATAGATGAGATGCCCAAAGTAATGCTCGGCGATATTCTGGGTGGTATTTGGGCGTTAGTTTCCATTATAAACAGTATTCTGGGCAGTGCACGACCGATGACATCATTATTAAAAAAAAAATATATGGGCGGGCGGTTCAGCTAATTCCCAGCGTTAACTGTATGCCGAAAGTTACACTGATAAATGGGCGATAATTGTGCGTTAGTTTCCATTTTTAATCAAATATGGGCGTTAAACTAAATCTTTGTGGTTAAGTGGGCGGTATCTGGCCGGTAGCTGGGCGAACCCGATGGAAAGTCTAGCCCAATTGTGTTCAGTTTGGTCTGCTTACCTAAGGAAGCATATGCTAGCCATAGAGGGAGTGCAACAAAGATTCACCAGGCTGATTCCTGGAGCGGGGGGATTGTCCTATGAGGAGAGATTGAGTAGATGCGGCCTTGAGTTTAGAAGAATGAGAGGTGACCTCATTGAAATATACAAAATTCTTACAGGGTTTGACAAGATAGGTGCAAGGAGGTTTGGGAGTCTAGAACCAGGGATCACAGTCTCAAAATAAAGGGTTGGCCATTTAGGACTGAGATGAGGAGAAATGTCTTTACTCAGAGGGTGTTGAATCTTTGGAATTCTCTACCTCAGATGGCTTTGGATGCTTAGTTGTTGAGTTCATTCAAGACAGAGATTGTTAGAGTTTTGGATATTAAGGGAACCAAGATAGTGCGGAAAAGTGGAGTTGAGGTAGAAGATGAGCCATGATCTTATTGAATGGCGGAGTAGGCTCGAGGGGCCGAATGGTCTACTCCTGCTCCTAATTATTATGTTCTTATTTATCTCCTGAGTTACCTCCTCTCAGTATCTGTGCTTTCTACCCAACAGAGGGAACAGTATATATCTCCTCCTGGAGGCCGCATCAAAAGCTGTACCTGAAAATGTGGGGACCTATCTGTAACACTTCCAGCCATGTTGCTACCTGCCTGCAGTCAAAGTGCACCTCCCCTTTAAGAGTTGTAGGCTTCCCTTAAATGTCCTCAGGTTTTTGGACCCCCCCTCACCACCGCCCCCCTCACCCCCCAATATGCAGCACAGGAAGTGTTGGTTGCACACCTATCTCATAAAGAGCTCTCAGTACAAATTACCTTTAGTCCCTGTGACAGCATGAACATGTGCGTGCAGCATGTGCCCTGCCCTCTGCCGATCGTATTTCTAAGTCCAGAAGTTTTGCTAGCCTTAGCCAATTCGGTCTTGCATGTTCCCGAGGATGTATTCAAGGAGCTGCTCATAGTTTCCATTTTTAAACCCTAAAGTTCCCAGGTGGCATTTCTGTCCATTACATGATCAGGCCAAAAAAGTTAAAAATAATTCCATTAAACAAATACCTAATCGGTAAATAAGCTGTAATCCTAACGAATGAGAAAACATAGTTTCTGCTTATATTTTATTTAATGAGATGAGATCCTAACTAACCAGCTAACATATATCTTTCTGCAGTTGAGCTAATAAGAGTAGTACAATTCATTTTTCCTATTATCACAAAGTACTTTTTTCGTGTAGCAAATTGTTGTTTAACCACGTGAATCTACTGACCATAAATCTGCTTTGAATTCAGTACATTTATTCTAATCTAAACTAGGCAATTAGTTTACACAGGCGCAGCTCCAATTAAGATTCCTCGGGTTAAAAATTCAGTTTTCAGTTTTTACGTCAAAATTATCATTTTCGCTTCTGTAACGTTAGTAGGCCCGATTTTCAGCTTTTAATTTGCGCAGCGGTGAAAATCGGCATTGCACGAAGTTTTGTGGCGCAAACCGCAAATTTTGCCAACTTTAGTCCGGGGCCGATAGCACTGCGAGAGAGGCCTTGGGAAGGGGGAAAAACAACAAAAAGAAAATTGCAAAAAATAAAACATTCACAAAACCCTTACCTACTAAATCGCTGAAAAAAAATTAAAACTTTAAAAACTTTAATTTACTTTTTTTGCAAGTCTTCAAACTTACTGCTGCTGGCAGGATGGAACGCAGGGTGCAGAATACGGGTGCGGAGAGAGCCAAATATCGGTCGCAAATGCTATTTCGGGTGTTGCACGTCTGCGCTCCTCTCCCCAGCAATACATGGAAAGCGCCGCCACAGAAAGGGCACCGAAGTTCCCGCCGACAGGGTTTTTTGCCACGGAGGGTGAACTAGTGCCAAAAACCCTGTCGCATAGTCAGCGAATTTCTAGCTTGTGCCGACAGCACTTCAACAACATCAACAACAACAACAACTTGTGTTTATATAGTGCCATTACCGTAGTAAAACGTCCCAAAGTGCTTCACAGCAGTGTTATAAAACAAAACAGATTAAACAAAACACATAAAAAGAAATTACGGCAGATGACCAAAAGTTTGTTTAAAGAGGTAGGTTTTAAGGAGCGTCTTAAAGGAGGAAAGAGAGGTAGAGAGGTTTAGGGAGGGAGTTCCAGAGCTTAGGGCCCAAGCAGCTGAAGGCACGGCCACCGATGGTTGAGCAGTTATAATCAGGGATGCTCAAGAGGCCAGAATTTAAGGAGTGCCGACATCTCGTGGGGTTGTAGAAACATAGAAACATAGAAAATAGGTGCAGGAGTAGGCCATTCGGCCCTTCGAGGCTGCACCGCCATTTAATGAATTCATGGCTGAACATGCAACTTCAGTACCCCATTCCTGCTTTCTCGTCATACCCCTTAATCCACCTAGTAGTAAGGACTAAATCTAACTCCTTTTTGAATATATTTAGTGAATTGGCCTCAACAACTTTCTGTGGTAGAGAATTCCACAGGTTCACCACTCTCTGGGTGAAGAAGTTTCTCCTCATCTCGGTCCTAAATGGCTTACCCCTTATCCTTAGACTGTGACCCCTGGTTCTGGACTTCCCCAACATTGGGAAAATTCTTCCTGCATCTAACCTGTCTAAACCCGTCAGAATTTTAAACGTTTCTATGAGATCCCCTCTCATTCTTCTGAACTCCAGTGAATACAAACCCAGTTGATCCAGTCTTTGTGATGCTGAAATAGATTACAGAGATAGGAATGAGGCCATGGAAGGATTTTTAAACAGCGATGAGAATTTTGAAATCGAGGCTTTGTTTAACCAGGAGCCAATGTAAGTCAGCGAGCATGGAGATGATGGGTGATCGTGACTTGGTGTGAGTTAGGACACGGGCTGCCGAGTTTTAGATGACCACAAGTTTATGCAGTGTAGCATGTGGGAGGCCAGCCAGGAATGCGTTAGAGTAGTCAAGTTGTCATCAAGTTGTAACTAGCATCTGTCTGAGGCTGAACCATATTGTATGCAACCTTGGTGTCATATTTGACTCTGAAATGAACTTCCAACCACATATCCGCGCTATAATTAAGACCACCTATTTCTGGGTGAAGAAGTTTCTCCTCATCTCGGTCCTAAATGGCTTACCCCTTATCCTTAGACTGTGACACCTGGTTCTGGACTTCCCCAACATTGGGAACATTCTTCCTGTATCTAACCTGTCTAAACCCGTCAGAATTTTTTATCTTTTTATGAGATCCCCTCTCATTCTTCTAAACTCCAGTGAATACAGTCCCAGTCAAACCAGTTTCTCCTCATATGTCAGCCCTGCCATCCCAGGAATCAGTCTGGTGAACCTTCGTTGCACTTCCTCAAAAGCAAGAACATCTTTCCTCAGATTAGGAGACCAAAACTGAACACAATATTCCAGGTGAAGCCTCACCAAGGCTCTGTATAACTGCAGTAAGATCTCCCTGCTCCTAAACTCAAATCCCCTAGCTATGAAGGCCAACATACCATTTGCCTTCTTCACCGCCTGCTGTACCTGCATGCCAACTTTCAGTGACTGATGAACCATGACACCCAGGTCTCATTGCACCTCCCATTTTCCTAATCTGCCGCCATTCAGATAATATTCTGCCTTCACGTTTTTGCCACCAAAGTGGATAACCTCACATTTATCCACATTATACTGCATCTGCCATGCATTTGCCCACTCACCTAACCTGTCCAAGTCACCCTGCAGCCTCTTAGTATCCTCCTCACAGCTCACATTGCCACCCAGCTTAGTTCATCTGCAAACTTGGAGATATAACACTCAATTCCTTCATCTAAATCATTGATGTATATTGTAAATAGCTGGGGTCCCAGCACTGAGCCCACGGCACCCCACTAGTCATTGCTTGCCATTCTGAAAAGGACCCGTTTATCCTGACTCTCTGCTTCCTGTCTGCCAACCAGTTCTCTATCCATGTCAATACATTACCCCCAATACCATGTGCTTTAATTTTGCACAACAACCTCTTATGTGGGACCTTGTCAAAAGCTTTTTGAAAGTCCAAATACACCACATCCACTGGTTCTCCCTTGTCCACTCTGTATGTTACATCCTCAAAAAATTCTAGAAGATTTGTCAAGCAGGATTTCCCTTTCATAAATCCATGCTGACTTGGACCGATCCTGTCACTACTTTCCAAATGCACTGCTATTCATCTTTAATAATTGATTCCAACATTTTCCCCACTACCGATATCAAGCTAACCAGTCTATAATTCTCCGTTTTCTCTCTCCCTCCTTTTGAAAAAAAGTGGTGTTTCATTAGCTACCCTCCAATCCGTAGGAACTGATCCAGAGTCGATAGACTGTTGGAAAATGACCACCAATGCATCCACTATTTCTAGGGCCACTTCCTTAAGTACTCTGGGATGCAGACTATCAGGCCCTGGAATTCCCTCCCTAAACCTGTCCACCTCTCTACATCTCTTTCCTCCTTTAAGATGCTCCTTAAAACCTACCTCTTTGACCAAGCTTTTAGTCATCTGTCCTAATATCTCCTTATGTAGCTCGCTGTCAAATTTTGTTTTATAACACTCCTGTGAAGCGCCTTGGGACATTATATTATGCTAATACAAGTTGTAGTAGTTGTTGTTGTTAACTGGTTAGCTCATCAAGCAACCCAATTAACAGAATGACTATCTGCACTGTGTTTTTTCTGCGCCTGCGTCCTCTGGACTCCGCCCTTGATGCCTCTCGCGCATGGGCAAACTCCTCGGACCCGGACCCAGAACCAGAAGTGGGGCCCCGATCTTCCGACGAGTCCGCATGTAGTCCGCTGCTGAAACAATTTCTGCCGCTGAAGCCTGGAGCTGGATTTGCTTCCAGCCTTTGCATTATTTGGAAAATTTTAGCGCCCTTCTGTGGGAGAGAAAACATTGGAGGTAATGGGAGAGTGAGAGAGATGTGGCGGGCAGGCGGGCGGAGTGAGAGAGAAACATGGGGCGGGGGCGTTGAGAAAATGACACAGGGGGGGGAGAGAGAGAGAGACATGGGGAGGGGGTGAGAGACACGGCGGGGGGAATGGGGGGAGAGAAAGAGACACTGGGGGGGCAGAGAGAGACTTGATGGGGGAAGAGAGAGACATCGGGGGGGAGGGGGAGAGTGATAGAGAGACACGGGGCGGGGGGAGAGAGACACGGTTGGGCAGAGAGAGACATAGGTGGGGTGGGAGAGAGACACGGGGAGAGAGAGAGAGAGAAACAGGGGGGAGAGAGACACACGGTGGGAGAGAAACACGGGGGGAGGGGAGAGAGAGACATGGAGGGAGGAGAGAGAGATGGGTAGAGAGAGAGGGGGGAAACAAAGAGAGATGGGGTGATAGAGAGGAGACACGGGAGGGGGTGAGAGCGGGAACTCAGTTCGACGTATCACGTTCTCCCAACCCCCTTTACGCCCACACCCGATTTCTCGGAAAGCTCGGTGCATGCGTTACAAAGGACATCGTTGGAGTGGGTGAAATCCGCAAGTCACGACACTGTTGCTGTTCATTTCATACCCAATAATCCAGTTAACAATCCATGACCCACACACAATGCCCCATCTATGGCAGGAGCGGGGGGGTACGGTCACATACTTGGGCTGGGGGTTAAAGAACTTTGGCTGGGGAAGCATGCACTTGGCTTAGGATGGGGTCAAGAACTTCGTCTGTGGGAGGCATGCACTTGGGCTGAGATGAGGTCTGGAACTTGGGCTGGGGTCATAAACTTCGGCTGGGGGAGGCATGTACTTGGCCTGGGATGGGATCAGGAACTTGGGCTATGAGCTAATTCATTGGCAAAAATGTGGGTGGGCTTTGTACCATTTATGTTACATCTGTCTTAAACAGACCATATTCTGGACATAATGTCCAGACAAATACTGTTTAGTAGAGCCAAAAAGATTACTCCATGGGCTATCTTAGCAATAAAGTCAAGAATTATTGGGGCCAAGTTTCGGCCTGAGTTGCTCCTGTTTTTTTGGAGCAACTGGTTTAGAATGGAGTATCTTAGAAATTGCAATTCTCGGCATTTAGTTTGCTCCAGTTCTAGTCAGTTAGAACAGTTTCAGTTTAGAACAGATTTTTTATTCAAAAGGGGGCGTGTCCAGCCACTTACGCCCGTTTTGAAAGTTTAGGCAGTGAAAATTTACTCCAAACTAACTTAGAATGGAGTAAGTGTAGATTTTTGTACACTCAGAAAAACCTTGCCTACACTTAGAAAATCAGGCGTAGGTTACAAATCAGGCGTAGGGAACGTGGTCGGGGGAAATGGAAGTTTATAAACATTAAACACTTCAGTTTTACAAATAAAGAGCCATCATCAATAATAAATGATAAATACACCAATAAATCAACCAATAAATCAATCAAAAAAAATTTATAAAAAATTTTAAAAAAATTTAAAAAATCAATAAATAACAAATTTTCTACTCACTGACTGCAGCACCGGGAGCCCTCCAACAGCATGCTGGGACAGGGCTGCCCCAGTATGTGTCTCTCTCTCTCTCTCTGTCTGTCAGTGTCAGTGTCTCTCTCTCGTCTGTCAGTGTCTATGTGTTTCTGACAGAGCGGGGGAGGAGGAGGGGCGGGAGGAGGTGGAGGGGGGAGGAGGAGGAGGGATGGGGAGGGGGAGGGAAAGGGAGAGGGAGGGAGCGGGGAGAGGAGAGGGAGAGGGGAGGAAGGGGGAGAATAGAGAGAGAGGAGAGGGAGGGAGCGTGGAGAGGAGAGGGAGGGAGGGAGGGAGGGAGGGGTGGGGAAAGGGAGGGAGAGGGAGGGGTGAGGAGAGGGAGGGAAAGGGAGGGAGGGTGAGAGGAGAGGGAGAGGAGGCGGGGGGGGAGGAGAGGGAGGGGGTAGAGGAGAGGGAGGGGGGGTAGAGGAGAGGGAGAGGGAGGGGGGGTAGAGGAGAGGGAGCGGGAGGGGAGAGGAGACGGGGGAGAGGAGAGGGAGGGGGGAGAGGGGAGGGAGGAGGAGAGGGAGGGAGGGAGGGGGAGAGGAGAGGGAGGGAGGGAGGGGCAGAGGAGAGGGAGGGAGGGAGGGGGAGAGAAGAGGGAGGAGGCTGAATGGGCCCGGTGGACTTGAAGAAGCCGGGACCAAGACTTCGGGTGGGGCCCGCCCCCAGCAAGATGCCGGGCGGGCAGGCCTCGCCGAAGGAAGAGGGAGTGGAGCGGACCGGCGTTAAAGGTAGGCCGCCGGGGGAAGCCGGAGCTGGTGGGGTGGTCGTTGTAGTTGGAGCAGGAGCTGGCGGGGGGGGGGTCCGGGGGGGAGCGGAGCGGGAGCTGGAGGGGGAGGGGGGTGGGGGTTGAGAGAGCCAGCTGAACAGGGGAGGAAGCTGGAGCCAGAGCAGGAGCTGGATGAGGGAGGTGCAGCCTGATCTTCACCGCCCCAGTGAGGCCATTCGGCCAGGGCTAGGGGCTGCGTGCTTCGGGCCCCTCCCACACAGTTTTGGGTGCCTGGAGCTACTGCACGTGCGCGCCCACTGATTTCAGCGCAGGGACCTGGCTCCGCATCTCCACAGCTCGTGCTGCACTGCGCCCAGCTCCAAAGGACCTGCAGGGAGCCGGAGAATCTGCAGGTATTTTTTAGGCGCACTTTCGGGCGCGAAAAACGGGCGTCCAGGTCTGGGCTGTGCCGTTCTAGGTGCGGGCTGAAACTTGGGCCCATAGTTTCCCATTGGACCATTTGTTGCCCAAAGCTGAAGTGTGATAAGCTATAATTTTATCTTTTTGACCTGCTAGTTTATATTGTATGCACGTATATACCATAACCCACCTATTAATTCATTGTACAATGATGGAGTAAACCTCATCGAATTAAGAGATCTAAAATCCACAGTTCTTTGCTTCCATTGTTTTAGTTCTAGCCAGTAGCAGTTATGCTTTATCTCTAAACAGTGTAGCAGTGGAAATAATTTGGGCAGAGGAATGTCTTGAGAAAAGTCCACCTCACCAGAGAGAGGAAGAGGAGAATGAGAAGGCGGACGCTGACATCGGCCCAGACAATCAGGTTGACGCTGAAGCCATGCCCCCGCCTCCCTGTAGTCCACATGAAAGGACCCGTGGTGGCATGATAGCTGCAAGAGCCTTACGTCAGGAGCTCATCAATGATCGCTTTGCCTGAAATAATGTGGGTGTAATTTACAAGACTGAGACACTGCTGGGTGTGCAGGTCATACATCAATGGTGGGCATCACCTTGGTGCCAGTTAAAGTTTCAGTTGATTGAAGTTAAGTGTGATTATACCCTTTGATGTTAAGGAATCACCAGCGTGCAATGGTGCAGCTATCTGGGCCAATGTGCTACAAGGTTTTGTTAAATAAAAAACATTTAAACCAAACATTACTCTGAAATCATCAGTATTTCTGTACAAACCAATCCTTCCTCCCCCACCCCCTGCTTCTCCTCCCCATCTCTACCCCTTCCCCTTCCCGTCCTGACTCCAAGCTACCTGGTCGAGGAGGTCCTCAGGCGATGCTTCATTGATGGGTGGGGGGGTGCGGAGGGGAGTGATGGCCGAAGTGCTGCTTGGACGGATACGGGAAAGGACGGTCCCGAGGTGGGAATGTGCTCCGAGCCATAAGCAAGATGTTGCTGCTGGCTCTCATGTGTGGTTGGTAGTCGGGATGCGTCTCCTTGGGGTGCAGTGCGGTGCTCCGGGACCACTGGGAGCCCTCTGCCACCAGTGTTCCTGGCTACCTGCTCCAGGGTCTCCTCCATCCCTTCCATGTTATATCTTATTTGTTAGACAAAACTCAGTGCCAACTATGATCTTGGTGCTTAGTAGGCTTTTTGCTGCTGGTGAATCTCCGTTGTTCCTCCCACAACAGCCAAACAAGCACACACCACAGCCACACACACTTTCAGTGCCTCTGAGCTCCCTCTCTCTCTGTCTCCTCTTCTGTGCATGTCATGATGACCCTTGACGTCCTGAATCACGGGAATCGAGCGTTGCCATGCCGTTGCTAAGGATGTCGATACTTTACGGCAGAAGGGTCAAAAAAATGTAATGCTACCGCCCATTTGCTATCGCTCGTGGTGACGCCCATTTTCAAAAATGTGAACTAGGTGTTTTGAGAATGGACGAGAAGCCAGTGATCTGAAAATCCTTTTTTAAGGCCCACGCCGGAAATAACGTCCATTTTGAGCGATAAGCACAAAAGTGGAGGTTCTAGCCCACATGTCTTTTAAACTGGATACCATTTGGCTTGTTTCAAATGCAATGGTATCTCCCCTGTGTTATACAACTCCCTTATGATGACTATCAGCATGTTATAGATTTCATCCATAATCTCACTTAGCATTTGTCAGTATATATTGTATATCCCTGGGGCTTTGTTAAATCTGCGCTCCTCTAATTCTGCCCTCTTGAGCATCCCTGATTATAATTGCTCATCCATTGGTGGCTGTGCCTTCTGGAAACTTTGGAATTTCCTGACTAAACCTCTCTGCCTCTCTACATCGCTTTACTCCTTTAAGATGCTCCTTAAAACCTACCTCTTGGTCAACCTGTTCTAAATTCTCCTTATATGGCTCAGTGTCACTGATGTTGCCCGCCGCGGACCCACTAAGGCAGGAGAAATCGCGGCCAATATGTTTAGTTCTATAACCTCCTGTAGCTACTAATACCTTCTCTAATGAATTCTTCCAGGAAGTTACCACTTAGTAACTAATTTTAGTTCCTCCTGACTTTCAACAGCACTTGCAATTTTTAATGCATCCCATTTCTTCCTTCATAATTATTTTGGGAGGAACTTCTGACTTTTACATGTGGCTGTTATAACTATACTGCTTTATAGTTTCCTATGAATGCCCTTGTTTTGGAGCTTCTTGCATTTTCCTCACTGATCTTCTCACCTTTGTTCCTATAGACTCATAGAATTATAGAATGAGACAGCCCAGAAGGAGGCCTTTAGCCCATTCTGCCTGTGCCAGCTCCTTGAAAGAGCTATACAATTTGTCCCATTCCCCTGCTCTTTCCCTATAGCTTTTCAACATTTCCCCCTTCACATATTTAACCAATTCCCTTTTGAAAGTTACTGATGAATCTGCTTCCACCACTCTTTCAGGCAGTGCATTCCAGATAATAATTCGCTGCGTAACAAAAAAAAAGTTCTCTGCAACTTGCCTTTGGTTATTTTGTCAATGACCTGACTCAGTTGAAATGTTTTAAGATTTTCTCTTGTTTCTTTGACGTTTAGCCCTTTTAAAATAATATATCTGAATATTAAGAACATAAGAACATAAGAAATAGGAACAGGAGTAGGCTATTTGGGCCCTCAAGCCTGTTCTGCCATTCAATAAAATCATGGCTGATCTGATCATAGACTCAGCTCCACTTCCCTGCCCGCTCCCCATAACCCTTTACTCCCTTATCGCTCAAAAATCTATCTCTACCTTAAATATATTCAATGATCCAGCCTCCACAGCTCTCTGGGGCAGAGAATTCCATAGATTTACAACCCTCTGAGAGAAGAAATTTCTCCTCATCTCAGTTTTAAATGGGCGGCCCCTTATTTTGAAACTATGTCCCCTAGTTTTAGTTTCCCCTATGAGTGGAAATATCCTCTCTGCATCCACCTTGTCTAGCCCCCTCATTAACTTACATGTTTCGATAAGATCACCTCTCATTCTTCTGAACTCCAATGTTTATAGGCCCAACCTACTCAACCTATCCTCATAAGTCAACTGCCTCATACCAGGAATCAACCTAGTGAACCTTCTCTGAACAGCCTCCAATGCAAGTATATTGTTCCTTAAATACGGAGACCAAAACTGTACGCAGTACTCCAGGTGTGGCCTCACCAATGCCCTGTAAAGTTATAGCAGGACTTCTCTGCTTTTATACTCTATCCCCCTTGCAATAAAGGCCAACATTCCATTTGTCTTCCTGATCACTTGCTGTACCTGCATATTCACTTTTTGTGTTTCATGCACAAGGACCCCCAGGTCTCTCTGTACTGCAGCACTTTGCACTTTTTCTCCATTTAAATTATAATTTACTTTTCTACTATTTCTGCCAAAGTGGATAACCTCACATTTTCCCACATTATACTCCATCTGCCAAATTGATTTGTGATACTAGTGTACCATGTATCATGTCAAATGTAAATATGTTCTGATCACTATTTCCTCGGGTGTTCCCATTTCAATTCTCGGTATGCTATCTGGGTCACTCGTCAGTATCAAGTCAAGATGTGCCTTACCACTTCTGGCATCCCTAACTCACAGAGTCAAAATGCAATGATCCATTGCATTTATGAGCTTATATTCTAGATCCATTAAGCATTCCCAGTCGGGGTGGTTAAAATGCCCCACTAGCATGATTTTTATATTTATATATTTATTTATAATTTTATGTTCTCTTCATAGAATAACCTGTCCTTTTTGTTTTTACCTGGTGAACCATAAATATCTCCTTGATTAATTTTAGCTCCTTTTAGCCTATATACTTCCAGTCGCACTAGCTCATTGGGAAACTTATCCTTTACAAATGGGTCTACTTCTTATACCTCTCAGGCGTCCCTGATATTTGAGGGACAATGTTGAGACAGGAATGGCCAATTGCTAGCATAAAGATATCCAAAAGTGGACTGAGCTGACTGCCCACAATTTTCAGTAGTCAACTCATTAGAATAATTAGCAGGAGCTCCAAGCATAGTTTAGGTTTTGTACCAGAAACAGCCGAATGGTACATGCAAATGATCTAGCTAGAAGCTCACTTAAAGATAAGCGACTATATATAGGAGACAATATTAGTTCAGTTTTTATAAAGGTTCATTTAAAATATTTGTCAGCCTTTTCATGTTGGTGTGTGGGTGAGGAGTGTCGGGCAAAATCAAAGGGGAATTCTAACATGGAGGAGCGTGTGAGTGTGAAAGAAAGACTTGCATTTGTATAGCACCTTTCACAACCACCGAATGTCCCAAAGCACTTTACAGCCAATTAAATACTTTTTGAAGTGTAGTCACTGTTGTAATGTAGTAAGTGCAGCAGCCAATTTGTGCACAGTAAGCTCCCACAAACAGCAATGCGATAACGACCAGATAATCTGTTTTTAATGGTGTTGATTGAGGGATAAATATTGGCCAGGGCACCGAGGATAATTCTCTTGCTCTTCTTCGAAATAATATCATGGGAAATAATATCGAGAGAGCCGACGGGGGCCTCGGTTTAACATCTCATCTGAAAGACGGCACCTCCGACACTGCAGCACTCCCTCAGCACTGCACTGGAGCGTCAGCCTAGATTTTTGTGTTCAAGTCTCTCATGGGTGACACAGGGAGCGAGCACATCCAGAAGCCGGCTCCAACCTGCTGACTTCCATATTTAACCGCGGCGCAGCCTTTGCCTGTCTGGAATCCATTGTCACACCTTGTCTTCTCTTTTTTCCAACTCCAACTCCTCCATATTCCAACTTCGGTTAGCCCTTCAAATACTGAAGTTGAGATTGCATCATGTGGATCCTCAACACACCCGCTGCCGTGCAGTCGATGCCAAACCCGGAAGTAAGATGCCAATGAGCTGGCTGAGTTAAAAAGGCACTGACAGATGCGCTGAACTTATTTCCGGGTTTCCCACGTGATATTGCCCCCCGACCACCCCTCTCCAGCACCCAACGTAACTCTGAGTTAATATCGAGTTCAAAGTTTCAGGAAAATCAATGTAAAGGCATGAAACAGTCTATGGCCATTTGAAACAGTGGTACAGGATCTGACTCCCTGTTGGGTGGTTGATGAATTGGATATGCTGCATGAGACGAGTGTGAGGAGGATTTTCCTGGTCGACACTCCAAGGAGCCCTCCACAGTGAGAAACAATTTAGCGTGCCTGTCAGGAGGCGCTGGCTAGGAGCAATGATCTGTACAGGAATAGGAAACAGAAGACTCAAATAGTTTCACAAAGTGTTGTCTGTCACGTTGTTCCCCATTTATGGCTTGCCCATGGAATACCCTTGCTCATTGCAAACCAAATATACCCATACTGCACTTCGCTTCCTACTCTGAATCGTTAACTCAAAATTAATATTAAAAAATGATCTTATTTATTTATATTTCATAATAGAAAGAGGGCTTTTTAACAATACATTTTTTCAGTGTTTGTAATTTACCTCACAACCTAAAACAATATGCTTTAGAATTTTGGAACTTTCTTTTCTTGGTTAATACAGTGGGTAACAACATGCTATTGTTGGGAAATTGTATTCTTGAAGCCAGCAATACTTTTAATAAAATGTTTTCAATAAGGACATCTTGTTGCAGTCTGATTGATTGTGTGAACATCACACATTAGTTTTTCCGTTTTTTAACATTGTGCTTTACTGAAAGGTCAGAAACATTGTTAAGACAATTATGAAACTGTTTTATTTGCTAACCTCTGTATAAATTTTTTGTCACTGATCTTGTTTGGTAAATTAGCTGATAACCTCAGCTGTGGCCAGTATGCCCCCTGAATGTAGGATAGCTATGTGACTTTAAATACTAGGGTACCAGATAAACTCTGTGGCATTCCCCTGTCCATTTCAGCAATTAGAACACCTTCCTTTTTCTGTCTCATCTTGTTGCAGAGAAAGGATGTAGCAGAAATTGAATGATTCCATTCATAGTGGGTATTTTTGGGATAATCTCTTCTTCACATCTTTCTGGATGCATTTTTATCTTGGCCAAAACAGTGAAGTCAAGATTGTGCAGTTCATGCCTCGAAGGGGTTTTGTCTCTGCTGTATTTAATAAAAATTTTTATCCTTGTGGCAAATGTAGGGTTTTCTTTTTAAATTTAATGGGCCATGTTTTACTTCCATGGATAGGACAAATGTTTCTTATATGACGCAATCTGTGATGTTAGTGAAATATCTGCAAAGTTACATATGCTATTTAAGCCAGAAAGTTAAATCTAAGCCATCAGCCGGTGGTTAATTTGAGCTGCTAAGTCTACTTTGGAATACATCAGCTCAGACATAACATTGGCTGATGTGTCTGTCATTTTCTGACCAGAAACAACCAAGTGCTCAGAAATTTTAATGTTAACAAAGAGGCGGGGACTTTTTAAACTTGGCTTTCTACTGCGTTGCAGCCCATAATTACTTATTTCTTTAGAATAAATGATTTCACTAAAATGCTCCTACTCTCAGAAATATGGCTTCTCCTTTAATGGGATTTGGTAAGGCATTTTGCTTCAGTTAACCATCTGGGGAAATGAGTTACACTTAAAGAATAAGTGGTTCATTTCTGTAGTTTAGCTGTTTATATTATATCTAGTTACACAATTTAACGTACCGTTAGCACTAAATAACATGATTTTGAAATTATACTGTAGGATAATACTTTACGAATGTTTATTGTATTTATCGACATTATTATCTCTGCAATTTTAGTGCATGGTTAATTTGTCATTTGAAAACCCAAATGTCTTTGCATTTCCTTTTCTTAAGATTAAAAATGTAATAATTTTGAAGTATAAAGCTGTTTAAAATTCACTGGGAATGCAACAGTTATAATGCAATCATTCAAACTTTTCGAAGGAAACATACCCTGGACCTCCCTAGAAATACATCTCCCAAACATCCACAGGTGGCATCATATGAGTCAGCCTTTGACATTTGAACAGTTGATACTTCACTTGCAATACAATGAAAGAATGATGAACAGCAATATATATCGAATTCAGAAAATGCTAGAAACACTCAGTAGGTCAGGCAACATCTGTGGACAGAACAGAAAAGTTAACATTTCAAGTATGGAACCTTCATCAGAACAAGGGTCTACATTTGAAACCTTCATTTGTCTGTACTATCTTGTGCATGTTGAAAGTCACGTTAGCCTGAAAGTCCTGTTTTCTCCTAGTTGTTCATGTTCTTGCAGTAAAGGGGCCTTTTGGGAAGAGTGACCATAATATGATAGAATTTAATATTGAGTTTGAAAGTGATTTAGTTAAATCCAAAACTAGGGTCTTAAATCTATACAAAGGAAACTACGAAGGCTTGATGATAGACAAGCAATGGCTAGCATTTAAAGAATTAATACATAATTTACAACAAACATACAGTCCTTTAAGGCACAAAAAACCCACAGGAAAATTGGTCTAACCATGGCTAACAAGAGAAGTTAAAGATAGTATTAGATCAAATGAAGAGGCTTATAATGTTGCCAAAAAGAGCAGTAAGTCTGAGGATTGGGAGGATTTTAGGATTCAGCAAAGGAGGCCAAGAAATTGATAATGTAACAGTTTTGAAGTGTACGGAATGCTTGCCTTTATTGGCTGAGGCATAGACTATAAGAGCAGGGAGGTTATGCTTAAATTGTATAATACTTTGGTTAGGTCACAGCTGGAATATTGCATGCAGTTCTGGTCGCCGTATTATAGGAAGGACGTGATTGCACAAGAGAGGGTGCAGAGGAGATTTGCTAGGATGCTGCCTGGAATGGAGAATCTTAGTAATGAGGATAGATTGGATAGGCTGGGTTTGTTCTCATTGGAAAGAGGAGGTTGAGAGGAGACCTCATTGAGGTGTACAAAATATTGAGGGGCCTGGACATAGTGGATAGTAAGGGTCTATTTCCATTGGTGGAGGGATCTATTATGAGGAGGCATAGTTTTAAGGTGGTTGGTCGAAGGTTTACAGGGGATTTGAGGGGGGGGCTTCTTTACGTTGTGGGGATCTGGAACTTGCTGCCTGGAAGAATAGTTGATGCAGAAACCCTCACCACTTTTAAGAGATGGTTGGATGGGCACTTAAAGTACAGTAACCTGCAGGGTTACCGATCTAGAGCTGGCAATTGAGATTAGACTTGATGGCCTTTTGTTGGATGGAGCAGATATAATTGTAAGTACTGCAGGGAATAGAATACAGCCAGGGTGATCTCCTGGACTAGTTTCGATCACCTGGATGGGTCGGAGAGGAATTTTCCCTGATTTTTTCTCTGTAAATTGGCCTGGGTTTTTATCTGGTTTTTGCCTCTCCCAGGAGATCACATGGCTCCAGTTGGGGTGGAGTGTAGAATGTTTTAGTATAAGGGGTGTCGCAGTTATGGTAAGGCGGATTGGTTAGGCTGGGTGCTCTTTGCCTTTCCGTCATTATTCATAGGTTTATATGTAACCTTTAGGGCTGCTGACCAAGGGCCGTGTGGCTCTTTGTTGGCCGGCGTGGACATGATGGGCCAGAATGGCCTCCTTCTACGCTGTAAATTTCTATGTTTCTATGTTTCTATAAAGAAAGGGAAAATAGAATGAGATAAACTAGTGAGAGACAGAAAAACAGATGGTAAAAGCTTCTATAGGTATATAAAAAGGATAAGATTAGCGGAAATAGTGGAGTACCAAGGGCCTAGCGAAAATGAGGAACTAAAAGAAATTAGTATTAGTAAAAAAATAATACTGGAGAAATTAATGGGAGTGAAAGCCGATACATCCCCTAGACCCGATATCCTACATCCTAGGGCTTTGAAAGAGGTAGCTATAGAGATAGTGGATGCATTGGTTGTCATCTTCCAAAATTCCATAGATTCTAGAATGGTTCCTGCAGACTAGAAGGTAGCTAATATTACCCCGCTATTTAAGAAAGGAGGACGAGAGAAAATGGGGAATTATAGACAAATTAGCTTGACATCAGTCGTAGGGAAAATGCTAGAATCTATTATTAAGAATGTGGTAATGGGGCATATTAATAGGATTCAACACGGATTTATGAAAGGGAAATTTTCCCTTGTTAGTTTTTTGAGGTTTTAACTAGTAGAATAGATAAGGGGGAACCAGTGGATGTGGTGTATTTGGATTTTCAGAAGGCATTCGATAACGTGCCACTCAAGAGGTTATTAAACAAAATTAGGGCTCATTGGATTGAGGGTAATATACTGAGCATGGATTGAGGATTGGTTAACGTACAGAAAACAGAGAGTGGGAATAAATGAGTCATTTTCAGGTTGGCAGGCTGTAACGAGTGGGGTGCTGCAAGGATTGGTGCTTGGGCCCCAGCTATTCACAATCTATATCAATGATTTGGATGAGGGGATCAAAAGTAATATATTCAAGTTTGCTGATGATACAAAGCTAGGTGGGAATGTAAGTTGTGAGGAGGATGCAAAGAGGCTTCAAGGGGATATAGACAGGCTAAGTGAATGGGCAAGAACATGGCAAATGGAATATAATGTGGAGAAATGTGAAATTATCTACTTTGGTAGGAAAAATAGAAAAGCAGAGTATTTTTATAATTGATTGGGAAATGTTGGTGTTCAGAGGGACCTGGGTGTCTTTGTACACAAATCACTGAAAGTTAACATACAGTTACAGCAAGCAATTAAGAAAGCAAATGGTATGTTGGCCTTTATTACAAGAGGATTTGAGTATAAGAGTAAAGACATCTTATTGCAATTATATAGGGCCCTGGTGAGACCACACCTGGAGTATTGTGTACAGTTTTGGTCTCCTTACCTAAGGAAGGATATACTTGCCACAGAGGGAATGCAACAAAGGTTCACCAGACTGATTCCTGGGATAGGGGGATTGTCCTATGAGGAGAGATTGAGTAGACTAGGCCAATATTCTTTAGAGTTTTAGAAGAATGAGAGGTGATCTCATTGAAAAATATAAAATTCTTAAAGCGCTAGAGAGGGTAGATGCAGATGGTGAGTCTAGAACCAGGGGTCACAGTCTCAGAATAAAGGGTCGGCCATTTAGGACTGAGATGAGGAGAAACTTCTTCACTCAGAGGGTGGTGAATCTTTGGAATTCTCTACCCCAGAGGGCTGTGGAGGCTCAGTCTTTAATTCCTCAACTAGGGACAAACTTCTAGTTGAGGAAGTAACACTGGTGAGTGGCTCTATAGCCAGCTGGTGAGCTGCAAGCAATATAGAAGAGCAATTACCATCTGTACATGTGATTAACAGTGATGGATGTGCATTAATACCAGGACTCTCCTTTGCTGTAGGCACTGGGCACGCATTGGGTCCAAGTTTCAACCTGTTCCTGTTGTTTTGGAGCAACAGGTTTAGAATTGAGTATCTTAGAAATTGTAATTCTCGGCATTTAGTTTGCTCCAGTTCTAGTCAGTTAGAACAGTTTCAGTTTAGAACAGATTTTTTTTTTCAAAAGGGGGCGTGTCCGGCCACTTACGCCCGTTTTGAAAGTTTAGGCAGTGAAAACTTACTCCAAACTAACTTAGAATGGAGTAAGTGAAGATTTTTGTACGCTCAGAAAAACCTTGTCTACACTTTAGAAAATCAGGCGTAGGTTACAAATCAGGCGTAGGGAATGGGAGGGGGGGGGGTTTAAAGGGAAGTTTACAAACATTAAACATTTCAGTTTTACAAATAAAGAGCTATCATCAATAATAAATAATCAATACATCAATAAATCAACCAATAAATCAATCAAAAAAAATTAATAAAAAATTAAAAATTAAAAAAATCAATATATAAAGCATTTTCTACTTACCGACTGCAGCACCGGGCCCGAGCCCTCCAACAGCATGCTGGGATGTCCCCCCAGTGTGTCTCTGTCAGTGTCTCTATCGCTCAGTCTGTCTGTGTGTGTGTCTCTCACTCTCTGTCTGTCAGTGTCTGTGTTTCTGACAGGGAGGGGAGGGGAGTGGAGGGGGGGTGGGAGAGAGGGGGGAGGGAGGGGGAAGGGGGTGAAGGAGAGGGGGAGAGGGAGGGAGGGAGGGGGAGAAGCAAGGGAGGGAGGGGGAGAAGGGAGGGAGGGGAGGGGGAGGAGGGAGGGAGGGAGGGGGAGTAGGGAGGGAGGGGGAGAAGGGAGGGAGGGGGAGAGGGAGGGAGGGAGAAGGGAGGGAGGGAGGGGGAGAAGGGAGAAGGGAGGGAGGGAGGGGGAGGAGGAGAAGGGAGGGAGGGAGAGAGGGGAGAGAGGGGAGGAGGAAGGAGAGAAAGGAGAGGGAGGCTGAACGGGCCGGGCCCGGCCGGGCCCAAGACTTCGGGTGGGGCCCGCCTCTGGCACCGGATTTACAGGTAGGTGGTCGGGGGTCGGGTTGGGTCCGGGGGCAGGGGTTGGGTCCGGGGTCGGGTCGGGTCCGGGGGCGGTGGGCGGGGGGGGAGCGCGAGTCGGGTCGGGTCGGGTCCGGTCCTGGGGTGGCAGGGGATCAGGTCGGGTCCAGGGGGGGGGGGAGCGTGAGTTGGGTCGGGTCGGGTCCAGTCCGGGGGCGGGGTTGGTGGGGGGTCGGGTCCGGGGTCAGGTCCGTTCCGGGGAGGGAGTGGGAGCGGGAGTCGGGTCGGGTCCAGGGACGGTGGGGAGAAGCAGGGGTCCGGTCCGGTCCGGGGGCGGGCTGGGCGGTCGGGTCCGGTCCGGGGGCGGGGGGGAGTCGGGTCCGGGGTCGGGTCCGTTCCAGGGGAGGGAGTGGGAGCGGGAGTCGGGTCGGGTCCGGGGGCAGGGGGGGAGAAGAGGGACTCGGGTCGGGTCTGGGGGGGGAGTGGGAATGGGAGCGGGAGTCGGGTCGGGTCCGGGGGCGGGGGGGAGAAGCGGGGGTCGGGTCCGGTTCGGGGGCGGGGGGCGGGGTCGGGTCCAGGGTCCGGTCCGGTCCGGGTGAGGGGAGGCGGGGGCAGCGGGGGTCGAGTCCGGGGTGGGGGGGAGGAGAGAGTCAGGCCGGGAGGAGGCAGGAGCTGGACGAGGGAGGTGCAGCCTTATCCACGCAGCCCCAGTGACCCCATTTGGCCAGGGCTAGGTACTGCGTGCTTCTGGCCCCTCCCACACAGTTTTGGGCGCCTGGAGCTACTGCACATGCGCGCTCACTGTAGCGCGCCTGTGCAGAGGTCCCGGCACTGTTTTCAGCGCATGGACCTGGCTCCGCCCCCCACAGCTCGTGCTGCGCCGCGCCCAGCTCCAGAGGAGCTGCAGGGAGCTGGAGAATAGGTAAGTATTTTTAGGTGCAATTTGTGGCGCGAAAAACGGGCGTCCAGGTCGGGGCTGCGCTGTTCTAGGCGCGGCCCGAAACTTGGGCCCATTGTTTGCTGAGATGGCACTGACTATTTGTAAAGGATTATGTTGTCATGGAACTGCTGATAGCTGGATGCTCTTAAGATGGCAGAGAAATCTGGTTGAAGAACTCTTTCACACTTCCCAGACTACCTTCCAATATAGTGGTTAATCAATTATAATTTGCTCTTATTGAGAGAGTTATTGTAAATCTGGGTGTTTTGGGCTGTACATGTGTGAATTTAAACATAAGGGTAGTAGGGATTGAGACATAGCAACTTTACCCATGGAAATTCCTTCCCATACTACATTTTATTTTCCATCACAGCATGTATAATGTAATTTGCATAACAATGCTACTTTCATTTCTACTAACATTTCTCTCTGTCAGTACAAAAGTTGTTTGAATATATCTTTATGCACTATTACCTTTATTCATGTGCAAATGTGTCTTGTGTTGCTAACTTACAATAATATTCATGCCTTCCCTTTGTGGTCTTCTCTTACCTGGCACTGAGATTACTCTTTGAATGGCCTTTTGCCACATTTGGAGCATATTTAGGGGCAGTCTTTCCCTTCCTCTCCCCATAAAAAATCTGCTCTTGTTTCTCTATGAGAGGTTACCAGTACTTACAGGGCCTCCTCAGTAAATCAAATTTTTTTTCGTATTGAGCCACTTTCCACAAAATTGTGCACTCAACAGTGTTAATGGATTATTATTGCAAGTACAGTGTAGTATTCTTCGAATAAAATTGCATTCACAGGAGATGACTGTTTCAAAGCCATGCATTCTGGACATTTAATTAATGGTTTGCCAATGATGATGAAAAACAGGCATTTAAATACAAAGAACATCAGGCCCTAAGTAACCATTTTCAGATGAGCAGAAGCCTAAATGAGCAGAAAGTACCACAAGACTAACATCAAAAAGGCATAATTACACAAAATGAACTGAATAGAACAAATCTCTTTCTACCAGTGTATTACCAGTAATCATAAAACACACACACGTTCAAGAAAGGAACTGTAATAACAGGATCAATAGGAATCACAATTAGGAAATGGAAGCAAACCAGCTCAAAAGAGATAGGAACCAAAATGTCATATTAGATCTAGGACTCTGTGAAAGAAGATTTCCCTTATAAGTGACAAATTATAAACTTGTTTTTGAGAATGGGTTACGGTTTTGCTGCAGGAAGGTCACATATGAAATCTTTTCCCCAATGATGGCAGAAGAATTGCACAGCATCATTTGAAAAAGGAAAATCAACCATAAAACTATTTAAATCCTAATTCAACAAATTTAAACTATCTATTTCTGGATATTATTTCTGCTTAAGTTAATAAATTGAAGAATTTCAAACCCAAGATCGCAGTGCTGAAACTGATGCGTAAGAGGAGCACTTGAAATTGGTTCTCTTCTGTCATCAGGATGTGTCCGGCGTGCCCAGGAATCAGTGAAGAGGATGAAAGGTGGTCGGCAGAATGCCAGCCTCAGGCCTTTAGCGTCCAAGATGGGTGTTGGGAGGGAGCAGGTAGGGTGAGCGGTGAGGGATGGCAGTCAGCAGCCAGCAGTTTCAATGTGGAAATGGGGGAGCCCTCTTTTTCCTCCTGGCTCTACATTCACAAAGGTACTTTCTTTCTTTACTTCCTTTTTGTGATCTTTACTTCCTTTTGAGGCAGGCTTCAGCATTCCCTTTCACAGGCGTTCAGCTCTGGATTTGTGTAAAAATGGGCGCAACGCTAGTTTCAAGTGTGCATCCTGGATGTGCGCCAAACCCGGAATAAAACTTAGTGGGTTGGATTCTCCAATTTCAACTTGAGTGATGACATTTTTGCTTCAGGCTTTCGCGTCTCTAAGCTACACAGCAGACGTGATGTGCACGACGCAATATATAAGTTGTTGTTGTTTCATTTGATGGGAAAAGCTTATAATGGCTTGTTTGACGATCCATTCAATCCTATGGATAAATGAGGTGGCTCTCGCAACAGATCTTAGTGGGCAGGTTGATGTGATGTGTTCCCTGGTCAGACACTCATGGCCACAGTTGAACTTTGGGCTGTCCTTCATCTTTCACTTGTGGAGCAGGAAGCCCCACTGTCCATGCCCCGTGTGGATTCAGTTGGGTGCTGTCCACTGTCTTCGATGGAGGTCGAAGCCAGGGACCTCTGCTGTTGGGTCAGTGATGAGTTGCTGGTTCTTTACTTTGCACATACCCATGATCCTTCCATCTGAATAGTGGGTCGATACCAGCTGCATGAATATTAGCTGCTGTTTCCCAGAATGGCCATCGTGATTTTAACGCTTTTGTGGTGGGTTTTTCAAGTCTTTGTGAATGGGAAGGTCGATGGTGCTCATGATTTTTTCCATTTCATGGAGCATGGTGGCGCAGCCGTGAATGGCAGGCTGGACAATAGGACAGCACCGGGAGCCACTCAGTTGGAGTAGACCTGACACCGTCCTCATGGCGTTTAGCTGCACATCCAAGATTTTTGTGTGATGGCTGCAGGGCCAGTGTGGCGAATCATAGAACCGTAGAAATTTACAGCACTGAAGGAAGCCATTCGACCCATTGTGTCCGTGCCGGCTGACAAAGATCTATCCAGCCTAATCCCATTTTCTAGCTCTTGGGTCTGTAGCCTTGTAGGTTATGGCACTTCAAGTGCATATCTGCGTACTTTTTAAATGCTACGAGGGTTTCTGCCTCTACCACCCTTTCAGGCAGTGATTTTTAGACACCTACCACCCTCTGAGTGAAAAAGTTCTCCTCAAATCCCCTCTGATGCTCCTACCACTTACTTTAAATCTATGCCCCCTGTTTATTGATCCCTCTACTAAGGGGAATAGGTTCTTCCTATCCACTTTATCTAGGCCCCTCATAATTTTATACATCTTCAATGACACCATCGGTCTCCTCTATTCCAAAGAAAACAACCCAGCCAATCCAATCTGTCCTCATAGCTAAAATTGTCCAGTGCAGGCTACATCCTCATAAATCTCCTCTGTACTCTCTCTAGTGCAATCACATATTTCCTGTAATGTAACCAGAACTGTACACAGCACTCTAGCTGTGGCCTAACTAGTGTTTCATACAGTATAAGCATAACCTCCCTGCTCTTATATTCTATGCCTTGGCTAATAAAAGCAAGTATTCCGTATGCCTTCTTAATCACCTTATCTACCTGTCCTGCTACCTTCAGGGACTTGTGGACACACACTAAGGTCCCTCTGTTCCTCTACAATTCTCAGTGTCCTACCATTTATTGCATATTCCCTTGCCTTGCTGGCATTCTCCAAATGCACTACCTTACACTTCTCCAGATTGAATTACATGCGCCACTGTTCTGCCCACCTGACCAGTCCATTGATATCTTCCTACAGTCTACAGCTTTCTTCTTCATTATCAACCACATGGCCAATTTTTGTATCATAAGAACATAAGAACATAAGAATTAGGAACAGGAGTTGGCCATTTAGCCCCTCGAGCCTGCTCCGCCATTCAACAAGATCATAGCTGATCTGGCCGTGGACTCAGCTCCACTTACCCGCCCGCTCCCCATAACCTTTAATTCCCTTATTGGTTAAAAATGTATCTATCTGTGACTTGAATACATTCAATGAACCAGCCTCAACTGCTTCCCTGGGCAGAGAATTCCACAGATTCACAACCCTCTGGGAGAAGAAATTCCTTCTCAACTCGGTTTTAAATTGGCTCCCCCCTATTTTGAGGCTGTGCCCCCTAGTTCTAGTCTCCCCGACCAGTGGAAACAACCTCTCTGCCTCTATCTTGTCTATCCCTTTCATTATTTTAAATGTTTCTATAAGATCACCCCTTATCCTTCTGAACTCCAATGAGTAAAGACCCACTCTACTCAATCAATCATCATAAGGTAACCCCCTCATCTCCGGAATCAGCCTAGTGAATCGTCTCTGTACCCCCTCCAAAGCTAGTATATCCTTCCTTAAGTAAGGTGACCAAATCTGCATGCAGTACTCCAGGTGCGGCCTCACCAATACCCTGTACAGTTGCAGCAGGACCTCCCTGCTTTTGTACTCCATCCCTCTACAAACTTCTTAATCATGGCCCCTACATTCAAATCTAAATCATTGATATATACCACAAAAAGCAAGGGACCTTGTACTGCGCCCTGCGGAACCCCACTGGAAACAGCCGTCCAGTCACAAAAACACCCATCGACAATTACCCTTTGCTTCCTGCCTCTGAGCCAATTTTGGATCCAACTTGCCACTTTGCCTTGGATTCCGTGGGCATTTACTTTTGTGACCAACCTGCAAGCTGCCAAGCCATGATAAGATCCATATATGCACTACCCTCATAGACCCTCATTGTTAGCTCAAAAAATTCAATCAAGTTAGTCTGATATGACCTTCCCTTTACTATTCAATGCTAATTGTCCTTGATTAATCTGCATCTTTGTAAATGAAGATTTATCCTGTCCCTCAGAATTATTTCCAATTATTTTCCCACCACCGAGGTTAGGCTAACTTGTCTGTAATTACTCGGTCTATCCCTTTCTAGTTGAGTTGACAATTTAAAGGGCCGATGCAGAAATGGAATTTGGAGGAACTAGTTGGTGTTTAACATCGATGGGTGAAGAGCAGGGCCAGCTCCCATTTCAATTATCTGCATCCCTGTCAAACGGAGATGGAAAGATTGGGAACTTGCAGATGTCCAGTGACAGAATTATATACATTTCTCAGACACATGCTAATTTTTTTCATCAATGGCTGAACTATGAGACACTTGAGTATGGTGATTGTCAAGATTGTTATTTTGCTAGAACTAATTCATTAGTTTTGACTTCCATGGCCTTCAAGCATAGAGCAAGATTCTGTGGACATGCATGATGATGATTCCTCAGAGGACCTTATTCTTTCTGAGGGTGCACCGTCACAGGATGTACAGCCATCCACCGTTGCAAATACTCGCACTTTGGTCGGTCCAGTTAGAGTGTTAGTTAAGTTTTTACCTGGTAATTCACACCTCACAAGTGAGCACGAGCAGACACTAGCGGCAGGGACAGCTGTGGAGAGCCCACATCAGTGGCACAATCCTCTCCAAACTTTGCTCAGCTGGATACAGATGCTGAATCCTGTGGGCTATCTTTGAGAAGGTGAATGCTAGTGGTGCATCAGCAAACTAGACAGGTGTCACACATGTTCTGCACAATAGCAGAGAGGGTGGAAGAGTCCACCTCGATTGCTAGTGGATTGGTGGTGCAGGGCATTGCGAGAATGTCTGCCATGGAGAGAGTGGTCGCCTCCATGGAGCTTCAAGCATGGCTCTCACATGGTTCCATGCAGGTCATGACAGCGGTAGTGCAGGAGATGTCTGCCACCTTATACAGGATGAAAGATATTTTATCTGTGGCCTTACAATGCATCATTGATCTTCAGCAAGTGTCAAGCTGCTCTCCAGCTAAGTGGTAGGAGTGATGTGGTGCTGACCCAGGCAAGGGATGATGGCGAAAAGGCGCATGGAAGTGGGAACTCTACCCACTTCTCACCTGTTTCCCCCACCCCACCCCTCACCCTCAGCCAGTATCCGATATGCTGCCTCATCTCCCGATGGCCAACTCTGCCACTGCACAGGTGCAAGTGGAGCAGTCAAGGGTTCGAATATGGGTATCATGAACGAAGTTTGAATGGGGTATCACACAGGTTGCAGGCCAAAAGCATCTCAGCTGTGAGGGCAGGGATTTGAGAACCATGTTTGACAAATTTGCTAGAATTCTTTGAGGATGTAATGAACAGGGTGGATAAAGAGGAACCAGTGGATGTGGTGTATTTGGACATCCAGAAGGCATTTGACAAGGTACCACAAAAAAGGTTCCTGCACAAGATAAAAGTTAACGGGGTTGGGGGTAATATATTAGCATGGATAGAGGATTAGCTAAAAACAGAAAATAGAGAATAGGGGTAAATGTTTCATTCTCGGGTTGGCAATCAGTAACTAGTGGGGTGGCGCAGGAATCAGTGCTGGGACCCCAACTATTTACAATCTATATTAACGACTTGGAGGAAGGGACCAAATGTGATGTAGCCAAGTTTGCCGACGATACAAAGATGGGAGGAAAAGCAATGTGTGAGGCGAACACAAAAAATCTGCAAAACTACATAGACAGGCTAAGTGAGTGGACAAAAATTTTGCAGAAGGAGTATAATGTTGGAAAGTGTGAGGTCATGCACTTTGGCAGAAAAAAAATCAAAGAGCAAGTTATTATTTAAATGGAGAAAGATTGCAAAGTGCTGCAGTATAGCGGGACCTGGAGGTACTTGTGCATGAAACACAAAAAGTTAGTATGCAGGTACAGCAAGTGATCAGGAAGGCCAATGGAATCTTGGCCTTTATTGCAAAGGGGATGGAATATAATAGCAGGGAAGTCTTGCTACAGTTGTACAGGGGATTGGTGAGGCCACACCTGGAATATTGTGTGCAGTTTTGGTTTCCATATTTACGAAAGGATATACTTGTTTTGGAGGCAGTTTAGAGAAGGTTCACAAGGTTGATTCCAGAGATGAGGGGCTTGAGTTATGAGGAAAGGTTGAGTAGGTTTGGCCTCTACTCATTGGAATTCAGAAGAATGAGAGGTCATCTTATCAAAACGTATAAGATTATGAGGGGGCTTGACAAGGTGGATGCAGAGAGAATGTTTCCACTGATAGGGGAGACTAGAACTAGAGGGCATAATCTTAGAATAAGGGGCCGCCCATTTAAAACTGAGATGAGGTGTAATTTCTTCTCTCAGAGGGTTGTGGATCTGTGAAATTTACTGCCTCAGAGAGCTGTGGAAGCTGGGACATTAAATAAATTTAAGACAGAAATAGACAGTTTCTTAAACGATAAGGGGATAAGGGGTTATGGAGGACGGGCAGAGAAGTGGATCTGAATCCATAATCAGATTAGCCATGATCGTATTAATGGCGGAGCCATGTTCTAACCTGCCTCTACCTTGTAGGGGGTGGTGTGGGGGTCAGGTTCACTTCTGACCTTCTGAGCAGTTTGAATCGCTCCCACTCCCTGGGTTCTAGACTTTGGATATATTTGGGGATGTGACAAAGTGCAGCAGACAACTTGTTTTTTGTGCAAGAAACTTTAATTTTATTTAGGAAGGAAAGTACAATGTCAAAACTTACAAGCTATAGAATAAAGAACACTTTAGTACACATACAAAAGGGCTAACAGAAAGATAATACACCTCCCGCCTCCCAATTCCTAAATCTGACTATGTTAGACTCTAGGGCAACAAGGATAATGTTCACCAATCCTCTTGTTCCCAGTTAGCAGTGGTTTGCCATTTCGGGGTTCGCTGGACTCTGTAGGTTCTGCTTGCCGTATCCCGAACATCGTGGAAGACTTCTTACTGCGTAGTCTTCAGTTGGGTTGAGTCCGCTGATGCAGTAAGGCGCGGTTTGGATTTATGGGGTGAGTACCCACTTTCTTCTTGTTGGAGTAGGGCTTTGGGTTACTTTAGGTAATGTTTCACCCGTTGTAAGCCAGGAGTAGATTGTAGAGTGGAAAACTTTCGCATCTTCGGTTTCTTCTTGAGTAGTTTTTGTCGATCGTGGTGGTTCGAAGTTACCATGTTGGCTGTGCTCAATTTGTTGCCGCGATAAGTTGGTGATGTCCGAAGTTACTGGGAACTGCTTTTCTCTGCCCATTTGATGATGTTCATCCTTCTTCTTCAGTGGCAGAGCAGTGTGACCCAGGAGTGCTGTTGAGGCCAAAGGTTCCAAGGCTCAGAGGGCTCTCGAAGACTGCGTAGCGAGCTCCTTGGAAAGCTGATTAACGCGAAAAATTGGGCCTCAATTATACCTTGAGAGCCTTTCTAAACTGCATGCCAAATCAAACCTGATTCTTTGTCTTAGTTTTGGCGGGCTTGGTAATTCTTTGTTAGATTTTGGCGGACTCGTTAACGGTTTTAGAATGTGTCGATCGGTTGAAGTCGAGTTGTGTCGGTACGAATTATTTTTGGTTTTTACGTTCTCTGCCTAGGCCTGAGTTTTCCATGCAGGCAGGATGGGTGATTAACATTATGCATGGATTGGATGGGTTTCATGATTAGAGCTATGGCTGGCTATCTCTGGGTCAATTGTTGCTATGTTAATGTCTCCTGGGGCGCAGAGTTTTGGAGTTTACACAATTCCCCAGACAATTTGTTTTAGCTCGAATATCCCAGACAGCTCCAATACCCAAAACTGGCCTTTTCAGAGGTTAATGTTCCCCTGGGCTTTGCAGTCCTTTTCCCCTGCAGACCCATGCATCTTTTAACAATCCCAAAGTTCATTTTAAGCTAGTCCAAAATGATCCTTCCTTCGGGTTTTTTCACACAGAGGGGGAATCTTTGAATTTTGAGAAAACTCGCGTTTTACAACCTCCACTGAAGCCACACAGGATACAGCATTTAGAGTTGGTAGGAAGGGTAAGTTAAAGCAATTGTAATTCATCAAGGGCCGCCCTGCCCTGTGTGAGAACACTACCGCAGGTTGGGGCTATTAATAGAGCTGGAGCGCTGGGTCCTGGAACATCGTGGGTTGCCTCGATCCGTGTGATAACACGACCACAGGTCGTGGCTATAAATAGAGCTGGAGCACCGGGCCCTGGAACTTTGTGGGCGAAGGTGTGGTGAATGAGGGTATGGGGTCCAGAAGAGCCGAAGGATCAGGGGCAGCACGGGCCTGCCCACACTGCAATATGGGTGCGCACTAGGTCTGTGCAGCAGAGCACGTCTCCAGTCATCCTGATTCAACCCTTGCCTATTGATAAAGGCCTAGCTCTGTCGAGCCCGTGTGGTGGCTGATGTGCAACAGTCACTACACGTTAAAAAAATCCACACACAGGCATCTTCCACCCCCTCAATTGGAGTTCAGGACTGGAACATCAGGTCCTTCATTGAAACATCTGTGAACTCTTGTGAAAGCAAGTCATCCTTGTTCGAAGGACTGCCTGTGATAATATGGTGATGCACATGTGTGTTTGACAAAACGTTGTATTAGGTTTCCTGTTTTTATAATGCCACATAAAATGTTTTGATTAGCACCACTTTCACGTCTTGCCCGTTATTGCGTCTCGAGTGCCAATTTGCCCTTTCACTTGCTTCATGATGGATGTCAACATGTGATGGGACCCATTGAGTGGATGTGCAAGAGGTGTATGCATGGGTTCAAGGATCGATTTGTGCTAATAGTCATCCTCCACCTCTAATTCTCACTGCTATGCAATGTTGTGCAGGTCAATTCTGGAGACCCTCGCTGGCAAGCACTGAAGGGCTCCTCCAGACCTATCTAAGCACCTGATGCGTATCTTCAACATGTTGATGGCTTGCTCAATGACAAATCTGGTGGACATGTGGTTCTGCTTGTAGCACTCTTGTGCTTCACTTGTGGGGTTCTTCACAGGTGTCATGAACCAAGTTTGAATGGGATCTCACTTGCATCCTACATGCCAGCTGTAATTCTTTTTCCGTGTCTGAAGAGGTTTGGAATTTTGGACCGCTGCAGTATGAATGCACCCCAGAGAATCTGGCGCACACCTGCATGAACCTCTTCCTATGTTTGCATCCAGCTGTACATTGATAGAATGAAATCCCTGGCGGTTGATAAAACCTCTTGGTTGATCAGGTGGTTCTTGTATTTCTGCGTGTGTGCAACTGATGGCACCTGTACCTGTGAGAAGCCAGCCAGAGATGCAAAACTGAGTGCACGCTCATTCTGGCTATTGTCAACGCCAGGGAAGTTGATGTAAGTCATCACCGTGGCAAACAGCCCATCGTGAACTGCCTTACACGTTTATGTGCAGCTGACTGAGAGACCCTCGCGATGTCTCTTGTAGCATGCTGGAAGGAAATTGAGGGCAGTGGTAACTTTCATAGCGATGGGCAATATTTGGGCATCAAGTGCAGCAGGGAGTGGCTCTTCTTCCAGGAGGCTGCAGATGTCTGCGACCACCTGCCGTGTCAATCTGAGCCTGGGGAAGCACTGCTCTTCAGAGAGGTCAAGGAAGCTGAACCTCTGTCTGTAAACCTGGGTAATGCCTCCTGCAGCCTCAGCTCCTCTGTTGCTCTCCTCTCTGCTGTTCCCCACTCTGTTCACCAGATCTGTGATGTCCACATCTCTGTTGTGCACCTCTCTCTTGTGCACCTGCAGTTTTCACCACAGCACGACGTTGCTGTCGTGGATGGTGATTATCTTCCTCATTCGATGTCCTATTGGAAACATCTATGGTCCCCCATCCTGATGTTGTCGTTAGAACGTCTCCAAACTTTTCAAAAATATCTATATTGACAAGAACTCTCTGCAAAATATTTGCCAGAGGGAACTGACAGAGCAGCTGTAAGTATTGAGCCTTTATTGATTTTGGGCAATCTGAACTTTAAACATTCTTATAAAGTGCCTCTCATTCTCGCCTCCGTTTCACTGACAAGTTACCCGAAGCATTGAAAACTGTGCTGGAGCTGTTAAATTCAAATCCTTGTTGAAATCATTTTAAAATTGCCTCACTCTCATATGCTAACTGTTATGTCTCAAATAAAGCAATGTGATTGAGTACTGTAGACTTGAGTAAGTGTGACCTTAGTCTCTTTATTCTGACTCCAGAGTGCTGCACAGCATGGGAGGCTGCTTATACAGTGCTCCCAAGGGATGCTGGGATCCCTTGGGACTCCAACAGATGTGCCCTCTGGTGGCATAGAATGCTGGTTACAAGGTGTTACATATATAACATCACTCCCCCCCGCCCCAAAGTCAATAGTACACTTATTTAGAGGGTGAGACGATCCTGGGCTTTCCACTCTCTAATCGATCGTCTCGGTACAAACACAGGTGCAGCTGGCCTTGCTGGGCTGCTGCGCTGATGGGTTCAACTTCGTCATCAACCGTGATGTCGGTTGCCATTTGTGTGTGTATCGGAGGGTCGAAGTTGGTGGTGTCCTCTTCAGGTTGCTCGTGGTTGTCTGTGAATCGCAGTTTGGTTTGGTCCAAATGCTTTCTGCAAATTAGTCCATTTGCAAGTTTGACCTCAAACACCCTACTCCCTTCTTTAGCTACGACAGTGCCAGCAAGCCATTTGGGACCACGTCCATAGTTGAATACAAATATCGTGTGACAAATTTGCGCGATCATGGTACATGCTTTGTTGAGGCCGCCTGCCCTCGACATGTTCATGGAGATCAGGGTGGAGTAGAGAGAGCCTTGTTTTGAGTGCCCTTTTCATGAGCAGTTCGGCAGGGGGAACCCCAGTGAGCAAGTGGGGTCTTGTACGGTAGCTGAGTAGGACTCGGGACAGGCGAGTTTGCAGGAAGCCTTCCAACACGCGTTTTAAGCTTTGCTTGATGGTTTGGACTGGCCATTCTGCCTGGCCGTTAGATGCGGGCTTGAACGGGGCAGATGTGACATGCTTGATCCCATTGCGGGTCATGAATTCCTTGAATTCAGCACTGGTGAAGCACGATCCATTGTCGCTGACAAAGACATCAGGCAGGCTGTGCATGGCAAACATGGCTCGTAGGCTTTCGATGGTGCCAGTGGACGTGCTTACAGACATTATTACACACTCAATCCATTTTGAATAAGCATCCAGAACAACCAAAAATATTTTGCCTTCAAACGGGCCAGCGAAGTCAATGTGGATCCTAGACCATGGTTTGGAGGGCCATGACCACAAACTTAGCGGTGCCTCCCTGGGTGCATTGCTCAGTTGAGAGCAAATGTTGCATTGGTGCATGCAAGGCTCCAAATCTGAGTCGATGCCGGGCCACCACACATGGGATCTGGCTATAGCTTTCATCATTACTATTCCTGGGTGGGTACTGTGTAGGTCGCGTATGAACATTTCCCTGCCTTTCTTAGGGAAAGCCACGAGTTTACCCCACAAAAGACAGTCCGCTTGTATGGACATTTCATCTTTGTGCCACTGGAATGGCTTAATCTCTTCATGCATCTCTGCTGGGACACTGGACCAGCTCCCATGGAGGACACAGTTTTTTTATAAGGGACAGTAAAGGATCCTGGCTGGTCCAGGTCCTGATCTGGTGTGCTGTAACGGGTGACTTTTCGTTTTCAAATGCATCCATCACCAAGATCAAGTCTGCAGGCTGTGCCATTTCTACCCCGGTGGTGGGCAATGGTAGCCGACTGAAAGCATCAGCGCAGTTCTCTGCGCCTGGCCTGTGGCGAATTACATAATTATATGCAGACAGCGTGAGTGCCCGTCTTTGGATGTGAACAGAGGCATTGGTATTCATCCCTTTGCTCTTTGAGAATAGTAATATGAGAGGCTTATGGTCAGATACTGGTGCATTTTTTTCACCCCGTAAACGCATGCCAGAGCTTCTTTTTCAATCATGCTGTCAGCCTTTTCGGTATGGACAAACTCCTGGACGCATAAGCGACCGGTTGCAATGTTCCCAATTCGTTTGCTTGTTGTAACACATACCCGACCCCGTACGAAGACGCATCACAAGCTAGCACTAAACATTTACATGGGTCATACAGAACAAGCAGTTTGTTGGAATATAACACATTTCTGGCATTCTCAAAAGCTGTCTCTTGTGAATTCCCCCATACCCAGTCATCTCCCTTGCGTAGCAACACACGTAGAGGTTCTAGCAAGGTGCTTAACCCGGGTCGGAAATTACCAAAATAATTGAAGAGTCCCAGGAACGACCATAGATCTGTCACATTCTGTGATCTCGCCATGTTCTTGATGGCCTCCATCGTGGCGTTGGTGGGTCTGATGCTGTCTGCTGCGACTCTTCTCCCTAAGATCTCGACCTCTGGTGCCAGGAAAACACACTTCGAGCATTTCAACCTGAGTCCCACACGATCGAGCCAATTTCGAACCTCTTCCAGGTTCTGCAAGTGTTTGATGGTGTCCCGACCTGTGATCAATATGTCGTCCTGGAAGACCACGGTGCGCGGAACTGACTTTAGCAGACTCTCCATGTTCCTTTGAAAAATAGCCGCGGCTGATCAAAAACCCAAATGGGCATCTATTGTAGATGAACAGAGCTTAGTGCGTGTTGATGCAGGTGAGGCCTTTCGAAGATTCCGCCAACACCTGCGTCATGTAGGCCAAGGTCAGGTCCAACTTGGTGAATGTCTTTCCTTCTGCCAGCGCCGCAAATAGATCGTCTGCCTTGGGTAGCGGGTACTGGTCTTGCAGCGAAAAACAGTTCATCGTTACTTTATAGTCCCCACAAATTCTGACCGTGCCATCGCCCTTGAGAACCGGAACAATCGGACTGGCCCAATCGTTGAACTCAACCGGTGCGATGATGCCCTCTCATTACAGCCTGTCCAACTCAATCACCACTTTCTCTCACATCATGTATGGCACCGCACGTGCCTTGTGGTGGATGGGTCGTGTACCGGGAACCAAGTGGATCTGCACCTTCGCCCCAGAGAAATTTCCGATGTCTGGCTCACTCAAACAACAACGAGAACTTGCTCAAAACCTGGGCACATGAGGCGTCGTCACCGGAAGAAAGTGCTCGGATGTCGTCCCAGTCCTAGTGGATTTTTCCCACCCAGCTTCTGCCCAACAATCCATCTCCTGGTACAATCCATAGTGATAGTTCGTGCACCGCTCCATCATAGGAGACTTTTACTGCTGCACTGCCAATTACATGGATCAGCTCTTGAGTTTAAGTTCTCAGCTTGGTATGAATAGGGCTCAGCTTGGGCCTTTGTGCCTTGTTGCACCATAGCCTCTCGAAGGCCTTTTTGCTCATGATAGACTGACTCGCACCCGCGTCCAATTCCATGGATATTGGAATTCCGTTCAGTTCATCTTTTAACATGATCAGTGGACATTTCGTGGTGAACCCCATACACTTCTGCCTCCTCGGTTCGAGTCTCTAGTTCAGTTTGATCCACCATGGATCGGTCTTCCTCTGCAACGTGGTGGTTTGCAGGTTTTGCAGCTCGTCTGCACATTCACTGGAGATGTCCCATTGTTCCAGACCCTTTGCACGCATAGTGTTTGAAGTGGCATTGATGGGCTCGATGATCACCTCTACAGCACCAACAAGGTGTTAATTGCCTCGCATTCACACTTGATGGCGGACTCTGAGTCATCTGAGGCATGTATTTTCTGCCATATGCATTCCTGCCTGAAAACGACGTTACTTTGTGTACAGTACTTGCCGATGCATCTTCATGCTGCAAAATTTGTCTGGTGTTATCGCTGGTGGACATAAATGCCTGGGCTATCATTATGGCTTTGCTCAGGTTCGGTGTTTCAACAGTCAATAGTTTGCAAAGGATAACCTCATGGCCAATGCCAAGCACAAAAAAGTCTCAGCATTTGCTCCAGGAATCCATCGAATTCGCAATGGCCTTCAAGGCACCTTAGTTCGGTGACATAGCTCACCACTTCCAGGCCTTCAGACCACTAACATTTATAAAATCGATACCTTGCCATCAGAACGCTCTCCTTCAGATTTAGGTACTCCTGGACCAGTGTACACTGTTCTTCATATGATTTGGTTGTTGGTTTCACCAGAGCAAGAAGATTCTTCATGAGGCCATAGGCTGTTGCCCCGCAGACGGTGAGGAGGATCGCCCTTTGTTCTCATTCCTTTCCAGCTCGTTGGCCACGAATTATTGGTCGAGTCACTCCACAAAGGCTTCCCAATCGTCACCTTCTGAGAATTTCTCCAGGATACCAACAGTTCTCTGCATTTTCGTGTGATGGTTCGTTATCTATTATTCGCCGCCAGTTGTCATGTCTCAAATAAAGCAATGTGACTGAGTACTGTAGACTTGAGTAAGTGTGACCTTAGTCTGTTTATTCTGACTCCAGAGTGCTGGCACAGCATGGGAGGCCTGCTTTTATGAAGTGCTCCCAAGGATCCCTTGGGACTCCAGCAGATGTGCCTCTGGTGGCGGTAGAATGCTGGTTACAAGGTGTTGCATACATTACACTAATGATCAACCCGCCCCGGCTTAATGATTGAAGTACCTGTGCTAACTATTGAACCGCCTCCAGTGAGCAAGTTACTCGCATGCAGGTAAACGTGCCTCTGTTAAACTTGGAAATGTATGCGTTGGAGGTGGGTTGCAAATTATTGCAATTTTTACTTCCTATCGATTCCCAACCCAACTGTTCTTGGGGGTTAAAATTCCACAATTCCATCAGGAGAAGAAGGGAACGAACCAAGGAAAATATGCAATAGAATATCTCTGATCATGAATAATATAAGATAATAAAAAACAATTCACCTCAATGACAATTTAAGATTTTTGATGCAAACTGAAGTTCTTAATTTGCCCCGGTACCATTTAATTATTTTACCTGCATAATGATGTGAACTTGAGTCCGGAGGTTGATATAGCACTTTGATGTAACTGGACTAGAAATCCAGAGGCTTGAACTGATGATCTGGAGACATGAGTTCAAATCCCACCATGGCAGCTGGGGAATTTAATTTCAGTTAATTAAATATATCTGGAATAAAAAACTAATATCAGTGATGGTGACCATGAAACTACCGGATTGTCGTTGAAACCCATCTGGCTCACTCTTGTCCTTTAGGGAAGGAAACCTGCCGTCCTTACCCGGTCTGGTCTATATGTGACTCCAGACTCACAGCAATATGGGTGACTCTTAACTGCCCTCTGAAATGACCGAGTAAGACACTCAATTGTACCAAACTGCGACAAGGAAGTATATTAAGAATAAAACCAGATGGATCACCCAGAATTGATCTAGGAATCGGACACAACAAAAGCACACAAAGCCCAGTTGACCTTAAAAAATCCTCCTCACTAACATCTGGGGACATGTGCCAAAATCGAGAGAGCTGTCTCACAGATTAGTCAAGCAACAGCCTGACATAGACATACTCACAGAATTGTACCTTTCAGCCAATGTCCCAGACTCCTCCATCACTATCCCTAGGTATGACCACTCCCACCGGCAGGACAGACCCACCAGAGGTGGTGGCACAGTGGTATACAGTCAGGTGGGAATGGCCCTGAGAATCCTCAACATTGACACCAGACCCCATGAAGTCTCATGGCATCAGGTCAAGCATGGGAAGGAAACCTCCTGCTGATTACCACCTACCACCCTCCCTCAGCTGATGAATCAGTCCTTCTACATGTTGAAAATCACTTGGAAGAAGCACTGACAATAGCCAGGGCACAGAACATAACAGGTGGGGGACTTCAATCTCCATTACCAAGACTAGCTCAGTAGCATCATTGCTGACTGAGCTGGCCAAGTTATGAAGGACATAGCTACCAGACTGGGCCTGCAGCAGGTGGTGAGAGAACCAATCTACCTGTCGCAGATGCATCTGTCCATAACAATATTGGTAGGATTGACTGCAGCACATTCCTTGTGGAGACAATGTCCCGTCTTCACACTGAGGACACTCTCCATCGTGTTGTGTGGCACTACTACCATGCTAAGTAAAATAGATTCCGAACAGATCTCGCAGCTCAAAACTGGGCATCCATGCGGTGCTGTGGGCCATCAGCAGCAACAGAATTGTATTCCACCACAATCTGTAACCTCATGGAACAGCATATCACTCACTCTACCATGACCATCAAACCAGGGGACCAGCCCTGGTTCAATGAGGAGTGTAGAAGAGCATGTCAGGAGCAGCACCAAGCTACCTAAAAATGAAGTGACAACCTGGGGAAGCTGCAACACAGGACTACATGCTAAACTGCAGAAGCAGCATGCTATAGACTGAGCTAAACAATCCCACAGCCAATGGATCAGATCAAAGCTCTGCAATCCTGCCACTTCCAGTCATGAATGGTGGTGGACAATTCAATAATTAATGGGAGGAGGAGGAGGCTAGAGCCTAGCACGCGAGTGCAAAAGACAAGGCTAAAGCATTCACAACCATTTTAATGCATAAGTACCGAGAGGATGATCCATCTCGGCCTCCTCCTGACGTCCCCACCATCATAGAAACCAGTCTTCAGCCAATTTGATTCACTCTATGAGATATCCAGAAATGTCTGAACACATTGAATACAGAAAAGGCTATGGGCCCCAACAACATCCTGGCTTTAGTGCTGAACACATGTGCTCTGGAACCAGCCGCACCTCTATCCAAGCTGTTCCAGTACAGCTACAACATTGGCATCCACCTGATGATGTGGAAGAAAGCCCAGATATGTCCTGTCCACAAAAAGCAGGACAAATCCAATCTGGCCAATTACTGCCCTCAATCATCAGCAAAGTGATGGAAGGTGTCGTTGACAGTGTTAGCAAGCGACACTTATTCATAAATAACCTGCTCACCGATGCTCAGTTTGAAATCTGTCAGGACCACTCAGCTCCAGACCTCATTACAGCGTTGGTCCAAACATGGACAAAAGAGCTGTATTCCAGAGATGAGGTGAGAGTGACTGCCCCTGCCATTCACATCAAGGCAGCATTTGACCGAGTGTGGCATCAATGGGCCCCAGTAAAATTGAAGTCAATGGGAATCAGGGGGAGAACTCTCCACTGGCTGGAGTCATACCGAGCATGAAGGAAGATGGCCGTGGTTATTGGAGGCCAATTATCTCAAACCCAGGACATCACTGAAGGAATTTCTCATGGCAGTGTCCTCGGCCCGACCACCTTCAGCTGCTTCATTAATGACTGTAACTTCATTATAAGGTCAGAAGTAGGGATGTTCACTGATGATTGCACAGTGTTCAGTTCCATTCTCAACTACTCAGATAATGAAGCAGTTCCGAGCCCATATGCAGCAAGACCTGAACGACATTCAGGCTTGGGCTGATAAGTGACTCATAGCATTTGCGCCACACATGTGCCCGACAATGACCATCGGCAACAAGCGAGAGTCTAACCACCGCCCTTGACATTCAACGGTATTACAATTGCTGAATCCCCCAACATCAAAATTCAACGGTATTACCATTGCTGAATCCCCCAACATCAACACCATTGACCAGAACCGTAACTGGACAAGCTGCAGAAATATTGTGGCTACAAGAGCAGGTCAGAGGCTGAGAATTCTAGAAACATAGAAACATAGAAAATAGGTGCAGGAGTAAGCCATTCGGCCCTTCTAGCCTGCACCTCCATTCAATGAGTTCATGGCTGAACATGAAATTCAGTACCCCATTCATGCTTTCTCACCATACCCCTTGATCCCCTTAGTAGTAAGGACTATATCTAACTCTTTTTTGAATATATTTAGTGAATTGGCCTCAACAACTTTCTGTGGTAGAGAATTCCACAGGTTCACCACTTTCTGGGTGAAGAAGTTCCTCCTCATCTCGGTCCTAAATGGCTAACCCCTTATCCTTAGACTGTGACTCCTGGTACTGGATTTCCCCAACATTGGGAACATTCTTCCTGCATCTAACCTGTCTAAACCCATTAGAATTTTAAACGTTTCCATGAGGTCCCCTCTCATTCTTCTGAACTCCAGTGAATACAAGCCCAGTTGATCCAGTCTTTCTTGATAGGTCAGTCCTACCATCCCGGGAGTCAGTCTGGTGAACCTTCGCTGCACTCCCTCAATAGCAAGAATGTCCTTCCTCAGGTTAGGAGACCAAAACTGTACACAATACTCCAGGTGTGGCCTCACCAATGCCCTGTACAACTGTAGCAACACCTCCCTGCCGCTGTACTCAAATCCCCTCGCTATGAAGGCCAACATGCCATTTGCTTTCTTAACCGCCTGCTGTACCTGCATGCCAACCTTCAATGACTGATGTACCATGACACCCAGGTCTCGTTGCACCTCCCCTTTTCCTAATCTGTCACCATTCAGATAATAGTCTATCTCTCTGTTTTTACCACCAAAGTGGATAACCTCACATTTATCCACATTATACTTCATCTGCCATGCATTTGCCCACTCATCTAACCTATCCAAGTCGCTCTGCAGCCTCATAGCATCCTCCTCGCAGCTCACACTGCCACCTAACTTAGTGTCATCCGCAAATTTGGAGATACTACATTTAATCCCCTCGTCTAAATCATTAATGTACAGTGTAAACAGCTGGGGCCCCAGCACAGAACCTTGCGGTAACCCACTACTCACCGCCTGCCATTCTGAAAAGTACCCATTTACTCCTACTCTTTGCTTCCTGACTGACAACCAGTTCTCAATCCATGTCAGCACACTACCCCCAATCCCATGTGCTTTAACTTTGCACATTAATCTTTTGTGTGGGACCTTGTCGAAACATAGAAACATAGAAACATAGAAAATAGGTGCAAGAGTAGGCCATTCGGCCCTTCTAGCCTGCACTGCCATTCAATGAGTTCATGGCTGAACATGCAACTTCAGTACACCATTCCTGCTTTCTCACCATACCCCTTGATTCCCCTAGTAGTAAGGACTTCATCTAACTCCTTTTTGAATATATTTAGTGAATTGGCCTCAACAACTTTCTGTGGTAGAGAATTCCACAGGTTCACCACTCTCTGGGTGAAGAAATTCCTCCTCATCTCGGTCCTAAATGGCTTCCCCCTTATCCTTAGACTGTGTCCCCTGGTTCTGGACTTCCCCAACATTGGGAACATTCTTCCTGCATCTAACCTGTCTAACCCCGTCAGAATTTTAAACGTTTCAATGAGGTCCCCTCTCATTCTTCTGAACTCCAGTGAATACAAGCCCAGTTGATCCAGTCTTTCTTGATAGGTCAGTCCCGCCATCCCGGGAATCAGTCTGGTGAACCTTCGCTGCACTCCCTCAATAGCAAGAATGTCCTTCCTCAGGTTAGGAGACCAAAACTGTACACAATACTCCAGGTGTGGCCTCACCAAGGCCCTGTACAATTGTAGCAGCACCTCCCTGCCCTTGTACTCAAATCCCCTCGCTATGAAGGCCAACATGCCATTTGCTTTCTTAACCGCCTGCTGTACCTGCACGCCAACCTTCAATGACTGATGTACCATGACACCCAGGTCTCGTTGCACCTCCCCTTTTCCTAATCTGTCACCATTCAGATAATAGTCTGTCTCTCTGTTTTTACCACCAAAGTGGATAACCTCACATTTATCCACATTATACTTCATCTGCCATGCATTTGCCCACTCACCTAACCTATCCAAGTCACTCTGCAGCCTCATAGCATCCTCCTTGCAGCTCACACTGCCACCCAACTTAGTGTCATCCGCAAATTTGGAGATACTACATTTAATCCCCTCGTCTAAATCATTCAGGGGTATTCAACATTCAGGAAGGATAGAATAAAAGGAAAAGGAGGTGGGGTAGCATTGCTGGTTAAAGAGGAGATTAATGCAATAGTTAGGAAAGACATTAGCTTGGATGATGTGGAATCTATATGGGTAGAGCTGCAGAACACCAAAGGGCAAAAAACGTTAGTAGGAGTTGTGTACAGACCTCCAAACAGTAATAGGGATGTTGGGGAGGGCATCAAACAGGAAATTAGGGGTGCATGCAATAAAGGTGTAGCAGTTATAATGGGTGACTTTAATATGCACATAGATTGGGCTAGCCAAACTGGAAGCAATACGGTGGAGGAGGATTTCCTGGAGTGCATAAGGGATGGTTTTCTAGACCAATATGTTGAGGAACCAACTAGGGGGGAGGCCATCTTAGACTGGGTGTTGTGTAATGAGAGAGGATTAATTAGCAATCTCATTGTGCGAGGCCCCTTGGGGAAGAGTGACCATAATATGGTGGAATTCTGCATTAGGATGGAGAATGAAACAGTAATTTCAGAGACCATGGTCCAGAACTTAAAGAAGGGTAACTTTGAAGGTATGAGGCGAGAATTGGCTAGGATAGATTGGCGAATGATACTTAGGGGGTTGACTGTGGATGGGCAATGGCAGACATTTAGAGACCGCATGGATGAAGTACAACAATTGTACATTCCTGTCTGGCGTAAAAATAAAAAGGGGAAGGTGGCTCAACCGTGGCTATCTAGGGAAATCAGGGATAGTATTAAAGCCAAGGAAGTGGCATACAAATTGGCCAGAAATAGCAGCGAACCTGGGGACTGGGCGAAATTTAGAACTCAGCAGAGGAGGACAAAGGGTTTGATTAGGACAGGGAAAATGGAGTACGAGAAGAAGCTTGCAGGGAACATTAAGGCGGATTGCAAAAGTTTCTATAGGTATGTAAAGAGAAAAAGGTTGGTGAAGACAAACGTAGGTCCACTGCAGTCAGAATCAGGGGAAGTCATAACGGGGAACAAAGAAATGGCGGACCAATTGAACAAGTACTTTGGTTCGGTATTCACTAAGGAGGATACAAACAACCTTCCGGATATAAAAGGGGTCAGAGGGTCTAGTAAGGAGGGGGAACTGAGGGAAATCTTTATTAGTCGGGAAATTGTTTTGGGGAAATTGATGGGATTGAAGGCCGATAAATCCCCAGGGCCTGATGGATTGCATCCTAGAGTACTTAAGGAGGTGGCCTTGGAAATAGCGGATGCATTGACAGTCATTTTCCAACATTCCATTGACTCTGGATCAGTTCCTATGGAGTGGAGGGTAGCCAATGTAACCCCACTTTTTAAAAAAGGAGGGAGAGAGAAAACAGGGAATTATAGACCGGTCAGCCTGACCTCAGTAGTGGGTAAAATGATGGAATCAATTATCAAGGATGTCATAGCAGTGCATCTGGAAAATGGTGACATGATAGGTCCAAGTCAGCATGGATTTGTGAAAGGGAAATCATGCTTGACAAATCTTCTGGAATTTTTTGAGGATGTTTCCAGTAAAGTGGACAAAGGAGAACCAGTTGATGTGGTATATTTGGACTTTCAGAAGGCTTTCGACAAGGTCCCACACAAGAGATTAATGTGCAAAGTTAAAGCACATGGGATTGGGGGTAGTGTGCTGATGTGGATTGAGAACTGGTTGTCAGACAGGAAGCAAAGAGTAGGAGTAAACGGGTACTTTTCAGAATGGCAGGCAGTGACTAGTGGAGTGCCGCAAGGTTCTGTGCTGGGGCCCCAGCTGTTTACATTGTACATTAATGATTTAGACGAGGGGATTAAATGCAGTATCTCCAAATTTGCAGATGATACTAAGTTGGGTGGCAGTGTGAGCTGCGAGGAGGATGCTATTAGGCTGCAGAGTGACTTGGATAGGTTAGGTGAGTGGGCAAATGCATGGCAGATGAAGTATAATGTGGATAAATGTGAGGTTATCCACTTTGGTGGTAAAAACAGAGAGACAGACTATTATCTGAATGGTGACAGATTAGGAAAAGGGAAGGTGCAACGAGACCTGGGTGTCATGGTACATCAGTCATTGAAGGTTGGCATGCAGGTACAGCAGGCGGTTAAGAAAGCAAATGGCATGTTGGCCTTCATAGCGAGGGGATTTGAATACAGGGGCAGGGAGGTGTTGCTACAGTTGTACAGGGCCTTGGTGAGGCCACACCTGGAGTATTGTGTACAGTTTTGGTCTCCTAACTTGAGGAAGGACATTCTTGCTATTGAGGGAGTGCAGCGAAGGTTCACCAGACTGATTCCCGGGATGGCGGGACTGACCTATCAAGAAAGATTGGATCAACTGGGCTTGTATTCACTGGAGTTCAGAAGAATGAGAGGGGATCTCATAGAAACGTTTAAAATTCTGACGGGTTTAGACAGGTTAGATGCAGAAAGAATGTTCCCAATGTTGGGGAAGTCCAGAACCAGGGGTCACAGTCTGAGGATAAGGGGTAAGCCATTTAGGACCGAGATGAGGAGAAACTTCTTCACCCAGAGAGTGGTGAACCTGTGGAATTCTCTACCACAGAAAGTAGTTGAGGCCAATTCACTAAATATATTCAAAAGGGAGTTAGATGAAGTCCTTACTACTCGGGGGATCAAGGGTTATGGCGAGAAAGCAGGAAGGGGGTACTGAAGTTTCATGTTCAGCCATGAACTCATTGAATGGCGGTGCAGGCTAGAAGGGCTGAATGGCCTACTCCTGCACCTATTTTCTATGTTTCTATTAATGTACAGTGTAAACAGCTGGGGCCCCAGCACAGAACTTTGCGGTACCCCACTAGTCACCGCCTGCCATTCTGAAAAGTCCCCATTTACTCCTACTCTTTGCTTCCTGTCTGACAACCAGTTCTCAATCCATGTCAGCACACTACCCCCAATCCCATGTGCTTTAACTTTGCAGATTAATCTCTTGTGTGGGACCTTGTCGAAAGCCTTCTGAAAGTCCAAATATACCACATCAACTGGTTCTCCCTCGTCCACTCTACTGGAAACATCCTCAAAAAATTCCAGAAGATTTGTCAAGCATGATTTCCCTTTCACAAATCCATGTTGACTTGGACCTATCATGTTACCTCTTTCCAAATGCGCTGCTATGACATCCTTCATAATTGATTCCATCATCTTACCCACTACCGATGTCAGGCTTACCGGTCTATAATTCCCTGTTTTCTCTCTCACTCCTTTTTTAAAAAGTGGGGTTACATTGGCTACCCTCCACTCGATAGGAACTGATCCAGAGTCAATGGAATGTTGGAAAATGACTGTCAATGCATCCGCTATTTCCAAGGCCACCTCCTTAAGTACTCTGGGATGCAGTCCATCAGGCCCTGGGGATTGATCGGCCTTCAATCCCATTAATTTCCCCAACACAATTTCCCGACTAATAAGGATTTCCCTCAGTTCCTCCTCCTTACTAGACCCTCTGACCCCTCTTATATCCGGAAGGTTGTTTGTGTCCTCCTCAGTGAATATCGAACCAAAGTACTTGTTCAATTGGTCCGCCATTTCTTTGTTCCCCGTTATGACTTCCCCTGATTCTGACTGCAGGGGACCTACGTTTGTCTTTACTAACCTTTTTCCCTTTACATATCCATGGAAACTTTTGCAATCCGTCTTAATGTTCCCTGCAAGCTTTTTCTCGTACTCCATTTTCCCTGCCCTAATCAAACCCTTCGTCCTCCTCTGCTGAGTTCTAAATTTCTCCCAGTCTCCGGGTTCACTGCTATTTCTGGCCAATTTGTATGCCACTTCCTTGGCTTTAATACTATCCCTGATTTCCCTTGATAGCCACGGTTGATCCACCTTCCCTTTTTTATTTTTACGGCAGACAGGAATGTACAATTGTTGTAGTTCATCCATGCGTTCTCTAAATGTCTGTCATTGCCCATCCACAGTCAACCCCTGAAGTATTATTCGCCAATCAATCCTAGCTAATTCATGCCTCATACCTTCAAAGTTACCCTTCTTTAAGTTCTGGATCATGGTCTCTGAATTAACTGTTTCATTCTCCATCCTAATGCAGAATTCCACCATATTATGGTCACTCTTCCCCAAGGGGCCTCGCACAACGATATTGCTAATTAATCCTCTCATTACACAACACCCGGTCTAAGATGGCCTCCCCCCTAGTTGGTTCCTCGACATATTGGTCTAGAAAACCATTCGTTATGCACTCCAGGAAATCCTCCTCCATTGCATTGCTTCCAGTTTGGTTAGCCCAATCTATGTGCATATTAAAGTCACCCATTATAACTGCTGCACCCTTATTGCATGCACCCCTAATTTCCTGTTTGATGCCCTCCCCAACATTACTACTGCTGTTTGGAGGTCTGTACACAACTCCCACTAACGTTTTTTGCCCTTTGGTGTTTTGCAGTTCTACCCATATAGATTCCACATCATCCAAGCTAATGTCCATTCTAACTATTGCATTAATCTCCTCTTTAACCAGCAATGCTACCCCACCTCCTTTTCCTTTTATTCTATCCTTCCTGAATGTTGAATACCCCTGGATGTTGAGTTCCCAGCCCTGATCATCCTGGAGCCACATCTCCGTAATCCCAATCACATCATATTTGTTAACATCTATTTGCACAGTTAATTCATCCACCTTATTACGGATACTCCTTGCATTAAGACACAAAGCCTACAGGCTTGTTTTTTTAACACCCTTTTTCCTTTTAGAATTTTGCTGTACAGTGGCCCTTTTTGTTTTTTGTCTTGGGTTTCTCTGCCCTCCACTTTTCCTCATCTCCTTTCTGTCTTTTGCTTTTGTCTCCTTTTTGTTTCCCTCTGTCTCCCTGCATTGATTCCCATCCCCCTGCCATATTAGTTTAACTTCTCCCCAGCAGCACTAGAAAACACTCCCCTTAGGACATTGGTTCCGGTCTTGCCCAGGTTCATACCGTCTGCTTTGTACTGGTCCCACCTCCCCCAGAACCGGTTCCAATGCCCCAGGAATTTGAATCCCTCCCTGCTGCACCACTGCTCAAGCCATGTATTCATCTGTGCTATCCTACGATTCCTACTCTGACTAGCACGTGGCACTGGTAGCAATCCCGAGATTACTACTTTTGAGGTCCTACTTTTTAATTTAGCTCCTAGCTCCTTAAATTCGTTTCGTAGGACCTCATCCCTTTTTTTACCTATGCCGTTGGTACCAATGTGCACCATGACAACTGGCTGTTCTCCCTCCTTTTTTAGAATGTCCTGTACCCGCTCAGAGACATCCTTGACCCTTGCACCAGGGAGGCAACATACCATCCTGGAGTCTCGGTTGCGGCCGCAGAAACGCCTATCTATTCCCCTTACAATTGAATCCCCTATCACTATCGCTCTCCCACTCTTTTTCCTCCCCTCCTGTTCAACAGAGCCAGCCACGGTGCCATGAACTTGGCTGCTGCTGCCCTCCCCTGATGAGTCATCCCCCTCAACAGTACTCAAAGCTGTGTATCTGTTTTGCAGGGGAATGACCACAAGGGACCCCTGCAATACCTTCCTTGCACTGCTCTTCCTGCTGGTCTTCCATTCCCTATCTGGCTGTGGACCCTTCACCTGCGGTAAGACCAACTCGCTACACGTGCTACTCACATCATTCTCAGCATCGTGGATGCTCCAGAGTGAATCCACCCTCAGCTCCAACTCCGCAACGCGGTCCGTCAGGAGCTGGAGGCGGATACACTTCCCGCACACGTAGTCTCAGGAAGACTGGAGTCGTCCCTGAGTTCCCACATGGTACAGGAGGAGCATAACACATGACCGAGCTGTCCTGTCATGACTTAACCCTTCGATAGGCAACAACAATGCTAAAGTTTACTCACTGTTATCGATGAGAAGAAAGAAAAACTACTCCCCAGTCACCAGCCAATCACTTACCCCCTTGGCTGTGATGTCACCTTTCTGTTTCTTTTTACTTCTTTTTTGCCTTCTCCCTGTAGCTGCACGCCTCTCGCTGCCGTTGGGCCTTTTATAGGCCTCCGACCCCAGACTCGCGCCTCACCAACTGCCACCGCCTCTCGCTGCCGCTGGGCCTTTTATAGGCCTCCGACCCTGGACTCGCGCCTCACCAACTACCACCGCCTCTCGCTGCCGCTGGGCCTTTTATAGGCCTCCGACCCTGGACTCGCGCCTCACCAACTACCACCGCCTCTCGCTGCCGCTGGGCCTTTTATAGGCCTCCGACCCCGGACTCGCGCCTCACCAACTGCCGCCGCCTCTCGCTGCCGCTGGGCCTTTTATAGGCCTCCGACCCCGGACTCGCGCCTCACCAACTGCCGCAATTATCTCACCTCCTGACCCCCCAAAGACTTTCCATCAGCCAAAAGGCACAAGTCAGGAGTGTGATGGAATACTCTCCACTTGCCTGGATGAGTGCAGCTCCAACAACACTCAAGAAGCTCGACACCATCCAGGTCAAAGCATCCCGTTTGATTGACATCCCATCCACCATCTTAAACATTCACTCCCTCCACTACAGATGCTCCATGGCTGCAGTGTATGCCAGCTACAAGATGCACTGCAGCAACCCGCCAAGGCTTCTTTGGCAGCACCTCCCAAACCCATGAGCTCTACCATACAGATGGACAAGGACACCAGGTGCATGGGAACACCACCACCTGCAAGTTCCCCTCCAAGTCTCAAACCATCTTGACTTGGAAATATATCGCTGTTCCTTCATAGTCACTGGGTCAAAATCGTGGAATTCTTTCCCTAACAGCACTGTGGGTGCACCTTCACCACAGGGACTGCAGAGGGTCAAGAAGGTGGCTCACCACCACCTTCTAAGAAACATAAGAAACATAAGAAATAGGAGCAGGAGTCGGCCATTTGGCCACTCAAACTTCTCCGCTATTTAATAAGATCATGGCTGATCTGATCATCGACTCAGCAGCATTTCCCTGCCCGCTCCCCATAACCCTTTATTCCCTTATCGCTCAAAAATCTGTCCACCTCTGCCTTAAATATATTCAATGACCCAGCCTCCACAGGTCTCTGGGGCAGAGAATTCCGTAGATTTACAACCCTCTGATAGAAGAAATTTCTCCTCATCTCAGTTTTAAATGGGCGGCCCCTTATTCTAAGACTATGCCCCCGAGTATTAGTTTCCCCTATGAGTGGAAATATCCTCTCTGCATCCACCTTGTCGAGCCCCTTCATTATCTTATAAGTTTCAATAAGATCACCTCTCATTCTTCTGAACTCCAATGTGTGTGGGCCCAACCTACTCAACCTATCCTCATGTCAACCCCCTCATTCCCGGAATCAACCTAATGAACCTTCTCTGAACAACCTCCAATGCAAGTATATCCTTCCTTAAATACGGAGACCAAAACTGTACACATTACTCCAGGCGTGGCCTCACCAATACCCTGTACAGTTGTAGAAGGACTCCTCTGCTTTTATACTCTATCCCCCTTGCAATAAAGGCCAACAGTCCATTTGCCTTCCTGATTACTTGTTGTACCTGCGTACTAACTTTTTGTGTTTCATGCAAAAGGACCCCCAGATCCCACTGTAATGCAGCACTTTGCAATTTTTCTCCATTTAAATTATAATTTGCTTTTCTATTTTTTCTACCAAAGTGAATAACCTCACATTTTTCCACTTTATACTCCATCTGCCAAATATTTGCCCATTCATTCAGCCTGTCTATCTCCCTTTGCACATTCTTTGCACCTTCCTCACAATTTGCTTTCCCACCCATCTTTGTATCATCAGCAAACTTGGCTACATTACACTCGGTCCCTTCATCCAAGTCATTAACATAGATTGTAAATAGTTGAGGACCCAGCAGCGAGCCCTGCAGCATCCCACTAGTTACTGTTTGCCTACCGGAAAATGACCCATTTATCCCGACTCTCTGTTTTCTGTTAGTTAACTAATCCTCTATTATTGCTAATATATTACCCCCAACCCCATGAGCTTTTATCTTGTGCAGTAACCTTTTATGTGGCACCTTATCGAATGCCTTCTGGAAATCCAAATACACCACATCCACTGGTTCTCCCTTATCCAGCCTGCTCGTTACATCCTCAAAGAACTCCAGCAAATTTGTCAAACATGCTTTCCCTTTCATAAAACCATGCTGACTCTGCTTGATTGAATCATGCTTTTCCAAAAGTCCTGCTACTGCTTCCTTAATAATGGACTCCAGCATTTTCCCAACGACAGGTGTCCAGCCTGAGAGGAAGGAGAGAGGAATGGGGGTGGAGAGAGATCAGGGACCGAAGGGGGGAGATCAGAAAGGGATCGAGGGCTGGAGGGTGATTGAGGTCGGGGCTGGAGGGGGGAGTTCAGAAGGGGATCGGGGACCGGAGGGTAATTGAGGTCGGGGCCAGATGGGGGAGGTTGGAAGGGGATGAGGGCTGGAGGGGGGAGATCTGAAGGAGCTCGGGGGCCAAAGGGGCGAGATCAGAAGGGGAAAGGTGTCAGAGGGTGATTGGGGGCCGGAGGGGGGAGTTTGGAAAGGGGTCGGGTGCTGGAGAGGGGAGGTTGGAAGGAGATCGGCGGCTGGAGGTGGGATTGGAGATTGGAGGCCTCGTTGGCATGTGGGGAGGGTCAAAGGCCTTGGGGACCAGATCGGAGGACTCAGGGGAAATCGGAGGGTTGATTGAACAGACAAGTGGAAAGGCATTTACCTCCTAGATCCAGCAGTCCTTGCCTTCCTTTAGTTGGTGGGTTCATCGAGGCCCGGGAAACCCGACCAGCCAGAGTTAAATTTAAAATGGTGGATCAACATGAGGCACAGGGCCTCATTATAATAGTTAAAGTGCCAATCCGCCTCCAGGTAGCGGGTTGGCTGTCCGCCCCCTGTGCCACTGCCGTTAAAACCAGAATTGGGTTTGAGGCGGGTCGGGATCGGGATTCATATTTTAACTCTTTATCCATCCACCTGACCCCTTCACCTGTTTTGGGGAGGTTAAAAGTCCTCCCTCTATGACCAGTTATTAAAATGTAATTTTCCCATTTTCTTTTAACATGTTTTGGGACTGAGGGGATAATTTTAACCTAACCCTCCCAATGGGAAATTAATGAGATCAGAACGGCCGCCAATTTTACATCCTGCAAAATTTTAACTTGAATTCAGTAAATCTGATGGTTATGTGCTAACACCAGGAAAAATTACTATGAAAGCTGCCGGATTGTTGTAAAATCCCAACTAGTTCACTTAATGTTATTCAAGGAAGGGAACCTGCTATTTCCACCCAGTCTGGCCTACATATGACTCCAGTTCCACACTGTGTGCTTGGCTCTTAATGTCCTTTGAAGTGGCCTTGTAAACCACTCAGTTGCAAAACAGTCACTGCAGAACACAATCATAAGAACAATATTGGACAGAGCTATTGGTAATGACCCAGGCATTACGATCACCACAAGGACCACAGCAGTTCAAGAGGTTCATCCACCACCTTCTCAGAGCAACTAGGAATGGGTAATAAAAAATATGGATTTGCCTCTCTTACCCACATTCCCAGTCAGCGTTTGATGGTCTCTCTCTCAGATACTTTTAAACACCTAAATAATGCCTGCTATAATATTGGTGAGGCTTCAGTCCCAAGCAGAGGTTACACATGTTAGGGTCAGCAGTTGATAACCAGGAAACTCTATAGACAGTATATATATTTTACTTATTAAATGAGGAAATTGTCTCTTCAAACTTAATGATTTGTGTTCTGATGATGCTGTATAACCCCTTTACCATCAAGGTTGCTTGAAACGTTTTTGTTAATTTACAGGTTTATTCATTGACATAATTGGCAATTGCTGGTATCTGAAAGAGTAACCCCTTTACCATTGGATAGGTAGGTCTCACAAGAATTTTAGCTGTGTATTGAGATACCTGCTTCTATTTCCTAATCATAGCTGCAATTTGTATCCAATTGTTTCACTCTTTCTGATTGCATCTTTGTATGTTGCAGGTTTGCTGGTTGTAAACTGATAGAATTGGTTTATCGTGCTTAATGCACTTTCTTTGATATAGGAATATAGCAATTGTTAGATGAAAAAAGACCAAGGTCCATCTAGTTCGCCTTCTACTATCCTGGTACTCACATGATACAATGATAATGGAGTTGTTGACTAATCAATTAATCTACAACAGACCCAGACATGACACGAGGCTAACCTGAATGGTGGAGAGCTTTGGGGCCCATAGGTCCAAAGTCACCTATTCTTCCCAAGCATCCTACTCTTACTTATGTCATGTCTCAAATTATGAATCTTGTGTTTTTTTCCAATGTAAACTTCTGCTCAGTAGAAAATTAACACAATTACTTTTGTTTTCAATTTAATGTTTAATATTGTTAGCTCTATTTCAGCTGTAGCATACTTGTTCAAATACTGATTACGTACAGTAAAGGTTTAGGGGCTTCTACTATGCCTATAATGAAAGTTATGCCTGCTCTCAACGGGTTTATGTTCCATTGGGCCTATCCTGGGTGAAATTTCCCAGGATGCCCAGGAGCTTCCGAAGACATATCCTCTTGTGGGGGAGAACCAGGCCGAAGATCTAGCGATAGTAAACCCCTTTTTTGAACAGGGGTGTAATATTCTTATTCCAGTCTACTTTACAAACCACAGATATTTATCTTATCCTAAAGTACCACACAAATTCTATCAATGTGTATAAAGAGACTCACTTGGAATTTCCTCAGGGGTTGTCCTGATTGGCCACTATAACTTGATCAGATGATGGACGGGATAAACTGTGTAAATGGAGTTTCTTTCAATCTTATGCTGAAGTTAGGCAACCGATCGGATATAGAGTGGAATGTTTTCCTCCTGCTGATGTTAGTAGTAATGAAAAGGGAGGTGTAACTAAACTGATAAACAAAAGCAATAACAATATTTCTTCCATTTTTATAGTCTCAGTACATTTAAAATGAAGATACTGGGCATATATGGGGAATGAGGTTCTAAGTGTCAATGAGACTGATCACTCTTGGTACTGTCTGGGAGCAATTAGTGCGTTCCACTGGGACCCAGAGTGCAGCACTCAAACAGCCTCTTGGGCCTAATTAGAATGAAGGATGTGCAACACGGCACATGTAAGAGGACATGGGGGTACATTATTGGCCATGTCTAGGACGAAAGGAGGAACTATGGTGCTTTCTGGGACTTAAAGGCAGCCTTCACCTTAAAGGGCCATGAACAGTGGAAGCTCAAGAAAGAGCAATGTTTTGGGGATTTCCTGGTGCACAGACATCAAATATTAAAAGTAGAAGATGCAGAAGACCCGCCCCACCAGCGGTGGAGTAGAACCGCTTGAATTTCAGAATGATTGTAGTTCCATGAATAAAATTATGCAGGAAGACTTTCAATGGGAATTCTCCAACCACCTTCCGTAACTTAGGCAGATGATTGCCAGAAACCTTGAAGAAATGTTTACGGGGTTTCTCTGGGGTTTCTGTCGAATGTCCGCCAAAGTTATGGCAGTACATCAGAAGACTCCCAATGGGAGTTTCAAGAAATTATTTTTATGTCCCTGTCAACTGTCTGCAGAAAGTTTTGGATTTATTATTTTTTTTGGGGGGTGGTAAGTTGAATTTCAATGGTTCTTCAATATACCTCAACAGTAAGTTCAGAAAATGATTGAAATTTGTCTCGACGTGACACCTCCAATGCATTTTCCACCTTAATAGACTGTCCAGATGGCTTACATTTTATTAAAATATTTTGGACATGTCTTAACCTTATTCTGTGCTAGTATTTATTTTGTTTGAGTGACATAAGCTGACCCTCTCCTGACCTTATAAATATAGCATATAGAAGCTGACATATGAAGTCGTATTTGCTGCTGAAACAAGCAAGCAATTCCTCAGGCTATAGAGTGACAGTTGAAGTTAGCTTTTACTTCCATGAACCTGTACTCTACTATTCAGCGATAGTAACTGTTGGATGAAGCTGTGTCAAATTCTCTTTATGTTAGAAATCCATTGAGCCCTTGGATATAGTTGCCGTCAGACAACAGGCCATGTGGAAAAACAAATCATTAATACCATTCCCCCTTTTCTCCCAAATGAGAATATCATTGGATCAAATGGTTAAAATCTTTTTGATTTGCTAAGCGCTTTCTTACAATTTAAAATGTCTTAAATAAACAATCATGTTTTTATATTATGAGTGGTATGCTTTTTGAAGTATTATTCCAATGAGGTTTACCAGTCAGCATTCAGCACAATATTTTCTTCTCATTTTATCTAATTATTTCATAATTCATTAACGTGCCAGGACTGATGAAAGTCAATCAGTACTCTGGACAAGAGTGGGAGTAAGAGAGCGAACAGGGACTTCCTGTGTTTACTCAATCTTTACTAATCCAGGTTAGGTGCCTTTTTCAAAGAACTGTAAGAAATAATTTCATTTACAATGTATCCGAGGAAGAAATCCTAACTGTTACATTTCCTGATCAATCTGAAAAACAACAGTGGCCCAGGTTTTGCTGCCAACATAACGACGAGTTTAATGGAGCTCGTCATTATTAATGTGTTAATCGTCCAGCACTCTGTGGCGAGGAAGAGATACCGTGATTTGCAAATCTCCACAGGTTGCTGGACAATTTGAGTTGCTCGGCTGTTAGCCTTGCAAAAATGACAGCTCATCCTCAACCTCCCTGTGAGTACTAGGGCCATTACTTAACAATGTAAATACCTTTTTAATGACAAGATTTATGTTCCTGCAATTTAAACTCTTGAGCCCAGAAAGAGAAAAGTTAAAACTACCTACTAGTAGTAAATTGTTGTTAGAGATTATTTAAATTTAAAATGTAATTTTTTTCTTACTTTTCCTTTCTGACACTTTTTTCTCTCTCTTAATCCAGTACTTCTCTTTATTTCTCTTCCTGTACCTGATTTGACCCAAATTCACTCTATTTCCTTCTCCAGAGTACATCTGTTTCTTTCTCAATCCTTACATTTTTTTGATTAAGGAGATAGACTTGGTTTTAGCATTCACCAAGGTCCCAGATGTCCTCGCCGCTATCAACTTGCAGTTCCAGCAATCTGCAGGGTAAAAATATTTTTGAGCTTAAGGGTTAAGAAAAAAATCAAACTAGCGGGGCACACTGCAAGATGCCCCACTCTCCAAAAATCTGAGCCAATATTGCAGGATTATTACATTTATTTTAAAGAGGAGAGAAAGAAAGACTCTAGGAGAAGGATGAACCATCCCTGGCTAACTGAGGAAGTAAAGGAAAGTATCAAATTGAAAGCAAAGGCTAGACTTTCCACTTTTGTGCATATAGTCCAAAAATGGGCATTATTTCTAGCGTAGGCGGTAAATATGGGTTTTGAGATCACTGGATTATCGCCCATTTTCAAAACCCCAACTTTCCATTTTATAAAATCGGTGTTACCGTGAGCGATCTGAAATGGACGTAGCGTTAAATTTTTCAGGAGGTCAGGGGTCATCATTACATATGCCGAACAGGAGAGAGAGGGGGAGCAGAGAGGAACTGAAAGCGTGTGTGGGTGTGTTGTGTGCTTGTTTGACTCTTTTGGGAGGCAGGAGGGAGATTTCCCAGCAGCAAAAGGCCTGCAGAGCACAAAGAATGTTGTTGCCACTGAGTTTGTGTCGAAAAAATAATATTTCAAATGGAAGGGATGGAGGAGGCGAGGAGACTGAGGATGCTGGTGAAAGCAGTGAGGTGGAAGAGGAACAATTGGGAGGACGAAAACAGGATCGGAGATTCTCCAACAAGGCAAATGCCTCCCTCCTGCAGGAGGTGGAGTCACGCTGGGGGTCAATTGACCCGGGGTGGGCATGGGAAGCTCACCTCAAAGGTCTACCAGAGGATATGGGCCGACATAACCGAGGTGGTCTCGTCAGTGACCAACGAGGTACGTGAGGGCAACCAATGCCACAAGCGCTGGAATGACCTTGTCAGATCCACCAGAATAAGTATTACATTTATTTACATGTACTTATATATTTATGTAATTTGATTTGTAAGTGCAATGATTGATTAAAATCAGATGTGATGTCTTGCACTTATACCGGGAATGTTTTACTCAAAGCCTGCATTTATGGTATACTTCTTTAGGTAAAGAATAATAATTATCATAATAATCATGATTACATCTGTCGGTTATGTGCTGTATCAGTCTCTCTGACAGTACCTAGCAATGATCTCACGCAGTGATCTCATGCCATGTCATCCTGGTCTTATCTTTTACAGAAGAAGCTTTCGAAGAATAGGGCCGAGAAGAGGCGAACGGTTGGCAGGCCACCAGTCATCATCGACCTCATTGACATTGAGGAGCGGGCGCTGTCACTAGTGGGAGCCACCCCCGGTCGGCCACGCATGCAGCTGAAGAACCTGATGTGATGCCACGTGAGTAAAGTATACACCGTTGCGTGATGTAAAGGCAATAGATGCCACACCCACTCATATCCGACCAATAATATATGATAGATGATTGATAAAAGTGTTCTTGAAATAATGATGGCCTTGTGAGAATCATTGTAATGCAGAATTTGGTGATGGTCATGAAATGTGATGTCTGTGATGATTTTGATAGCAGTGATGCTTTTGTCATGCATATGCTGTGTGTAGTGGAATCACCTTGTGACCCTGACTCTCCCTTCTTCTCTAATAACCTCATTTATATTTTGTAGCTCAGCCAGCAGCACAGCCCCATGCAACACCACCGAGCCCAGAAGCTGGGGTTGCGGGGCTGGAGTCGCCGGACAATCGGACATCTGGTGCTGAGGAGCACCGATTCTCGCCCTTGGAGCTGCTGGGTGCCTTCTCCATGGATGAGAGTGTGGACTTCCAGGAGTGTGCATCGCCAAGCTCCCTAATGCAGTTGACATGCATGATATCTAGTGCTCCTGCGGACATTCCCTCCTCCACCCTGGAGGTACCGGACCCAAGCACCTTGCCGCAGGGCAGCGAGGTGTCTCCAGGATGGAGCCGACCTCGCGGAGGTTGGCTCAACATAGCAGGTCTGCGCCATGAGCAGCAGATCTGAATGGCGACATGGTACACTTGTCCAGGAGGAGTGTTGACATAGGTCAGCAAATCCTACAGACAATGGGGGGCATATCCCAACAGCTGGCCAGCATGTCCGTAACCATGACCGAGTACGTGCTGCGGATGGCGGAGGCCCTGAAGGTGATAGCCAGGAACACTGGTGGCAGAGGCCTCCCAGTGGTCCTGGAGCACAGCACTGGACCCCAAGGTGCCTCACCCCCATTGCCAATGTAAGGGTACAAAGGAAGCTTCTCTCCTTCTAAGGTGGACTAACTGATATAGTTAATCGACACCTCACCCTTCTGTTGGGATTAAAAGGAAGATTTCTCTTCCCCAGAGTCAATTAATTGATATAGATAATCGACACCTCACCCAGCTCCCACTGTATAACGACTACGGAAATAAACAAATGAAACCTCAGGTTTATCGGTTTTATTACGAGCAATGCACGGGCAGGTTCAGTTGTGGAACCTCCGAAATACAAGAGGTTTCAAGTACAATTTATACAGGTTTTGGAGAGGAGCACCCTCCTACAAAATCCTGGATAGGTCTAATTCTATCAGCGAAGTTACATTGATTTGTCGACTCTTATCAAACTGTCGCTGAGAGGTATATGCAATTGCTCATCTTCTATGGTGCTGTTCCATGACTTGCACTTTGCCACAGTATAATTGATGCCTAAACTGGCTCCCTTATCTCTTCCTCAGAGACTTCTGATCAACAACTACTGATTTTGCTGTTTAAGTATTACGGAGGTTACGGATTCAGTTCAATGCGTTATACATTTGTGCTATACCTACATAAGCAAGTGTTACATACATAGGCAATTATACAGACCCTCCTAATACTGATAAGTTCACCACCTTCAGCATAATTCTGACCACCTATTTGCAGCTTTTATAATTTATCCCTTACACTAATGACACATGAGAGCCAGGAGGAAGATCTTGCTTCTGGCTCGGAGCACATTCCCACCTTGGGACCGTCCTCTCCCGTATCCGTCCAAGCAGCGGTTCTGCCATCATCCCCCCCAATGAAGCAGCGCTTGAGGAGGGGAAAGGGTAGAGGTGGGGAGGAGAAGCCGTGGGGGGGGAAAGGAAAGTAAGGTGCATAGCCGCAGGTGTTGTCTTGGTCACAGTATTTTAATGTTGTTGCTGCTATTTTGTTGGCAGGTTAGGGGGGAGGTGGGCACCTTGTTTTTTTGCATTTGTGTTCGATGTTTATGAAAGGTGGTTGGAAATGTGAAAGATTTAATGAACGATATAAATGTTATAAATTTGTTGTGGGGTGGCGTGTTTTTTACAGTTATAATTATGATTTCATACAAATGTTCTCATTCAATGTTTTTTTATTTAACATAACCTTGTTGTGCATTGTCTCAGATAGCTGCACCGTTACACACTGGTAATTCCTTAACATGAAAGAGGATAATTCAACTTAACTTGAATCAACTTAAACTTTAACTGTCACCAAGGTGATGCACATCATTCATGTATGAGCTGCAGTGTAAACAGCAGTGTTGCAGCTTTGTAAATACCATCAACGTTATTTCAAGCAAAGCGTTCATTTATGAGCTGCTGATGTAAGAGTCTTGCAGCTATGTAGCCACCACAGGCCCTTTCCTGCAGTCTAGAGGGGGTGGGAGCATGGTTTCACCGTCAGTCTGATTGTCTGGCCCGAGGTCAGTGTCCACCTGCTCGACTTCCTCTTCCTCTCTCTCCTGAGGTGAACTGGCAGTCCCTTCTGGCAATTCTTGTCCCCTCCTGATAGCCAAGTTGTGCAGCATGGAGCACACCACCACGAATTGAGCTATCTGCTCAGGGTGGTATTGTAGCTTGCCTCCTGAGTGGTCCAGGCATCTGAAGCACCGTGTAAGCACTCCAATGGTTTTCTCGACGATATTGCATGTGGCTCTGTGGCTCTCGTTGTATTGTTTCTCGGCTTCTGTCTGGGTGTTATGCAGGGGGGGGGGGGGGTCATCAGCCAGGTGGCGAGGCCATATCATTTTTCACCAAGCATCCAGCATTGACCTTGTGGCTGACTGGTAAACATGTCAGATACAGCGCTCTCACACAGGATGTGAGCATCATGGATGCTGCCCGGAAATTTTGCATTCACTGCCATAATAATTTGCTGGTGGTCGACAACGAGTTGCACGTTCCGAAAAACCTCTGCATCCTGAAAAGGTGCCCGCATGGCGATGTGCGTACAATGTATTGTTCTCTGCACCTTGGGTAAGTTAGCAATTCGGTAGAATCCTAGAGCTCTCTGTCTGTGCCTTCCTGGTCATAGGGAAGCTGCTAAATTCCATCCTGCGTGCATAAAGGGCTTCAGTGACCTGTCTAATGCAGCAATGTGTGGCATGCTGAGACATACTGCAAATGTCGCCAGCTGAGGCCTGAAAGTAACCTGACGCGTAGAAGGAAAGTGCTGCAGTGACCTTGACCTTGACGGACAGTGCGGTCCTGATGGTGCTGGCAGACTGCACATCTCCCGTGATGAGCTGGCATATTTCACTGATATCCTCTTTACGGAAGCGCAGTCTCCTAAGGCACATGTTATCGGACAAGTTCAGGTAAGACCGCTTCTCCCTGGATGTAAGTGGTGTGTAAGGTCTCGTCCTCCTCAGCATTCTGGCACATATTAGTTTGGGCACATAATGCTGTTGAATATACCTTCTGCCATCTCGAGTCTGCAGCATGTGCGTAGTCATCAAGACAGGCTGAGAAATTACAGGCCCTATTACAATAACTATCAGTGTTATACTGATTGTTCACAAATAATAAATCTTCACATTAAGACACCTAAACTAAATTCCAATTGTCCACAGTATGATAAGATGTTTGTTCAGATGTTCAAATCACCTTAAAAGAACTCCACAGTACATCAAAACTCCCCAGAAGTTGAAGCAGCTTTTTAAATGAAGCGACCTGCGATTTACAAAATGGCATCCATACCGCTGTGATTAGTCCAGGTGAGAGCAACTTTTTCACAGCGGTTTTTTCGGTGATAAATATTTTCGGCAATATGTGTGCGAGGTGCCAAAAATAACGCTCGCTGATGTTTTGGGCATTAGTTTCGGCTATTCTGATCTTTATGACAAAAGAAAGTGGGCGGGCGGTATTATTATTTCTCCGTGTTAATTACATGCCGAACGTAATGCTCGGCAATATTTGGGGCATTAGTTTCACCCATGCTGATCTTTACACCAAAAAAAGTGGGCGGGCTGTATTATTATTTCTCGCCGTTAAGTACATGCCGAAAGTAATGCTGGGCAATAAGTGAGCGATAAGTGGGCATTATTTTCCATTTTGTGCCTAAATGGGCGATATCTGGGCATTATACCTCATCTCAGCATTCAAATGGATCGTAAGTGGACGGTATTGATGCAGAAAAAGTGGCAAATCTAGCCCATACAATATTGCAAAGAATACTGGAAGGCCAGAGGATTGGGTAATTTTAAGAAATTAGCAAAGGACGACTAAAAAAATAATAAACAGATAGTAAGAGCATTTACAGGTATATAAAAAGGAAGAGAGTAGCTAAAGTAAACATTAGTCCCTTAGAGGATGAGACTGGGGAATTAATAATGGGAAACAGGGAAATGGCAGAGACTTTGAACAAATATTTTGTATCGGTCTTCACGGTAGAAGACACTAAAAGCACCCCAATAATTGATAATCAAGGGGCTATTGGGAGGGGGAACTTAAAACAATCATTATCACTCGAGAAAAAGTACTAGGCAAACTAATGGGACTAAAGGTGGACAAGTCCCCTGGACATGATGGCCTGCATCCTAGCATATTAAAAGAAGTGGCTGCAGAGATAGTGAATGCATTGGTTGTAATCTACCAAAATTCCCTGGATTCCGGAGAGGTCCCAGCGGATTGGAAAACCGCAAATGTAACGCCCCTATTTAAGAAAGGAGGAAGACAGAAAGCAGGAAACTATAGACCAGTTAGCCTAACATCTGTCATTGGGAAAATGCTGGAGTCCATTATTAAGGAAGTACAGGTTGGACCTCTCCAGTCCGGGACTCTCTGATCTGGCACCACCCGTGGTTTGGCATCAGTCCCATGCTTGGAGTGTGAGAAGTGTAGGGGGCGGTCGCGGAGGCAGAGGGGGTTGCAGTGGGGCAGCAGTGGTGCTGCGGGTGCGGTTCAGGGGGCGGCGGGTCTAGGGACGGCGGCGGCAGTTTGGATCCAAGGGAGGTGGTGGGGAGACACGACCTTAATAAAAAAGAACAGCAAACCAGCACAGAGAGAGAGAGCGAGGCCCGAGTTTTGTAGCCGGAGGCAGAGGCCAGGCGTGACCTCCCGTGGTTCGGGAAATTCTCTGTTCTGGCACCGGTCTAGTCCAGAAGATGCCGGACTGGAGAGGTACAACCTGTAGTAACAGGACATTTAGAAAATCATAAAACAGTCAAGCAGAGTCAGCATGGCTTTATGAAAGGGAAATCATGTTTGACAAAATTTGCTGGAGTTCTTTGAGGATGTAATGAACAGGGTGGATGAAGGGGAACCAGTAGATATAGTGTATTTGGATTTCCAGAAAGCATTTGATAAGTTGCCACATAAAAGGTTACTGCACAAGAAAATAACTCATGGGGTTGGGGGTAATATATTAAGATGGATAGAGGATTGGCTAACTAACAGAAAACAGAGAGTCGGGATAAATGGGTAATTTTCAAGTTGGCAAACAGTAACTATTGGGATGCCACAGGCATCAGTGCTGGGGCCTCAAATATTTACAATCTATATTAAGGACTTGGATGAAGGGACCGAGTGTAATGTAGCCAAATTTGCTGAAGGTACAAAGATAGGTGGGAAAGCAAGTTGTGAGGAGGATGCAAAGAATCTGCAAAGGGAGATAGATAGGCTGAGTGAGTGGACAAAAATTTGGCAGATGGAGTATAATATAGGAAAATGTGAGATAGGAAAAATGAAAAAGCTAATTATTATTGAAATAGGGAGAGATTACAAAATGCTGAGGTACAGAGGGATCTGGTGGTCCTTGTACATGAAACACAACAAGTTCGCAGGCATGTACAGCAAGTAATTAGGAAGGCAAGTGGACTGTTAGCCTTTATTGCAAGGAGAATGGAGTATAAAAATAGGGAAGTCCTGCTACAGCTGTACAGGGCTTTGGTGAGACTACACCTGGAGTACTGCGTACAGTTTTGGTCTCCTTATTTAAGGAGGGATATACTTGTATTGGAGGCAGTTCAGAGAAGGTTCACGAGGTTGATTCCTGAGATGAAGGGGTTGTCTTATAAAGAAAGGTTGAGCAGGTTGGGCCTATACTCATTGGAGTTCAGAAGAATGAGAAGTGACCTTATTGAAATGTATAAGATTCTGAGGGGCTTGAAAGGTAGATGCAGAGAGGATGTTTCTCCTCATGGGGAAATCTAGAACTAGGCTGAATAGTTTCAGAATAAAGGGTCGCCCATTTAAAACAGAACAGAGGAGGAATTTCTTCTCTCAGAGGGTTGTGAATCTTTGGCATTCTCTATCCTTGAGAGCAGTGGAGGCTGGGTCATTGAATATATTTAAGGTGGCGATCGATGGATTTTTGAATGAAAATTGAGTCAAGGGTTATGGGGAGCGGGCGAGGAAGTGGAGCTGAGGCCAAATCAGATCAGCCATGATCTTATTGAATGGTGGAGCAGGCTCGAGGGGCCAACTGGTCGACTCCTGCTCCTACTTCTTATGTTCTTATGTTCTAAGAAAAACTTGTTCAGCTGACTCAAAACAAAATACTCTTTGATTTTTTTTTGTGAAACATTGCATTTTTTTTACATTGAGTTACATCGAGTGTACAGCACAGAAACAGGCCTTTTGGTCCAACTGCTATATGCCGGCATTTATGCTCCACACGAGCCTCCTCCGTCATCTCACCCTATCAGCATGTCCTTCTATTTCTTTCTCCCTCATGTGTTTATATAGCTTCCCCTTAAATATATCTATGCTATTTGCCTCAACAATTCCACTTTGGTAACACATTCCACACTCTTACCAGTCTTTGGGTAAAAACGTTTTTCCTGAATTGCCTATTGGATTTATTAGTGACTATCTTATAATTATGAACTCTAGTTTTGGACTCTATTTGGATATATTTTCTCTGTCTACCCTATCAAACCCTTTCCTTATCTTAATGACCTTTGTTAGGTCACCCTTCAACCTTATCTTTTCTGGAGAAAAGAGTCCCAGTCTGTTCAGCCTTTCATGATAAGTATATCCTCTCATTTCTGGTACCATCCTTGTGACTCTTTTTTACACCTTATTGAATGCCTCAATATCCTTTTTATAATATGAAAACCATAGCTGTGCACAGTACGCCAAGTACTGGTGGCCTCAGGAAGCTACCAGATGAGCTCTTCTTTCCTCGTGGTAGCTGCAGGGACATCACTACCGGGGAGGAGCCTCATGTGTCCAGGACTAGCTCCATTATTCTGCCAACGCCGCGCTGGGTCTTGGGGCGTCCTCCTTTAACTCCACCCTTGCTGCTGCGGCTTCCACACGGTTCTGGTCTGCCAATGCCGCCTGGGTGGAAACCACAAGAGCAGGAGCAAGCCACTGCAGGGAGCAGCGCGAGCAACCCTGAGAAGGGGATGGAACCACAGAGAGCAACAAAACCGGCATCACAGGATCCCAGGTAGCTGATCGGAGGTTGTAAGAGCGAAAAACCTTAATTAGAGGTAAAGCAATTCAGTGTAATTAAAATATAACGTAAAAAAGACTGAGAGACAGGTTTACATGCGTTCATGGTAGGATAGCTGAAACCCACATCCCAGCAATTAAGCTGGAACACTAAGGTCAGAAAAATTCTCTGAGGAGATAACATTTATGTAGACAGCTCACAGAAATAATGAGATGAGACCACTATGTTCCAGTCTCACGAGATAACAGACACAAGGCCTCTTTGAAGTGTTTACAGACAGGTGGTCTGCCAAGGACGTGTTCACAGAAAAGTAACACACGACCTATGGGGGTTGTGGGGGGCTTTTCCCGAAGCAACAGTGATGTACCAACAGAATCATTAGAAATTACTGTAACCAATGAAATTAATGTAATGGTAGTAACCAATGACATTGCTGAAACTGTATTAACCAATGTATTAGTAGTAGGTGGGCAGGGATTGGTGGCAAATAACCAACGGGACACTTCCCTGTCGAGTTTCTGTATTTCAACTCTATAAACATGCAATTGCACCGCCTGTCCTGTGAGATCGGCGTTGAGAGCACTCAGTAAAGATATCGATGAGGCCGGATCTCTCTTGATTAATCAGGTTTTAATAAACAACTCTTTTTTCGATAAAAGACCTTTCGTGTGAGTGTTATATTTTTAATACTCCACAACAGAGGTCAAGCCCAGCGGTGGGGTCGGGACCGAGGAGAGGGCGGCGAGTAGCAAGCAGCGGGAGGCCCGGAGGTCAGCGATCAGCGGGAGGCTTGGAGGTTGGTGAGGAGAGGGAGGCCCTGAGGTTGGAGAGCAGCCGGAGGCCCGGAGATTGGAAAGCAGGGGGAGGTCTGGTGGTTGGCGAGGCCCGGAGGTCGGAAACGGCGAAGAATGGAGGTTGAGGCCCAGGAGCAGCGCAACGTGGCCCAGCAGCTGGGTCGTGACCCAGGAGTGCCACAGCATAGGCCAACAGCGAGTTTGTGAGGCTGCCACTGTGTTCTATGAAACCCAGGGAGAGCGGTCCTGCGGGTCCTGTAAGAATATGTGTGTTTGTATGGACTAGGCCCATACATCGGAGCCTGGTCTCCAGTCATCTTGGACCCCCTTGCCACTGGACCAAGGCCTTGCTCTGCCAAGCCCGTGTGGCAGCTGGTGTGCAACGGCCACCCCACATTAAAAGAACTCACGCACAGGCATCTTCCACCCTTCAAAATGAAGTTCTGGACCTGGAACATCAGCACCCTCATGGACAACACCAACAGCAACAGACTGGAATGGTGAACTGCTCTCGTTGCCCGGGAACTCAGATGTTTTGACATCGACACCGCCGCCTTAAGCGAGACTTGGTGGGCAGGGGAAGGTCGGCTCAAGGAACAAGGTGGTGGTTACACCTTATTCTGGAAAGGTAAACCAGAAGAAGTTCGCCGCCTCCATGGGGTTGGCTTCCCCATAAAAAATGAATTAGTTGGCCATCTCAGAGACTCCCCCTGTGGGATAAATGAATACCTCATGACTCTTCGGCTCAACCTAGCCCAGAACCAGTGCGCTACAGTTTTCAGAGTGTATGCCCCAACACTGGAAGCTACAGACGAGACCAAAGAGGAATTCTACTCCAGCCTCGAACAATACCTATCCCGAAGACCAACGGATGACAAGCTGATCCTTCTGGGGACTTTAACACCAGAGTTGGAAAGGCACAGACCTCTGGGGAGATGTGATCGGCAGGGGTAAGGAAAGCCAACTCCAATGGCACCCTCCTCCTGCCAAAATGTTTAGAACATGACCTTGTCATAACCAACATCCTGTTCCGTCAGAAAGTCAAGTACAAGGCTTCATGGCAGCACCCTCGCTCCAGCCACTGGCATCTGCTAGACTACGTCATCATCCGAGCGAGGGTCTGCAAGGATGTGTACATCACCCATGCCATGACAGGAGCTGACAACTGCTGGATGGACCACCACCTAATCTGCTATGTCATCACCATCAACGAAGCCCCAAAACAGTGACGGCAACAGAAACAATGCCACAGGAAAATCAATGCTGGAGCATTCCACGACCTGGCTGAGAAAGCACTATTCAGCCAGCGCCTCACTGCGACTCCCAATGACCCAAAGGTGCAGAATGTCCACCGTGCTTGGTCTGTCCTCAAGACCTCCATAATTAGCACCTGTGAAAAGACGCTCGGTAACTTGACCAGGAAGATTGGTTTGACAAGAACGACCAAGAGATCCAGGAGCTAATAAGTCGCAAGCGCAAGGCATTCTTGGACTGGAAACAGCAACACAACTCGAGAGCAAGAAAGCAGCTCTACAGACATCTGAAGGCCGAGGTCCAACAAAAAACTCGCAACCTAATGACCAGATGGTGGGTGGAGAAAGCGCAGAAGATCCAGCAACTAGCCGACAACCACAACATGCGTGGATTCTTCAGCGCAGTCAAGACCACCAACAGCCTAAGCACCCAAGGACCTACCCTACTGTTGGCCAGGAATGGAGAGGCATTCATCAAGCACAGAGAGGCAGTCAGGGCCCGCTGGAAAGGGCACTTTGAAGACCTCCTCAACCGAGACTCTGTCTTCAACGTGAGTGTCCTCGACTCCATCCCGCAGCGTGCTGCTCATCACCATCTCAGCACAACCCGAGCCCAGCATGAAGTAGAAAAGGCCATCCGACAACTGAAAAACAACAAGGTCTCAGAAGCAGATGGAATTCCCGCCGAAGCACTAAAACTTGGCAGAGAAATACTTTTGGCGCGAATATACAATCTCATTTCTCAAAACTGGAAGGAAGAGAGCATGCCAGGGGAACTCAGAGACGCGGTAATCGTGACCATCTTCAAGAAAGCCAACAAGTCCGATTGCGGTAACTACAGAGAAATTTCCCTCCTGTCTGCCACAAGGAAAGTCATTACAAGAATCTTCCTCAATTGCCTTCTCCCTGTGGCTGAAGAGCTCCTCCCAGAGTCGCAATGTGGATTCCAACCACTAAGGGGCACAATGGACATAAGAACATAAAAACATAAAAACATAAGAAATAGGAGCAGGAGTAGGCCATATGGCCCCTCGAGTCTGCTCTGCCATTTAATACAATCATGGCTGATCTGATCATGGACTCAGGTTCACTTCCCTGACTGCTCCCCATAACCCCTTATTCCCTTATCGGTTAAGGGAATCTCTGCCTTAAATGTATTCAATGTCCCAGCTTCCACAGCTCTCTGAGGCAGCGAATTCCACAGATTTACAACCCTCTGAGAAAAGAAATTTCTCCTCCTCTCAGTTTTAAATGGGAGGCCTCTTATACTAAGATTATGCCCCCTAGTTTTAGTCTCCCCCATCGGTGGAAACATTCTCTCTGCATCCACCTTGTCAAGCCCCCTCATAATCTAATATGTTTCGGTAAGATCACCTCTCAATTTTCTGAATTCCAATGATTGGAGCCCAATCTACTCAACCTTTCCTCATAGGTCAAACCCCTCATCTCCGGAATCAACCTTGTGAACCTTCTTCTCTGAACTGCCTCCAAAGCAAGTATATCCTTTCGTAAATATGGAAACCAAAACTGCACGCAGTATTACAGGAAGGCCAATGGAAACTGCCCGGAGATTCCATTGGCCTTACATAAGAACATAAGAATTAGGAACAGGAATAGGCCATCTAGCCCTTCGAGCCTGCTCCGCTATTCAACAAGATCATGGCTGATCTGGCCGTGGACTCAGCTCCACTTACCCGCCTGCTCCACATAACCCTTAATTCTCTTATTGGTTAAAAATCTATCTATCTGTGACTTGAATACATTCAATGAGCTAGCCCCAACTGCTTCCTTGGGCAGAGAATTTCACAGATTCACAATGCTCTGGGAGAAGAAATTCCTTCTCAACTCGGTTTTAAATTGGCTCCCCCGTATTTTGAGAATGTCGCCCCTAGTTCTAGTCTCCCCGATCAGTGGAAACAACCTCTCTGCCTCTATCTTGTCTATCCCTTTCATTATTTTAAATGTTTCTATAAGATCACCCCTCATCCTTCTGAACGCCAACGAGTAAAGACCCAGTCTATTCAATCTATCATCATAAGATAACCCCCTCATCTCCGGAATCAGCTGAGTGAATTGTCTCTGTACACCCTCCAAAGCTAGTATGTCCTTCCTTAAGTAAGGTAACCAAAACTGCACGCAGTACTCCAGGTGCGGCCTCACCAATACCCTATACAGTTGCAGCAGGACCTCCCTGCTTTTATACTCCATCCCTCTCGCAATGAAGGCCAACATTCCATTCGCTTTCCTGATTATCTGCTGCACCTGCAAACTAACTTTTTGGGATTCATGCACAAGGACCGGAGGAGGTCCTCCCACTATTCATCGGGGACTTGGCCTGGAGGGTGGTGCACGGAGCAGTGCCGTGCAACAAATTTTTAAGCCGGTTCACGGACTCCCAGGCCGCCTGCAATTTCTACGGTCTGGAAGAGTCCGTGTTCCATGTTTTTATGGAATGTACAAGGTTGCAGCCCCTGTTTTATTATTTGAAGGGGCTGCTCCTGAAATTCTGGCTGCACTTCAGTCCCACTCTCCTGATCTTTGGGCACCCTGTGCAGAGGGGAGCGGGTAGGTCCGAAGGCCTCCTTGTAGGACTGCTCCTGGGCATGGCCAAGGGTGCCATCAGCCGGTCCAGGCAGCGGGCGGTCGAGGGGGTCGTTCAACCTGACTGCCTGCCTCTCTTCCGCTCTTACATCCAGTCCAGGGTGTCCTTGGAGATGGAGCACGCGGTGTCCACCGGTACGCTCGCGGCCTTCCGCGAGAGGTGGGCACCGGAGGGACTGGAGTGCATCATCATGCCCGGCAACCAAATTTTAATTTGATTTTACGTTTTAAAGTATAATTTGTTTTAAATGCCGGTGCTTTTAGTGTCCCCTTCCCTTTTATAGGGGGCACTGGAAAATTGTGATTTTAGTGCCCCAAAAAAAAAGAAAAAGAAAAACTCAAAAAAAAAAAGGAAAAAAAGGGCCTTGTAAATGTCTGGTGTGTCACCCAGGTCGGGTGGCACGATTTAATGTTTTATGTTTTTGCAGGTAGACTCTAAAAGAGTTTCATGCACAAGGACCTCCAGGTCTCTCTGCACCGCAGCATGTTGTAATTTCTCCCCATTCAAATAATATTCCCTTTTACTGTTTTCTTTTCCCAAGGTGGATGACCTCACATTTTCCGTCATTGTATTCCATCTGCCAAACCTTAGCCCATTCGCTTAACCTATCTAAATCTCTTTGCAGCCTCTCTGAGTCCTCTATACAACCCGCTTTCCCACTAATCTTTGTGTCATCTGCAAATTTTGTTACAATACACTCTGTCCCCTCTTCCAGGTCATCTCTGTATATTGTATACAGTTGTGGTCCCAGCACCGATCCCTATGGCACACCACTAACCACAATTTCCAATCCGAAAAGGACCCATTTATCCCGACTCTCTGCTTTCTGTTAGCCAACCAATTCTCTATCCATGCTAATACATTTCCTCTGACTCCGCGTACCTTTATCTTCTGCAATAACCTTTTGTGTGACATCTTATCGAATGCCTTTTGGAAATCTAAATACACCACATCCATCGGTACACCTCTATCCACCATGCTCGTTATATTCTCAAAGAATTCCAGTAAATTAGTGAAACATGATTTCCCCTTTATGAATCCATGTTGCGTCTGCTTGATTGCACTATTCCTATCTAGATGTCCCACTATTTCTTCCTTAATGATAGCTTCAAGTATTTTCCCCACTACAGATGTTAAACTAACCGGCCTATAGTTACCTGCCTTTTGTCTGCCCCCTTTTTTAAACAGAGGCGTTACATTAGCTTCTTTCCAATCCGCTGGCACCTCCCCAGAGTCCAGAGAATTTTCCTGATCACTTGCTGTACCTGCATATTATCCTTTTGTGTTTCATGCTCAAGTACCCCCAGGTCTCACTGTACTGCAAAACTTTGCAATCTTTCTCCATTTAAATAATAACTTGCTCTTTGTTTTTTTTCTGCCGAAGTGCATGACCTTACACTTTCCAACATTATACTCCATCTGCAAAATTTTTGGAGGATGATGGTCAGACGAGCGCGGATCCGGATACGCAATCCGAGATACCACAGGAAGTAGTTGAGGCCAATTCACTAAATATATTCAAAAGGGAGTTAGATGAAGTCCTTACTACTCGGGGGATCAAGGGGTATGGCGTGAAAGCAGGAAGTGGGTACTGAAGTTTCATGTTCAGCCATGAACTCGTTGAATGGCGGTGCAGGCTAGAAGGGCTGAATGGCCTGCTCCTGCACCTATTTTCTATGTTTCTATGTTTCTATGTTTCTATACCAGAGGAGGAAGTGTATGGATTGTACTAATTCCTAACTAAGAGCAAACTGATAATGATCAACGTGAAATTTAATGGGGTGCCGGTATCGATGGAACTGGACACGGGGGCAAGTATGAGCCAGAGGGCATTTGACAAGCTGTGGGATAGTAAGGCTGTGAGGCCCAGGCTGAGTCCAGTCAATGCCAAGTTGCGCACGTACACCAAAAAACTCATAACAGTGATTGGCAATGCCACAATTAAAGTGTCGTATGACAGTTTGGTTCACGAGTTACCGCTATGGATTGTCCCAGGCAATGGTCCAATGCTGTTCGGCAGGAACTGGCTTTGAAAAAATCAGATGCGATTGGAACGACATCAAGGCATTGTCGTCGGAGAAAGATACATGTGCCCAAGTACTGAGCAAGTTCCCCTCGCTGTTCGAACCAGGCATCAGCAACTTCACGGAAGCCAAGGTGCAGATCCACGAGGACTCGGATACAAGACCCGTCCATCATAAAGCTCGGCCAGTTCCGTATATGATGAGGGAGAAGGTCGAAATTGAACTGGACAGACTCCAGCGTGAAGGCATCATATCACCGGTTGAATTTAATGAATGGGCCAGCCCCATTGTTCCCGTGCTGAAAAGTGATGGCACAGTCAGAATCTGTGAAGACTACAAGGCTACGATCAACAGGGTTTCGAAACATGATCAGTACCCGTTACCGAAGGCTGATGACTTGTTTGCAATGCTATCCATGGGGAAGTCATTCACCAAACTGGACTTGACGTTGGTCTACATGACACAGGAGCTGGTCGAGATGTCGAAGAGACTTACGTGCATTAACATGCATAAATGACTGTTTATTTATCACAGCTGCCCTTTTAGAATTCGCTCGGCTGCAGCAATATTTCAGAGGAACATGGAGAGTCTACTGAAGTCCGTTTCCAGAACCGTCGGTGTTCCAAGATGACATCCTGATCACAGGTCGTGATTCCGAGGAATATCTGAACAACGTGGAAGAGGTTCTACATTGCCTGGACAAAGTGGGACTCAGACTGAAACGCTCGAAGTGCGTCTTCATGGCACCAGAGGTCGAATTCCTGGGGAGGAAAATTGCTGCTGACGGCATCAGGTCTATGGACGTGAAAACCAAGGCCATCAAGAATGCACCCAAGCCGCAGAATGTGACGGAGCTGCGCTCGTTCCTGGGTCTACTCAACTACTTCGGTAACTTCCTACCTAAATTGAGCACCTTATTAGAACCACTGCACATGCTGCTAAGAAAAGGCAACAACTGGATGTGGAATGCATCTCAAGACAGAACTTTTGAGCAAGCCACTAATCTCCTTTGCTCTAACAAGCTGCTGGTACATTATGACCCATGTAAATGTTTAGTATTGGCCTGTGATGCTTCGTCATATGGAATTGGTTGCATACTCCAACAAGTTAAAGAGTCGGGTAAACTTCAACCAGTCGTGTATGCTTCAAAACATTTGTCTAAAGCGGAAAGAGCCTACAGCATGGTAGAGAAAGAAGCACTAGCCTGTGTGTATGGGGTTAAAAAGATGCATCAGAACCTGTTTGGTCTTTGGTTTGAACTAGAGACAGATCACAAGCCGCACATTTCACTGTTCTCTGAAAACAAAGGTATCAATACCAATGCTTCATCCCGCATCCATTATCCGCCTATGACTATGTCATTCGCCATAGATCTGGCACCGAGAATTGTGCCGATGCTTTGAGCTGTCTGCCGTTGCCCACACGGAGGTGGAAACACCACAACCGGCAGACCTATTGTTAGTTATGGATGTTTTTGAGAGTGAAGGAACATCTGTCACGGCTCAACAAGTTAAGACCTGGACTAGCCAGGACCTGATTTTATCGGTGGCGAAGAGTTGCATCCTCAAAGGTGATTGGTCTGCCATACCCAAGCAAATGTGCGAGGAGACCAAATCTTACATTCGTCGCAAAGATGAACTGTCTATTCAGTCGGATTGTATACTGTGGGGCAATCATGTTGTTATGCCCAAGAAAGGGAGAGAGAAATTTGTACGCGAGCTACATAGTACACATCCCGGCATTGTAATGATGAAAGCCGTCACCAGGTCTCATGTATGGTGGCCGGAAATTGACTCTGAGCTGGAATCATGTCTGCATGCAGCTCAGCAAAGCACCAGCGGAATCGCAGCTGAGTCTGTGGTCATGGCCGTCAAAACCATAGTCGAGGATCCACATAGACTTTGCAGGTCCCTTTCTGGGGAAGATGTTTTTAGTTATGGTGGATGCATATTCAAAGTGGATAGAGTGTATAATCATCCAGCACATCCACAGCTACCATTGAGAATGTCAGTGTCATGTTCGCGACACATGGTGTGCCTGACATTGTTGTTTGCGACAACGGATCGTGCTTCACCAGTCAGGAGTTTCAAGAGTTCACGAAACTCAATGGTATCAAACATGTAAAGTCAGCACCGTTCACACCTACTTTCAATGGGCAAGCAGAATGTACTGTCCAAATCATAAAGCAGACTATGAAGCGAGTCACTGCAGACTCGCCTGTCATGCATGCTGCTTAGTTACAGGACAAGACCACACAAGCTTACCGGGGTCTCGCCTGCTGAACTAATGATGAATAGAGGTCTTAAGACCAAGCTATCTCTTTTACACCCTGACTTGAATAATAATGTTGAATATAGAAGACAAAGTCAGCAAGGGTATCACAATCGTGCAGCTGTGTCACGCGACATTTCTGTAAATTATCCTGTATATATTCTGAATTATGGTCAGGGTTGTTATGTCTTGAATAAAGAGTCAGACTAGATACTGCGAGCTCAAAGTAAGGTGTAACCGTAATCCTTTAATACAGATCTCAGAGTGCCTCTCCAGCCTTTGAGGCCTCCTTATATACAGGTGCTCCCAAGGGATTGCGGGATCCCTTGTGACTCCAGGGGATAAGCCCTCTGGCGGTTAGACATGGTAATTACAGGTTTACATACATAACAAGACCCCCCCGCAAAATCAATAGTATAACTATTTACAATGTGAGTCGATCTGGGGCCTTCCTTTCCCTGATTGATCGTCTTGGTGCAAATGCTGGTGTTGGTGAGTCGTTTGTTGGGCCCTCGATGGGCTGCTGTGCAGCTGGCCTTGCTGGACTGCTGGGGGTGGTAAGTCTTGCTGGGCTGCTGCGGGTGATGGGTTCTGCTTCGTGGTCAACCCACTGGGTCAGTTGCCACTTGTGTGTGTGCGTTGGAGGGTCGGTTAAGGTAGAATCTATTGTGGGTTGTTTTAAATAGTCTGTAAATCTGAGTTTGGTTTGGTCCAAGTATTGCCTGCAGATGAGTACATTTGCGAGTTTGACCACAAACACCCTACTCCCCTCTTTGACCAAAACAGTGCCAGCAATCCCACTTGGGACCTTGTCCATAATTCAACACAAATACAGGATCATTTATTTTGATTTCGCGTGACACATTGGCGCGATCATGATATGTATTCTGTTGAAGCCACCTGGTCTCCATCTGTTCGTGTAGATCAGGGTGGACTAATGAGAGCCTTGTCTTAAGTGCCCTTTTCATGAGCAGTTCAGCGGGAGGAACCCCAGTGAGCGAGTGAGGTCTTGTGTGGTAACTAAGCAGGACTTGGCATAAGCGAGTCTGCAGTGAGCCTTCAGTTATCCTTTCAAAGTTCTGCTTGATTGTTTGAACTGTTCGCTCTGCCTGACCGTTGGACGCTGGTTTAAACGGGGTCGATGTGACATGTTTGAATTCAGCACTGGTAAAGCACGGCCCATTGTCACTTACAAGCACGTCCGGTAGGCCATGCGTGGCAAACATGGCCCGTAGGCTTTCAATGGTGGCAGCGGACGTTCTTGCCGATATTATCTCACATTCAATCCATTTGGAGTACGCATCTACAACCACTAAAAACATTTTTCCTAAGAATGGGCCTGCATAGTCGACATGGACCCTAGACGACGGTTTGGAGGACCAGCACCATAAACTTAGTGGCGCCTCCCTGGATGCATTGCTAAACTGGGAACATGTGTTACATTTGTGCACGCAGGACTCTAAGTCTGCATCGATACTGGGCCACCACACGTGGGATCTAGCTATCACTTTCATCATTACGATGTTGGGTGGGTGCTGTGGAGATCACTAATGAAGGTGTCTCTGCCCTTTTTTGGCACCACTACCCGATTTCCCCATAGAAGGCAATCTGCCTGTATAGACATTTCATCTTTGCGCCGTCGGTACGGCTTTATTTCTTCCTGCATCTCTAACGGGACACTTGACCAACTCCCGTGGAGCACACCGTTTTTTACTAAGGACAGTAAGGGGTCCTGGCTCGTCCAGGTTCTAATCTGTTGGGTGGTAGCAGGTGATTGCTCGCTCTCGAATGCTTCCATTGCCATAACTAAATCTGCAGGCTGTGCCATCTCCACCCCAGTGGTGGGCAATGGCAGCCTACTGAGAGCATCGGCACAGTTTTCTGTGCCTGGCCTGTGGCGGATGACATAGTTATATGCGGACAATGTGAGCGCCCATTTCTGGATGCGGGCCGATGCATTCGTATTTATCCTTTTTCTTTCAGAAACGAGGGATATAAGTGGCTTATGGTCAGATTCCAATTCAAATTTGAGCCCGAACAGATATTGATGCATTTTCTTTACATCGTATACACATGCTAACGCTTCTTTTTCGATCATACTGTAGGCCCTCTTGGCCTTGGACAGTCTTCTGGATGCATAAGCAACCAGTTGCAATTTCCCAAATTCATTAGCTTGTTGCAATACACACCTGACCCCGTACGACGACGCATCACATGCTAGTACCAAACGTTTACATGGATCGTACAACACAAGCAATTTGTTTGAACATAATAACTTCCTAGCTTTCTCAAAGGCATTTTCTTGGCTTTTACCCCATACCCATTCATCTCCTTTATGCAGTAAAGAGTGCAGAGATTCTAACAGTGTGTTAAGACCCAGTAAGAAGTTACCAAAATAGTTCAGGAGTCCTAGAAACGACCGCAGCTCTGTCACGTTCTGTGGTCTCAGTGCGTTCTTGATTGCCTCCGTCTTCGAATCGGTGGGCCTGATGCCGTCCGCCACGATGTTTCTCCGCGGGAACTCCACTTCATGCACCAGGAAAATGTACTTTGACCGTTTTAGCCTGAGTCCCACACGATTAAGCCGACTAAGAACCTCCTTCAGGTTCTGCAGGTGCTCAACAGTGTTCCGACCTGTAACCATGATGTCGTCCTGGAAGACCTCAGTGCACGAGACTGACTTCAGCAAGCTTTCCATGTTCCTTTGGAATATCGCCGTGGCTGATCGAATGCCAAATGGGCATCTGTTGTAAATGAAGAGACCTTTGTGTGTGTTGATGCAGGTGAGGCCTTTCGATGATTCCTCCAGCACCTGCGTCATGTAGGCCGAGGGCAAGTTCAGCTTCGTGAACGTTTTCCCTCCCGCCAGCGTCGCAAATAAGTCGTCTGCCTTTGGTAGCGGATATTGATCCAACACTGAGAAATGATTGATAGTTACTTTGTAATCACCACAGATTCTGATGGTGCCATCTCCCTTGAAGACTGGAACAATCGGACTGAATTAGATTGGCGAAATGATGCCCTCTCATTGCAGCATGTCCAGCTTGATCTCCACCCTCTCTCTCATCATGTAAGGTACTGCGCTCGCCTTGTGATAGATGGGTCGCACCCCCGTAATCAAATTAATCTGCACTTTTGCTCCTTGGAACTTCCCGATGCCTGGTTCGAACAGCGAGGGGAACTTGCTTAGGACCTGGGCACATGAGGTGTTGTTGACTGATGAAAGTGCTCGGACGTCGTCCCAGTGCCGGCGTATCTTTCCTAGCCGGCTCCTGCCAAACAGTGTGGGGCCATCGCCTGGTACCACCCAGAGTGGTAATTCATGCCATCATAGGAGACCTTTATGGTAGCACTGCCAATTACGGGAATCAGTTCCTTTGTGTACATTCTAAGTTTAGTACGAATGGGAGTCAGCACTAGCCTTGAAGCCTTGCTGCACCATAATTTATCGAAAGTTTTTTTGCTCATTATGGACTGGCTTGCGCCCGTGTCCAGCTCCATGGACACCAGGAGTCCATTTAATTCAACCTTCAGCATTATCAGGGGACACTTTGTGGTAAATGTGTGCACCCCATATCCTCTGCCTCCTGGGTCTGAGGTTCGGTGGAGGTCGTGATCCACCGTGGATCTGTCCTCCTCTGCAACATGGTGGTTTGCAGGATTAGCAGAGTTTGCAGCTCGCCTGCACATACGTTGGAGGTGTCCCACTGTTCCATAGCCCTTGCAAACGTATCCTTTGAAGCAGCATGAATGGAAATGATGATCACCCCCAGTGCCAACAAGGTGTTAATTGCTTTGCATTCACCACCCTTGATGGTGGACTCTGAGTCATCTGTGGACATGCAGCTGCAGGCATGTAAGTCCTACCATGTATATTTTGATTCGAAAACAACGTTACTTTATTCACAGTACTTACAGCAGCACTAGTGTGCTCAGAAATTTGTTTAGTATTGTCACTGGTGGCGATAAACGCCTGGGCTATCGCTCTGGCTTTACTCAAGGTTGGGGTCTCTACAATTAAAAGTTTGCACAGCATTACTTCATGGCTAATGCAAAGTACAAAGAAGTCCCTGAGCATGTGCTCCAAGTGTCCTTTAAATTCGCAATGTCCGACAAGGTGCGTTAGTTTGGCGACATAGCTCGCCACTTCCTGGCCTTCAGACCTCATGTACGTATAGAACCGTTACCTCGCCATCAGAATGCTTTAGATGCTCCCGGACCAGTGTGCACAACTCATTGTATGACTTGTCTGTGGGTTTCACTGGAGTGAGCAGATTTATCATGAGGCCATACATTGGTGCCCCGCAAACGGTGAGGAGGATCGCCCTTCGTTTGGCGGCGTTCACTTCTCCTTCCAGCTCATTGGTCACGAAGTATTGGTCAAGTCGCTCCACGCAGATTTCCCAATCATCTCCCTCCGAAAATTTCTCCAGGATGCCCACAGTTCTCTGCATTGTTGCAGTGGAGTTCGTCATCTGTATCTCATCGCCAGTTGTTATGTCCTGAATAAAGAGTCAGACTAGATACTGCAAGCTCAAAGTAAGGTGTGACCATCGTCCTTTATTACAGATTTCAGAGTGCCTCTCCAGCCTGTGAGGCCTCCTTATATACAGGTGTTCCCAAGGGATTGTGGGATCCCTTGGGACTCCAGGGGATAAGCCCTCTGGTGGTTAGACATGGTATTTACAGGTTTACATACATAACAAGGGTCCCAAGTGGATCGCTGGTACTCTCATGGCCAAGGAGAGCAACAGAGTATTTATTGTCAAGCTCAAAAATGGGCAAATATGCAGGAAACATATGGATCAGACAAGGCTGTGACACACAGATGAACCGGAACAGTTGAAGGAAGAGACAATCGACGACCAACCAACTGATCCCCAGTCATCAGAGGACTCAGTGGTCATCAGTGAATCGGGACTTTCATTCACTGACATGTTCAATGAAAATGGACTTTCAATCCCTGACATGGCCATTGCCATTCCCACAAGGTCAATACCCAGCCACCAGTCACAACAATCTCTGAACACTCACCCAAGGCTGGAGTTGAACTGAGACGGCCAACCCGGGAGCATAAAACACTGGACCATCTCAATTTGTAAAAGACTGTGTTAATATCTCAGAGTGGGGTATTGTTATGTATGCACTAGATGGCGTCACTGTTGGAGGCCATTGGGCTGCACGCACGTGTGTGCAACCCAAGTATAAAAGGCCGGCCATTTTGTATATTATTCACTTTGGGCCTTAATAAAGCAGAGCCAAGCTCATACCTCTTGGAGTTAAACAGTATTCAGTCTAACAGTTATTGCATGCACAACAGTTACATTTGCAGTTTTCCAATCTGCTGGGACCGCCCCAGAATCCAGAGAAGTTTGGTAAATTACAACCAGTGCATCCACTGTCCTTGCCGCTACTTCTCTTAAGACCCTAGGATGCAAGCCATCAGGTCCAGGGGATTAACCTGCTTTTAGTCCCATTATTTTACTGGGTACCACCTCCTTAGTGATTGTGTTTGTGTTAACTTCCTCCCCCCCATAGCCCCTTGACTATCCACTGTTGGGATCTTCACCGCATGGCAAATCCAAGACAAATGCAGGGAACAGCGCCAACCCTTGTACATGACCTTCTCTGACCTCACAGAGGCCTTCAACACTGTCAACCGTGAGGGATTATGGAGCGTCCTCCTCAAATTCATCTGCCTTCAAAAGTTTGTCACAATCCTTCGCCTTCTTCACGACAACATGCAAGCCACGATCTTGACCAACGAATCCACCACAGACCAATTCATGTTTGGACCGGGGTCAAGCAATGCTGTTCCATTGCACCAACGCTCTTCTCAATCTTCCTTGCTGCAATGCTTCTTCTCACTCTCAGTAAGCTCCCCGCTGGAGTGGAGCTAATCTACAGGACAAACGGAAAACTGCTCAACCTTCGCCACTTCCAGGCCAGATCCAAGGTTGTCCCATCCTCTGTCATTGAATTACAGTACGCAGATGACACTTGGAAGCCGAACTCCAAGCCATCGGCAACACCTTAACTGAAGTGTACAAGAGCATGCATCTTACACTAAACACCCATAAGACAAAGGTCCTCTACCAGCCTTCCCCCGTCACGCAACACTGCTCCCCAATTATCAAAATCCACGACGAGGCCTTGGACAATGTGTACCATTTCCCATACCTTGGGAGCCTACTGTCAACAAGGGCAGACGTCGATGACGAAGTCCAACACCACCTTCAATGTGCCAGTGTAGCCTTCGATGCCTGAGGAAGAGAGTGTTTGAAGACCAGGACTTCAAACCCGGCACCAAGCTCATGGTCTACAGAGCAGTAGTGATACCTGCCCTCCTATATGCTTCAGACACATAGGCTATGTACAGCAGGCACCTCAAAGCATTGGAGAAGTATACCAATGCTGGCTCCACAAAATACATTGCAGGATAGGTGCACCAACATCAGTGTTCTTGCTCAGGCCAACATCCCCAGCATCGAAGCACTGACCACACTCGATCAGCTCCGTTGGGTGGGCTACATCATTCGCATGCCCAATACGAGACTCTCGAAACAAGTGCTCTACATGGATCGCTGACACAGCAAGTGAGCCCCAGGTGGGCAGAAGAAACTCTTCAAGGACACACTCAAAGCCTTCTTGAAAAAGTAAACATCTCCACCGACACCTGGGAAGCCCTGGCTCAAGACCACCAAAGTGGAGGACAAGCATCCGGGAAGACGCCAAACATCTCAAGTCTCTACGCCGGGAGCAAGCTGAAGCCAAACGCAAACGAAGGAGCGAACGGCAACCCGAGCAGCCCACCCACCCATTCCTCCAACCACCATTTGCCCCATCTGTGACAGAGTCTGTAGGTCCAGCATTGGACTCATCAATCACCTGAGAACTCATTTTTACTGTGGAAGCAAGTCATCCTCGACTTCGAGGGACTGCCTAAGAAGAAGAAGAAGATAAGAACAGAAGAAATAAGGGCAGGAATAGGCCATTTGGCCCCTTGAGCCTGCTCCGCCATTAAGATCATGGCTGATCTGATCTTGGCCTCAACTTCACTTCCCTGCCCGCTCTCCATAACTCTTGACTCCCTTATCATTCAAAAATCTGTTTACCTCTACCTTAAATATATTCAATGACCCAGCCTCCACAGCTCTCTGATGAAAAGAATTCCAAAGATTCATAACCCTCTGAGAGAAGAAATTCCTCCTCATTTCTGTTTTAAATGGGCAATCCCTTATTTTGAAATTATGCCCCCTAATTGTAGATTCCCCCACGAGGGTGTTTCCGATGTGAAAAATAACAACAAGTAAAACACTAGACAATTTACGAAGATTGTTTTCTTCATATGTCCTCCCAGAAGAAATCGTGTCTGATAATGGGCCGTGATTTTGTTCAGAAGAATTTGCACAGTTCACGAGCAAAAATGGTGTGAAACATACCAAAGTTCCACTGTACCACCCTGCTTCAAATGGTACAGCAGAGTGCGCAGTACAAATTGTAAAATGTGCCCTTATTAAGCAAATGTTGGGTAGAACACCAATAGAGTTGTTTGTCAAACTACAGCCACAAACCAATTTCTCGTTGCTAAAGTCAAACATGGCACAGTCAGTAGAAGAGAAACAATTCAGACAGAAAGAGAATAATGATAGAGGTGGAGTAAGAGAGAGAAGTGTGAAGTTGAATCAGAAGGTTAGAGTGAAAAACCATCACCATAAATGGTTAAAGTGGTTACAAGGAAGAATAGTGAGGATATGTGGACCTTGCACATATTTGGTCAAGATGTTTGATCATGGAAAGGGTAGGTTTATTCACATTGATCACATTTTACCTACAGATGTGGAAGGAGTTGAAAGTTGGAATGATTCAATTGTTTCTGATGAGTCAGATGTAGTCTTGTTACATGTAGAGGACCCATAGCAAATCCTACATCAGATGTACTAGAAACAAGTCCAGGAGAAAGTCAGAATTTAAGTCTGAGTCCGAGTCAACAGTCTGAAGTTGTAGAGAGTCCAAATGTAGATTGAGGGTTGCCCTTGGAGAAAAACTCTCCTCAGGCTCAGCCTAAAATGAGTCTAAGTTCTACAACAAGTTTGGAAAGTTCTGTTCAAGAGTGAAGGTATCCTGTTGGAAATAGAAAACCAGTGGTTAAGTTTGCATTGTTAATATGGAAAAATAAGTTCATTGCCTGGAAATCCCGGACTCCCCGAGTCCGTCTGAAGTTTCTACGGACCCGGGAAGGCATCGGAAAAGCCATTTTTCAGCACACAATGTGCATGCACTGAAAACTAGTTTTTCCGATCCGTCAAGCTGGAGCTTGACAGATGATCCACATCTCAGGAGCGAGGACATTTGCACGGGCAAGATTGCAGTATTTACCCATATCTTGTCCAGCAAATATCCTCAAAAATTTTGCACCTGATAAAAGCAGGCGCATAAACTACTTTTCAAGGCATAAGAGTTTAAAAACATGCAAAAAATGTAATTAAATTAAATTTAAAAAAACACATATTATTTTTTAGAACCCTGCCCACCACATTACATTTATTTTAATCATAATTTAAAAAACTTTTTTAAAATTCGGAATTTTTGTTTCTCTCAGATATTTATTTACTTTAATTTCAATTAATTTTAATTATGTGAGGTGTGTTTTTTATTTTTTATGACATGTGTTTCGTGTCTTTGTTTTTTTCCCTCATTAATAGCAATGAGAACTCGTAGGTACGGAGTTCCTTTGCTATTAATGAGAAAGCTGTGGAATACTGTACCTGATTGGCTAAGCAGTCACACATGACCGCACCTTCTGCATTGGAACCTGGAAGATGTGAACGTACTTCGCAGTGCGGGAAGAGAAGGCCTCTCCAACGGAATCCCATGCTCCTCTCGGACCACCAGGTACTTTCATAGAAATGTTTCAGGTCGGAGGCAATTGCCTGCGGGAAGCCTCCGACCTCAATTTCAGCCCCCATATCTTTTGTTGTGTATGCCATGCAAGTTATGTATAATGATTATTTTATTATGATTACTTCTTCAATAAGGAGGGAGAAGTGTAATAGAGCTCCCCTAGTGGGCTTCTGCTCCACCTATTGGACAACTGATATAATGCAATTACTGATGTAAATGCAATAAAAGAATCATGTGAAAAAGTCACATGATGACAGTTAAGAGCCATCTTGTAGAGTGTGTTTGTTAGTGATGTCGTAAGAATATATCACATGCAGTTCATTTGTAACGCCATGTAAATTCACAACATTCTGGGAATTGCCATGATACATTTATACTTCATCAGTTTAATCTTTTAGCAGCTCTATTTCAACATCCGAGACAAATGGCAGGATGGCTGCTGGATACCCGCTATGCCCATGGTTCATGACACCATTGTAGGGCCACCATTGCTGCAGAGAAACTCTATAACATTGCACACCTGAAGACAGATAAGAATTGAGCAAACCATTGCGATCCTCCATGGAAATGGATAAATAAGGGGCAGCCTTGCAATATGCACCCAGTAATTTCTTTGTGCTAATAATTTGTGTGCTTTACAACTCCTCCAGATGTCCCAGAGGAGCCCAGATAGCCTGATGATGACACTGCTTATGCTGTAGATTTCTTCCACGAACAAGGAGGTTTAGCGGCAACAGCTGCTAGACAGCTGAGAGACAGACTCATGTGGCACACTTTCAAAGATGAATAGAGCTTTATTATTTGAAGTCTCAGCTTATCAAAGATCTGTCTCACCAACTTCTTTCATTTCTAAGTAAAGTCCTTGCTCTTCACAGCTAACCATCAAATCGTAATCCTGAGCCGCAACAGCACATTTTCAGTTCCACAATTTCATATAAGAGAGCCAAATGCCAAGCAGTCCTCAAATCAACTATTGCATTGATTTATTACAACTTTTTCCAAAAATATTTTTTGGTTCTGTCGCTGTGCATCCAGTGATCATGCGTGATTTTCTCTGCCCTATTCTAACACTTTTATATTTCATCTGAGGGCCTGGGGTCTGAGATGTAGATGGCTGCTGCACAATATTATAAACCTCTTGGGATGGAAGGATGGTCATGGGACAGGCTGACTGTCATGGGCTTCTTGCCAGTGTGGTCATAGAATCATAGAATCATTGAATGATTACAGCACAGAAGAAGGCCATTCAGCCCATTGAACCCATGCCGACTCTCAGTTAGTCCCACTCCCCTGCCCTTTTCCAGTAGCCCTGCAAATTTTTTCTTCAGATTCTCATACAACTTCCTTTTGAAAGATAAGATTCAGTCTGCCTCCATCACCCTTTCAGGCAGTGCATTCCAGATCTTAACCACTCGCTGCATAATAGATGTTTTCTCTTTTAATACCATCATGGCTGATCCGATCATAGACTCAGGTCCACTTCCCTCCTACTCCCCATAACTCCTTATTCCCATATTGGTGAAGAAACTGTCTGTCTCTGTCTTAAATTTATTCAATGACCCAGCTGCCACAGCTCCCTGAGGCATTGAATTCCACAGATTTACAACCCTCTGAGAGAAGAAATTTCTCCTCATCTCAGTTTTAAATGGGAGGCCCCTTGTTCTAAGATTATGCCCTCTAGTTCTAGTCTGCCCTATCAGTGGAAACATCCTCTCTGCATCCACCTTGTCAAGCCCCCTCATAATCTTATACATTTCGATAAGATCACCTCTCATTCTTCTGAATTCCAATGAGTAGAGGCCTAACCTACTCAACCTTTCCTCATAAGTCTACCCCCTCATCTCCGGAATCAACCTGGTGAACCTTCTCTGAACTGCCTCCAAAGCAAGTATATCCTTTCTTCAATATGGAAACCAAAACTGAATGCAGTATTGCAGGTGTGGCCTCACCAATACCCTGCATAACTGTCGCAAGACTTCCCTGCTTTTATACTCCATCCCCTTTGTAATAAAGCTCAAGCTTCCATTGGCCTTCCTGATCACTTGCTGTACCTGCATACTAACCGTTTGTGTTTCATGCACAAGTACCCCCAGGTCCCACTGTGCTGCAGCACTTTGCATATTTTTTTCTTATTTAAATAATAACTTGCTCTTCGATTTTTTTCTGTCAAAGTGCATAACCTCATGTTTTCCAACATTATACTCCATCTGCCAAATTTTTGCTCACTCACTTAGCCTGTCTCTGTCCTTTTGCAGATTTTTTGTGTCCTCTTCACACATTGCTTTTCCTCCCATCTTTGTATCTTCAGCAAACTTGGCTACTTTACACTCAGTCCCTTCATCCAAGTTGTTAATATAGATTGTAAATAGTTGGGGTCCCAGCACCGATCCCTGCGGCACCCCACTGATTGCCAACTCGAGAATGAACCATTTATCCCGTCTCTCTGTTTTCTGTTAGTTAGCCAATTCTCTATCCATGCTAATATATTACCCTCAACCCCGTGAACTTTTATCTTGTGCAGTAACCTTTTATGTGGCCGCTTGTCAAATACCTTCTGGAAGTCCAAATACACCACATGCACTGGTTTCCTCTATCCACCCTGTTCGTTCCATCCTCAAAGATTTCCAGCAAATTTGTCAAACATGACTTCCCCTTCATAAATCTATGCTGACTCTGCCTGACTGAATTATGTTTTTCAAAATGTCCTGCTACTGCTTCTTTAATAATGGACTCCAACATTTTCCCAACCACAAATTTCATGTGCCTATGAGAACAGTTTCTCTCTATCTATTCTGTCCAGAACCTTCATGATTTTGAACACCTGTATCAAATTTCCTCTCAATTTTCTCTGCTCCAAGGAGAACAATCCCAGCTTCTCCAGTCTATCAATGCAACTGAAGTCTGTCATTCCTGGAATAATTCTTGTCAATCTTTTCTGCATCTTCTCTGAAACCTTCACATCCTTCCTAAAGTGTGGTGCCCAGAATTGGACACAGTACTCCAATTGGGGCCGAACTCGTGTTTTATACATGTTCATCATAATTTCCACACTTTTGTACTCTATGCCTCTATTTATGAAGCCCAGGGTCTGTAAGCCTTTTTAACTGTTTTTTCAACCTGCCCTGCCACCTTCAGTGATTTTTGCACACATACCCCAGATCCCTCTGCTCATGCATTCTCTTTAGAATTGTACCATTTAGTTTATATTTCCTCTCCTCATTCTTTCTACCAAAATATATCACTTCACACTTTCCTACATTAAATTTCATCTGCCACATGTCTGCCTATTTCACCAGCCTGTCTATGTCTTCCTGAAATCTATTACTCTCCTCTTCACTGTTCAATACACTTCCAAGTTTTGTGTCATCACAAATTTGGAAATTGTGCCCTGTACACCCACATCCAAGTCATTAATATATATCAAGAAAAACAGTGGTCCTAGAACCGACCCCTGGGGAACACCACTGTATACTTTCATCCGAAAAACAACCGTTCACCACTATCTGCAAAGATGAAGGACGGAATTTTTACCTTTGCATCAGGTTAGGTGCGTATGGGCGGCGTAGCGGGTCTGAAACGCGATGGTTTCAGCAACGTGCTGCTCAGAGCGACTTTCACTTTATGACCCCAATTGAAGGAGTCGTATGCGTTTCCAAGCCCTATTAAATGGTGTGGGTCTGATGACATCATCGATGACTCATTTCCCATGCCCATATTTAAAGCAGCCTTGTACTGAACTCACTTGAAGGTTTCCAGAGGAGGGTGGAAGATGTCAAAGAAAGGCCACAGGAGAGATAAAACTTCTGAACCAGTGTAGTCAAAGGCAGAGGGCTGCACCCCAGTTCTCAGATTCTTCATTGCATACTCTTGTGGAAGCTGTCAGGGCACGCAGGGTGGTCCTCTTCCCTGCTGACAGGCAAAGGAGACCCTCAAAGAGAGCCTGGCTGGATATTGCTGAGGAGGTCAGCAGCAGGGATGTGGTCAGGAGGACCTGGATACAGTGCAGGAAGTGCTTCAATGATCTCATGAGGTCAGGAAAGGTGACTGCATTGCCACACATACCCTCATCCTGAAGTGCCTGTCAACACATCCCCATCACTCTGCCTGCCCAAGCCTACTCCTGCACATCATTCCTCACACCAACAAACCTTGCATGTCCACCCATCTCTCTCTCTTTATGCCCATTTTCACATCCCCATCTGACTAACCACTCCTCACATACCCTCATTCTAATACAATCATAGCAAGTAATACCACAGAAGGAGTCCATTTTGTATTGGCACCTCACTCCTTCATAGTCACCTTCTACAGATGCAACCCATCCATTCCTTGCACTCATTCCATCACTCTCACTCAAACTTCCTTACAGGAGAAGAGAGCCCAGAACAGAGAGGCAGAGAACTGGATGTGGCCCTCCAGTGATTGCACACCTCACAGCAGCAGAGGAGGTGGCTCTGGACATTTCAGGAACTCGAGAGATGCTGGTGGTGGGAGACTGAGAGAGGGGACCTCCCAGCAACCTGGTGACAGAATCACAACTCATAAAGCCACAAGGCTTCCAACAGTCACCCATAGGGTGACTGATGTTAGCATCTAGTGAAATGTCATCATGTGTATAATGCTAACATTAACCATTCTTATTATAACACTTCTAATTCATCTCTTTCCTCTCCACATCCATCAAATGCTCCACCCCCCTCGCCCCACTTTCGAGTCGCAGGAGAAAGACAACTCCTCATCAACTGCCCCCCCCACTGTCCAGCTGGAGGAGGAAGAGCATCACCAGACCCAAGCGTGCCCAGCACCAGCGTAGATACACACACCTTGGTGGGTCGTTTGCGCCATTGAGTAGTGTTGTCACCTGGTGACTCACACTTCACAAGTGAGCAAATGCAGATGGTGTTGACAGGGACAGCAGTGGAGACTCCTTGCCAGAGGGCGCAGGACACACCAAGCTCTGCTGAGTTGCATGCAGACGCTGAGCCTCGGGGGCCATCGAGAAGGGCGATTAACTTTGAGGGGCAGCAACAGTTGCACGAGGCGCTGGCATCTTTTGCAGCCACGATGTCTACAAATGTTCAGAGAATGGAGGAGTCCATCTCCAACATGAGCACCACCCTGTCACTGGCGATGGCAACGATGTGCTATTCCATGGAAAGGATGGCCACCTGCTGGAGCAGCAAATACAACAGTCACATGAGCACATGCTCGCTGTGGACAACAGATGGCAAACACTCATAGACCTCCTTTCAAGGATGGATGTAAATGTTGACTTGGGCCTTCATCACCCCACAGCTGTGCAGCAAGGTGGTCTCAGCTTATTGCTGGCAGAGAAGTGCGGGTGGCCCATTAGAGGGATGATGGTGAGAGGGCACATGGAAGTGGGAGCTCTTCTCAAAGCGCTCCCACTTTTCCCTCATTGCCTCCCCCTCAGTCAGAGCCCCAGATACTCCTTCGTATCCCGATGGCTGAGTCTGCCCCTGCACAGTTGCAGGAGGAGCAGACTTTGGCGGGGCCAGCACAGCCTCCAAAATCCAGAGGACGTCTGCCAAACGTATCTACGCAGTCGCAGCAGGAAAGTGAGGAGCCTGCCTCTACCACTGCTGAAGCCACAGGAGTTGCACATCATAGAAGCACTCCCAAATGAAAAATGACAGAAGTAGATGCGCAAGGGTAAGCACATGGGTGTATCAACAAATGTTAGAGCTAAGTTTCAGTTGTGTTGATTGGACACATAAATGTCTTTCTTTGCAGCATTTTCAGGTATTGTCCATTTTTGCCTCAAAACTTGAAAGTGGCTTTGTCACAGAGTGAATTGTGACAAATTATTTAATCTTGAGCATTGGGCCTTTGGGTGAGAACATTGGTTTAGTCATTGTAGGGATGCTTTATGGTCTTGATGACAGGGGTGGGAAGATAATACAGCATGTGGCTGCATTGGAGCAAGTTAAATAAATATGGCTATGATGAAACCATCCTGGGTCTCCTGGGCAGGAATATGCACTACTGCTGGTGGCATCTGCATCTCATCTTCCTCTTCCTCCTCCTCGTCTTCCACCTGCTCGCCCTCCTCATACTACTCCTCTGAAGAGGCTGTGTGCCATGCGCCTTGCTCCCTCTGCAGTTCCAATCCTCAATGCTGTGCTGTGTTGTGCAGTGCATAGCAGACAATGATGATTCTGGAGACCCTGGCTGGTGCATACTGAAGGGTTCCTCCAGATCTGTCGAGGCATTCGAAGTGCCTCTTCAGCTATTGCTTGCTATATGACACATCTGGTGGACATGTGGCTCTCATTATAACACTCCTTGGCCTCAGTACTTGGTGTCCTCAAGGGTGTCATGAGCCACATCTTCAGTGGATAGCCCTTGTCTCCAAGCAGCCAGCCGGTAAGTGTTTTGGGGGTGCAAAGAGCTGAGGTAGGGTGGACTGGCACAGCACGAAAGAGCCATGACAGCTGCCAGGGAATTTGGTGTACACATGCATAATAATCACCTTGTTATGGTTGCAGACTAGCTGCACTTTGAGGGAATGGAAACCCTTGCAGTTCACAAACACTCCTGGGTGATGTGGGAGTGCCTTCATGGTCACATGTGTGCAGTTGATGGTGCCCTGCACCTGTGGGAAGTCAGCCAGAGCCGCAAAGCCATGCACCCGCTCAGTAACACTGGCTTCATCAGTGGCAAAGTTCACATAATTAGGTGACTTGTCAAACATGGCATCGGTGACCTGTGAAATACATCTGTGGGTAGCCGACTGGGACATTCCACAAATGTATGCTGCAGATCCCTAGAAGGAGCCTCAGGCGAAGAAGTGGAGGATGGTGGTGACTTTGACAGGCACTGACAAGGAGTGTACAGCAGGTCCTCTGGGCAGCAGGTCTTGTTCCAGCAAGCTACAAATGTCTGCGATGATCTGGCATGATAGTTTGAGCCTCCTGAAGCACTTCTGCTCAGCCATGTTGAGGAAGCTCATCCTCTGCCTGTATACCCTGTGTTGTGGGTTGTCAACTCCGGCGTGCTGCAGCCCCTGTGCTGACCTCCTTTCCTGTTGGGCATCAAATCATTGAGGAGAAGGCTGCTGCTGTGGTTGTTATTGCTGCTGCTGTTGCTGCTGGTGTTGTTGGTAGTGGTGCTCATCTTCGTCCGATTATGAGGACCAAGGTGAGACAGTATAAGCGGCGCCCATGCTGATGTAATAGATGGCAGGTGAAGTACCAATCAAAGGGACAATCCCTCAATGTTCCAATACTGAGCAGCAATGTGGTGAGAGTGGCTTCCGAGGTTGCAGAAATAACCTGCAAACTCCAGAAACCTAAATCTGAGCACAGAATGGAGTCATGAACAGCCTTTCCCTTAGGCCACTTATGAGGTATAAGGTGTGTGTACTTATCTGATATTCCCAGATGTCAATTATTGCCCTCACACAATGGCCACTGAACTTCCACCTCCCCTTCACCGGCAAGGTTCCCAAGCTACGTGCTTCCCGTGCTCATGCCGTTAAATTCAAAAGCTGCAGTTAAAAAGCCTGGTAAGGTTCTGATAATAAGCATTTAATGAGTTTAATTAGGTCTCCCACCTCTCTCGATTGATTCTGTGGCACGCTGGCAAACGCGTCCGAGTTAAAGGGCGCGAGGAGACAGGATCCTGACACGTTGTATTTTTGCTACTTTTACAGCCGACCCACCTCCAAACCCGTACGCACGGCAACGGGAAAACTCTGGCCAATGTCTTCTGCAGGAAGCTGATGGAGTTCTCTGTTCCGCTGACATTAAAGGAGACAGTCTCTGAGGCACACACACCAGCTTCTCCACTGGTCCTGGGAGTAGGATTCAGCTGGAGAATAGAATTAGAAAGGTCCTTAAATCCATGAGAGAGAATCTTTCAGTCCCTCTGTGATAATGCTCTGTATACTTTGCAAACCGGTTCACAATGTCCTCTCCCTCAAAACCTGAAGTCCTTCATTCAGTGTCTCCACATTGCAATGGCTGACTGTCTAGACCTTGCATAAAGCGGGAGGTGTTTTGAAGATACTTGTACAACTACCACTTTCTGCAGGCTGCGTACAATGAGTTGGATGTTGGCACACAGCAGGTCTGTGGATTCCATTGCTATCCTAGCAATTTGTCACACATCTTGGAAGAGGTCACACAGAACCTCCAAATATGCCTGATGCTCTGCTAGCATCCTTTTGTTCTTGGCCGAACCCCTGGAATCATTATCTATTGTCTCTACAGACAATGGCTACCTTGTCTTATACCTCTGGTCAACGACATCAGGTTTCACTTCCACATTCTCTGGTTTCTTTGGCTCTGTGTGTCACCATGTGTCAATTCCTCATCTACATTATCTGTATCCCTTCAAGTGGGCGTCTCTGGGTGACTGAACGTAACAGATAGGGTAAATGACGAGGTGGGTGAGTGTTGCCAGAGGTAGAGGCGACTGCAAGGTTTTGCACTTCAGCAATCTTTTCAGCTGTCTCTTGGCTTGCAGCTTCTGGAGGAAAAAGCAAGGGTGAGGTTTCGTCATCCAGAAACTATCTGTTGATTTGATTCTGTTCCTTGAAGAGGTCATGGTATTCGAATTATCAAGGATGAAGTCATCATGGAAACTTCCTGCATATCAAGTGTTGACGTGCAGATCCTCTCATTGTTGTCACACGCTATCTGGACATTGAGAGAGTGGAAGCCCTTCCTGTTCATGTAGCTGAGTAAATGTTCTGTCGATGCCCTCAATCAAATGTTGGTACCATCTATTGCACCCTGAATCTGTAGGAAGCCAGAAACCCCATACAACTGTATGGTTCTACCCCACAGCTATCTTGGTGTAATGCTAAATGTGATGAATTAGTCTTCTCTACTGTAATGGGGCATCAGTGGCCTGACGAATGCATGCCCGTATTGCTTCCTGGCTGATGTTACATAGACACCCATGGCTGCTTGAAATAACTCTGTGCTGCAGAAATTATGGCAGTGGTCACCTTCATAGCTACTGGGAGAGCACAGTGAGCAGATCAAGGTTTGCGGACTTCCTACAACAGGTCATGGAGATTCCCTGTTGCCTCCTTGCTAAAGCCCACCCTTCTAATGCACAACTCCTCAGAAAGGGCCCCATAAGACCTGACCTGCCTGAATATTCTATGGGGGAGGGCAATACCTGGTGGGCTTCCTTAAATAGTGCCTGTCTCTCCTTAGCTCCATCCTTTCCTCCTCCTCTTCCTCGTCCATAATAATGGCATACAATTGTATGCCCATTGGGAGTGTCATTGCTGCTCCTGAGAAGCCCTAATTAGGGTGTGGGCTGGGGGATCTGAAAATCATCTGGTGCGCTGACCCTGTGAGAAGCAGTCAGTAGCAAGAGCAGGTATTTGTCATCAAAAATCCCCGCAAAATACACTTTAAAAAGCAATTCACAGCTTTAATCAGTGTTTAAACTCTCTGATTATTCAACTCCCAAACTCCTCCACTCTGCCTGTATCATGTGATCCAGGCTGTTGCTGTGCTCATGTGTCTCAGTCTAACTTACCAAGAGTGCATGATAAGTGTAAATCCAGGAGACTCGCAGCTGCTACACCACAGGCCCTCACTCTGATACATGCAAATATGGCCAGTCAGAACTCGGTGGAGAGATTGTGAGAAGACTCAAAAACCACCAAGTTACTTGGGGAAGGGTTTTAATGGCACAAGATAGGTGAAAGCAACATTCACCTGATTTTCCAGGCTCAGTAAATTTCCTGTGCCATTTATACACCACTAATGTCCTGAAAACGGTGTGAAAATTCAGTCCACTGTCTTCCATATATAGATTAAAGTGATGAGATGCAAGTTTCCTCTCACTGCTGGTCTTCCCTGAAATGAATTTGGACATTCAAATCCAATTTCAAGTTAGGCCCATAGCACAGAACTGTCACTCAACTGCATCAACACAAACCGACTGGTGTGGGAAATAAAAATGTCACAGCCATGTGGTAGAAGAGCTTTACTGAGATTGGGACTAAGGTTCATTAGTAGGGATCAGTGGACATAGATTTTAAGATAATTTGCAAAAGAACCAGAGGAAAGATGAGGTGAAATTATTTTATGCAGCAAGTTGTAATGATCTGGAATGCACTTCCGAAAAGAGTGGTGATAGCAAATTCAATAATAACTTTCAAAAGGACTTGGATATATATTTGAAAAGGAAAAATTTGCAGAACTATGGGGAAAGAGTGGGGGAGTGAGACTAATGGAATAGCTCTTTCAAAGAGCCAGCACAGGCATGATGGGCCGAATGGTCTCCTTCTATGCTGCAAGATTCTATTCTATTATATAAGAAGAGCCTTTAAAAAGTCTAACCCACTTTTCTTTGAAATCTGTGGGCCTTTTAAATCTTCTCCCACTTGCAGATCCACCAGGTTTCCATAGACATGCTGGGGATTCAGTATCCAAAATACCTACAGGCCACAAAATGGTGTGGTGCCTGTTACACTCATAATAAATGGTGAGACTGAGTACTGTGAGTAATGAGCAAGTGTGATCTTAGCTCCTTTATTAAGGTTCCAGAGTGCAGGTACATCGTGGGTGGCCTGCTTATATATTGTGCTCCTAAGGGATGCTGGGATCCCTTGGGACTCCAACAGGTGGGCCCTCTGGTGGTCAGGTGTCATGCAAGTTACAAAGGGTTAAATACATAACAGTGCCTTTCCCTAATCCCTTTTACATATGTTAATGAAACTCCTATCTGTTTCAGATGGGTGTTTCATACACCCATCCGAGAAGCAACCAGAAGATTCAATAGGGTGTCAAAACCAACACAAAACTAGTGGGATTGATTTCCACCAGCTTGCCTGACTTGCTGCCTTGTTAGCCCCCCTAATCAGGCACAAAAAAGATGGGACTTGGCTCCAAAGAATTTATAAACATATAAGCATGTTGAAATTTCCCATCTGCATCTCTGTGCTAATCATTGTTTGTCAAATTTAGTAAAGATTTTTAAGCCAATTATGGGGACTATCAATCATCAGAATTTTGCACCTAAACAGACAGGAAATGAATTACTTAACTTTATAGGAAATATTCATCAATGCTGATATATTCTTCAGAGGTATGATAGGCATGGCTTAAAAATTGGAAAGAAAAATGTTGCACTGACACAAATGTGCCATTTACTGTACAAGAGACTCTTGCCAAAACATAGAAACATAGAAACATAGAAAATAGATGCAGGAGCAGGCCATTCAGCCCTTCTAGCCTGCACCGCCATTCAATGAGTTCATGGCTGAACATGAAACTTCAGTACCCACTTCCTGCTTTCTCGCCATACCCCTTGATCCCCCGAGTAGTAAGGACTTCATCTAACTCCCTTTTGAATATATTTAGTGAATTGGCCTCAACTACTTTCTGTGGTAGAGAATTCCACAGGTTCACCACTCTCTGGGTGAAGAAGTTTCTCCTCATCTCGGTCCTAAATGGCTTACCCCTTATCCTCAGACTGTGACCCCTGGTTCTGGACTTCCCCAACATTGGGAACATTCTTCCTGCATCTAACCTGTCGAAACCCGTCAGAATTTTAAACGTTTCTATGAGGTCCCCTCTCATTCTTCTGAACTCCAGTGAATACAAGCCCAGTTGATCCAGTCTTTCTTGATAGATCAGTCCCACCATCCCGGGAATCAGTCTGGTGAATCTTCGCTGCACTCCCTCAATAGCAAGAATGTCCTTCCTCAAGTTAGGAGACCAAAACTGTACACAATACTCCAGGTGTGGCCTCACCAAGGCCCTGTACAACTGTAGCAACACCTCCCTGCCCCTGTACTCAAATCCCCTCGCAATGAAGGCCAACATGCCATTTGCTTTCTTAACCGCCTGCTGTACCTGCATGCCAACCTTCAATGACTGATGTACCATGACACCCAGGTCTCTTTTCCTAATCTGTCACCATTCAGATAATAGCCTGTCTCTCTGTTTTTACCACCAAAGTGGATAACCTCACATTTATCCACATTATACTTCATCTGCCATGCATTTGCCCACTCACCTAACCTATCCAAGTCACTCTGCAGCCTCATAGCATCCTCCTCGCAGCTCACACTGCCACCCAACTTAGTGTCATCCGCAAATTTGGAGATACTACATTTAATCCCCTCGTCTAAATCATTAATGTACAATGTAAACAGCTGGGGCCCCAGCACAGAACCTTGCGGTACCCCACGAGTCACTGCCTGCCATTCTGAAAAGTACCCATTTACTCCTACTCTTTGCTTCCTGTCTGACAACCAGTTCTCAATCCACGTCAGCACACGACCCCCAATCTCATGTGCTTTAACTTTGCAGATTAATCTCTTGTGTGGGACCTTGTCGAAAGCCTTCTGAAAGTCCAAATATACCACATCAACTGGTTCTCCTTTGTCCACTTTACTGGAAACATCCTCAAAAAATTCCAGAAGGTTTGTCAAGCATGATTTCCCTTTCACAAATCCATGCTGACTTGGACCTATCATGTCACCATTTTCCAAATGCGCTGCTATGACATCCTTAATAATTGATTCCATCATTTTACCCACTACTGAGGTCAGGCTGACCGGTCTATAATTCCCTGTTTTCTCTCTCCCTCCTTTTTTAAAAAGTGGGGTTACATTGGCTACCCTCCACTCGATAGGAACTGATCCAGAGTCAATGGAATGTTGGAAAATGACTGTCAATGCATCCGCTATTTCCAAGGCCACCTCCTTAAGTACTCTGGGATGCAGTCCATCAGGCCCTGGGAATTTATCGGCCTTCAATCCCATCAATTTCCCCAACACAATTTCCCGACTAATAAAGATTTCCCTCAGTTCCTCCTCCTTACTAGACCCTCTGACCCCTTTTATATCCGGAAGGTTGTTTGTGTCCTCCTTAGTGAATACCGAACCAAAGTACTTGTTCAATTGGTCTGCCATTTCTTTGATCCCCGTTATGACTTCCCCTGATTCTGACTGCAGGGGACCTACGTTTGTCTTTACTAACCTTTTTCTCTTTACATACCTATAGAAACTTTTGCAATCCGCCTTAATGTTCCCTGCAAGCTTCTTCTCGTACTCCATTTTCCCTGCCCTAATCAAACCCTTTGTCCTCCTCTGCTGAGTTCTAAATTTCTCCCAGTCCCCGGGTTCGCTGCTATTTCTGGCCAATTTGTATGCCACTTCCTTGGCTTTAATACTATCCCTGATTTCCCTAGATAGCCACGGTTGAGCCACCTTCCCTTTTTTATTTTTACGCCAGACAGGAATGTACAATTGTTGTAATTCATCCATGCGGTCTCTAAATGTCTGCCATTGCCCATCCACAGTCAACCCCTTAAGTATCATTCGCCAATCTATCCTAGCAAATTCACGCCTCATACCTTCAAAGTTACCCTTCTTTAAGTTCTGGACCATGGTCCCTGAATTAATTGTTTCATTCTCCATCCTAATGCAGAATTCCACCATATTATGGTCACTCTTCCCCAAGGGGCCTCGCACAATGAGGTTGCTAATTAATCCTCTCTCATTACACAACACCCAGTCTAAGATGGCCTCCCCCCTAGTTGGTTCCTCGACATATTGGTCTAGAAAACCATCCCTTATGCACTCCAGGAAATCCTTCTCCACCGTATTGCTTCCAGTTTGGCTAGCCCAATCTATGTGCATATTAAAGTCACCCATTATAACTGCTACACCTTTATTGCATGCACCCCTAATTTCCTGTTTGATGCCCTCCCAAACATCACTACTACTGTTTGGAAGTCTGTACACAACTCCCACTAACGTTTTTTGCCCTTTGGTGTTCTGCAGCTCTACCCATATAGATTCCACATCATCCAAGCTAATGTCCTTCCTAACTATTGCATTAATCTCCTCTTTAACCAGCAATGCTACCCCACCTCCTTTTCCTTTTATTCTATCCTTCCTGAATGTTGAATACCCCTGGATATTGAGTTCCCAGCCCTGATCATCCTGGAGCCACGTCTCCGTAATCCCAATCACATAATATTTGTTAACGTCTATTTGCACAGTTAATTCATCCACCTTATTGCGGATACTTCTTGCATTAAGACACAAAGTCTTCAGGCTTGTTTTTTTAACACCCTTTGTCCTTTTAGAATTTTGCTGTACAGTGGCCCTTTTTGTTCTTTGCCTTAGGTTTCTCTGCCCTCCACTTTTCCTCATCTCCTTTCTATCTTTTGCTTTTGCCTCCTTTTTGTCTCCCTCTGTCTCCCTGCATTGGTTCCCATCCCCCTGCCATATTAGTTTAACTCCTCCCCAACAGCACTAGCAAACACTCCCCCTAGGACATTGGTTCTGGTCCTGCCCAGGTGCAGACCATCCGGTTTGTACTGGTCCCACCTCCCCCAGAATGGTTCCAATGCCCCAGGAATTTGAATCCCTCCCTGCTGCACCACTGCTCAAGCCACGTATTCATCTGTGCTATCCTGCGATTCCTACTCTGACTAGCACGTGGCACTGGTAGCAATCCCGAGATTACTACTTTTGAGGTCCTACTTTTTAATTTAGCTCCTAGCTCCTTAAATTCGTTTCGTAGGACCTCATCCCTTTTTTACCTATGTCATTGGTACCAATGTGCACCACGACAACTGGCTGTTCTCCCTCCCATTTCAGAATGTCCTGCACCCACTCCGAGACATCCTTGACCCTTGCACCAGGGAGGCAACATACCATCCTGGAGTCTCGGTTGCGGCCGCAGAAACGCCTATCTATTCCCCTCACCATTGAATCCCCTATCACTATCGCGCTCCCACTCTTTTTCCTGCCCTCCTGTGCAGTACAGCCAGCCACGGTGCCATGAACTTGGCTGCTGCTGCCCTCCCCTGATGAGTCATCCCCCCCAACAGTACTCAAAGCGGTGTATCTGTTTTGCAGGGGGATGACCACAGGGCACCCCTGCACCACCTTCCTTGCACTACTCTTCCTGCTGGTCTTCCATTCCCTATCTGGCTGTAGACCCTTCTCCTGCGGTAAGACCAACTCACTACACGTGATACTCACGTCATTCTCAGCATCGTGGATGCTCCAGAGTGAATCCATCCTCAGCTCCAATTCCGCAACGCGGACCGTCAGGAGCTCGAGGCGGATACACTTCCCGCACACGTAGTCGCCAGGGACACCGGAAGTGTCCCTGAGTTCCCACATGGTACAGGAGGAGCATAACACCCGACCGAGCTCTCCTGCCATGACTTAACCCTTAGATACACTTAAATTGGCAACAACAATGTTAAAAGTTACTGCCTAATATAAAAAGAAAAAGAAAAACTACTCACCAATCACCAGCCAATCACTTGCCCCCTAGGCTGTGACGTCACCTTTCTGTTTCTTTCTACTTCTTTTTTGCCTTCTCCTTGTAGCTGCACAAGCCATGCCTCTCCAACGAACTCCCGACGCCTCTCGCGGCCTTTTATAGGCCTCCGACCCTGGACTCACGCCTCACCAACGAACTCCCGACGCCTCTCGCGGCCTTTTATAGGCCTCCGACCCCGGACTCACGCCTCACCAACGAACTCCCGACGCCTCTCGCGGCCTTTTATAGGCCTCCGACCCCGGACTCACGCCTCACCAAGGGTTGGGATAATCGTTTCTGCGTGCAAGAAGGTAATTTGAGAGATCACTAGCTGGGTTATTGCCATGTTGACCATCTGAAGAAAATGGAAAAAGGTCATAAAGAATCATTATCAATGCTTTGTCATCTGTAGATGAGATTGCTCCATCTATACAATGAATATACATCCATGGTAAGATAAACAACTGCATTTGTGATAACCATAGCATTTGTAGCTAATGCTGCTGTGGATAGCTTATTCATACAGGGCCATCATAAATAGTGGCATTGTTCTGCAATTATTTGACTGTTGCTGTGACTAACATGGGTCTGTTATCCAAGATGATCTATTGTTACGGTCACCTCATCTAGGAGAAAGATTGCAGTAACCTATAATGGATGGTGTTACTCATGTTGTAGGTGCAAATTGTCATAAGTGTGATATATTCCTTACAACATCACAAACACACACATACACAAGATGGCTCTACAGGAAGTCTACAGGAACTTGTCATCATGTGACCTTTTCAGATGACACTTTATTGTATTTACATCAGCAGTTGCATTACCACAGTAGTCCACTAGGGGGAGCTTTATATTATACTTCTCCCTCCTTAATGAAGAAGTAATCATAACAAAATAATCATCATAAATAACTGCCATGGTGATACAAAACAAAAGATATACAGGTTGAACCTCCCTTATCCAGAACCCTCAAGACTTGGCCTGTTCTGGATTAGGGATTTTTCCGGATGAGGGGTTGTCACATTAAATTGGATGTTACAGATACTGAGCAAGGGGATATAGGGGCTGGCTGGCTTGGGGCTGGGAGTGTGGTAGAGAGATCATGGGGGGAGGCGGTGGTGGATCGTGGGGTCAGGCCAGCGATTGTGGGGAGCGAGGAAAAACTTCAATTTGTTCAATTTATTCATGTCAGAGTTCTGCGCATGTGCCACCTAGTGGCTGAGAATGGTTCTGGACGAGGGGTGGTTCCGGATAAAGGAGTTCTGGATAAGGGAGGTTCAACCTGTAGACTTGTTTTGCCATATTTACAAATCAAAGTTAGCCACTGCTTTTCTGTTTCAAAGAGGATACCTTCACTCTCAAACAGAACTTACCAATCTTGGTGTCGAACTTAGATTAATTTTAGGCTGAGCCTGAGGAGAGTTTTTCCCCAAGGGCAACCCTTGATCTACATTTGGACTCTTTACAATTTCAGGCTATTTGTCTACCCGACTCAGACTCAGACTTAAATTCTGACTTTCTCTTGGACTTGTTTCTAGTACATCTGATGTAACATTTGCTATTGGTACTCGACTTGTAATAAGACTATCTGACTCATCAGAAATAATCAAATCATTCCAACTTTAAACTCCTTATCTGTAGGTAAAATATGATCAATGTGAACAAACCTAACTTTTCCATGATCAAACATCTTGACCAAATATGTGCAAGGACCACATATCATAACCACTTTAACCATTTATGATGATTGTTCTTCACTCTCACCTTCTGATTCAATTTCCTACTTCTCTCTCTTAGTCTACCTCTATCATTATTCTCTTTCTGTCTTAATTGTTTTTCTTCTACTGACTGTGCCACGTTTGGCTTTAACAACAACAACCTGGTTCATGGCTGTCATTTGAGAAACAACGCTGCTGGTGTTCTACCAGTAGTTGTATGAGGAGTATTTCAATAAGTAAGTAGAAAACTTGCTAGTCTGTGGTCCAACAACAACTGTCATTCCTTTGGACTTGGATCCAATATTTGCTTGATGAGGGCATGTTTTACAATTTGTACTGTGCACTCTGCTGCACCATTTGAAGCAGGGTGGTATGGTGGAACTTTGGTATGTTTCACACGTTTCTGCTCATGAACTGTGAAAATTCTTCTGAACAAAATTGCGGTCCATTATCAGACACAATTTCTTTTGAGCGGCCATATGAATAAAACGATCTTCACAATTGTCTACCCACTTCGAATGGCTATCAATCACAATGAACAATTGTTGTCTTTCTAGCTCAGCAATATAACATTTGCCTCACCCTGGGAGGCCATAGGCCATGGCTGTAATGGTACTGATGGTGGTTTCTTGCTTACTATTTGACATGTTGTACACTGACTAACGATGTGCTCTATATCTTTATCTAATCCTGGTCACCATAAGTGTCTGCCTGCAAAACTATTAGTCAAGCACATTCCCAGATGCTGCACATGAAGATCTCTTAACAATTTGGACCTGAACCTATTTGGAATAACTACTCTTGCACCCCACATGATACAATCTTTATCCACTGATAATTAAGTCCTATGGATGAAGTATGGATGAATATCTTTCTCTGATAGCTGGTTTGGCTAGCCATTTTCTATGTAATCATACATCTTTGCCATAATTGGGTCACGTTTGGTTGCTCTATCAATCTCTTCAGCTGTGACTGGCAGTTCATCAATGTATGAAAAATAGAATACCTCTTCCCTATTGGGTGTACCTTGTGATGAGGATGGTAACCTAGACAGAGCATCAGCATTACTGTGATTAATGTTGTACGGCTGTCTTGCTCTTTTCGCTTCGTTGCTTTAAACATCGAATTACGCACACACTCAGTTGTAGTAAATGCAGGATTGGGTCTTTTATTCAGACATTTACAATATACATCAATAAATTAGATGAAGGAATTAAATGTAATAACTCCAAGTTTGCAGATGACACTAAGCTGGGTGGCAGTGTGAGCTGTGAGGAGCAAGCTACGAGGCTGCAGGGTGACTTGGACAGATTAGGTGAGTGGGCAAATACATGGCAGATGGGTATAATGTGGATAAATGTGAGGTTATCCATTTTGTTGGTAAAAACAGGAGGACTGATTATTATCTGAATGGTGACAGATCGATAAAGGGGGAGGTGCAACGAGACCTGGGTGTCATGGTATATCAGTCATTGAAGGATGGCATACAGGTGCAGCAGGCGGTGAAGAAGGCAAATGGCACGTTGGCCTTCATAGCGAGAGGATTCGAGTATAGGATCAGGGAGGTCTTACTACAGTTGTACAGAGCCTTGAATATTGTGTACAGCTTTGGTCTAATCTGAGGAAGGACATTCTTGCTATTGAGGGAGTGCAGCGAAGTTTCACCAGACGGATCCCGGGATGACCGGACTGACATATGAAGAAAGATTGGATCGATTAGGCTTGTATTCCATGGAATTTAAAAGAATGAGAGGGGATCTCATAGAAACATATAAAATTCTGATGGGATTGGACAGGTTAGATGCAGGAAGAATGTTCCCGATGTTGGGGAAGTCCAGAACCAGGGGTCACAGTCTAAGGATAAGGGATAAGCCATTTAGGACCGAGATGTGGAGAAACTTCTTCATTCAGAAGAGTTGTGAATCTGTGGAATTCTCTACCACAGAAAGTTGTTGGGGCCAGTTCATTAGATATATTCAAAAGGGAGTTAGATGTGGCCCTCACGGCTAAAGGGAACAAAGGGTATGGAGAAACATAGAAACATAGAAAATAGGTGCAGAAGTAGGCCATTCGGCCTTTTGAGCCTGCACCATCATTCAATGAGTTCATGGTGAACATGCAATCTCAGTACCCCATTCCTGCTTTCTCGCCATACCCCTTGATCCCCCTAGTAGTAAGGACTATATCTAACTCCTTTTTGAATATATTTAGTGAATTGGCCTCAACAATTTTCTGTAGTAGAGAATTCCACAGGTTCACCACTCTCTGGGTGAAGAAGTTTCTCCTCATCTCGGTCCTAAATGGCTTACCCCTTATCCTTAGACTGTGACCCCTGGTTCTGGACTTCCCCAACATTGGGAACATTCTTCCTGCATCTAACCTGTCTAAACCCGTCAGAATTTTAAACGTTTCTATGAGATCCCCTCTCATTCTTCTGAACTCCAGTGAATACAAGCCCAGTTGATCCAGTCTTTCTTGATATGTCAGTCCCGCCATCCTGGGAATCAATCTGGTGAACCTTTGTTGCACTCCCTCAATGGGAAGAACGTCCTTCCTCAGATTAGGAGACCAAAACTGAATACAATATTCCAGGTGTGGCCTCACCAAGGCCCTGTACAACTGCAGTAAGACCTCCCTGCTCCTATACTCAAATCCTCTAGCTATGAAGGCCTTCTTTACCCCCTGCTGCACCTGCATGACAATTTTCAATGACTGATGTACCATGATACCCAAGTCTCGTTGCACCTCCCCTTTTCCTAATCTGCTGCCATTCAGATAATATTCTGCCTTCGTGTTTTTGCCACCAAAGTCACATTTATCCACATTATACTGCATCTGCCTTGCATTTGCCCACTCACGTTACCTGCCCAAGTCACCCTGCAGCCTCTTAGCATCCTCCTCATAGCTCACACCGCCACTCAGCTTAGTGTCATCTGCAAACTTGGAGATATTACTCTCAATTTCTTCATCTAAATCATTGATGTATATTGTCAATAGCTCAATGATTAAGATGAAGGAATTGAGAGTAATATCTCCAAGTTTGCAGATGACACTAAGCTGGGTGTTTCCCTTCACGAGCTCTATTGGGAGTAGAGGAATCTAGATCCTGCTCTCACCTGGTCTTCGCAAGTGTGCTTCTCCCACTCTCTGCATTACTGGAAGGTCATGGGTAATATAGCGGGGTGTTAAACATCTGCGGAACCGAAGAGGCATCTAACTGCTCTGCCTCTGTATCTAACGTTGCCACGCGAACCACACGGGTCTGAGGCTCTGAAATCAGAGAAGACAAAGGAGTTGCGGATGGGAACGGTGGGCATTCTCCCTGTCCCTTAATCCCCTTTTCAACTCTCAGACCTGGGGAATCCTCTGAATACCACCCGGTTTTATCAATTGCTGTCTCTGCTGGGAAACCTAATACCACCATCTGCTGCAGCTTAGATATTCCTTTCTCTAGATCTTGATTACGGTTCTGTTCATCAGCAAGATGCTGATCCAGCATCAGAACAATCCTGGCTGCCCCGAATGCCTGAAATCGCCAATTCTCTACTTCTTTACTCAATGCTGTTAGCTGCTTTCTCAGTTCTGAGACTTCCCTATCTCTAGCCTCAACCTCTCTAACTTTTGAATCCCCAGCATTAGACACTGCAATACTAATGTTTTTCTCTTTTTATCACTTTTTAACCCAAACACTTTAATCTTTTTTAACTGAACACTCTCCACTAAGGACTGCCATGTCTCACTCCATCCTCCTGTCATTGTTTCCTGCCCTATCCCTTAAGGTCCCCCTTTAGACTCAATCCATTCATTAAGAAATGACTGGACCTCATCTGGAATATTCCCTGATCCTCCCATTACTAACTGGAGATCCCTTTAAGTCACGACAACTAGTAGAATGTTCACCCCTCGAACTGATGTGTGGGAAACACTTCTTCGAACAACTCAGCCAACGAACTTTTGAAAATCACGTCGGGATCTTCGAACAACTCAGCCAATGAACTTTTGAAAATCACATTGGGGCCACCAATATGTTGTAAGGCTATCTTGCTCTTTTCGCTTCATTGCTTTAAATGTCGAATTACAAACACACTCAGTTGTAGTAAATGCAAGATCAGGTCTTTTATTCAGACATTCATACTATACCAACCAAGTATGAAAGTTACTGAGCCACAAAACTTCACAAGCCAACTCTCTGCTTGCAAAGGCAGCTCTCCGATTTCCGTGGCTGTTTGTGACACACCTTCCAAGATTCCAGTGTGCAGTGTCCAGTGTCTAAACACTCATCTTTATACCAAAAAAGCCTTTGAACTCTTATAGCACATTTAGACAATTAACATGCAGACGATGTAGAATTGTCCTGAAATCACAGCTAACTGCTTTCTGAATTACTATACACAAACCAGATCGTTTAACATACAGACGATGTCATCAAATAGTAACAAGGTACACTCAAATACAGACAATGACCAGCCACTTATTATCCTGAAGTCAAGTCTCACTGCCATAAATCAAATCCCATCATGGAGTACGGTAAACACACAGGTGATCAGAATGTCACATTTATATGGCTAAGTGGCTCCGATCGTCTAGCAGTCTCTTTCGATCCAAACATCCTGGTTTTAACTTCAATCTTCCAACTTTTAACCCTTTTGATTTCTCCAGACGGCACCAAAGCAAAGAGTTTCAGAAATGCAGGCTTGCGCTCCCACAATCAACATTACTTAGACCTACCCGAGAGATAATGTTGTCAGTCTGCAGTCTCCTGAGTTTGTGCTCAACCTTTTTCTTGAGTGTGTATGGTATGGGACGTGGCTTGCAGTAAACTGGTTTTACATCCTTCTGCATTCTGACACTCACATTGAAGTTTTGGATCGGACTGCCTGTTTCGCGGAACACCTTCGGATACTGCGTCATAACATCATCCTTTGATGCAAATCTCATGTCAACACGAAAAATCTAATTCCAATCCAGCTTCAGTGATCCCAACCAATTTTTACCTATCAAGGCAGGCTTGTCTCCTGACACTACTAAGAGAGGCAAACTCTGAAACTGATCCTTATATTTCACTGGTAAAATGATATGTCCTATCACAGGGATTTGCTCTCCTGAGTAGCCGCATAGCTCTATCTTCGACTTCTCCAGTGGAAAATCACTCAACTTGTTGAGATATAGCGATTTGGGTACTACGCTCACGAATGCACCAGTGCCAATTTCCATGGGTATCCTGGTTCCTGCAATGTCTACTTGGATGACGATATTTCGAAAATCGCTGTTAGATTCTGTTACGTCTTGGATAAGGAGTCAGACTAGATACTGCAAGCTCAAAGTAAGTGTGACCTTAGTCCTTTATTCCAGATCTCAGGGTGCCTCTCCAGCCTGTGAGACCTCCTTATATACAGGTCCTCCCAAGGGATTGTGGGATGCCTTGGGACTCCAGGGGATAAGCCCTCTGGTGGTTAGACATGGTAATTACAGGTTTACATAAATAACAACACTACCCCCTCCAAAGTCAATAGTGTAACTATTTAAAATGTGAGTCGATCTGGGGCCTTTCTTTCCCTGGCTGATCGTCTCAGTGCAAATGCTAGTGTTGGTGAGTTGTTTGTTGGGCCTTTGCTGGGCTGCTGTGCAGCTGGCCTTGCTGGACTGCTGGGGGTGGTGAGTCTTGCTGGGCTGCTGTGGGTGATGGATTCTGCTTTGTGGTCAACTGTTGGGTCGGTTGACACTTGTGTGTGTGTTGGAGGGTTGAAAAAGGTAGAGTCTATTGTGGGTTGGTCTGGATAGTCCGTAAAACGGAGTTTGGTTTGGTCCAAGTGATTTCTGCATGTGAGTCCATTTGCGAGTTTGACCACAAACATCCTACTCCCCTCTTTGGCCAAAACAGTGCCAGCAATCCACTTGGGACCTTATCCATAGTTCAACACAAATACAGGATCATTTATCTCAATTTCTCGTGCCACATTTGTGCGATCATGATATGTATTCTGTTGAAGCCACCTGCTCTCTACCTGTTCGTGTAGATCAGGCTGGACTAACGAAAGCCTTGTCTTAAGTGCCCTTTTCATGAGCAGTTCAGCGGAAGGAACCCCGGTGAGCGAGTGGGTCTTGTGCGGTAACTAAGCAGTACTCGGGATAAGCGAGTCTGCAGTGAGCCTTCAGTTACCCTTTTGAAGCTCTGCTTGATTGTTTGAACTGCTCGTTCTGCCTGACCGTTGGACGCTGGCTTAAACGGGGCAGACGTGACATGTTTGATCCCATTGCGGGTCATGAATTTCTTGAATTTGGCACTGGTAAAGCATGGTCCATTGTCACTTACAAGGACATCAGACGCATCAAACATGGCCTGTAGGCTTTCAATGGTGGCACCGGACGTGCTTGCCGACATTATCACACATTCAATCCACTTGGAGTATGCATCTACAACTACTAAAAACATTTTTCCCAAGAATAGGCCTGCATAGTCAACATGAACCCTAGACCACGGTTTGGAGGGCCAAGACCATAAACTTAGTGGCGCCTCCCTGGGTGCATTGTTTAACTGGGAACATGTATTACATTTGTGCACACAGGACTCTAAGTCTGCATCGATACCGGGCCACCACAAGTGGGATCTGGCTATCGCTTTCATTATTACAATGCCTGGGTGGGTACTGTGGAGATCACTAATGAAAGTGTCCCTGCCCTTTTTTGGCACAACTACCTGATTACCCCATAGGAGGTAGTCTGCTTGTATAGACATTTCAGCTTTGCGCCGCTGATACGGCTTTATTTCTTCCTGCATCTCTGACGGGACACGAGACCAACTCCCGTGGAGCACACAATTTTTTACTAGGGACAGTAAGGGTTCCTGGCTCGTCCAGGTTCTAATCTGTCGGGTGGTAACAGGTGATTGTCCACTCTCGAATGCTACCATTACAATAACTAAATCTGCAGGCTGTGCCATCTCCACCCCGGTGGTGGGCAATGGTAGCCTACTGAGAGCATCGGCACAGTTTTCTGTGCCTGGCCTGTGGCGGATAGCGTAGTTGTATGCGGACAACTTGAGCGCCCATCTCTGGATGCGGGCTGATGCATTTGTATTTATCCCCTTATTTTCAGAAAAGAGGGATATAAGTGGCTTATGGCCGGTTTCCAATTCAAATTTGAGCCCGAACAGATATTGATGCATTTTCTTTACCCTGTAAACACATGCTAACGCTTCTTTTTCAATCATACTATAGGCCCTCTTGGCCTTAGACAGACTTTTGGATGCATAAGCAACTGGTTGCAATTTCCCAAATTCATTAGCTTGTTGCAGTACACACTCAACCCTGTACGACGACGCATCACATGCTAGTACCAAACGTTTACATGGATCATACAACACAAGCAATTTTTTTTTAACATAACAGCTTCCTAGCTTTCTCAAAGGCATTTTCTTGGCTTTTACCCCATACCCATTCATCTCCTTTATGCAGTAAAGAATGCAGGGGCTCTAACAATGTGCTAAGACCCGGTAAGAAGTTTCCACAATAGTTCAGGTGTCCTAGAAACGACCGCAGCTCCGTCACTTTCTTTGGTCTTGGTGCATTTTTGATTGCCTCCGTCTTCGAATCGGTGAGCCTGATGCCGTCCGCCGCGATTCCTCTCCGTTCAGATGCCAGGAAAACGCACTTCGAGCGTTTTAGCCTGAGCCCCACACGATTAAGCCGACTAAGAACTTCCTCCAGGTTCTGCAGGTGCTCGACGGTGTCCCGACCTATAACCAAGGTGTCATCCTAGAAGACCACGGTGCGTGGGACCGACTTCAGCAAGCTTTCCATGTTCCTCTGGAATATCGCCGCAGCCGATCGAATCTCAAATGGGCATCTATTGTACACGAAAAGACCTTTGTGTATGTTGATGCAGGTGAGGCCTTTCGAAGATTCCTCCAGCTCCTGCGTTATGTAGGCTGAGGTCAAGTCCAGCTTCATGAACATTTTCTATCCCGCAGCAACGCAAATAGGCCGTCTGCCTTTGGTAGCGCGTATTGATCCTGCAGCGAGAAACAATTGCAAGTTACTTTGTAATCACCACAGATTCTGATGGTGCCGTCTCCCTTGAGGACTGGAACAATCGGACCGGCCCACTCATTGACTTCGATTTGCGAAATAGTGCCCTCTCGTTGCAGCCTGTCCAGCTCGATCTCCACCCTCTCATCATGTAAGGTACCACTCTCGCCTTGTGATAGATGGGTCGCGCCCCCGAAATAAAATGGATCTGCACTTATGCTCCTTAGAACTTCCCGATACCTGGTTCAAACAGCGAAGGGAACTTGCTTAGGACCTGGGCACATGAGGTGTCATCGACAGACGAAAGCGCTCGTACATCGTCCCAGTTCCAGCGTATCTTCCTCAGCCAGCTCCTGCCGAACAACGTGGGGCCATCGCCCGATACCAACCAGAGTGGTAACTCATGCACCGCGCCATCGTAGGAGACCTTTACGGTAGCACTGCCAATTACGGGAATCAGTTCCTTTGTGTACATTCTAAGTTTAGTACGAATGGGAGTCAGGACTTGCCTTGAAGCCTTGCTGCACCATAATTTATCAAAAGTCTTTTTGCTCATTATGGACTGGCTTGCGCCCGTGTCCAGCTCCATGGACACCGGGAGTCCATTTACTTCAACATTCAGCATTGTCGGGGGACACTTTGTGGTAAATGTGTGCACCCCAGTTACCTCTCCCTCCTCGATCTGAGACTCTGGTTCATCATGATCCACCGTGGATCTGTCCTCCTCTGCAACATGGTGGTTTGCAGGATTAGCAGGGTTTGCAGCTCGCTTGCACATACGTTGGAGGTGTCCCATTGTTCCTCAGCCCTTGCAAACATATCCTTTGAAGCGGCATGAATGGAATTGATGATCACCCCCGCAACGCCAATAAGGTATTAAATGCCTAGTATTCACCACCCTTGATGGCGGACTCTGAGTCATCTGCGGACGTGCAGATACAGGTGTGTAACTCCTGGCATGTACATTTCAATTCAAAAACACTATTACTTTGTTCACAGTACTTGCAGCAGCACTAGTGAGCTGGGAAATTTGTTTGGTATTGTCACTGGTGGAGATAAACGCCTGGTCTATTGCTATGGCTTTACTCAAGGTTGGAGTCTCTACAATCAAAAGTTTGCAAAGTATTACTTCATGGCGAATGCCAAGTGCAAAGAAGTCCCTGAGCATATGCTCCAAGTGTCCTTCAAATTCGAAATGTCCTGCAAGGCGCCTTAGCTCGGCCTTCAGACCTGGCCTTCAGACCTCTTGTACGTGTAGAACTGATACCTCGTCATCAGAACACTTTCCTTCGGGTTTAGATGCTCCCATACCAGTGTGCACAACTCATCGTACGACTTGTCTGTTGGTTTTTCTGGAGCAAACAGGTTTTTCATGAGGCCATACATTGGTGGCCCACAAACGGTGAGGAGGATCGCCCTTCGTTTGGCAACGTTCCCTTCTCCTTCCAGCTCGTTGGCCATGAAGTATTGGTCAAGTCACTCCACGAAGGTTTCCCAATCATCTCCCCCTGAAAATTTCTCCAGGATACCCACAGTTCTTTGCATTGTTGCGTTGGGGTTCGTCATCTGCATTTCGTCGCCAGTTGTTATGTTTTGGATAAGGAGTCAGACTAGATACTGCAAGCTCAAAGTAAGAGTGACTGTAGTCCTTTATTACAGATCTCTGAGTGCCTCTCCAGCCTGTGAGGCCTCCTTATATACAGGTGCTCCCAAGGGATTGTGGGATCACTTGGGATTCCATGGGATAAGCCCTCTGGTGGTTAGACATGGTAATTACAGGTTTACATACCTAACGGATACCATCGTGCTTCTAGTGACGTGTATCTCCTTGTTGCTTCTCATCAATGCTACGTAGTTTCTGGCAATTTCTACTTCTAGCATCAAAAGTTGGTTTACCCTTCAGTCGGCATGCCTTTGCAAGATGCCCAGTTTTCTTGCAGAAGAAACACTCTGCTTTCACATATGGACAATTTTGAGCAATGTGTTGTTCCAAATACCGATAGCACAACTAAAATGCACTGTTACCTTGGCCAGTTGCTGAGGCCTTAGGGCCCAACTGCGTTTTACTTTTATCTTGCAGGCGATTCACCTCGGTTGTCTCGTGACTGGAAATGGCCATATCCATCGACATAGCTGTCTGATAAGCTAAATCAAATGTCAAGTTAGGGGTTGTCAACAACTTTCTTCAGATTGCTTCATTTTTCATCCAACAAACAAACAGGTTATGCAATGCTCGGTCCTGAAAGTTTCCAAAATGCCAGTGAATGGATAGCTTTTTTAATGCTACAATGTACTTACTGATACTCTAGTCAGTTAATTGATTTTGTATTCCAAAACGATAACTTTCAGCAATTTCCAGGGGCTCAGGACTGTAGTACTATTTATCCATCAGTGATGTATCGTTTGACTTGATGGGAACAAGCAATTTTTTCAGGATTTCATACAATTCGGGGCTTGCTTCAATCAGGAAAATAGCCCGTTTTCTTTCTAACACCACCCGGTTACGGTTTTCATCATCGGAGACTTTGACAATACTATTTGTGGTGAAAAATATTTCTAGATGCTCCAATAGGCTCCGAAAGTCTCTCGGTTATGATGGCACTCACCCAAGTGCCATATTATTCCCATAGGCGTGGCCATTTGGACTCTTCAGTTCAGCCAAGTGTGCCTATAATTTACCTTGGATTTTTAGCTGTGCTGCAAAACAAAGAACCTCTCAAAGTCTCTCTGTTGGTTGGCAGTAACATCCACCAACAAAAATTTCAGCTAAAAAATCCAGAAATCCTATCCTATGTCACCAATGTGATATAGTTCTTATGACATTACAAACACATATATACACAAGATGGCTCTACAGGAGATTGTTAACATGTGACCTTGTCACATGACCCTTTATTGTATTTACATCAGCAGCTGCATTACCACAGTAGTCCACTAGGTGAAGCAGGAGTCCACTAGGGGGAGCTCTATAGTACAGTAAGCTCAAATAGATTAGTGGTAGTCATAAGGAGTTAACCTCCAGCAGTTGCCTCAGTAGAGTATTGCAGTAGTAGGAAGTTGTTACCCAGGGCAGTAGCCTGTTCCAGATGTCTCACAGGTCGAGCCAAATTTTTTTTTGCCCCACTGGAAGGCAGGGTACCCTCGACAGCAGTTATACAAGACATTTCTTTGCCCTGTTACTACACTCACAGCCAATGATGCAATCTCCTCGCAGGGCGAAATGGGGTCACTGCCGGGCGTTAAGGGGTCAGCTCATGCCCGAAGGGATGGGAACACGCAGCGCAGTGGAAACCTATTTCTGCCACCCCCGGCCCAAGGGCAATTTGGATGGCTCGGACCTCTTAGAGGCGGTAATGGACCTTAAAGAGGGGACAATTTCGGCCCCCATATAAATGCAAGTTGTTGTTTCATCTGAAGCCTCCTTCTTGACTGAGTGAACATGGTGTGTGCAGTACATTACAAACATTCTGCAGCTGCCCACTTACAGGCACAAAACCACATATGATGACAAAATGACATCCTGCACCACATCTTCCATCATTATACCATACTTTATGTCCGACACTGGAATTGCCTGTCTAAAATAATTGTTCACTTCTGCTGTGCCACAGCAATCAAGGAAGAAGTACCTTTAAGTTGCAACATTAAGCCTGACAACGGATTCTTCCGAAGTGGTTAAACTTTAAAAAAAATCCACCACCTAGAGCCGCTTTAAATTGTTCTGTTATTTGTATTCTTGCTCAGCTGGCAAATTTTGCAAGATATGTCATACCACTCTGGACATGATGGCATTCCCTTTCGAAATATCCATCTACTTTGCTGCCATATAGGGAGATGAGGAGGAGCAACAGAGGAAAAGTCGGTGAGTAAGGCTGCATGGGAGGTATCACCATTATACCTGGCGGAATCCAGCCACTGCATCTACCGATCCCGCCATTCCTACCTGCATCTCACTCTAGAGCAGTGAATCAGGAGACTCTGCTTCCCAAGGGAAGCCATCCATGAGTTGGAACATTTGTTGCAAGCTGAGCTGCAGACCACCTCAAGCTCACCCACTGCACACCCAGTAGCTGTCAAATGTAAGCACCGCACTGAATTTTGTTTTGACACTGCTTCCTTTATTGGCTGCTGCGGGTGATGTATTGCACATTTCTCAGTTGTGTGTCCACAGATGCGGCAGGCAACTGACGGATGTTTTGTTTGCTCGGACAAGTGACCTCACCTGTGTTACTATGAATACTTGGCATAAGCATGATTGGGCCATGTCATTTTTTTTTAAGAGTGGCAGGATTTGCAAAGATTCAAGGTGCATATGGTCAAATGTGCTTCCTTGCCTCAGCCAGTGTCCTTCAAGGTGTAACTGGCATGTGACCAGCAGGTGAACCATGCAAACAACGGCTCATTTTCCTTGGAACTGCTATGACTCATTTATACTGATGCAGTCCATAATGGCAGTACGCTGCCAAAACAAAAGGCAAGTATCTGACGAGAACCTGGGCGATAAAAATACCTATTTCAGCCTTGACTGGTGACACCAGTGCATTTGCCCCAGCATCCCAGCAAAGCTAAGATACAATGAGCCATTCAGCCATTGGGTTAAAAATGCTGCTCATGTGAAACAGTCCTGAATGCAGGTAGATACAAAGCTCTACTATCTGAGATATCCCCTATAGGTGATTGGAATGATCAAGTAACAAAAAACGTCCAGGGCACATATGTCCTTCACAGATATTTCTAGTCAAGGAGGAGACCTTCAAACTCTTTGCTAATACTAAATATAGTTCAGTAACTGCTTTCCTGGAATATCTCAATTATTCCAGTCTTATTCCTCAGTCGTCCCAGGTAGGGATTCTGGCCCAGTGCATCATTTCTTGAATTTGGGGGTGGTTTTCCCGCTCGCCTGCCGTAACTTTGCTGGAATAGCTATGGAAACTTCAGGGAGAAGTACTTGAAAAGGAAGAAAATAATATGATACAGGGAAAGGTCAGGGGATTATGATTAAAGTGTGCTTATATTATCATGGGCTAGAACCTGCAGTTTTTTGCATGCTTATCGCCCACTTAACGCCCATTTTATCGCTGAAATTATGTATAATGCCCCGACACAGCCCATTTAGCCACAAAATGCAAACTGACGGGCATTTTTAGGAAACTTATCACCGTTACATTCCCCATGTGCTTAACACCGGGAAAAAATATTACCACCCTCCCACTTTTTTTGGACGGAATCATCAGAATGAGCGAAATCAACACCCATAATATCACCAAGCATTAATTTCAACACTGAATTAATGCCGAGATTCAATATTAATGCCCGCCCACTTTTTTTTGTCATGGAGAGCATATTTACCGAAACTAATGCCCAGCAGATCGCCCAGCGTCAATTTCACCACCTCGCACACATTTCGCCCACAATATTGCTCGCCCAAAAACCGGCCACAAAAAGTGGAGCTGTTCTGAATGAACGGCAGCAGTGTGGCTGGCATTTTTTAAATCCCACTCTTACGTGAGGAGCTGATATCTGAACGATTTGCCTGAAAGAGCGTTGATGTGGGTGACAACGCTGACACACTGCTGTGTGTGTGCAGCTCAGACATCAATGGTGCCCATCACCTTGGTGCCAGTTAAAGTTTACGTTGATTGATGTTAAGTTGTATTTAACTCTTTCATGTTAAGGAATCACCAGTGTGTAACGGTCCAGCTATCTGAGACAATGCGCAACAAGGTTATGTTCAATAACAAAAATTTTATACCAACATTGGTCTGAAATCATAAGCATCACAGGCAATAACACCCAACCCCCACCCAGACCCCACTTTTTCCACCATTGACATAAATCACATGTTCAACATGTCCAGCAGCACAGAATACAAAGGCAAAGCAGGAGCGTGGTCCCCAGCCTCCATACATTGCAACAAAATTGCATACACCCAGATGGAGATATAACACCGCCATCACCTGCGGACATGTACCTCATTTTCCTTCCCCCCTCCCCTTCTTCTCCCCACCTCTACCCCTTCCCCTCCTTGCTCCATGGTGCCTGGTCGAGGAGCTCCTCAGGCGGTGCCTCATTGGGGGGGGATGAAGACAGATGCGGTCGTTGCACAGGTATGGGAGTGGGGATGCCGAAGGGGGCAACATTCTCTGATACAGAAGCAAGATCTTGGTCCTTGCTCTCATCTGTCGTTCGCAGTGGTGGTGCGGAACCTAGGGGTGGAGTGCCGGTCTCTGGGACCACTGGGAGGCCTGTGGCAGCAGTGTTCCTGGCTATCGTACCCATGGACTCCGCCATCCGTAGAAGGTACTCGGTCATGGTGCCAGAGATGGTAGCCAGCTTTCGGGTTATGCCCCCCAATGCTTCGATGAGCTGGTCGCCAATGTCTACAGTCCTCCTGGATAACTGTACCATCTCTCCGCTCTCATGTGGCGCTCGTGGAACAGACTTGCCTTGTCCATGGGACCTCCGCGGGGTCGGCGCCGTCCTGGGACAAATATGGTACCCTGTGGCGAGGCGCTTGGGGCCGGTCTCTCCAGAATGGAGGCAGAAATGACCGGAAGACCGCTAGATGGCCTTGGGGTGGAATGGCTTCTGGAGCGTGGCGATGCAGGTTCCTCGAAGTCCGCGCTCTCATCCGTGGAGAAGAGACCCAGTGGATTGACGGGCGAGAATCGGAGCTCCTCAGCACCAGATGTTGGATCATCCGGAGAGACGGGCCCCGCGCCCCCACCTTCCGGCCTCTGTGGTCTTGCCTTGGGACGCGCTGCTGGCTGAGCTGCAAAACACAAATGAGGTTATTAGAGGAGAAGGGGGTGCTAGGGTCACAAGGTGAGTCCAGCGCTACACACAGCATATGCACGACAAAAGCACCACCACTCTCAAAATCATCGCAGACATCACATTTCATGACCATCAACACATTTGCATTCCAATGATTTTCATTAGGCCATCATTATTTATATGACAATTTTAGAAATCATCTATCATATATGATTGTTCGGATATGTGTGGGTGTGGCATCTATTGACTTTACATCACGCAATGGTGTAAGCTTTACTCATGTGGCCTCGCTTCAGGGTCTGCAGATGCATCCATGGCTGTCCGGGGGTGCTTCCCCACGAGTGCAAGCACTTGCTCCTCCATCTCTGTGATGTCACTGGGGACTGGTGGCCCCCCACCTGTTCATCTCTGCATGGATCTCATCATCCACAGCTTCTTCTGTAAAAGGTGACAGGATGAAATGTCATGAGATCATTGCGTGATATCATTGCTAGGTACTGTCACAGAGACTGATACAACACATAACTGACAGATGTAATCATGATTATTATGATAATTATCATTCTTTACCTAAAGACGTACACTGTGACTGCAGGCTTTGAGTAAAACATTCCCGGTAAAAGTGAAATACCTCACATCTGATGATAGTCACTCAGGACTGTTACAAACCAAATTATATAAATACATAAGTACATGTAAATCAATGTAATACTTACTCTTGCGGATCCCACAAGGTCATTCCATCGTTTGCGGCATTGGTTGCCCTCATGCACCTCTTTGGTCGCCGACGAGACCACCTCTGCTATCTCGGTCCATGTCTTCTGGTATGCCTTTGGGGTGGGCTTCCCACGTCCCCCCCCATGTCAAATCACCCCAGCGTAACTTGACCTCCTGCAGGAGGGAGGCATTTGCCTCGTCCGAGAACCTCCTGGCTCTTTTGCGCTCTCCAATGTGCTCCTCTCCCACCTCACCATTCTCTCCAGCATCAGTCTCCACAGTGCTGTGATGCCTCCTCCTCTCTCTCCATTATAGGTCAAATTCGGTCAAATATGTGGCTGGTAACAGCTAATTTTTGTTTGCCTACTTGCTGTGAAGCTCTAAAGTCTCCCTCCTTCCTCCCAAAGCAGCCACACTACACCCAGCCATGCCTTCAGTCCCTCTGAGCTCCCTCTCTGTCTCCTCATCTGCGCATGTCATGATGACCCTTGACCTCCAGGATCGCGGGAATCGAGCGTTGCCATGCTGTTCTAAGGGCGGCCACACTTTAAAAAGAAGGTCAAAAAATTGTAACGCTACCGCCCATTTTATATTGCTCGCGGTAACGGCCATTTTCAAAAGTGGAGACTAGGTGCTTTGAGAATGGGCGAAAAGCCGGTTATCTGAAAATCCTTTTTTAATGCCCACGCCGGAAATATCGCCCATTTTTGTATGATAACCACAAAAGTGCAGGTTCTAGCCCGATGGCTCAAATAGCATCTATTTTAACATTTATTCACAGGATGTGGGCAGTGCTTGCATGGTCACAGTTATTGCCCATCCCTAGCAGTTCATCCCTTCTATGCTCTAATCTCTATGGTTCAATAAATTTTACACCTGAGTACCCTGGCCCTAGCATTCATCCCACTCTTCCTCTGATGGGATGATGGCAGTGAACCGTGGGACAGCCATTACTCACCCTCTCTGCATCTCCTTCCAGAATGTCCATTCACTTACGAACAAGGCCCTTCCCATCCATGAGCTTATCATGGATGATGGCATCGACATCAAGGCCCTGACGGAAACTTAGTTGAGAGGCGATGACACATTATCCTTAAAAGAAGCCTCTCCGCCTGGCTATACCTTCCACCACTTGCCCCGCTCAGACCGCCGTGGTGGTAGTGTGGCTCTCATCACTAAATCATACCTTGGTCTGTCCCCCTATTCCTCCAGCACTTTCTGCTCCTTTGAGCATTCCACCCCTCTCACCTCGTTTAAAATTCTCGCTCTCTACCGCCCGCCCAAGTACCTACATTTTTTTTATTACCGATATTTCTTCACTGCTTTCCTCCCTCTGCCTTTGCCCTGACGGACTTCTCATCCTCAGTGATTTCAACCTCCATCTCAATTCATCATGCTCTCTCTCCTCTGAGTTCACTAGCCTCCTCACAAACCTACCTCCTTCTGTGTCCGTCCCTGGAAAAACTCTCTCCCGACTCTTTTACAACTGCACTTATGAACTCCCAACTGTCCAGCCTTTGGCCCTCCATTCACCATGACATTTCTGCAGCCAGCAATCTGCTCAATCACACCCTCACTGCTACCTTTGATGCCCTAGTCCCTGTTAAAATAATTACTCTCTCTCACCCTGGTCATTCCCCCGGTACAGCCCTGATCTTCACTCCCTTAAGTCCAAGGGACGCAGACTTGAACGGATATGGCGGACAACTGGTTTAGCCATTCACCGCCAGATCTGGCTGGACCACGTAAAGCATTATCGGGTCCTACTCTCGTCTGCCAAAGTTGCTTACTAAAAGATAAACCCTGGCTTCTATATTCCACTGCGAACCGCCTTTTTAAACGCCTCTCCCCAGTCTCCAAACTCACCTCCGACAATAAGTGTAAGGAGCTGATGGATTTCTTTGTCCCAAAGATTGAGACCAGCGTTCAGCTGCCTTTGCCTCTTCCCTTCCTTCCCCTGCCCACCAGGCCAACCTTCCTCTAAAGATCCCCCCTGTCCTAGCCCTGACCTCACATCTTTCTCCAGTTTCTCTCCGATCTCCCCTCGAGATCTTTCTGAGCTCATCCTGTCTATGAGACCCACTTCCTGCTCCCTTGACCCTATTCCCACCAAACTGCTGACCACCCAATTTTCTTTTCTGGCTCCCATATTATCTGACATTGTAAATGGTTCTCTTTCCTCAGGTACTGTCTCCTTCTCCCTAAAATCTGCCGTCATTATCCCTCTCAAAAAAAAACCCTCGATCCCTCCGTCCTTGCAAACTACCACCCCATTCCAACCTATCTTTCTGCTCCAAAGTCCTTGAATGTGTTGTCGCCTCCAAAATCCATGCCCTCTTTCCTGCAATTCCATGTTTGAATCCCGCCAATCCGGATTCCGCCCCTGCCACAGTGCCCAAATGGCTCTCATCAAAGTCACAAATGACAACAATTGTGACTGTGACAAAGGCAAACTATCCCTCCTCGTCCTTCTTGACTTGTCTGCAGCCTTTGATACGGTTGACCACTCTATCCTTCTCCAACGCCTCTCCACTGTCCTCCAGCTGGGTGGGACTGCACTCACTTGGTCCATTCTTATCTATCTAATCGTAGCCAGAGAATCACCTGCAACGGATTCTCTCCCCACCCCCGCATCATTACATCTGGTGTCCCCCAACGATCTATCCTTGACCCTCCTATTTCTGATCTATATGTTGCTTCTTGGCGACATCATCTGAAAACACAGCGTCAGTTTCCACATGTATGCTGATGACACCCAGCTCTACCTCACTACCACTTCTCTCGACCCCTCCTCAGTCTCTAAATTTTCAGAGTGCTTGTCCGACATCCAGTTCTGGATAAGCAGAAATGTTCTTCAATTGAATATTGGGAAGACCAAAGCCATTGTTTTCAATCCCCACCACAAACTCCATTCCCCAGCCACCGACTCCATCCCTCTCCCCAACTTCTGTCTGCGGTTGAACCAGACTGTTCGCAACCTTGGTGTCATATTTGACCCTGAAATGAGCTTTTGACAACATATCCACAGCATAACTAAGACTGCCTATTTCCACCTCCGTAACATGGCCCGTCTCAGCCCTTGCCTCAGCTCATTCTGAAGCTCTCATCCATGCCTTTGTTACCTCTAGACTTCAGTATTCCAATGCACTCCCACATTCTACCATATGTAAACTAGAGGTGATCCAAAACTCGGCTGCCCATCTCCTAACTCACACTGAGACCCACTCAACCATCACCACTGTGCTCGCTGACCTATATTGACTCCCGATTAAGCAACTCCTCGATTTCAAAATCCTTGTTTTCAAATCCCTCAAATCAGCATTCCTGATTATAATTGCTCAACCATTGTTGGCCGTGCCTTCTGTTGCCGACGCCCTAAGCTCTGTAATTCCCTGCCTAAACATCTTCGCTTCTCTTTCCTCCTTCAAGACGCTCCTTAAGACCTACCTCTTTGACCAAGCTTTTGGTCATCTACCCTAATTTCTCCTTCTGTGGCTCGTTGTCAAATTTTTTTATCTCCAACTACTCCTGTGAAGCATGTTGGGACATTTTACTGCATTAAAGGTGCTACATAAATACAAGTTGTTGTTGTTGTGATCTTTGGAGAAAAATCTGTGCTGCTGTGATGTTCTAGATTCAGAGACTTTGATCCTTGAATAGCATAGGTGACCAATCCATAGACCCCTTAAAGTCTCACTTAATTACATCAACACCTGAAGGTAATTTCAGTACAAAATACAACTTTTAAAAAAGAGAACGCAAAGCTAGATAGTAATTGGAATGTCCTGTTTGAATAAAGTGGAAGGTCACAATAGCTTAAATTAGGCCAACGGTCCATCTAATTCACCTTCCCGGTAGTTACATGCTTCAACAATAATGAAGTTGTTGACTAATCGTGACAATCAGTCTCTAAGCATTAGTCTACAACAGACCTGGACATGAGACGACAAAAACCTCCAATGGTGGAAACCTTTGGGAACCAAAACTCCAATGTCACCTGTTCCTCCTAAGCATGCTTTACTTACCAAGTGTCATGTCTCAAATATAAGTCGACAAAGTCAACTCTGGACTGTTGTGTTTATATCCCTGTTGGCTGTATACCCTGAAAAGGACTTTTGACACAAGATAGCTGGTCTGGATTAGGAAGAAACATGTTGCTGGGAGAAACACGTGGGGGCGGATCACTCCCACAGAAACTGGTGAGAGGAGCTGGGTCTGTTCAAATGTTGGTCTGCCAACAGCTAGTGACATCAGAGCTGGGTACTCTTAAGAAGGCCAAGGAACTCTTTTGTGTGTGGAGCCAGGTTGTCCAGGAAAGAGAGCAAGGTGCAAAGACAAGACCAACACCTGCATTGTCTTCACAACAGTCCAGCAATCAGGACTGATGGGCCATTGAACACTCACTCAGGAAGCCTTCGGACATCGATCGGCTGGTTTTGTTCAGACCCCAACACATCTTAGATAGCGTTAAATAAGACCTGAAGAAGCCAGGAAGGTTCCCCGGAGGCAACAGAACTATACAAACCCAGCCAGACTTGTGGACTACAGGAGTATAACTGTCAAGCGTTTGGGAAGCTCGATGTTCGTTCTATCGCATCCTACGTGAAGGCACATTTGCATACCCCTCGAGGATAAGGACTGAGAGCGAAGCCTCGCTTCTCCAACCCGACGGACTTCAACTTTAACTTGGATCTCAAATGTCAAGCACTAGTGGGGTACCGCAAGGTTCTGTGCTGGGGCCCCAGCTGTTTACTTTGTACATTAATGATTTAGACGAGGGGATTAAATGTAGTATCTCCAAATTTGTGGATGACACTAAGTTGGGTGGCAGTGTGAGCTGCGAGGAGGATGCAGAATGACTTGGATAGGTCAGGTGAGTGGGCAAATGCATGGCAGATGAAATATAATGTGGATAAATGTGAGGTTATTCACTTTGGTGGTAAAAACAGAGAGACAGACTATTATCTGAATGGTGACAGATTAGGAAAAGGGGACGTGCAACGAGACCTGGGTGTCATGGTACATCAGTCATTGAAGGTTGGCATGCAGGTACAGCAGGCGGCTAAGAAAGCAAATGGCATGTTGGCCTTCATAGCGAGGGAATTTGAGTACAGGAGCAGGGAGGTGTTACTACAGTTGTACAGGGCCTTGATGAGGCCACACCTGGAGTATTGTGTACAGTTTTGGTCTCTTAACTTGAGGAAGGACATTCTTGCTATTGAGGGAGTGCAGCGAAGGTTTACCAGACTGATTCCCAGGATGGCAGGACTGACATATCAAGAAAGACTGGATCAACTGGGCTTGTATTCACTGGAGTTCAGAAGAATGAGAGGGGATCTATCTCATAGAAACCTTTAAAATTCTGATGGGTTTCGACAGGTTAGATGCAGGAAGAATGTTCCCAATGTTGGGGAAGTCCAGAACCAGGGGTCACAGTCTAAGGATAAGGGGTAAGCCATTTGGGACCGAGATGAGGAGAAACTTCTTCACCCAGAAAGTGGTGAACCTGTGGAATTCTCTACTACAGAAAGTTGTTGAGGTCAATTCACTAAATATATTCAAAAAGGAGTTAGATGTAGTCCTTACTACTAGGGGGTTCAAGGGGTATGGTGAGAAAGCAGGAATGGGGTACTGAAGTTGCATGTTCAGCCATGAACTCATTGAATGGCGGTGCAGGCTCGAAGGGCCGAATGGCCTACTCCTGCACCTATTTTCTATGTTTCTATGTAGCACAGGGCCGTGGAGTTGAACCGCTGAGGAAGGACCAGCGAGCAAGAAAGGGTGGATTGGGTGAGAACTCAATAGTTGTACGCTCACCAACCGATCCATGAAAGTGCGTGAGGGGGTGTCAGTGTGCACTAACCAAACCAGAGGGGGATTTAGAGTTAGGTGGGTCCTGGGAGGGTTTAGCCCATGGGAAGGGTTGGTCTGTTGCAAGGCTAACAAGGGCAGTGCACTGTTTTACTAGGTATTACTGCACTGTGTGGTTCCACTTCACAAGAATCTGGCGAGTGGAGTGGAGGTGTTGATCTGTTGTAATAAACCTTGTGTGATTTTGAACTTGAAACGTTGGTCCGTGTCTCACTATAAGACAATCCATTGTAATTCTTTTCACCCGAACATAAGGACAGGGTTAGTGTGCTTGCTATAAGCGGGTGTTAAATCATAAACAGCAGATTGGATAACTGAGAGAGACCTATTGGCACCAGTCTTGGCGGAAAACCAGCTTGTAGCACAGCAAGCAAGACAGGGCTGATTTGGCACTGGTCACTGCCAAGTGAAAACCCTTACATATTTGGAGCCTACAGTGAGGCCTCGAAAACCTCAGGAAATAACTGTAGACTGACCACTTACACCTCTATCCCAAAATGTTATTTTCTGAAAGGAATCGATCTAATTTGCATTTGAATGGCCCAATACTAATGGCTTCTATGACCTCCCTAGGAAGCCTGTTCCACAGATTGACCACTTGCTCATTGAAATAATATTTTCGCAGATGCGTTTTGCATTTACCTCTCCACTCCCTCCAAGTGCAGGCCATGTCCTCTGGTTCTACTGTTCAGGATAAAATGAAACAGCTTGTCATGTTCTGCATTATCTAGACCCTTTAGAATCTGAAATGTAGCAATTATCACCTTTCAACTCTTTTCCAGTGAGAACATGTCAATTTACTTAATTGCTCCTGATGATCCAATCCCTCCATCCCCTCAATCATACTGGGTGTTCTCTTCACTGTCCTATCAATACTCCAACAGTGGATAGTCAAGGGGCTATGGGGGGGAGGAACTTAACACAATCACAATCACTAAGGAGGTGGTACTCAGTAAGATAATGGGAGTAATGGCGGCTAAATCCCTTGGATCTGATGGCTTGCATCCTAGTGTCTTCAGAGAAGTAGCAGCAGGGACTTTTCGCGCTTCTTCTTCCAAAAGGTACACAGGGGGAGCTCTGTGATCACCAGCCTAAAGGAAGAAGACGGTTCTGTGACGTTTTCGCAGCCTGACATGCTGAGGATCAGCAAATCCTTCTATGCCGGGCTGTATGACGTCAAGCCCACAGACCGCGCGGCCTCCCAGTCGTTCCTGTTGTCTATCACGGAGGTCCTAAACGACAGCGAGCGGGAGAGTCTGGACCACCCGTTAACTCTGGACGAGATGACAAAGGCCGTCCGGTCCCTTGCGACGAGTAAAACTCCCGGAAGCGACGGCTTGCCAGTCGAGTTGTATTCAGCTCTGTGGGACTGGATGGACCCAGACCTGCTGGAAGTGTATGAGAGTATGCTTCTGGCTGGCAGTATGTCAGAATCAATGAGGAAAGGCATCATCACCCTCATCTACAAGCAGAAGGGGGAGAGGGAGGAAATCAAAAACTGGCAGCCCATTTCGCTGCTCAACGTGGACTACAAGATCCTGTCAAAGGTCATCGCCAACAGGGTCAAGTCTGCTCTTGAGCTGGTGATCCACCCGGACCAGACCTGCGCTGTCCCCGGCAGGAAGATCTCTGATAGCCTGGCGCTACTCAGGGATATGATCGCCTACGTGCGGGACAGGGGGGTGGACACCTGCTTAATCAGCTTAGACCAGGAGAAGGCCTTTGACAGGATATCGCACACGTACCTGATGGACGTGCTCTCCAAAATGGGGTTTGGGGAGGGTATCCGCAATTGGATCCAGCTCTACAGAGACATCAGTAGCGCAGTTCTAATCAACGGGTGGGAAACTGAAAGCTTTCCGAATAGATCTGGAGTCAGGCAAGGCTGTCCTCTCTCGTCTCTCTTGTTTGTGTGTTGTATCGAGCCCTTTGCCGAGTCCATCAGGAAGGATGTGGGCATTAGATGGGTGACGATCCCAGGCAGCGGAGGCGCTCAGGTCAAGACCTCCCTGTACGTGGACGACGTGGCCATCTTTTGCTCGGATCCGCAGTCGGTCCGCAGATTGCTCACAATCTGTGACCAGTTTGAACTGGCCTCGGGAGCGAAGGTAAATCACAGCAAAAGCGAGGCCATGTTCTTCGGCAACTGGGCCGACCGATCCTTTATTCCCTTCACCGTGAAGCCAGATTCCCTGAAGGTGTTGGGAATATGGTTCGAAGCGGACGGGGCGTGCGCCAAAAACTGGGAAGAGCGTATCGCCAAAGTGAAGAAAAACTGGGATGGTGGAAGCTGCGCTTCCTCTCCATGGCAGGAAAGAACCTGGTCATCAGGAGTGAGGTGCTCTCGGGGTTGCTGCATGTGGCACAGGTCTGGCCCATCCCTCGCTCCTGTGCCGTGGCAGTCACCCGGGCCGTCTTCCACTTTGTCTGGAGGTCCAAAATGTAATGTGTCCGCAGAGACACAATGCACAAATCTCTGGACAGTGGTGGAAAGGATGTTCCGAATGTGGCCCTCATCCTGATGGCCACCTTTGTGTGCAGCTGCATCAAACTGTGCACAGACCCCCGGTACGCAAACACCAAGTGTCACTACGTGCTGAGGTTCTACCTGTCCCCGGCGTTGCAAAGGATGGGCCTGGCCATGCTGCCGCGAAACGGCCCCACCAGTTGGACCATGCCTGTCCACCTGTCCTTCGTGGAAAAGTTTTTCACAAAAAGCCCCTTTGACCACAAGGCCATAAAACAGTGGTCAGCACGTAACGTCCTGGACGCCCTACAAAAGAAAGAGAGGGTGGACCCTGTCGGGTGGTTCCCTGAGCGGACTGTCGAACTCGTTTGGCAGAACGTCTCATCGCCAGAGCTTTCACACAAGCACCAAGACGTAGCTTGGTTGGCGGTGAGGAGGGCCTTACCCGTCAGGGCCTTCATGCACAGCCGACATCTCAGCAACACGGCACGGTGCCCCCGAGTTGGCTGCGGGGCGGACGAGACTTTCACCCATCTCCTTCAGGATTGCGCCTTTGCAAGGCAGGCCTGGATGGAGATGCAGTGGTTGCTGTCGAGGTTCATCCCAAGCAGCTCCGTAACACAAGACTCTGTGCTCTACGGGCTGTTCCCAGGGACACACACGAGACAGACATCACCTGCTGCTGGAGGGCCATCAACTCGGTCAAAGACACTCTTTGGTCTTGCCGAAACTTGCTGGTCTTCCAGAGCAAGGAGATGCCCATCTCTGCGTGTTGCAGACTGGCGCAATCCAAGATCCAGAATTACGTGCTGAGGGACGCACTTAAAATTGGTGCAGCTGCCGCAAAGGCACGGTGGGGAAGGGCCACAGTTTAAAGCCCTTCTGCCACGGTAAACCCGGGGGCAGGAATCAGTACAAAACTCCCCTCGGGCCGTACTTGTAACTTCTTTTTTGTGTACATGGAGCACCATGATCTGTAAACACCTATTTAGTGCCATGTACAATGCAAGATCTGTTTCGTAATGCACGTTGAAAAGAAAAAAATGTAAATGTACCGTCACCCATTCTGTGTACTGTATAGTGACACATGTAATGTATTTTGTCGAATGTACTAAAATGTATCCCGTATCGTACCGAACTGTACTTGAAATGAAAAGCAAAGAAATGTATCAAACGGAACTGCCGCCAGCACCCAAATGTAGTGTTTGGGATTGCTGACCCAGCTAAACGTACTGAACTGCTTTTGAATGTACCGTACAAATTTTTATATGAATAAAGTATATTTTGAAATTTTTAAAAAAGTAGCAGCAGGGACTGTGAATGCAGTGGTTGTAATTCCTTGGATTCTGGGGAGGTCCCTGCAGATTGGAAAACTGCAAATGTAACACCCCTATTTAAAAAAGGAGGCAGACAAAAAGCAGGAAACTATAGACCAGTTAGCCTAACATCTGTGGTTGGGAACATGTTGGAGTCCATTATTATGAACATAAGAACATAAGAATTAGGAACAGGAGTAGGCCATCTAGCCCCTCGAGCCTGCTCCGCCATTCAACAAGATCATGGCTGATCTGGCCGTGAACTCAGCTCCACTTACCCACCCGCTCCCCATAACCGTTAATTCCCTTATTGGTTAAAAATCTATCTATCTGTGATTGGAATACATTCAATGAGCTAGCCTCAACTGCTTCCTTGGGCAGAGAATTCCACAGATTCACAACCCTCTGGGAGAAGAAATTCCTTCTCAACTCGGTTTAAAATTGGCTCCCCCGTATTTTGAGGCTGTGCTCCCAAGTTCTTGTATCCCCGGCCAGTGGAAACAACCTCTCTGCCTCTATCATGTCTATCCATTTCATTATTTTAAATGTTTCTATAAGATCACCCCTCACCCTTCTGAACTCCAACGAGTAAAGACCCAGTCTACTCAATCTATCATCATATGGTAACCCCCTCATCTCTGGTATCAGCCTAGTGAATCGTCTCTGTACCCACTCCAAAGCTAGTATATCCTTCCTGAAGTAAGGTGACCAAAACTGCACGCAGTACTTCAGGTGCGGCCTCACCAATACCCTGTACAGTTGCAGCAGGACCTCCCTGCTTTTGTACTCCATCCCTCTCGCAATGAAGGCCAACATTCCATTCACCTTCCTGATTACCTGCTGCACCTGCAAACTAACTTTTTGGGATTCATGCACAAGGAAGCAGGGGGGCTTCCCCTCCTTGAGGCTATGGTGGGACGTGGGCAAGGCTCACGTCCGCGTCTTCTGTCAAGAGTACGCGAGGGGGTCGACCAAGAGGCGGGCGGCCAGAGTCGAGCGCCTAGAAAAAGAGGTGCTCGACCTGGAATCCCGTCTCGGTCAAGTCGTCCAGGACCCGGCCCTGCGGACGGTGTACGAAGCGAAGAAGGCCGCGCTGAAGGACCTGCAGCTCGTCGGGTCCCGAGGCGCGTTCGTGAGGTCGCGGATCCGGTTCCTGCGGGATCTGGACCGCGGCTCCCCCTTCTTCTACTCGCTGGAAAAAAGGCAGAGTGTCCGTAAGCAGCTCTTGACGCTGCTGGCCGACGACGGCTCTCTCGTCTCGGATCCGGAGGGCGTCAACAACAGGGCCCGTGAATATTACGGGGCTCTGTTCTCTCCGGATCCGTCCAGCGAGGAAGCGCGTAGAGTTCTGTGGGAGGACCTGCCGAAGGTCAGCCCGGAGGGCGCCGAAAATCTGGAAGCTCCGCTAAGCCTGGCGGAGCTGACCGGTGCCCTCGCCCGGCTCTCGAGGGGAAAATCCCCGGGGCTGGACGGGCTGACCGTGGAGTTCCACAGGGCGTTCTGGGACGTCCTGGGGAGCGACTACGCGCGGGTCCTGGGGAAAGTCTGGCGACCGGGGAGATGCCCCTCTCTTGGCGCAGGGCAGTCATCGTCCTGCTGCCTAAGAAGGGCGATCTCCGCCTCCTTAAGAACTGGCGCCCGGTCTCCCTCCTCAGCACGGACTACAAAATCTTCGCCAGGGCGATGTCTGCTCGCCTTGGTGCCGTGCTGGACCACATGATCCACCCCGACCAGTCCTACACGGTCCCGGGCCGGACAATCCACGATAACATCCATCTGGTCCGGGACCTCATCCATTGTTCCCAGGAGGCTGGTCTGTCGGTCACCTTCCTATCCCTCGACCAAGAGAAGGCGTTCGACAGGGTGGATCACGACTATCTGCTCGGAACTCTGCGCGCTTTCGGGTTCGGGACACATTTCGTCGCCCGGATCCGACTTTTGTACGCCGCCGCAGAGTGTCTGATTAAGGTTAACGGGTCCTTGACGGCGCCCCTTCGCTTTAGGAGACGGGTGCGCCAGGGATGCCCCATGTCCGGCCAGTTATACGCCGTTTGCGTGGAGCCTTTCCTGCGCCTCTTGCAGACGAGGTTGATGGGACTGGCTCTGCAAGGGCCGGGCGTGGAGGTCGTCCTCTCGGCTTACGCCGATGACGTGCTCCTCGCGGTAGAGGATCCCGCTGACCTGCGGAGGATGCGTGAGTGCCAGGAGATTTACTCGGCCGCGTCCTCCGCCAGGATCAACTGGGAGAAATGTTCCGGACTCCTGGTGGGTCAGTGGTGGGTGGACTCCCTGCCGGAGGAGCTCAGGCCTTTTGCCTGGAGCACGACCCATCTCCTCTATCTGGGAGTCTACCTTAGCCCCGACGAGGGAGCCTGGCCGGCGAACTGGCAGGAGCTGGAGGCCAAGGTCGCCGCTCGCCTAGGGCGCTGGACAGGACTGCTCCGAGTGCTGTCCTACAGGGGTCGAGCGCTAGTCATAAACCAGCTGGTGGCCGCAATGCTGTGGTACCGGCTGGTCACTTTGACCCCTCCCCCTGCGTTTGTCGCCAAGATACAGAAGAAGCTGGTGGACTTCTTCTGGAACAACAGGAAGCACTGGGTCTCTGCCGCAGTCTTGAGTCTCCCGCTTGAGGAGGGCGGTCAGTCGTTGGTGTGCGTCAGCGCCCAGCTCGCGACTTTCCGTCTTCAGACCCTGCAGAGATACCTTTACGTCGAGCCCCCTCCTAGGTGGTGTGCTCTGGCGAGGTATTTCTTCCGCCAGCAGCGCGACCTCAATTATGACACGCAGCTCCTGTTTGTGAACTTGGGGGGTGCCAGGACCGCCCTCCGGGAGCTGCCTGTCTTTTACAGGGAACTCATCAGGGTCTGGAACAAAGTCTCCACCAAGCGCAGCTCTCCGCCGGCTGGAGTGGCAGCCGTCCTGCAGGAACCGCTGCTCGGGAATCCGTACCTCCACGGCCGAGGTTTTATGTGGCGGTCGGAAGAGAGGGCTGTGGCTGGTGAGATGACCAGGGTCAGGGACCTGCTCGATGGCGGAGGAGCGGGCTGGATGGCGCCAGACATGCTGGCGCGGCGCCTAAATTCTGCCAACGTCCGCCACGCGGCCGATGCCATCGAGTCGCTAAAAACAGCTCTGGGCCCTGACTCCGTTAGGTGCATCGAGGAGGCTCAAGCACGTGGGGAGATCCCGTCCGAACTGACCCCCGTCCGGACGGAATTCCTCATCGGCGCCAAACCCCGGAACCTCCCTCGGGGGCCGGCGCCTCACAACTTGAGCCGCCTCGGGGAAATCCCCTCCGTGCCTTTCAGTTCCGCGCGGAGGGGTTTCCTGTACGGGCTGCTCCTGCACACCCTCAACTTTGCCATCCTCGCCGGCCGTCCGGACACGCCATGGCGTACCATCTTGCCGTCCGGAGGAGGCGGGGGTCCCCGATGGAGGGCACTCTACGCAGGGGTCCTCCCACTATTCATCGGGGACTTGGCCTGGAGGGTGGTGCACGGAGCAGTGCCGTGCAACAAATTTTTAAGCCGGTTCACGGACTCCCAGGCCGCCTGCAATTTCTGCAGTCTGGAAGAGTCCGTGTTCCATGTTTTTATGGAATGCACAAGGTTGCAGCCCCTGTTTTATTATTTGAAGGGGCTGCTCCTGAAATTCTGGCTGCACTTCAGTCCCACTCTCCTGATCTTTGGGAACCCTGTGCGGAGGGGAGCGGGTAGGTCCGAAGGCCTCCTCGTAGGACTGCTCCTGGGCACGGCCAAGGGTGCCATCAGCCGGTCCAGGCAGCGGGCGGTCGAGGGGGTCGTTCAACCTGACTGCCTGCCTCTCTTCCGCTCTTACATCCGGTCCAGGGTGTCCTTGGAGATGGAGCATGCGGTGTCCACCGGTACGCTCGCGGCCTTCCGCGAGAGGTGGGCACCGGAGGGCCTGGAGTGCATCATCACGCCCGGCAACCAAATTTTAATTTGATTTTACGTTTTTAAGTTTAATTTGTTTTAATTGCCGGTGTCCCCCTTCCCTTTTTTAGGGGGCACTGGGGAAAATTGTGATTTTAGTGCCCAAAAAAAAAAGAAGAAAAAAAAGAAAAAAAAAGGGGAAAAAAAAGGGCCTTGTAAATGTCTGGAGTGTCACCCAGGTCGGTGGCACCGTTTAATGTTTTATGTTTTTGCAGGTGAACTCCAAAAAGAGTTTCATGCACAAGGACCCCCAGGTCCCTCTGCACCACAGCATGTTGTAATTTCTCCCCATTCAAATAATATTCCCTTTTACTGTTTTTTTTTCCAAGGTGGATGACCTCACATTTTCCGACATTATATTCCATCTGCCAAACCTTAGCCCATTCGCTTAACCTATCTAAATCTCTTTGCAGCCTCTCTGTGTCCTCTACACAACCCGCTTTCCCACTAATCTTTCTGTCATCTGCAAATTTTGTTACACTACACTCTGTCCCCTCTTCCAGGTCATCTATGTATATTGTAAACAGTTGTGGCCTCAGCACCGATCCCTGTGGCACACCACTAACCACCGATTTCCAACCCGAAAAGGACCCATTTATCTCGACGCTCTGCTTTCTGTTAGCCAGCCAATTCTCGATCCATGCTAATACATTTCCTCTGACTCCACGTACCTTTATCTTCTGCAGTAACCTTTTGTGTGGCACCTTATCGAAGGCCTTTTGGAACTCTAAATACACCACATCCATCGGTACACCTCTATCCACCATGCTCGTTATATCCTCAAAGAATTCCAGTAAATTAGTTAAACACGATTTCCCCTTCATGAATCCATGTTGCGTCTGCTTGATTGCACTATTCCTATCTAGATGTCCCGCTATTTCTTCCTTAATGATAGCTTCAAGCATTTTCTCCACTACAGATGTTAAACTAACCGGCCTATAGTTACCTGCCTTTTGTCTGCCCCTTTTTTAAACAGAGGTTTACATTAGCTGCTTTCCAATCTGATGGTACCTCCCCAGAGTCCAAAGAATATTTGTAGATTATAACGAATGCATCTGCTATAGCTTCCGCCATCTCTTTTAATACCCATTTGTAATGATTTGTGCCGTCAACTCATTTACTTTGTTTCGAATGCTGCGTGCGTTTTGGTAAAGTGTTTTAATACTAGTTTTTCAACCATGATTTTTAGTTTTGACCTCTCCTGCAGCCCCTTTATATTCATACATATTGTCCCTTCCTATCACCTTGTGGTTTACACTTACCCCAGTGCTACTGTGCTCTGTTGCCTCCTGCCTTTTGCATCCTTTCTTGGGGTTCTGTTCATCTGAGCTCTCACCCACTCTAACTAGCTCAGAGCCCTCTCCTGGGTTCCCATCCCTCTGCCAAGCTAGTTTAAAGCCCTCCCAACCGCACTATCAAAACCACCCGCGAGAGCATTGGTCCCGTCTCTGTTGAGGTGTAACCTGTCCGACTTGTACAGGTCCCACCTACCCCAGAAGCGGTCCCAATTGTTCAGGAAACTAAAGTCCTCCCTCCTACACCAATGCCCCAGCCACGTATTTATCTGACTAGCCTTCCTATTTCTACCCTCACTCATACGTGGCACTGGCATTAATCCTGAGATTACCACCTTTGAGGTCCTGGCTTTCAATCTTACTCCTAGCTCTCTAAACTCAGCTTTCAGGACCTCACCCCTCTTTCTACCTGTGACGTTGGTACCAATGTGGACCACAACCACTGGCTGTTCCCCTTCCCTCTCCAGAATGCCGTGCAGTCGCTCAGTGACATCATTGACCCTTGCACCAGGGAGGCAACACACCATCCTGATGTCACTTTTGCTGCCGCAGAAGCACCTATCTGCTCCCCTAACTATTGAATCTCCTATCACTATAGCCCTTCCTGTCTTCTTCCTCCCCCACTGTGCAGCTGAGCCACCCACGGTGCTATGGACTTGGCACTGGCTGCACTCCCCAGAGGCATCACCGCCCTCGCCAGTAGTCAGAATAGAGTACCAGTTGGAGAGCGGGATAGCCTCAGGGGACTCCTGCACTACCTGCCTCGCCATACTCTTGTGTGCGACGGTCACCCATTCCCTATCCTCCTGTACCCTTTTAATCTGTGGGGTGACCAACGCCTGAAACAAGCTATCCATGTACCTCTTGTTCACTCGGATGCTCCTCAGTGCCTCCAGTCCTCGCTCAAGCTCCGAGACTCGGCGCTCGAGTTGGAGGAGCTGGAGACACTTCTTGCACATGTGGTCATCCCCGTTGCGGGAAGCATCCAGAAATTCCCACATGGCACAGGTGTTACATTCCGTTTGAATGAGCTGCCCTGCCATCCCACTAGTTACCCTTAAATTACCCAGCAAAAACACTGACTCCCACTACACACACTAAACAGCTATTTAGTAATTTATCCTCTTATCTATTAGAACACAAAATCAAAGAGATATACTCACCAGCCGATCAGCCAACCACTTACCAGCTTGGCTGTGATGTCACTTTTTGATTTCTTGTCCCTCCTCCCCGCACTGCTCACTCACTGACTGCCACTGAACCTTTGTAGGCCGCTGACCCCGGACTGCCGCTGACGCTGCTCCTCCCCTCACTCTGACATTACCTCTCGATTTCTCACCCCTCTATCTTTGTCTGCAGCTGGTTGGGCTGGTCTCTGGGCCTCCGTCTCCTACTCTCGCACTCCTTATCAGCTGCTCTAGTGTCAACACTGGTAGGAAAAACAAGACAAAACAGCACCTGCCACCTCCGCTTGCCCGAACTCACCCACTTACCAAACTCACAAATGCCACTCTATGCTGCTGCACTCCGTGCTCTGCACGAGCTACCTCTTTTTAAACTGTATCTCGGTCAGATGACTCACTACTGGTCAGTCATTTACAGAACTGGTTTTAACTAGCTGCTAATTGCCTCCTACTGGAGAGTTACCTTGTTTTTCTCTGCCTAAACTTGAAAGAATCCCAACTATTTAACTTTTCCCCTTTAAATTAAACTGCTACTTACTTAGAAGCTACTGGCAATTGCCACTAACAATTTACTCTAGCCTCCAAATGGTTTAAAGAGAATAACCTTTAAAACTCACCCACTTACCAAACTCACAAATGCCACTCTATGCTGCTGTAGCTGTAGCTGTAGCAGGACATTTGAAAAAGCAAAATTCGGTCAGGCAGAGTCAGCATGGATTTGTGAAGGGGAAGTCATGTTTGACAAATTTGCTAGAATTATTTGAGGATGTAACGAATAGAGTGGATTTAGGGGAACCAGTGGATGTGGTGTATTTGGACTTCCAGAAGGCATTTGACAAGGTGCCACATAAAAGATTGCTGTACAAGATAAAAGTTCATGGGGTTGGGGGTAATATATTTGCATGGATAGAGGATTGGCTAACGAACAGAAAACTGAGAGTCGAGATGATTGGTTCATTCTCAGTTGGCAATCAGTAACCAGTGTGGTGCCGCAGAGATCAGTGCTGGGACCCCAACAATTTACAGTCTAAATTAACGATTTGGAGGAAGGGACCGAGTGTAAAGTAGCCAAGTTTGCTGACAATACAAAGATGGGAGGAAAATCAATATGTGAAGAGGACACAAAAAATCTGCAAAAGGACATAGATATGCTAAGTGAGTGAGAAAAAATTTGGCAGATGGAGTATAATGTTGGAAAGTGTGAGGTCATGCACTTTGGCAGAAAAAAAATCAAAGAGCAAGTTATTATTTAAATGGTTTGATTTTTTGCATGAAACATTCGGCCCAAGTTTCAGCCTCAGTTGCTCCTGATTTTTTGGAGCAACTGGTGTAGAATGGAGTATCTTAGAAATTCAAATTCCCGGCATTTAGTTTGCTCCAGTTCTAGTCAGTTAGAACAGTTTCACTTTGGAACAGAATTTTATTTTCAAAAGGGGGCGTGTCCGGCCACTTACGCCTGTTTTCAAAGTTTTGGCAGTGAAAACTTACTCCAAACTAACTTAGAATGGAGTAAGTGAAGATTTTTATACGCTCAAAAAAACCTTGTCTACACTTTAGAAAATCAGGCGTAGGTTACAAATCAGGCGTAGGGAGTGGCGGGGGGGAGGTTTAAAGGGAAGTTTACAAACAGTAAACACTTCAGTTTTACAAATAAAGAGCCATCATCAATAATAAATGATAAAAACATCAATAAATCAACCAATAAAATCAAAAAAAAATTAATAAGAAATAATTTTTTTTGTAATCAATAAATAAAACATTTTCTACTTACCGACTGCAGCACCGGGAGCCCTCCAACAGCGTGCTGGGATGCCCCCAGCCCCCCAGTGTGTCTCTGTCAGTGTCTCTATCTCGCTGTCTGTCTGTCTGTGTTTGTCTCTCACTCTCTGTCTGTCAGTGTCTGTGTTTCTGACAGCGAGGGGTGGAGGGGAGGGGGAGGATGGGGAGGGGGGTTGGAGGGGTGGAGGGGAGGGGGAGGAGGGGTGGTGGAGTGGGGGAGAGGGGGTGTAGTGGGGGAGAGGGGGTGTAGTGGGGGAGAGGGGTGACAAGGGAGGGAGGGAGGGGAGGGGGGGTGAGAAGGGAGGGGGGGGTGAGAAGGGAGGGAGAGGAGGGGGGGTGAGAAGGGAGGGGACGTGAGAAGGGAGGGAGCGGAGGCGGGGTGAGAAAGGATGGAGGGGAGGGGGGGAGGAGAGGTAGGAGGAGGGAGGGGAGGGGGAGAAGAGGAGGGAGGGAGGGGAAGGGAGGGGGGAGAGAAGGGAGGGAGGAGGGGTGAGGGAAGGGAGGGAGGGAGGGGAGGGGGGGGAAAAGAAGGGAGGGAGGAGGGGTGAGGGAAGGGAGGAAGGGAGGGGAGGGGGGGAAGAGAAGGGAGGGAGGGGAAGGGGGGAGAGAAGGGGGGAAGAGAGGGAGAGAGAGAGAAGGGAGAAAGAGAAAGAGAGAGAAAGAGAGAAAGAAAGGAGAGGGAGGCTGAATGGGCCGGGCCCGGTCGGGCCCAAGACTTCGAGCTTAGACTTACCGGATTGACAGGTAGGTGGCATCGGGTCCGGGGTCCGGCGGGGTCGGGAGTGCGGATCGGGGGCGAAGATCGGTCGGGGGGGGCGGCTGGGAGATCGGTCGGGAGCGGAGGTCGGTCAGGGAGGGGGGGGGAAAGGTCGGGAGCGGGGGAAGCGGATGTCGGGTCGGGGGGGGGGGGCAGTCCAGTGGGGAGGGGGGGGTGGGAGCAGGAGTTAAGACGGGTCGGGTCGGGTCCGGGGGCGGGGAGCGGGAGTCGAGTCGGGTCAGGAGGAAGCAGGAGCTGGGCGTGGGAGGCAGCGTTATGCACACAGCCCCAGTGAGGCCATTCGGCCAGGGCTAGGGGCTGCTTGCTTCTGGCCCCTCCCACACAGTTTTGGGCACCTGGAGCTACTGCACATGCGCGCCCACTGTACCGCGCATGTGCAGAGGTCCCGGCACTGTTTTCAGCGCAGGGACCTGGCTCCGCCCCCTAAAGCTCGTGCTGCGCGCTGCGCCGAGGGCCAGAGGACCAGCAGGGAGCCGGAGAATCTGGAAGGTTTTTTTAGGCACACTATGTGGCGCGAAAAATGGGCGTCCAGGTCGGGGCTGCGCCGTTCTAGGCATGGCCCGAAACTTGGGCCCATAGAGTGAAACACAAAAGGTTAGTATGCAGGTACAGCAAGTGATCATGAAGGCCAATGGAATCTTGGCCTTTATTGCAAAGGGGATGGAGTATAAAAGCAGGGAAGTCTTACGACAGTTGTATAGGGTATTGATGAGGCCACACCTGGAATACTGCGTGCAGTTTTGGTTTCCATATTTACGAAAGGATATACTTGCTTTGGAGGCAGTTCAGAGAAGGTTCACAAGGTTGATTCTGGATCTGAGGGGCTTGAGTTATGAGGAAAGGTTGAGTAGGTTGGGCCTCTACTTATTGGAATTCAGAAGAATGAGAGGTGATCTTATTGAAACGTATAAGATTATGAGCGGGCTTGCCAAGGTGGATGCAGAGAGGATGTTTCCACTAATAGGGGAGACTAGAATTAGAGGGCATCATCTTAGAATAAGGGGCCATCCATTTAAATTTCTTCTCTCAGAGGGTTGCGGATCTGTGGAATTCGCTGCCTCAGAGAGCTGTGGAAGCTGGGACATTGAATAAATTTAAGACAGTAATAGACAGTTTCTTAAATGATAAGGGGATAAGGGGTTACGGGGAGCGGGCAGGGAAGTGGACCTGAGTCCATGATCGGATCAGCCATGATCGTATTAAATGATGGAGCAGGCTCGAGGGGCCGTATGGCCTACTCCTGCTCCTATTTCTTATGTTCTTATGTAATAGCTGCAATGGCCTTTCTGTACCGAGACAAGCATAAGTGTACACAGTATGCTATGTTTGATCGCGTCAATGATTTATAAAGTGGCAGAATTACCTCACTCTTGCGGCTCATCCCAACATCTGATTTTCTTTAGTGACTGCCAGTGTGACCATCTGCACGTAAATCTGCAACAACAACAACATTGGAAATGTGAACACAGCAGCCTATCAGCCCTTATATGGCTGTTTGTTTCTCTGAAAAATGGGCGAGAGCTTCCTTCTCTCGTATTGGTCTCAAAAGTAATCTACACATGCTTGAAGACTCTTTTTCAACAAAGGTTGTCATAAAGAACATAAGAACACAAGAAATAGGAGCAGGAGTAGGCCACCTGGCCCTCGAGCCTTCTCTGCCATTCAATAAGATCGTGGCTGATCTGATCATGGACTCAGCTCCACTTCTCCGCCCGCTCCCCATAACCCTTTATTCCCTTATCGCTCAAAAATCTGTCTATCTCTGCCTTAAATATAATCAATGACCCAGCCTCCCCAGCTCTCTGGGGCAGAGAATTCCATAGATTTACAACCCTCTGAGAGAAGAAATTCCTCCTCATCTCAGTTTTAAATGGGAGGCTCCTTATCCTGAGACTGTGCCCCTTAGTTTTAGTTTCCCCTATGCATGGAAATATCCTTGCTGCATCCACCTTGTCGAGCCCCTTCATTATTCTTCTGAACTCCAATGTGTATAGGCCCAATCTACTCAACCTATCTTCATAAGTCAACCCCCTCATCTCCAAAATCAACCTAGTGAACCTTTTCCGAACAGCCTCCAATGCAAGTGTATCCTTCCTTAAATACGGAGACCAAAACTGTACACAGTAATACCCTGTACAGTTGTAGCAGGACTTCTCTGCTTTTATACTCTATCCCCCTTGCAATAAAGGTCAACATTCGATTTGTCTTCCTGATTACTTGCTGTACCTGCATACTAACTTTTTGTGTTTCATGCACAAGGACCCCAGGTCTCTCTGTACTGCAGCACTTTGCAATTTTTCTCCATTTAAATTATAATTTGCTTATCTATTTTTTCTGCCAAAGTGGATAACCTCACATTTTCCCACATTATACTCCATCTGCCAAATTGTTGCCCACTCACTGAGCCTGTCTATATCCCTTTGCAGATTTTTTGTGTCCTCTTCACAATTTGCTTTCCCACCCATCTCTGAATCATCAGCAAACTTGGCTACATTACATTTGGGTCCCTTCATCCAAGTCATTAATATAGCTTGTAAATAGTTGAGGACCCAACATCGATCCCTGTGGCACCCTACTAGTCAGTGTTTGCCAACCGGAAAATGAACCATTTATCCCGATTCTGTTTTCTGTTAGTTAGCCAATAATCTATCTATGCTAATATATTACCCCCAACCTCGTGAACTTGTATCTTGTGCAGTAATATTTTATGTGGAACCTTATTGAATGCCTTCTGGAAATCCAAATACACCACATCCACTGGTTCCCCCTTATCCACGCTGCTCGTTACATCCTCAAAGAACTCCAGCAATCATGGTGGGCCTCAAAGGTTGGAGGTGAAATTTGCCGAGTTACTGAATTTCATGGAAGTAACATGTTCAGGATTCACATCCATATTGAAGGGCAGTGATGACAACAGCCCTGTACACTCACAGCTTTGTTGTGAGTTTGATCCCATGAAGCACTACTGCCACAGTAATGCATGATTTTCACCTCTGGCGTGAAGCTAGTGGGTGTGGCAATCCCATGCTGGAGTTTTCATCGAAGGCCTGGCACATTTTAACTGCTGAGTCTCGCTTGAAAGCTGCCAGTCAGCTCTTTGCCCATTTCTGGTGGAAAATGGTAGCTGAGCAATGGAGACTGCCTGCTTTTACAAGTAATAGCTGCCAACAACAAGGTAAGTCTAGGGGTTTGAGGTGCCATGAGTGGCTTGAGCAGTTGGGGCGTTTTCGGGCTACAAAGCCCTGCTGGGGCCTAGAGATGCAATCCTGCTCCTCCAGGCCCGACAAAGGAAAGTTTTTTAAAGTTATCTTAGAGGGCTCCACTGGCTTGTTGACAGTTTGCCTAGCAGGGCAGCCATGATTGGCAGGTTATAATGCCACTGGAGTCCCCGTCGAACATTGGACCCTGATTCGCATTTATTAATGAAGCTTCAACTGGAGTCTGGCAGGAGATTCATTTGCTGCCAAAATCAACAGTGTTAAAATGCTCGGGGAAGCTAAAATTTCCCCTCAAGTTCCTTTCATCTAATGGAGTCTCTTTTGTGCTCAAAAACTGGGTTATAAAGTTTTAAAGCTAAATTTGGCATCTGAAGTTGCTCCAATGTTCCAGTCCTGAAAATAATTACATTATATACTATTATGAATGTGTTTTATGCTATTGAGCTTTTAGTGTCCATGGTAACATAAACTGTTTGTCTGATGGCCAGGATATCATATTTGGAGGCTCTGATACAAACAGAAAAATATGTGCTGCTTGAAATGGCTCTGCATCCAGTATCAATGCCAATATATTCAGTACCATGCTGCTACTTAACACATGTGCCTGCATATTAGCAGATAAGTTTGAAGGCAGACCAAGAAGAAGAAATTCAACAGGACAAATGGCTTGTTGAGTAGCCATCAAGTTCTTCCTGGACAAAATCCCTCGGGGTAGAAATTGCCCTCCGCCCGAAATGGGGCGCCCTACCATTTTTTAAAGTTTTTCTCCATCCCCAATCCATGGGGCGGCGATACCGGAGAAATTCAGCACTCTGGGTTTTTTTTCTCCGTGGTGCGGCATTCCGGTCGGGAGAAGGGCGGAAGTGCCCTTACAGCGGGTCTGCCGCCCCGATCAGTCATCAGCGCCCCGCTGGCACGTCACAACGTCTCTCCCCTTCAGTTAAAGGGGAGAACCACTGCGAACTCTGCAGCCAGTTCAGTGATGCCCACTGGGCCATCAGGGAGGGTTTCGGCTGGGCCAGTGCCTGGCATCCAAGAGGTGGGGGGGGGGGGGGCTGCCTCTTGGTAGTCAGCCGACAAAAAAAATTAACATGGTGGCCACAGCAGTGCGCCCTCCCTTTCAAGAGTGGACCGACAGCAAAAGCTGTTGGGGGCACCGGCCGGTGGTGGGGCCGCACCCACAGGGCAATTTCAGATAAGGGGCAATTTCGTGAGGGAAATTTCGGCAGACGGTAAGGGGTCGGCGCGTGCACGTTGCAGCAGGAAAACGGGCAGAGCAGTCCAGGACACCGCTCCGCTCCTAAGGAAGGGAAATTTCTAAAATGGCGGCCCCTCCATGGAGAGTCGGTGGCCATTCCACACCACCCCTGTAGCCGCTGCCGCTTTCCAATGGTTAGAAGCCTTATTGAAAGGGACACTTTCACCCCCTATTGTCTCAGCTCCCTTGATTTGAACGGCTACCTCCTTATGCTGATTTAGAATTAGGAAGTTGTCAGCCGTACTACCAGACTGGCTTATCTCTCTGTGGTTACTTGCTACGTTCACGTTTAAAAACAATTTATGAGAATATAGAATGGCAGCTCGGATCATAGTGTTGTTCAGGTCAAATTTGAGAGGGCTCAGAATCATTAAATCGCTTGAAACAACATTTTCACAAAGTTTCACGATTAAGTCTGAAAGTTAAAGCAAATTCCCTTGAGCACAGTGGTTTATTACTTTTGTGAGTATCTAACACAGTTAGCTCTTAACTCTAAGTAATTGTAGTTACAGAAGCTAAATTTGATCCTTGTTAATGAAATAAAACATTGGTCCACTGTAATATATTACCCTCTAGTGGCTAGTGAAATATATAACATCTGATAGACTTTAAACTGCCACTGGGCAGTATGGGAGTGAATTTCCTTGAGGCATCCTCTGCTCTGTAATGTATTTGCTTCATGGGTTCTTTGCTTAAGAATTCATAGCAACACAGTGGGCTGGAAATCCAAGCCTCCCCGGGTCCGTACTGACTGTCTACGGACCTGGGAAGGCATCGCAATAGCCGGTTTTCAGCGCACAATAACCTGCCTATCATAGCTGCCCTGCTAGACAAAGGTGTCAGGAAGCCAGTGAAGCCTTCTAAGTGGGCGCGCAATGAAAACCGGCTTTTCCGATCTGTCAAGCTGGAGCTTGACAGATCTCACGCATATCGGGTGTGAGGACATTTGCATGGGCAAGATTGCGGTAGTTACCCATATCTTGCCCAGCAAATGTCCTCAAAATTCTTGTGCCTGACAAAAGCAGGCACATAGCCTACTTTTACAGGCATAAGAGTTTAAAAACATACAAAACTATAATAAAATTACATTTAAAAAACATATTATTTTTAAAAACCCTGCCCACTACGTTACATTTATTTTTAATCATAATTTAAAAATTTTTATAAAAACTTGGAAAAACATTTTTTCTCCAAGATATTTATTAACCTTAATTTTAATTACGTGAGGTGCGTTTTTTATTTTTTATTATATGTGTTTAGTGTGTTTTTTTTTCCTCATTAAGAGCAATGAGAACTCGGAGATACGGAGTTCTCATTGCTATTAATGAGAAAGCTGTGGAATTCTGTACCTGATTGGCTGAGCAGTCACACATGACTGTATCTTCTGCATGGGAAACAGGAATGTTATGTCTTTAATATTCTTATGAATGACTCCACGAGGCCTTAGTCTCATTTATTGTAACTCCAGAGTGAGGCACAAGCATGGTGGGCAGTCTTGTATACTGGGCCGTGCACACCTATGCAGGTGACCCTCAGGTCTCCCACCGCAGTGCCCTCTGGTGGCACCATGTGACTATACAGTTAGTGTACATGGTCTACATACATGACAAGGAGGAGGAGAGCGCGCTTTGCATCGTGGGAAGGGAAGGCCTCCCCAATGGAATCTCATGCTCCTCCAGACCAGCAGGCAAAATCGTAGAAATGTTTCAGGTCGGAGGCAATTGCCTGCGGGAAGTCTCCGACCGCAATTTCAGCCCCACTATTATTAGGAACTAGTTGGTTTATTAGCAAAGGTTTAACAATCACTTTACATATTACCAGTTCATCCACAAGGCTCACAACCACCTGCCTCATCGTGGATCCCCTGAACCCAACTGGCTGGGGTTTTATTGAGTCTTGTGAACATCACGTGACTGGCTAAGCCACTCCCCACTCAACAGCTCTACAACTATTTTTGTTGAAACTTAAATCAAATTAAAATTTGGTTGCCAGGAGTGATGATGCACTCCAGTCCCTCCATCATCCACCTCTCGCGGAAGGCCACCAGCGTACCGGTGGATACCGCGTGCTCCATCTCCAGGGACACCCTCGGATGCAACCATGGAAGAGAGGCAGGCAGTCAGGCTGAATGACCCCCTTGATCGCCCGCTGCCTGGACCGGTTAATGACCACCTTGACCATGCCCAGGAGGCCTTCCGACCTGCCCACTCCCCTCCGCACAGGGCGCCCAAAGATCAAGAGCGTGGGACTGAAGTGCAACCAGAATTTGAGGAGCAGCCCCTTCAAGTAATAGAACAGGGAATGCAATCTGACACACTCCACATAAACATGGAACATGGACTCTTCCAGACTCAACAGCTCGACAAACCTGTGAGCATACTCACTGGTACATACATTACACCATCACCCTCACTTTGGTGGAAACCCCGATTATGCGCCTAAATAGGGTTTCTGATATACTTATGATGTGGGAATGGGAGAAGAGCCAAGGAAGGTCATGTCACATGTAAAGGTCAGAATAATGGTTAATGTGTGCATTGGAAGAAAAGATTAATAGTGTACCCATATCACTGAATTTCAATAAGTTGTTGCAACACTGATCAAAAGCATATCTCACTTGACTTTTTTGCATCAGATTTACTTCATCCTATACAAACTCCAACTTATCCTAAAAAACAACTTCATTGAACATTGAGAACTTAAGATATGCCAAATTGTGATAGAGGTCATGATGAGTACAGGAGAGTCAGTTTCACAAAATACATCAGTGACCGTAATCACATCTTGGACATATTCATAGAAAAAGTTTGAAATACTGCAAATATTATGATGATAGGAATGATTTCTGTGACTGTTATTTATCAACATCATGTAGGGATATTGCTGCACATTGTTAGAGATCTCCTGGCCATTAGTCTACCTTTCGGCCTGTTTGGCTTGGATGGCCCTACCAGGACTTCCACTTCCACCAGCATATCTCTCAGGGTCTAAGGAGCTCTCGAGTCTTCCTTCCACGTCAAGATGCAGTCCCTAGGGAAGGCTATAATAAAGTGGATACCTTCACTTTATTCTTAGTGAAGTAATGGATTAAGGTTGGTGGAGAATAAATCTTCCACAAGAAATTAAGACCAGGATCAAAGCATTTTTGGAATCCATGAAATACATTTTTGTCTTCACTACCTGGGCAGCAATCTGAAGGAGCAGATCTCACCTGCCTGTTATAGAATCCACCTGATTTTCAGTCCACTGATTTCAATAGAGTGAAAATTGGGCAGATTGTATAAAGGGTGAGTGGTTCACTTCACCAGATTACAACCCAGGTGGTGGATGGAAATCCACTTGCATATCCAAGTATACTTACCACAGAATAAATCTTCCATTCATTCAAAAGATTAGAATTTCCCTAAAACCTGCCATCGCGGGATTGCCGCCCAAAAAGATTGCTAAGATTCTTTAAATAACGGCAGCGAAAAATTGCATAAAAAAGGGAAAAAATACCGCCCGATGAGAAAATGGATCTTACACATAGATCCTCAGCGGTTAAACGCGATCCTGGGCAAATTGGGCGGTTCTTAACCAAAATGGGCAGTAATTACTCAAATTTAGACCGAGGCTGTGGTTGGACCTAGGGAGGGGGGAAAACACAAAAAATATTTTTTCAATGAAACAAAAAATAAAAAATCAGATAACATTCTCAAGATCCTTTTTAAATTAATCGCTGTAAAAGAATTATAAAAATCCTTTAACTTACCTTTCTTTGCAGGGTACTTACCTAAAGCCCAGCTCCGGCTGCTTTTCATGGGCGTTTTTTTTGATCTTACCTATGGGTCACCGCTGAGCCAAAACTCGGTAGAGTTTTTTTCGGCGGTGCACGTGGGCGGTCCACTCCCCAGCAATATTTTGAAAATGCTAGCGGAACTCTTTAAAAAATGAAGTGGAAACTTTTGCCGGGTGGTTTTCCGCCGAAAAGAAGCTGTACCGCCGAGAAAAGCGCCGAAAATGAAGAAGAAATTCTAGCCCATTGGATGGGCAACCAGGGAACTTTGCTATCTTAAGCTGATAGGTGTTCTTTCCTTCATACCTAACTCAGTAGTAGGGCTGATGGGAAATATAGCAACATAAGCAGGATTATTACTGGTGATTCATAACTGGGACAGTGTACAATGGTGCCAGTAATGTCATCGTGCAATGGGAAGCACATCTACTGCACATGTCATTTCACAGATGAGCAGATATCCTGTAACCATAACTGGCACAGAGCTACCTTCCCCTTTCTTGATTCAGTAGATAGAACAAGGAGTGCAGGTAGAGGTGAAATTGTTATTTTTCACTGTCTGCTGCAGGTCAGTAACATTGTCTTGTCCTTCAATCCGCATACTGCATTAGAAATAACTGTAACAGTTGGGCTGTGCATAAAAGGCAGTGAGAGCCTTCATTCAGCTTGGTGGAATGAATGGTAATATAATCTGTTTCAAAAATATCTGAAACGTGATCTATATAAATTTTCCTTTGTTACTTTGATTAATAAGATAATTGTTACAAGATCTGTCTTAGTGATTTCCTCTACTGTTTGAACAGTTAACTGCATGCATCATGGGCATCTACCTAGTGGGTTGAAACATTGAAGAGGGTAAGTCCACAATATGTATTTTTATTTTCAAAAATTTGGAACCATATAACATTAGGCATGTTTCAATTTTTGTTTTACTTTCTACATATTATTTCAATTTTTATCTCCTAATTGAATGTACCTAAACATAAACACTACTACAAGTATGGTAATATAGTAATTATGTTACTGGACTAGTAATCCCATCGTAGCAGTTTGAGAAATTAAATTCAATTTTAAAAAGCTGCAAATAAAAAGCTGGAATCAACAAAAGTGACAATGAAATTGTCTGATTGTCATTAAAAGGCACAAAGGGCACAGAATTCCTAAATTACATTCTGGAGAACTTATTTTTAGCCAATACGTGGCAAGCCCAACAAGAGGGGTTCAGTTCTAGATTTAGTGTTAGGGAATGAAGCTGGGCAGGTGGAAGGAGCATCAGTGGGAGAGCATTTCTGTGGTAGTGATCATAATTCAGTTCGTTTTTAGCATAATTATGGATAAGGACAAAGAAAAATCAGGAGTAAGGGTTATAAATTGGGGGGAAGGCTAATTTTACTCGGCTAAGAAGTGATTTATCAAAAGTGGACTGGATATAGTTACTTGAAGGTAAATCAGTGCCAGAGCAGTGGGAGGCCTTCAAGTGGGAGATACAAATAGTTCAGGGTGAACATATTCCCACAAAGAAAAAAGGTAAACTGCCAAATTTAGAGCCTCCTGGACGATAAGACGTTTTACAATTATATAAAGAGCAAGAGGATAAATAAGGATAGAGTAGGGCCTATTAGGGATCAAAATGGTGATCTATATGTGGAGGCGGAGGATGTGGGTAAGGTACTAAATGAATACTTTGTGACTGTCTTCACAAAAGAGGTGGATGATGCTGACGTTGAAGTTCAGGGGAAGATAGTGAAATATTGGACGGGTTAAACTCGGGACTAGATTTTACACTGTTGTGCAGATCGCCCAAAAATGGGCGTATTTCTGGCGTGAGCGGTAAAAATGGGTTTTCAGATCGCCGGCTTGTCGCCCATTCTCAAAGCCCCTAGTCTCCATTTTTGAAATTGGGCATTACCGCGAGAGATATGAAATGGGCGGTAGCGTTAAATCTCTCTCACCTTCTGCCGTAAAGTGTCACCGTCCTTAGCAATGCCATGGCAACGCTCGATTCCCGCAATTCAGGAGGCCAAGGGTCATCATGACATGCACAGAAGAGGAGACAAATAGAGAGGGAACTGAGAGGGAGTGAAGGTGTGTGTGGGTGTGGGTGTGGTGTGGCTGCTTTGGGAGGAAGGAGGGAGAGTTTCGAGCTTTAAGCAAATTGGGAAAAAAAATTAGCTGTTACCAGCCAAATATTTGCCTGAATTTGGTGCCTATAATGGAGGGAGAGGAGGAGGCAACACAGCACGCTGTGGAAACTGACGCTGGCGAGAGCAGTGAGGTGGGAGAGGAGCACAATGGAGGGCACAAAAGAGCCAGGAGGTTCTTGGACGAGGCAAATGCCTCCCTCCTGTACGAGGTCGAATTACGCTGGGGTGAGTTGACCCAGGGAGGGCGTGGGAAGCCCACCCCAAAGGCCTACCAGAAGATATGGGCCGAGATAGCAGAGGTGGTCTCGTCGGTGATCAACGAGGTGCGTGAGGGCAACCAATGCCGCAAACGATGGAACGACCTTGTGGGATCCGCAAGAGTGAGTATTACATTGATTTACATGTACTTATGTATTTATATAATTTGATTTGTAAGAGTCATGAGTGACTATCAGCAGATGTGAGGTCTTCCACTTTTACCAGGAATGTTGTAATCAAAGCCTGCTGTCACGGTGCACGTCTTTAGGTAAAGAATGATAATTATCATAATAATCATGATTACATCTGTCAGTTATGTGTTGTATCAGTCTCTGTGACTGGTACACTCATAATAAAGGATGACTGAGTGCTGTGTACAATGAGCAAGTGTGACTTTAGCTCCTTTAATAAGACTCTAGAGTGCAGGTACCTCGTGGGTGGCCTGCTTATATACTGTGATCCCAAGGGATGCTGGAGTGGGCCCTCTGGTGGTCAGGTGTCATGCAGGTTACAAAGGGTTAAATACATTACAGTGACAGTACCTAGCAATGATACCACACAATGATCTCATGCCATGTCATCCTGTTACCTTTTACAGAAGAAGCTATCGATGATGAGGTCCGTGCAGAGGCGAACGGGTGGGGGGGCCACCAGTTCCCAGTAACATCACTGAGATGGAGGAGCGGGTGCTCACACTCTTGCGGAAGCCACTCCCAGACAGCCGTGGACGCATCTGCAGACGCTGAAGTGATGCCAGGTGAGTAAAGTTTATACTATTGCATATTGTAAAATCAATAATGCCACACCAACTGATATCCAAACAATCATATAGGATAGATGATTCTTAAAATTGTCCGCAAAATAATGCTGGCCTAATGAAAATCATTGCAATGCACAATGTGTTGATGGTCATGAAATGTGATGTCTGTGATGATTTAGATAGCAGTGGTGCTTTTGTCGTGCATATGCTGTGTGCAGCGCTGGACTCACCTTGTGACCCGAGCACCCCCTTCTCCTCTAATAACCTCATTTGTGTTTTGCAGCTCAGCCAGCAGTGGGCCCCAGGCAAGACCACAGAGGCCAGAAGGTGGGGGCGTGGGGCCCGACTCTCCGGACGATACTACATCTGGTGCTGGGGAGCTCAGATTCTCACCCTCAATCCGCTGGGTCTGTTCTCTACGGATGAGAGCGCGAACTTCGAGGAACCTGCATCACCGCGCTCCAGAAGCCATTCCCCCCCAAGGCCATCTAGTGGTCCTCCGGTCATTCCCACCTCCACTCTGGAGGTACCGGCCTCAAGCACCTCGCCACAGGACACCCCATTTGTCCCCAGGACGGTGCCGACCCCGCGAAGGCCTCGAGGAAGCGGCAGGTCTGGTCCACGAGCGCAACATGAGAGTGGACAGATGGTACAATTGTCCAGGAGGACATTGGTGACCAGATCCTTGATGCATTGGGGGGCATATCCTGACAGCTGGCCACCATGACTAAGTACGTGCCGCGGATAGCGGAGGCCCTGGAGACGGTAGCCAGGAACACTGCTGGCACAGGCCTCCCAGTGGTCCCGGAGTGCGGCACTCCACCCCTAGGTTCCGCACCACCACTGCGAACGACAGATGAGAGGCAGGACCAAGATCCTGCTTCTGGATCCGAGAATGTTCCCCCCTTGGCTCCCGTACCTGTCCAACCACCACCTCTGCCTTCATCCCTGCAATGAGGCAGCGCCTGAGGAGCTCTTCGGTCAGGTGACACGGAGCGAGGAGGGGAAGGGGTAGAGATGGGGAGAAGAAGGGGAGGGGGAAGGCAAGTGAGGTGCATGTCTGCAGGTGATGGCTGTGTTATATCTCCATCTGGGTGTCTGCAATTTGTTGCACTGTATGGGGGCTGGGGATCACGCTCCTGCTTTGCCTTTGTATTCTGTGTTGCTGGACATGTTGACCATTTGATTGATGTCAATGGTCAAAAAAGTGGGGTGTGGGCGGTGGTGGGGTGTTTTTGCCCGTGATACTGATGATTTCAGACAAATGTTGGTTTAAATGTTTTTTATTTAACAAAACCTTGTTGCGCGTTGTCTCAGATAGCTGGACCTTTACACAGTGGTGGTTCCTTAACATGAAAGGGTTAAATAAAACTTCACTTCAATCAACTTAAACTTTAACTGGCACCAAGGTGACGCACACCATTGATGTCTGAGCTGCACACACACAGCAGTGTGTCAGCATTGTCACTCACTGCAACATTCTTTCAGGCAAATCGTTCAGTTGTGAGCTCCTGACGTAAGAGTCTTGCAACTATGTAGCCACCATGACCCTTTCCTGCGGTCTGGAGGGGGGGTGTGGGCATGGTCGCATAGCCAGCCAGATTGTCAGGCCCTAGGTCAGCATCCAGCCCCTCGTCCTCCTCTTCCTCTCTCTCCTAAAGATGGACCATCAGTCCCTTCTGGCAATTCTTGTCCCCTCCTGATAGCCAGGTTGTGCAGCATGGAACACACGACCACGAATTTAGCTACTTGCTCAGGGTTGTATTGTAGCTCCCCTCCTGAGAATTCCAGGCATCTAAAGCGCTGCTTGTTTTCTGGACCAAATTGCGTGTGTCTCTGTGGCTCTGATTGTATCGCTTCTCGGCCTCGGTGTGGGTGTCACACAAGGGGGTCATCAGCCAGGTGGCTAGGCCGTGATCCTTACCAACGGATCCATCACAGACCCAATCTGCATCCAGTCCGGGGTCAAACAGGGCTGCGTCATCGCCCCCAACCCTCTTCTCAATCTTTCTCGCCGCCATGCTCCACCTCACAGTCAACAAGCTCCTCGCTGGAGTGGAACTAAATTACAAGACCAGTGGGAACCTGTTCAACCTGCACCGTCTCCAGGCCAGGTCCAAGACCACCCCAAACTCTGTCGTCGAGCTACAGTACGCGGACGATGCCTGCGTCTGCGCACATACAGAGGCTGAACTCCAGGACATAGTCGACGTATTTATTGAGGTGTACGAAAGCATGGGCCTTACGCTAAACATCCGTAAGACAAAGGTCCTCCACCAGCCTGTCCTCACTGCACAGCACTACCCCCCAGTCATCAAGATCCATGGCGCAGCCCTGGACACCGTGGACCACTTCCCATATCTCGGGAGCCTCCTATCAAAAGGAGCAGGTGTCGATGACGAGATCCAACACCGCCTCCAGTGTGCCAGAGCAGCCTTTGGCCGCCTGAGGAAAAGAGTGTTTGAAGACCAGGCCCTCAAAACTGCCACCAGTCTCATTGTCTACAGGGCTGTAGTAATACCTGCCCTCCTGTATGGCTCAGAGACATGGACCATGTACAGCAGACATCTCAAGTTGCTGGAGAATATCACCAACGATGTCTCCGCAAGATCCTACAAATCCCCTGGGAGGACAGGCGCACCAACATCAGCGTCCTCGTCCAGGCTAACATCCCCAGCATTGAAGCACTGACCATACTCGATCAGCTTCGCTGGGCAGGCCACATAGTTCGCATGCCAGGCACCAGACTCCCAAAGCAAGTGCTCTACTCGGAGCTCCTTCACGGCAAACGAGCCAAAGGTGGGCAGCAGAAACGCTACAAGGACACCCTCAGAGCATCCCTGATAAAGTGCGACATCCCCACTGACACCGGGGAGTCCCTGGACCAAGACCGCCCTAAGTGGAGGAAGTGCATCCGAGAGGGCGCTGAGCACCTCGTGTCTCGTCGCCAAGAGCATGCAGAAATCAAGCGCAGACAGCGGAAAGAGTGTGCGGCAAACCAGTCCCACCCACCTCTTCCCTCAACGACTATCTGTCCCACCTGTGACAGTCTGTGACTCTCATATTGGACTGTTCAGCTACTAAAGAACTCACTTCAGGAGTGGAAGCAAGTCTTCCTCAATTCCAAGGGACTGCCTATGATGATGATGGCTAGGCCATATCGGTTGTCACCAAGCATCCAGCATTGTCCTTGTGGCTGACTCTTAAACATGTCAGAGACAGTGCTCTCACGCAGGATGTGAGCCTCATCGAAGCTGCCTGGACATTTGGCATTCACTGCCATTATGATCTGGTTGTGGTCAACAACTAGTTGGATCTTCAGGGAGTGAAATCCTTTCCTGTTACGAAAAAGCTCTGGGTCCGAGAAGGTGACCACATGGCCTGATGGTCTGCATCCCAGAGTACTTAAAGAGGTGGCCTTGGAAATAGCGGATACATTGACAGTCATTTTCCAACATTCCATCGACTCTGGATCAGTTCCTATGGAGTGGAGGTTAGCCAATGTAACCCCACTTTTTAAAAAAGCAGGGAATTATAGACCGGTCAGCCTGACATCGGTAGTGGGTAAAATGATGGAATCAATTATTAAGGATGTCATAGCAGCGCATTTGGTGACATGATAGGTCCAAGTCAGCATGGATTTGTGAAAGGGAAATCATGCTTGACAAATCTTCTGGAATATTTTGAGGATGCTTCCAGTAGAGTAGACAAGGGAGAACCAGTTGATGTGGTGTATTTGGACTTTCAGAAGGCTTTCGACAAGGTCCCACACAAGAGATTAATGTGCAAAGTTAAAGCACATGGGATTGGGGATAGTGTGCTGACCGTGGATTGAGAACTGGTTGGCAGACAGGAAGCAAAGATTAGGAGTAAATGGGTACTTTTCAGAATGGCAGGCAGTGACTAGTGGGGTACTGCAAGGTTCTGTGCTGGGGCCCCAGCTGTTTACATCGAACATTAATGATTTAGACGAGGGGATTAAACGTAGGATGACACTAAGTTGGGTGGCAGTGTGAGCTGCGAAGAGGATGCTATGAGGCTGCAGAGTGACTTGGATAGGTTCGGTGAGTGGGCAAATGCATGGCAGATGGATAAATGTGGTAAAAACAGAGAGACAGACTATTATCTGAATGGTGACAGATTAGGAAAAGGGGAGGTGCAACGAGACCTGGGTGTTATGGTACATCAGTCATTGAAGGTTGGCATGCAGGTACAGCAGGAGGTTAAGAAAGCAAATAGCATGTTGGGCTTCATAGCAAGGGGATTTGAGTACAGGGGCAGGGAGGTATTACTACAGTTGTACAGGGCCTTTGTGAGGCCACATCTGGAGTATTGTGTACAGTTTTGGTCTCTTAACTTGAGGAAGGACATTCTTGCTATTGAAGGAGAGCAGCGAAGGTTCACCAGACTGATTCCCGGGATGGTGGGACTGACATATCAAGAAAGACTGGATCAACTGGGCTTGTATTCACTGGAGTTCAGAAGAATGAGAGGGGATCTCATAGAAACGTTTAAAATTCTGACGTGTTTCGACAGGTTAGATGCAGGAAGAATGTTCCCAATGTTGGGGAAGTCCAGAACCAGGGGTCACAGTCTGAGGATAAGGGGTAAGCCATTTAAGACCAAGATGAGGAGAAACTTCTTCACCCAGAGAGTGGTGAACCTGTGGAATTCTCTACCACAGAAAGTTGTTGAGGCCAATTCACTAAATATATTCAAAAATAAGTTACTACTAGGGGGATCAAGGGGTATGGCGAGAAAGCAGGAATGGGGTACTGAAGTTGCATGTTCAGCCATGAACTCATTGAATGGCGGTGCAGGATCGAAGGGCCAAATGGCCTACTCCTGCACCTACTTTCTATGTTTCTATGTTTCTATGTGAGTACACTGTATTGCTCCCTGCACCCTGGGGAACTTAACAATGTGGTAGAATGCTCCAGCCCTGTCAGTCTGAGCCTCCGTGGTCATGGGGAAGAAGCTGATAAAGTCCATCCGATGCGTGTACAGGGCCTCCGTGACCTGTATAATGCAACGATGTGTGGCATGGTGAGACAGAGGGGAAATCTTGACCGCGGAGGCCTGAAAGGAATCGGACGCGTAGAATGACAGTGCCGTGATGACCTTGACCTCGACCGGCACTGATGCCCTTTTGGCAGGTCGCATATGTGACCTGATGAGCTCGCATATTTCAGTGATCACCACCTTGTGGAAGCATAGTTTCCGAAGGCAGGTGTGCTCAGACATGTCGAGGTAAGACCTCTTCTCCCTGTAAGTGCCGGGTGTGTATGGTCTGGACCTCCTCCTCATTCTGGCACGTCTTAAATTGGGCAAATAATCATGTGCATTAAATATTGAGCCATTTGCACTCTGCAGCATCTGCATATTAATCGATGCAGGTTGGGAAATGGCTGGCCCCATTACAAAGAAAGTATAATTGATCAGAAGCAATAATTTCCTCACTAAAATACACCTACAGTAAACCCCAATAGTCCAGAGTCTGAAAATATGTCTGTTGAGATGGTCACTTCACCTGAGAAGAACCCCAGAGTCAATCCAAACTGCCCCGAAGTTGAAGCAGCCTTTTGAATGAAGCGACCTGCGATTTAAAAAATGGCACCCACATCACTGTGATCCATTCAGAACAGTTCCACTTTTTCTGAGCGGTGTTTTGGGCGAGCGAGATTGTGGGCGAGATGTGTGCGAGGTGGTGAAAGTAACGCTGGATGATCTCCTGGGTGTTAGTTTCGGCAAATGTGATCTTTATGACAAAAAAAAGTGGGCATTCAGTATTATTGAATATCGGTGTTAATAACGTGTGGAAAGTAACACTGGGCGATATTATGGACATTGGCTTTGCCCATTCTGATGATTCCACTCCAAAAAAGTGAGCAGGCAGTATTATTTTCTCCCATTGTTATGCACATGGTGAAAGTAACGCTCGGCGATTAGTGTCCAAAAAATTGACGTCAGTTTCCATTTTGTGGCTAAATGGGCGATATCTGGGCGTTATATCTCATTTCAGCGGTAAAATGGATGTTAAGTGGGTGTTATGCATGCAAAAAAAATGTAAAATCTAGCCCATAGTAAGAGAGGAAGTATTAAAGATATTAGCATCCTTGAAAGTAGATAAATCGCCAGGAAGAAATATATCCGAGGCTATTAAAAGAAGCAAGGGAGGAAATTGTGGAGGCTCTTTTTATGTTCAGAATAACTCCACAAGACTGTATTGTAAGCTCAAACTGTTGTGACCTTGGTCTCTTTATTCAGACTCCAGAGTGGGGAAGCAGCATGGTGGATCAGCTTTTATACCTGCTTGCCCAGGGTGCACAGGTGACCCTTAGGTCTCCCACAGGTGTGCCCCCTGGTGGCAAGTCTTACATATTGGTGATGTTTACATACATACATAACATCACTCCCCCCGCAAAGTCTTATGTACAAGTTATTTACAAGTTGAGGCGATCTGGCGCCCTGCGTTCCCGGGTTGATCGCCTGAGTTGAAGTCCTGACATGGGTGAGTTGGTCGGATCATTGCTGCACGGCCGTGCGGCTGGTCTGATCGGACTGTTGGGCATGGTGGGTTCATCCTCGTGGTTGACAGTGAGGTCGATTGTGTTAGTGGGTCGCTGGGGGCAAGGTCCTTTCACAGTGGTTCCTGGTTATCTGTAGTTCGCAGTTTGGTCTGGTCCAAATGCTTTCTGCATTTGCCCATTACATGGTTTCACAACAAACACTCCATTTTCATCACAAACACTCCATTCCCCTCTTTGGCTAATATAGTGCTAGCAGCCCATCTGGGGCCATGAACATGGTCTACATCATTTATTCTGATGTCACCTGGAGGAGTCGTGCGATCATGGTACATTCTCTGTTGATAACATATGGAAGGCTCGGTTTGGAGTGATTCTGTCCGGTGACTGTAGTACCCAGGATAGCCGGGTCTGTAGGGAGTCTACCGTGACACGTGTGGTGCTTGGCTTTATGATTTGGGCTGCTCACTCCGGACTATTGTCGCTGACCCTAAGATCTGGCAAACCAAGGATGTCCGATATGGCCTTGAGACTTTCAGTAGTGGCGGGAGGCCGCGTGGTCCCCGTGGGTCCCGGGCCATGGTATGGAGGCCCCGGACCACAGACTGTGTGTAGCCTCCCTGACTTTCTTTGCAATGTTGCAGGATTTGCCATAGGGGGCAATCTGATGGGATGAGCATTTCGTCTTTGCGACAAATAAGCTCCAACATCCTGTCTAGCGGTTCGCCGTTAGCAGGTGATAACGTGGGATCCTGGCTGGTCCAGGTCCTAAACTGGGGAGCCGTTATGGTTGACCCCTAGCTTTCTAGCACTTCCATAACAACAAGCAGGTCTGTGGGCTGCACCGTTTCCACCCTGGTGGTGGGCAATGGTAGCCAACTGAGGGCATCAGCACCGTTCTCAATGCCTGGCCCGTGGCAGATCATGTTACAGTGCACAGACAGTGTCAGACATATTCAAAACAAAGCATTGATAATGGTGCCTCTGCTTTCCAAAAACTGTGAGATTGGCAGCTTGTCTAACTCGAGCAAATATTGGGACACTCTTTGGTACGTCTCTTTTGTCCTGTGAACGCAGGCTACTGCCTTGGTTAACTTATTGGATACATGTACAACCGGTTGGGGCTCGCCCGCTACTTTGGCTTGCCGTACAACACTCCCGACCCCGTGTGATAACACATCACTTGCTACAATTACTTTGTCAGACACATATACGACCGGTTGGTGTTCGCCCGCTACTTTGGCTTGTAAGGTACCCCCGACCCCATATGATAATACATCATTGGCCGTGAAAGGGCGTTCACATGGGTTACACAGTGCAAACAACATTGGAACATAGTGGGTTCATGGCCTTCTCAGCGGTCGCCCCTTTACCTTTGCCCCAAGCCTAGTCGTCTTCCTTGCTGGGCAACACAAGCCTCTGTTTCGTTGCGGCGACATCCCGTGGTCTGGATGCTCTCTCATCCCGTGGTCTGGATGCTCTCTCATCCCGTGGTCTGGATGCTCTCTCATCCCGTGGGTTGGACGCACTTTCGTCCCGTGGTCTGGACACAGTCTCATCCATGTTCGTGATGCCGACTGCCGCGATCTTCCTAGCCAGGTATTTTGCCTCTGGTGTCGGGAAGACGCATTCGGATCGTTTCGGCCGGAGTCCCACTCTGCTTGGTCGACCCGGAGCCTCTTCCATCGTCGCGAAGAGGTCGTCGGCTTTAGGTGGTGGGTACCGCGCCTGTACCGCTGCTTGGTTGATCTTTACCTCCTCGTGGTCGTGATGAGCGGCCTGTGCCTCGGGGATCTGCAAATGGATCTGCAATTCGATGCCTGGTTCAGCTGAAGGTGGGAGCTTGCTCAGCCTTTGAGCAAGGGAGTCATCATTCGCCGGAGAAGGTACACAGAGGTCTGCCCAGTTCCATCAAATCTTCCCCACCCATGTCTACCAAGCAGCTTTGCCTGAATCGGAATCAGCTTGGGTCGATGTGCTCTGTCGCCCCACAGCCTCTCGAATGCCTTCTGGCTCATTATTGATTGACTCGTCCCCGTGTCCAATTCCATGGAGACTGGAGTGCCGTTGAGTTTAACTTTTAACATTATCAGAGAGCTTTTGGTGGTGAAAGTGTGTATCCCATATACTTCCTCTTCATTCTCAGGCTGAGTTGCCTCTCCTTCTCGTTCAGCGTGATCCTTGCTGGATCGGTTGTCCTCTCCTGACTCTGCCACATGGTGAGTCACAGGTCATTTGCACATTCGCTGGAGGTGCCCCATTGTTCCACAGCCCTTGCATACATAGTGCTTGAATTGACATTGATTGGCTCCATGACTGCCCACAGCACCAAAATAATGTTAATGGATGCGCATTCACACCTCACGGCGCACCCTGAGTCACTCTAGGCCTAGGTCTGGCCTCTGCGGTCATGTAGGCCCTGCCATGTACAGTTCTGCCTGCTAAAAGCATTATTTTATGTGCAGTATTTGCCGGTGAGCTTCGATTCTGTAAAGATATCTGTTTCGTGTTGTTACTCGTGGATATGAAAGCCTGGGCTATCGTGATGGCCTTGCTCAGATCTAGGGATTCGGCAGACAGCAGTTTGCGAAGAATGACCTCGTGGCCGATTCCAAGCACGAAAAAGTCCCGCAATATTTCCCCCAAAGATCCGGCAAATTCGCACTGTCCCGCAAGGCGTCTTAGGTCAGCGACAAAGCTCGCTACGTTCTGGTCCTTGGAGTGATGGTGCGTGTAAAAGCGATACCTGACCATTAAGATGCTCTCCTTCGGCTTGACTGCTCCCGAACCAGCGTACACAACTCTGTGTAAGTCTTGTTCATTGATTTGTCCAGTGCCAGCAGTTTTTTGAGGAGGCCATATATCGAAGACCCACATACGGTGAGGCGAATCGTCCTGCGCTTGACCGCTGTTTCAGCTGTGTCCAGTTCGTTGGCTACGAAGTACTGGTTGAGACCTCAACGAAGGCTTCCCAATCATCACCCTCAACAAATCTCTCAAGAATACAAATGGCAGCCATTACCGCATGAAAGTTCGTGATCCATTACTCGTTGCCAATTATTATGTTCAGAATAACTCCACAAGACTGTATTGTAAGCTCAAACTGTTGTGACCTTGTCTTTTTATTCAGACTCCAGAGTGGGGAAGCAGCATGGTAGATTACCTTTTATATCTGCTTGCCCAGGGTGCACAGGTGACTCTTAACACCAAAGGGCAAAAAACGTTAGTGGGAGTTGTGTACAGACCTCCAAACAGTAGTAGTGATGTTCGGGATGGCATCAAACAGGAAATTAGGGGTGCATGCAATAAAGGTGCAGCAGTTATAATGGGTGACTTTAATATGCACATAGATTGGGCTAACCAAACTGGAAGCAATACGGTGGAGGAGGATTTCCTGGAGTGCATAAGGGATGGTTTTTTAGACCAATATGTCGAGGAACCAACTAGGGGGGAGGCCATCTTAGACTGGGTGTTATGTAATGAGAGAGGATTAATTAGCAATCTCGTTGTGCGAGGCCCCTTGGGGAAGAGTGACCATAATATGGTGGAATTCTGCATTAGGATGGAGAATGAAACAGTTAATTCAGAGACCATGGTCCAGAACTTAAAGAAGGCTAACTTTGAAGGTATGAGGCGTGAATTGGCTGGGATGGATTGGCGAATGATACTTAAGGGGTTGACTGTGGATGGGCAATGGCAGACATTTAGAGACTGCATGGATGAACTACAACAATTGTACATTCCTGTCTGGCATAAAAATAAAAAAGGGAAGGTGGCTCAACCGTGGCTATCAAGGGAAATCAGGGATAGTATTAAAGCCAAGGAAGTGGCATACAAATTAGCCAGAAATAGCAGCGAACCTGGGGACTGGGAGAAATTTAGAACTCAGCAGATGAGGACAAAGGGTTTGATTAGGGCAGGGAAAATGGAGTATGAGAAGAAGCTTGCAGGGAACATTAAGATGGATTGCAAAACTTTCTATAGATATGTAAAGAGAAAAAGGTTAGTAAAGACAAACATAGGTCCCCTGCAGTCAGAATCAGGGGAAGTCATAACGGGGAACAAAGAAATGGCGGGCCAATTGAACAAGTACTTTGGTTCGGTATTCACGAAGGAGGACACAAACAACCTTCCGGTTATAAAAGGGGTCGGGGAGTCTAGTAAGGAGGAGGAACTGAGGGAAATCCTTATTAGCCGGGAAATTGTGTTGGGGAAATTGATGGGATTGAAGGCCGATAAATCCCCAGGGCCTGATGGACTGCATCCCAGAGTACTTAAGGAGGTGGCCTTGGAAATAGTGGATGCATTGACAGTCATTTTCCAACATTCCATTGACTCTGGATCAGTTCCTATAGAGTGGAGGGTAGCCAATGTAACCCCACTTTTTAAAAATGGAGGGAGAGAGAAAACAGGGAATTATAGACCGGTCAGCCTGACATCGGTAGTGGGTAAAATGATGGAATCAATTATTAAGGATGTCATAGCAGTACATTTGGAAAGAGGTGACATGATAGGTCCAAGTCAGCATGGATTTGTGAAAGGGAAATCATGCTTGACAAATCTTCTGGAATTTTTTGAGGATGTTTCCAGTAGAGTGGACAAGGGAGAACCAGTTGATGTGATATATTTGGACTTTCAGAAGGCGTTCGACAAGGTCCCACACAAGAGATTGATGTGCAAAGTTAAAGCACATGGGATTGGGGGTAGTGTGCTGATGTGGATTGAGAACTGGTTGTCAGACAGGAAGCAAAGAGTAGGAGTAAATGGGTACTTTTCAGAATGGCAGGCAGTGACTAGTGGGGTACCGCAAGGTTCTGTGCTGGGGCCCCAGCTGTTTACACTGTACATTAATGATTTAGATGAGGGGATTAAATGTAGTATCTCCAAATTTGCGGATGACACTAAGTTGGGTGGCAGTGTGAGCTGCGAGGAGGATGCTGTGAGGCTGCAGAGCGACTTGGATAGGTTAGGTGAGTGGGCAAATGCATGGCAGATGAAGTATAATGTGGATAAATGTGAGGTTATCCACTTTGGTGGTAAAAACAGAGAGACAGACTATTATCTGAATGGTGACAGATTAGGAAAAGGGGAGGTGCAACGAGACCTGGGTGTCATGGTACATCAGTCATTGAAGGTTGGCATGCAGGTACAGCAGGCGGTTAAGAAAGCAAATGGCATGTTGGCCTTCATAGCGAGGGGATTTGAGTACAGGGGCAGGGAGGTGTTGCTACAATTGTACAGGGCCTTGGTGAGGCCACACCTGGAGTATTGTATACAGTTTTGGTCTCCTAACCTGAGGAAGGACATTCTTGCTATTGAGTGAGTGCAGCGAAGGTTCACCAGACTGATTCCCGGGATGGCGGGACTAACCTATCAAGAAAGACTGGATCAACTGGGCTTGTATTCACTGGAGTTCAGAAGAATGAGAGGGGACCTCATAGAAACATTTAAAATTCTGACGGGGTTAGACAGGTTAGATGCAGGAAGAATGTTCCCAATGTTGGGGAAGTCCAGAACCAGAGGTCACAGTCTAAGGATAAGGGGTAAGCCATTTAGACCGAGATGCGGAGGAACTTCTTCACCCAGAGAGTGGTGAACCTGTGGAATTCTCTACCACAGAAAGTTGTTGAGGCCAATTCACTAAATATATTCAAAAAGGAGTTAGATGAGGTCCTTACTACTAGAGGGATCAAGGGGTATGGCGAGAAAGCAGGAATGGGGTACTGAAGTTGAATGTTCAGCCATGAACTCATTGAATGGCGGTGCAGGCTAGAAGGGCCGAATGGCCTACTCCTGCACCTATTTTCTATGTTTCTATGTTTCTATGTTTCCCACAGGTGTGCCCCCTGGTGGCAAGTCTTACATATTGGTGAGGTATACATACTTACATAACAGCTCTGACCATCATTTTTCAATCCTCCCTGGCTATAGGAGTTGTGCCAAAGAATCAGGGAACTGCTTACGTTGTACCAGTGTTCAAAAATGGAGGAAGGGATAAACCGCTCATGGAAGGGAAGGCTCAGTACTCAGTCCCTTACCTTTTGTAGTATATATTAATGATTTAGACTTAAATGTAGGGGGACATGTTAAAGAAATTTGCACATGGTACAAAAATTGTCCGTGGGGTTGACAGTGAGGAGGAAAGCTCGAGACTGCAGGGAGATATCGATGAACTGGTCAGTTGGGCAGAAAAGTGACAAATGGAACTCAATCCGGAGAAGTGTTTGGGGAGGGGCAGCAAGGCAAGAGAATACACAATAAATAGGAGGATACTGAGAGGTGTGGAGGAACAGAGGGACCTTGGAGTATATGTCCACAGATTCTTAAAGGTAACAGGACAGGTCGATAAGGTAGTTAACAAGGCATACGGAATGTATTCCTTTATTAGCCGAAGCATATAATACAGGAGCAGGAAAATTATGCTGGAACTGTATACAACACTTGTTAGGCCACAGCTTAAGTACTGCGTGCAGTTCTGGTCACCACATTCAAAATCACCATAGGCAGTCCCTCGGAGTCGAGGATGACTTGCTTCCACACTAAAAATGAGTCCTCAGGTGACTGAAGAGTCCAATGCAGGACCTACAGTCTCTGTCACAGGTGGGGCAGACGGTGGTTGAAGGAACGGGTGGGTGGGGAGCCTGGGTTGCCGCGCGCTCTTTCCTCTGTCGACGCTTGGCTTCAGCTTGCTCTCGGCGAAGAGATTTGAGATGTTCAGCGCCTTCCTGGATGCTTTTCCTCCACTTTGGGCGGTCTGGGGCCAGGAATTCCCAGGTGTCGATGGAGATGTTGCACTTTTTCAAGGAGGCTGTGAGGGTGTCCTTGAAGTGTTTTCTCTGCCCACCTGGGGCTCGCTTGGCATGTCGAAGCTCCGAGTAGAATGCTGGTTTTGAGATGCAGACATGCAGACGATGTGGCCCGTCCAGCGGAGCTGGTCGAGTGTAGTCAGTGCTTCGATGCTGGGGATGTTGGTCTGAGCTAGAACACTGATATTGGTGCGCCTATCCTGCCAATGGATTTTTAGGATCTTGTGGAGGGCAACATTGATGGTACTTCTCCAGCGTTTTAGGTGCCTGCTGTACATAATCCATGACTTGAACCATATAGAAAGGCGGGTATCACCACTGCTCTGTAGACCATGAGCTTGGTGCCGGGTTTGAGGTCCTGGACTTCAAACACTCTCTTCCTCAGGTGACCGAAGGCTGTATTGACACACTGAAGACAGTGTTAGACCTCGTCGTCGATGTCTGCCCTTGTTGACAGTAGGCTCCCGAGGTATGGAAAATGGTTCACGGTGTCCAAGGCCTCGTTGTGGATTTTGATAACTGAGGGGCAGTGCTGTGTGGTGGGGGCAGGTTGGTAGAGGACCTTTGTCTTACAGATGTTTAGTGTGAGGCCCATGTTCTCATATGCCTCGGTGAAGGTGTTGACGATGGCTTGGAGTTCGGCCTCCGAGTGTGCGCAGACGCAGGCATCGTCTGCTTACTGTAATTCGATGATGGAGGATGGGACGACTTTGGATCTGGCCTGGAGGCAGTGGAGGTTGAACAGATTCCCGTTTGTCCTATAATTTAGCTGCACTCCAGCGGGGAGCTTGCTGAGGGTGAGATGGAGCATTGCAGTAAGGAAGATCAAGAAGAGTGTTGGTGCGATGACACAGCCTTGCATGACTCCGGTCCGAATGTGGAATGGGTCTGTGATGGATCCATTGATCAAGATCACGGCTTGCATGTCATCGTGGAGCAGGCACATTACAGGAAGGATGTGATTGCACTAGAAAGGGTGCAGAGGAGATTTATGAGGATGTTGCCAGGACTGAAAAAGTTCAGCTATGAGGAAAAATTGGATAGGCAGGGGTTGTTTTCCTTGGGACAGAGGAGGCTGAGGGGAGATTTAATTGAGCTATAAAACATTATGAGGGGCCTAGATAGAGTGGATAGGAAGGACCCATTTCCCTTAGCAGAGGGGTCAATAACCAAGTAGTTGGTAGAAGGATCAGAGGGGAGATGAGGAAACATTTTTTCACCCAGAGGGTAGTGGGAGTCTGGAAATCACTGCCTGAAAGGGTGGTAGAGGCAGAAACCCTCATCACATTTAACAAGTACTTGGATGTGCACTTAAAGACTCATAATTTACAGGGCTATGGGCCTAGAGCTGAAAGGTGGGATTAGGCTGGGTACCTCTTTTTTGACCGACACGGACACGGTGGACTGAATGGCCTCCTGTGTCATAATTTTTCTAGAATTTCTATGAAAACCCTAACTGGTTCATTAATGTCATTTAGGGATTGAAACATGCTTCTCTTACCCAGTCTGACCTATATGTGACTCTTCTCCCACACTAACATGGTTAGCTCTTAACTGTCCACTAAAGCAGCCTAGCAAGGCACTCACTTATATTAAACTAATATAAGTGTTCAAGAAGATGAGAGGATCTCATAGAAACGCATAAGATTCTGACGGGACTGGACAGGTTAGATGCGGAAAGAATGTTCCCGATGTTGGGGAAGTCCAGGACCAGGGGACATAGTCTTAGGATAAGGGGTAGGCCATTTAGGACTGAGATGAGGAGAAACTTCTTCACTTAGAGATTTGTTAACCTGTGGAATTCTCTACCGCAGAGAGTTGTTGATGCCAGTTCATTGGATATATTCAAGAGAGAGTTAGATATGGCCCTTACGGCTAAAGGGATCAAGGGGTATGGAAAGAAAGCAGGAAAGGGGTACTGAGGTGAATGATCAGCCATGATCTTATTGAATGGCGGTGCAGACTCGAAGGGCCGAGTGGCCTACTCTCCTGCACCTATTTTCTATGTTTCTATGTTTCTAAGAAGGTACACCACTTCTCGGTGTAACTTGGAATGGACAATAAATGATGACCTCACCAGTGACACTGACATGCTAAGAATTAAACAAAAAAATTCTATAGTAGATCCTCTCAACCTAGCAATTGACTCTAGTAGTTAGCAGTAATTTCTGTAATTTCCCACAATGTCAGACAAAGAGCATTGTATTAAAATATGTATTCTAATAGATATTACACCAAGGTTTTTTTTACATGTGATAATGTATCGAAGGTTGCATGGTAAACATTTTTTTAAATTTGCTTATCTCAGGAAACAAATTTTGCTAATTGACCAGAAAAATCTTCACTCAGTGTTTTTCCATTGAGACTGGTTAAGTTCTCTAAAGCTTGAAGCCTGAAGCTATTGTGATTTTGTAGATGCAGAACATATATACACATAGCATACATAGAATGAATAATGTACAGTGTGGACTTACGTGGTGTACATACATAAATGTGAAAGCTGACGATTCATTGTGTACATATGCAGCTATAGAAGATGATTCCACCTGTTGATTGTGGTTATATGTGATTTGTGCAAATAACTGTAGGATGTGGATCTATTTGATGTATGTATATTAAAAAAATGCATCAAGATCAAGATGTATCAATGAGGTCGGCTCTTTGGTCCATACAGCTAATCATTCAGTAGAAACCAACAATGACCTCCTTGAAGTTCAGTGGAAAAGACAATCATGCTACCAATTTGCTATCGTCCAAATTGCACTACTGCCCAAGACGAATTTCACCAGCGCTGTCACCAGCATTAGCATTTCTAATCAAAGCTCAAACCGGTGCCATTTATTCTGTGCTGCACCATCTCTGCCACCTTCAGAAGGCTGAGGAACATATGGATAGGAGCTTCAGTCACAGATCCCCTCCTATTTGCTTTCCTGCAGATCAGTAGGAACGCCAAGCCACAGCCCCATGGTACTAGTAGTGGGTCAATGGAAGTGGCACATGTCATCCTCTACCATGATGACAGCACGCTGCCTGCCCTCCCATCTCCTCAACCAATACTGGCCCCGGCAAAAGAAATCCAACTGAACCAGACTGCCCTGCTTGTAGCTGAGCCCTCTTGGGTATAAGCTCCTAGATGTCGCCAACAACAAGCATCTGAGAAACCCTCATCTGAGCATCAGCAACCTTCCATCTTCCATGCTGAAGTCACTGGGGGAGCACCTTATAGAAGTAACAGGATAGGCAAAAGAGATGTAGGAAAGGCACTTTGGGCTGACATTTGGGTGATTATTATTTATTCAGCCATTTGTGAACAACAATAAACTTTAATAGTCCCTATCGTCTGTTCAATAACTGCTATCGTTGAGCTGTACAGTTGTATCTGAACTCTGCATGCATCTTGAGTTTTGGAGCACAGTCATCAGCTATGTCTACAGGGATGTCCCTTGTCTCTTGACAGCCAGCCTCTGATATGTTGTTCCATGCCAAAGAAAGGGGGATCACTGAATCGCTGCAGGGTGCACAGATCTGCAGGAATAGCTGCCAGTGGTCACATACCAGCTGGACATTAAGGGTGTGAAACTCGGTGTGGTTCATGAAGGTGCTGGGCTCATTGGCAGGAACTTTGATGGCTACTTATGTGCAGCTGATGACACCTTGCACTATAGGAATGCTAGAATGTCTGAAAACCCCATAGCGTTGTCCTGCTAGCTCCTGAGATCCATGAGGAACAAGATGAGTGCATTAGTCCAGGCAAACAGCATGTGTGACCTGTTGTATGCAGGGATACACTGCAGCCTGCCTCAGATTGCATCTGTCTCCAGCTGCAGCCTGGAATGGCCCTGAAATTTAGGGTTGCAATCACCTTAACTGCCACAGGCAATGCATTGCCAGCTGTGCTGGTGGGCTGCATCTCCCGCTGCAGCATTCTGCAAATTTCTGATAGTGCCTCTCATGAGAAGCATAGTTTCCTCCTCCACTGCTCCTCATTGAGGTTCAGGTAACTCACTCTGGGCATCCTATGAGCAGGGTAAGGCCACCTACGAGCAGCCCTCCTCCTTCCTCGACTCCTTGCAGGGCCGAGTGTTGCTCCCTGAGGTTCCCCCTGTTGCTGCTGCTGCACCTGTTCCTCCTCTTCCTGCAGCCAATGAGGGGTGACCAATATCATTCTCATCCTTCAGTAAAGCAAACAACTCTCATTATGAACAGAATGGTTGCCGGTGCGTGCCCCTTTAAACAGCATTGGAAATAGTTGTTTCTGGCCTGTACAGCCGAGTAATATTGGGTGGGACTGGCATTGACCGATCACCACAGTAAAGTTAATGAAAATTACATTGGGGACCTATTATGACATAGGATCCAAACTTGCCTATTTTTAATGAGGCTCCAACCAAAATGGCAATGGGCAAAACACCAGTGGAAATACAGTGGTAAGCTCTGCAACCCTATTTTCATTGCACTCGTGCCTTGTTCTCACCAGGAAACATGGATAAAAATTGGTACCACAGTTCTCCCACATGGGTAAAGAACAGATTATCAAGATAGAAAAAAAATCCCCATGCTGTACCTTTGTTAATATTTCAAATTTTTGATTCGTTGCTGTGTTACGACTGACCTTTGAGTGAAACAAGTGAGTGTATGACACATTGGGGGTGAAGTTCCTTACTGCATTTTTAGTGCATTAGAAACAGTTTATGTTGATTTCTACCATTAAAACAGTTCTCCCAAGTTTTCTCGCACTTTTTGAGCCTTCTTGCAATCTGCCCACCCAGTCCCCACTGATCTTATTTACATATATCAGAGTGAGAGCAAGTGGCATAGCAGTTGCTCAATTCCTATGTTTGGGTTGCTTATGCACTCTGGATAAGTTAGGCTGAGGTACATGAGGCACAGCAATAGCCTGGATCACCTGATATGGACAGGAATGAGGAGTTCCGAACACCAGAGTCTTGACATTTTGAATACAGCTGGGAAACAATTTTATTTAAAAAAATGTTTTGCCATTGTACCTTCAGATATCTGTACTTGCCTCTCACTGCTTCTCATGGAATCAGACCACTGGCAGATTTGAATACCCACATCCCCTACTCACAGTTAGGGTTTCTCAGCAGCAGGTATGGCATTACCTATAGGCATACTCTTGTATGGTATTACCATGAAGGAGAAGGAACACCACAGGATGGAGCAAAGGAGACTCAGGCAGCATTTACTGCAAGAGGCATCAGAGCCCTTCTCATCTGTACAGTCTTCTCTGTGAATCAAAGTCTACCTTTGATATCACAAACGTACCTCCTTCTTCCCCACTTTCAAATAATGGGACATTTCCTCAAACCAATACCAATTCATGACAACACATCAGCCCTCTTTACCCCTACATCACCATGCCAATCATGTCAGCACCACATGAAGATGTCAGCACCACATATGTGCACCCTATCCTATATGATTCTGACCTCCATTAATAACAAAGTGCCGTGTTAGTGCACAGTCTATTTTAATATAGTGAATTAAAGGACACTAATAATATCCCAACAGTGGATAGTCAAGGGGCTATGGGGGGAGGAACTTAACACAATCACAATCATGAAGGAGGTGGTACTCAGTAAGATAATGGGACTAAAGGCAGATAAATCCCCTGGACCTGATGGCTTGCATCCTAGGGTCTTAAGAAAAATAGCATCAGGGATAGTGGATGCACTGGTTGCAATGCAATTTACCATAATTCCCTGGATTCTGGGAAGGTCCCAGCAGATTGGAAAACTGCAAATGTAATGCCCCTATTTAAAAAAGGAGGCAGACAAAAAACAGGAAACTATAGACCAGTTAGCCTAACATCTGTGGTTGGGAAAATGTTGGAGTCCATTAGTAAAGAAGTAGAAGCAAGACATTTGGAAAAGCATAATTCAGTCAGGCAGAGTCAGCATGGATTTATGAAGGGGAAGTCATGTTTGACAAATTTGCTGGAATTCTTTGACGATGTAATGAACAGGGTGATAAAGGGGAACCAGTGGATGTGGTGTATTTGGACACATAAAAGATTACTGCACAAGATAAAAGTTCACAGGGTTGGGGGTAATATATTAGCATGGATAGAGGATTAGCTAACTAACAGAAAACAGAGAGTCGGGATAAATGGTTCATTCTCGGGTTGGCAATTAGTGACTAGTGGGGTGCCGCAGGGATCAGTGCTGGGACCCCAACTATTTACAATCTATATTAGCGACTTGTAAGAAGGGACTGAGTGTAACGTAGCCAAGTTTGCTGATGATACAAAGATGGGAGGAAAAGCAATGTGTGAGGAGGACACAAAAAATCTGCAACAGGCTAAGTGAGGGGGCAAAAATTTGGCAGATGGAATATAATGTTGGAAAGTGTGAGGTCATGCACTTCGGCAGAAAAAAATCAAAGAGCAAGTTATTATTTAAATGGAGAAATATTGCAAAGTGCTGCAGTACAGCGGGACCTGGGGGTACTTGTGCCTGAAACACAAAAGGTTAGTATGCAGGTACAGCAAGTGATCAGGAAGGCCAATGGAATCTTGGCCTTTATTGCAAAGGGGATGGAGTATAAAAGCAGGGAAGTATTGCTACAGTTATACAGGGTATTGGTGAGGCCACACCTGGAATACTGCATGTAGTTTTGGTTTCCATATTTATGAAAGGATATACTTGATTTGGAGGGAGTTCAGAGAAGGTTCACTAGGTTGATTCCAGAGCTGAGGAAAGGTTGAGTAGGTTGGACCTCTACTCATTGGAATTCAAAAGAATGAGAGGTGATCTTATCGAAACGTATAAGATTATGAGGGCGCTTGACAAGGTGGATACAGAGAGGATGTTTCCACTGATAGGGGAGACTAGAACTAGAAGGCATGATCTTAGAATAAGGGGCCGCCCATTTAAAATAGTGGTGAGGAGAAATTTCTTCTCTCAGAGGGTTGTAAATCTGTGGAATTCACTGCCTCAGAAAGCTGTGGAAGCTGAGACATTGAATAAATTTAAGAAAGAAATAGACAGTTTCTTAAACGATAAGGGAATAAAGGGTTATGGGGAGCAGGTCGTGAAGTAGACCTGAGTCCATGATCGGATCAGTCATGATCGTATTGAATGGTGGAGCAGGCTCGAGGGGCCATATGGCCTACTCCTGCCCCTATTTCTTATGTTCTTATGTTCTTATGTAAAGTGAAGGAAGAGATTTTTGGGTTGTGTATGCAAGTATCTGATGTTAGGGCTGCTGTTTCGTCACAGATTAGGATATCGAGCTAGGGAGTGTTTTTGTGCAAGTGGCGCTTTAAGAGGGTAAAGAGTGTGCTGCTGTCCAGGTTAGGAAAGGAAGAAAAGGAGAGTGCCCAGTGTGTTACCTTGTCAGGTCTGGTGAGGTCATTGAACATTTTGCAGCACTGCTGTGCAGTCCTGGAGGTGAGAGCATAAGCACTCAGTTCCAATGTCACATACCTTAAGGTAGCACATATGTGGCCGGTTTGGTGGCACTAACACCCAGCAGTCTGAGCCTCCTGTCTTTAATCTCATTGAGTTGTGCAATCTTTTCCTGGATGGGGAATTATCATATATTACTCTCTTTTTAATAGAGAAGATGTATGAAAGTGTTCTCTGCAACTTGTCTTTTTTGTATGGCTCCAGAAGGCAGCCACATGGAGGGGATATGGGTCTTTAACATGGTGCGTTTTTTCACTTTGCACCATTTTTCAAGATCTATTTGAAAGTCTTTTTCTATGGGCTAGACTTTCCATTAGTTTCTCCCCGCTACCACCCACTTACTGCCCATTTAATTGCTGAGATGAGTTATAACGCCCATTTATCGCCAGTGTTAGTTTCGGCATCAAGTTAACACCGAGAATTAATTAAACCACCTGTTCATATTTTTATGACGTCAACGCCCAGAGTACAGTTTTTAAGGAAATTAACAGCTAGAAACCGCCCAGAATATCGCAAGTGTTAATTTCGACATCTTGCCCATATATCGCTGCAAATATCGCTCGCCCAAAATAATGCTGAAATAAAATTGCACACACTGACCTTAACCCAGCATTATGGACTTTGTAAATAGAAGGACTTTTCATATAAAAGGCTGCTTTAAGTTCTGGGGAGCTTTGATTTAATCTGTGAGTTATTTTAAGGTGAATATAAAATCTGAAGAAACATATTATATTGTGGATGAATTGACATTTTTTTTATGAGTTTTCAGATGAAAATTTATTATTTCTGAAGAATACATATAATAGTAATTGTAATGGGGCCTGGAATTTCTCAGCCAGTATTGATAACTACTCACATGCTGCAGAATAGAGATGGGAGAAGGTAGGTTGAAGTGCATTATGCGCCCAATCAAGGAGGTGGCAGACTGAGGAGGAGCAGAACTTACACCCGACGCACTTACAGGGAGAAGCAGTCTTACCTGAACTTGTCCAAGAAGACGTGTCTTAGGAGACTGCGCTTCTGAAAGGAGGTCAACAGTGACATATGCCAGCTCATTAAGGGAGATCTGCAGCCTAACAGCACCATCAGGACCGCACTGCCCATTGAGGTCAAGGTCACTGCGGCACTTTCCTTCTATGCATCTGGCTCCTTTCAGGCCTCAGCTGGCGACATTTGCACTATCTCTCAGCATGCCACACATTGCTGCGTTTGACAGGTGACTGAAGCCCTTTACGCTTGGAGGATGGACTTTATAAGCTTCCCTGTGACCAGGGAGACACACAGTGAGAGGGCTCTAGGTTTCTCGAGAATAGTAAACTTCCCAAAGGTGCAAGGAGCAATAGACTGCTCGCACATTGCCATGCGAGCACCTTTTCACGATGCAGAGGTTTTTCGGAATTGAAAGGGATTCCATTCCTTGAATGTGCAACTCGTTGTTCCCGAGCAAATATGCCAGTCAATGCAAAATTTCCAGGCAGCATCCATGATGCGCACATCTTGCATGAGAGCGCTGTTTCTGATCTGTTTAAGAGTCAGCCACAAGTACATGGTTGGATGCTGGGGGCTAAAGGATATGGCCTTGCCAGCTAGCTGATGACCCCCCCCCCACCGCGTAAGCCCCAGACAGAAGCCAAGAAGCGATACAATGAAAGCCACATAGCTACACGCAATATCGTCGAAAAGACAATTGGAATGGTTAAGCAGTGCTTCAGATGCCTGGACCACTCAGGAGGTGAATTGAAATACCACCCTGAGCAGGTCACTCAATTCATTGTGGTGTGCTGCATGCTGCATAACTTGGCTATCAGGAGGGGACAAGAAATGACTGCCAGTCCACCTCAGGAAAGAGGAGAAGAGGAAGAAGATGAGGTGGATGATGACCTCAGGGAAGACACTCAGGCTGACACTGAAACCAGACTGCCACCTCTCGACCACAGGAAAGGGCCCGTGCTGGCTATGCAGCAGCAAAACTGTTGCATCAGCAGCTCATAAATGAACGCTTTGCTTGAAATAATGTTGGTGGTATTTAGACAGCTGCAAGACTGTTGTGTCTGCAATTCATAAATTAAAGGTTTGCATTACGTTGGTGACAGTTACAGTTATGGTTGATTTACGTTACGTTTAATGTTTGCCTTTCATGGTACGGACTCACCTGTGTTTAACGTTACAACTATTTGAAGACAATGCAAAACAATGTTAAGTTAAATAAAAAAATGTTAATGTCAATAAAGTTAATGTTTTTAATCAGAAAAAAATAACACAACACAACACAACAGTACCCCCTCCCCCTCCCCAACCTCAACTTTGAACATTTTAACAACACAATAACAACAGATTTTAATAAAAACGCATACAACCCCCCTCCCCCAAACCATCCCAACAATGAAAAATGTTAAAACAGCAACAATTTAAACAACTAACACAAAACCCAAACACACACCCATCCTACAGGCAATAATTAACATTTAATTAACAACAAAAACCCACGCCCTCCCTTCCTACCTGCAGCCATGCCCCTCCTTTCCTTTCTCCCCCTCCGGGTCTGAACAGCACCTCTTTCCTTTCCCCTACCATTGCCAAGCCGCTTTGCCGCAGTGCTCCTCAAGCGCTGCTTTGGTGGTGGCGGGGGGGGGGGGGGGGGGCGGGGGGTGTGGGCGGTGAGGGGGTGGTGACGGCAGATCTGCTGTTTGGACCGATGATGGAGAGAATGTTTCTGAGGAAAGTCCTGCGAGCCAAAGCTTCCTCCTGGCTCGCAGGAGTCTCAGGCAAGGGGGGTGCGGCACCTTGGGGTGCAGTGCCGGATCCCAGGACCACTGATAACCCTCTGGCACCAGTGTACCTGGCTGTTACCTTCATGGCCACCACTATCCCATCATTTTTTCATTCATGTTCGCGGATAGTATGTCCATCTGTTGAGATATACCGTCCATTGCCTGGAGGAGCTCCTAACCAATTTCAACACTCCTCTTGGACAAATTAACCATGTCCATGTGCAGATCTCCCATTCATGGAGCAGTCCTACTGCACCGAACCAACCTCTGCGGGGTCATCGCTGGCATGGAATCACTGGAGGTGCCCTGTGGCAAAGCACTTGACCCCGCTACCTCCTCGGTCTAGGAGGACGTGGCCACAGGAGCACTAGAAGCTACTGCTGTTGCAGGCTCCTCCTCCACATCCTCACTGTCCTCAGTGGAGAGGAGGACCTGCAGCAGAATGGGCGAGATGTGGGGCTCCTCGCCCCCAGAAATAAGTACGACCTCCAGATCCATAGGTTGACATGGTGGTACCATTTGGACGGCCTGCGCTCTTTGCTGAGCGAGAAAACATAAAAGAGGTCATTAGAGGAGAAGGGGGTTCTAGGTTCACATGGGAATCCAAACGCTACACAGGCATATGCATAAGAGCAACACTACTGCTATAAGAATGATGACAGACATCACATTTGATGAACATCATGATAGTACAAAATCTGCATTACAATGATTTTCATGATCCCATCATTAATTACATAACATTACATAACATTGCATCAATAAATTATCAATCATATATTTTATGGATATGAGTGGCAATAATTTATTTTACATTACCCAATGGTTTATACTTTATTCACGTGGCATGAGGACAGGTTCTGATGCAACACAGGTGGCCGATCGATTGTGGATCCCCACAAGTGTCAGCGCTCGCTCCTCCAGAACTGTGAGGGCGCATAGGTCTGCTGGGCCGCCAACCATGCGCGTTGCTTGGTCCTGTACTTCGAAAGCTTTTTCTGCAAATGGTGACAACAGCATGGCATGGCATAAGATCATTGCCAGGTACTTTTACAGATACACATACATAGATTACTGCCAGATATTTATTTATTAATATTACACAACACAACACAACACACATGATCGTCCACCATAAACATTATACATATCGCATGCATGGTTATATCTACCGTCTGCAACTAAATTGTGTAAGATCGAGGTTTGGATTAAATGATTACCGATCAAACTACAATGCATCAGATCTACATTTAAATTAACCATTACGTCATTACAATTACAATTATATAAATAAATGTAATACTTATTCTTCCGGACCCAACAAGCTCATTCCAGTGCTTCCGGCACTGGTTTGGCTCCTTCGCCTCATGGGTGTTGGCAGAGATTATCTCTGCAATCTCCGACCAAATTCATTGATAGACCTGGGGGGGCGGTGGGGGGGGAGGGTTTCCCACGCCCACCCCGGGGCAATTGTGCCTACCTATTCTTGACCTTTGCCACTAAGGCAGCATTGGCCTTCTCGCTAAAGCGCTTTGCGTGCCTATATCCTCCCATTTCTACCCCTTCTGCCACTCCTTCGTCCTCCTCCACCTCACGCATCCTTCTTTCCATAGATTCAATTGGATCCAGTAGATCACAAATTATTTCAATTAATTCAGAAATTGCTGAAAAATTGCTGAAAATTAACTCTATACTCTTCCAATACTCCACACTACCAGCTTTCTCCCCTCTCGTTCTCCCTCTCTCTCTTATTTCACTCTCTTCTGCGCATGTGCAGATAACCCCGAACCTCCTGAAATGCGGGAAAAGACCGTGGCTATGGATGCCGGCCTTTTACGACTGAAAAACCGCTAACGCCCATTTCACATCGCTCCCGCTAATGCCCAAATTATAAAGTGGGAGCGGGTTTGAAAATAGGCGATATTCCAGCGATCACAAAAACCAATATAAACGCTAACGCTGAAAATATTGCCCACTTTTGGGTGATGTGGACACTACTGCTAAGTCTAGCCCCATATGTTTGAGAAAACTTAAGAAATTTTCATTACTTGGAGAGTTATTAACATTGAAAATCTTAATTTCCTCTTGCATTGACACTATTATAAAAGGTTCTTGCTGGGCTCTTTCACTTCATTCTCTAATATCACTGTGACTAGAGCTGAAAATGACTAATAAAACATTGAATGGCAACCATTCATTCGCCCATAATATTTTCTGTACAAGCAAATGGTAGCAAGAATTTATTCTCCTCACCAAATGCACAAAATTCCATTCCCTGTCAAGATCAGATTAAACAAAGCTGTGACATTTTTAAATGTGTGGTATTCTGGAAAGGAGCATAGATATCAATAATATCTCTCTGTCTGCCATAAGCTTAATATTCAGTGACAGGCATTTTAACATAAATTGCTCAATTTGTCTCTTCAGCTAACATCCAGGCCACATAAACGGCTGCTCAGATTTTCCTTTGCATAGCTTCCATGAGGTGAAGAAGAGCAATTGACTTTTCTGTCTTCCTTGATCTAAGATGTTTTTTAAGATGTCCAAGGGCTGACTAAGAAGAACATTACATGTGCTCTGTTAATTTACATGCTGCAAGGGAATGTGAGAAAAGCTGAAATAATATTGTATTCAAGCTAGAAAAGAAGTGATGGGTAGAGTGGCTGGGACCAATGTCACAAACTTAATCGGAAGAGAAAAATAAATCCTATGACGAGACATTGAATAGCTTTAACGACTTTTTGATTGCAAGAATGCTCTTTCCAAGCTTTAATTTAAATGAAAAATATTAAAAAGTGAAAAATTAAACATTTTTGTTATACCAAAAAGGCATTTCACTAGAATAAAACTGCAAGTGTATTAATAGTTGAATTAATATTCATTCAATAAGATAAGGTAAATATATGCACATCTAATACTCTGGAACTAAAATTTGTAAAATCTTATCACCAATGTAACATAATTGATGCGAATGACTTTAACAGCATAGCAGGAATAGAAAATATCAAACAACAAAATGCCATTCAGCTAGCTATTCAAAGACCATTTACAATTGACCCAGTCATAGGGCTAGAAATTTGTTTTTTGGCGAAAACGGTATTTTTTCGCTAAAATTACCATTATCGCAATGCTATCGCTATGAGGCCGTAAATTCAAGGTGTAATTTGCGCAGTATTTAAAATCGGCATTGCACGAGGATTCGCTGCACAAACCGCGATCCTCGCCAACTTTAGTCCAAGGTCGATACCGCTGCGATTTGGGCCTAGGGAGGGCAGAAAAACACCTGAAAATAAATTTGAAAAAAAATTCACAAAACATTTACAAGACATTTATCTGGAGAATTGCTGCAAAAGAATTAAAAAATAAAAACTTTAACTTATCTTTTTTGCAGGTCTTCATACTTACTGCTGCTCCAAGGGCTGCAATTCAGCTTTTTCCCTGGTGGTCTTTTTTGCGCAAAATATAGGTACGCTCAAAGCCAAATTTTTAGTGAAAGCGATATTTCGAGTCTTGCACGGTGGCGCTCCTCTCTCCAGTGATATTTGAAAAGCGCCACCGCAAAATGTCCCCGAATTTTCCAACGACCGGATTTTCGCCAAAAAAGGTGAAATAGCGTTTTGATAGAATTCTCCCCAGCCTCGTGCAGCAAAATTCAAGAATATCAATCCAGTATTAAAACTGACTTCAGGCAACCCTGCACATTTTTTTCCATGGTTTGATTTTCCCAAATCCCAGCAACATAATGTGTTTTCGGAGTATCTTATCATCAATGTTTGTCTCAATTTATCCTTACAATGTTTTAATCACATAATGCATTTGAGAAAAGCTATTTTAAGCTTTCAAACATTTTGAAAGAATATTGCAAAGGAATCATTCTGGCACACTTATATCTTAGAGCATTTTCTTCATTCAGTGTGATAAATCATCAAAGTACCATAAGAGGTGTTTCTGAGATGCTGACCTGTCAGTGGATTTGCACTAATGTTGATTATAATTATTAATCAAAGACTTTGAGGATTTCCTGAATTGCAGTTCAAATAACACTTTATGAAATATTATAATATTTTAACTTAACTCTAATGCCATAAGTCTAATGTTTTCAGGTTATATGCTTCATGTTGAATTACAGTATGGGAATTACCATCCAAGTTCAGAAAACCTGACACATTTTGAATATTTCCAATTAATTGTGAGGAAAAATATCTGAGTGGCATTCTCTTCTGAATCATCTACAATGATCGACCTGAAACGTTAACTCTGTTTCCACAAATGCTGCCTGACCTGCTCAGTATTTCCAGCATTTTCTGTTTTTAATTCAGATTTTCAGCATCTGCAGTATTTTGCTTTTGTGAAAAGTAAGATATTCAGTAATTAAGAATTATCAATTTAAAGACAGGAAATAAACTATTTGTTTTAGGAAAATGATCTACTCGGTACAGGTCGTAAACAGACAAAAATGTTTCCATGTAACAGAAGCCTCAATTCTCCACACAAATGCTCAACATTGGCTTTCCATATACTTGTGAGGTGAATCATTGAATTACAAAGTGTATTACTAAAAACAAAAGCATGGTCACTATTGAGAGTCATTGATGTGGTTGCCAAAAAATCAATAAGCTTTCCAAAATAACTCAAAAGCCTGGCTGCTACAAGTGCTTCAATGATTTATAACATAGCACTTAAATATAGGATTGATTTTAGCAACAACAAAAAGAGCGAAGTCCAACACAGATGTGTGAAAGAAAACGCTTTTTATAGGCAAAAGAAAAGATGAAACAACTTGGTTTATACAATTTATTATGACACCACAAGGTGTTTGTATTCTTACTTAAAGGAGCTCTAATACACATTTTTATTTTAACTGTACTTTGCTTTTTGAGAAAGTAGTGCTAATTTTGGAAACTTTTGCTTTTTATTTCTGTGTATAATGTTTTAAAAATGTAATATTTCATTTGGTGCTTATTTTCTGTGTTAATATTTAACTTCTGACCCATTTTTTTCTTTAATAAACATTGCAAAAATTGGATACCCAATGATCTAGATATTGAGAGCAGTTATAATAATAAGTTGCCGGGTCGCTCTCTTAAGAGATCAGAGCATCTTACTTTTATGGAAGTTGACTCACTATTTCCAAGTGCAGGCAACTTTATCCTTTATGGAATGGTAGCCCTTTCACCAGGCTATCATGTACTGTCATGAAAAATCAGCCAGTGTCTCACAACCCTCTTACATAGAAACATAGGGCCCAAATTTGATCAGTACAGATTTCTGGTGCATTCACCAGAGGTGCGCCGCTTTTGCAGAACTCCAAGGGCGCCAAAAATCTTCAGGCGAGTTTGGCTGCTCCCCAGCCTCTCCTCGATGGTGGCATAGTGTGGCAACTGGATTCAGGGGAGGAGCCAGGTCCTGACGCTGAAAACAATGCTGGGACCTTTGCACATGCGCACTAGAGTGTGCGCACATGCGCAGTAGCTCCTCACCCCTCCCAGAATCTGTGAGAGTGTGCTGCAGGCTGTGTGGGAGAGGCCGAAGCGTGCCGCTCCTATCACTGGCCGATTGGGCTTCCTCATCGGCAGCCCACTGCCTTCCCGGGCTGTGTTTTGGTAGGATTTCTATTTTTTATTTGTTATTGATTGATTGATTGCTTATTACTTTGGTCTCGGTGCTTTAGGTCAGGGGACTTTCTATTTTTTATTTGTTAAATAATTGCTTATTACTTTTTGTGCTTTGTTTAGTGCTTTGTAAGTCTTGGTGCTTTAGGTGCAGGGATCCTTCTATTTTTTATTTGTTAATTAATTGCTTATTACTTTTTGTGCTTTAGTTAGTGCTTTGTAAGTCTTGGTGCTAGGTGCAGGTCCTCTCAGCTTCCTTGTATTTTTTATTTATTATTGAATGCTTATTTTTGTGCTTTGTTTAGAGCTTGGTGCTTTAGAATGTACTTACCTGCGCTGATTGCTGAACTCTCCGCAAGTGTTTTCTGTGTGGCCACAAGTAGCCACATACGCTGGCCTAAGTTAGTTTGGAGCAAGTATTAGCTGTCCAAATCAGCTTAAATGGCCAAAACAGGTGTAGGTGGCTGGTAACGCCCCATTTTGAAAAAAAAACTAAACTAAAAAACAATCTGGCGCAAATTAAATGTGCAGAATGGGGATTTTTAAGATACTCCAGTAAAATCAAGTTGCTCCAAAAAAAATAGCAATTCCTGATTAAATTTGGACCCGTAGAAACATAGAAATTTACAACGCGGAAGGAGACCATTTCGGCTCATCGTGTCTGTGCCGGCCGACAAAGAGCAGCACGGCTCTCGGTCAGCAGCCCTGAAGGTTACACATAAACCTATGAACAATGAACAATGGCGGAAAGGTAAAGAGCACCCAGTCCAACCAGTCTGCCCCATACAACTGCGACACCCCTTACACTAACATTCTACATTCCACCCCAACTGGAGCCATGTGATCTCCTGGGAGAGGCAAAAACCAGATAAAAACCCATCCAATCGGGGAAAAAAAAACTCTGGGAAAATTCCTCTCCAACCCATCCAGGCGATCGAAACCAGTCCAGGAGTACTACCATCGTGTTTGCGCCAGCCAACAAAAGGTTATCCTTGCGGCAAATTCACTGTGCAGAGATAGTGAATGCACTGGTTGTAATCTACCAAAATTCCCTGGATTCTGGGGTGGTTCCAGTGGGTTGGAAAACCGTAAATGTAATGCCCCTATTTAAAAAAGGAGGCAGACAAAAAAGCAGGAAACTATAGAGAAGTTAGCCTAACATCAGTCATTGGGAAAATGCTGGAGTCCATTATTAAGGAAGCAATAGTGGGACATTTGGAAAAGCATAATTCAATTAAGTAGAGTCAGCATGGTTTTATCAAAGGAAAATCATGTTTGACAAATTTGCTGGAGTTCTTTGAGGATGTAATGAGGAGGGTGGATAAGGGGGTACCAGTGGGTGTGGTGTATTTGGATTTCCAGAAGGCATTCGATAAGGTGCCACATAAAAGGTAACTGCACAAGATAAAAGTTTATGGGGTTGGGGGTAATATATTATCATGGATAGAGGATTGGCTAACTAACAGAAAACAGAGAGTCGGGATAAATGGGTCATTTTCTGGTTGGCAAACAGTGACTAGTGAGGAGCCGCAGGGATCGGTGTTGGGTCCTGAACTATTTACAATCTATATTAATGACTTGGATGAAGGGACTGAGTGTAATGTTGCCAGGTTTGCTGATGTTACAAAGATGGGTGGGAAAGCAAGTTGTGAGGATGACTCAAAAAATCTGCAAAGGAATATAGACAGGCTAAGTGAGTGGGCAAAATATTTGGCAGATGGAGTATAATGTGGGAAAATGTGAGGTTATCCACTTTGGCAGAAATAATAGAAAAGCAAATTATAATTTAAATGGAGAAAAATTGCAAAGTGCTGCAGTACAGAGGGACCTGGGGGTCCTTGTGCATGAAACACAATAAGTTAATATGCAGGTACAACAACTAATCAGGAAGGCAAATGGAATGTTGGTCTTTATTGCAAAGGGGATAGATTAGTCCTGCTACAACTGTACAGGGTATTGGTGAGGCCACTCCTAGAGTACTGTGTACAGTTTTGGTCTCTGTACTTAAGGAAGGATATACTTGCATTGGAGGTTGTTCAGAGAAGGTTCACTGGGTTGATTCTGGAGATGAGGGGGTTGAATTATGAAGATAGGTTGAGCAGGTTGGGTCTATACTCATTGGAGTTCAGAACAATGAGAGGTGATCTTATCGAAACATAAAAGATAATGAGGGGGCTCGGCAAAGTGGATGCAGAGAGGAAATTTCCACTCATAGGGGAAACTAAAACTAGGGGACATAGTCTGAGAATAAGGGGCCACCCATGTAAAGCTGAGATGAAGAGGAATTTCTTCTCTTAGAGGGTTGTAAATCTATGAAATTCTCTGCCCAGAGAACTGCGGAGGCGGGGTCATTGAATATATTTAAAGCGGAGATAGACAGATGTTTGAGCGATAAGGGAATAAAAGGTTGTGGAGAGCGGGCAAGGAAGTGGAGCTGAGTCCATGATCAGATCAGCCATGATCTTATTAAATGGCAGAGCAGGCTCGAGAAGCCAGGTGGCCAACTCCTGCTCCTATTTCTTATGTTCTTATGTTCTTAATTGTGGGCAATTAAAGGGGGTATGAATTAAAGGGACATTGCATTCAGAATTAATAAAAATTACAATGCAGGGAAAGCATGCAGCTTTCAGCCCTTACTGCCTTTCAATAAAAAAGTGACAATTAAAAAATCTCAAATAGGATTCTTCAGTACTTAAATTTGAACTCCCTTCCGAACCTCAAAATATAGCAAAGGTACTTCAACACTGACACAAATGGTTCACCAAGCCAGTATAGGGGCACCCAGGGTTTTGCACTTAGCACTCCAGCTTTGTGCAGGGGATCAACACTGCAAGTGAGGTCCTCTGTCAACAGTGCCAAAAGGCCCTCCAGAAAGAACGATGTGGGACCAGATCACTGAGGCAGTCACTGCCAGCAGTGTCACCCCCACCACCTGGCCTCAGTGCCCAAAGAAACTTCATGACCTCAGACCACTGGTCAAGATCAGTGAATGCATTTACAAAAGCCATCTCTTACCAACTGCATCAGTAGCCTCAAACATTCCTAGCCACAAGGTGGATGCAGAGAGGATGTTTCCACTGATAGGGGAGACTAGAACTCGGGGGTATAATCAGAATAAGGGGCCGCCTATTTAAAATTTAGATGAGGAGGAATTTCTTCTCTCAGCGGGTTGTAAATCTGTGGAATTAGTTGCCTCAGAGAGCTGTGGAAGCTGGGTCATTGAATAAATTTAAGACTGTTTCTTACCCGATAAGGGATTAAGTGGTTCTGGCGAGCGGGCAGGGAAGTGGACCTGAGTCCATGATTGGATCAGCCACGATTGTATTAAATGGCAAAGCAGGCTCAAGGGGCCGTATGGTCTACTCCTGCTCCTATTTCTTATGTTCTAATGTTCTCACCTCACCCCCTTGAAGGGGACAGTACAGACCATTCTTAGCAGGGGCATGATGAGTCCTTGGCCAGAGGTGGGGCTGAAAGGATACAAAATGCTTGTTTCTCATACGTTATCCCCCTTCTGGCATGCACCTCTTGCTTTCTCACCCTCCCCTCACCACAACTCCGCTCTTGTGCCTTCCTCATTTCATACACTCAAGAAATGAGGCCTGCCCAGCCAGTGGATGAGCAAGAAGAGGGAGTGGGGAGTGACAAAGAAGAAAACTATTGATTTGACACTCCCAGCCACCAGCTCCTTATGGTCAACCAACAGGCCATTTGCCATGCTGCAGCCACAGGGGTAGTATTGCTTGCCCACACCGCGATATGTGTGCGCGCTAAGTCCGTGCAACAGAGCAGGTCTCCAGTCGTCTTGGGTAATTCTCGTCACTGGACCAAGATCTAGCTCTGTCAAGCCCATGAGGTGGCTGATGTGCAACGGCCACCACACGTTTAAAAAATCCACGCACAGACATCTTCCACACTTCAGGATGTAGTTCAGGACCTGGAACTTTAGGTCCTAATTGGAACACCTGTGAACTTATCCTTTTTTGACGTGGAAGCAATTAATCCTCATTTCGAGGGACCGCCTATGATGACTGCATGACCACAATAGGATAGGCAAGGTACACACAAGACAGTCACAAGAGAATGCATAAGGGTGATGAGCTGATTTCTTGATGTTTTATTGGATGGATAGATGTATAAAGTTGGATTGGAACGCTTATTTTGTGGTGGCTATTATTTCTGCATCGTGGCCAATCTGTCACTGTGATGGTTAGTAACAGAGGGAAGGTTAGGTGTGGGACTAATGTTGAAAGGGCAATTGGGGTTGTGGTAATTGGGACCACACATGGATGATTCCATCCCAGATATCTTGGTCAGAAAGGTGCTGTCTAGTATACATCCTTCCTTCTACTTCCTCCCCTAGGCATCCTCCTCTTCCCTCTGCGAGCAGATGCTGTAAATCTGAAGTGACAGTATAAAATGCTGGAAATACTCAACAGGTCAGGCAGCGTCTTGACCTGAGACATGTGTCTCTGCCCATGGATTTTGCCTGACCTGTTGTGTATTTCCAGCATATCTTGTCTTCTCAGAGGTCTTCCTTTACCATCTGAGGCCTTGCAAGCGCCTAGCAACACTCCCTACACAATTAAAAACTTAACATCTAGTGCAGCAAGCCATCAAGTTCAATAAAATAAAAAAAAACAGTTCAAAAGTTTAAATGGATACTTACCTGAAAGATATGCGTGACCCTTTAAGAGGTGCTGACAGCACCTCTGTCAGTCTGTTTGCACACTAGGTTTCCCTGGCATGGTAATGATCCAGCGATGCACTGAGCGCTAGGGTCGATGTTGGCTGTGGTGATGTTGCACACCAAATGACCTCAACACTCGGTCATTTTTATTGCAGGCACTACAACTTTACCAGCAGCACTACCGAGATGTTGAAATTGGAGTACGCCACGGGACACACCACTAGCTGGTGAAAGATTGGTGGCTGCCATTCTTTTGCCATTTTTTGCCAGTAATGGGTGGCGTAAAGCCCCTGAATTTCTAGCCAAATATTTTTTAAAGATTATGGCCTGGACTTTGCATTAGTCTCCAGATCGCCCAAAAGTTGGCGGTATTTCCAGTGTTCGTGTTTATATTGTTTTTTGTGATCGCCAGAATATTGCCCATTTTCAAACCCGCTTGTTTCCACTTTTTAATTTAGACGTTAGCCATAGTGATGTGAAATGGGCATTAAAGGTTTATTCAGTCGTGCAAGGCTGGCATCCATAGCAATGGTCTTTTCCCATGTTTCAGGAAGTTGGAGGTCATTTGCACATGCGCCAAAGAGAGTGAAAGTGGAGAGAGAGGGAGAGGAGAAAACTGGTAGTGTGGTATGTAGAGTATTGGGCCTTTGAAGAGACTAGAGTTATTTCTGAGCAATTTATAAATTCATTGAAATAATTTGTGATCTAAATGGATTCAATTGAATCTATGGAAAGAAGGATGCGTGAGGAGGAAGAAATAGTGGCGGAAGGGGTAGAAATGGGAGATCGTAGGCACACAAAACGCTTTAGTAGCGAGGAGGCCAAAACTGCCTTAGTGGCAGAGGTCGAGAATGGTGGGCACAATTGAGCCGGGGTGGGCGTGGGAAACCGTCCCCCCCCACCCCCCCCGGGGTTTATCAAAGGATTTGGATGGAGATAGCTGAGGTAATATCTGCTAGCACTCATGAGGCGAAGGAGCCCAACCAGTGCCGGAAGCGCTGGAATGATTTGTTGGGTCAGGCAAAGTAAGTATTACATTTATTTATATTTATTTAAATAATAAATTGTAATTGTAATGATGCAATGATTAATTTAAATGCAGATCTGATATATTGTAGTTAGACTGGTAATCGTTTAATCCAAATCTCAATCTTATTCAAGTTATTCGCAGACGGTTGATATAACCATGCATGCGATATATATAACATTTACGGAGACTATAATTAGCATGGGCTGACTAATTGTAGATTGTCTGTGTGTTGTGTTGTGTAATATTAAAAATAATAATAATAATAATATGGTATCTGTCAGTAATCTGCTATCTATTTTATCTGTAAAAGTACCTAGCAATGATCTTACGCCATGCCATGACCTTGTCACCTTTGCAGAAAAAACTTTCGAAGAACAGGGCCGAACAGCAGCGCACGGGTGGCGGCCAAGCTGAGCTTAGCGCCCTGACTGATCTGTTAGAGCGGGCGTTGGCACTGATGGGTGTCCACAACCGGTCGGCCACCTGTGCAGCATCTGAACCCGTTCTCGCGTTACGTGAGTAATGTATAAACCATTGGGTGATTTAAAGTAATTTAATGCCATTGATTGATGATTGATGTAATGTTATGTAATGTTATGTAATTAATAATTGGATTATGAAATATTGTAATGCAATGCAGATTCTCTACTGTCATGATGTTAATTATATGTGATGTCTGTCAGTATATTTATAGCAGTAGTGTTGTTCTCATGCATATGCCTGTGTAGCGTAATCATTCCCATGTGATCCAAGCATCTCCTTCTCTTCTAATTACCTCATTTATTTTTCTAGTTCACCAGGAACCCCAGGCGCCCCAGGATCCTGCTGTAGTAGTCGTCTCGGGAGTCGAGGAGGCAAGGGTGTCGCCTGTCCTGCTGCAGGTCCTCCTCTCCACTGAGGATAGTGAAGAGATGGAGGAGGACCCTGCAGCGCTTTCTACAAGTGTTCCTGCGGCCACGTCCTCTTCAACGAAGGAGGTAGCGGGGCCAAGCGCTTTGCAGCAGGGCACCCAGAATAGTTCCATGCCAGCGCCGACCCCGCGGAGGTTGGTTCGGCGCAGTTGGACTGCTCCAAGAGCGGTGGATCTGACTGTGGACATGGTAAGCTTGTCCAGGACAAACGGCGACATTGGTCGGGAGCTCCTCCAAGCAATGGATAGATTATCTGGCCAGGTTGCCACTCTGTCCACTATCGTATCAGAGAAGATGATGCGGATAGCAGTGGGGAGAATAGCTGGGAACATAGATGCCAGAGGGCAGCCAGTGGTCCCGTAATACGGCACTGCACCCCAAGGTGCCGTACCCCAATTGCTCAAGACACATGTGAGTCAGGAGGAAACTCTTGCTTCTGGCTCGGAGGAGGTTACCCTCTCCATCTACAGGCCAATCAATGGATCTGGCATCACCTCCACACCGAAGCAACGCTCGAGGTGTCCTCCTGTAAAATGACTTGGAGTTGGTAGGGGGAGGGGAAGAGGTGGGGTACAGACCCGGGGGGGGGGGGCAGCGGGGGCGTGGCCGCAGGTAGGCAGGGAGGGAGGGGGGGGTTATTGTTCTTGTTAATTTTTTAAAAATTGTTGAATGTTGGATGGATGGGTGGGTGTTTGAATTATTTAAATTGTTTACATTATATTGATGTTGCTGTTTGTTGCTGTTGTTGTTGTTCATTTTTCAATGAATACATTTTAAACTTTTTCACCGTTGGGTTGGGGTGGGGGAGGCGGTGTGCATGCGTGCTTATAAAAATCATTGTTGTTGTTTATAAAATTTATTGTTATTTATAAATGTTTTACAGTTGGGGTGGGGGAAGGGGATAGTGTTGTGTTGTGCTTGTTTAAAAAAAGAATATTATTAAGAACATTACATTTTTAAAATTTAACTTAACATTGTTGTGCTTTGTTTTCAGATAGCAGAAAGGTTAGGCATATACAAACACTGGCAAGGCCAGGCCAGGAAAGGCAGCCTCCTAAGGCACGTGTTCTTGGACAAGTTCAGGTAAGACCGCTTATCCCTGTATGTGCGTCGGGTATAAAGTCTTCTCCTCCTCATCAATCTGCCACCTCTTTGATTGGGCATATAATGCTCTTCAATAGAAACATAGAAAATAGGTGCAGGAATAGGCCATTCGGCCCTTCGAGCCTGCAACTCCATTCAATATGATCATGGCTGATCATTCCCTCAGTACCCCATTACTGCTTTCTCTCCATACCTCTTGATCCCGTTAGTCGTAAGGGCCACATCTAACTCCCCTTTAAATAAATCTAACAAACCGGCCTCAACAACTTTCTGTGGTAGAGAATTTCACAGGTTCACAATTCTCTGAGTGAAGAAGTTTCTCCTCATCTCGGTCCTAAATAGCTTACACCTTATTCTTAGACTGTGACCTCTGGTTCTGGACTTCCCCCAACATCGGGAACATTCTTCCTGCATCTAACCTGTCCAATCCCGTCAGAATTTTATATGTTTCTATGAGATCCCCTCTCATTCTTCTAAATTCCAGTAAATATAAGCCTAGTCGATCCAGTCTTTCTTCATATGTCAGTGCTGCCATCCCTGGAATTACTCTGGTGAACCTTCGTTGCACTCCCTCAATAGCAAGAATGTCGTTCCTCAGATTAGGAGACCAAAACTGTACACAATATTCCATGTGAGGCCTCACCAAGGCCCTGTACCACTGCAGTAAGACCTCCCTGCTCCTATACTCAAATCCTCTCGCAATGAAGGCCAACATGCCATTTGCCTTCTTCACCGCCATGCCAACTTTCAATGACTGATGTACCATGACACCCGGGTCTCATTGCACCTCCCCTTTTCCTAATCTGTCACCATTCAGATAATATTCTGCCTTCCTGTTTTTGCCACCAAAGTGGATAACCTCACCTTTATCCACATTATACTGCATCTGCATTTTCCCACTCACCTAACCTGTCCAAGTCACCCTGCAGCCTCATAGCATCCTCCTCACAGCTCACACTGCCACCCAGTTAGTGTCATCTGCAAACTTGGAGATATTACATTCAATTCCTTCATCAAAATCATTAAAGTATATTGTAAATAGCTGGGGCCCGAGCACTGAATCTTGCGGTATCCCACTAGTCACTGCCTGCCATTCTGAAAAGGACCTGTTTATTCCTACTCTTTGCTTCCTGTCTGCCAACCAGTTCTCTATCCATGTCAATGCATTACCCCCAATAGCATGTGTTTTAATTTTGCACACTAATCTCTTGTGTGGGACCTTGTCAAAAGCTTTTTGAAAGTCCAAATAGACCACATCCACTGGTTCTCCCTTGTCCACTCCACTAGTTACATCCTCAAAAAATTCTAAAAGATTTGTCAAGCACGACTTCCCTTTCATAAATCCATGCTGACTTGGACTGATCATGTCACTGCTTTCAAAATGTGCTGCTATTACATCTTTAATAATTGATTCCAACATTTTCCCCACTACCGATGTCAGGCTAACCGGTCTATAATTCCCTGTTTTCTGTCTCCCTCCATTTGTAAAAAGTGGGGTTACATTAGCTACCCTCCAATCCATAGGAACTGATCCAGAGTCTATAGAATGTTGGAAAATGACCACCAATGCATCCACTATTTCTAGGGCCACTTCCTTAAGTACTCTGGGATGCAGACTATCAGGCCCTGGGGATTTATCGGCCTTCAATCCCATCAATTTCCCGAGCACAATTTCCTTCAGTTCCTCCTTCTCGCTAGACCCTCAGTCCCCTAGTATTTCCAGAAGGTTGTTTGTGTCTTCCATAGTGAAGACAGAACCAAAGTATTTGTTCAATTGGTCCACCATTTCTTTGTTCCCCATTATAAATTCACTTGATTCTGACTGCAAGGGACCTACATTTGGCTCCACTAATCTTTTTCTCTTCACATATCTAGAGAAGCTTTTGCAGTCAGTTTTTATGTTCCCTGCAAGCTTATTCTCATACTCTATTTCCCCCCTCCTAATTAAACCCTTTGTCCTCCTCTGCTGAATTCTAAATTTCTCCCAGTCCTCAGGTTTGCTGCTTTTTCTGGCCAATTTATATGCCTCTTCCTTGGATTTAACATTATCCCTAATTTCCCTTGTTAGCCACAGTTGAGCCAACTTCGCTATTTTATTTTTACTCCAGACAGGGATGTACAATTGTTGAAATTCATCCATGTGATCTTTAAATGTTTGGCATTGCCGATCCACCGTCTGCCCTTTAAGTATCATTCGCCAGTCTATCCTAGCCAATTCATGTCTCATACCATCGAAGTTACCTCTCTTTAAGTTCAGGACCCTAGTCTCTGAATTAACTGTGTCACTCTCCATCTTAATGAAGAATTCAAACATATTATGGTCACTCTTCCCCAAAGGGCCTCGCATAATAAACCTTCCCCCATCTGTAGTCTGCAGCATGTGAGTCGTCATCAAATTCTGGCTGAGGAATTACAGGCCCCATTACTATTACCATTACAATATATTCTTCAGAAATAATAAATTGTCCTCCAAAAACTCATAAAAAATTCAAATTGACCACAATATGATTCTATGGTTCTTCCGATTTTAAAACCACCTTAAAAGCACTCACAAATTAAAACAAAACTCCCAGAACTTGAAGCAATCTTTTATATGAAAAGTCCTCCGATTTACAAAATGGCTCCCATACCGCTGGGTTAAGGTCAGGTGCGTGCAGCTTTTTTTCAGCGATTTTTTTGGGCGAGCGATGTTTTCGGCGATATATGGGTGAGATGCTGAAAGTAACGCTCGGCGATATTCTGGGCGGTTTCCAGGCATTAGTTTCCATTCTAAACAGTATTCTGGGCGGTGCACTATTGTTGACATCATAATTTAAAAAAAAATATAGGTGGGCGGTTTAACTAATTCTCAGAGTTAACTTTATGCCGTTGGTGATAAGTGGGCGATAGTTTCTATTTTAAGGGAAAATGGGTGATAAATGGGCGTTATACTTCATCTCAGTGGTTAAATGGGAGGTAAGTGGGCAGTAGCGAGATGAAACTGATAGAAAGTCTAGCCGTATAAATTATATTTTAAAATAAAATAAAAAATTTGAACTAAAATGATGAGTGAAAATACAATTTATCGATGAATGAAAATAAATTGTTTTTAAAATACTATTTGCTAAATAATGTATTACTAAAATGAAATATACTTTGTGATTTATAAAAATTCTTTCATATTATAGGTACAGGAAGAGTTAAAGATTAACTATGGAAAGAAAGGTAATAATGAAGGGCGAGACACCTATTTTAAGATACCTATCTTAAGATAGCGTGAGAGGGCATCTTTGGGCTGAGATAATTCAGAGACTCGTGAGACAGGACTCCATACAGAGCAACATGTTGAGCTAGCAGCTTGTATGTAAACATTAGAGCCAAGGCAATAAAGGCATCTGCTGGTGTTGTTGGAGAATGTTCCATTCCTAACAGCATCATTGAAACAGGAATAGGAAGGCATCAGATAACTAGCTGCATTGACAGACCACTGTATATACAGCCTCATAGGGATAGAGGTAAGCAGCGTCAGAAAGCAACTGCACCTACAGTAAGAAACATTAAGCATAGGAAATACTACCAGTGAGCTTGAGTCCAGGAATGCATATGAGTTACTGGCAGGCCGAGAACAGCTCTTACCCTGTCTACTCTTTTTGGAGTTTATCTGCAAAACAAAAAACATTAAACCGTGCCACCCGACTTGGGTGACACACCAAACATTTACAAGGCTCTCTTTTTTTTTCTCCTTTTTTTGGTTTTTTTTTGTGTTTTTCCTTTTTTTTTGGTTTTTTTTGGGCACTAAAATCACAATTTTTCCCCAGTGCCCTCTTACCCTGTCTACCAGTATGGCTTTCAATTCAGCTGATCCAAATTTTAAGACTTACCTGTGCCAAATACAAACCAGCTGGAATCTCCCCAGCCCTGCGAGTGCAGGTTTGGAGGCGGGCCCGCTGTCAAAATGGCCCTGATTGACAGTGGGTCGGGATCCCGCTCTGAACTCGCCTCCATGTGAGTTTCCGACCTGTAAGATATGCATTCGGATAGCAGACTCGACAGCAATCAGTGGGACATGTGATTATCATTAAAATGTACTTAAATGCTCGTTAAGAGGCTTAACAGCAGGCACTTACAATTCTTGCAACCTTGTGAAGGATTTGCTGTACCTGAGAGAACACGCCAGGTAAGTGGAGTTGGGTTCTCAGTGATTCTCTATTGCTTTGGTAGTTGACTGCTGCAGAAGTGGTATAAAAGCTACCATTTCACAGCTACTCGCTTTCCAATGTCAGAAGCTGAAGCCTTCAGGTTTTGGAAGAGACTTTTGAGCTGTATGCACTTTGGAAGTTTGCAGTGAACTCCCTATTCACTGTCACCTCCTTGGAGCAACCTCTCTCAGCATTGACAGGGCGCTTCTGTCATCTCAATCTCACCAGCGGCATCGGTACCCTTGAAAAAATCTCACCTTTGTCCTTAGAATCCCACCATGATCAGCCCCAACACCAACATCACTAAACATAACAGCATCACCAACATCACCAACCTTCTCTGCAATCATCTGATGCCGCACAGTACACAGGGCATCAGTACCCGACCACATTGCTGCCCGAGAGGCCAGTAATGGCCTCACCATGGCCATATTTACTTCACTTTATGCTGTATACCCTGACTGCCACATGATGCACCAGGTTGGCACCACCCCACACCAGCTCCATAAAGCATCCCTGCAATGTCCAACCCATTCCTTTCACACTCATCACCATTGTGGGGGGGTACCCTTATGTCTCACCATTCACTACAATTAACTAAGCCACTTCCAAAGGTGCCCACTAATCTGTCCAAGAATGCAAAGTGCTGAAAATAAAGATTTCAATGTTTGACAACACATCAACATTATCCATAAATGAACATTGGCTAAAGGACCCAAGTGCCTATCCTTGTGTGTTGTTAATTGGTATGATTGGACAAGGATGAGGGTGAGTGTGAGGGGTGGCTAGTGAGATGGGGAAGTGATAATGTAGATAGGGAGGGAGGGATGGGTGGAGGTGCAAGGTAAGTTGGTGTGAGTAAGGATGTGCAAGGGTAGAGTAGGGAAGGCAGAGTGATGGGGATGTGCTGAGTGGCACAGCAGGATAAGATTGAGTGTGGCTTTGCAGTAATGTTTCGTGATCTACAGAGATCCTTAAAAGATTTATACCACTGCAGCCTGGTCCTCCTGATGACATCCCTACTTGTGCCTCCTGTGCAATATGCAACCAGGCTGCATTGGTGTCCTGGGGAGGTCCCTTCAGTCCATTGGAAGAGAAGAGGACCACCCTATGTGCTGTGACTCCCTCCATAAGCACTTACCTGGCGTGTTCTCTCAGGTACAGCAAATCCTTCACAAGGTTGCAAGAATTGTAAGTGCCTGCTGTTGGGGCGGAGTGACCGTCATTAGTGGGACGGAGGTGGGGGTGGGGGTGGGGCAGAGTGACCGTCACTTGTGGGGCGGAGGTGGGGATGGGTTGGAGTGACCGACACTGCAAGGCATCTGCACAATGCTGATGATGTCTTCGTGCTGGCGCGTCACAATGTCCCTCCCCATCAGTTGAAGGGGAGGGCCGCTGTGAACTCTGGATTCACTTTAGTGGCAAACACTGGGCCACCAGAGAGGGTTTCAGCTGGGCCAGTGGCCTGGCACCCAAGCCTGTTGGCGGCCAGGCTGAACCCGCGGCCATAACATGGCGTTGCCGGCAGCACCCCTTCCCCTTGGCGCCGCCAAGCCACAGTGAGTGCACCGATGGACGCAAAAAGCTGTCAGTGGCACCGACTGGCAGCAGTGCCGCTCCCGCGGGGCAATTCCGGGAAAGGACAATTTCCCGCGGGGCAATTTCGGGAAGAGGTCGTTGCTGGTCAGCAAGAGATCAGCACATGCATGACGAGGTGGGAAAACGGGCGGAGTGGTCCCCTACACCGCTCCAAACCTGAGGAAGGGCAATTTCAAAAATGGCGTTCCCTCGGCAAAGACTCGCTGGCCATTCTGCACCGACCGTGATCTTATAGAAAGGGGTCATTTCTTCCCCTAGAACGAGGGGTCACAGTCTCAAAATAAGGGGTCTGCCATTTAGAACTGAGATGAGGAGGAATTTCTTCACTCAGAGTGTTGTGAATCTCTGGAATTCTTTACCCAGAGGGCTGTGGATGCTCAGTCGTTGAGTATATTCAAAACAGAGATTGATAGATGTTTAGATATTAAGGGAATCAAGGGATATGGAGATAGTGCGGGAAGGTTGAGTTACAGTAGAAGATCAGCCATGATCTTATTGAATGGCGGAGCAGACTTGAAGAGCCGGATGGCCTACTCCTGCTCTTATTTCTTATGTTTTTATATTCTATTGACATCCATACTATTGTTATGATTGCTGACTTCGGATTTGCTCTTGTTAGCCCTAGATTATTAGGAACATAACATGAAATAAGAAGCAATTCAGCCCAACATACACAGATCTTTTACAAGTTGTTCTGTCATGGTTATTTTGTTGTTGCTTGTTCAAACCTGTGGTGCAGTGAGGTGGTAACAAAGACATTCAGGGTTAGAATATTACATTAGTGCCTCCTGTTAGCACCCAGGCGGGCGCTAACGGAGTGCTAATGTCTTATTGCCCAGGAACAGCGATTTTAGCGCTGCCCGCAAAATTCATTTTCATTATAGCAGCGGTGCTAACACTTAGCATCTGTCCCTGTAGCGCCACTGAAATGGTACGTCAATGATTGTGCAACCCAATGAGCTAGCATCCTGGATGCAAAATTCAGTTGCTTCGCCGGACTTGCCGCCTAGCACTAATCACGCCAGAAAAAATTGGTATTCATACCTCTGATGCCTCCCCCGGGATGCTAACTCAAGGGATCTGCAGGAGTTCAGAATCATTGGTACCGCTGTGCTGGAACTTGAGTAGCGCTCTGAAGTTAGTGCCCCGCTAAACAACTGTATTGCCCCAAGAGAGGTGTTCACCACTTGTTTTAGCACTCCATTTCCCAGTTGGGGTGCTAAAACTGAATTTTGTGATCTCTGGCGCTATTTATCGGCAGGCGCTAAACTTACGACCAGTCGATGTTTGCACCTCAGATTGGTTGATAATGAATTTTTCCCCCTCAGTCTTTCATATCAAAATTACAAAATCAGTTTTAATTCTAATGAAAATGGAATTTGAAAAAAAACTAAACATTCACTGGTGTTGCTTATACCCTGAGAAACAATAAATTGGAAAATCAATTAAATCTACACATTGACAAAACAAATAACCATTCTTTGTACATTTTTTAATTTTGCCACCATGTAAATATTTTTTTTCTCTCTTTATCTATTGGATTCCTTTATTTTCATCTCTCAGTAGAATTGACTTGACTGAGCAGGGTTCGATGAAGTAGGGCGGGAGGATGCTCATATAGAGCATAATCACCAGCATTCGCCTGACCCGCTGAAGTTACAGCAGCCTCTTGAGAGAACCACAAAGGAAATTCCTGGAGGTACTCTGCACCATCTTTACATTATCCCAAGATTTCCTAGGCTATCCCCAGGCAGGGGCACAGAGTACCAGGAATGGACAGTCATTCAAATGAGGCAGGAAGAGACATTTCTGGTCTCCATTTTTTCCAGTACATAGAAACATCGAAACATAGAAAATAGGTGCAGGAGTAGGTCATTCGGCCCTTCGAGCCTGCACCATCATTCAATAAGATCATGGCTGATCATCACCTCAGTACCCCTTTCCTGCTTTCTCTCCATACCGCTTGATCCCTTTAGCCATAAGGGCTATATCTAACTCCCTCTTGAATATATCCAACGAACTAGTATCAACAAAACTCTGCGGTAGAGAATTCCACAGGTTAACAACTCTCTGAGTGAAGAAGTTTCTCCTCATCTCTGTCCTAAATGGCTTACCCCTTATCCTTAGACTGTGACCTCTGGTTCTGGACTTCCCCACCATTGGGAACATTCTTCCTGCATCTAACCTGTCCAGTCCCATCAGAATTTTATATGTTTCTATGAGATCCCCTCTCATCCTTCTAAACTCCAGTGAATACAGGCCCAGTTGATCCAGTCTCTCCTCATATGTCAGTCCTGCCATCCCGGGAATCAGTCTGGTGAACCTTCGCTGCACTCCCTCAATAGCAAGAACGTCCTTCCTCAGATTAGGAGACCAAAACTGTACACACTATTCCAGGTGAGGCCTCACCAAGGCCCTGTACAACTGCAGTAAGACCTCCCTTCTCCTATACTCAAATCCCCATAGCTATGAAGGCCAACATGCCATTTGCTTTCTTCACCGCCTGCTGTACCTGCATGCCAACTTTCAATGATTGATGTACCATGATACCCAGGTCTCGTTGCACCTCCCCTTTTCCTAATCTGCCGCCATTCAGATAATATTTTGCCTTCGTGTTTTTGCCACCAAAGTGGATGATTTAGATGAAGGAATTGAGTGTAATATCTCCAAGTTTGCAGATGACACTAAGCTGGGTGGTGGTGTGAGCTGTGAGGAGGATGCTAAGAGGCTGCAGGGTGACTTGGACAGGTTAGGTGAGTGGGTAAATGCATGGCAGATGCAGTATAATGTGGATAAATGTGAGGTTATGGCAGTGCGCCACCAACTTTGAGGAGTACTTTGAAGAAGTAGGCTTTAGGTCCAGTGCCAATCCTTCCCTCATCAGAGGATCATATTGTGATAGGAACAAACGGGCAGCATTCAAAGCCAAGTCTCTTTTTTTATTTTCACATGGATAGCAAACATGAAGGCCTTCTGGCAGCTGTTGTTCAATTTTCCTCTGATTTCCAGGTACTAGGCCCTGCCAGTGGGCAAGTCTGGGAGAATGTGTGGGCCACTTAAATGATCTGAACCTGCAAATACAAGTGGTTCATGTCACTGCAGATAGACTATGCTTTGGTGCACGCCATCCTCTCCCATTGTGGGGCCCACTGGAAAATTATCCCTATCATTAGCACACAGCTGTGGAGCGCACACTGGGGCCGAAATTCAGTGCAGCCAGAAAGCTGGTGATGTTGAGGCCTTTTTTCCCCAATTAGCGCCGCAAACTTTGCGGCGGCCATTGGATCCAAATTCAATTTTTTGACCACAAAAAAGTGTTCCAGTCTTATTAGCCCTTCAAACCTGAAAGTTTGCAGTCTTAATTGGGACATTATTCCCATGGGAAATTTGCCCTTAGGGTGATGTGGCAGCTGCTATTGCAGAACAGGCAGAGGGAACGAGCATATCGGTGCTGCTTTGGAGAGGATGGCTGCGGCTCTGCAAGAGTCGACAGAGCGTCTAAGTGCTGTCATATCTGGTGGCTTTCAGACTGTGGCTTGCATGCAGTCTCAGCTGGATGCCCCCCGAAATGTCAGTTTTGCTGTCATGTATTCAACTATCATTGTAACCCATGTATAAGCTGACATAAGTTGTACACCTTGAGAACATTGACCACAAGGGGTGAACTTGTGGGAGACACTCCTAACCTGGACTTTCAGGTATAAAAGGGGAAGCTCCACCCATCTTCATCACTTGAGGTCTTGGTAATAAAGGTAACTGGTCACCTCTCAAGTATGGGCCTCGTGTGCATTTATACTGTATAGTAAGGACATAGCACTGGCGAAGAGAAACTGGGATTTAAACCACGCCAGCATGGCCATTAGCAGCACAGATGAGAGGTACTGTGTTGGTGATGATTGGAACGACTTTATTGAGAGACGACAGCAAAGTTTTGCCACCAAGGAATGGTTGGGACAGGATTCGGCCGACAAACGCAGGGCTCATCTCGTGACGGTTTGTGGATCCAGAACCTACTCTCTGATGAAGAACATTCTAGCGCCAGGGAAACCGGCAGACAAGATGTTCGAAGAGCTCAGTAAGTTGATTGGGGAACACCTTAAACCGGCGAGCAGCATGCACATGATGAGACACCGGTTTTACACGCACCGGCGGTGAGAAGGGTAAAGCGTTCCAGACTTCGTGGCAGATCTCCGGCGACTGGCGAGCCTATGTAAGTTCCCAGATGCATGCAGAGCGAAGATGCTGCGAGACATTTTTATTGAGGGCATCAGGCACGCTGGGGTTTTCAGGAAACTGATTGAGACCAAAGACTTGACCTTGGAAGCGGCGGCTCTGATAGCCCAGACATTTTTCTCAGGGGAGGAAGAGACCAGAATGATGTATGACAAAATCTTGGCTCAAATGCGGCAAACGACCAGAGAGTCAACATTGTTAACGCGGCACACAGTTCTCTAGGCAGACAAGGGCAATCGGACATGCCCCAGCATGTAGTCGAACCCAAAGGGGGAATTCAACAGAGACAATGGCTAGCTGAACGGCGATTCATGCCATCGCGATGGACAATGCGGCCAGTAATGGGGCCATCAACACCTGTTAATGGTGTGCTTAAGGACAGTTACAGAGACAGTCAGAGATGATCGACTGGTAATGGATGTTTTATTTCCAATAACGGGGCCTCCAGCTCATGCTGGAGGTGTGGAGGAAAACACACAGCCAGAGCTTGCAGGTATCAGCAAAATACCTGCAGAAACTGCAACGTCAGCAGTCACTTGGTGCGTATGTGCAGGAAGCCTGCAGCCAGGTTGATGTACGAAGAGGACGGGCCCGATGTAAGTCCTATGAGGCCAACTGAACACTGGGGGAAATCGCTGGAAGCTGAAGTTCAGCGAGTTCATGTGGAGCACATATACAGTTCATATACCAGAACGCCACCGATAATGATGAAAGTGCTCCTCAATGGCATCCCAGTATTAATGGAGCTAGACACTGGGGCCAGCCAGTCCCTGGTAAGTATCAAACAAATCGAAATGTTGTGGGTGTCCAAGGCCAGGAGGCCAAAATTATTGCCGATTGACGCACAGCTACGGACATATACAAAGGAGATCATTCCGGTGCTAGGCAGCGCTACGGTAGTCGCGACCCACAAAGATTCGGAGAACAGGTTGCCACTCTGGATTGTCCCGGGGGATGGTCCCGCACAACTGGGGAGGAGTTGGCTTGCTGTAATGAACTGGAAATGGGGCGATGTCAATGCAATTTCTTCTGTGGAGCGAGTATCATGCTCACAGGTCCTGGACAAATTTGACTCATTATTTCAACCTGGCATCGGCACTTTCATGGGGGCCAAGATAGTGATTCACATAAACCCGGACGCCAGGCCAGTACACCACAATGCCAGAGCGGTGCCGTACGTGATGCGGGAAAAGATAGAATGCGAATTGGACCGCCTGCTAAGGGAAGGCATCATCTCGTTAGTTGAATTCAGTGACTGGGCGAGCCCAATTGTGCAGATGCTCAAGGCGGATTGGTCGGTCAGGATATGTGGTGATTACAAGACCACCATCAATCGGGTGTCACTCCAAGACCAGTACCCGCTACTGAGAGTGGAAAACCTCTTTGAAACGCTATCTGGTGGCAAACTTTTTTCAAAATTGGACCTGACCTCAGCTTACATGACCCACGAGCTGGCGAGTGAGTCGAACAGGCTGACCACCATCACGACACACAAGGGGTTGTTTGAGGATAACAGATGTCCGTTCGGGATTCGTTTGGCCGCCGCGATCTTCCAACGAAATATGGAAAGCCTCCTCAAGTCGATTCCAAGGACGGTGGTTTTTCAAGACGACATCCTCATCACGGATCGCGATACTGAAGAACACCTCCACAACCTGGAGGAGGTGCTACGCAGACTGGACCGGGTAGGGCTGCGACTGAAAAAGACACAGTGCGCCTTCTTAGTTCCAGAGGTAGAATTCCTGGGGCGGAATCAGACCCACTGCGTCCAAAGCGGAAGCGATCCGGAGAGCACTCAGACCCCATAACACGACGGAGCTGCGTTCGTTCCTGGGGCTCCTGAACTATTTTGATAACTTTCTTCCCAAATTGAGCATGCTGTTAGAGCCGCTACACGTGCTCCTATGCAAAGGTCACGATTGGGTCTGGGGGGACAGCCAGGAAAGGGCTTTTGATGGAGCATAACAAATTGTGTGCTCTAACAAACTGTGAACATTATATGACCCGTGTAAGAAACTTGTTTTAACCTACGATGCGTCGTCCTATGGGGTCAGGTGTGTGTTGCAGCATGTGAATGCCAATGGTCAGTTACAGCCGGTAGCTTATGCCTCCAGAAGTCTGTCCCAGGCAGAAAGGGCTATGGGATGGTAGAAAAGGAAGCGCTAGCATGTGTATGTGCAGTAAAAAAAAATGCACCGGTATCTGTTTGGCAGGAAATTTGAGCTGGAGACAGATCACAAACCCCTAACGTCCCTTTTGGCCGACAACAAGGCCATAAATGCGAATGCATCGGTCCGCATACAGAGGTGGGCACTTACGTTAACCACCTATGACTACACAATTCGGCACAGAACGGGCACTGAAAACTGCCCCGATGCACTCAGCAGGCTCCCACTAGCCACTACTGAGGGGGCAACTGAGCATGATGCTGAGATGGTCATGGCTGTTGAAGCTTTCACCTGTGACAGCCCGTCAGATTAAAATCTGGACAAATAAAGACCCACTACTGTCTTTAGTTAAGAAATGTGTCCTGAATGGGGACTGGGTAGCCATGTACGGGGCATGCACTGAGGAATTTAAACTGTTTCACAGGCGCAAGGATGAACTCTCGTTTCAGGCCGATTGCCTATTGTGGGGAAACCGAGTAGTCATTCCCCAGATGGGCAGAGAGGTGTTTATCAGGGAACTTCACAATGAGCATCAGGGCATTATCATGATGAAGACAATTGCCAGGTCACACATTTGGTGGCCAGGGATAGATGCAAACCTGGAACCTTGTGTTCGCAAGTGCAACACGTGTGCTCAGCTGGGCAACGCACCCAGGGAAGCCCCCCTTAGCCTCTGGTCCTGGCCCGCCAAGCCATGGTCACGCATCCATGTGGACTACGCAGGTCCTTTCATGGGATAAATGTTTTTGGTTGTAGTAGGTGCCTACTCCAAATGGATTGAATGTGCCATTTTAAATTCAAGCACATCCTCTGCCACTGTAGAAAGTCTACGGGCAATGTTCGCCACCCATGGTCTACGGGATGTCTTGGTCAGCGACAATGGTCCGTGCTTCACAAGCACTGAATTCCAGGACTTCATGACAGGCAATGGAATCAACTATGTCAGAACGGCACCGTTCAAGCCGGCCTCAAATGGCCAGGTGGAACGAGCAGTGCAGATAATCAAACAGGGAATGCCTAGAAACCAAGGGGGTTCCCTACAAAGCCGCTTATCATGCCTCCTGTTGGCCAATAGATCCCGATCACACTCACTCACAAGGGTTCCACCTGCAGAGCTGCTAATGAAAAGGATGCTCAAAACCAGGTTATCCCTTATACACCCTACTATGAAAGAAATTGTTGAGAGCAGGCATCAGTCACAATGTGACTACCATGACAGGAATGCGAGGGCGCGATGTATTGATGTCAATGACCCTGTTTTTGCCCTTAATTACACTGCAGGGCCCAAATGGCTTGCAGGCTCTGTGATTGGCAAAGAGGGAAATAGGGTTTTGGTAGTTAAACTTACCAATGGACAAATCTGCCGCAAACATGTGGATCAAACTAAAAGGAGCTTCAGCAACTCCATAGAAGAAGCAGAGGAAGAACACGATGTAGAGTTTACTCCACCACAGGTGACTGAACACCGCAACCAAGTGGAGGAGAGCCCAGTCACTGTGGGCAGTCCAGACAGGCCTGAGGCACTGCAAACAGCAGACACTCAGGCCAGCACTCAACAACCGGAGCCCCAACTCAGGCGCTCTACAAGAGACTTAACCTGTGATCCCAATAAGACTTTGCGGGGAAGGTGATGTCATGTATTCAACTATCATTGTAACCCATGTATAAGCTGACCTAAGTTGTACACCTTGAAAACATTGACCACAAGGGGCGAATTTGTGGGAGACACTCCTAACCTGGACTTTCAGGTATAAAAGGGGAAGCTCCACCCACCTTCATCACTTGAGGTCTTGATAATAAAGGTAACTGAGTGACCTTCTTTCAAGTATGGGCCTCGTGTGCATTTATACTGTATAGTAAGGACATATCAGTTGCTTTCGCGGCTGGGTCCACCACGGGCCACATGGGACCTTCTGATGTGGCGCCATAGCTCTGACCTGAGCTCCCTCAGATTGATGGCGGTGATATTGTGCCGCCCCTAGTGAGGTATTCAGGCTCCTCGGGCCAGGATACGGATGATGCGCTCCCTCCGGCTCGCAGCATTCCTGGCCCCAGACCTGTCACTCCGCCAGTGCCTCCACCAAGCCAAGTCAGACTGAACCCTCCCAGGAGGGTGTTGACCAGTCTCCAGCCGGCCCTTCCAGGCCCAAAGCTGCTCGAGGGCATCCTAGAAGGACATCTGCAGTTTCCATACAGGGAACACAGCAGCCTTCCCAGACCCAACCACAGAGGAGACACTGAGGCGAAGTCGCAGGTTAAGCATGCGTAAGATCATCATAGGCAATCCCTCGAATTCGAGGAAGACTTGCTTCCACTCTAAAAGTCAGTTCTCAGGTGGCTGAACAGTCCAATGCGGGACACACAGTCGCCGTCACAGATGGGGCAGACAGTGGTTGAAGGAAAGGGTGGGGAGCCTGTGTTGCCGCACGTTTCTTTCACTGTCTGCGCTGGTTTCTGCATGCTTTCGGCGACGAGACTCGCGGTGCTCAGCGCCCTCCCGGATGCTCTTCTTCCACTTTGGGTAGTATTGGACCAGGGATTCCCAGACGCCGGTGGGGATGTTGCACTTTATCAAGGAGGCTTTGAGGGTGTCCTTGAAGCATTTCCTCTACCCACCTGGGGCATGCTTGCCATGTCAAGGCTCCGAGAAATGCCTGACACCATACTTTGGGAGTATGGTGTCAGGCATGCAGACGATGTGGCCTGCCCAGCAGAGCTGATCGAGCGTGGTCAATGCTTCAATGATGGGGATGTTGGCCTGAGCAAGAACACTGACGTTGGTGAGTCTGTCCTCCCGATGGATTTGCAGGATCTTGCGGAGGTAGCATTGGTGATACTTCTCCAGTGCTTTGAGATGTCTGCTGGAAATAATCCACTGAGCCATATAAGAGGGAGGGTATCACTACTGCCCTGTAGATCATCAGCTTGGTGCCAGATTTGAGGTCCTGATCTTCAAACACTCTCTTCCTCAGGCGACCGAAGGCTGCACTGGCACACTGGAGGCGGTGTTGGACCGCGACATCGATGTCTGTCCTTGCTGATAGTAGGCTCTCGCGGTATGGAAAATGGTTCACATTGTTCAAGGCTTCACCATGGATTTTGATAACCGGGGGGCAGTGCTTTGTGGCGGGGTCAGGTTGGTGGAGGACTTTTGTCTTACGGATGTTTAGTGTGAGGCCCATGCTTTCGTACGCCTCAGTGAAGGTGTTGATGATGGCTTGAAGTTTGGCCTCTGAGTGTGCGCAGACGCAAGCATCGTTTGTGTACTGTAGTGCGATCACAGAGGATGGGACGACCTTGGACCTAGCCTGGAGGCGGCGGAGGTGGAACAGATTCCCATTTGTTACCGTGCGGAATGCTGAGCTGGGGCGACGTTTCCGGTCTGAGCCTTGGGATTGAGATTTCAGTTTTCTGTGAATCTCGGGATCTCTATTTCGCTCTCTCTCTCTATTTTTTTTTCCCCTTTTCTCTTTCTCTATTCCTATTTCTCTAAATTTTCTCATTCTGTTTCTAATTCCCTCTCCTCACTTCTATCTCTTTCTCCTTTCTCTTTTGCTTCCTTCCCTCTCTCTCTCACCCTCTCTCTTTCTCTTTCCCTCTCTCTCACCCTCTCTCTCTCTCCCTCACCACCTCTCCCTCTCTCCCTCTCCCTCCCTCTCCCCCTCTCTCTCCCCCTCTCTCTCTCTCTCTCACCCTCTCTTTCTCTCTCTCCTTGAGTGCGGATTCTGTGCTGAACATCCTCAGGTTTGGATCTTACCTTTTTGTCTCTCTCCACTCCCATGGCTCCGCAATCTCTGCCACTCTGCACCAACACTAAAAGCTGGCGGGGGCACCATCAGCTGAAGGTCCGGCTTTTTCACGCTGAAAATGTGTCCGGGGGCGGAGCGGCAGCGGGGGGGCACTTTTAACATGTCACTACTATCGCAAGCCCCACACCGCCATGAGAGTCAGCGGTGACCCACATCGCTTCAAGATCTCCCGGGCCAAATCTACATCGGGGCAGCCAGTTGAGCCCAAGGCAGCGGCTCTTCAATTTTGCCGAATGCCCGCCGCAACCAGGCAGTAACGGTCCTTCCTGGGACTGAGAATTTCGGGGCCAATATTTGTGGTAACATTGCAACAGAAATGGAGAAAAGCCCAATTTACTGACCAGGCCCTCCACAAAGTGGTAACCCGTGAAGAAGTTGAGCAGATTTTCAGTGGGGGAAGATGGCATACAAATACGCAAAGGAGATGCCAAACATAGCTGTACATCACAGAGAGAGGGTAAGTGCAGTGACAACTACTCCTAGGATCTGGCTGAAGACCCGGAAGAAGTTGCACATCTTGGCAAGCTCAAAGATAAGGCATGAATATTAATATTTCGTAGCAGAACAGGACATGTATAGATACGTGGGTGAGGTCTGGAGAGTAGTCAATACCTACAGAACCATACTTCGGGATGAGTAAAATTGGAGGAAAAAATCGCCAAGAGAAATGCTTCATTTAGGCAGAGAAACATTACAGCAAGTAACCCCTCAGTGCTGGTGTGCTTTGTGCAATCTCCAGCATAAAGAAAAAGTAGAAAGCTCTGCACTGACACTGCAGGCCTTAGCGTCAGTAAGCCCAAAGTAAGCTTTACAAAGAATCACTTGATATTGCCTACAGAAAAAATTACAGGGTCTTCTTCAATTACGGTGTTATTTCTTTTTATATATACAGTCACTTGAACTAGATTCACTTGTCACAGTACATTTATATGGTATATTGTATTTTTTTCTGCATGGTTCAATGATTTCAGGCTGCAAACTGGCTCCTGCTGAATATTCCTTAGGGCAGTCAAAGCTTATTAAGTGTCCTCCAGCTGAACTTTAAAGAATCCATTGATTTCTACAGGATCTGGCAGCAGGAAGCCATAACAGCCTTCCCAGTAACAGTCACACTAAATTCCACACCACCTAGAATTAAATTAAGTGGAACACTGAAGTGTTCTTAAATGGTACTAACAGGACACGTCTAAACAGATTATCCAACACTCTCAAACTGATCACATTGTAGACATCTTGTTTTTGAAAATTGAATCACAGCAGGGTTTCTCTGCATGAAGACAGCAAATAAAATGTAAATGTAAAACAACATATAATGGTTATATGCTTCAAGCCCCTTAAAGGCAGTAATGAACATTAAAACTATGTCCCCATTCAAACAACATCCCAATGCATCACGCAAAGGTCCAAGAACTGGAGCATTGTCCACTGGATACATCATCATCATCATAGGCAGTCCCTCGAAATCAAGGAAGACTTGCTTCCACTCTAAAAGTGAGTTCTCAGGTGACTGAACAGTCCAATATGGGAATTACAGTCTCTGTCACAGGTGGGACAGACAGTCGTTGAAGGAAAGGGTGGGTGGGGAGTCTGGTTTGCCACACGCTCTTTCCGCTGCCTGCGCTTGCTTTCTGCATGCTCTCAGCGGTGAGACTCGAAGTGCTCAGCGCCCTTCCGGATGCTTTTCCTCCACTTAGGGCGGTCTTTGGCCAGGGACTCCCAGGCATCAGTGGGGATGTTGCATTTTATCAAGGTGGCTTTCAGGGTGTCCTTGAAACATTTCCTCTGCCACCTGGGGCTCGCTTGCCATGTAGGATTTCCGAGTAGAGCGCTTGCTTTGGGAGTCTTGTGTCAGGCATGTGAACAATGTGGCCCGCCCAATGGAGCTGGTCGAGTGTGGGCAGTGCTTCGATGCTGGGGATGTTGGCCTGATCGAGAACACTAACGTTGGTGCGTCTGTCCGCTCAGGGGATTTTCAGGATCTTGCGGAGACATCATTGGTGGTATTTCTCCAGCGATTTGAGGTGTCTACTGTATATGGTCCACATTTCTGAGCCATACAGGAGGGCGGGTATCACTACAGCCCTGTAGATTATCAGCTTGGTGCCAGATTTGAGGGCCTGATCTTCGAACACTCTCTTCCTCAGGCGGCCGAAGGCTGCACTGGAGTACTGGAGGCGATGTTGAACCTTGTCATTGATGTCTGCCCTTGCTGATAATAGGCTCCTGAGGTATGGAAAGTGGTCCACGTTGTCCAGGGCTGCACCGTGGATCTTGATGACTGGGGGGCAGTGCTGTGTGATGGCCGCCTGAGGAAGAGAGTGTTCAAAGATCAGGCCCTCAAATCTGGCGGGGTCAGGTTGGTGAAGGACCCTTGTCTTACAGATGTTGAGTGTAAAGCTCATGCTTTCATATGCCTCAGTAAAGATGTTGACTATTGTGTCCTTAGATGCTCTAGTAATGACTCCACGAGGCAATGTGTTGTCCATGAACTGTAGTGATCTTAGTCCTTTATTTGTTAACTCCAGAGTGAGGATCACGCCTGGTGGCCTGTCTTTTATACTAGGTCAGGCACACCTGTACAGGTAACCTGCAAGTCTCCTACTGCGGTGCCCTCTGGTGGCACACCTTGTGATAGTACCGACAGTAGCCATGTAGGATACATGACATCACTCCCCCATGAGCCTTTAATACAAATTGCCTCTGCATTGACTGTGCTCTGGGCTTAGCTCTATGTGGGCTCTGTCTGGTTGACCCTTGGGAGGTCACTTCAATCTTGGGTGAGTGGTTGGTGCAGTAGCGTGCTGCTGGTTGCTGTTTGTGTGTGTGTGTCCCTGACCACTCCATTCTCCCCCCACTCCACATTGATTATGGCGGGGGCTCCTAGCATTCATGTACATTCAAGTTCAGGAAAGTGGGTTTTACATTATTTTTGTGGTTCCGTGGTGCGACAAGTACATTTGATGCCTTTTCGATGCAATGACCGGTGCGTGAGGACAAGCTAGTTCCGGAGCTGCTGGGTTGTGTCCCTGCAGTCTGGCGGCTCAGTGCCCGGTCCTGGCAGTGGGAACCAGGTTGGCTCATGTAGCCTGCTCTCGGGGCTGTTGCCGTTGCTCCTAGCATCGGGCCGGTTCACAGATGCCTGTGACCTCCCTGTCCTTACTTTGTGCCCTGGGTCGCTGCTGCTCCCTGAGGAGCTGTCATCTAGCAGTGCACAGGGAACTGCTAACTCGCTGGCCTAAGCATTGCTTGGTTTGGGATCCTGGCTGGTGTCTGTTTCTTTTGGGGCTACTGTGGTGGGTGACCCTACACCTACAGGTATGGCCTTGGTGGCGACAGGGTCTGGGGACTACGTCTTAGTACAGTCTGCTCCTTCAGGCTCATGGAAGTTGGTGCCATCAGGTGCATGAGAGGTGGAGCCGATCAGGGGCAGGGTATCAATACCAGTGCCGATGTTCTGCTGAGGTCGCTTGCCCTGCAGCTCGTGTGTGTCAGCTGCTTGTGGCCACACTCCATGGAGCATGACTCTTGTCCCCGGGACACAGGCTACTGTATTGGGTAGCTCACTGCACCTGTGTGCTCCCGATGGGTGTCTGCCCGTTGCATTGGCTGCATGCAATTGAAACCCTGCATCGCACAACTTTTCATTAGTTATGCTGGACACACTGTGGGTCCGATTGCGATCGCGCGACTTTTCCTCGCTGGTTGTGTATATACAATTCAGATTATCAGTTGCACATTTTACATGATCAATTACACTTTTTTCCTCTGACTTACAATAACTGTTACATTGCTTAAGTGTGTGGAACTGTCCCTTTAACTGTGGTGGGTTGCCGGCCTTCTTTAAGAGAGCCTTGCTTGCTTTACCCCAATCCACCTCTCCATTTGGTGCCACGTGTTGCTCCATCAGGGCTGCACCTTGTGATCTGGCTGTGGCCATCTTTGTCTTCAGCACCTCACCTCGACGTTTGGGCGCCATCTTTCCTCCATCCACGATGTTGACTGCAGTGATCCTCTTCTCCCCGGGTTCTGCCTCTGAAGCTGGGAAGTCGCCTCTGGATCCGATTTTCTTCCTCCGGAGTCCTGCCACTGGAGCCTGGAAGGTGCATTCGGGTCGTCTCAGCTGGATCGTCTCCACACAGTCGTACTGAGCGGTCTGTGTCCGGGTGCCGTGCTGGTCTGCTTTCTGGTGCCGGGTCCACCCTCAGGTGAGAGCTTGCTTTACCTCTGAGCGCAGAGGGCTTTGATCGCTGGAGGGGTGAAATCTTCCCATTTCCAATGGATCTTTTCCATCCACCTTCTGCCGAGCAGCGCTGGTCCATCACCTGCAACAATCCAGAGAGGTAACTTGTGCACCGCACCATCATGGAGTACCTTTACATTTGTGCTACCAATGACAGGGATGATTTCATTGGTGTAGATGTACAGCTTTGCCTGAACCGGGGCCAACTCAGGTCGTTCAGCCGGATTGTCCCATAGCCTCTCAGAGGCTCCTTGATTCATCACTGACTGGCTCACCGCCATGTCCATTTCCATGAAGACTGGGACGCCCTCTATCTCGACTTCCATCTTCAGCGGGGAACATTCGGTGGTGCAGGTAAACATGCTATGTACCTCCCTGTGGGACTGGGCTGCCTCTCTGCCTATCGATTCAGAATCTGCGCTGGATTCCTGGCCATCTGCAGACTCTTCGTCGACACAATGAGTCATATTTCTATTACACATTCGCTGGAGGTGGCCCTTTGTGCTGCAGCTTTTACACACATAGTCTTTAAAGCGGCACTGGTGAGCCCGTGATTCCCTCCGCAACGCCAGCATGGTGCTACACAATTAGTCCCCCTTGACGGACTCTGAGTTAAGGGACTCGGTGGCCTGTTCTCTCTTCCCTGAGAGGGTTTGCGGTCTACAGTCCAGCCTCTAAATGGCGCCACTCTGTGCACAGTACCTACCGGGTTTGAGTTCTGAGGGTGAGTCATCTGCTGAGAGCCGCAGGTCGAGGTCATGAATGCCTGGCTCACAGAGATGGCCTTCTGCAGTGTGGCTGAGGTATGCGCCGACAATAGCTTGTGAAGAAGGCCCTCATGGTCAATTCCAAATGTCCCACAGTGCTTCATTGAGGTGGGTGCCGAACTCGCACGGTGCTGCCAGCCTCCTCAGGTCTGTGGCGTACTTTGCGACTTACATAGAAACTTTGGGGTCAAGTTTCGGGCCGCACCTAGAACGGCACAGCCCCCGAGCCACGCCTGATTTCCGCGCTCAAAACCATGCCGAAAACTTACCTCGGTATTCTCCACTCCCTCCGGTCGATCCAGGCCCTTGGCGCAGCGCAGCACAAACTGTGGGAGGGTGGAGCCAGGTCCCTGCGCTGAAAACAGTGCCGGGACCTCTGCACATGTACGCCACATTGTGCGCGCATGTGCAGTAGCTCCAGGCGCCCGAAACTGTGTGGGAGGGGCCCGAAGCACGCTGCCCCTAGCCCTGGCTGAATGAGCTCACTGTGGCAGCAAAGATCGGACTGCACCTCCCTCTTTACAGCTCCTGCTCTGGCTGTGGCCCGGCTCCAGCTCCCCCACTGTTCAGCTCACGCTCCCTCTGGCTCTCTCCCGCCCCCACAACCCCCCCCCCCCTAGCTCCCGCTCCGCTGCCTGCCGCTCCCACCCCCCACCCTGCCAGCTCCCACTCCGCTCCGGCTCCCTCCGCCGCACCGACCCCTCCCTTCAGCTCCGGTCCGCTCCCTCTTCACGTCTTCAGCGGGGCTCACCCGCCCGGCATCTTCTCGCTGGCTGGGTCTGTTCAGCCTCTCCCCCGCCGTCCCTCCCTCTCCCTCTCGCTCTACTCCCTCTCCCCACTCCCTCTCTCACCTCCCTCTCCTCTCTCCCCCCCTCTCACCTCCCTCTCTTCTCTCCCCCCCTCTCACCTCCCTTTCCTCTCTCCCCCCTCCCTCTCCTCTCCTCTCTCCCCCCCCTCTCACCTCCCTCCCCCCCTCCTCCTACCTCCCTCTCCCCCCCCCCCTCCTCTCCTCTCCCCCCCTCCTCTCCTCTCCCCCCCTCCTCTCCTCTCCCCCCCTCCTCTCCTCTCCCCCCCTCCTCTCTTCTCTCTCCCCCCCTTTCCCCTCTCCCCCCTCCCACCTCCCTTCTCTCCCCCCTCCCCGCTCTTCACTCCCCTCTCCCTCTCCTCCCTCCCTCCCCTCCCTCTCTCTCTCTCTCCTTTCCCCCCCTCTCCCTCACCTCCCCCCTCCCTCCTACCCACCTCCCTCCCTCCCTCTCCCCCCCAACCCTCCCTCCCCTCTCCCCCCTCTCCACTCCCCCCCTCCCGCTCCTCTCCCCCCCTCCCACTCCTCTCCACCACCTCTCCTTTCCCCCCTCACTCCCTCTCTTCTACCTCCCTCCCTCCCTCTCCCCTCCCCTCCCTCCCTCCCCGCTCCCTCTCCTCTCCCCCCTCCCTCCCCTCTTCCTCCCCTCCCCTCCCCCCTCCCTCTCCTCTTCTTCCCCTCTTCCTCCCCTCCCCCCCCACTCCCCCCACTGTCAGAGCACATAGACACTGACAGACAGAGAGAGAGAGTGAGACACTGACAGAGACAGAGAGAGACACAGTGGGGGGGAGGGGGGTGGCCCATCCCAGCATACTGTTGGAGGGCTCCCGGTGCTGCAGTCGGTGAGGAGAAACGTAATTTTTTAATAAAAAAATTTTTTTTTTTGATTGATTTATTTATCACTTATTATTGATGATGGCTCTTTATTTGTAAAAGTGATGCGTTTCGTTTCATGTTTGTAAACTTCTCTTCGCCGCCCCCCCGCGCCATCTCTCTTCCTTACACCTGATTTCTAAGTGTAGGCAAGGTTTTTCTGTGCGTACAAAAATCTACACTTACTCCATTCTAAGTTAGTTTGGAGTAAGTTTGCACTGCCTAAACTTTCAAAACAGGCGTAAGTGGCCGGACACGACACCTTTTGAAAAAAATAATCTGTTCCATAATGAAACTGTTCTAACTGACGAGAACTGGAGCAAACTAAATGCTGAGAATTGCAATTTCTAAGATACTCCATTCTAAACCAGTTGCTCCAAAAAAATAGGAGCAACTCAGGCCGAAACTTGACCCCATAGAAACATGGAAACATAGAAAATAGGTGCAGGAGTAGGCCATTCGGCCCTTTTTGCCTGCACCACCATTCAATATGATCACGGCTGATCATGCAACTTCAGTATCCAATTCATGCTTTCTCTCCATACCCCTTGATCACTTTAGCCGTAAGGGCCACATCTAACTCCCTTTTGAATATATCTAACAAACTGGCCTCAACAACTTTCTGTGGTAGAGAATTCCACAGGTTCACAACTCTCTGAGTGAAGAAGTTTCTCCTCAACTCGATCCTAAGTGGCTTACCCCTTATCCTTAGACTGTGACCCCTGGTTCTGGACTTCCCCAACATCGGGAATATTCTTCCTGCATTAAACCTATTCAATCCCGTCAGAATTTTATATGTTTCGATGAGATCCCCTCTCATTCTTCTAAATTCCAGTGAATATAAGCCTAGTCGATGCAGTCTTTCTTCATGTCAGTCCTGCCATCCCGGGAATCAGTCTGGTGAACCTTCGCTGCACTTCCTCAATAGCAAGAATGCCCTTCCTCAGATTAGGAGACCAAAACTGCACACAATACTCAAAGTGAGACCTCACCAAGGCCCTGTACAACTGCAGTAAGACCTCCCTGCTCCTATACTCAAATCTCCTCGCTATGAAGGCCAACATGCCATTTGCTTTCTTTACTACCTGCTGTACCTGCATGCCTACCTTCAATGACTAATGTACCATGACACCCAGGTCTCGATGCACCTCCCCTTTTACTAATCTGTCACCATTCAGATAATAATCTGCCTTCATGTTTTTGTCACCAAAGTGGATAACCTCACACTTATCCACATTATACTGGATCTGCCATGCATTTGCCCATTCATTTAACTTGTCCAAGTCCCCCTGCAGTCGCCTAGCATCCTCCTCACAGCTCGCACTGCCACCCAGCTTAGTGTCATCTGCAAACTTGGAGATATTACATTCAATTCCTTCGTCTAAATCATGCATGTATATTGTAAATAGCTAGGGTCCCAACACTGAACCCTGCAGCACCCCACTAGTCACTGTCTGCCATTCTGAAAAGGACCTGTTTATTCCCACTCTTTGCTTCCTGTCTGCCAACCAGTTCTCTATCCACGTCAATACATTACCCCCAATACCATATGCCTTAATTTTGCACACTAATCTCTTGTGTGGAACCTTGTCAAAAGCCTTTTGAAAGTCCAAATACATCACATCCACTGGTTCTCCCTTATCCACTCTACTAGTTACATCCTCAAAAAACTCTCGAAGATTTGTCAAGCATGATTTCCCTTTCATAAATCCATGCTGACTTGGACCGATCCTGTCACTGCTTTCCAAATGCGCTGCTATTACATCTTTAATAATTTATTCTAGCATTTTCCCCACCATCAATGTTAGGCTAACCGGTCTATAATTCCCTGTTTTCTGTCACCCTCCTTTTTTAAAAAGTGGGGTTACATTAGCTACCCTCCACTCCATAGGAACTGAACCAGAGTCTATAGAATGTTGGAAAATGACCACCAATGCATCTACTATTTCTCGGGCCACTTCCTTAAGTACTCTGGGATGCAGACTATCAGGCCCTGGGGATTTAATGGTCTTCAGTCCCTTCAATTTCTTTAACACCATTTTCTGACTAATAAGGATTTCCCTCAGTTCCCCCTTCTCGCTAGACCCTCGGTCCCCTAATATTTTCAGGAGGTTATTTATGTCTTCCTTAGTGAAGACAGAACCAAAGTATTTGTTCAATTGGTCTGCCATTTCCTTGTTCCCCATTATGAATTCACCCGATTCTGACTGCAAGGGACCTACATTTGTCTTCACTAATCTTTTTCTCTTCACATATCTATAGAAGTTTTTGCAATCAGTTTTTATGTTCCCTGCAAGCTTACTCTCATACTCTATTTTCTCCCTCCTAATTAAACCTTTTGTCCTCTGCTGAATTCTAAATTTCTCCCAGTCCTCAGGTTTGCTGCTTTTTCTGGCCAATTTATATGCCTCTTCCTTGGATTTAACACTTTCCCTAAGTTCCCTTGTTAGCCACGGTTGAGCCACCTTCCCTTTTTTATTCTTATACCACCCAGGGATGTACAATTGTTGTAGTTCATCCATGTGATATTTAAATGTCTGTCATTGCCTACCCACCATCAACCATTTAAGTATCATTCTCCAGTCTATCCTAGCCAATTCACATCTCACACTGTCGAAGTTTCCTTTCTTTAAGTTCAGGACCCTAGTCTTTGAATTAACTGTGTCACTCTCCATCTTAATGAAGAATTCTACCGTGTTATGGTTACTCTTCCCCAAGGGACCCCGCATGACCAGATTGCTAATTAATCCTCTCTCGTTACACAACACCCAGTTTAGGAAATGGTTTAATTTCATCTTACATTTCCCCAGGAACGGCCGACCAGCTCCCATTGAGGACGCACCTTTTTACAAGTGATAGCGCAGGATCCTGGCTGGTGACCCCTCGCTCTCAAAAGCATCCATGACCAGAAGCAAGTCTGTGGGCTGCGCCATTTCCACCCCGGTAGTGGGCAATGGTAGCTGACTGAGGGCATCAGCACAGTTCTCCGTGCCTGATAACATAGTCATAGGCGGACAATGTTAGTGCCCATCTTTGGATGCGGGATGAAGCATTGGTGTTTATACCTTTGCTTTCTGAAAACAGCGAAATTAGTGGTTTGTGGTCGGTTTCAAGCTCAAACCGAAGTCCAAATAGGTATTGGTGCATTTTCTTAACTCCATATACACATGCTAACTCCTCTTTCGCGACCATACTGTAGGCTCTTTCAAACTTAGACAGACTTTTAGACGCTTATGCAATCGGTTGAAATTTGCCTGATACATTGGTTTGCTGTAAGATACAGCTGACCCCGTACGAAGATGCATCACAAGTTAGCACTAATCGTTTACATGGGTCATACAGTAGAAGTAACTTATTAGAACAAAGTAGGTTTCTGGTCTTCTCAAAGGCTGTCTCTTGAGATTTACCCCAAACCCAGTTGTCACCCTTACGTAGCAACATGTGCAACGATTCCAGCAAAGTGCTTAACCCGGGTAGAAAGTTACAAAAATAGTTGAGGAGTCCCAGGAACGAACGCAGCTCTGTCACATTCTGTGGTCTGGGTGCATTCTTGATGGCCTCTGTCTTTGAGTTCGTGGGTCTGATGCCGTCTGCCGCAATCTTCCTCCCCAAAAATTCGACCTCTGGCGCCAGGAAAACACACTTGGAGCTTTTCAGCCTGAGTCCCACTCTGTCGAGTCGACTTAGAACCTCTTCCAGGTTGTGCAGGTGTTCGGTGGTGTCACGACTGGTGATCAGGATGTCGTCTTGAAATACAATGGTGCGCGGAACCGATTTCAGCAGACACTTCATGTTCCTCTGGAAGATGGCAGCAGCCGAGTGAATCCCAAAAGGGCACCTGTGGTCTATAAACAGTCCTCTGTGCGTGTTGTTGCACATCAATCTTTTCGAAGATTCAGCCAGCTCCTGTGTCGTGTAGGCGGAGGTTAGGTCCAACTTGGTGGACGACTTCCCCCCCCCGCCAACGTTGCGAACAGGTTATCCGCTTTGGATAGCGGGTACTGGTCTTGTAACGAGACTCGGTTGATCGTTACCTTGTACTCTCTGCAGATTCTGACCGTGCCATCGCTTTTCAACACCGGAACAATCGGACTGGCCCACTCGTTGAACTCAACTGGCTATATGATTCTCTCTCGTTGAAGTCTGTCCAGTTCAATCTCGACTTTCTCCCTCATCATATATGGAACCGCTCGAGCCTTGTGATGAGGACCTTGCATTGGGGACTAGATGGATCTGCACCTTGGCGCCTGTGAAGTTGCCGATGCCTGGTTCAAATAGCGACAGAAACTTGATCAGCACTTGGGCGCCGAGTCATCATCCACTGAAGATAGTGCTTTGATGTTGTCCCAGTTCCATCGAATCTTTCCCAGCCAGCTTCTGCCGAATATCATTGGGTCATTGCCTAGTACAATCCAGCGATAAATCATGCACAGCTCCATCGTACGATACCTTAACTGCCACACTGCCAATGACTGGTATGAGCTCTTTGGTGTAGATGCGCAGCTTTGTCGGAATCGGGCTCAGTTTGGGCCTTTGTGCCTTGTTGCCCCACAGTTTCTCAAAAGCCTTTTAGCTCATAATTGATTGGCTCGCCCCCGTATACAACGCCATTGATACCGGAATACCTTTCAATTTGACTTTCAGCATGATAGGAGAGCTCTTGGTGGTGAATGTAAGTATTCCATACACTTCTTCCTTGGGTTGAGTTGCCTCTTTTGTTTGTTCTGCATGATCCGCGCTGGATCGATCATCCTCTGCCGACTCTGCCACGTGGTGAGTCGCAGCACTCTTGCACATTCGCTGGAGGTGCCCCATTGTTTCGCAGCCTTTGCACACGTAGTGCTTGAATTGACATTGATGGACTCGATGATTACCCCCGTAGTGCCAACATGGTGCTAATGGATTTGCATTCACACCCGATGGCGGACTCTGATTCATCCTAGGTCTTGCAGCTGCAGACATGTAGGCCCTGCCATATGCAATTCTGCCTGCTAGCGGCGTTATTTTATGCACAGTACTTGTCGGTGAGCTTCGATGCTGGGAAGATATCTGTCTAGTATCATCGTTCGTGGATATGAATGCCTGGGTTATCGTGATGGCCTTTCTCAGGTTTAAGGATTCGGCGGACAGCAGCTTGCAAAGAATGACCTTGTGGCCGATGCCAAGCACAAAAAGTCCCGCAGCATTTCCCCAAAAAATCCAGCAAATTCGCAAGTTCCCGCAAGGCGTCTCAGGTCGGCGACATAACTCGCCACATCCTGGTCCTCGGTGCGGTGGTGTGTGTAGAAGCAATACCTGGCCATTAAGATGCTCTCCTTTGGCTTGAGGTGCTTCCGAACCAGCATACACAACTCTATATATGCCTTCTCCGTTGGTTTCTCCGGTGCTAGCAGATTCTTGCTGAGGCCAAATATTGTGGACCCACACATGGTGAGGAGAATCGCCCTGCGCTTGATCGCTGTATCGTCCCCATCCTGATGTGACCTTGGTCTCTTTAATACAACTCCAGAATGCCTAAGCAGCATGGCAGACAACCTTTTATACTCCTTTGCGTGAGGTGTGCATGTGAACCTTGGGCCTCCAACAGTTGCGCCCTCTAGTGGCAAGTCTTACACAGTTATAACGTTTACATACATAACAATGTGCATCTATAAAATATAAATACAGTACTTTCAACTATCCAGATTAATCCATCGTAAAATACCTTATCATCTTGAAATCCGAAAAAAAAGTTTAATTAATATTTTGATGGAAAGTTTAACATTGACAAGGAAATACTGCTGCTTTAGTGATTAGTTTTGATGTCAGACTGGGAAAATGATGAGAGTTCTTTCAACATTAAAAATAGGAAAAATGTTTGAAGAGGTGAGATAAGAACATTAAACTTTAAGAATAAAATATAAAATAGGACACAGAGGGCTGAATGTTCAGGCCTCCCCTCGGCAAAAAATGAGTTCCCCGCCGTCACTGGAGCTACAACCCATTCAAAATACAAATTGGGCTCCCATGACGTATTTGGAACTCTAATTCCCATTTGAGGTGAATACTGAGTATAGTATGGGTCCCACACGCTCCATCTAATATTAGATGGAGTCCAGCCAAAGAGGTCCCAAAGCTAAGTTTCTGCTTAACTTTGTGGGATCATGAGCAATGTTCCCTTTAAGCTGGGTGGCCGCGTGGCTGTGCAGTGGTCATGAGCTCCCGCGCAGCCGGCTCACCAGCTTTTAAATGGAAAAAAGCGCATGCGCGGAATTTTGAATGGGCCACACAACCCATTAAAGGGGTCGCGCGGCCCCCCAAAAAATTAGAGGGAACATTGGTCATAAGGAGCAGGAGTGCTCTTCTGGACCCCACAAAAATACTGCTGTCCACTGCCAATCCGGAATTGCCCTCTCGGCCTTATTCACTTCCCCCTTCCAGGATCCACCTGCTGCTGCCGCTAACGTTTCAGCTGGCCAACATTCCTATGGCCCAAAACCGGCAAGCTGCTTGGGGATGGACAGTTTTTTGTCTGTGGATCATTGGTTGGATTGGAATGAGGCCCGGTTCTGAAATTTGTGGGGCCATTTGCCTCTGGAATGCACATCATTGAGAGTCAACCTATGTTAAAAAAGGATCCCACTAGCTTTGAGAAGATACCCCTACTGCCTGCTCAGTTGGGCAGGTTAAAATCCCTACTGGTCAGCTCCTGGCAGCTCCAAGGTGGGTAAGTAACCTCAACAATTTTAACTGCCCACCTGCCCAGTTTCTGCCAGTTGGGTATCAAGCCCCAATGCAAATATGTGGGAAAGAAGGAATTTAGGGGTTGATATTCTGTAATGCTGTTTTTGAGGCAGTGTCACCACCTGAGTGCTGATTTTAGCGCCGGGCATTAGGCGCAGCCTTAAAGTCCTAAATTCAGCTTTATGCCCAAAGATGAGAGAGCTGTACTAAAAAGTGGCGTTGCACACTCATCCTCGGACGGGAGCTCAGGAGACCGACTGAATTTCCCAACGGGAGGCTGCTGCCATGCTAGAAAAAAAACGTGAAGGAAAAAAAGAACTGAAAAAAAACTTCTGAGCCACACACACTTCCCCACTCTTAAAACTAATGAAAACATGAAGAAATAAATAGAGAGAAAAACTTACCTTCCTTTCTGGGCGATTCCGCCCAAGATCCGCTCTTTTACGACAACTTTTTCCTGGTTGTATGTACGACAGCCGTACAAAGCAAATGTCGAGACAGAAGTGTCAAAGAGGCGTTGTATGCTGGATGACATCACCATGCGGGTGGCATGCAGCGTTGCCTCTTGGCACCTCTGCCAAAGGTCGAGGTGGTCGATGCCACTTATCGATGACGGTAGGCATTTGCCGCCTCCCTCATGCGGTAACAGACGGCATCCACAACTGAATTTCGACCACTTAGTGTTGAAAAATTTGAATTAATTAACTTTGAATGGCGGTGAGGGTAGATTGTATTTACAATTTTTTAACATTGTAGGCTAGAAATTCGACTCTGTAGTGTTCAATTTTTCAATGACAAGGGTGCCATTTGGTGTCAAAAATGGCATTCAAGCAGCACTTGAATAGCCCCACATCTTACCTTCCCTCTGTTACCGAACATCAAAGCATCCTCTTGGCCACTATGCTTCAATAAAAGCCACCACAAAATAAACATTCCAAACCAATTTTATGAATCATACCATTACAATATTTCAATCAAACGTCAACTGATTACCCTTGTGCATTTCTTTAGTGCCTGTCTTCAGTGTGCCTTTGCCTGTCCTAGTAATGTTACGCAATGCTACCCCAGTGGTTACAGCATGGCTGGTGGAAGGCTGTTGACTTTCAGTGGGGGACACTGCAGATGGCCTTACAGGATGACCTCGAGCAGCACTGGGCCTAGGAGGCTTGGCATTGGACTGCACCACCCCGTCATGGGCAGCAGCAGTCTGGGCTGGCTGGCTGACAGGCAACAGCAAGGGTGCTGGCAGAGTGGCAGTGGTGGGAGAATGAATGCTGTCATCATGAGACAGGACAGCAAGTTCTTGCTCCATGTCACTACCACTCACCCAGGGTGACACCTCAGCAATCCTAGTAATCTGCTGGAGGACAGATTGCTAGACTACTGTGACACCCTGCAAGTCCCTTTCAACACCGGTAAACCCAATCATGATGGCAGCAAGCTGAGCTTTCATGATTTCTGACTGAGCTACCACTGCAGCACTCAGACGTTGTGTTGCGATGGAAGTTGAGACATCAGCCATCAGATGCTGTATCATGGTTGGATCCACAAGTGCACTAACTAATCTGCACGCCACTTCCACGCTGGAAAGGATGGGCTCCAAGTTCTACACAAATCACAGTGCAAGGTTGGTGCTAGACTCATCCATGCTCCTTGACATTACATCCATGCCTCCTTGACACGCCTTCGAATGCATCAAGCATTTCATTGTGCACACCCATTAGCATTCATCGGTAGGCCGCCCCATGGAAGACCTCATCTGTGTCCTGTACAGCTGAACTTGTGTGTGACCTCACCCTCCAGGGAGCTGGCATCTGCGCTATCTTTTCCTCTTGCCCTGGCTGCAGCCTATCTCATGCCCGATGTCTCACAGCATGCAAATCCCGTGTCTAACGTAGCCTATAAAGTACGTGGGGTGTCAGTATCTGAGCTGGTGTCTGGGAGTGTGAAATCAAGTGACAGTGCTGGATGTTCTGTATCACTGCCTTCTTCCTCTTTTGTACTCAGCCACCAGTTCCAAGGAGGCATGGATGTAATGTCAAGGAACATGGAAGAGTCCAGCACCAACCTTGCACTGGGATTTGGCCAGGTTATAGTTCTTGGCTACCTGAAAGGAGAAAGGCACAGGGGTAAGGTTGTGCTGAGGGGAGGGGGAAAGAAAGAGGTGCATGCTTACACCATGTGCAGCTTGTAAATCAGTAGAGATTGTTGGATGAAGGAAAAGTGGGATGTGAGAAACATAGAAACATAGAAAATAGGTGCAGGAGTAGGCCATTCGGCCCTTCTAGCCTGCACCGCCATTCAATGAGTTCATGGCTGAACATGCAACTTCAGTACCCCATTCCTGCTTTCTCACCATACCCCTCGATTCCCCTAGTAGTAAGGACTTCATCTAACTCAGTTTTGAATATATTTAGTGAATTGGCCTCAACAACTTTCTGTGGTAGAGAATTCCACAGGTTCACCAATCTCTGGGTGAAGAAATTCCTCCTCATCTCGGTCCTAAATGGCTTCCCCCTTATCCTTAGACTGTGTCCCCTGGAAGAAAGCTGACGTATGAGGATATCGTCATCTTCAATTGATTCAGCCCGGCTGCTGGCCATGGGTTCAGCAATGTCCCTCCCAATAATGGCCAGAACCATCTCCTCCATTGGGGTAAGGTTATGCTGGCGTGCCTGTGCTCCTTCAGATAGCCCCTGCTATGCTCTGTTATGTGCTACCTTCTCCTGCAAAAAAAGAGGGAAGTGCGTCAGGTGTCATGCAATCTGTTTGGGTGATATGGCTGTCATGGATGAATAGCTGGCAGTGTGTGCAAGCAATGATCCTTACCAATGGATCCACCACAGACCCCCTATACGTGCAGACCAGGGTCAAGCAAGGCTGTGTCATTGCACCAACGCTCTTCTCAATCTTTTTCGCTGCAATGCTTCATCTAACCTCCAACAAGCTCCCCGCTGGAGAGGAGCTAACGTACAGGACAAACGGGAAATTGTTCAACCTCCGTCGTCTCCAGTTGAGTCCCAACCTCTGTCATTGAATTACTGTATGCAGACTCAGAGGCCAAACTCCAAACCATCGTTGACACCTTCACTGAAGCATACGAGTCTGGGCCTTACATTAAACATCCGTAAGACAAAGGTTCTCTACCAACCTGCCCCCGCCTCACAGTACAGCCCTCCGATCATCAAGATCCACGACAAGACCTTGGACAGCGTGGACCACTTTCCATACCGAGGGAGCCTCCTGTCAGCGAGGGCAGACATTGATGACGAAACCCAATACCACCTTCAGTGTGCAAGTGCAGCCTTCGGTCGCCTGAGGAAAAGAGTGTGAAGACCAAGATCTCAAACTCGGCACCGAGCTCATGGTCTACAGAGCAGTAGTGATTCCTGCCCTCCTTTATGCTTCAGAGACATGGACAATGTACAGTGGGCACCTCAAAGCACTGGAGAAGTACCACTATCGCTGCCTCCGCAAAATCCTTTAAATCCATTGGCAGGATAGACGCACCAATGTCAGTGTTCTCTCTCAGGCCAACATCCCCAGCATTGAAGCACTGACCACGCTCAATCAGTTCCGATGGGCGGGCCACGTAGTCCGCATGCCTGATACAAGATTCCCGAAACAGGCACTCTACTCCGGGTTCCGTCATGGCAAGTGAGCCCCAGGAAGGCAGAGAAAACACTTCAAGGACACCCTCAAACCTTCTTGAAAAAATTTAACATCCCCATCGACTCTTGAGAATCCCTGGCCCATGACCGCTCAAAGTGGAGAAGAAGCATTCGGGAAGGATCCAAACACTTTGTGTCTCTTCGTCAGGAGCACACAGAAGTCAAGCACAAACAGCAGAAGGAGCGTGCGACAAATGAAGCATTCCACCCACCCATCCCTTCAAGCACCACCTGCACTACCTGCGACAGAGTCTGTAGATCCCGCATTGGACTCATCAGCCACCTTAGAACTCATGTTAGTGTGGAAGCAGTCATCCTCGACTCTGGAGGGACTGCCTAAGAAGATGGGTGCAAGTTTTACAGCAGGGTGCTAAGTGTGTGAGGGTGAAGTGAAGCTATTAATGTTAGGTATATGAGTCGTGATTGATAGAGATTGTTGGTAGGTGAGTAAAGGGGAGGGGCTGAATTGAGCAGTGTGTGAGCTTAGTCATTCGGTTATAAGGATATGGCATTTGAAGATTAATTCATTCACCTTGTCCACTCCTGTGAGGTCATTAAACTTCTTGTGGTATTGCATCCAGGTCCTCGAGGCTACATTGCTCTCATTGACCATGACCGCTATCTGGTCCCAATGCTTTTTCATAGTTCGTCTGCCGGGTCTCCAGTGCTGCAATCTGAAAATCTTGGAGCTCTCTCTCTGCCAAGTTGCACCATTACTTGTTTTTTTTGCTCTTCAATCTGTTTCCCAGCTACTTCCACCACCTGTTAATGCCAGAATGCACCCCCCTTTAAGAGGTTCAGGTTGCCTTTAAGAAGTGCAGTTTAACTTTATTGGTGCTAACCTTGTACAAACTAGTGTCCTCTGTTGAGGCGCTAAGCCACTGAACAGCACATTTAGTGCTTTCTTACCGCTGCAATCATTTTAATTAGCAGGCAGCACATAGTTTGGGCATGGGCTAATCGCACATGCGATACCCGTGCCCATTTTCGGGCCTGATCCAATTTCTAGCCCGGTGTTTTCAGTGTTTATTTTAGTTGCCGAGGGTTAATTTTATAGTAAGACAGCTGCAGCAGTTTGTTTATTTAACCTCGTTTCTTTTTCTCAATGTCATGCATGATGTAAAACTCATCATAGGCGGTTCCTTTGAACGAGGATTACTTGCTTCCACAGGAGTTCACAGATATTTCAATGAAGGACACGATTTTCCAGTCCTGAACTCCAATTGAAGGGGTGGAAGATACCTTTGCGTGGATTTTTTTAACGTGTGGTGACCGTTGTACGTCAGCCACCACACGGGCTTGACAGAGCTAGGCCTTTATCCAGTGGCAAGGGTTGAACCAGGACGACTGGAGACCAGCTCTGCTGCACGGACCTAGAGTGCACACATATCGCAGTGTGGGCTAGCCCGTGCTGCCCCTGGGCCCTCAGCTGTTCTGGGCCCCGTACCGTCTTTTGCCGTACCTCCGCCACGATCTCTTGCCGCTCCTCCGCCACAAAACACTCGCTGCACCTTCGCCACGATCTCCCATTGCACTTCCGCACCAAGCATTCGCCAAACCTTCGCCACGATCACCCACTGAATCTCAGCCACGATCCCTTCCCACTCCTCTGCTTTACCAGGGCCCCGCCGATGCTCCTGCTCACGCTCCAAACAGCAACCTGGGTCCTGATGACATCACCCAGTCGCTTGCCTTGAAGCCGTCGCACACTTGTAAAACTAACCATCCCAGGGAGACAGGCTGTTCCCTGGATCTGGCAGCAGTCTCAGGGTTAAGGAAATATTTCTAGCACTAAAATAACTATTACTCAATCTCTCTTGGAGGGTCATTGACCCAGTGCTAAGGTTCATTAGCAAAACAAAAGGTGCATCCTGTGGAGAAATGATTAACTGTTCACAAAATCCTCAACACAAAAGCTGCCCACTGGATTTGCAGGAAACAAACTCAACTAGTTGGCTGGAATACAAAAACAAAGTTAAACATAAACATTCCAGCACATTAGGCCTGGGAAAATCTCAGGAAACATGGGGAAACTTCCAAGGTCCACATGGAAACAAGAATGGTGGTGCCTCCTCAGTCATGGCAATATGTTCCATGCATTCTGTTGTGTATGCATGCCTGTTTACTGTGTGATGTCTGTAACACTGTATGCAACATTGAATGTACCCCTGTACTGTACACACCTTACCAGTACACTAGAGGGTGCTGTTGCTGGAGACCCAAGGATTGCCTGCACACAGCAGGAAACCTAGTATAAAAGAGAACTCACAGCTTGTTGTTCACTCAGGAGCTGGAATAAAAGACTGCAGGTCTCGTGGAGTCATTGCTAAAGGTGACTACATATATGACAACTGGCGACGGGAATATGAGATCACGAACTACATGCTCAACTTGTCTAACCTCAGCAACTTTCAGCAATTTACAGAAGGGGAAGATTGGGATGCTTTTGTGGAAATATTGTAACACTTCTTTATAGCCAACGACCTGGACGGGGACACACCGGCCACACTACCGAACAAACGCAGGGCCATCCTGCTTAGCAGTTGTGGGCCCACCATCTACGGTCTCATCAGGGACTTACTAGTCCCGGAGAAGACAACCACCAAGAGCTATGAGAAACTTGTAACAATCATACAGGAACAACTAAAACCGAAAAAAAGCATCCTCACATCCAGGCACCGGTTCTACACTTACCGGTGACCTGAGGGCCAAGAAATTGCCAAGTATGCTGCACACTTAAGAAGACTAGCTGCACCGTGTGATTTTGGCGACCACCTTAATGAAGCACTATGGCATCGGAATCGGCCACGAAGGCCTCCTACACAAATTGCTCTCGGCTGACATCACGGTCACCCTGCAGAAAGCAATCCAAGTGAGCCAGGCCTACATGGTTTCGGCCAGTGACTCCAGGCAAATACTGACCCAGGACTCTAAACTGGTGAGCGCAGTGCACTGCATGGATACTTCTAAAGGCAGAAATGCTGCCCCGAGTCCCGCAATCCTGAGTCCGCCACATGGCCCCGTGCTGGCGCTGTGGAGGAAAACACAGGGCCCACCAGTGCCGCTACAAAGACTATGCATGCAAAGGCTGCAAAGAAAAAGGGCACCTTTAGAGAATGTGCAGAAAAGGCTGTACTCACTGTGTCTCTGATGAGTTGACTAATCACCAGGGCTCCGCCACAGATGAAGATGTAACGACTCTAACCCTGGGAGAGGAGTATGGAATCTTTACCTGCTCCACCGGAAGTTCTCCGTGGATGATGGAAGTGGACATCGACGGGGTCCCAGTCTCAATGGAGATCGACACAGGTGCGAGCCAGTCTGTGATGAGCCAAAAGACCTTTGAAAAAATTTGGAGGAATCCTGCCACTGGACCAAAACTGTCTCCTGTCCAGGCAAAGCTGCTCACCTACACCAAAGGTAAAATCCAAATCGTTGGCAGTGTAGACGTCCAGGTCTCCCAGGGCGGCATGTTGCACTGCAGCACCACAAGCATGTGGAAGAAAAGACCGCCACAGCCTGCCTGTAACAAGACCACAAAATGGCTGCTGCTTGGTGAGCAGCAGACCTGCATTCAAAAGGCGAGTCAACATGGGGGAGCATCATGTGACATCAAGTGGCTAATCGGATTTTAAAGCTCCCTTAAAGGAGACCGGTAACCAAAATAATTTAAAGGGGAAGTTCCAACTATTTGAGTACACGGACTTTAAAGCTAAAGATGCAATTAAAAGGTGCAAGTATGAAAATATATGCAATGTAACCATGAATTGTGATGCTGGTTTAACTAATGTGACTAATGAGATGAATGCAGGTGTCCGTAAGGTTAAGAATAAGTTTATTATGCTTAACAATAATGATAGAGATTGTGAAATGCCTAATGTAACCATATCTGTTGAAACCAGAACACCCAAAAGTGATGCAAGTGCAAGAATGTATAATGCAGGCTCGACTATGTGTGATCAGAGCCAAGGTGTCATGTATACCGGTAGGACACTGCCAAAGGACAATGGGTCCTACAGGGACCATGCTAATGCCAATGGAATCCCCCTGTGGGAGACCCCCAGTTCCAGCAGGCTACCTGACCATGTAGCCTGGACCTTTGGAGCAAATGTGACTCCCTTTGCAGGACACACACACAGGCAGTGGGAGCAGACCCACTACAGGGACAGTGGTCAATGGGCAGCCCAGCCGCCATCAATAGCAATTGGCACCAGACCAGCCCTACAGCCCCTGGCCACCAGGGCCAACACCAGAAGCATGAGGCCAATGTCCTCCAGCTTCCTTGGCAAACCCTGTGATGACCTGACCCTCATCCCAATTGGTGGACAAGGAGCCCACCCAGTCTTGTGGCCCTACCCACCACCCCACAACTACCCACATCACAGAGTATACACACCACCCACTGCTGCCTTGGCTACCTCCCTGAGGGATCCCACAACAGTGACACCCACTTGGTCTGTGTGTGAGGGAGGGGAAACGTATGAGGCCAGCCTCAAGCACAGGGGTCGCACCTGGCAACCACACAACTTTCACCACAACCTCCCATAGCCCACCACTGATCACCTCCCCTGGGCATGACAATAAGGATATGAAAAATGCTTAGGGGGGAGTATTGTTGTGTATGCATGCCTGTTTACTGTGTGATGTCTGTAACACTGTATGCAACATTGAATGTACCCTTGTACTGAACACACCTTACCAGTACACTAGAGGGTGCTGTTGCTGGAGACCCAAGGATTGCCTGCACACAACAGGAAACCCAGTATAAAAAGGAACTCACAGCTTGTTGTTCACTCAGGAGCTGGAATAAAAGACTGCAGGTCTGCAGAGTTTAAGCACCACACCCTGCCTCGTGGAGTCATTACTAAAGGTGCCTACATATACAACACATTCAAATAGAATCTGAGGGGAGTGGGGAGAAGTTGAGTTATGAAGCAATGTTCTTCACTTTCAATCTTTCCACAAACCACCGAGGTGAAATATCCTCCAATTTTCGTGAGGTAGGGATGATATGCCTGGACAGGAAGCCAGGCTGAGTCAAAAGGCAAAGCAGACCTTAGAGGCAAGAAAGAGAGAAATATATGTCTTGTAGCATGAGTTAGAAACATGTTATGTATGTAATAACTTGATAGACTGAATACTGTAACACAGGTACAAACCTGGCTCTGCTTTATTCGGGCCCAAAGTGATCACATTACATGATGGCTTGCATATTATACCTGGGCCGCACACACATGCATACAGCCCAATGACCTCCGACAGTGGTGCCACCTGATGGCTAGTAACCCCAAGCATACATATATGACAATATCCCCCTTTAAGATATTAGTAGCAATCTTTTTACAAATTGAGACGCTCCGGGGCTTTCCACTCCCGAGTTGATTGTCTCAGTTCAACTCCAGCCTTGGGCGAGTGTTCTGAGTCTGTTATGACTAGGGACTGGGTAGCCGATCTGATGGGAGTGGCAATGACCATGTCAGGGATTGAAAGTCCAGATTCATTGATGACAGCGGAGTCCTCTGATGACTGAAGGTAGGTTGGTTGGTCACTAATTGTGTCTTCTTCAGACTGTTCCGGTTCATCTGTGTGCCGCAACTTTAACTGATCAACATGTTTCCTGCATGTTTGCCCATTCTTGAGCTTGACGATAAACATTCTGTTACCCTCCTTGGCCGTAACAGTACCGGTGATCCACTTGGGACCTTGACCATAATTTAGTATATACACAGGATCGTTAACAGAAATGTCGCGTGACACGGCAGTGCGATCATGATACCACTGCTGACTTTGACTTCTGTATTCAACATAATCATTCAAGTCAGGTTGGACAAGAGAGAGCTTGGTCTTGAGACCTCTCTTCATCAATAGTTCAGCAGGGGGGATCCCGGTAAGCGTGTGGGGTCTTGTCCTGTAACTAAGCAATATGCATGACAAGCGAGTCTGCAGTGAACCTTGAGTTACACATTTCATACTCTGCTTGATAATTTGGACAGCATGCTCTGCTTGACCATTAGATGTGGGTTTGAATGGTGCTGACCTCACATGTTTGATACCATTGAGTTTCATGAACTCTTGAAACTCCAGACTAGTGAAGCAAGGTCCGTTGTCGCTTACAACGATGTCAGGCAGACCATGAGTGGCAAACAAGACACGAAGGCTCTCAATGGTAGCTGTGGATGTACTGGATGACATGATTATACACTCTATCCACTTGGAATATGCATCCACCACAACTAAAAACATTTTTCCCAGGAAGGGACCTGCAAAGTCGATGTGGATCCTGGACCATGGTTTAGATGGCCACGACCACAGACTCAGCAGCGATTCCGCTGGTGCTTTACTTAGCTGCATGCAAGTGTTGCACTGATGCACACATGATTCCAGATCAGAGTCAATTCCAGGCCACCATACATGAGATCTGGCAATGGCTTTCATCATGACAATAATGGGATGAGTGCTATGTAGGTCATGTACAAATTTTTCTCTGCCTTTCTTAGGCATAACAACGCGATTACCCCACAGTAAAGAATATGACTGAATGGATAGTTCGTCTTTGCGATGGTTGTAAGGCTTGGTCTCATCACCCATTTGCTTGGGTATGGCAGACCAATCACCACTAAGGACACAACGTTTTACAACCCGATAATATCGGGTATTGGCTGATCCAGATCTTAACTTGTTGAGCCGTGACAGGGGTTCCTTCACTTTCAAAAGCATCCATGTGGGCAACAGCAGATGGCTCAGTGCATCGGCACAATTCTCGGTGCTAGATCTATGGCAAATGACATAATCATAGGTATATAATGTCAGTACCCACCTCTGGATGCGGGACGATGCATTGGTATTGATACCTTTGTTTTCTGAAAACAATGAAATGAGCGGCTTTTGATCTGTTTCCAGTTCAAACAGAAGACCAAACAGGTACTAATGCATCTTTTTAACCTCATACACACAGGCTAATGCTTCTTTTTCTACCATGCTGCAGGCTCTTTCCACCTTTGACAAACTTTTAGAAGCATACGCAACAGGTTGTAGTTTACCCGACTCATTAGCTTGTTGGAGCACGCAACTAACTCCATATGTCGAAGCATCACAGGCAATACTAGACACTTACATGGATCATAATGTACCAGCAGCTTGTTAGAGCAAAGCAGATTATTAGCTTTCTCAAAAGCTCTGTCTTGAGACGCACCCCAAACCCAGTTGTCGCCTTTTCTTAGCAGCATGTGCAGTGGCTCCAATGAAGTGTTCAATCTAGGTAGGAAATTACCGAAGTGGTTGAGTAGACCAAGGAACGAATGCAGCTCCGTCACATCCTGAGGCTTGGATGCATTTTTGATGGCCTTGGTTTTCGAGTCCGTAGGTCTGATGCCATCAGCAGCAATTTTCCTCCCTAGGAATTCGACTTCCGGTGCCATGAAGACGTACTTCGAACGTTTCAGTCTGAATCCCACTTTGTCCAGACGATGTGGAACCTCTTCCAGGTTGTTCAGATGTTCGGCGGTGTCACGACCTGTGACCAGGATGTCATCTTGGAACAAGACGGTTCTAGGGATGGACTTCAGTAGATTCTACATGTTCCTCTGAAATATGGCTGCAGCCGAGCGAACTCCGAAAGGACTCCTGTTGCAGATAAACAGCTCTTTATGAGTGTTGATGCACATAAGGTTCTTTGACGTCTCGACCAGCTCCTGTGTCATGTAGGCCGACGTCCGATCCAGTTTAGTGAATGACTTCCCCCTCGGCTAGCGTTGCAAACAGGTCATCCTTCGATAACGTGTATTGATCCTGTTTCAAAACTCAGTTGATCATAACCTTGTAGTCTCCACAAATCCTGACAGTGCCATCATTCTTCAACACATGAACAATGGGGCTGGCCCATTCGTTAAATTCGACCGGTGATATGACCCCTTCATGCTGGAGTCTGTCCAGTTCGATTTCGACCTTCTCCCTCATCATGTACGGAACCGCCGGAGCTTTATGATGGATGGGTTTTGCATCCGAGTCCATGTGGATCTGCACCTTGGCTCCCGTGAAATTGCCGATGCCTGGTTCAAACAACGAGGAGAACTTGCTCAGCACTTGAGCACATGGAGCATCATCCTCTGACGACAATACTTTGATATCGATCCAATCCCATTTGATTTTTTCTAACCAGTTCCTGCCGAACAGCATTGGACCATTGCCTGGAACACTCCATAACAGTAGATCATGAACTGCACCATCATACGACACCTTGACTACTGCACTGCCAATCACCATTATGAGTTATTTAGTTTACATACGCAACTTGGCATTGACTGGACTCACCTTAGGCCTCACAGCCTGTCGAATGTTCTCTGGCTCATTATTGATTGACTCGCACCCGTGTCCAATTCCATCGGGGAACAATGAAATGGCAGACCAATTGAACAAATACTTTGGTTCTGTCTTCACGAAGGAAGACACAAATAACCTTCCGGAGGTACTAAGGGATCGAGGGTCGAGTGAGAAGGAGGAACTGAAGGATATCCTTATTAGGCGGGAAATTGTGTTGGGGAAATTGATGGGATTGAAGGCTGATAAATCCCCGGGACCTGGTTGTCTGCATCCCAGAGTACTTAGGGAAGTGGCCCTAGAAATAGTGGATGCATTGGTGAACATTTTCCAACAGTCTATCAACTCTGGAGCAGTTCCTATGGACTGGAGGGTAGCTAATGTAAAACCACTTTTTAAAAAAGGAGGGAGAGAAAAAACAGGTAATTATCGACCGGTTAGCCTGACATCAGTAGTGGGAAAAATGTTGGAATCAATTATTAAAGATGAAATAGCAGTGCATTTGGAAAGCAGTGACGGGATCGGTCCAAGTCAGCATGGATTTATGAAAGGGAAATCATGCTTGACAAATCTTCTGGAATTTTTTGAGGATGTAACTAGTAGAGTGGACAAGGGAGAACCAGTGGATGTGGTGTATTTGGGCTTTCAAAATGCTTTTGACAAGGTCCCACAAAAGAGATTGGTGTGCAAAATCAAAGCACATGGTATTGTGGGTAATGTACTGACGTGGATAGAGAATTGGTTGGCAGACAGGAAGCAGGGAGTCGGGATAAATGGGTCCTTTTCGGAATGGAAGGCAGTGACCAATGGAGTGCCGCAGGGATCAGTGCTGGGACCCCAGCTATTTACAATATATAAATGATTTGGATGAAGGAATTGAGTGTAATATCTCCAAGTTTGCAGATGACACTAAACTGGGTGGCAGTGTGAGCTGCGAGGAGGATGCTAAAAGGCTGCAGGTTGATTTGGACAGGTTAGGTGAGTGGGCAAATGCATGGCAGATGCAGTATAATGTGGATAAATGTGAGGTTATCCACTTTGGTGGCAAAAACCCCTGGATAAGCTTGTGACCTATTGCGACCGCCTCGACTCTTCTGGGCTCCGTACCCTCATTCACTGCAATTCTGCCATGATCTCTCGCCGCTCCTCCGCCACACACATTCGCCGCACCTCCGCCACGATCCCTCACCGCTCCTCCACCACAAAAAACACTCGCCGCACGTCCGCCATGATCTCCCACCGCACCTCCACACCAAACAATTGCCGAACCTCCATCACGATCACCCAGCAAATCTCAGCCACAACAGTGATTACACTTCAAATATTCAAATATACTTCATTGATTGTGAAGCACTATGTGATGTCCTGAGGTCCTGAAAAGTGCTTCCAAGGGAAGTGGTAGCACTTCATTTAGCGCTCCACTTCCCTCTTGGAGTGCTAAACCAGAAGTTCGTGTCCACTGGAATTCGGTAACGTCCGGCCATATTTTTGCGCTCCCTCAAAAGTTATCGCCCCAAACGGGACACTATGCAAGTTCTAGCCCTTGGGATAAGTTGTAAAGAATTTTGAAGCAAGCAGTGTTGAAGAGTCAATTGGAAACATTTCTGGAGAGGGCTGGATAGATGGGGTTGATCCCTGAAAAAGGGGTAGACTTATTGGTCCTAAAGCCGTTCTCATTTTCCTAAAAATTCTTCACCTCGAATTTACACGGGGGGTTCTCCAGTGGGAGAGTAGTGGAATTCCTCGAGAAATAGTGTAAATTCCTAAAAGTGACTGTGTCTTTTCTCCGGGGGTTCTGCTGATCTTTCACTGAGGGCAGGATATTAGAAGAACCCCACAGCTATTCAGGGTTCTGATGTTCTAATATTCTACACTAAACTGACCAGATAACTCATGTATGTCAGTTCCGAAACCATGAATGTATGAAAAAGTTACCCTTTACTGGTACATATAAAGGATTATTTCTGAAGACCCTACTATATTATGCTCCACAAACTATGCTTTCCATTTCCACTAAACAATTGATCTATGACTAACTTAAAAATTTGATAACCATTTTTAGATCTACTCAAATCATATAGCAATAAAATCCCAAGCCATATTTTATTATTTAAAATTCTCTGCCCATCAGCACTTCAGCTCAGATACTATACAACTCACTAACTTCTTACATCTGAAAATCTAATTTGAATAATGAAAGTTAGGTCATTCAGGGATAATATAAGAAAGTACTTCTTCACACAAACGGTAGTGGAAATCTGGAACTCTCTCCCCCAAAAAGCTGCTGAGGCTAGGTCAATTGAAAATGTAAAAACTGAGATTTTTGTTAGGCAAAGGTATTAAGAGTTAAAGGGCCAGAATCTCCACTTTTCTTGTATGCTTAATACCCACTTAACGCCCATTTTACCACTGAAATGACGTATAATGCCCAGATATCGCCCATTTAGCCACAAAGTGGAAACCGGGCATTTTTCGGAAACTTATCACCGAGCGTTACTTTCCCCATGTGCTTAATGCCAGGAAAAATAATACCAGCCGCCCACTTTTTGTGGGCGGAATCATCAGAACGGGCAAAATCAACGGCCATAATATCGCCCAGCGATAATTTCCGCAATGATTTAATGCCGTGATTCAATAATACTGCCTACCCACTTTTTTTTGTGGTAAAGAGCATTTTTACTGAAACTAGCGGCCATGAGATCACCCAGCGTCACTTTCACCACCTCGCACACATATCGCCAACAATATCGCTCGCCCAAAAAACAGTCCAGAAAAAGTGGAACTAACCGGAACTAATCACAGCGTTATGGACGCCATGTTCTACATCACATGTCACATCCTTTAAAAGGCTGCTGTACTTCAACCTCGGAGGAGTTCGGATGTACTCTGGAAGTCGTTGGAGTTGATGTGAACGTCTGTACAAACATCTTGACCATACTGTGACCGATTGGAATTTACTAGGTGTCTTCGTCGGGTAATTCCTTGTTTGTGACCAATCGATGGAAAACAGAGAGCTCCTGCAATGGGGCCTGTCCTTTCTCACCCTCTCTTGATGACCAATTACATGCAACTGACTCGAGATCACCGAAGGTACGCTCCAAGCATTATGTGCACAATGTAAGACATGCCAGACTGATGAGGAGGACCAGACGTTACACCCGCCTAAAAGTACAAGGAGAAGCATTCTTACCTCAACTTGCCCGACACCACCTGCCTTCGGGGACTACACCTACACAAAGAGGTTATCACTGAGGTATGCCAGCTGGAAAGGGGAGATCTGCAGCCTCCCAGCACCCTCAATAGTGCACTGTCTGGCGAGGTCAAAGTCACGGCGGCACTGTTGTTCTACGCCTCAGGTTCTTTTCAGGCCACAGCTGGCGACATTTGCGGACTTTCTCAGCATGCCACACATCGCTGCATTAGACAGGTCACTGAAGCCCTGTACGCACGCAAGAGGGACTTGATCAGCTTCCCTATGACCAGGGAGCCACAGAGTGAGAGGGCTCTAGGATTCTCCAGAATTGCAAACTTCCCCAAGGTGCAGGGAGAAATATACTGTTCGCACATCGCAATGCAGGCACCTTTTCAGGATGCAGAGGTTTTCAGGAGCTGCAAGGGATTCCACTCCCTGAATGTCCAACTCGTTGTCGATCACCACCAAATTATACTGGCAGTGAATACTCACTTTCTGGGCAGCATCCATGATGGTCACATCCTGTGTGAGAGCACTGTATCTGACTTATTTAACAATCAGTCACAAGATCAATGCTGGACACTTGGGGACAAAAGATATTGCCTCGCCACCTGGCTGATGACCCCCGCTGCGTGACACCCACACCGAAGCCGAGAGGTGATACAACGAGAGCCACAGAGCCACTCACAATATTGTGGAGAAAATCATTGGAGTGCTTAAGCAGCGCTTTAGATGCCTGGACCAGTCAGGAAGCGACCTCCAGTACCACCTTGAGCAGGTAGCGCAATTCGTGGTGGTGTGCTCCATGCTGTACAACTTGGCTATCAGGAGGGGACAAGAATTGCCTGAAGATTCTGAAAGTTTACCTCACCAGAGAGAGGAAGAGGAGGACGAGGAGGCGATGCTGACATCAGCCCAGACAATCAGGCTAACGCTGAAGTCATGCCCCCGCCCCCCTGTAGACCGCATCAAAGGGCCGGTGGTGGCATGATAGCTGCAAAACCCTTACATCAGGAGCCCATCAATGATCGCTTTGCCTGAAAGAATGTTGGTGTTATTTACAAGGCTGACACACTGCTGCATGTGCAGGTGATACATCAATGGTGGGCATCACCTTGGTGACAGTTAAAGTTTAAGTTGATTGAAGTTAAGTGTCATTATATCCTTTGATGTTAAGGAATCACCAGTGTGTAATAGTGCAGCTAGCTGAGCCAATGCGCAACATGGTTTTGTTAAATAAAAAATATTTAAACCGAACATTTGTCTGAAATCTTCAGTATTTCAGTAAAAACCAACCCTTCCCCCCCAGCTTCTCCTCCCTACCTCTACCCCTTCCCCTTCCCTTCCTGACTCTAAGCCGCCTGGCCGAGGAGCTCCTCAGGAGATGCTTCATTGTGGGGTGGGGGGATGACGGCCGAACCGCTGCTTGGACGGATACAGGAGAGGATGGTCCCGATGTGGGAATATGCTCCGAGCCAGAAGCAAGATGTTGCCGCTGGTTCTCGTGTGGTTGGCAATGAGGGTGCGGCACTTTGGGGTGCTGTACCATGCTCCGGGACTACTGGGAGCCCTCTGCCACCAGTGTTCCTGGCTACCAGCTCCAGGGCCTGCATCATCCCTTCCATGTTATATCTTGCTTGTTGGACAAAAACTCAGTGCCAACTATGTTCTTGGTACTTAGAAGGCTTTTTGCTGCTGGTGAATCTCCCTCATGCCTCCCACATCAGCCAAACAAGCACACACCAAAGCCATACACACCTTCAGTCCCTCTCAGCTCCCTCTCTCTCTGTCTCCTCTTCTGCGCATGTCATGATGACTCCTGAATCGCGGGAATCGAGCGTTGCCATGCCGTTGCTAACGACGGCGACACTTTACGGCAGAAGGTCAGCGAGATTCAATGCTACCGCCCATTTCATATCACTCGTGGTGACGCCCATTTTAAAAAATGGAGACTAGGTGCTTTGAGAATGGACAAGAAGCCGGCGATCTGAAAACCCTTTTTTACCAACACACCAGAAATAACGCCCATTTTTGGGCAATAAGCACAAAAGTGGAAAATCTAGCCCATAGAGCCAATGCAGGTAATTCAAGATACAGATCAGCCATGAACTAATTGAATAATGGAACAGGCTCCAGCAGCTGAATGGCCTACTTCCTGTGTTCCGAAACTGGCTTATTCTTCTGGTAAAAGAATGCCGAGTCTCATCATTAACTTGCACATAGGTCATTCTTCATATGAGGATCTGAATTAGTGCTGCTGAATTTAGCTGATTTATTTGAGGGAGGACCCTTTCATAGAACCAATCATTTATAAATGACTGAAATCATACAGCATTTAAAAATTTCACTGGAAACAATGGGCTCAATTTTCTCCAATGCTATTTTTTGGAGTATGGCAAGAGTTACGCCCTTTTTTCTGTGGCCCGACTACTCCAAAAAAAAACTAGTAAGTTTCCCTATTCTAATTTTTGAAATTGGCGTCGCACAGCCTGTCCATTAGCTTTGGGCAGTGGAGCCTAATGTCTGTGCTGAAAAAACGATGCCCTGCTTCTGCGCATGCATGAAAAAAAAGGACGTTTTGACATGGTTGCTATGGACGAGCATGCCCAGTACATTCCTGGTCTGCATTCGGCCATTTTTAAAGAGCCAGTTGTGTGTGAGAACTTTAATTCTCATTGGAAAAATCGGAGCTGCAATACAAGATGCAACACAGCTGACGGACCAAGGATTTCTCACGGGATGAAGTGGAAGCACTGGTTACTGTAATTGAGGAGAGATGGCACGAGCTGGACACCAGCAGAGGTCACATAAAAGTTTCACCAAAAGAAATGAAGAAAAGCTGGAAGCAACTTGCAGAAGATTACTGTGCAATGGTGACCACCCCGAGGTCTGGAGGTCAGTGCAAAAAGATGTGGCAGGACCTTGGTCAAGTAGTTAGTGTAAGTAATATTTTCATTTATTCACTGGAATTGTCCCACCCAGCAGAAAGAACTCGAAGAGGAGGAGGCCCGGCAAATCTGCACCCACTGACACCCTTGGAAGACAGGGCCGCTGCTTTGATGGGCCCTGCCTGGAGAAAAGCAACCACCACTGAACAAGCTGGGCCCACACTCGAGGGAGAGGGTAAGTCGTGCAAATTCCACAGACTGGCTTTGATAAATGTTAAGTACTGCCCATGCTAGCTGTTATGTCTCAAATAAAGCAATGTGACGGAGTACTGTAGACTTGAGTAAGTGTGACCTTAGTCTTTTTATTCTGACTCCAGAGTGCCGGCACAACATGGGAGTCCTGCTTATATACAGTGCTCCCATGGGATGCTGGGATCCCTTGGGACTCCAGCAGATGCGCCCTTTGGTGGTGGTAGAATGATGGTTACAAGGTGTTGCATACATAACATCACTTCCCCGCAAAGTCAAAAGTACACTTATTTACAGGGTGAGATGGTCTGGGGCTTTCTGCTCCCTAGTCGATCGCCTCGGTAGAAACACAGGTGCAGGTAAGTTGGTTGGGCCGTCGCTGGGCTGCTGCGCAGCTGGCCTTGCTGGGCTGTTGGGGATGATGAGTTCAGCTTCGTGGTCAACCGTGATGTCGGTTGCCACTTGTGTGTGTATCGGAGGGTCGAAGTTGGTGGTGTCCTCTTCAGGTTGCTTGTGGCTGTCTGTGAATCGCAGTTTGGTTTGGTCCAAATGCTTTCTGCAAGTTAGTCCATTTGCAAGTTTGACCTGAAACACCCTACTCCCTTCTTTGGCTATGACAGTGCCCGCAAGCCATTTTGGACCATGTCCGTAGTTGAGTACGAATACAGGGTCATTGACTTCAATGTCATGTGATAAATTTGCGCGATCATGGTACATGCTTTGTTGATGCCACCTGCCCTCAACATGATCATGGAGATCAGGGTGGACTAGAGAGAGCCTTGTTTTGAGTGCCCTTTTCATGAACAATTCGGCAGGGGGAACCCCGGTGAGCGAGTGGGGTCTTGTGCGGTAGCTGAGCAGGACTCGGGACAGACGGGTCTGCAGGGAGCCTTCCGACATGCGTCTCAAACTATGCTTGATGGTTTGGACTGCCCGTTCTGCCTGGCCATTAGATGCGGGCTTGAACGGGGCAGATGTGACGTGTTTGATCCCATTGTGGGTCATGAATTCCTTGAATTCAGCGCTGGTGAAGCATGGCCCATTGTCACTGAAAAGGACATCAGGCAGGCCGTGCGTGGCAAATTTGGCTCGTAGGCTTTCGATGGTGGCAGTGGACGTGCTTACAGACATTATTACACACTCAATTCATCTTGAATAACCATCCACAAAAACCAAAACAATTTTGCCTAGAAACGGGCCAGCGAAGTCAACGTGGATCCTAGACCACGGTTAGGAGGGCCATGATCACAAACTTAGCGGTGCCTCCCTGGGTGCATTGCTCAGTTGAGAGCAAGTGTTGCATTGGCGCACGCAAGATTCCAAATCTGAGTTGATGCCAGGCCACCACACATGGGATCTGGCTATAGCTTTCATCATTACTATGTCTGGGTGGGTACTGTGTAGGTCGCGTATGAACGTTTCCCTGTCTTTCTTAGGCAAAACCACGCGATAACCCCACAAAAGACAGTCCGCCTGTATGGACATTTCGTCTTTGCACCACTGGAACGACTTGATCTCTTCATACATCTCCGCTGGGATGCTGGACCAGCTCCCATGGAGGACACAGTTTTTTACAAGGGACAGTAAAGGATCCTGGCTGGTCCAGGTCCTGATATGGCAGGCTGTAACGGCTGACTTTTCGTTTTCAAATGAATCCATCACCAAGAGCAAGTCTGCAGGCTGTGCCATTTCCACCCCGGTGGTGGGCAGTGGTAGCCGACTGAAAGCATCAGCGCAGTTCTCTGTGCCTGGCCTGTGGCGAATTACATAGTTATATGCAGACAGCGTGAAGGCCCATCTTTGGATGCGAGCAGAGACATTGGTATTAATATCTTTGCTCTCTGAGAATAGCGATATGAGCGACTTGTGGTCAATTTCTAACTCGAACTTAAGCCCAAAAAGATACTGGTGCATTTTTCTCACCCCGTAAACGTATGCCAGAGCTTCTTTTTCAGTCATGCCCTTTCGGCCTTAGACAAACTGCTAGATGCCGAAGCGACCGTTTCCAATGTTCCCGATTCGTTTGCTTGTTGTAACACACACCCGACCCGTACCAAGACACATCACAAGCTAGCACTAAACATTTACATAGGTCATACAGAACAAGCAGTTTGTTGGAACATAATAGATTTCTGGCTTTCTCAAAAGCAGTCTCTTGTGATTTCCCCCATACCCAGTCATCTCCCTTGCGTAGCAACACATGTAGACTTTCTAGCAAGGTGCTTAACCCGGGTAGGAAATTACCAAAATTATTGAGGAGTCCCAGGAATGACCGCAGCCCCGTCACGTTCTGTGGTCTCGGTGCGTTCTTGACGGCCTCTGTCTTGGCGTCCGTGGGTCTGAACTTGACCTCTGGCGCCAAGAAAACACACTTCAAGCGTTTTAACCTGGGTCTCACATGTTCTAGCCGAATTAGAAGCTCTTCCAGGTTCTGCAAGTGTTCGATGGTGTCCCGACCTGTGATCAATATGTCGTCCTGGAAAACCACGGTATGCGGAACCGACTTTAGCAGACTCTCCATGTTCCTTTGAAAAATAGCCACGGCTGATCGAATCCCAAACGGGCATCTATTGTAGCTGAACAGACCCTTGTGCGTGTTGATGCAGGTGAGGCCTTTCGAAGATTCCGCCAGCTCCTGCGTCATGTAGGCCGAGGTCAGGTCCAACTTGGTAAACGTCTTCCCTCCTGCCAGCGTCGCAAACAGGTCGTCTGCCTTGGGTAGCGATACTGGTCCTGTAGCGAAAAACGGTTAATCGTTACTTTATAGTCCCACAAATTCTGACCGTACCATCACCCTTGAGAACCGGAACAATCAGACTCGCCCACTCGTTGAACTCAATCGGCGAGATGATGCACTCTCGTTGCAGCCTGTCCAGCTTGATCTCCACTTTATCTTGCATCATGTATGGCACACCACGTGCCTTGTGGTGGATGGGTCGTGTACCGGGAACCAAGTGGATCTGCACCTTCACCCCCGAGAAATTTCCGATGTCTGGCTCAAACAACAATAGGAACTTGCTCAAAACCTGGGCACATGAGGCGTCGTCGACGGACGAAAGCGCTCGGATGTCGTCCCAGTTCCAGCGGATCTTTCCCAGCCAGCTTCTGCCAAACAGTGTGGGGCCATCTCCTGGTACAATTCATAGTGGTAGTTCATGCACCGCCCCATCATAGGAGACATTTACTGCTGCACTGCCAATTACAGTGGTCAGCTCTTTAGTGTAAGTTCTCAGCTTGGTATGAATAAGGCTCAGCTTGGGCCTTTGTGCCTTGTTGCACCACAGCCTCTCGAAGGCCTTTTTGCCCATGATAGACTGACTCACACCCGTGTCCAATTCCATGGACACTGGAATTCCATTCAGTTCAACTTTTAACATGATCGGTGGACATTTCGTGGTGAAGGTGTGTAGTCCGTACACTTTCGCCTCCTCAGTTCGAGTGTCTAGTTCAGTTTGTTCCGCCACGGATCGATCTTCCTCTGCTTGCAGTGGTTTGCAGGGTTTGCAGCTCGTCTACATATTCGCTGGAGGTGTCCCATTGTTCCACAGCCTTTGCACGCATAGTGTTTGAAGCGGCATTGATGGGCTCGATGATGACCTCCGCAGCGCCAACAAGGTATTAATTGCCTCGCATTAACGCTTGATGGTGTACTCTGAGTCATCTGAGGTCGTGCAGCTGCAGGCGTGTACATTCTGCCTTATGCATGCCTGCCTGAAAACGACGTTACTTTGTGTACAGTACTTGCCGATGCATCTTTATGCTGCGAAATTTGTTTTGTGTTACTGCTGGTGGACATAAATGCCTGGGCTATCGTTATGGCTTTGCTCAGGTTCGGTGTTTCAACAGTCAATAGTTTGCGAAAGATAACCTCATGGCCAACGCCAAGCACAATAAAGTATCTTAGCATTTGCTCCAGGAATCCATCGAATTCGCAATGTCCTGCAAGGCGCCTTAGTTCGGCGACGTAACTCGCCACTTCCTGGCCTTCAGACCGTTGAAATGTATAAAATCGATACCTTGCCATCAGAAGGCTCTCCTTTGGCTTTAGGTGCTCCCAGACCAGCATACACAGTTCTTCATATGATTTGGTTGTTGGTTTCACCAGAGCAAGAAGATTCTTCATGAGGCCATAGGTTGTTGCCCCGCAGACGATGAGGAGGATCGTCCTTCGTTTGGCAGTGTTCTCATTCCCTTCCAGCTCATTGGCCATGAAGCATTGGTCGAGTCGCTCCACGAAGACTTCCCAATCATCACCTTCTGAGAATTTCTCCAGGATACCAACAGTTCTCTGCATTTTTGCGTGATGGTTCGTTATCTACTACTCATCGCCCGTTGTTATGTCTCAAATAAAGCAATGTGACTGAGTACTGTAGACTTGACCTTAGTCTCTTTATTCTGACTCCAGAGTGCTGGCACAGCATGAGAGGCCTGCTTATATGCAGTGCTCTCAAGGGATGCTGGAATCCCTTGGGACTCCAGCAGATGCGCCCTGTGGTGGCAGTAGAATGCTGGTTACAAGGTTTTGCATACATTACACTTGCCATGCTTCGGTTCATGGGGATGTCTCCGTTAGCTACGCTTCAGTTGATGCAATGTGCTTTCATTCATCATGGTCCTTCAAATCAGCCTGCTGCCTGCGCTGTGTGTGACTACTCATGCCACCCTGCCCCCTCCTCCACTGTTAACCATTTGACTGTTCTGTTATGTTTTGCAGAACTTTAGGTCAACCCTGGTAAAGCTGAAGCTGATGCAGAAGAAGATTCAGACGCAGGCGAGCCTGAAGAGGAGAACATCTTCCAATGCTACCTTCCAGACCAATAGCATGGGGGTGAGTGGGAGCCGATGGATGAAGCCCCCACTCTTGTACTTACTCTGGAGGAGGTGCAGGTGCCGCCCATTGAGGTGCCAGCCACTTTCCTGTATGGTACGAGTGTTGGGACATTCCATGGTTTCTCACACTCCGAGGCTAGGGATTCCAGTGGGTATAGTGAGGCACACCCAGGACCCCACCGTCTGAGGCTGTGGATCCTGCTGGGATGCAGCGAGCTACACCCAGGGTGAGGAGGGGAAGGAGAGCTCAACAGGGCTCTCCTGAGGTGCAGGATCTAACAGATGATGGCAATGAGTGCAGAGAGCATTGACCTTACAAAATCCCTCTTGACACTATCAGTGGGGTGGGTGATGAGGTTTCGGGACTGTTGGGAGGAATAACAACACTCTCACGAGAAATGGGAACACTGTCTGGGAACATGAGGGAGGGAATGTCATAGGCAGCTGATGTGCTGTCAGTGAACATGAGGGAGGGAATGTTGCAGATAGTTGAGACACTGTCAGGGCACATGAGGGAGGGAATGTCGGAGTTAGCTGTTGCAATCAGGGAACATATCCAGACCCCACGGCCATTGACAGAATCAACTGCCACTCCCACCCCAATCCCCAGACCAGCCTCTGAAGAGGCCCAAGCTGTGCCTTCCACATTACCGCCTCCCCTGCCCCCACCTCCCACCCCACGCCTTCGCCCCTCCCATCAAGACGTACGCATTACCCAAGATGTTCGAAAGAATAAGCTTGGTACCAACCCGAGAAATGCTGCGTAACCGTCTGTGGGCAGGGCTGGAGTCAATAAGGCCAAGTGCAGCGGGTGGTCTTAGAATAAGGTGGAGGAGAGATGGGTGGGTGCAGCTTTTATTGCTGCTGCTGCTGTTATTATTATTGTTGTTACTGTTGTAACTGTTCTCAAATTAAAAGGTTTTTGTAAGTTATGTAAATTTACAAGTTTAAAAGTTTGTAATTGATCTTAAAGTTTTTAAATGATCCTAGAGTTTGTAAGTGATCTTAAAGTTTGTAAGTGATCGTAACTGAAAACTTTAAAGTTTGACACAAGAATATTTTTATTAAAGTTAAATTCAGTACAAACAAGTATTTGTTAAACTTTTGAATAAAATATATTTTAAGTTATAACTGAATCATTTCCATTATTTGTTCCATTATTAACACAGCTTTTTGAAGTAAAGAAGAATCATTTCCGTTATTTGTTCCATTACCACAATACAACATTACTGAACAGGTCCAGACAGTAAACATGGTGTATTTTCCATGGTCCGAAGTCATTATCTTTGGTCCCCGCCACGAACTGTGTTCCCTAACCACTGACTCCATCCCTCTTCCTAGCATCAATCTGAGGGTGAACAAGACTGTTCGCAACCTAGGTGTCATATTTGACCCCGAAATGAGTTTCTAGCCACATATCCACGGCATAACTAAAACGCCCTTTTTCCACCTCCATAACATTGCGCGCCTCCGCCCCCGCCTCAGCTCTTCTGCTGCTGAAACACTCATTCATGCCTTTGTTACTTCTAGACTTGACTACTCCAACTCCTGGCCAACCTTCCACATTCCACACTACGTAAACTTAAAGTCATCCAAAAATCAACAGTCCGCGTACTAACCCGTGCCAAGTCAAGATCACCCATCACCCCTGTGCTTTCTGACCTACATTGTCTGGATCCATGCATGGATTCATGAAGGGGAAATCATGTTTAACTAATTTACTGGAATTCTTTGAGGATATAACGAGCATGGTGGATAGAGGTGTACCGATGGATGTGGTGTATTTAGATTTTCAAAAGGCATTCGATAAGGTGCCACACAAAAGGTTACTGTAAAAGATAAAGGTACGCGGGGTCAGTGGAAATGTATTAGCATGGGTAGAGAATTGGCTGGCTAACAGAAAGCAGAGAGTCGGGATAAATGGGTCCGTTTCGGATTGGAAATCGGTGGTTAGTGGTGTGCCACAGGGATTGGTGCTGGGACCACAACTGTTTACAATATACATAGATGACCTGGAAGAGGGGACAGAGTGTAGTGTAACAAAATTTGCAGATGACACAAAGATTAGTGGGAAAGCAGGTTGTGTAGAGGACACAGAGAGGCTGCAAAGAGATTTAGATAGGTTAAGCGAATGGTCTAAGGTTTGGCAGATGGAATACAATGTCGGAAAGTGTGAGGTCATCCACCTTGGGGAAAAAAAACAGAAAAAGGGAATATTATTTGAATGGGGAGAAATTACAACATGCTGTGGTGCAGAGGGACCTGGGGGTCCTTGTGCATGAATCCCAAAAAGTTAGTTTGCAGGTGCAGCAGGTAATCAGGAAGGCGAATGGAATGTTGGCCTTCATTGCGAGAGGGATGGAGTACAAAAGCAGGGAGGTCCTTCTGCAACTGTATAGGGTATTGGTGAGGCCGCACCTGGAGTACTGCGTGCAGTTTTGGTCACCTTACTGAAGGAAGGATATACTAGCTTTGGAGGGGGTACAGAGATGATTCACTAGGCTGATTCCGGAGATAAGGGGGTTACCTTATGATGATAGATTGAGTAGACTGGGTCTTTACTCGTTGGAGTTCAGAAGGATGAGGGGAGATCTTATAGAAACATTTAAAATAATGAAAGGGATAGACAAGATAGAGGCAGAGAGATTGTTTCCACTGGTCGGGGAGACTAGAACTAGGGGGCACAGCCTCAAAATACGGGGGAGCCAATTTAAAACCGAGTTGAGAAGGAATTTCTTCTCCCAGAGGGTTGTGAATCTGTGGAATTCTCTGCCCAAGGAAGCAGTTGAGGCTAGCTCATTGAATGTATTCAAGTCACATATCGATAGATTTTTAACCAATAAGGGAATTAAGGGTTATGGGGAGCGGGCGGGTAAGTGGAGCTGAGTCCACGGCCAGATCAGCCATGATCTTGTTGAATGGCGGAGCAGGCTCGAGGGGCTCGATGGCCTACTCCTGTTCCTAATTCTTATGTTCTTATGTTCTTATGTCTCCCAGTTAAACAATGCCTCGATTTCAAAATTCTCATCCTTGTTTACAAATCACTCCGTGGTCTTGCCCCTCCCTATCTCTAATCTTTTTCAGCCTCATAATCCCACAAGGTGTCTGCGCTCCTCAAATTCTAGCCGCTTGAACATCCCTCATTATAACTGCTCGACCATCGGTGGACATGTCTTCAGCTGCCTGGACCCTAAGCTCTGGAACTCCCTCCTTAAACCTATACACCTCTCTACCTCTCTTTCCTCCTTTAAGATACTCGTTAAAACCTACCTGTTTAAACAAGCTTTTGATCATCTGCCTTAATTTCTTCTGTGGCTTGGTGTCAAATTTATCTGTTTGTCTAAAATACTGTTGTGAAGCGCCTTGGGACGTTTTACTACGTTAAAGGCGCTATATAAATAAAAGTTATTATTATTACTATTATTTGGAATAGTTGCCGCTGAGCCTTCAGGCAGCAATGCATTCACAGATGAGCTGCTGGCGCAAGGCTCGAGCAATCATTAAAGGGGCAAGACGGCCCGCCCTTCTCTGCCATCATGCTCCGGGTTCAGGTACTTGCATGGCTTCCTCGTCCTTCTCCTCCTCCTCCTTGCCTTCTGCATCTTTCTCCTCTTTATCAGCCACTCTCACCTCAGGTGGGTCTTCTACTACCAGCTACTGCTGTCTCATGATGGCTAAGTTATGCAGCATGAACTGATCAGCAACCTCAGGGAAGTATTGCAAGTAGCCTCCGGAATGGTCCAGGCATCGGAAATGTTGTTTCAAGATGCTAATGGACCGCTCTATTATGCTGCGCATCGCAATGTACGACATGTTGTATTCCCGGTCAGCTTCCATCCGGTTTATGTGTAGGGACATCATGAGCCAGGTGCCGAGGCTGTACCCTTTGTCTCCCAGTAGCCAGCTGTGCCCTTCTGACTGCTGCTGAAAATGGCAGATATAGCGCTCTCGCATAAGATGAACGCATCATTGGTGCTCCCAGGGTATCTCGCATCAACTGACATGATGCGATGCATGTCGTCACACACGAGCTGCACATTCATGGAGTGGAAGCCTTTTCTGTTCCTGTACATCTCGAATCCTCCAAAGGTGCTTGCAAGGCAATGTCGGTGATACGTCCTTGCTATACAGTACAAATGCACACGAGGCCCATGCTTGAGAGAAGGTCAGTCTGTGACCTGTCCTTTATTCCTTAGCACTCAAGTGATGGAAGTGGGTGGAGTTTCCCCTTTTATATCTGAAGGTCCAGGTTAGGAGTGTCTCCCACAAGTTCACCATCTTGTGGTCATTGTTCTCACAGTGTACAACTTAGATCAGATTATACATGGGTTACAATGCTGGTTGAATACATGACAGTGGGTACAATCAATGCAGCCCTATACCTTTGGGAAGCCAGCAATCCTGGAGAAGCCCACAGCCCTTTCATGCATTGCCTGGGTGGTCATGGGGAACTTTATGTAGTCATTCCTTCCAGACATATAGTGCAGCAGTCACCTGCTGAATGCAGATATGTGTTCCATGTTGAGAAATGTCGCACACATCCCCAGTTGTAGCCTGGAATGATCCAGATGCATAGAATAAAAGTGCAGCTGTAACCTTCACTTCAACTGACAAAGTCGTCCTCCTGACGCTTCTAGGGTCCAGTCTGCTTTTACTAATTAACAGATGAGGCTAACTCATACTAACAAATGAGGATTTGAAAATGGAGTGGAGGAAGGAAGAGAAACCCATGACAAAACAATGGGTCATGTAGCATTTTTACACTGAGGTCCAAGGACTCACACTGCCTCAAGTAGTAGAAAGAATGTTGTTGAGCCACCTGGTCAGGGATAAGGGGTTATGGGAAGTGGGCAGCGAAGTGGACCTGAGTCCATGATCGTATTAAATGACGAAGCAGGCTCGAAGGACCGTATGGCCTACTCCTGTTCCTATTTCTTATGTTGTTATGTTCTTATGGTCCATGGTTTACTCCTGCAAAATATCTAGCAGTGAGATGTTTGATTAACTTCCACTTGAAAGTTTACGAAAAGACTAGGGAAGAGTAATTGGCCTGGTTTGCACCTCCCGGCAGCACCTCCGGGGTCAAAGGGGCACTAAGGGGTTAACTACCGGGCGCAGTGAATTCACCGATGCCTGCGTATTTCCCTGGCGGCTTTGTGCTGGTGCTAACACTTTCCACCTCGCTCTGTAGCGCCCCGTAGATAGTGACATCATCCGGTGCGCAGCACCCCATTACCGTCCCGGATGGAATATTCATTCCCGCCCCTGCAGCATCGCCAGGCATCAACAACGGCAGCTGCAGGAAGCTTTGTCACCTCGGCTGGCCACTTGGGGAGTGCTATTTAAAGGCAGTGGTGGTCAGGTAGGGCAAAATATATTAATCTCCCCAGTCTGGTGTCTGTTGTTTTTTTTGGACCCTACGATTTGTCAGCCATGCACACTCTTTGAGTTCTTGGGGCTGTTATGCACCTAGCGCAGGTCCCGTGGCCCCACAGAGATAAGATGCAGATGGAATGAAACCAACATTGGCCCTTTCCTTTAATGGAGAGAATGAGCCTCCAAAAACGGCAGTGCTGCACGGTACATTGCTCAGCGCTCTTTCGCTACCGCTCCTCTCACTCCCTTTAGCGCTCTAAGGGAAGTGATAGCGCTTGATTTCGTGCTCCACTTCCCTCTTGGAGTGCTAAATCGGAAGTTCCCGTCAGCTGCAAATCTCTTTTGCCCGGCGATACTTTTGTACTCCCGCAAAAGTTATCGACCCAAACGGGGCACTATGCAATTTCTAGCCCTTCATTTTTCACTTTGCTGCAATGGCGGCACATCTTTAATCAGTCAATGGGGTGATTTATAATGTTACTTGGGCACCCAACTCAGGCTGTCGGGAGGATGGGGTGCGATGAGGGGAACTGCCATGGTGCCTTCCTGCAATTTAACATGACCAGCAATGATGGCTGACAATGAAGAAGCATTCATAAAATCTTAGATTTTTTAAATTGCGATATTGCTCAGTGATCGATTACATTCGATAAAGTAGTTTGTTAAAATTCAATCTTCCACCTCCCACCCATTGCAGGAAAAAGCAATGCCATATGCCAGAAACATACTAGGGTTCCTTGTGCTCAGTGTTTCTAAGTTGCAAATGATGAAAATGATGTCATCCCATTATTTGCATCTTAATATGCCCATCCAAGAAGTGATTGGGAGTCAGTGGCAGTCTTTCACCAAGTTATACTAGTTTATTGGCACAACTGGAGAAAAATCTGCCCATTATCTTTAAGCCAATATCTCCTGCTTGACTCACTACTTGAATGTTGATGACTTTCCCTAATACCAGCTTTAAATAGGACAAAGTAGTATAACGTGGGAAAGAAGTCAACCTTGAATAAGTTTGCATGTTCCATATTAGTTGCAGCTTAACAACCAATTTTAGGAGGGTTGCCAGATCAAAAAATAACTACACAATTGCTTAATACACAACTGACACATGTGCTTGATCTAATGCACAGAGAGATTCAATCCTATCTCTGCTACTGGGGAACATTTGGATTGTTGCAGATATTTACAGCTACCACAGTTCAAACTTTTGCATTTTGATTTAACTTCATATACTTTCGAGCAGGGAGCATGGTAGTGGTAGAAAAACTGCAAGCAGCTGAAATTTCAAAGGATGCAAACAATTAAAAGAAAAGTGTTAGAATAAGAAATCATAAATCCTTACATCTTAGGAAAGGTTCAGAAGTAATTTCAATGCATTAGCGGCATTTGCCAATAAGGTAGGGCAGGGGGCTCAGAGGCGAAGAGCAGAAATTAAGTAACTGGAAATCTAAGTTGCATGCATGAGTCTGGAGGCAAGTAACAATGTAGCCCAGCACTCATTGGCTCTGAAATGGATGTGGTGCTGCCAGAGATGTTTTTGAGGTGGATGGCCCTCCCGACCACTCTGTGGCACCACCCCTGTAGGTTCATAAGAACATAAGAACATAAGAAATAGGAGTAGGAGTCGGCTATACGGCCCCTCGAGCCTGCTCCGCCATTTAATACGATCATGGCTGATCCAATCATGGACTCAGGTCCATTTCCCTGCCCGCTCCCCATAACCCCTTATTCCCTTATCAGTTAAGAAACTGTCTATTTCTGTCTTAAATTTATTCAATGACCCAGCTTCCACAGCTCTCTGATGCAGCGAATTCCACAGATTTACTCTGAGAAAAGAAATTCCTCCTCATCCTCAGGATGGTATGTTGCCTCCCTGGTGCAAGGATCAAGGATGTCTCGGAGCGGATGCAGGACATTCTGAAAAGGGAGGGTGAACAGCCAGTTGTCGTGGTGCACATTGGTACCAACGATATAGGTAAAAAAAGGGATGAGGTCCGACAAGACGAATTTAAGGAGCTAGGAGCTAAATTAAAACATAGGACCTCAAAAGTAGTAATCTCAGGATTGCTACCAGCGCCAGGTGCTAGTCAGAGTAGGAATCGCAGGATAGCTCAGGTGAATACGTGACTTGAGCAGTGGTGCAGCAGGGAGGGATTCAAATTCCTGGGGCATTGGAACCGGTTCTGGGGGAGGTGGGACCAGTACAAACCGGACAGTCTGCACCTGGGCAGGACCGGAACCAATGTCCTAGGGGAGTGTTTGCTAGTGCTGTTGGGGAGGAGTTAAACTAATATGGCAGGGGGATGGGAACCAATGCAGGGAGACAGAGGGAAGCAAAAAGGAGACAAAAGCAAAAGACAGAAAGGAGATGAGTAAAAGTGGAGGGCAGAGAAACCCAAGGCAAAAAACAAAAAGGGCCACTGAATATAAAGGGGCTGCAGGAGGGGTCAAAACTAAAAATCATGGTTTAAAAACTAGTATTAAAACACTCTACCTAAACGCACGCAGCATTCGAAATAAAGTAAATGAGTTGACGGTACAAATCATTACAAATGGGTATGATTTGGTGGCCATTACAGGAACATGGTTGCAGGGTGGCCAAGACTGGAAATTAAACATACAGGGGTATCTGACGATTCGGAAAGATAGACAAGAAGGGAAAGGAGGTGGGGTAGCTCTGTTAATAAAGGATGATATCAGGGCAGTTGTGAGAGACGATATTGGCTCTAATGAACAAAATGTTGAATCATTGTGGGTGGAGATTAGAGATAGTAAGGTGTGTGTAGTTTATAGGCCCCCAAATAATAACTTCACGGTGGGGAGGGCAATATACAAGGGAATAATGGAGGCATGTGAAAAAGGAACAGCAGTAATCATGGGGGACTTTGACCTACATATCGACTGGTCAAATCAAATCGCACGGGGTAGCCTGAAGGAGGAATTCATAGAATGCATACGGGATTGTTTCTTAGAACAGTATGTTACAGAACCTACAAGGGAGCAAGCTATCTTAGATCTGGTCCTATGTAATGAGGCAGGAATAATAAACGATCTCCTAGTAAAAGAGTTGGTGAGAGGGGAGCGACCTGTCAAAAGCATACTGGTGCAGCTACAGCGGGAGAGAAAGCAAAATAGAAGTAGAAAGTAATCAAAAAGTGACGTCACAGCCAATGGGGTAAGTGATTGGCTGGTGATTGGTGAGTAGCTTTTCTTTTATTTTTTATATCAGTAAGTGAACTGTAACATTGTTATTACCAATTTAAGGGTATCTAAGGTTAAGACATGGCAGGAGAGCTCGGTCATGTGATATGCTCCTCCTGTACCATGTGGGAACTCGGGGACACTTCCGGTGTCCCTGACGACTACGTGTGTGGGAAGTGTATCCGCCTCGAGCTCTTGACGGTCCGCGTTGCGGAATTGGAGCTGAGGGTGGATTCACTCTGGAGCATCCACGATGCTGAGAATGACGTGAGTATCACGTATAGTGAGTTGGTCTTACTGCAGGAGAAGGGTCCACAGCCAGATAGGGAATGGAAGACCAACAGGAAGAGCAGTGCAAGAAAGATAGTGCAGGGGTCCCCTGTGGTCATCCCCCTGCAAAACAGATACACTGCTTTGAGTACTGTTGGGGAGGATGACTCATCAGGGGAGGGCAGCAGCAGCCAAGTTCATGGCACCGTAGGTGGCTCTGCTGCAAAGGAGGGCAGGAAAAAGAGTGGGAGCGCGATAGTGATAGGGGATTCGATGGTGAGGGGAATAGATAGGCGTTTCTGCGGACGCAACCGAGACTCCAGGATGGTATGTTGCCTCCCTGGTGCAAGGGTCAAGGATGTCTCGGAGCGGGTGCAGGACATTCTGAAATGGGAGGGAGAACAGCCAGTTGTCGTGGTGCACATTGGTACCAACGACATAGGTAAAAAAAGGGATGAGGTCCTACGAAAAGAATTTAAGGAGCTAGGAGCTAAATTAAAAAGTAGGACCTCAAAAGTAGTAATCTCGGGATTGCTACCAGTGCCACGTGCTAGTCAGAGTAGGAATCGCAGGATAGCGCAGATGAATACATGGCTTGAGCAGTGGTGCAGCAGGGAGGGATTCAAATTCTTGGGGCATTGGAACCGGTTCTGGGGGAGGTGGGACCAGTACAAACCGGACGGTCTGCACCTGGGCAGGTCCGGAACCAATGTCCTAGGGGGAGTGTTTGCTAGTGCTGTTGGGGAGGAGTTAAACTAATATTGCAGGGGGATGGGAACCTATACAGGGAGACAGAGGGAGACAAAAAGGAAGCAAAAGCAAAAGACAGAAAGGAGATGAGGAAAAGTGGAGGGCAGAGAAACCCAAGGCAAAGAACAAAAAGGGCCACTGTACAGCAAAATTCTAAAAGGACAAAGGGTGTTAAAAAAGCAAGCCTGAAGGCTTTGTGTCTTAATGCAAGGAGTATCCGCAATAAGGTGGATGAATTAATTGTGCAAATAGATGTTAACAAATATGATGTGATTGGGATTACGGAGACGTGGCTCCAGGATGATCAGGGCTGGGAACTCAACATCCAGGGGTATTCAACATTCAGGAAGGATAGAATAAAAGGAAAAGGAGGTGGGGTAGCATTGCTGGTTAAAGAGGAGATTAATGCAATAGTCAGGAAAGACATTAGCTTGGATGATGTGGAATCTATATGGGTAGAGCTGCAGAACACTAAAGGGCAAAAATCGTTAGTGGGAGTTGTGTACAGACCTCCAAACAGTAGTAGTGATGTTGGGGAGGGCATCAAACAGGAAATTAGGAGTGCATGCAATAAAGGTGCAGCAGTTATAATGGGTGACTTTAATATGCACATAGATTGGGCTAGCCAAACTGGAAGCAATACGGTGGAGGAGGATTTCCTGGAATGCATAAGGGATGGTTTTCTAGACCAATATGTCGAGGAACCAACTAGGGGGGAGGCCATCTTAGACTGGGTGTTGTGTAATGAGAGAGGATTAATTAGCAATCTCATTGTGCGAGGCCCCTTGGGGAAGAGTGACCATAATATGGTGGAATTCTGCATTAGGATGGAGAATGAAACAGTTAATTCAGAGATCATGGTCCAGAACTTAAAGAAGGGTAACTTTGAAGGTATGAGGCATGAATTGGCTAAGATAGATTGGCTAATGATACTTAAGGGGTTGACTGTGGATGGGCAATGGCAGACATTTAGAGAACGCATGGATGAATTACAACAATTGTACATTCCTGTCTGGCGTAAAAATAAAAAAGGGAAGGTGGCTCAACCGTGGCTATCTAGGGAAATCAGGGATAGTATTAAAGCCAAGGAAGTGGCATACAAATTGGCCAGAAATAGCAGCGAACCTGGGGACTGGGAGAAATTTAGAACTCAGCAGAGGAGGACAAAGGGTTTGATTAGGGTAGGGAAAATGGAGTACGAGAAGAAGCTTGCAGGGAACATTAAGGCGGATTGCAAAAGTTTCTATAGGTATGTAAAGAGAAAGAGGTTAGTAAAGACAAACGTAGGTCCCCTGCAGTCAGAATCAGGGGAAGTCATAACGGGGAACAAAGAAATGGCAGACCAATTGAACAAGTACTTTGGTTCAGTATTCACTAAGGAGGACACAAACAACCTTACGGATATAAAAGTGGTCAGAGGATCTATTAAGGAGGAGGAACTGAGGGAAATCTTTATTAGTCGGGAAATTGTGTTGGGGAAATTGATGGGATTGAAGGCCGATAAATCCCCAGGGCCTGATGGACTGCATCCCAGAGTACTTAAGGAGGTGGCCTTGGAAATAGCGGATGCATTGACAGTCATTTTCCAACATTCCATTGACTCTGGATCAGTTCCTATCGAGTGGAGGGTAGCCAATGTAACCCCACTTTTTAAAAAAGGAGGGAGAGAGAAAGCAGGGAATTATAGACCGGTCAGCCTGACCTCAGTAGTGGGTAAAATGATGGAATCAATTATTAAGGATGTCATAGCAGCGCATTTGGAAAATGGTGACATGATAGGTCCAAGTCAGCATGGATTTGTGAAAGGGAGATCATGCTTGACAAATCTTCTGGAATTTTTTGAGGATGTTTCCAATAAAGTGGACAAAGGAGTACCAGTTGATGTGGTATATTTGGACTTTCAGAAGGCTTTCGACAAGGTCCCACACAGGAGATTAATGTGCAAAGTTAAAGCACATGGGATTGGGGGTAGTGTGCTGACGTGGATTGAGAACTGGTTGTCAGACAGGAAGCAAAGAGTAGGAGTAAATGGGTACTTTTCGGAATGGCAGGCAGTGACTAGTGGGGTACCGCAGGGTTCTGTGCTGGGGCCCCAGCTGTTTACATTGTACATTAATGATTTAGACGAGGGGATTAAATGTAGTATCTCCAAATTTGCGGATGACACTAAGTTGGGTGGCAGTGTGAGCTGCGAGGAGGATGCTATGAGGCTACAGAGTGACTTGGATAGGTTAGGTGAGTGGGCAAATGCGTGGCAGATGAAGTATAATGTGGATAAATGTGAGGTTATCCACTTTGGTGGTAAAAACAGAGAGACAGACTATTATCTGAATGGTGACAGATTAGGAAAAGGGAAGGTGCAACGAGACCTGGGTGTCATGGTACATCAGTCATTGAAGGTTGGCATGCAGGTACAGCAGGCGGTTAAGAAAGCAAATGGCATGTTGGCCTTCATAGCGAGGGGATTTGAGAACAGGGGCAGGGAGGTGTTGCTACAGTTGTACAGGGCCTTGGTGAGGCCACACCTGGAGTATTGTGTACAGTTTTGGTCTCCTAACTTGAGGAAGGACATACTTGCTATTGAGGGAGTGCAGCGAAGATTCACCAGACTGATTCCCGGGATGGTGGGACTGACCTATCAAGAAAGACTGGATCAACTGGGCTTGTATTCACTGGAGTTCAGAAGAGTGAGAGGGGACCTCATAGAAACGTTTAAAATTCTGACTGGTTTGGACAGGTTGGATGCAGGAAGAATATTCCCAATGTTGGGGAAGTCCAGAACCAGGGGTCACAGTCTAAGGATAAGGGGTAAGCCATTTAGGACCGAGATAAGGAGAAACTTCTTCACCCAGAGAGTGGTGAACCTGTGGAATTCTCTACCACAGGAAGTAGTTGAGGCCAATTCACTAAATATATTCAAAAGGGAGTTAGATGAAGTCCTTACTACTCGGGGGATCAAGGGGTATGGCGTGAAAGCAGGAAGTGGGTACTGAAGTTTCATGTTCAGCCATGAACTCGTTGAATGGCGGTGCAGGCTAGAAGGGCTGAATGGCCTGCTCCTGCACCTATTTTCTATGTTTCTATGTTTCTATCCTCTTAGAATGAGTGATCACAGTATGGTTGAATTTGTAATACAGATTGAGGATGAGGAAGTAGTGTCTCAAACGAGCATACTATGCTTAAACAAAGGGGACTACAGTGGGATGAGGGCAGAGTTGGCTAAAGTAGACCGGAAACACAGACTAAACGGTGGCACAATTGAGGAACAGTGGAGGACTTTGAAGCAGCTCTTTCATAGTGCTCAACAAAAATATATTCCAGTGAAAAAGAAGGGCGGTAAGAGAAGGGACAACCAGCTGTGGATAACCAAGGAAATAAAGGAGAGTATAAAATTAAAAACCAATGCATATAAGGTGGCCAAGGTTAGTGGGAAAATAGAAGATTGGGAAAATTTTAAACGACAGCAAAGAATGACTAAGAAAGCAATAAAGAAAGGAAAGATAGATTACGAAGGTAAACTTGCGCAAAACATAAAAATGGATAGTAAAAGCTTTTACAGATATATAAAACGGAAAAGAGTGACTAAAGTAAATGTTGGTTCCTTAGAAGATGAGAAGGGGGATTTAATAATGGGAAATGTGGAAATGGCTTAGACCTTTAACAATTATTTTGCTTCGGTCTTCACAGTGGAAGACACAAAAACCATGCCAAAAATTGCTGGTCACAGGAATGTGGGAAGGGAGGACCTTGAGACAATCACTATCACTAGGGGGGGTAGTGCTGGACAGGCTAATGGGACTCAAGGTAGACAAGTCCCCTGGTCCTGATGAAATGCATCCCAGGGTATTAAAAGAGATGGCGGAAGTTATAGCAGATGCATTCGTTATAATCTACCAAAAGTCTCTGCACTCTGGGGAGGTACCAGCGGATTGGAAAACAGCTAATGTAATGCCTCTGTTTAAAAAAGGGAGCAGACAAAAGGCAGGTCACTATAGGCCAGTTAGTTTAACATCTGTAGTGGGGAAAATGCTTGAAACTATCATTGAGGAAGAAATAGCGGGACATCTAGATACGAATAGTACAATCAAGCAGACGCAGCATGGATTCATGAAGGGGAAATCATGTTCAACTAATTTACTGGAATTCTTTGAGGATATAATGAGCATGGTGGATAGAGGTGTACCGATGGATGTGGTGTATTTAGATTTCCAAAAGGCATTTGATAAGGTGCCACACAAAAGGTTACTGCAGAAGATAAAGGTACGCGGAGTCAGAGGAAATGTATTAGCATGGATAGATAATTGGCTGGCGAACAGAAAGCAGAGCGTCGGGATAAATGGGTCCTTTTCGGGTTGGAAATTGGTGGTTAGTGGTGTGCCACAGGGATCGGTGCTGGGACCACAACTGTTTACAATAGGGGACAGAGTGTAGTGTAACAAAATTTGCAGATGACACAAAGATTAGTGGGAAAGCGGGTTGTGTAGAGGACACAGAAAGGCTGCAAAGAGATTTAGATAGGTTAAGCGAATGGGCTAAGGTTTGGCAGATGGAATACAATGTCGGAAAGTGTGAGGTCATCCACCTTGGGGAAAAAAAAAGTAAAAGGGAATATTATTTGAATGGGGAGAAATTACGACATGCTGCAGTGCAGAGGGACCTGGGGGTCCTTGTGCATGAATCCCAAAAAGTTAGTTTGCAGGTGCAGCAGGTAATCAGGAAGGCGAATGGAATATTGGCCTTCATTGCGAGAGGGATGGAGTACAAAAGCAGGGAGGTCCTTCTGCAACTGTATAGGGTATTGGTGAGGCCGCACCTGGAGTACTGCATGCAGTTTTGGTCACCTTACTTAAGGAAGGGTAGACTAGCTTTGGAGGGGGTACAGAGACGATTAACGAGGCTGATTCCGGAGATGAGAGGGTTACCTTATGATGATAAATTGAGTAGACTGGGTCTTTACTCGTTGGAGTTCAGAAGGATGAGGGGGGATCTTATCGAAACATTTAAAATAATGAAAGGGATAGACAAGATAGAGGCAGAGAGGTTGTTTCCACTAGTCGGGGAGACTAGAACTAGGGGGCACAGCCTCAAAATACGGGGGAGACAATTTAAAACCGAGTTGAGAAGGAATTTCTTCTCCCAGAGGGTTGTGAATCTGTGGAATTCTCTGCCCAAGGAAGCAGTTGAGGCTAGCTCATTGAATGTATTCAAGTCACAGATAGATAGATTTTTAACCAATAAGGGAATTAAGGGTTATGGGGAGCGGGCGGGTAAGTGGAGCTGAGTCCACGGCCAGATCAGCCATGATCTTGTTGAATGGCGGAGCAGGCTCGAGGGGTTAGATGGCCTACTCCTGTTCCTAATTCTTATGTTATGTTCTTATGTCGTCATCTCACTTTTAAATGGGCAGCCCCTTATTATGCTGCCTAGTTATAGTCTCCCCTATCAGTGGAAACATCTTCTCTGCATCCACCTTGTGAAGCCCCCTCATAATATTATACATTTCAATAAGATCACCTCTCATTCTTCTGAATTCCAATGACTAGAGGCCCAACCTACTTCGCCTTTCCTCATAAGTCAACCCTATCATCCCCGGAATCAACCTAGTGAACCTTCTCTGAACTGCCTCCTTTCAAGAATATCCTTTCTTAAATATGGAAACCAAAACTGCATGTAGTATTCTAGGTGTGGCCTCACTAATACCCTGTGTAACTGCAGCAAGACTTCCCTGCTTTTACACTCTATCCCCTTTGCAATAAAGGCCAAGATTCCATTGGCCTTCCTGATCACTTGCTGTACCTGCATTCTAACCTTTCGTGATTCATGCACCAGGACCCCCAGGTCCCACTGTACTGCAGCACTTTGCAATTTTTCTCCATTTAAATAATAACTTGCTCTTCCATTTTTTTTTGCCAAAGTGCATAACCTCACATTTTCCAACATTATACTCCATCTGCCAAATTTTTGCCCACTCACTTAGCCTGTCTATGTCCTTTTTCTGTTTTTTTTGTGTCCTCACACATTGCTTTTCCTCCCATCTTTGTATTGTCAGCAAACTTGGTTACATTACACTCGGTCCCTTCATCCAAGTCATTAATCTAGATTGTAAATAGTTGGGGCCCAGCACTGATCCCTGCAGCACCCCACTGGTTACTGATTGCCAACCCGAGAATGAACCATTTATCCCAACTCTCTGTTTTCTGTTAGTTAGCTAATCCTCTATCCATGCCAATATATTACCCCATTCCCGTGAACATTTATCTTGTGCAGTAACCTTTTATGTGGCACCTTGTCAATGCCTTCTGGAAGCCCAAATATATCACATCCACTGGTTCCCCTTTATCTACCTGTTCGTTACATCCTCAAAGAATTCCAGCAAATTTGCCAAACATGACTTTCCCTTCATAAATCCATGTGGACTCTGCCTGACCGAATTAGGTTTTTTCAAATGTCCTGCTACTGCTTCCTTAATAATGGACTGCAACATCTTCCCAACCACAGATGTTAGGCTAACTGTTCTCTAGTTTCCTATTGGGGAAATTGATGGGATTGAAGGCCGATAAATCCCCAGGGCCTGATGGACTGCATCCCAAAGTACTTAAGGAAGTGGCCTTGGAAATAGTGGATGCGTTGACAGTCATTTTCCAACATTCCATTGACTCTGGATCAGTTCCTATGGAGTGGAGGGTAGCCAATGTAACCCCACTTTTTAAAAAAGGAGGGAGAGAGAAAACAGGGAATTATAGACCGGTCAGCCTGACATCGGTAGTGGGTAAAATGATGGAATCAATTATTAAGGATGTCATAGCAGTGCATTTGGAAAGAGGTGACATGATAGGTCCAAGTCAGCATGGATTTGTGAAAGGGAAATCATGCTTGACAAATCTTCTGGAATTTTTTGAGGATGTTTCCAGTAGAGTGGATAAGGGAGAACCAGTTGATGTGGTATATTTGGACTTTCAGAAGGCGTTCGACAAGGTCCCACACAAGAGATTGATGTGCAAAGTTAAAGCACATGGGATTGGGGGTAGTGTACTGACATGGATTGAGAACTGGTTGTCAGACAGGAAGCAAAGAGTAGGAGTAAATGGGTACTTTTCAGAATGGCAGGCAGTGACTAGTGGGGTACCGCAAGGTTCTGTGCTGGGGCCCCAGCTGTTTACACTGTACATTAATGATTTAGATGAGGGGATTAAATGTAGTATCTCCAAATTTGCGGATGACACTAAGTTGGGTGGCAGTGTGAGCTGCGAGGAGGATGCTGTGAGGCTGCAGAGCGACTTGGATAGGTTAGGTGAGTGGGCAAATGCATGGCAGATAAAGTATAATGTGGATAAATGTGAGGTTATCCACTTTGGTGGTAAAAACAGAGAGACAGACTATTATCTGAATGGTGACAGATTAGGAAAAGGGGAGGTGCAAAGAGACCTGGGTGTCATGGTACATCAGTCATTGAAGGTTGGCATGCAGGTGCAGCAGGCGGTTAAGAAAGCAAATGGCATGTTGGCCTTCATAGCAAGGGGATTTGAGTACAGGGGCAGGGAGGTGTTGTTACAGTTGTACAGGGCATTGGTGAGGCCACACCTGGAGTATTGTGTACAGTTTTGGTCTCCTAACCTGAGGAAGGACATTCTTGCTATTGAGGGAGTGCAGCGAAGGTTCACCAGACTGATTCCCGGGATGGCGGGACTGACCTATCAAGGAAGACTGGATCAACTGGGCTTGTATTCACTGGAGTTCAGAAGAATGAGAGGGGACCTCATAGAAACGTTTAAAATTCTGACGGGGTTAGACAGGTTAGATGCAGGAAGAATGTTCCCAATGTTGGGGAAGTCCAGAACCAGAGGTCACAGTCTAAGGATAAGGGGTAAGCCATTTAGGACCGAGATGCGGAGGAACTTCTTCACCCAGAGAGTGGTGAACCTGTGGAATTCTCTACCACAGAAAGTTGTTGAGGCCAATTCACTAAATATATTCAAAAAGGAGTTAGATGAGGTCCTTACTACTAGGGGGATCAAGGGGTATGGCGAGAAAGCAGGAATGGGGTACTGAAGTTGAATGTTCAGCCATGAACTCATTGAATGGCGGTGCAGGCTAGAAGGGCCGAATGGCCTACTCCTGCACCTATTTTCTATGTTTCTATGTTTTCCTGCTTTTTGTCTGCCTCCTTTTTTAAATAGGGGCATTACATTTGCAGTTTTCCAATCTGCTGGGACCTCCCAGAATCTAAGGAATTTTGGTAAATTACAACCAATGCATTCACTATCCCTGCCGTTACTTCTCTTAAGACTCTAGGATGCAAGCCATCAGGTCCAGGAGATTTATCTGCCTTTAGTCCCATTATCTTACTGAGTACCACTTCCTTAGTGATTGTGATTGTGTTAAGTTCCTCCCCCCTATAGCCCCTTGACTATCCACTGTTGGGATATTTTTAGTGTTCTCTACTGTAAAGACTGATAAAAAATATTTGTTCAGAGTTTCTGCTATTTCCATGTTCCCCATCACTAATTCCCCGGTCTTGTCCTATAAAGGACCAACATTTATTTTAGCCACTCTTTTCCTTTTTATATACCTGTAGAAACTCTTGCTATCTGTTTTTAGATTTCATGCTAGTTTACTTTCATAGCCTATCTTCCCTTTCTTAATCATTTTTTTTGGTCTTTCTTTGTTGGCTTTTAAGAGCTTCCCAACCTTCTGTCCTCCCACTAGTTTTGGCCACTTGGTATGCCCTTGTTTTTAATTGGATACCATCCTTTATTTCTTTAGTTAGCTACGGATAGCTATCTTTTCTTTTACACCATTTCCTCCTCATTGGAATATATTTTTCTTCAGAGTTATGAAATATCTCCTTAAATATACGCCACTGTTCATCAACCGTCCTACACTTTAATCTATTTTTCCAGTCCACTTTAGCCAACTCTGCCCTCATACTTTGCATGTCCAGAATGAGGTGGAAAGACATTTCAGGCCACAGCCAATAATTACTGTCATTGGCTGTGTCAGCCACAAGTTGCATTGTATCCTTTTAAAATAATGTTCATGTAATTATCATTACCTAGAAAACATGGATTCCAAGTTCAATAATTTGAATGAACACGCAGGATGCACGAACACTCGAAAATTGGTGTGCAGGACATGGATGGGGCGGTGGATGGGAGCGGTGATTTTAATATTTTAAATGAAACTTCTGTCTATTTTAGGCAGTTGCTTCCAGTTCTGCCTTTTCTTGCCCCTGGATATTTGTAGATCTAGGCTTGGATTTACCTCCATGGACGCAACCCGAAACTTAGATATTTCTTCAAAAGTACTTCATTGATTGGAAACAGCTTTGGGACTTCCTAAATCCTGAAAGGCACTGTACAAATGAAAGTGCTTTCTTTCTAATTATATGTAAACAAAACTCAATGGAAATAAGAATCATGCCATTCTAGAATGGGCGATTGACCCACCCTGGCAGTTTAATACCCAAGTGGTGGATATGAAAATTACCCCTTAACAGTTTGCCTCTGATTACAGATATGTTCATGTGGAGCTGGCAACCTTATAATCTACTCAAAGAAATGCTTGACAAGGTGAAAATGTATAATTTATGTCTGATGAGGAAAGAGCAATAGCTCAGCTCATATTTTGATTGATTTAGTTTGGTGGATCTGATGTGGTCACTCTGCATTTTATTCAGAAATGATATCATTCAATCAGTTCCTAAATCATCTGGCTGTTGCATATGAGGGCAACTGAGTTTACTGTGAATTTATGTTTTCCCTGAAATACAATGGTGAATCACCAGTTAACTAAAATCGATAAAAAGACAAGTACAAATGTGGGTCATACCCGCTTGAGATATATGTTATCATCAAGATATTCAATGACTCCTGTTGGAGGGTGAGCATGACTGGACATGGAGTAAGTAGAGAGTGAGGCTCAACTGGAATGGAATACTTTCATCTTTGACAAGTGATGTGGGATTTTCCACTTTGAAAGTGTCCCACTGTAGCTGTGGGCCAGTGGGGCAAGGGGGCTTTGCAAACCACCTATTTGGACATGGGCTAACTATGGTAGATTTTTCTGGAGTCAGCCTTATGCAACTAATCTTGGTGGGCTCCTGGCAGCAATCCTGCGTTTGTTGGGGAGCCTACCTCTGGGTTGCGGTGGAAACTTGAGCTGCAGGCCTCAGGCCCCTGGATAAGGGTTGGCTGACCCCGAGACAGCTGAACAGAAAGGTGTGTTTTGAATTTTTATTAATTCTCGGGCTACAGGAGTGCAATTGATTGTAAAAGGGAGGAATTAAAATTTTAAACCCTCCTCTGCTCCCATAGCAATTCTGATGCCACTAATATACTGCTGTTCCAAGCATCCAACGTTGCTAGGTTAAGAATGGAAAAAAGTAAGTTCCATTTTTGTCTGATTACACATCTGTGAAGTACCATGGGACATTTTTCTACAATAAAGGCACTATATAAATGTAAATTTTTGAATGACACTCTTCTGTCATTACTACATAATTTAAAACACCTGCTCATATTTCAGCAGGCAGATTCAATAACTGCAACCACTTCCAGCAGAAAATCCTCGAAGTGAGGCCCCATGTTGGGGAGCTGGCTCCTTTCCTTATGTTCCACCCCATCTGTTCCAGATCCACACAAAATCAGGTGGTGTGGGATCAGCTCTTCATTGTCTAGACAAGCATATAAAGAATGTAAGACTCACAGGAGAAGAGATGAGACAATGGAATGAAAAATCATCTTGTAGCATGTGTAAATTGGAAAATTCCATTGTGACATTGCAATCTGTCTTTGCAATATCACATTGTGGCAAAGCACTTTACCTGTAAGATACAAATACATGATTTTTTTCAAGACAGAAAAAATTCTAACCCTCAAGATAATCGCATTGATCACAGGATGTAAAATATATAAGAATATATCAGTCATTACCCACCATTACATCCATTACCTTTCTCCTCCTTTAACCAAATGTGAATTTATAATCGCACTGTAATTGCTGTTTATTTTGATGGCCATATGGCTATTTCATGGAAACATGTGCCACATCTGACAGAATAATCCACCCTCAAAGAGCTAATAAACAGAGCACATCAGCACAGGAAGAGGCTGATTCCACAGAACATTTTGAACATATGTATTTTTTAAATGCAGCACAATTAGTCAATAGCTATTTTAATTTTAGTTTTCTGCTTAATTGCTTCTTGTGTTTGCAAAAATCTTATTTGGTACAAACTGGAAGTCTCATTGAACAATGTGAAATTCACCGGGAGGAAACATTTCTGAACACTGGTATCATGACTATCTGATTCTGGAGGGGTTATCTGGCATGCCTGCTACATCGTTTCTGTTTGTTGCCAGATTAGTGTCAATGGCTTACTACTGCTGTAGTCAAATCATGTCGATGGGAGGATTGATGCTGAGTAATGGCTGATCCCAATGTTCTGGTTTAAACACTGATGAACTGAAAAAAAACTCTCAAACAAACAATCTGCATCTCCAAATTGCACACTTTGGTATTCTCTCCTTGAAGCAACTGGACTCCAGCTGTGTAAGTCTTGGCGATCTGAGTCAGGGATACTCAGAGGATGTGGCAAAAGGAAAAAGGGCTGCTCTTCTGTGATTAGGGCCAATGTCCAATATTGGGACAGGTTAGAGGGAGTGTTTATCTGCATCTAACTGTGCTGTACCTGACCTGGCAGTATTGCTGCTGGGTACCTGGATGTCTCTTACCTGGTCTGCTGACAGTAATACTCCTGAAAAATCTAAATAATTGCATTAAAATGTCCCTTGTTGCTGGGATCAGAAAGTAGCAGCACATGCAGGGCAAAAGGCATATTGGGGAAGACTGCTAGCTTAATTGGGGCAGATGGGACTAGCAAAGGTGGAAAATAGGTAAAATCAGGTCTCCACCCTGAATAAGTGAACACTGATTTCCTGTGGGGGCAGCGTCCTCCTCCTTACAACCTGATGGAGTCAAATTAGGCAGGATTGTCAGAATTCCCAGTAGTCCCTTCTCCTATGCTCCTAATGCACTGTAAGATACAGGCGAACAGTCGCTGTCCTAAAAGTGGGGCCCAAAAATCTGTATCAGGCTTGGTTCAAAGCCTAGAATATTAAAACAAGTCATCTGGCTCCAGAGAAATTGGCCTTCCTATGCAGGATCCGATTTAAACTTTTTTTAAAAGAAATAATCCAACTGGACCAGCCATCTTTGCAGGCATGTTTGTAGCCAGTGTTGCATTTCCCTCGCCCTCTCACTTAGCAGGTGCACAAGATGTACCAGTATTATGCAAGTTATATAACTGCAGCAACTCCAACAGGGTCAGGCATTTGGGTCAACAGCAGATCGTAACTCCCATCCCACCATGGTTGTGGTGTCAGAGTGGGAATCCGTCTTAACAGGTTCCAAGTGTCATTTTGCCACAGAAGGCTGTAGTGGGGCTTGAATTAACAACCTTCTGACAGTGGCCTGACTACAACCAACTGAGCCAAGCTGACACTACGTTGTATTTATTTTGGGATTTCACTGGTCTCCCAACTGGGGGAGATAGAAGACAGATTCACTATGGTGGATATTATACTCATAATCCTCAAACTTATTGATTAAATATAGAAAAGTAAATAACCAGGGACATTTGCAAAATACTGAAGATTCACACAATAGGTGGTGTTTACTATGGAACTGCTTTGATTGCACGACAATTACTGTTGCGTACCTCAACTCGTATTGGTATGGTAGGAGAAAAAAGGATTAAGAACATAAGAACATAAGAAATAGGAGAAGCAATAGGTCCTACGGCCCATTGCGTCTGCTTCTCCATTCATAAGATCATGGCTGATCATCGACCTCAACTCCACTTTCCTGCCTGATCTCCATATCCCTTGATTCCCCTAGACTCCAAAAATCTATCTATCTCAGCCTTGAATATTAGTACTCATATCAATGTATTGCCCTCCATTGACTGGAAAAAATAATGACAAATCACCTACAAAATGAAGAAAACAGTTTTCGATAATTATCTTTTAAAATTAGATCAATAGTATTGACAAATGAAATGGGTTCTTAGCAGAAAATGTACAAGACAAATGCACTCACATTGCCAGCTGTGGAATTATTATCCATTAGTGCAGTGATGTGCGTCATTCACACAGCATTAGACTTTAAATGGATTTGAAGGAGGGACATCTAATTCATAACAAGAATAGGTTTGAAAGTCACAGTTATTGCATTACCACTTTTACTTCAGCTGAGAGAGAATTGTAATAGGAGTCAAATTTCCTTGAACCTTTTCTCTTTTAAAGCTCACTCACCTAACTGGTCAGGCATAAGAACATAAGAACATAAGAACATAAGAAATAGGAGCAGGAGTAGTCCATTTGGCCCCTCGAGACTGCTCCACCATTTGATACGATTGTGGCTGATCCGATCTTGGACTCAGGTCCACTTCCCTCCTACTCCCCATAACTCCTTATTCCCATATTGGTGAAGAAACTGTCTGTCTCTGTCTTAAATTTATTCAATGACCCTGCTTCCATTCTCTGAGGCAGCGAATTCCACAGATTTACAACCCTCTGAAAGAAGAAATTCCTCCTCATCTCAGTTTTAAATGGGCGACCCCTTATTCTAAGATTATGTCCCCTAGTTCTAGTCTCCCCTATCAGTGGAAACATCCTCTCTGCATCCACCTTGTCAAGCCCATTCATAATCTTATACGCTTAAATAAGATCACCTCTCATTCTTCTGAATTCCAATGAGTAGAGGCCCAACCTACTCAACCTTTCCTCATAAGTCAACCCCCTCATCTCCAGAATCAACCTAGTGAACCTTCTCTGAACTGCCTCCAAAGCAAGTATATCCTTTCGTAAATATGGAAACCAAAACTGTACGCAGTATTCTAGGGTGTGGCCTCACCAATACCCTGTATAACTGTAGCAAGACTTCCCTGCACCTTGAAGATAGCTTGGCTATTTCTTATCCCAGAAAGCAAACAGATAGATTATAAAACAAAACCCTAAATCTCTAGCGAAGGAGGAATGGTTATTGCAAAAGTTGTACTGGAGTAAGCTCTCAAAGTAACTGACAGTATTTTTGCAGGTAATCGGATATAATCTTTCTTAATAAAGTGATATAATGCATGTGAAGCTTGCGAAATTCAACAATTAGATCAGGTACTCAATTGCATCAAAGTTTTTATAACAATACAGGCATCAATGTAGAATTCTGCAGGATATCTGGTGTGACACCACAGTTAACAAAATATACACTGGTTTCATAACAAAGTCATGACTTTAATATATCCAGCCGGATCCATTCATTCTACAAATGTGGACCCGCCTTTGGGATCACTCTTTGTGATATTCTTTGTAATGAAAGCAGTAAAAAAAATGCCCAATTTTCATTTTATAAAGACTTCTTATAGATAAATTAGAGATAAATGTATGAGTACTACTGTGGACCGCTGCTGATCGAAGCTCAGCCTCCTCCTATCACCACCCCCAACAGCCCCATTCCCAGACAAACCCCAAGTCTGCCACCAGTATTGCAGAAGCCCAAATTGATGCAGAGGAAGCATCTGAGCTGCCTCAGGAGGCTTAACAAGTACCCATAGCTCTCCAGAATTATGCCCAGATCCCAATCTCAGATGAGCCTCGGACCTCCAGCTTTTGGCGGACCACGCCAGCCATTTCGGGCCCGAAAATGGGTCGAAATAAGTTTTAGGATATTAATACTGACATGCCCAAAAATGTTTTTTCTGTGGATAAATTACCATTTCACCACTGAAAATTAACTGTTTCAAGCTCGACTTACAATGACAGATCTGTATAGACATCTGGTTAGAGGGATATTGCTATCTTCATTGCACTTGACATCTCAAATAACTACAACGACCATCTTGTACTCATGCAGAAATATTTGATAATTGTTTTTTTTTACCTTTCTGTACATTTCCAGTGCTGTGAATTTCATGTTTTCCACCCATCTGTGCTGCTGGTATGTAACTATGATTCAAATATTGCTTTACTGTATGCCTGACTGTATATCACTTTTGCCTGTCATAAAGAGTATTTTGAGTGCTCGGGCCCTCTGTGTAGTTCTAGTCACTACAAATGTATAACAATTGTTATTTTGAAGAAAAATTAGTTAGATCTTCTTTGTAAGAGCATGTTGATCGGCAGTATTTTGATCAACTAATTGACTTCAGCAGAACTTTCCGCAAACCTGAGCAAAATATTTAACGTTTGGCACTGGACAATTAATGCAATAATTCTACTGGGATATTTTATGACAGGTGGGCAACCCATACAGATCACTAAAACATTTTCTGAAGGGCTGTGCCATCGTGGGTCCTTCAGAACATACATGCTTACAATTCAAAATACTGTACAGGTTAATAGCCTCTCATTATTCTCAGGTCACAGCAGAATGAAGGTAAGTACCAATGGTTATAGTAGAATTTTTATCTAATTTATGAAGTAGAACTTCAATGTTTCTCCCAGTGTTTTCTTCTGCACGGGTAGATCTGGTTTTGTAAGATGCAACTTGTGTAACATTGGAACAATTCTATATCGTGATGATGGTGAGCAAAGTGGTGATATGGACTTGTTTTGCCCCCTTTTGGTGAAGTTCTGTATCCCTGTGCTTATGGCAAAGCAGATGTAACTTTGCCTGTGTGTGTGAGATAATTTGCTAGTGATCTGAAAAATAAGTTATATAAGTGGGTGAAATATAAGGAGGTTGTGGACAGCTAGCAGGCATAGTGTACATTGTAGAAGGACTTTACTTTACACCACTGCCTGCTGCTGGAGTCATGTTGACTTAAAGCAGTCCAGCTTTGACTTTATTGTACAATGAGCCCACAGTACAGGTTGATCCTCCTTATCCAGCACCCTTGGGACCTGGCCTGTGCCGAATAAGGGATTTTGCCAGATGAGGGACGGTCAGTGGCCCGAGGTCGGGTGGGGGGGGGCGGGGGAGGGGTGGAATGAAGATCGGTGACCCGGGCAGGCCTGAAGTGTTGGCGGGTTCCAATGGGTGTCAGTGCGGCCCCAGCGGGCTGAGTGTAGGCACATCCCCAAGATCGGGGTGGTAGTCGGCAACATTCTGCGCATGCGCTCCCAGCCGCCAGAATCATGCTAGATGAGGGGTGGTGCCGGATAAGGGAGTGCAGCTAAGGGAGGTCCAACCTGTAATCATTTGATTATGCAGACTCACAATTGTGGAATACCAAGTAATGCCGGAATAGGTTTGAAATTCAAAAAAAGTCTTTAGATCTCAGTTTGGATTAACAGCCAAGACTGACCAAGGAGTTAAAAATAATGATGGCAGCTAATGTACCAAATCAGATTTTAAATAATGTCATAAACCATTACTTTGGTTGTCATTATAGTGGTAATATAATTATTAGCAGATAAAGAAATCTTATGATTGCAGTAGAATTGCTATTGTATTTTACTTATTTTATTACTGTACTAGGAACATCCGATCATCTTACATGTAAACATGTAAGGGTCTATTTTCCAGTCCTGGCAATGAAGTGGTGGGACCAGAAAATTGCAAATTTTCACTCTGCTGAATTAGGAAGGGTCAACCTCTGTGGATCTTTCGGAGTTGGCCCTCATTTCATATGTAAATTGACCTCCAAGTCTGGATCTGGTCTGGAGACAGCAGCTCGTCTAAAGGGGGTTTGGGGAATCATGGGCATAAGATTCCACCCTCCAGAGACAATGTAGAAATGGTGCTAAAAATCCAAATCGGCATGGTTTGGAACTTGGCAGTGATTGTGTTGCCATGATATTGCTGCTCTTGTCCTTGTTGGTGATAGAGGCTGTGAGGCTAGGAGATGTTGTCATAGCAAGCTTATAGTTTTTTTTTAATTCGTTCATGGGATGTGGGTATTGCTGGCAAGGCCATCATTTATTGCCCATCCCTAATTGCCCTTGAGAAGATGGTGGGTGAGCTATCTTCTTGAACTGCTGCAGTCCGTGTGGTGGAGGTACACTCACAGTGTTGATAGGGAGGGAGTTCCAGGATTTTGACCCAGCAACAATGGAGGAATGGCAATATACTTCCAATGCAGGATGGTGTGTGACTTGGAGGGGAATGTGGAGGTGGTGGTGTTCCCATATGCCTGCTGCCCTTGTCCTTCTAGATGATAGAGATCGCGGGTTTGGGACGTACTACCGAAAAAGCCTTGGCAAGTTGCTGCAGTGCATCTTTTAGATGGTACACACTGCAGCCACGGCACGCGGTGATGTTGTGTATCTGTAAAGCATGCACTCCCATGTTCCGCTACCAGGGAGCGAATCCCTTGAAGACCCAAGGGATCCTAGCATCCCTTGGGAGCACTGTATATAAGCAGGCCCCTAAGGCCTGTTCCTCACTCTGGAGTGTCTTATTAAAGACTGGGGTCACTGTTACTTTAACCTCCCTGTGTGCAGCCTCAACAATGTTAGGAACACAATAACTGGCGACTAGAATACGAATCCAACGCAGAGATGCAGCAAACTGTGGTCATCCTGGAGAAGTTCTCGGAGGGTGAGGACTGGGAAGCCTATGTCGAATGGCTAGACCAGTACTTTGTAGCCAACTGGAGCTGGACGGAGAAGGAAGCGCTGCAAAAAGGAGAGCGGTCCTCCTCACGGTCTGCGGGGCACCGACCTACAGCCTTGACGAATCTTCTGGCTCCGGTGAAACCCACAGATAAGTCGTATGAGGAACTGTGTACACTGGTTCGGGAGCATCTAAACCCGAGGGAGAGCGTGCTGATGGCGAGGTACCGGTTCTACACGTGCCAGCGATCTGAAGGTCAGGAAGTGGCGAGCTACGTCGCCGAGCTAAGGCGACTTGCAGGACAATGTGAGTTTGATAGCTACCTGGAGCAGATGCTCAGAGACTGTTTTTGTACTGGGCATTGGCCACGAGACCATCCTATGATAACTTTTGACTGTAGCGACATCGACCCTCAGTAAGGCCATTGCGATAGCACAGGCGTTTATGTCCACCAGTGATAACACCAAACAAATCTCTCAGCACAAAAGTGCTAGCAATGTTCATAAATTAACTGGAACTGTGTTTGTGAGCAGAAATGCGCAGAGCAGAAACCACGAGTCTGCAACTGCCAGCAGGTCTCAAGTGACCCAGATGACTCAGAGTCCGCAACAAAGGATGAATGCAAAGCAATTCACACCTTGTTGGCGTTGTGGAGGCTTCCATTCAGCCTATTCATGCTGCTTCAAAGGGTATGTTTTCAGGAGGTGTGGAACAATGGGGCACCTCCAACGAGCTTGCAGATAAGCTGCAAGCTCTGCAAAACCTGCTAACCACCACGTGACAGAGGAAGATCGGTCCATGGTGGATCAAAGCAATTTTGAGCCTCAGAGAGAGGAGGCAGATGCTGAAGTACACGGGGTGCACATATTTTCGACGAAATGTCCACCTGTAATGCTAAATGTCAAATTGAATGGCTTACCCATAGCCATGGAACTGGACACTGGCGCTAGCGAATCCACCATGAGTAAAAAGATGTTTGAGAGACTGTGGTGCAACAAGGCACTCAAACCAGCCCTGAGCCCCATCCACACGAAACTGAGAACGTACACCAAAGAGCTCATTACTGTCCTGGTCAGCATCATGGTCAACATCACCTACGAGGGCACGATGCACGAACTGCCACTTTGGATTATCCCAGGCGATGGCCCCACACTGCTTAGAAGGAGCTGGCTGGGCAAAATCCGCTGGAACTGGGATGACATCCGATCACTATCACACGTCGATGAGGCCTCATGTACCCAGGTTCTTAACAAATTTCCTTCCCTTTTTGAGCCAGGCATTGGAAACTTTTCCGGGGCAAAGGTGTGGATCCACTTTATCCCAGAGGCACGACCCATTCACCACAAGGCGCGAGTGATACCTCACATGATGAGGGAGAGAGTGGAAATCGAGCTGGGCAGGCTGCAACGCGAGTGCATAATCTCCTCAGTGGAATTCAGCGAGTGGGTCAGCCCGATTGTTCTAGTACTCAAAAGTGATGGCATGGTCAGGATTTGCGGCGATTATAAAGTAACTATTCATCGTTTCTCACTATAGGACCAATACCCGCTATCTAAGGCAGACAACCTATTTGCAATGCTGGCAGGAGGAAAGACGTTCACCAAGCTCGACCTGACTTCGGCCTACATGATGCAGGAGCTGGAGGAGTCTTTGAAGGGAATAACCTGCATCAACACGCACAAGGGTTGTTCATCTACAACAGATGCCCGTTTGGAATTCGGTCGGCTGCAGCGATCTTCCAGAGAAACATGGAGAGCCAACTCAAGTCGGTACCACACACGGTTGTTTTTCAGGACGACATATTGGTCATGGGTTGGGACACCGTTGAGCACCTACAAAACCTGGAGGGGGTCCTCCAGTGACCGGATCGCATCGGACTGCGGCTGAAGAGGTCAAAATGCATTTTCATGGCAACAGAAGTGGAGTTTTTGGGGAGAAAGATCACGGCGGACGGCATTCGGCCCACAGATGCCAAGACAGAGGCTATCAGGAACGCGCCCAGGCCACAGAACGTTACGGAGCTGCGGTCGTTCCTGGGACTCCTCAACTATTTTGGTAACTTCCTTCCGGCGTTAAGCACCCTCTTAGAGTCCCTACATGTGTTATTGCGTAAAGGTAAGAACTGGGTATGGAAAAAAAAACAAGTAATTGCTTTTGAGAAAGCCAGAAACATTTTATGCTCCAACAAGCTGCTTGTATTGTATAACCCGTGTAAAAGACTTGTGCTAGCATATCGTACGGAGTCGGGTGTGTATTATAACAAACTAACGTTGCGGGGAAGTTGCAACCTGTTGCCTATGCCTCCAGGAGCTTGTCTAAGGCCAAGAGGGCCGACAGCATGATTGAGAAAGAGGCATTAGCGTGTGTGTTCGGGGTAAAGAAAATGCATCAGTACCTGTTTGGCCTCAAATTTGAGCTGGAAACCGATCACAAGCCCCTCATATCCCTGTTCGCTGAAAACAAGGGGATAAATACTATGCCTCAGCCCGCATACAAAGGTGGGCACTCGCACTATCAGCGTATACCATCCGCCACAGGCCAGGCACCGAGAACTGTGCGGATGCTCTCAGTCGACTACCATTGCCCAACACGCGGGTGGAAATCGTGTAGCCTGCAAATTTGTTGATGGTGGCGCAGTCCGCAGACTTGTTGATGGTCATGGAAGTGTTTGAAAATGATAAATCACCTGTCACGGCCCACCAGATTAGGACTTGGACCAGCCAAGATCCTCTGCTGTCCTTAGTAAAAAACTGTGTACTGCATGGGTGCTGGCCAGCATCCCCGTTGAAATGCAAAAACTAATCAAGCTGTTCCAGCGGCGAACGGACGAGCTGTCCATTCAGGCAGACTACCTGTTGTGGAGTAACTGCGTAGTGCTACCCAAAAAGGGCAGAGAGACGTTCATCTCGGATCTCCACAGCACACACCCGGGTATAGTAATGATGAAAGCGATAGACAGATCCCACGTGTGGTGGCCCGGTATCGACTCTGACTTAGAGTCCTGTGTACGGCAATGCAGCGTGTGTGCTCAGTTGAGCAACGCGCCCAGAGAGGCACCACTAAGTTTGTGGTCCTGGCCCCCGAGACCATGGTCGAGGATCCATGTCGACAATGCGGGCCTGTTTCTCGGTAAAATGTTCCTGGTGGTGGTGGATGCTTTTTCAAAATGGATTGAATGTGAAATAATGTCGGGAAGCACCGCCACCGCCACCATTGAAAGCCTGAGGGCCATGTTTACCACCCACGGCCTGCCTGACAAACTGGTCAGTGACAACAAGCCATGTTTCACCAGTGCCAAATTTAAAGAATTCATGACCCGCAATGGGATCAAACATGTCACCTCGGCCCCGTTTAAACCAGCATCCAATGGGCAGGCAGAGCGGGCAGTACAAACAATCAAACAGAGTCTTAAACGAGTCATAGAAGGCTCACTCCAAACCCGCCTGTCCCGAGTACTGCTCAGCTACCGCACGAGACGCCACTCGCTCACAGGGGTGCCCCCAGCTGAGCTACTCATGAAAAGGACACTTAAAACCAGACTCTTGCTGGTTCACTCCAACCTGCATGATCAGGTAGAGAGCAGGCGGCAGCAACAAAATGTAAACGATGGTCGCGCCATTGTATCACAGGAATTTGATCTGAATGACCCTGTGTATGTGCTAAACTATGGACATAGTCCCAAGTGGATCACGGGCACGGTGATAGCTAAAGAAGGGAATAGGGTGTTTGTAGTCAAACTAGACAATGGACAAATTTGCAGAAAGCACCTGGACCAAACGAGGCTGCGGTTCACAGACTGCCCTGAACAACCCACAGCAGACAGCACCTTTATCGAGCCCACGACACACATCCAAAGGATCAACGACACCACCCCGGACCAGGAAATTGAACCTATCATGCCCAACAACCCAGCAAGGCCAGGCTTACCCAGCAGCCCTGCAGGGCCAACAACACGCCAGCCCATCGAGGGCACAGCCAACACACCAGAACAGACATTTGTACCGAGGCGGTCCACCAGGGAAAGAAAGGCTCCTGACCGCCTCACCTTGTAAATAGTTTTCACTTTGACTTTGCGGGGGAGTGATGTTGTGTATCTTTAAAGCATGCACTTCCATGTTCCGCCACCAGAGAGCGCATCCCCTGAAGTCCCAAGGGATCCCCTAAGGCCTGTTCCTCACTCTGGAGTGTCTTAATAAAGACTGAGGTCACTGTTACTTTAACTTCCCTGTGTACAGTCTCATCTGTGTTTAGAACACGAGAGGTAATGGAGGGAGCGAATGTTTAATGTGGTGGCTGGGGTTCCAATCAAGCAGGCTGCTTTGTCCTGGATGGTGTCGAGCTTCTTGAATGTTGTTGGAGCTGCACTCATCCAGGCAAGTGGATAGTATTCTATCACACTCCTGACTTGTGCCTTGTAGATGGTGGAAAGGCTTTGGGGAGTCAGACGGTGAGAACTCACCACAGAATACCCAGCCTCTGACCTGCTCTTGTTGCCACAGTATTTATGTGGCTAGTCCAGTTAAGTTTATGGTCAATGGTGACCCCCAGGATGTTGATCGTGAGGGATTCGGCGATGGTAGTTGAATGTCAAGGAGTGGTGGTTAGTGTCATGTATTCAACTATCATTGTAACCCATGTATAAGCTGACCGAAGTTGTACACCTTGAGAACATTGACCATAAGGGGGTGAACTTCTGGGAGATACTTCGAACCTGGACTTTTAGGTATAAAAGGGGAAGCTCCATCCACTTTCATCATTGAGGTCTTGGTAATAAAGGTAACTGGTCACAGAGTGACCTTCTCTCAAGTATGGGCCTCGTGTGCATTTATACTGTACAGTAAGGACATATCATTGGTGACGTGAAACTGGGTTTTGAACCACGTGAGCATGGCCCCGAGCAGCACAGAAGACAGGTACTCTGTTGGTGATGATTGGTACGACATTATTGAGAGACTACAGCAAAGTTTTGTCACTAAGGAATAGTTGGGACAGGATTCGGCCGACAAACGCAGGGCTCATCTCCTGACGGTTTGTGGATCCAGAACATACTCCCTGATGAAGGACCTTCTAGTGCCAGAGAAGCCAGTGGACAAGACGTTCAAAGAGCTCAGTAAGTTGATCAGGGAACACCTTAAACCGGTGAGCAGCATGCACATAGCGAGACACCAGTTTTACACGCACCAGCGGCGAGAAGGGCAAAGCGTTCCTGACTTTGTGGCAGATCTCCGGCAACTGGCGAGCCTATGTAAGTTCCCAGATGCATGTAGAGCGGAGATGCTGCGAGACTTTTTAATTGAGGGCATCGGGCACGCTGGGGTTTTCAGGAAACTGATTGAGACCAAATTTTGACCTTGGAAGCGGTGGCTCTGATAGCCCAGACATTTACCTCAGGGGAGGAAGAGACCAGAATGATGTATGACAAAAATCTTGGCTCAAATGCGGCAAACGACCAGGGAGTCAACATTGTTAACACGGCACACAGTTCTCTAGGCAGACAAGCGCAATCAGACATGCCCCAGCATGTAGTCGAACCCAAAGGGGGAATTGAACAGAGACAATGGCTAGCTGAACGGCGATTCATGCCATCGCAATGGACAATACGGCCAGTAATGAGGCCATCAACACCTGTTAATGGTGCACTTAAGGACAGTTACAGAGACAGTCAGAGACGATCTACTGGTAATGGACTTTTTGTTTCCAACAATGGGGCCTCCAGCTCATGCTGGAGGTGTGGAGGCAAACACACAGCCAGAGCTTGCAGGTATCAGCACTACACCTGCAGAAACTGCAACGTCAGTGGTCACTTGGCGCATATGTGCAGGAAGCCTGCAGCCAGGTTGATGTAAGAGGAAGACGGGCCCGATGTAAGCCCTACGAGGCCAAATGAATACTGGGGGAAATCGCTGGAAGCTGAAGTTCAGCGAGTTCATGTGGAGCACATATACAGTTCATATACCAGGACGCCACCGATAATGATGAAAATGCTCCTCAATGGCATCCAAGTATTAATGGAGCTAGACACGGGGGCCAGTCAGTCCCTGATGAGTATCAAACAGTTCGAAAGATTGTGGGTGTCCAAGGCCAGGAGGCCAAAATTATTGCCGATTGACGCACAGCTACGGACATTTACAAAGGAGATCATTCCGGTGCTAGGCAGCGCCATGGTAGTCGTGACCCACAAAGATTTGGAGAACAGGTTGCCACTCTGGATTGTCCTGGGGGACGGTCCCGCACTACTGGGGAGGAGTTGGCTTGCTGTCATGAACTGGAAATGGGGCGATGTCAATGCAATTTCTTCTGTGGAGCGAGTATCATGCTCACAGGTCCTGGACAAATTTGACTCGTTATTTCAAACAGGCACCGGCACTTTCATTTGGGCCAAGGTAGTGATTCACATAAACCCGGACGCCAGGCCAGTACACCACAAGGCCAGAGCGGTGCCGTACGTGATGCGGGAAAAGATAGAATGCGAATTGGACCGCCTGCTGAGGGAAGGCATCATCTCGCCAGTCGAATTCAGTGACTGGGCGAATCCGATCGTGCCGGTGCTCAAGGCGGATGGGTCAGTCAGGATATGTGGTGATTACAAGGCCACCATCAATCGGGTGTCACTCCAAGACCAGTACCCGCTATGGAGAGCGGAGGACCTCTTTGCAACGCTATCTGGTGGCAAACTTTTTTCAAAATTGGACCCGACCTCAGCTTACATGACCCAGGAGCTGGCGAGTGAGTCGAAGAAGCTGACCACCATCACGACACACAAGGGGTTGTTTGAGTACAACAGATGTCCGTTCGGGATTCGCTCGGCCGCCACGATCTTTCAGCGAAATATGGAAAGCCTCCTCAAGTCGATTCCAAGGACGGTGGTTTTTCAAGAAGACATCTTCGTCACGGGTCGCAATACTGAAGAACACCTCCACAACCTGGAGGAGGCGCTACGCAGACTGGACTGGGTAGGGCTGTGACTGAAAAAGGCGAAGTGCGTCTTCTTCGCTCCAGAGGTAGAATTCCTGGGGAGGAGGGTAGCAGCAGACGGGATCAGACCCACGGAGTCCAAAACGGAAGCGATCCAGAGAGCACCCAGACCCCGTAACATGACGGCGCTTCGTTCGTTCCTGGGGCTCCTGAACTATTTTGGTAACTTTCTTCCCAAATTGAGCACGCTGTTAGAGCCGCTACAAGTGCTCCTATGCAAAGGTCGCGATTGGGTCTGGGGGGCAGCCAGGAAAGGGCTTTTGATAGAGCATGCAATTTGTTATGCTCCAACAAACTGTTAACATTATATGTCCTGTGTAATAAAATTGTTCTAATGTGCGATGCATCATCCTATGGGGTCGGGTGTGTGTTGCAGCATGTGAATGCCAATGGTCAGTTACAGCCGGTAGTTTATGCCTCCAGAAGTCTGTTCCAGGCAGAAAGGGGCTATGGGATGGTAGAAGAAGAAGCGCTAACATGTGCATATGCAGTAAAAAAAATGCACCAGTACCTGATTGGCAGAAAATTTGAGCTGGAGACAGATCACAAACCCCTCATGTCCCTTTTGGCTGACAACAAGGCCATAAATGCGAAAGCATCGGCCCGCATACAGAGGTGGGCACTTACGTTAGTCGCCTATGACTGCACAATTCAGCACAGACCAGGCACTGAAAACTGCGCCGATGCACTCAGCAGGCTCCCACTAGCCACCACTGAGGGGGCAACTGAGCATGATGCTGAGATGGTCATGGCTGTTGAAGCTTTCGAAAGCGTAGGCTCACCTGTGACAGCCCGTCAGATTAAAGTCTGGACAAATAAAGACCCGCTATTGTCTTTAGTTAAGAAATGTGTCCTGAATGGGGACTGGGCAGCCACATACGGGCCATGCCCTGAGGAATTTAAACCATTTCATAGGCGCAAGGGTGAACTCTCGATTCAGGCCATTTGCCGACTGTGGGGAAACCGAGTAGTCATGCCCCAGATGGGCAGAGAGGTGTTTATCAAAGAACTTCACAATGAGCACCCGGGCATTGTCATGATGAAGGCAATTGCCAGGTCACATGTTTGGTGGCCAGGAATAGATGCAGACCTGGAACTTTGTATTCACAGGTGCAACACATGTGCTCAGCTGGACAACGCACCCAGGGAAGCCCCCCTTAGCCCCTGGTCCTGGCCCGCCAAGCCATGGTCACACATCCATGTGGACTACGCAGGTCCTTTCATGGGAAAAATGTTTTTGGTTCTAATGGACGCCTACTCCAAATGGATTGAGTATGCCATTTTAAATTCAAGCACATCCTCTACCACGGTAGAAAGTCTATGGGCGATGTTCGCCGCCCATGGTCTACCGGATGTCTTGGTCAGCGACAATGGCTCGTGCTTCACAAGCACTGAATTCCAGGACTTCATGGCAGGCAATGGAATCAACCATGTCAGAACGGCACCGTTCAAGCCGGCCTCAAACGGCCAGGCTGACGAGCAGTGCAGATAATCAAACAGGGGATGCTCAGAATCCAAGGGGGTTCCCTACAAAGCCGCTTATCACGCCTCCTGTTGGCCAATAGATCCCGACCACTTTCACTCACAGGGGTTCCACCCGCAGAGCTGCTAATGAAAAGGACGCTCAAAACCAGGTTATCCCTTATAAACCCTACTATGAAAGAAATTGTTGAGAGCAGGCATCAGTCACAATGTGACTACCATGACAGGAATGCAAGGGCGCGATGTATTGATGTCAATGATCCTGTTCTTGTCCTTAATTACGCTGCAGGGCCCAAATGGCTTGCAGGCACTGTGATTGCCAAAGAGGGGAATAGGGTTTTGGTAGTTACACTTGCCAATGGACAAATCTGCCGTAAACACGTGGATCAAACTAAAAGGAGTTTCAGCAACCCCATAGAAGAAGCAGAGGAAGAACACGATGTAGAGTTTGCTCCTCCACAGGTGTCCGAACACCAGAACCAAGTGGAGGAGAGCCCAGTCACTGTGAGCAGTCCGGACAGGCCTGAGGCACTGCAAACAGCAGACACTCAGGCCAGCGCCCAACAACCGGAGCCCCAACTCAGGCGCTCTACAAGGGTGCGTAAACCACCAGAGAGACTTAACCTGTGATCCCAATAAGACTCTGTGGGAGAGGTAATGTCATGTATTCAACTATCATTGTAACCCATGTATAAACTGACCTAAGTTGTACACCTTGAGAACATTGACCACAAGGGGGTGAACTTGTGGGAGTCACTCCTAACCTGGACTTTCAGATACAAAAGGGAAAGCTCCACTCACCTTCATCAGTTGAGGTCTTGGTAATAAAGGTAACTGGTCACAGAGTGACCTTCTCTCAAGTATGGGCCTCGTGTGCATTTATACTGTATAGTAAGGACATATCAGTTAGACTCTCATTGTTGGAGATAATTATTGCCTGGCCCTTGTGTGGCGTGAATATTACTTGCCATTTATCAGCCCAAGCATGTATGTAATCATGGACTGATCCATTATCTGAGGAGTTGCGAATGGCACTGAACACTGTACAATCACCAGCGAACATGCCCACTTCTGACCTTATGATGGAAGGAAGGTCATTGATGAAGCAACTGAAGCTGGTTGGGCCCAGGACACTGCCCTGAGGAACACGTGCAGCGATGTCCTGGGGATGTGATGATTGGCCTCCAACCACCACAATTATCTTCCTTTGTGCTCGGTATGACTCCAGCCAGTGGAGAGTTTCCCCCATGATTTCCATTGACTTCAGTTTTACTAGGGCACCTTGATGTCACACTCAAACAAATGCTGCCTTGATGTCAAGGGCAGTCACTCTCACCTCACCTCTGGAATTCAGCTCTTCATGTTTGGACCAAGGCTGTAATGAGGTCTGGAGCCGCGTGGTCCTGGTGTAACCCAAACTGGGTATCGGTGAGTCGGTTATTGGTGAGTAAGTGCCGCATGACAGCACTATTGATGGCACCATCCATCACTTTGCTGATGATTGAGAGTTGACTGATGGGACGGTAATTGGCCGGATTGGATTTGTTCTGCTTTTTGTGGACAGTTCGGGAGGAGGGACCAAGCATAGCGAGACCTGAGCTGAGTGGGGGCTTCAAAAGGCAGTGGCACACAGTGGGAGAGCCGGTGTTCGGGAGGAGCTATCTGCAGCAGCGCCAAACGGACCTGCAGAATAAAAAGATTGAAAGTGTGATGTCACAGCCAAGCAGGTAAGTGATTGGCTGGTTGGTTGGTCAGTACTTCTCTATTTCTCTTTTTTTTAAATACCTTGGGCATTGGTGTAAGTTAAAAGCCGCAATTGAAAAGTAAACATAGATAAGTGATATTTCTAATCTAAAAAAACCTCATTAATTAAATCAGCTGATTGCTGAGTAGCTGCTGGGTGAGTTTTGCTAAGTTTTAGTGTTCATTTCTGCTCGATAGTTCCGAGTGTAACTAGAGGGATGGTAGGGCAGCTCAGTCCCTGGATTGCACATCCTGTGGCATGTGGGAAGTCCTGGACGCTTCGTGCAGCCTGGATGACCACGCATGCAGGAGGTGTCTCCAGCTGCCGCATTTCGGAGCTCGAGTGGCGGCTTGAGAATTTCGTGGATAGCACATTTCTAGAGGTGGTCACCCCTCAGCTTAAGAGTGTGCAGGCAGAGAGGAAATGGGTGACCACCAGACAGAAGAAGAGTTCCAGGCAGGTAGTGCAGGAGACCCCTGAGTCCATCTTGCTTTCGAAATGGTATTTATTCTGAGTACTAGTGGGGGCGATGGTGCCTCTGGGGAGTGCAGCCAGAGCCAAGTCCACAGCAACACAGATGGCTCAGTTGCACGGGGTGGGGGGAGGAAGAAGAATGGAAGAGCAATAGTGGTAGGGGATTCGATAGTCAGGGGAGCAGACAGGCGTTTCTGCGGCCACAGACATGACTCCGGGATGGTATGTTGCCTCCCTGGTGCCAGGGTCAAAGATGTCACCGAGCGGCTGCAGGGAATTCTTGGGGGAGATGGTGAACAGCCAGAGGTCGTGGTCCATATCGGTACCAATGACATAGGTAGGAAGAGGGATGAGATCCTGCAGGCAGAGTTTAGGGAGCTAGAAAAGAGATTAAAAAGCAGGACCTCAAAGGTAGTAATCTCCGGATTACTGCCAGTGTCAGGTGCTAGTGAGTACAGAAATAGGAGGATAGAAAAGATGAATGCAGGTGGTATAGGAGGGAGGGCTTTAGATTCCTGAGGCACTGGGGCAGTTTCTAGGGGAGGTGGGACCTGTACAAGCCAGACAGGTTGCACCTCAACAGAGCAGGGACCAGTAACCTTGCGGGAGGTTTTGCTTGTGCTGTTGGGGAGTGTTTAAACTAGCTTGGCAGGGGATGGGAACTGGAGAATAGATTCAGTGGGGAGAGAAACAAAGCTGGAATTGAGCAGCAGAAAAGTAGAAGTAGAAAGTGAATTTGGAAGACAGAGGAAACAAGGGCTGGAAAATAGACAACAAGGGAGTTTGGCAATACTAAATGGCATATACTTCAATGCAAGGAGTATAGGAAATAAGGCAGATGAGCTGAGAGCACAGATTGACACTCGGGAGTACGATATTATAGCTATTACTGAGACATGGCTGGAAGAAGGACAGGTATGGCACCTTAACATTCCTGGTTACAGGGTTTTCAGACAGGGATAGAGAGGGGGTAACAGAGGAGGGGGGGGGGGTTGTAGTATTGATTCATGAAACAATTACAGCTGTGAGAAGGGATGATATGTTACAAGGGTCAACAAATGAGGCCATATGGGTTGAATTAAAGAAAAAAAAGAAGCAATCACACTAGTGGGAGTGTACTATAGACCCCCATACAGTCAAGAGGGAGATAGAAGAACAAATATCAGGCAAATTGCTGCGAAGCATAAAAACTATAGAGCTGTAATAGTGAGGGATTTCAATTACCCTAATATTAACTGGGAAAAAGGTAGTGTGAATGGTACAGAGGGTACGGAATTCCTAATATGCATTCAGGAGAACTTCTTTAGCCAGTACGTAACAGCCCCAACAAGGGAGGGGGCGGTTCTGGACTTGGTTTTGGGGAATGGAGAGGGGCAGGTGGAAGGGGTATCAGTGGGAGAACATTTTGTTACTAGTGATCATAATTCAGTTAGATTTAGGGTAGTTATAGAAAAGGACAAAGGGGGAACCAGGAAAAAGGTTCTCAATTGTGTTAAAGCCAATTTTGCTGAGCTGAGATGGGATTTGGCCAAGGTGGACTGGAAACAGCTACTTGATGGTAAATCAGTGTCAGAGCAGTGGGAGGCATTCAAGGAGGGGATCCTGAATGCAAACAGCAAGTATGTTCCCTTAAAAAAAGGATGGGGCTAACAAATCTAGAGCCCCCTGGATGTCAAGGGACATACAGAGTAAGATAAAGAAAAAAAAGGAAAGCTTATGACAGATACCGAGAACTCAACACTGCAGAAACTCTAGAGGAGTATAAGAAGTGTAGGGGTGCAATTAAAAAAAGATATCAGGAAAGCAAAGAGAGCATGAAAGAATGTTGGCAAGTAAAATCAGGGAAAGCCCAAAGATGTTTTATAAAGACATTAAGAGCAAGAGGATAACTAGAGAAAGGAAGAGTGTGAAATATTAGACGAGATAAACATAGTGAGAGAGGTTAGCAGCTTTGAAAGTGGATAAATCCCCAGGCCCGGATGAAATGTATCCCAGGCTGTTAAGAGAAGCAAGAGAGAAAATAGCAGAGGCTCTGACCATCATTTTACAATCCTCTCTGGCTGCAGGTGTGGTGCCAGAGGACTGGAGAACTGCTAATGTTGTATCTTTTGTTTAAAAAGGGATAAAGAGATAGACCGAGTAATTACAGGCCAGTCAGCCGAAACTCAGTGGTGGGAAAATTATTGGAAAAAATCCTGAGGGTCAGAATAAATCTTCATTTGGAAAGACATCGGGCTAGACTTTCCATTATTTTTGCATGCATACCGCCCACTTAACATCCATTTTAATGCTGAAATGAGGTATAACGCCCAGATAATTTCCATTTTGTGGCTAAATGGGCGCTAACAGCCATTTCTCAGTCACTTGTCGCCCAGTGTTACTTTCGGCATGTACTTAACGGCAATACAAAATTATACCGCCCACCTACTTTTTTGGGGTGGAAACATCAGAATGGGTGAACTCAACGCTCATAATATCGCCCAGCGTTATTTTCAGCATGTAATTAATGCCAAGATTCAATAATACCGACCGCCCACTTTTTTTTGTCGTGATGATCACATTTGCTGCAAAGTCCTGTCCCCTCAGTACAGATTCACACGAGGCATATAGTGAAGTCAAGGTCACTCTGGACCTGCACCTTTATTTCACAGCTCTGGAATGCTGCACTTGCCTGAAACCTGTCCTTATATACCTGTCTCTTGCAAGTGCACCCCTGGTGGTAAGATATGCTGATGGTTAGAGGTTATATCTTATTACAGTCATGTATAGCATGTCAGGATACAGTTATATATAATAATGTAAGATATATGACATCACCCCTCCCCCAAGGTCTTATTGTCTTTATAGGTTCAGTCTCTCAGGTGGTCTACGCTCTCGCGTGGAGCGTCTGAGTTGTGGTTCAGTTGTTTGCCTTGGTGTCTGTTTTTCTTTGGGTGTGGTTGCTGGTATCTCGCCTGGGCTGTCTGGTTCGATTGGTGTGATTGTTGTTGACTTGCCTGGGCTGTCTGTTGGGATTGCCCTTTCCTCAGGTTGTTCCCTCTGTCTGTCCACCAGGTGTGGTGCGAGTTCCACATTGTAGTCTGCCTCTGGTTCCGCAGTGTTGTTGGTAAATCTGCTTTTGATTTGGTCGACATACCTCCGGCAGGCTTTGCCATTGTCCATTTGTACTACCAGTAGCCTGTTTCCTTCCTTGCCCGATACTATCCCTGCAAGCCATTTGGGACCCCTGCCATATTTTAGTACAAACACTTTGTCCCCTATCTCATTCCATCTCCCCCTCGAATTTCTGTCATGGTACTCAGTCAGCTTACGGCACTTTGCCTCAACGATTTCGTACATGTCTGGGAGGATTAATGAGAGCCTTGTTTTTGAAGTCCTTTTCATCAACAGTTGCATGGGGGGGGATCCCAGTCAGTGAGTGCGGACGAGATCTGTATGCCAGCAGCAGTCGCGACAGACGACCCTGCAGCGTGGGACCTTGGATTTTAAGCATGCCTTGTTTAATGATTTGCACTGCTCTCTCCGCCTGGCCGTTGGAGGCCGGCTTGAACGGTGCCGTCTTGACGTGATTTATGCCGTGGTCAATTATAAAGTCTTGGAATTCTGCGCTGGTGAAACACGGACCATTGTCACTGACCAATATGTCAGGGATTCTGTGCGTTGCAAACATGGTTGCGAGGCTCTCCACAGTGGTGGAGGTTGTGCTCGAGTTTAAAATGGTGCATTCGATCCATTTTGAAAATGCATCTACAACTACGAGGAACATTTTGCCCATGAATGGGCCCGCATAGTCTACATGCACCCGTGACCACAGTTTGGTAGACCAGGGCCAGGGGCTCAGTGGAGCCTCCCTGGGGGCATTGCTGAGTTGGGCACAAATGGTGCACCTTCGGACGCAGAGCTCCAAGTCCGCGTCAATACCAGGCCACCAGACGTGGGATCTGGCTATGGCCTTCATGAGAACGATCCCCGGGTGCTCGTGGTGGAGTTCCCAGACAAATGCCTCTCTGTCTCACAGAGGCATGACTACTCGGTTGCCCCACATCAGGCAGTCTGCTTGTAGTGATAGCTCATGCATGCACCTGTGAAAGGGTTTTAATTCCTCGGGGCAGGCATCGCGAGCCTCTGCCTAGTCACCGGTTAGGACACATCTTTTTACGAAGGATAACGTGGGGTCGCTGGCCGTCCAGGCTCTGATTTGGCGAGCTGTCATGGGCGAACCTGTGGACTCAAAGGCATTGATTGCCATGACTATCTCACAGTCCTGTTCGTCAGACCCTTCTGTGGTCGCCAGGGGTAGCCTGCTGAGAGCGTCGGCACAGTTGTCTGTGCCTGGTCTGTGCCTTATGGTATAGTCGTAGGACGCCAGCATGAATCCCACCGTTGAATTCGCGCCGAGGCGGTGGCGCTTATTGCCTTGCTCTCGGATAGGAGGGATGTGAGGGGTTTGTGGTCAGTTTCTAACACGAACTTGGCCCCGAAAAGGTATTGGTGCATCTTTTTGACACCGTACACGCACGCGAGCGCCTCCTTCTCTATCATTCCGTACCCGCGCTCCACCCGCGAAAGTGACCTGGAGGCATAAGCTATGGGTTGTAATTTGCCCGCACTATTGACATGTTGTAAAACACACCCGACCCCATACGCTGACGCATCGCATGTGAGAACTAGCTTTTTACCTGGGTCAAAGAAAGTCAAAACACTGTTGGAGCACAGAAGGTTGAGTGCCTTATTGAAGGCGTGTTCCTGGGCGTCCCCCCAAAACCAATCACACCCCTTCCTGAGTAGCACATGGAGAGGATCCAGCAGCGTGCTTAAGTTCTGCATAAAGTTCCCAAAGTAATTGAGTAACCCGAGAAAGGCATGCAGTTCTGAGACATTCCAAGGCCTGGGTGCCAGGCGAATTGCTTCTGTTTTGGACTCTGTTGGGCGGATTCCATCAGCGGCAATCCTTCTGCCCAAAAATTCAACCTCGGGTGCGAGAAACAGGCACTTGGATTTCTTGACTCGTAGGCCTACCCGATCCAACCGCTTTAGTACTTCCTCCAAATTACGGAGATGGGAGTCGGTGTCCCTGCCCGTGATAAGTATGTCGTCTTGAAATACAACCGTCCCTGGGATGGACTTGAGCAGACTCTCCATGTTGCGCTGGGCATCGATTGTACATGAAAAGGCCTCGATGTGTGTTAATGGTGGTGAGTAGCATGCATTCCTTGGTCAATTCTTGCGTCATGTACGCAGATGTGAGGTCTAATTTTGAGAAAAGTTTACCTCCAGCCAATGTGGCAAATAAGTCCTCCGCTCTGGGCAGCGGGTACTCGTCCTGTAGGGAGACTCTGTTTATGGTAGATTTGTAGTCCCCACAGATTTGTACGGATCCATCAGGCTTCATGACTGGGACGATGGGACTTGCCCAGTCGCTAAATTCCACAGGTGATATAATGCCTTCCCGCAGAAGCCTGTCTATTTCGTGTTCAATCTTTTCCCTCATCACATAGGGTACAGCTCTGGCCTTGTGATGGACCGGTCTAGCATCCTGTGTGATGTAGATTTTGACTTTGGCCCCTTTGAAAGTGCCCACACCTGGCTGAAAGAGATGTTCAAATCGCTTTTTAACTGTTGACATCATCCCATTTCCAGTTTAGTTTTGCCAGCCAGCTTCTCCCCAGCAGTGCTGGGGGGTCTCCGGGAACAATCCACAGGGGAAGTCGGTTCACTGTCCCTTTGTGTGTGACAGAGAGCATGGCGCTGCCGAGGACTGGTACGATTTCTTTGGTATAGGTCCTTAGTTTGGTGTCAACCGTTGTGAGTTTTGGTCTGTCTCTTTTATGCGGCCACAGTTGTTCAAATTGTTGAGCGCCCTGAGATTGACTCGCTCCCGTATCCAGCTCCATGTTGACAGATATCCCGTTGAATAGGACCCTCATCATTATAGGAGGCATCCTGTTGTAAGAGCAGCAGCCATTGATCGTGTCGACCCGCTGTACATCGGTGTCCCCGGTAGTGTCCCCACCATCTTCTGGTCCGCTTTCCGATCCATCCGATTCGTATACCAGCCGAGCAGCCGTTTATTTGCACATGCGGGCCAAATGCCCTGTATTTTCACAATTTCTGCAAACAGCCTGTTGAAATCGACATCCCCTTGACAAGTACCCACCCCCACACCTCCAGCACAGACCTGTTCCATTGTTCAAAGTGTTCCCAAAGAATGAGCTGCGTCAGGCTGATCTCTCTTGACATCTCTCAGTTTGTAGTTGATTGCTCATATTGTGGGTTGATGAGGTATGAACGGCCGTTCCTGTGGCCCTTGATGGCTTCTGCCTGCTGTCGAGAGTCTGTTTTCCCGGTTTTGTCTGTGTGTGGGGGTAGCAGCTTGTTTAGTGCTGTGAACTTCTTGTTCCGATATTTTGTTAGTTGTCGTACCTGCATTGTAAATCAACTTCGTTTCTTCTTCCCCTACCAAGAATGTCTGTGCAACCAGTGCTGCTGCCTCTAAGATCAGGTTCTTGGTCTCTATGAGCTTTCGGAATATGCCTGCGTGGCCTATTCCTTCAATGAAAAATTCTCTCAGCATTTCTCTCCTCAGTTCATCGGAGAACTCACATAAACTAGCCAACCTCCGAAGTTCCGCCACGAAGTCGGGTATGCTCTGGCCCACACAGCATCTGTAGTTGTAAAACCTGTGCCTGGCCATGTGTAGGCTGCTCGCTGGCTTCAGGTGGTCTCTTACCAGTGTGCTCAATTCTTCAAACGACTTGCTTGCTGGTTTCTCGGGTGCCAACAGATCCTTCATGAAAGCATATGTTTTCGAGCCACAGCTGGTCAAGAGATGGGCTCTTCTCTTGTCTGCCTTATCGTCGCCTAACCAGTCTTTGGTTACAAAGCTTTGCTGGAGCCTTTCTATAAAGTCCTCCCAATTGTCTCCCGCATTGTACTTTTCATCTGATCCGTTGTTCGCCATTCTGTGGATTCTGTAATCCCGTAACTTGTCGCCATTGTAAAGTCCTGTCCCCTCAGTACAGATTCACACGAGGCATGTAATGAAGTCAAGGTCACTCTGGACCTGCACCTTTATTTCACAGCTCTGGAATGCTGCACTTGCCTGAGACCTGTTCTTATATACATGTCTCTTGCAAGTGCACCCCTGGTGGTTAGGTATGCTGGTGGTTACAGGTCATATCTTATTACAGTCATGTATAGCATGTTAGGATCCAGTTATATATAATAATGTAAGATACATGACATTTGCCAAAACTAATGCCCAGAATATCACCCATCGTGATTTTCAGCACCTCGCACACATATTGCCCACAATCTTGCTCGCCGAAAAAAACTGACCTGAACCAATCACAACAGTGTGGACGCCATTTTGTAACTCGCAGGTCACTTCATTTAATAGGCTGCTTCAACTTCGGGGGAGTTTGAATGTACTCTGGAGTTCTTTTAAGGTGATGTGAACATCTGAACAAACAAGTTATCATACTGCGGATGATTGGATTTTACTTTAGGTGTCTTAGTGGGGACATTTATTGCTTGTGAACAATCGGTATTATGCTGATAGTTATTGGAATGAGGCCAGCCATTTCTCAGCCTGTCTTGATGATAACTCAGATGCTGCAGAGTAGAGATGGCAGAAGGTATAATTGACAGTATTATGTGCCCAATCTAAGATGTGCCAGACTGATGAGGAGGACAAGACCATACACCTCCCGCACTTACAGGGAGAAGCAGTTTTACCTCAACTTATCCGAGAACACCTGCCTTCAGAGAATGTGCTTCCACAAAGAAGTTATCAGTGAGATATGCCAGCTCATCAGGGCAGATCTGCAGTCTGCCAGCACTATTAGAACCGCACTGTCCATCGAGGTCAAGGTGACCGCGGCACTTTCGTTCTACACGTCGGGTTCCTTTCAGGCCTCCGCTGGCGACATTTGCGCTATATCTCAGCATGCCACACATTGCTGCATGAGACAGATCACTGAAGCCCTGTACGCACGCAGGATGGACTTTATCAGCTTCCCTATGACCACGAAGGCTCAGACTGAGAGGGCTCTAGGATTCTACCTGTTATGTATTTAACCCCTTGTAACCTGCATCAGACCTGACCACCAGAGCAGGCCACCCACGAGGTACCTGCACTTTGGAATCTTAATAAAGGAGCTAAGGTCACACTTGCTCATTGCACACAATACTCAGTCTGACCATTTATTATGAGTGTATCAATTGGCGATGAGGTAACGAACAACCACGTGAAAATGCAAAAAACAGTCAGCATCCTGGAGAAGTTCTCAGAAGGGGATGATTGGGAGGCCTTCGTGGAGAGACTCGACCAATACTTTGTGGCCAACGAGCTGGAAGGGGACGAGAACTCTACCAAATGAAGGGCGATCCTCCTAACTATCTGTGGGGCAACAACCTATGGCCTCTTGAAGAATCTCCTGGCCCCGGCAAAACCAACAGAGAAATCCTACAAAGAATTGTGTACGCTGGTCTGATAGCACCTAAATCCTAATGGTGAGATATCGGTTCTACACGTGTCAACGATCGGAGGGCCAGGAAGTGGCAAGCTACATCGCCGAACTAAGGCGCCTTGCAGGACAATGTGAGTTTGAAGGATTCCTCGAACAAATGCTCAGAGACCTTTTTGTACTGGGCATCGGACATGAGACAATCCTTCGCAAACTGTTGACTGTAGAAACTCCGAATCTGAGTAAAGCCATAACGATAGCCCAGGCATTTATATCCACCAGCGACAACACCAAGCAGATTTTGCAGAACAAAGAAGTTTCGGCCAGTACTGTGCATAAAGTAACGTCGGTTTTGAGCAGAAATGTACAGGGCAGAACATACACGCCGGCTGCTGTGGCCCAACCTCAATTGACCCAGAGTCCGCCATCATCTGTTAATGCAAGGCAGTTAACACTCTGTCGGCCCTGTTATGTATGGAGAAAGAGTCAGACAGAACACTGTGAGCTCAAAGTAAAGTGTGACCGTAGTCTTTTACTGCAGGTCTCCAGAGTGCCTCTCCAACCTGTGAAGCCTCCTTAAATACCTGTGCTCCCAAGGGATTAAGGGATCCTTAGGGACTCCAGGAGATGCGCCCTCTGGTGGCTGTACAGAGTAAATACAAGTTTACATATATAACAATACTCCCCCTCACCCCAAGTTAATATTGTAACTATTTACAATGTGAGTCGATCTGGAGTCCTTCTTGCCCTGGTTGATCGTCTCGGTGTGAAAGCTGGTGTTGTTGAATCATTTGTTGGGCCCTCGCTGGGCTGCAGTGCAGATGGCTTCGATGGGCTGCCTGGTGTGTTGGGCCCTGCTGGGCTGCTGTGGATGATGGGTTCCGCTTCGTGGTCAACCGTGGTGTCGGTTACCACTGGTGTGTATGTTGAGGGATCAAAAAAGGTATGGTCCGAGGTGGGTTGCTCAGAATAGTCCGTAAATCTGAGTTTAATTTGGTCCAAGTGTTTCCGGTGAATGAGTCCATTTGAAAGTTTGACCCGAAACACTCTGCTCCCGTCTTTGGCCATGACAGTGCCGGGAAGCGACTTGGGACCTTGTCCATAATTCAATACAAATAGAGTATCATTGATTTCAATCTCACGTGACACATTTGTGCTATCATGGTATGCACTTTGTTGAAACTGCCTGCTCTCTACCTGTTCATGTAGATCAGGGTGAACTAACGAGAGCCTTGTCTTAAGTGCTCTGTTCATGAGCAGTTCAGCAGGTGGGATTCCAGTGAGCGAGTGGGGTCTCGTGCGGTAGCTAAGCAGGACTTGGGATAGGCGAGTCTGCAGTGAGCCTTCAGTTACCCTTTTCAAGCCTTGCTTGATGGTTTGCACTGCTCTCTCTGCCTGACCATTGGACGCTGGTTAAACGGGGCAGATGTGATATGTTTCATACCATTATGGGTCATGAATTCCTTAAACTCAGCACTGGTAAAACATGGCCCATTGTCGCTCACCAGGACATCGGGTAAGCCGTGAGTGGCAAACATGGCCCGCAGGCTTACAGTAATGGCAGCGGATGTGCTAGCCGACATTATCTCACATTCAATCCACTTGGAGTACGCGTCTACAACCACAAGGAACATTTTACCCAAGAACGGGCCTGCATAGTCGACGTGTACCCTAGACCATGGTTTGGAGGGCCAAGACCATAAACTTAGTGGTGCCTCCCTGGGTGCATGACTTAACTGCAAGCGTGTGTTACATCTGTGAACGGATGACTCTAAATCCACATCAATACCGGGCCACCACACGTGGGATCTGGCTATCGCATTCATCATTACGATGCCTGGGTGGGTACTGTGGAGGTCATTGATGAAGGCATCTCTGCCCTTCTTGGGAACCACTACTCGATTGCCCCACAGAAGGCAGTCTGCCTGTATAGACTTTCATCTTTGCGCCGCTGGAATGGCTTTATCTCTTCCTGCATTTCCACTGGGACACTGGACCAGCTCCCGTGAAGCACACAGCTTTTGACTAGAGATAACAAGGGGTCCTGGCTTGTCCAGGTTTTGATTTGCCGGGCAGTGATGGGTGATTGCTTAATCTCGAATGCTTCCATAACCATAGCTAGATCTGCAGGCTGCGCCAATTCCACCCCCGTGGTGGGCAATGGCAGCCAACTGAGAGCATCGGCGCAGTTTTCTGTGACTGGCCTGTGGCGGATGGCATAGTTTTATGTGGACAACGTGAGCGCCCATCGCTGGATGCGGATCGATACGTTGGTATTTATCCCTTTACTTTCGGAAAGCAGGGATATAAGTGGCTTATGGTCAGTTTCCAATTCGAATTTTAGCCCAAACAGGTATTGATGCATTTTCTTTACCCCATAGGCACACGCTAACGCTTCTTTCTCAATCATTCTGTAGGCTCTCTCAGCCTTAGACAGACTCTTGGATGTATAAGCAACCGGTTGCAGTTTCCCAAAATCATTAGCTTGTTGCAATACACACCGGACGCTATATGACGATGCATCTCATGCAAGTACCAAACGCTTACATAGATCATAAAACACAAACAATTTGTTTGAGCATAACAATTTTCTCGCTTTTACAAAGGCATTTTCTTGGCTTTTGCCCTAAATCCATTCGTCCCCTTTACGTAGTAAGACTTGCAGTGGTTCTGTGTGCTGAGACGCGGTAAGAAGTTACCAAACGACTGCAGCTCCGTCACGTTCTGTGGCCTCGGTGCATTCTCGATTGCCTCCGTCTTCGCATTGGTGGCCTGATGCCGTCCACCGCAATCCTCTTTCCCAAGAACTCCACTTCAGGTGCCAGGAAAATGCACTTTGAGCATTTTAACCTGAGCCCCATGCAGTTGAGTCAACTAAGAACCTCCTCCAAGTTCTGCAGATGCTCAACTGTGTTCCGACCTGTGACCAAGATGTCGGATTGGAAAACCACGGTGTTGGGGCCGACTTCAGTAAGCTTTCCATGTTTCTCTGGAATAACGGGCATCTGTTATAAACAAAAAGACGTTTGTGCGTGTTACTGCAGGTGAGGGCCTTCGATGATTCCTTCAGTTCCTGCGTCATGCAGGCTGAAGTCAGATCCAGCTTCGTGAACATCTTTCCTCCCGCCAGCGTTGCAAAGAGGTCGTCGGCCTTTAGTAGTGGGTTTTGGCCCTGCAGGGAGAAACGATTGATAGTTACTTTGTAATCGCCACAGATTCTGATGGTGCCATCTCCCTTCAGGACAGGAACGATAGGACTGGCCCACTCGTTGAAATCGATCGTTGAAATGATGCCCTCTCTTTGCAGCCAGTCTAGCTCGATCTCTACCCTTTCTCTCATCATGTACGGTACTGCTCTCGCCTTGTGATGGATGGGTTGCTCCCCCAAAATTAAGTGGAACTGCACTTTGGCTGCTTGGAATTTCCCAATGCCTGGTTCGAACAGCGAAGGAAATTTGTTTAAGACCTGGGCACACGAAGTGTTATCAGCGGGCGATAGCATTCGGACGTCGTCCCAGTTCCAGTGTATCATTCCCAGCTAGCTCCTGCTGAGCAGCGTGGGACCATCGCCCGGTACCACCCAGAATGGTAGCTTGTGCACCGCTCCATTGTCGGAGACCATTACGGTAGCACTGCTGATTACAGGAATCATTTCTTTTGTGTAAGTTCTTAGTTTAGTGCGAACTGGAGTTTAGTCTGGTCTTGAGGCCTTGTTGCACCACAATCTTTTGAAAGTCTTTTTGCCCATGATGGACTGGCTCGCGCCCGTGTCCAACTCCATTGATACCGGGACTCCATTTAGTTCAACATTCAGCATTATCGGGGGACAATTTATGTTGAATGTATGTACCCCATATATCTCTGCCTCCACGGTCTGAGGCTCTGATTCGTCGTGATCTGTCCTCCTCTGCAACATCGTGGTTTTCAGGTTTAACAGGATTAGCAGCTCGCCTGCACACTCGTTGGAGGTGTCCATTCTTCCATAGCTCTTGCAAATGTATCCTTTGAGTCAGCATGAATGGAAAAGATGATCACCCCCGCAGCGCCAACTAGGTGTTAATGGCCTTGCATTCATCACCCTTGATGGTGGACTCTGAGACATCTGCGGGCATGCAGCTGCAGGTATGTGTTACCTGCCCTGTATGTTACGATTCAAAAACAACATCACTTTGTTCACAGTACTTTTAGCAGCACAGATAGTAAAAGCTTTTACCGATATATAAAACGGAAGAGAGTGACTAAAGTAAATGTTGGTCCCTTAGAAGATGAGAAGGGGGATTTAATAATGGGAAATGTGGAAATGGCTGAGACCTTAAACAATTATTTTGCTTCGGTCTTCACAGTAGAAGACACAAAAACCATGCCAAAAATTGCTGGTCATGGGGATGTGGGAAGGGAGGACCTTGAGACAATCACTATCACTAGGGAGGGAGTGCTGGACAGGCTAATGGGACTCAAGGTAGACAAGTCTCCTGGTCCTGATGAAATGCATCCAAGGGTATTAAAAGAGATGGCGGAAGTTATAGCAGATGCATTCGTTATAATCTACCAAAATTCTCTGGACTCTGGGGAGGTACCAGCGGATTGGAAAGCAGCTAATGTAACGCCTCTGTTTAGAAAAGGGGGCAGACAAAAGGCCAGTTAGTTTAACATCTGTAGTGTGGAAAATGTTTGAAGCTATCATTAAGGAAGAAATAGCGGGACATCTAGATAGGAACAGTGCAATCAAGCAGATGCAACATGGATTCATGAAGGGGAAATCATGTTTAACTAATTTACTGGAATTCTTTGAGGATATAATGAGCATGGTGGATAGAGGTGTACCGATGGATGTGGTGTATTTAGATTTCCAAAAGGCATTCGATAAGGTGCCACACAAATGTTTACTGCAGAAGATAAAGGTACGCGGAGTCAGAGGAAATGTATCAGCATGGATAGAGAATTGGCTGGCGAACAGAAAGCAGACAGTCGGGATAAATGGGTCCTTTTCGGGTTGGAAATTGGTGGTTAGTGGTGTGCCACAGGGATCGGTGCTGGGACCACAACTGTTTGCAATATACATAGATGACCTGGAAGAGGGGACAGAGTGTAGTGTAACAAAATTTGCAGATGACACAAAGATTAGTGGGAAAGCGGGTTGTGTAGAGGACACAGAGAGGCTGCAAAGAGATTTAGATAAGTTAAGCGAATGGGCTAAGGTTTGGCAGATGGAATACAATGTCGGAAAATGTGAGGTCATCCACCTTGGGAAAAAAAACAGTAAAAGGGAATATTATTTGAATGGGGAGAAATTACAACATGCTGCGGTGCAGAGGGACCTGGGGGTCCTTGTGCATGAATCCCAAAAAGTTAGTTTGCAGGTGCAGCAGGTAATCAGGAAGGCGAATGGAATGTTGGCCTTCATTGCAAGAGGGATGCAGTACAAAAGCAGGGAGGTCCTGCTGCAACTGTACAGGGTATTGGTGAGGCCACACCTGGAGTACTGCGTGCAGTTTTGGTCACCTTACTTAAGGAAGGATATACTAGCCTTGGAGGGGGTACAGGGACGATTCACTAGGCTGATTCCGGAGATGAGGGGGTTACCTTATGATGATAGATTGAGTAGACTGGGTCTTTACTCGTTGGAGTTCAGAAGGATGAGAGGTGATCTTATAGAAACATTTAAAATAATGAAAGGGATAGACAAGATAGAGGCAGAGAGGTTGTTTCCACTGGTCGGGGAGACTAGAACTAGGGGGCACAGCCTCAAAATACGGGGGAGCCAATTTAAAACCGAGTTGAGAAGGAATTTCTTCTCCCAGAGGATTGTGAATCTGTGGAATTCTCTGCCCAAGGAAGCAGTTGAGGCTAGCTCATTGAATGTATTCAAGTCACAGATAGATAGATTTTTAACCAATAAGGGAATTGAGGGTTATGGAGAGCGGGCGGGTAAGTGGAGCTGAGTCCACGGCCAGATCAGCCATGATCTTTTTGAATGGCGGAGCAGGCTCGAGGGGCTAGATGGCCTACTCCTGTTCATAATTCTTATGTTCTTATGTTCTTATGTCTGAGAGATTTGCTTCGTATTGTCACTGGTGGCAATGAATGCCTGGGCTATCACTGTGGTCTTACTCAAGGTTGAGGTCTCTGCAGCCAAAAGTTTGCAAAGTACGGTTTCGTGGCCAATGCCAAGTACGAAAAAGTCTCTGAGCATGTGCTCCAAATGTCCTTCAAATTCGCAATGTCCTGCAAGGCGTCTTAGCTCGGCGACATAACTCGCCACTTCCTGGCCTTCAGTCCCTTTGAAGGTGTAGAACCGATACCTCGCCATCAGAACGCTTTCCTTCGGGTTCAAATGCTCTCGGACCAGTGTGCACAAATCGTTGTACGATTTCTCCGTGGGTTTCGCTGGAGTGAGCAGATTCTTCATGAGGCCGTACGTTGGTGCCCCACAGACGGTGAGGAGGATCTCCCTTTGTTTGGCAGCGTTCTCTTCCGCATCTAGCTCATTGGCCACGAAGTATTGGTCGAGTGGCTCCACAAAAATTTCCCAATCATCTCCCTTCGAGAATTTCTCCAGGATGCCCACTGTTCTCTGCATCTTTGGGTTCGCTATCTGTATCATGTCGCCAGTTGTTATGTATGGTGAAAGAGTCAGACTGAACACAGTGAGCTCAAAGTAAAGTGTGACCTTAGTCTTTTATTGCAGGTCTCCAGAATGCCTCTCCAACCTATGAGGCCTCCTTAAATACCTGTGTGCTCAAGGGATTATTGGATCCTTTGGGACTCCAGCGGATGAGCCCTCTGGTGGCTGTACAGAGTAAATCCAAGTTTACATATATAACAGGCCCCATCAATGCCACTTTAAGCACTCTGCGTGCAATGGCTGCAGAATAATGGCACACCACGAACGAATAAGACTTGAATTAGCTAGAATAAACTGACGAGTGATACTTAAAGGGTTGGCGGTGGATAGGCAATGGCAAACATTTAAAGATCACATGGATGAACTACAACAATTGTAAATCCCTGTCTGGAGTAAAAATAAAACGGGGAAGGTGGCTCAACCGTGGCTAACAAGGGAAATTAAGGACAGTGTTAAATCCAAGGAAGAGGCATATAAATTGGCCAGAAAAAGCAACAAACCTGAGGACTGGGAGAATTTTGTAACACAGCAGAGGAGGACAAAGGAGGGGGAAAATAGAGTCTGAGAGGAAACTTGCTGGAAACATAAAAACTGACTGCAAAAGCTTCTATCGATGTGTGAAGAGAAAAATATTAGTGAAAACAAACGTAGATCTCTTGCAGTCAGATTCAGGTGAATTTATAATGGGGAACAAAGAAATGGCGGACCAGTTAAACAAATACTTTGGTTCTGTCTTCATGAAGGAAGACACAAATAACCTTCCGGAAATACTAGTGGACCGAGGGTCTAGTGAGAAGGAGGAACTGAAGGAAATCCTTATTAGGTGGCAAATTGTGTTTGGGAAATTGATGAGATTGAAGGCCGATAAATCCATGCGGCCTGATAGTCTGCATCCCAGAGTACTTAAGGAAGTAGCCGTAGAAATAGTGGATGCATTGGTGATCATTTTGCAACAGTCTATCGACTCTGAATCAGTTCCTATGGACTGGAGGGTAGCTAATGTAACACCACTTTTTAAGAAAGGAGGGAGAGAGAAAATGGGTAATTATAGACCGGTTAGCCTGACATCAGTAGTGGGTAAAATGTTGGAATCAATTATTAAAGATGAAATAGCAGCACATTTGGAAAGCAGTGACGGGATAGGTCCAAGTCAGCATGGATTTATGAAAGGGAAATCCTGCTTAACAAATCTTCGAGAATTTTTTGATGTTGTAACTGGTGGAGTGGACAAGAGAGAACCACTGTATGTGGTGTATTTGGACTTTCTAAAGGCTTTTGACAAGGTCCCACACAAGAGATTGGTGTGCAAAATTAAAGCACATGATATTGGGGCTAATGTACTGACATGGATAGAGAACTGGTTGGCAGACAGGAAGCAAAGAGTAGGAATAAACGGGTCCTTTTGAGCTGGCAGGCAGTGACAAGTGGGGGCCGCAGGGCTCAGTGCTGAAACCCCAGCTCTTTACAATATACATTAATGATTTGGATGAGTGAATTGAGTGTAATATCTCCAAGTTTGCAGATGACACTAAGCTGGGTAGCGGTGTGAGCTTTGAGGAGGCCGCTAAGAGGCTGTCTTGGAAAGGTTAGGTGAGTGGGCAAATGCATGGCAAATGCAGTATAATGTAGATAAATGTGAGGTTATCCACTTTGGGGGCAAAGACACGAAGGCAGAATATTATCTGAATGGTGGCAGATTAGAAAAAGGGGAGGTGCAACGAGACCTGGGTGTCATGGTACATCAGTCATTGAAAGTTGGCATGCAGGTACAGCAGGTGGTGAAGAAGGCAAATGGTATGTTGGCCTTCATAGCTAGGGGATTTGAGTATCGGAGCAGGGAGGTCTTACTGCAGTTGTACAGGGCCTTAGTGAAGCCTCACCTGGAATATTGTGTTCAGTTTTGGTCTCCTAATCTGAGGAAGGACGTTCTTGCTATTGAGGGAGTGCAGCGAAGGTTCACCAGACTGATTCCCGAGATGGCAGGACTGACATATGAGGAGAGACTGGATTGACTGGGCCTGTATTCACTGGAGTTTAGAAGGATGAGAGGGGATCTCATCAAAACTTATAAAATTCTGACGGGACTGGACAGGTTAGATGCAGAAAGAATGTTCCTGATGTTGGGGAAGTCCAGAACCAGGGGACACAGTCTAAGGATAAGGGGTCGGCCATTTAGGACTAAGATGAGGAGAAACTTCTTCACTCAGAGAGTTGTTAACCTGTGGAATTCCTTACCGCAGAGAGTAGTTAATGCCAGTTCATTGGATATATTCAAGAGGGAGTTAAATATGGCATTTATGGCTAAAGGGATCAAGGGGTATGGAGAGAAAGCAGGAAAGGGATACTGAGTGAATGATCAGCCATGATCTTGTTGAATGGTGGTGCAATCTCGAAGGGCTGAATGGCCTACTCCTACACCAATTTTCTATGTTTCTATGTTTCTAATGTGCAGGCGAGCTGCAAACCCTACAAATCCTGCAAACCACCATGTTGCAGAGAAAGATCGCCACAGTGGATCAGACGGAATTGGAAACTTGTACTGAGGATGCAGAGGTGTACGGGGTACACACGTTCATGACGAAATTTCCACCAATAATGTTGAAAGTTGAACTGAACGGTATTCCAGTGTCTATGGAGCTGGACACGGGGGCAAGTCATTCCATAATGACTAAAACGGCCTTCGACAGGCTATAGGGTAAGAAGGCACACAGGCCCAAGCTCAGCCCCATTCACACCAAACTAAGGACTTACACCAAGGAACTAATCCCTGTAATTACCAGTGCTGAAGTCAAAGTCTCCTATGACGGAGCAGTACACAAACTCCCACTGTGGATTGTGCCAGTGGATGGCCCCACGTTATTTGACAGAAGCTGGCTGGGGAAAATCCGCTGGAACTAAGATGACATCCGAGAGCTTTCGTCCGTCGACGACACCGCATGTACCCAGGTTCTAAGTAAGTTCCCTTCATTATTTGAGCCAGGCATTGGAAGCTTTTCGGGAGCGAAAGTGCAGATCCATTTGGTTCCAGGTACGTGACCCTAAATGCGCTACTGCGCAAGGGTGGTGACTGAGTATGGGGGAATTCACAAGAGGCTGCCTTTAAGAAAGCCAGAAACTTATTGTGTTCTAACAAACTGCTTGTCCTGTATAACCCATGTAACCGATTGGTGTTAGCTTGCGATGCATCGTCATACAGGGTCGGGTGTATGTTACAACAGGCTAATGAATCGGGAATTTTGCAAACAGTTGCGTATGCATCCAGGAGTTTGTCCAAGGCCGAAAGGGCCTGCAGCATTGTTGAAAAAGAGGCTCTGGCGTGCGTTTACGGGGTAAAAAAAATGCACCAGTACCTATTTGGCCTCAAGTTCGAGCTTGAAACTGACCACAAGCTGCTCATATCGCTATTCTCGGAGAGCAAAGGGATTAATACCAATGCCTCTGCCCACATCCAATGATGGGCGCTCATGCTGTCGGCACACAACTATGTAATCTGCCACAGACCAGGCACAGAGTACTGCGCAAATGCTCTTAGTTGGCTACCATTGCCCACCACCAGGATGGAAATGGCACAGCCAGCGGACTTGATCATGGTCATGGAGGCATTTGAGAACGAAAAGTCCCCCTTTACGGCCCACCAGATCAGTTCAAATTAAAAAGTAGGACCTCAAAGGTAGTAATCTCTGGATTGCTACCAGTGCCACATGCTAATCAGAGTAGAGGGAGCAGGATAGTTAGAATAAATACATGGCTGGGCAGTGGTGCAAAAGGGAGGGATTCAAATTCCTGGGACATTGGAACCAGTTCTGGGGGAAGTGGGATCTGTACAAAAGGGACGGTCTGCACTTGGGCAGGACTAGAACTGATGTCCTGGGGGTAACATTTGCTAATGCAGTTCGGGAGTGTTTAAACTAATATGGCAGGAGGATGGGAACCAATGCAATGAGACAGGGCGAAGTAATATGGAATCAGAAACAGATGGTAGAAAGGTAAAAAGCAATAGTGGAAGGCCGAGTAAACAAAGGCAAGAAACAAAAAGGGCCACATTACATCATAATTCTAAAAGGACAAAGGGTAATAAAAAAACAAGACTGAAGGCTTTGTGTCTTAATGCAAGGAGTATCCGTAATAAGGTGGATGAATTAACTGTGCAAATAGATGTTAACAGATATGATGTTATTGGGATTACAGTGACGTGGCTCCAGGATGATCAGGGCTGGGAACTCAACATCCAAGGGTATTCAACATTCAGGAAGGATAGAATAAAAGGAAAAGGAGGTGGGGTAGCATTGCTGGTTAAAGAAGAGATTAATGCAATAGTTAGGAAGGACATCAGCTTGGATGATGTGGAATCTGTATGGGTAGAGCTGCAGAACACCAAAGGGCGAAAAACGTTCGTGGGAGTTGTGTATAGATCTCCAAACAGTAGTAGTGATGTTGGGGAGGGCATCAAACAGGAAATTAGGGGTGCATAAAATAAAGGTGCAGCAGTTATCATGGGTGACTTTAATATGCACATAGATTGGGCTAACCAAACTGGAAATAATACGGTGGAGGAGGATTTCCTGGAGTGCATAAGGGATGGTTTTCTGGACCAATATGTCGAGGAACCAACTAGGGGGGAGACCATCTTAGACTGGGTAATGAGAGAGGATTAATTAGCAATCTCGTTGTGCGAGGCCTCTTGGGGAAGAGTGACCATAATATGGTGGAATTCTACATTAGGATGGAGAATGAAACAGTTAATTCAGAGACCATGGTCCAGAACTTAAAGAAGGGTAACTTTGAAGGTAGGAGGCGTGACTTGGCTAGGATAGATTAGTGAATGATACTTAAGGGGTTGACAGTCTGTGGGCAATGGCAGACATTTAGAGACCGCATGGATGATCTACAACAATTGTACATCCCTGTCTGGTGTAAAAATAAAAAGGGAAGGTGACTCAACTGTGGCTATCAAGGGAAATCAGGATAGTATTAAAGCCAAGGAAGTGGCCAGAAATAGCAGCAAACCCAGGGACTGGGAGAAATTTAGAACTTAGCAGAGGAGGACAAAGGGTTTGATTCGGGCAGGGAAAATAGAGTACAAGAGGAAGCTTGCAGGAAACATTAAAACAGACTGCAAAAGCTTCTATAGCTATGTAAAGAGAAAAAGGTTAGTAAAGACAAATGTAGGTCCCCTGCAGTCAGAATCAGGGGAAGTCATAACGGGGAACAAAGAAATGGCAGACCAATTGAACAAGTACTTTGGTTCGGTGTTCACTAAGGAGGACACAAACAACCGCCCGGATATAAAAGGGGTCAGAGGGTCTAGTAAGAAGGAGGGACTGAGGGAAATCCTTATTAGTCGGGAAATTGTGTTGGGGAAATTGATGGGATTGAAGGCCGATAAATCCCCAGGGCCTGATGGTCTGCATCCCAGAGTACTTAAGGAGGTGGCCTTGGAAATAGCGGATGCATTGACAGTCATTTTCCAACATTCCATAGACTCTGGATCAGTTCCTATGGAGTGGAGGGTAGCCAATGTAACCCCACTTTTTAAAAAAGGAGGGAGAGAGAAAACAGGGAATTATAGACTGGTCAGCCTGACATCGGTAGTGGGTAAAATGATGGAATCAATTATTAAGGATGTCATAGCAGCGCATTTGGAAAGAGGTGACACGATAGGTCCAAGTCAGCATGGATTTGCGAAAGGGAAATCATGCTTGACAAATCTTCTGGAATTTTTTGAGGATGTTTCCAGTAGAGTGGACAAGGGAGAACCAGTTGATGTGGTGTATTTGGACTTTCAGAAGGCATTTGACAAGGACCCACACAAGAGATTAATGTGCAAAGTTAAAGCACATGGGATTGGGGGTAGTGTACTGACATGGATTGTGAACTGGTTGGCAGACAGGAAGCAAAGAGTAGGAGTAAATGGGTACTTTTCAGAATGGCAGGCAGTGACTAGTGGGGTACCGCAAGGTTCTGTGCTGGGGCTCCAGCTGTTTACACTGTACATTAATGATTTAGACGAGGGGATTAATTCTAATATCTCCAAATTTGCGGATGACACTAAATTGGGTGGCAGTGTGAGCTGCGAGGAGGATGCTATGAGGCTGCAGAGTGACTTGGATAGGTTAGGTGAGTGGGCAAATGCGTGGCAGATGAAGTATAATGTGGATAAATGTGAGGTTATCCACTTTGGTGGTAAAAACAGAGAGACAGACTATTATTTGAAAGGTGACAGATTAGGAAAAGGGAAGGTGCAACGAGACCTGGGTGTCATGGTACATCAGTCATTGAAGGTTGGCATGTAGGTACAGCAGGCGGTTAAGAAAGCAAATGGCATGTTGGCCTTCATAGCGAGGGGATTTGAGTACAGGGGCAGGGAGGTGTTGCTACAGTTGTACAGGGCCTTGGTGAGGCCACACCTGGAGTATTGTGTACAGTTTTGGTCTCCTAACTTGAGGATGGACATTCTTGCTCTTGAGGGAGTGCAGCGAAGGTTCACCAGACTGATTCCCGGGATGACGAGACTGACATATCAAGAAAGACTGGATCAACTGGGCTTGTATTCACTGGAGTTCAGAAGGATGAGAGGGGATCTCATAGAAACGTTTAAAATTCTGACAGGTTTAGACAGGTTAGATGCAGGAAGAATGTTCCCAATGTTGGGGAAGTCCAGAACCAAGGGTCACAGTCTAAGGATTAAGGATAAGCCATTTAGGACCGAGATGAGGAGAAACATCTTCACCCAGAGAGTGGTGAACCTGTGGAATTCTCTACCACAGAAAGTTGTTGAGGCCAATTCACTAAATATATTCAAAAAGGAGTTAGATGTAGTCCTTACTCCTCGGGGGATCAAGGGGCATGGCGAGAAAGCAGGAATGGGGTACTGAAGTTGCATGTTCAGCCATGAACTCATTGAATGGCGGTGCAGGCTCGAAGGGCCGAATGGCCTACTCCTGCACCTATTTTCTATGTTTCTATGTTTCTAGGACCTGGACCAGCCAGGATCCTTTACTGTCCTTGGTAAAAAGCTGTGTCCTCCATGGGAGTTGGTCCAGTGTCCCAGTGGAGATGCAGGAAGCAATTAAGCTGTTCCACAGACACAAAGACAAACTGTCCCTGCAGGCAGACTGTCTTTTGTGGGGCAATCACGTAGTCTTGCCCATTTATTTGCCAACTGCACAACGCCCACCCAGGTATCGTAATGATGAAAGCCATAGCTAGATCCCACGTGTGGTGGCCTGGCATTGACTCAGATTTAGAGTCATGCATGCGCCAGTGCAACACTTGCTCTCAGTTGAGCAGTGCACCCAGAGAGGCATAGCTAAGTTTGTGGTCATGGCCATAGAAACCATGGTCGAGGAACCATGTAGACTATGCGGGCCTATTCCTAGGCAACACATTTTTGGTTATTGTGGACGCTTACTCAAAATGGCCTGAATGTGCAATAACATCTGTAAGCACATCCACGGCCACCATTGAAAGCCTACAAGCCATGTTTGCCACGTACGGCCTGCCCGATGTCCTAGTTAGCGACAATGGGCCGTGCTTCACCAGTGCTGAATTCAACGAATTCATGACCTGCAACGGGATCAAACACATCACATCTGCCCCGGTCAAGCCCGCATCCAACGGCCAGGCAGAACAGGCAGTTCAGATCATCAAGCAAAGTTTGAAACGCGTGACGGAAGGCTCCCTGCAGACCCAGTTGTCCCGAGTACTGCTCAGCTACCGCACCAGACCCCACTCACTCACTGGGATTCCCCCAGCTGATCTGCTCATGAAAAGGGCACTTAAACAAGGCTCTCTCTTGTCCACCCTGATCTACATGATCATGTGGAGGGCAAGCGGCATCAACAAAGTGTGTACCATGACCGCGCAATTTGTCACATGATATTGAGATCAATGATCCTGTGTTTGTGCTCAATTATGGACATGGTCCCAAATGGCTCGCCGGCACGGTCACAGCCAAAGAGGGGAGTAGGGTGTTTCAGTTCAAAATGTCCAATGGACAAACGTACTGAAAACATTTGGACCAAATCAAATTGCGGTTCACCAACAGCTACGAGCAACCTGAAGAAGACACCACCAAATTTGACCCTCCAACACACACACACACACACACACAAGTGGCAACTGACATCACAGTTGACCATGAAACAGAACTCATCATCCCCAGCAGCCCGGCAAGGCCGGCTGCCTAACAGCCCAGTGAAGAACTGACCAACCCACCCACACTAGCGTTTGTACCGAGACGATCAACAAGGAAGCGCAAAGCCCCAAATCATCTCACCTTGTAAATAAGTGTACTGTTGACTTCACGGGGGAGTGATGTTACGTATTTAACTCCTTCTAACCTGCATCAAACCTGACCAGCATAGGGCCTACCTGTTGGAGTCCCAGCATCCCTTGGGAGTACAGTATATAAGCAGGTCACCCACGAGGTACCTGCACTATGGAATCTTAATAAAGGAGCTAAGGTCAGACTTGCTCATTATCACAGTACTCAGTCTGACCATTTATTAAGAGTGTAACACTACCAAATTGCTAACTTCCCCAAGGTGCAGGGAGCAAAAGACTGTACGCACATCGCCATGCAGGCACCTTTTCAGGACTCAGAGGTTTTTCGGAACCGAAAAGGATTTCACTCCCTGAAGGTCCAACTAGTTGTGGACCACAACCAAATAATTATGGCAATGAATGCCAAATTTCCGGGCAGCATCGATGATGCTCACATCCTGCGTGAGAACATTGTATTTGACATGTTTACCAGTCAGCCACACGGTCAATGCTGGATGATTGGTGACAAAGGATATGGTCTCGTTACCTGGCTGATGACCTCCTTGCCAAAGCCGAGAAGCAATACAACGAAAGCCACAGAGTCACATGCAATGTCATCCAGAAAACAATTGGCGTGCTTAAGCAGCGCTTTAGATGCCTGGAGCACTCAGGAGGGGAGCTGCAATACCACCCTGATCAGGCAGCTCAATTCATGGTCGTCTGCTCCATGCTGCACAACTTGGCTATCAGGAGGGGGCAAGAATTGCCAGAAGGGACTGACGGTCCACCTCAAGAGAGAGAGGAAGAGGAGGACGAGGAGGTGGACGCTGACTTCGGCCCAGACAATCAGGCTGAACATGCAACCATGCCCATGCTGCCCTCCAGACTGCAGGAAAGGGCCCATGGTGGCTACATAGCTGCAAGACTCTTATGTCAGCAGCTCATAAATGAGCGCTTTGCCTGAAAGAACATTGCTGCTTTTTACCGAGCTGAAACACTGCTGTGTGTGCAGCTCAGACATCAATGGTGGGCATCACCTTGGTGCCAGTTAAAGTTTAAGTTGATTCAAGTTAAGTTTAATTATACCCTTTCATGCAAAGGAATCACCAGTGTGTAACGGTGCAGCTATCTGAGACAATGCGCAACAAGGTTATGTTAAATAAAAAACATTTAATCTGACCATTTGTGTGAAATCATGAGTATAACTGTCAAAAACACCCCACTCCCATCCCACCCCAGGGAATACACATTCAATGATACGACACTGAAAAGTGTAGAAGAACAAAGGGACCTTGGAGTGCAGGTCCACAGATCCCTGAAGATAGCGGGACAAGTAGATAGATCAGGTGGTTAAGAAGGCATATGGAATATTTGCCTTTATTAGTCAAGGCATGGAATACAAGAGCAAGGAGGTTGTGCTTGAACTGTATAAAACACTGGTTAGGCTGCAGCTGGAGTACTGTGTGCAGTTCTGGTCACCACATTACAGGAAAGATGTGATTGCACTGGAAAGGGTGCAGAGGAGATTTACAAGAATGTTGCCTGGACTGGAGAATTTTGGTTATGAGGAAAGATTGGAGATGCTGGGTTTGTTTTCTTTGGAACAGAGGAGGCTGAGGGGAGACCTGATTGAGGTGTATAAAATTATGAGCGGCTGAGATAGAGTGGATAGGAAGAACCTATTTCCCGTGGCAGAGGGGTCAACAACCAGGGGCATAGATTTCAAGTAAGTGGTGGGAGGTTTAGAGGAGATATGAGGGGACATTTCTTCATCCAGAGGGTGGTGGGAGTCTCGAACTCCCTGCCTGAAAGGATGGTAGAGACAGGAAACCTCACCACATTTAACAGATACTTGGATGTGCACAAAGTGCCATAACCTACAGGGCTATGGACCAAGAACTGGAATGTGGGATTAGGTTAGATAGCTCTTGGTCAGCCAGCGCGGACATGATGGGCCGAAATGGCCCCTTTTGTGCTGGAAATTTCTATGATTCTATGATTCTATGATTCTAGGATATACATGAGCAGGTTTTCACATTGTCGGATAGATGCCAGTGTTGTAGCTGAATGGAACAACTTGGCCAGAGGCACGGCTAGTTCTGGAGTACAATTCTTCAGCACAACAGCCGGGATGTTGTTGGGGCTCATAGCCTTTGCTGTTGGCACCTCATTTTCAGGTATGCCTGGTGCTGCTCCTGTCATGCGTTTCTCCACACTTCCTTGAACCAGGGTTGGTTCCCTAGCTTGATGGTAATGGTAGAGTGAGGGATATGCCAGGTCATGAGGCTACAGATTGTGATGGAATACAATTCTGCTGCTTCTGATGGCCCATAGCGGCTCATGGATGCCCAGTTTTGAGCTGCTAAATCTGTTCTGAATCTATCCCATTTAGCATGATGGAAGTGCCATACAACACGATGGAGTCCTCTGTGAACATGGGACTTTGTCTTCACAATGACTGTGCGGTGGTCACTGCATGGACAGATGCATCTGCGACAGATAGATTGGTGAGGATGAGGTCAAGTAGGTTTTTCCCTCATGTTGGTTCTCTCACCACCTATGTCCTTTAAGACTCGACCAGTTTGCTCAGTAGTGGTGCTACCGAGCCACTCTTGATGATGGACATTGAAGTCCCCCATCCAGAGTACATTCTGTGCCCTTGCTACTCTCAGTGCCTCTTCCTAGTGGTGTTCAACATGGAGGAGTACTGACTCTTCAGCTGAGGGAGGGAAGTCGGTTGTAATTGGCAGGAGGTTTCATTGCCCATGCTTGACCTGAAGCCATGAGACTTCATGTGGTCCGGATTCAAGGTTGAGGACTCGCAAGGCCACACTCCCTCCCGACTGTATATCACTGTGCCGGTGGGACAGGACATAGCCAGGGATGGTGATGGAGGAGTCTGGGACATTGGCTGAGAGGTATGATTCTGTGAGTATGTCTATGTCAGGCTGTTGAATGACTAGTCTGTGGGACAGCTCTCCCAATTTTGACACAAGAGAAAGACTTTGCAGGATCGATTGGGCTGGGTGTGCCATTGTCGTGTCCATGGCTGGTGCCGAGGTCAATGCCGGGTGGTCCGTCCAGTTTTAGAAACATAGAAACATAGAAAATAGGTGCAGGAGTAGGCCATTTGGCCCTTCGAGCCTGCACTATCATTCAATAAATTCATGGCTGATCATGCAACTTTAATACCCCATTCCTGCTTTCTCTCCATACCCCTTGATCCCTTTTATTCTTATTATTGTTTTTCATAGCAGTTGTGTACAATTGAGTGGCTTCCAAGGTCATTTTAGAGGCAGTTAAGAGTCAACCACATTGATGTGGTCTGGATTCACATGTAGGCCGGACCGGGTAAGTACCGGGCAGATTTCCTTCCCTAAAGGACATGAGTGAACCAGATGGGTTTTTTATGACAAGCCGGTAATTTCATGGTCACCATTACTGAATTATTTAATTAACTGAATTGAAATTCCCCAGCTGCCATGGTGGGAACTCACATCTCTGAATCATTGGTCCAGGCCTCTGGCTTACTAGTCCAATGACATTACCACTATGCTACCATTCCCGTTACTACCATACATTCTATAGGTAGTACATACTGCAGCCACAGTGGGTTGAGGGAATGAACATTTGGTTTTATATCATCATCATCATCGACAGTCCCTCAGAATCGGGGAAGACTTGCTTCCACTCTGAACTGAGTCCAATATGAGAGCCACAGACTCTGTCACAGGTGGGATAGATAGTCGTTGAGGGAAGGGGTGGATGGGACTGGTTTGCTCTTTGCAATGTCTGCGCTTGATTTCTGCATGCTCTCAGCGATGAGCCTCGAAGTACTCAGTGCCCTCCCGGATGCACTTCCTCCACTTAGGGCGGTCTTTGGCCAGAGACTCCCAGGTGTCAGTGGGGCTGTCGCACTTTATCAGGGAGGCTTTGAGGGTGTCCTTGTAACATTTCTGCTGCCCACCTTTGGCTCGTTTGCCGAGAAGGAGCTCCGTGTAGAGCACTTGCTTTGGGAGTCTCGTGTCTGACATGCGAACTATGTGGCCTGCTCAGCGAAGCTGATGGAGTGTGGTCACTGCTTCAATGCTGGGGATGTTAGCCTGGATGAGGACGCTGATGTTGGTGCGTTTGTCCTCCCAGGAAATTTGTAGGATCTTGCGGAGACATCGTTGGTGATATTTCTCCAGTGACTTGAGGTGTCTACTGTACATGTCTCTGAGCCATACAGGAGGGCGGGTATTACTACAGTCCTGTAGACCATGAGCTTGGTGGCAGTTTTGAGAGCCCGGTCTTCAAACACTTTTTTCCTCAGGCGGCCGAAGGCTGCACTGGCGCACTGGAGGCGGTGTTGGATCTTGTCGTTGATGTCTGCTCTTGTTAATAGGAGGCTCCCGAGATATGGGAGGTGGTCCACAGTGTCCAGGGCCGCACCGTGGATCTTGATGAGTGGGGGCAGTGCTGTGCGGCGAGGACAGGCTGGTGGAGGACATTTATCTTACGGATGTTTTACAGCAGAGATGCAGACTGTTCTACCTAGGATGGTGTTGAGCTTTGAATATTGTTACAGCTGCACTAATCTAAATGAGCAGTGGCTATTCCATCACACTGCTGACTTGAGCATTGCAGATGGTGGAGAGGCTTTGAGGGGTCAGGATGTAATTGTTACAGGGTTCTCAGTCTCTGACTTGATCTTGTAGCTATGCTTTTGATTATGTCTGGTCCAGTTAAGTTTCTGATCAATGGTGAGCCTCAAGATGCTGATGGTGAGGAAGTTAATGAAAGTCGGCAGGGGAGGTGTTTGGTCCTTTTCTCATTAGAGAGAGAGCTGATGCCTGGGACATATGTGCTGTAAACGTTACTTGCCACATCAGCCTTAGGCTGGATGTTAAACTGTTCAAAATGTAGATTGGTGTGGACTGCTTCATTATTGGAGGACGTGAATGAAATTGGATACTGTTGAATCATCAGAAAATAGCTCAACTCCTGCCCTTATGATGGAAGAAAAGTCACTGATGAAGGCCCTGAAGATTGTTGGGCTAAAGTTGCTGCTCTGGAGAACATACTTGCAGCAATGTTCAGGGGCTCGATAGGCCTCCAAAACCTACAACCACTTCTCTCTGTGTCAGGTAGGACTCTAGCCACTGGGGTTTTCCCTTTGACCCCCACTGTGATCTCCCACATGCTTTCATGTACACATCCCCTATCTTTTGGGAGGTGAATGGAATCATGGGGAGAGTGTTAAGGCACATGCTTTCTCTCCAGCCAGAGGAAGGTTGTAAGAGACTCTAGTTTAAGGCATGAATTCATGCAGTCAGTAAGGGAGTCCCTGTTAGGGAATTCTACATTGTGAAAAGTATTCAGAGTTCTCTCATTCTGCTGTTAATTTTCCCTAGAGAAGGTGCTGAAGGTATTTGTCCTGGTAAATAATGCATCAGCAATTTGTTTGATACATCTGTGCATTACAGATTAATTTATGTTGCTGATATCTCCCAAAGTTGATTGGAATGAATCTGAGGCATAAAATCTCAGAACTATGGTGGCCAATGGCTGCTAGTCAAATTCCAACAGATGGCACAATTCCATCACTGCTTCCCCAATGAACTGCCTGCATGGGCAGTTTTCCTCCGACATTTCTAGGTGGGTATGACGGCGTCTGAAGACACAGCTGCATGGACAAGGGAGAGTGAGGACAATTCACGTCCGGTGCAAGTAAATTGCCCTCATATCTTTCCTTTCACTGTTTTTTTTAAGATGGCAGAAGACGGTGAAAGGAAAGCCCAAAGGAATTCTCATATCCAGATATTTAATTGCAGCAATCAAAAATCTTGTTGGCAGAAGTTCAGCAAAACAAATGAAACAAGGAAAGAGCAGCCAAAAAAATCAACAGTCACTAAAGCAGCTCATCAAAGGTTATAGTCCACAATCAAAACTGCTTGTGAAAAATGCACTTTGACCATGGCTTCCACTGGGAGCTCGAATACACAGAATTAACTCTATTATCTATAGGCATGGGATCAGCTTCCATTTGTATGCTGACAACAGTCCGCCATAACCTTCAACTCCACAATCACCACAATGCTGCCTGACATCAAGTCATAGATGAATTAGAATTTCCCGCAACTTAATATTGACAAGATCTTAACTATCTTGCTTGGCTCTCACCAAAGATGCAGCAGTCTCCGTATCCCTACCCCATCCCTCGCTGCTCATTCTGACTGCAAAGATCTTACTTGAATAGGTGGATTATTCTCTTCACAAAAGTGACACCCATGAGTGTGGAGTGATGCTGGAACCCCCAACAAGCTGATCTGCAGATCAGTGGAAGAAAATGAGAGCGGTTTGTTCCGAGTCCTCACAGTTCTCCCCGTTTGGCATAGAAGCTTCTGCTACATACTCTTTCATATTGTGGGACTTTATAGATTGAATAACTGAATTACTTATCCACACAAAGGAATGCAAACATATTTTTTTCTATTACAGGGAGCTCATTATGCTCCATTTAGTGAAATGAAAAGGAGCACAACAGCTTTAAGATTAAAGACATACAGTGTATACTTTATCAATGTGTATATATTTATGCCTGCCATAATTTCAGAATGTGCACGTGGATTTGTTCCAGCTAACCGTACGTCATGTAAAAAGTTGGATAGCCAGGTGGTGAAGGATAGAATACTAGAGCCTAATCTTCAGTCGCTTACAAGACATTATTTACAGAGACACACACTGCATATCATGCGCCCCCAAGATAAGCTTTCTCCCTTCCCAAGCCTGCTTCCATATATATGAACACAAGGGAGTCCTCAATTAATACCCACCACTTGAATACAATTAACAGCTTCCCTTCTCTCTTTAAAAAAATATACTTTATATAATACAACCAAAATTTAAAAAAGATAAAGGGGGAGAAATTCCCCAGCACATCGTTTGCGGGCGGTAACCCAGTCGGTGAGGGACTTCCTTCACCCGGGGCAGATGTCCCGCCCCAGCCACGAAATTGGGGTTACCACCCCTCACAGGAAGGGGAGTGGGGCAATGTCGCGCACTCCACTTCTTGTGACGGTGGGGGAGCTACTACTTGGGCGTGACCAGCATGCGTTCTGCGCCTTCTCCGCGTAGCCCTGGTGCATTTCAATGCTTCTCCCCTTCTGTTAAAGGGGAGAGCCGCTGCGCACTCTGCCGGGCCTCTGGTGGCCTCCACTGGGCCACCAGGGCGGCGTGGTGTTGAGGCCACAGCCCGGCAATGGGACAGATGCCTGGCTGCACGATAGTGGCCTAGACCATGCCGTGGGGCACCAAAAGGGTGGTGCGAGACGCAGCACACCTCCCCTTTAACTTGTGCCCCGGGAGCAGAGGTCAGCCTGCTTTGCAACCCATGAGTCTGGCACTGACACCACTCGCGGGAGCCTCGTGGGGCGCTGGTCAATTTACACAGGGGGATGGAAAGGGTTTGTCGTGGGGCGCAAAGGGGTCGGCGCATACGGCGATCACATCATCACCAGTTACGCAGTGGCCTGGGGCGTTTCTAGCAGGGCGTGGTGCTTCCATGTTTTCGCCTCCACTAACTCCCGTGCAATTTTGCGGCAGCCAGTATCGCGCCCCCCCCACCCCCCGGGAGGCGCACAACCAGGGAATTTCACACCCAAAATCTTTCATACTCTGTACAAAACATTACATTGTGAGATGACCCTTCTCCAGGACCTCTAATCATTTCTTCGTACATGCACTTCTTTTAGTAAAACAATTCATGGCTTGAATCCATCCATTTAATTTCAGAGTTTTCTTTTCTCTCCAATCCAATCTGCAAGGAAATTTTCAGTACAAATCCATCTATGCGATAAAGCTGATTGACCCTGATCTGGTACCACAAAATAAACTCCAGATTATTTCCAACTATCGAACTCCCTTTGTTTTGTCTCTGATACTGGTAATCCTCAAGTTTATTGGTAGCCACCAAAACCTCACAATCATGAGGACTTCTCGTTCTGATATGGGAGTGTTCTGTGGTCTTTGTTTCATTGGCCGGGATTTTGCTCACCTCGGCGGGTCTGGGGCGGGCGATGTCGGTGGTGGGTTGCAACCCTGCTGCTGACTCCATCCCACTGCCTAAAATTAATTTAAATTTATAGGGCTTGTTACGCCTACCCAGCTTGTTTCCTGGCCCAATTAGTGGAAGCGGGTCTGATGACGTCATTCATGATGCATCATCAGCCGGTTTCCTTAAAGGGACCATGGCCACCTTACTTTTGACCATTGTGCTGTCAGTGTTCTACAGCATTGAAGTGCTGCAAACACTGACAATGACTGCACAGAGGTGCAGGCCTGCACACAGATTCTCCCTTGACTCCCTCCATATGCTTATGGAGGGAGTCACAGCAGACAGGGAGGTCCTCGTCCCTTCCCATGGGCAGAAGAGACCTCCTCAGGGAGACCAACACAGCCTGGTTTTACATTGCAGAGGAGGTCACAAGGTGCGAGTGGTACCTTACATGATGAGAGACAGGGTGAAGATCGAGCTGGACAGGCTGCAATGAGAGGGCATCATTTCGCCGATCGAATTCAATGAGTGGGCCAGTCTGATTGTTCCAGTCCTCAAGGGAGACGGCACCATCAGAATCTGTGGTGATTACAAAGTAACTATCAATCGTTTCTCATTGCAGGATCAATACTCACTACCAAAAGCAGACGACCTATTTGCGATGCTGGCGGGAGGGAAAACGTTTACGAAGCTGGACTTGACCTCAGCCTACATGACGCAGGAGCTGAGGAATCATCGAAAGGCCTCACCTGCATCAACACGCACAAAGGTCTCTTCATTTACAACAGATGCCTGTTTGAGATTCGATCGGCCACGGCGATATTCCAGTGGAACATGGAAAGTTTGCTGAAGTTGGTCCCGCACACCGTGGTCGTCCAGAATGACATCTTGGTTACAGGTTGAGACACCGTTGAGCACCTGCAGAACCTGGAGGAGATTCTTAGTTGGCTTAACCGTGTGGGGCTCAGGCTAAAACGCTCAAAATGCGTTTTCCTGGTGACTGAAATGGAGTTCCTGGTGAGAAGAATCGTGGCAGACGGCATCAGGCCCACCGATTCGAAGACGGAGGCAATCAAGAACCCACCGAGACCACAGAACGTGACGGAGCTGCGGTCGTTTCTAGGATTCTTGAACTATTTTGGTAACTTCTTACCGGGTCTTAGCACATTGTTACAACCCCTGCACTCTTTACTGCACAAAGGAGATGAATGGGTATAGGGTAAAAGCCAAGAAAATGCCTTTGAGAAAGCTAGGAAGCTGTTATGTTCAAACAAATTGCTTGTGTTGTACGATCCATGTAAAAGTTTGGTACTAGCATGTGATGCGTCGTCGTACGGGGTCGGGTGTGTTTTGCAACAAGCGAATGAATTTGGGAAATTGCAACCAGTTGTTTATGCATCCAGAAGTCTGTCTAAGGCCGAGAGGGCCGATAGTATGATCGAAAAAGAAGCGTTAGCATATATTTACGGGGTAAAGAAAATGCATCAATATCTGTTCGGGCTCACATTTGATTTGGAAACTGACCATAAGCCGCTTATATCCCTCTTTTCTGAAAGCAAGGGGATAAATACGAATGCATCGGCCCGCATCAAGAGATCCCACAATCCCTTGGGAGCACCTGTATATAAGGAGGCCTCACAGGCTGGAGAGGCAACTCTGAGATCTGTAATAAAGGACTACGGTCACACCTTACTTTGAGCTTGCAGTATCTAGTCTGACTCTTTATTCAAGACTTAACAACTTTCTTCTTGTGTCATTTCAAAGACCCTCCATCTTCGCTCTGGGTAATTCACTGCATAAAGATACTTAGAGTCACATCTAAAGCATCTATTGGCTTTTCTTGGGCATTTCCGGAATTCATTTGTCCATTATTATTATCCCAATTTTGGCTTCTGTTGATATAACTGGATTTTTTGTTTGTGCTTCCTTCACCATTCTGTCCGTCTTTAATCCTTCCGTTACATTGACGCATGTGTCCAGTATCTGGAATATTTCTAAACCTAGTAGCCATCGAATCTTCTATTTTTGTGTCACAGCAGACTGCATCATTTGTTCCATGAGGGCTGAAGGGGATGGCTGTTCCCCAGGAATTTTTATTAAGGCAGCAGTAATCTGATCCAACAGAGACACCTTTTCAGAGAAATGGGTGCCAGTTAGGATCAGTTGCCTGCCCATATGAAACACCTTAGCACAATCTAGTAATTTAAACACTAGTACTGATCCAGGATTTCCAAATTGAACCTTGTCATCCTTTCGTACAATTTGTTAAAGTCCATGATATACTCTTTCATTGAATAACTGCCCCTTTTCCAAAATCTGTCAAATTCTGACCAGGTCTCATAGGCATTTAACAGGTCATCTTTCATGAAGGTTTTGACTCTTGTAGATTTTATCCAGGAATTCAATCATCATTATCCATCTGAGTTGCATCCATCTCAGAAAATACCTTGCTTCTGATTTACTTTGTTCAGGAAGCAACAACGCCAAGGATATGCCTGGTTTCCTCTTTGGTAGAGGAGTAACCCATATCACCCTCATTCTCCCACTGGCCATATGGTTCAAACTCCGAGAACATTGGAGAGTAATCGCACCTCGACTATGTAAACTTGTTTTCTGCCATTTTTTCCACAAAGGCCACTAGGCGTTCAAGTTTTATGCCCCATAATTTTTTCATAGTTTCCAACCTCTACCTTTTGGGAAACATTCTCTGCCAGCATGTAAAAAGTCGGATAGCCAGGTGGTGAAGAATAGAATACTAGAGCCTAGTCTTCAGTCGCTTACATCACTAAAATAAAGGACCAAGTGCCCCTTTTTAAAGGGGCACAACCAATAAACTGTAAATTAAACCACATTGAAACTTAACAAATCAAATCAGAATTTTGTTTCCGGGGATGATGAAGCACTCCAGTCCCTCCGGTGCTGACTGGTCGCGGAAGGCCTGAGGCATACCGCATGCTCCATCTCCAGGGACACCCAGGTCCGAACATAACCAGGGAAGAAAGACAGGCAGGCGGGCAGAATGACCCCCTTGCCTGCTACCTGGACCCCAGTGACTAGTGGAGTGCTGCAAGGGTCAGTGCTGGGACCCCAGCTCTTTACAATATACATTAATGATTTAGATGATGGAATTGAGTGTAATATCTCCATGTTTGCAGATGACACTAAACTGGGTGGTGGTGTGAGCTGTGAGGAGGACGCTAAGAGGCTGCAGGGTGATTTAGACAGGTTAGGCGAGTGAGCAAAAACATGGCAGATGCAGTATAATGTGGATAAATGTGAGGTTATCCACTTTGGGGGCAAAAACACGAAGGCAGAATATTATCTGAATGGCGGCAGATTAGAAAAAGGGAAGGTGCAGCGAGACCTGGGTATCATGGTTTATCAGTCATTGAAAGTTGGCATGCAGGTACAGCATGCGGTGAAGAAGGCAAATGGTATGTTGGCCTTCATAGCAAGGGGATTTGAGTATAGGAGCAGGGAAGTCTTGCTGCAGTTGTACAGGGCCTTAGTGAGGCCCCACCTGGAATATTGTGTTCAGTTTTGGTCTCCTAATCTGAGGAAGGACGTTCTTGCTATTGAGGGAGTGCAGCGAAGGTTCACCAGACTGATTCCAGGGATGGCTGGACTGACATATGAGGAGAGACTGGATCAACTGGGCCTTTATACACTGGAGTTTAGAAGGATGAGAGGGGATCTCATAGAAACAGATAAGATTCTGACCGGACTGGACAGGCTAGATGCGGGAAGAATGTTCCCAATGTTGGGGAAGTCCAGAACCAGGGGACACAGTCTTAGGATAAGGGACAGGCCGTTTAGGACTGAGATGAGGAGAAACTTCTTCACTCAGAGAGTTGTTAACCTGTGGAATTCCCTGACGCAGAGAGTTGTTGATGCCAGTTCATTGGATATATTCAAGAGAGAGTTAGATATGGCCCTTACGGCCAAAGGGATCAAGTAGTATGGAGAGAAAGCAGGAAAGGAGTACTGAAGGAATGATCAGCCATGATCCTATTGAATGGTGGTGCAGGCTCGAAGGGCCGAATGGCCTACTCCTGCACCTATTTTCTATGTTTCTATGTTTCTATGACCCGTTAGTGAACACTTTGACCAGGCCGAGGAGTAGTTTGTTGGGCCCTCGCTAGGCTGCTGTGCAGCTGGCCTTGCTGGGCTGCCTGGTGTGATGAGACCTGCTGGGCTGCTGCGGGTGATGGGTTCTGCTTCGTGGCCAACCGTGGTGTCAGTTTCCACTGGTGTGTATGTTGGGGGGGCGTCAAAGAAGGTAGGGTCCAAAGTGGGTTGCTCAGGATAGTCCGGAAATCTGAGTTTGATTTGGTCCAAGTGTTTCCAGTGAATTAGTCCATTTGAAAGTTTGACCTGAAACATCCTGCTCCCCTCTTTGCCCACAATAGTGCCGGGAAGCCACTTGGGACCTTGTCCATAATTCAATACAAATACAGGATCAATGATTTCAATTTCGCGTGACATATTTGCACTATCATAATATGTACTTTGCTCAAGCTGCCTGCTCTCTACCTGTTCATGTAGATCAGGGTGAACTGACGAGAGTCTTGTCTTAAGTGCTCCTTTCATGGGCAGTTCAGCAGATGGAATCCCAGTGAGTGAGTGGGGTCTCGTGCGGTAGCTAAGCAGAACTCAGGATAGGCGAGTCTGCAGTGAGCCTTCAGTTACCCTCTTCAAGCCCTGCTTGATAGTTTGCACTGCTCTTTCTGCCTGACCATTGGATGTTGGTTTGAACGGGGCAGATGTAACATGTTTGATCCCGTTACGGGTCATGAACTCTTTGAACTCGGCACTGGTAAAGCATGGCCCATTGTCGCTCACAAGGACATCAGGTAGTCTGAGTGGGAAACATGGGCCGCAGGCTTTCAGTGGTGGCAACTGACGTGCTTGCCGACATTATCTCACATTCAATCCATTTGGAGTATGCATCTACAACCACAAGGAACATTTTACCCAAAAACGGACCTGCATAGTCGACATGGACCCTCGACCACGGTTTGGGGGGCCAAGACCATAAACTTCGTGGCGCCTCCCTGGGTGCATTGCTTAACTGCGAGCATGTATTACATCTGTGCACACAGGACTCTAAGCCCACATCGATACTGGGCCACCACACGTGGGATCTGGCTATCGCTTTCAGCATTATGATGCCTGGGTGGGTACTGTGCAGGTCACTGATGAAAGTGTCCCTATCCTTCTTGGGAACCACTACCCGATTGCCCCACAGAAGGCAGTCTGCCTGTATAGACATTTCATCTTTGCGCACTGCTACGGCTTTATCTCTTCCTGCATTTCCACTGGGACACTGGACCAGCTCCCGTGAAGCACACAATTGTTTACTAGGGACAGTAAGGGGTCCTGGCTCATCCAGTTTCTAATCTGTCGGGCTGTGATGGGTGATTGCTCACTCTCAAATGCTTCCATAACCATAACTAAATCTGCAGGCTGCGCCATTTCCACCCCCGTGGTGGGCAATGGCAGCCTACTGAGAGCATCGGCACAGTTTTCTGTGCCTGGCCTGTGGCTGATGGCGTAGTTGTATGTGGACAACGTGAGCGCCCATCTCTGGATGCGGACTGATGCATTCGTATTTTTCCCCTTACTCACGGAAAATAGGGATATTAGTCGCTTATGGTCGGTTTCCAATTCAAATTTTAGCCCAAACAGATATTGATGCATTTTCTTTACCCCATAGACACATGCTAACACTTCTTTTTCAATCATGCTGTAGGCTCTCTCAGCCTTAGACATACTTCTGGATGCATAAGCAACTGATTGCAATTTCCCAGATTCATTAGCTTGTTGCAATACACACCCGGCGCCATATGACGACACATCACATGCTAGTACCAAACGCTTACATGGATCATACAACACAAACAATTTGTTTGAGCATAACAATTTTCTAGCTTTTACAAAGGTATTTTCTTGGCTTTTGCCCCATACCCATTCATCTCCTTTATGCAGTAAGGCGTGCAGTGGTTCTAACAGTGTGCTGAGACCCGGTAAGAAGTTACAAAGTAGTTCAGGAGTTCTGGAAATGACCGCTGCTCCGTCACGTTCTGTGGCCTCGGTGCGTTCTTGATTGTCTCCATCTTCGAATCGGTGGGCCTGATGCTGTCCGCCGTGATTCTTTTCCCCAGGAACTCCACTTCAGGCGCCAGGAAAACGCATTAAACCCGAGCCCCACGCAGTTGAGTCGACTAAGAATCTCCTCCAGTTCTGTAGATGCTCGACTGTGTCCCGACCTGTAACCAAGATGTCGTTCTGGAAGACCACGGTGTGCAAGACTGACTTCAGTAAGCTTTCCATGTTTCTCTGGAATATCGCTGCGGCTGATTGAATTCCAAACGGGCATCTGTTATAAATGAAGAGGCCTTTGTGTGTGTTGATGTAGGTGAGGCCCTTCGATGATTCCTCCAGCTCCTGCGTCATGTAGGCCGAGGTCAAGTCCAGCTTCGTGAATGTCTTTCCTCCTGCCAGCGGTGGGAAAAGGTCGTCAGCCTTTGGTAGTAGGTATTGATCCTGCAGGGAGAAACAATTGATAGTTACTTTGTACTCACCACAGATTCTGATGGTGCTGTCTCCTTTGAGGACTGGAACAATCGGGCTGGCCCACTCGTTGAATTCGATGGGCGAAATGATGCCCTCTCGTTGTAGCCGGTTCAGCTCAATCTCTACCCTTTCTCTCATCATGTACGGTGCTTCTCTTGCCTTGTGATGGATAGGCCGCGCCCCCAGAATTAGGTGGATCTGCACTTTTGCTGCTTGGAACTTCCCGATGCCTGGTTCAAAAAGTGAAGGGAACTTGTTTAAGACCTGGGCACACGAAGTTTCGTCAGCGGACAAGAGTGCTCAGACATTGTCCCAGTTCTAGTGTATCTTTCCCAGAAGCTCCTGCCGAGCAGCGTGGGACCATCGCCCAGTACTACCCAGAATGGTAGCTTGTGCACTGCACCATCGTAGGAGATCTTTACGGTAGTACTTTCAATTACGGGAATTAGTTCCTTTGTGTACGTTCTCAGTTTCGTGTGAATGGGCTTCAGGACTGGCCTTGAGGCCTTGCTGCACCACAGTTTTTCGAAAGTCTTTTTGCTCTTAATGGACTGGCTCCCATCCGTGTCCAACTCCATTGACACCGGGAGTCCATTTAATTCAAACTTCAGCATTATCGGGGGACACTTTGAGGTAAATACTGCACCCATATACCTCTGCCTCCTCGGTCTGAGGCTCTGGTTCCTCGTGATCCGCCGTGGATCTGTCCTCCTCTGCAACATGGTGGTTTGCAGGATTAATAGGGTTTGCAGCTCGCCTGCACATACGTTGGAGGTGTCCCATTGTTCCACAGCCCTTGTAAACGTACCCTTTGAAGCGGCATGAATGGAAACGATGATCACCCCCGCAGCGCCAACAAGGTGTTAATGGCCTTGCATTCATCACCCTTGATGGTGGACTCTGAGTCATCTGCGGACGTGCAGCTGCAGGCAAGTGGAGCCTGCCCTGTACGTTGCAATTTGAAAACATCACTTTGTTCACAGTACTTGTAACAGCACCCGTGTGCTGAGAGATTTGCTTAGTATTGTCACTGGTGGCAATGAACGCCTGGACTATCGCTATGGCCTTACTCAAGGTTGAGGTCTCTACAGTAAAAAGTTTGCGAAGTATCACTTCATAGCCAATGCCAAGTATGAAAAAGTCTCTGAGCATGTGCTCCAAATGTCCTTCAAATTCGCAATGTCCTGCAAGGCGTCTTAGCTCGACGACATAACTCGCCACTTCCTGGCCTTCAGACCTTTTGTAGGTGTAGAACCGGTATCTCTCCATCAGAACGCTTTCCTTCGGGTTCAGATGCTCCCGGACCAGTGTGCACAAATCATCGTATGATTTCTCCATGGGTTTCGCTGGAGTGAGCAGATTCTTCATGAGGCCATACATTGGTGCCCCACAGACGGTGAGGAGAGTCGCCCTTCATTTGGCAGCGTTCGCTTCTCCTTCCAGCTCGTTGGCCATGAAGTATTGGTCGAGTCACTCCATGAAGGTTTCCCAATCATCTCCCTCCGAGAATTTCTCCAGGATGCTCACTGTTCTCTGCATCGTTGGGTTCGTCATCTGTATCTCGTTGCCAGTTGTTTTTTATGAATAAAGAGTCTGACTGGATACTGTGAGCTCAAAGTAAAGTGTGACCGTAATCTTTTATTGCAGGATTCCAGAGTGCCTCTCTAGCCTGTGAGGCCTCCTTATGTACCTGTGCTCCCAAGGGATTGTGGGATCCCTTGCGATTCCAGGGATGAGCCCTCTGATGGCTGTACAAGGTATATACAAGTTTTCATACATATCAAAAACCTCTTGTATTTCGGAGGTTCCATGACTGAACCTTCCCTTGCAATTGCTCATAATAAAACCGGTAAACCTGATGTTTTGTTTGTTTACTTCCATGGTCGTTATACAACAGGAGAAAGGCGAGGCGTCGATGAACTATATCAGTTAGTCCACCTTGAAGGAGAGAAGCCTTCTTTGTACCCTAAGATTTGGTGTAGTCGGCAGGATGCAGACCTTCTGACTTGGCTGATGTGACAGCTGAATGGCAGTGAGTATGTTTTGTACCACCTGCAGCTATAACTTTGACGGGGAAGGAGATAATCTGTATAAAGAATTAGAAGGGGGTAATCTGTAGAACAAGTTATAGTGAACCACGGAAGGACGAAAACCAAGGCTGGGATAGATGTATTGCCTGAAAAAGAAGGAATACAACCAAAGGAGGAGAGGACCCCAGCGATCGTTCGAGGAAAAATCAGGTGTATGTCCCGAAGCGTGACATGGTAATAACACGGATCTTGCGCAGCGCAAACAAGGAGGAATACAACCTAAAAAGGAGGTGCGATCCCAGGATCCTACGAAAACAGGCCAGTGGGATAAAATGCTCGCTGAGAATAATGGAAAATTAATACAAAGAAAAATGCTGGAAAAACACATTGAGTTTACAAAGGACAGCGCGTTTTTATCAAAAGATAAAAATACGACCTTGAAAGCTACACCTGCTAGAAAGAGAAACAAAGATGTTTAGGAAAATGGACTGGAGGAAGATCATCAAAATACAAAACCTAATTTGAAGAAAGGAGATTTAAATTGGCTGTGAAAAAGATATTGGTTTAAATATAAAAACTTACGAGTTAAACCCGACACAGAAGTTTTGTGCTGAGAAAGAGAAACAAAGATATTTAACTATGGACTAGAGGAAGGTCATCAAAAAATTATTAAGTTTAGATTCAAAAGGAAAAAAAATCTAAGCTATGCGAACTCAGCACAGAAAGAAAAAACTGGGAATTAGAAAATTCTTAAAAAAGATGGAACCGGCACGGAAGTTTAGATTTTGTGCCGAGAGAAATAAAACACAAGATTTGCTCAGTGAACGGGACCGTAAAAAAATGAAATGTTGGAATGAATATAGCTTGCGTGAAAATTGGAATTCAGTAAACAAAATAGCTATTAAAAATGTGTGATCTCGTTTTAAATCAATGAAAAAATCTTTGGCAAGTATTTGAATTGGAAGTTTAGAGAAATTGGAGTTGAATCTAAAATGCTGTCTTTCCCGATGAGAAGATTTTATTTTGACAACTTTACAAAATGATTTCTGCTGTTTTAACAGATTCCTAAATCTAAGCAAGTTTTGAAAGCACAAAAACCTGGGGAAAATATTTTCGGATGATTACGCAAAGTCACATAATGACATCAGGAGTTAACCCTTTCTATTGACAGCTGTTTTATACTGGACATTATTAATTTGGATTTCTTAATAAAAGAAAGACTCACCTGACAGATGGAGGAAATGGTGGGATAGTCAGAATAAAAATAAAACAAAGAAAGCCTATGTAATAATATTCGCCTGCTACAGAGGACAGACAAATAAAACAAATTCAAGAGTTTGAAGCTATGATAAATAAGCTGGAAGAGATAAAGACAGGACCAGACAAATAGTGCAGTGCACAGCCATAGCACCGTCACCTACGGTGATAGAGCCAATGTACCCCACGGTGGGTAAGTGTAGTCCATAACCTCAACCTAACAGTCAACCAGACAGGGATAACGAGTGCGGAGTAGAGTGGCCCCCGGCACATGATAATAGCTACGTGTCGTCGGCACCAATACGCACTACCACCATTCCCTTCAGCGGATGTAGAGCAGCCCAGATTACTATACAGGAGGTACCCCTCAGCTCACAGGAGAGATAAATTCTATTGAATGAGTTACCAACCCCTAAAGCCAATAGTAGGAATACAGAATTCTGGCAAAAGGTGGAAGAACTGCTAGGTGCCGATAACCTAACCTTAGCAGACATTCGTAATCTGATAAAAGCCAAAATGGTTCCGATAAATTGGCTCAAAGCTACATCAGAGGTACAAGATGGGGAATGGCAAAATAAGGGAAGAGCAAATCTAGCAAATTGCAAAGATTGGAATTCCTCAAATACAGAATGGAAGGATGCTGGGGACCAATTAGAACCAATTGGAGTAGAATACGGAATGTGACTCAAAAGGCAGGAGAAAGGGTAGGGGAGTACGGGGAACGAAAGTGGATTGAATACAAAGACCACTCTGGGGCAGATGACCCCGACAAAAATGATGCAGCATTCTTGAAAATGTTTAAAGGCGGACTAGGAGAGGCACATTAAAAGATAATTAAGTTAGGATTTAAGATAGGAGATGATTATAATGAAACTTTGGAATGGGCAGAACAGTTAAGGTTAGAGGAGTTAAGGTTGGAACAAAGGGAGAAAATAGCAAAAATAGCAGCAATAGCGGCAGTAGGAGAGACGAAGGAGGAGGAGACGCCCCCACCTCCCCCACACCCAACACAGCTCCCCTGATATGTTTTAACTGCAAACAGGAAGGCCACTTCAGTAGGGATTGCCCACAGAAAAAGAAAGGTTACGGAAATTCTAAAGGGAAATGTCACAATTGTGGTAAACTTGGACATTTGGCCAAAGATTGCTGGAGTAAGGGGGCAGGCGCAGCAAGGCGAGGCCCCAACAGGCAAAGAAGAGAACACCATTAACCAGGAAAGAGCTGATGGACATGCTCAGACAGGTACCAGCACCACTGCCACCACCGCCCCTATTGTATTCCTAACACAGATGAGACTGCACACAGGGAGGTTAAAATAACAGTGACCTTAGTCTTTATTAAGACACTCCAGAGTGAGGAACAGGCCTTAGGGACCGGGTTATATACAGTGCTCCCAAGGGATGCTGGGATCCCTTGGGACTTCAGGGGATGCGCTCTCTGGTGGCAGAACATGGGAGTGCATGCTTTACAGATACACAACAGCCCCAACCTGAGATACCCTCTATCGAGGATATCATCAATATGCTCTGATTAGCCAGTACATGCTAGGGGTTGCCAGCCCCCGGCAGAGGTATGGGACAGTAGCCGGGGGATCCAAGGATGGTTATTAGTGCAGTGTTAGGGGGCCGGCACTGCAATATGCTAATAGACACAGGAGCATCTATTTCCATAACCAACTTAGATTTGCCCCGGACATGCAGGACTGTAAACATACAAGGAGTGGGTGGGGGATATCAGAAAGCAACCCTAAGTGAAATACTGTTGTAAGAAGTACAGGGGGTAATGTTACCTACTCAGTTCTGGCACTGTCAGAACACTTATTGGGCATCAATACCTTAAGGGAGATAGGGGTACTGATAGATCCCCAGCGTAACCAGATAATTTTGGGGGATAAGCACGATAACCGAATTAAGTTCGAACACCCGGGACACCAGCAGCAACGAGTGGCCGGAATAATCCCAATCCAGCCCGAGTGAGAAACAAAGGGTGTATGGGGCAGCATGTGTCAATTATACCCGACTCTGTGCGCACAATACAAGCAGGATTGTGGATTAGCAGAGACACCACCCATCAAAATTCCTAGCCCCGAACGCAAAGCTCACCGACAGTACCCATTAAGACCCGAAGCTGAGGCAGCAGTCTGTCAGATAGTGCAGGAATTAGAGGAGCAAGGGGAAGTGAAACAGGTAATAGACTCCACTAATTCACCTGTGTGGCCGCTAAAGAAACCAGACAGGTCTTACCGACTAACTATCGATTATACCGCCCTGAATAAGGTGACTCCCTGAGAACACCCAACAACTTTTAATGGCTTGGATCCAGAACATAAGACATTCACCGTGCTGGATATAGCAAATCGATTTTGGGCCATACCCTTAGACAAAGAGTCCCAAGGAAAATTTGCCTTCGCCGTAAAGGGAAAACAATATACATGGACTAGAGTGCCACAGGGATTCCATAACAGCCCGAGCATATTTCATCGACTAGTGTCAGGGATTTTGGAACCAGTAGACGTAGGAGAAGGAAGCACCCTTTTGCTGCATGTGGATGATATCCTTTTTGCCTCCAGCATAGAACAACACCACATACTAGCTTTAACTACAGTGCTAGGAGCTCTACAGAGCGCAGGATGAAAAATAAATCCTAGGAAGGTGCAGGTGGGAAGGAGCGAAGTAACGTATCTAGGATACATAATATCACAAGGGAAGAGACAGATGCCCGAGGACAGAAAGGAAGTTATTCAATCAATGCCCAAGCCAGGAACCGTGAAAAGGGTCAGGCAGGTACTAGGGCTATTCAACTATTGCAGAAATGTTATTCCCGAATATGCCGAGATGGCCCAACCTATACAGGACCTGGTCAAAGGGGGAAACCCTCCCAAGAGCCATTAAATTGGGGCTCAGATCAAGAAACTATATTTGTGTGGTTAAAACAAGCTCTCACAGGTGGGACTACCAGACCAAAATAGGCCCTTTCACGTCTATACCTACCATAATAACGATCATTATAACGCGGTAGTAACTCAATTACATGGGGACAGGCATAGAGAAGTGGCATATTACTCAGGTAAACCACAACCTGTAGCCGCAGGACTGTCAAGGTGTGTTGCTGCCCTAGACTGAAGGGGCATGGGCCATCAAGGTTAGCGAACCAATACTAATGTCAGGGCGCATTATTCTACATATCCAGCATATCTTAGTAGAATTACTTAACACTGGAAGGTTAAAAACAGTATCTGACACACGAAGGGCAAGGTGGGAAGCAATGCTCTTACCCTCCCCCCCCGCTCAATGGGACGGTAACAATAATAAAAGACAACTGTAACAACCCTGCAGGATCATTACGCAGGGAGAAGAGCATCAGTGTAGCCGACAGGAGAAGACGAGGGAAGTAGTCAGGCTTGAGGAGGCAGACATGGATCTATATGTAGATGGATCTCGGCGCTATATGAGACACCACGGACAGGCCGTGGTAGATAGCAGCGGACAGGCCAAAAGGGAAGGACGGTTCGAAGAGAGTCAATCAGCTCAAGTGGCTGAATTAATGGCTCTCACTGAAGCTCTGAGGCTGGCTAGGGAACACGGAGTAAACATCTATACAGACAGTCGATATGCTTTTGGAGTAGTGCATGATTATATGACAGCCTGGAGCCGACGGGGATACATGACCTCAGGAGGAGGGCCGATTAAACATGAGGAGATTGTTAAAAGATTAGTGGAAGCCTCCCTCCTACCCCAAGAGGGTACAATCAACATCAACAGGGAAACGCATGGGCAGATGAAGCAGCCAAGCAAGTGGCGGAGACAGGTACACTGGCCGAGGAAGCCCAAGTCGGAGTATATACAATCGGGCCTGAGGAAGTAAACATGCTTAAGGTACAGGGAGAAGCTACTCCACAGGAAAAGGAGGGGTGGAAGCAGAGAGGGGCTCAACAAGGGACCGACGGGATATGGAGGAAAGATGGGAATGTGGTGGCCCTGGAATGCATCCAGGGGAGCCTATTAAATTTATACCACGGGTATGTCCATACAGGTACATCCAACATGATAAGCTCGATGTCCAGATGCTGGTGGTGGAAGGGAATGGGTAGAGATATAGAGAACCATTGTAGAAGGTGCGTGATATGTGCAAAATACAACATGGGGGGAAAGTAAAGGTCAGAATGGGACATCAGCCCCGACCGAAAGGACCCTGGGAAAACTTGCAGATAGATTTTACTGGACAGTTACCCAGCAACAAGGGGAAGACATACTGCCTAGAAGTAAAAGACCAGTTTACGAAGTGGGTAGAAGCTTTCGCCACTAGAAATTGTTGTGCAGAAATTGTGGCCAGGATCCTAGCAGAAGAAATAATGCCACTACAGTAGAAAGTAAATCAAGGTACACACTTTACATGGAAGATAATGAAACAGGCCTGCATTTTACTAGGGATCAGGCAAAAATATCTCATATCAAAGAGACTGGAAAGGGATGGGTGGACAGGATACCCCAGGTACTAATGAAGCTCAAGGCAACCTCAAGTCGGACGACAGGACTGACACCCTTTGAACTAAAAAAAAAGACAGGATACGGAAATTTGTAATGGAACTCTGTAAACAGTTACATGATTTAAAGCCACAGGCTAGAGATTAGCAAATCAAGGACTGAGAGAACAACACTAAAGAACAGAAGTTCCAAACATCTCAAATAGGCAGTCAGGTGATTACCCCAGAGAGGTCCGGGCTCGCACCCAAATGGACCAGACCCTATCAGGTAATAATGGTAAGTTATGGTAGTTATAAGGGGTATTGGCAAGTGGAAACACTGGACCCAGTTAAAAAGCATGGTCACTAACAAACCGGTGACGACCGGGAAAATTTTGTTTTTTGCAGGATTCTGGTGCTCGTAGAAACAACGTGGGGTAACGCAGCCTCATGTCAAGAACAACAGGCTGAGGGACAGCAAGGCCTGTATTACAGGGACTCGGGCGTCATTAGTTTAATAAAGAATCAAAAACACTGATAGTGACGGACGGAGCAACAGTAGACTTAAATAACGGGCATAAAACAACGTAACAAGGAAACGAAACAACATTGGGGATGGGCCAGTAATACGGGACCAATAATTAGTGGGAATAAGACCATGGTGTGTTTTATAATCAGGAAGGATAAAGATACCGCAACCGGAGGAAGGGGGTGCAACACGCCCCACCCATTACATTAGCAACAGTGAGCACTACCAGGGCCTTGACCATCACACCCCCAGCGTCACAAACATGTCCAACTATGAACGCTGGGACAAAAGAGAAATTGATAAGGCAGGCCAAGGATAAGATACATTTCGGGGTACGTCAGTGAATAATTATTGTATTCCTAAATTTAAACACTATAACCACCCTCAACTTCTGTGGGTTAAACACTATAAGCCTGTATAGAAACCTGACCCTGCGAGCACTTAAAGGCCCGGAATCAAAAACCTTGAAGTTTAATGTGGAAAGAGGGGTCACGTAAAAAACGGGACCGGGGCAAAAGAGGAATACTAGAAATGGTACACAGCGGGATACACGGTGGGATATGTGGCGGGAGTTGCGACGGTAAACACTATAGACCTACACACGAGAGATAATCGAGTTAACGCTCAAACACGAACCTTACAGGGATTGCTAGAAAGGGATGAGGATAATGAAAAGATACAGGCACAACTGGGTAATGGCGCAGTAAGGGAATTATTATTACAAGTGGCCCACACATTGCGAGACCAAGCCAGAACTATAAATGAATAGAGCAGAATGGAACTTAAGTAAAACCATACAGACAGATCTAGTATGTACAGGAAATGGAGCATGGTTGCTCAATGGAATACAACATAACCTAGAGCAGAATGGAAAGGTGCCGGACTGGATAACATTTGATGTATTTACCAACTGGACCTTGGACAAAAACATGACTCATGCCTACGAGATGCGGAGAAACAGTCATGCTTGGGTCTCAAAGGCCAGATGTGTAACCGGACATTTAAATATAATAGGTTTTGTATTATCTATACCACAGTATGATGTGACAAAGGGAGATCCTCTATACCAAACAATGTAGGAGAAATAAGAAATCAAACTCGCGTGCGGTACCATGAGAAGCCAGAAATGTAACTGAAGAGAACAACAGTACTAAAGAGTCTCAGCATACATGATTGTTATAAAAATACCAAGTTGCTTTATGTCGAGATCCACTACGAATGATCAAAGATGACTGTGGATATAACCAAGTATCTTGAGTATCACCCCCCTAAAACAGGACTACTAAATTATCGCTGTTCCACGAGGAAATGGAGATTGATGTGTGAGCACCATGGCAACTGAAATGAAGAAAGGAACACCTCATGTACCATTATGGATATTGACATCTGCTTTACTCCGCATGACATAGAAAATAGGTGCAGGAGTAGTCCATTTGGCCCTTCGAGCCTGCACCGCCATTCAATAAGATCATGGCTGATCATTCCCTCAGTACCCCTTTCCTGCTTTCTCTCCATACCACTTGATCCCTTTAGCCATAAGGGCCATATCTAACTCCCTCTTGAACATATCCAATGAACTGGCATCAACAACTCTCTGTGGCAGGGAATTCCACAGGTTAACAACTCTCTGAGTGAAGAAGTTTCTCCTCATCTCAGTCTTAAATGGCCTACCCCTTATCCTAAGACTATGTCCCCTGGTTCTGGACTTCCCCAACATTGGGAACATTCTTCCCGCATCTAACCTATCCAGTCCTGTCAGAATCTAATATGTTTTTATGAGATTCCCTCTCATCCTTCTAAACTCCAGTGAATAAAGGCCCAGTTGATCCAGTCTCTCCTCATATGACAGTCCAGCCATCCCTGGAATCAGTATGGTGAACCTTCGCTGCACTCCCTCAATAGCAAGAATGTCCTTCCTCAGATTAGGAGACCCAAACTGAACACAATATTCCAGGTGAGGCCTCACTAAGGCCCTGTACAGCTGCAATAAGACCTCCCTGCTCCTATACTCAAATCTCCTAGCTATGAAGGCCAACATACCATTTGTCTTCTTCACCACCTGCTGTACCTGCATGCCAACTTTCAATGACTGATGAACCATGACACCCAGGTCTCATTGCACCTCCCCTTTTCCTAATCTGCCGCCATTCAGATAATATTCTGCCTTCGTGTTTTTGCCCCCAAAATGGATAACCTCACATTTATCCACATTATACTGCATCTGCCATGCATTTGCCCACTCACCTAACCTGTCCAAGTCACCCGGCAGCCTCTTAGCATCCTCCTCACAGCTCACACCGCCACCCAGTTTAGTGTCATCCGCAAACTTGGAGATATTACACTCAATTCCTTCATCTAAATCGTTAACATATATTGTAAAGAGCTGAGGTCCCAGCACTGAAACTTGCGGCACTCCACTAGTCACTGTCTGCCATTCTGAAAAGGTCCCATTTATCCTGACTCTCTGCTTCCTGTCTGCCAACCAGTTCTCTATCCACATCAGTACATTACCCCCAATACCATGCACTTTGATTTTGCACACCAATCTCTTGTGCGGGACCTTGTCAAAAGCCTTTTGAAAGTCCAACTATACCACATCCACTGGTTCTCCTTGTCCACTCTGCTAGTTACATCCTCAAAAAATTCCAGAAGATTCGTCAAGCATGATTTCCCTTTCATAAATCCATGCTGACTTGGACCGATCCTATCACTGCTTTCCAAATGCGCTGTTATTTCATCCTTAATGATTGATTCCAACATTTTCCACACTACTGATGTCAGGCTAACCGGTCTATAATTAACCGTTTTCTCTCTCCCTCCTTTTTTAAAAAGTGGTGTTACATTAGCTACCCTCCAGTCCATAGGAACTGATCCAGAGTCGATAGGCTATTGGAAAATGATCACAAATGCATCCACTATTTCTAGGGCCACTTCCTTAAGTACTCTGGGATGCAGCCTATCAGGCCCTGGGGATTTATCAGCCTTCAATCCCATCAATTTCCCTAACACAATTTCCCGCCTAATAAGGATATCCTTCAGTTTCTCCTTCTCATTAGAGCCACTGTTCCCTAGTACATTCAGAAGGTTATTTCTGTCTTCCTTTGTGAAGACAGAACTGAAGTAGTTGTTCAATTGGTCTGCCATTTCTTTGTTTCCCATTATAAATTCACCTGAATCCGACTGCAAGGGACCTACGTTTGTCTTCACTAATCTTTTTCTCTTCACATATTTATAGAAGTTTTTGCAGTCAGTTTTTATGTTCCCTGCAAGCTTCCTCTCGTACTCTATTTTCCTCCTCTTAATTAAACCCTTAGTCCTTCTCTGTTGAATTCTAAATTTCTCCCAGTCCTCAGGTTTGTTGCTTTTTCTAGCCAATTTATATGCCTCTTCCTTGGAGACGGATATAAATGGGTTTATTATAACTCCTGAGCTTAAAGAGGAATGATCGATGGGACAACAATGGACATTACCTGAGGAGGTTATGCAAAGGCCATCGGACCGCAAGGAAAACCGATACTCGAACTGAAAGAGGAACAAACTCGACTGAATTGGACACCATTTGACAAGATAGAGGATACCCCAGGCGAGGCAAAAATTCGGCAGAATAGAAAAGACCCCAAGTGGAGGAAAGATAGAAGAAACAGAGAATACTCCAGGCGGGGCATAATTCGAACACCGAGAAAATGTTTGCTTAAAAAAATTATACGTGAACTATGCTGGACTAAATGTACTGGTTGTAGTGCAAGGGAACTCATCTTGCTAGTATTATCCTGTAAAAAGATGTAACCGATGTAAGAGGCAGGCTCTAGCCCGTATTATAGTTAAAACATTGAATAAAGGGAAATCGGACAGTCTAGCAGAAAGGACTTAGTATAACCTTGATGGGAAAGCCAACAGGTAGATCCTGCAGCTCGGGAAGTAGCGCTATCCAAGCGAAAGGACAACCCTGGAAGTTCACCCGTGAGGTAGTAATTGGCAAATGGCCTATCTTGGGCATATAGCCAAGGGCCATTAGGAGGAAATTGTAAAGGATAAATTGTAAAAGTTGCAAATAGGTGGTCTGAATTATGCTGAAGGTAGTGAACTTATGAGTATTAAGAGGGTCTGTATAATTGCCTAAATGTATAAACGTATAACACATTGAACTGAATCCGTAACCTCTAATACTTAAACAGCAAAATCAGCAATTGTTGATCAGAAATCTCTGAGGAAGAGATAAGGAAACCAGTTTAGGTGTCTATTATACTGTGGCAAAGTACAAGTCATGGAACAACACCATAGAAGATGGGCAATTGCATATACCACTCAGACAGTTTGATAAGAGTCGACAAATCAATGTAACTTCGCTGATAGAATTAGACCTATCGAGGGTGCTCCTCGCCAAAACCTGTATAAATTGTACTTGAAACCTCTTGTATTTCAGAGGTTCCATGACTGAACCTTCCTGTGCATTGCTCGTAATAAAACCGGTAAACCTGAGGTTTCATTTGTTTACTTCCATGGTCGCTATACAAGAGGAGAAGGGCGAGGTGTCGATATATCAGTTAGTCCACCTTAAGGAGAGAAGCCTCCTTTGTACCCCAACAATAGTTAGTATGCATGGTCTACATACATGACATCACTTCCCCCCAAGTCTTTAATGCAAATTAACTCATATATTGACGGTGACCATTGGAGGGTCACTTCTAGCTTGGGTGGGTTAGTTGTGAGATTTGTTGCCAGTGGAGGTCCCAGTGGTTTCTGGTGTGAGTCCATGACTACTCCATTCTCCCCCCCACACAGAGATCATGCTAATGGCCCATTACATGCAAGTTGCAGTCAAGTTCATCACATGGGTTTTACATTTATATTTTGGTACATTTGTTGGGTGGATTACAGTTGTGTTTCTTTTTGTGTGGTACATTTACATGATCAGTACAGGTATATCAGTACAGGTACACAAGGACAGTCTAGTTCCAGCAGTGGCCCATGCTAGTGGGTCTGTGGGCGAGGTGAGCACATTTTGTTCGAGTTGCCAGAGCCCAGGGCTCTTGCCGTTACTCCGAGTGTCGGGCAGGCCCAAAGACAGCTGATGTGTCTGTGACCTCCCTATCCTTTTCGTTTGCATAATATTGCTGCTGCTCCCTGGGAAGCGGTCTGAGCGAATGAGTGTTTCATCTCAGTGATGGTGGGGCTGCCTCGTCTTGTGTAGCAGTTCGCAGGGGACTGCTGACTTGCTTTCCTTGAGGGCACCATAGGAGCACTCTCTAGTTTGGGATCCTGACTGGTCCAGGTCCGGTTCGGAGGAGCTGGGTGGCCCTTCGCTCTTGGGCATTGCTGTGGTGGCGTGTGGGTTTGTGGGCTGTGCCTTTTCCACCGGGTGGTGGGCGACAGTAGCCGACTGCGAGCATAGGCACAGTTTACTGTTTCTGGCCCGTGGTGGTTCATGCCATCGGGTGCCTGCAATGTTAAACCGATCTGAGGCAGGGTATCGCTACCGGTGCCTCTGCTTTCCGGGGATCGTTTGCTCTGCAGCTTGTCTCCTTCTGTCAGCTGTGGAGACATTTTATCATACATCGTTCTTGTCCTGGGGACGCAGGCTACAGCATTGGGTAGCCCGCTGGACTTGTATACGACCGTTAGGTGTTCGCCCGCTACATTGACTGATTGCAATTTGCATCCGACATCGCTCAACAATATTTTGCTTGTTACAGCTGGACTTTTACATTGGTTACCAATTTCAAGCAGTTCATTCAAAAATGGCGGGTTGCTGGCCTCCTTTAAAATGGCCTTACTACTTTTACCCCAATCGTCTTCCTCCAAGTAGCGGTGGTCCATCACCTGAAACAATCCACAATGGTAAATTGTGCAGCGTGCCATCATGGGATACACTTACATCCGCAACAACTGATATCAGTTCCTTGGTGTAGGTGCACAGCTTTGCCTGAACCGGGACCACTTTGATCGTTCCATAGCCTATCAAAGGCTTCCTGGCTCGTTACTGGCTGACTCGCCCCCGTGTCCACTTCCATGAAGACTGGAATGCCATTTATTTAAACTTCCATCATCACTGGAGGACAATCTGTGGTGCAGTATATACTCCATACACTTCGTCCTGGGACTGAGCTGCCTCTCTAGCCATCTCCTCATACTCCGCGCTGGATTCACAGCCATCTGCTTACTCCTCTTCCACGTGATGAGTCACAGCTCTTTTGCACATTCGCTGGAGGTGGCCCTTTGTGCTGCAGCCTTTGCACACATAGTCTCTGAACCGATACTGATGAGCCCTGTGATTACCTCCGCATCGCCAGCATGGGTGCTACTCGACTTTGCACTCCTCGGCAGACTCTGAGTTAAAGGACTCAGGGGCCTGTACACTCTGCCCTGGGCAGATTCATGTTCAACAGTTCTGCCTGTGAAAGGCACCATTCTATTTACAGTACTTGCCGGGTTTGAGTCCTGAAAGTGAGTCATCATCTGCTTGGAGCTGCAGCTTGAGGTCATGAACGCCTGGCTGATGCTGATGGCCTTCTGCAGAGTGACGGTGGTTTCGGCAGACAGTAGCCTGTGAAGAAGGGCCTCATGCCGATGCCAATTACGAAGATGTCCCGCAATGCATCGGCGAGGGATACGCCGAATTCATACGGTCCTGCCAGCCTCCTGAGGTTGGCAGCGTACTTCGTGATTTCCTGGCCCTCGGGGCGGCGGTGTGTATAAAATCGATGCCTGGCCGTGAGGATGCTCTCCTTCGGTTTGAGTTGGTCCCGAATTAGCACTTTCAGCTCCTCGTAGGACTTGGTCGCTGTTTTCTCTGGCGCAAGCAAGTTCCTGACGAGGCCGTAGACCGCGGGCCCACAACTGGTCAACAGAATAGCTCTGCGCTTATCTGCCAGCGTGGCCGGATCATCGCCTACCAGGTGTTTTGCTACTAAATATTGGTCGAGCCACTCCGTAAAGGCTTCCCAATCTTCACCCTCTGAGAACTTTTCTAATGCACCGTTAGTCATTTTTGTGTGAAAGTTCGTAATCTCGTCGCCAGTTGTTATGTCTTTAATACTCTTATGAATGACTCCACGAGGTCTAGTATTGTACTTGAGCTGTTGTGACCTTAGTCCCATTTATTGTAACTCCAGAGTGAGGCACAAGCATGGTGGGCAGCCTTTTATACTGGGCCTTGCACACCTATGCAGGTGACGCTCAGGTCTCCCACCGCAGTGCCCTCTAGTGGCACACCTTATGTGACTATACAGTTAGTATACATGGTCTACATACATGACAGTTTCGATAAGATCACCTCTCATTCTTCTGAACTTCAATGTATATAGGCCCAACCTACTCAACCTATCTTCATAAGTCAACTCCCTAAAGTCTGGAATCAACCAAGTGAACCTTCTCTGAACAACCTCCAATGCAAATATATCTTCCTTAAAAACAGTATTACAGGTGTGGCCTCACCAATATCCTGTACTCGCCCTCCAGGGAGCTGGCCAATGAGCTTCCCTTCACCCATGGCATTGCTGCATCCCACTGGGTCCCGGAGCTTCACACACATCGGACCCCACAAACATAGCCTCCTCCACCGACATGCTGTCCCCACTGCTGGTGGCCGCTGGCTCATCTGTCACATGCACTGAAGTGTCGGCCCCTTCCTCCACGTCTCCCCCCTCGGTGGAACTGGAGGGCTCACAGACAGGCTCCAGGTTACTGGCTCATCTGAAAGCACAAAGCCAGAAAATTGTGGTTAAATGCAGGGGAGGTGGCAGCAAGACAGCCAGGAGTTGAGACACGAACGTTACATGTAAAGTGGGGGAGGATTGTGCTGTTAGGGATAAGTCATGTGATGGAAGAGGGAAAGGTAATGAACATACCGTCACTGTCCCCATGGGGCTCATCCTCACCCACCGCAATCACACCAAATTGAGCACTCATGACGGCTCCATCAGGTCCATTAGCGGCTGGAGCTCTGGGTACCCTACACCAGTCTGCATCTGTTCACGCCGATTAGGCGCCAGCTTGGCCTGCAAGAAGAAAGAGAACAGGTGAGTGAGCGTTGAGCTAACCATTTGTGAGATAGCTGAATAATGTATTAAACTCTCAATAGCTGTGCACAGTTGTTGTGTCAGTGCTGGGATTGGGGGTGGGGGCAAGAGCTAATATTACCTGTACTGCAAACGTTGTTTATATGCATATAAACAGGAAAAGGCTACTGAGAGAAGGGGTCGGTCTGATTAGGGATCAAAAAGGACACCTCTGCATGCAGGCAGAAGGTATGACTGAGCTACTAAACGAGTACTTTGCATCTGTCCTCACCAAGGAAGAGGGATGCTCTCAGATGTGTTGAAAGAGGAGACAATAAAGTGTGTGCGACGGCTGCTATCTTGCTCTCTGTCTGACTCCACAGGCTCCAATGTTGGGAATGAGGCTGTGCAGCGTCAATTAACATGCCCTTTAAGAAGTGGTTGGTCCAGTATGTCTGATGAGTAGAGCCTGACCCTCATTAGCGCTGTGACCTTTGCGCTCCGTTTTTCAGCTTTAGCGCTGTAAGAGAAATGTGCACCGCTTGATTTAGTCCTCCGTTTCCCTCAGCGCGCTAAAAGTGAATATCGCGGTTGCCGGCGCTAATTATCGTCCAGTGCTAAACTTACCAACCAGGCGGTGTTACCACCTCAAAATGGGAGATACTGAACTTTTAACCCCTTAATTATACCTACCTTCACTACTAAATTATTGATGTATATCACAAAAAGCAAGGGCCTCGTACTGAGCCCTGCGGAACCCCACTGGAAACAGCCTTCCAGTCGCAAAAACACCCATCAACCATTACCCTTTGCTTCCGGCCTCTGAGCCAATTTTGGATCCAACCTGCCACTTTGCCCTGGATCCCATGGGCTTTTACTTTCGTGACCAGTCTGCCATGCGGGACTTTATCATAAGTTTTGTTAAAATCCATATACACTACATCAAATGCACTGCCCTCATCGACCCTCCTTGTTACCTCCTCAAAAAGTTCAATCAAGTTAGTCAGATATGACCTTCCCTTAACAAATCCATGCTGACTGTATTTGATTAGTCCATGTCTTTCTAAATGAATATTTTTTCCAATAATTTTCCCACCACTGAGGTTAGGCTGACTGGCCTGTAATTACTCGGTTTATCCCCTTTTCCCTTGTTAAACAATGGTACAATGTTAGCAGCCCTCCGGCACCACACCCGTAGCCAGAGAGGATTGGAAAATGATGGTCAGAGCCTCTGCTATTTCCTCAGCCTGGGATACATTTCATCCGAGCCTGAGGATTTATCCACTTTCAAAGATGCTAAACCCCTTAATATGTCCTCTCTCACTATGTTTATTTCATCTAATATTTCACACTCCTCCTCACAGATTGCAATGTCTGCATCGTCTGTCCCTCTCTTTTGTGAAAACAGAAGCAAAGTCCACGCTGGACGGATCGGAAGACAACCGAGCCCTGTAATAAGCAGGGCCTTAGCACTGATGCACTCTTCCATCTGAGACAAGGGAACTGTCGTCTGCCAGCATCCCCGAGGGCTGCTTCTGGACTCCCTGCCTTTTTCCAGCAAGTAGAATGCGGAGCCATGGTCCATGTCCTGAAGGAACTGGATCCGTGACCTCACGTACGTGCCTCTGGCCCGATGAACTGCAGATCCTTCAAAGCACCCTTCTTCTCTTCGCACACCTTCGGCAGGGCCGAGTCTGCGACTTGACGGAGATGGGACTCCAGGTCGAGCCCCTCTTCTCCAACCGCCCGACCCGTGCCTTCCATCTCTTGGTCAATCCCCTCGCATACGCCTGACAGAAGAGACCGTCGTGAGCTTTTCCCACATCCAACCATAGCCTCAAGGAGGGGAAAGCCCCCCTGCTTCCTTCTTCAGTCGGCCCAAAAGCGATGGAACGAATCCCAGAAACGTTCGTCCCCCAGCAGCAGATTGTTAAAATGCCAATATGTGGACCCCACCCATGCACGAAGTGAGCTCCGCCCACACCAGGTGGCGGTCCGAGCATGGCATCGGATACATGGAAGTCGCCAGAACGTGGTAGACATACGTCCAGGAAACGTAAAGGCGGTCATTTATGGACTTTCCTCCTCCAGATATCAATTGAGTGAAGGTGCTGGAGTTGGGATGAAGATTTCGGGCATTCCACCAAATGTCCACCAAGTCAAAGGACCCAACCAGGTCCCTCAACTTCCCCATTGCCGCCATGTTGCTCAGGGCACACGTGGGTGTAGTTGAAATTCTCCCGCCCGCGGATAATGCACCCACTGGCATCGATGGAGCCCAAAAGTGCAAACACTTCTCCAAAGAAGTGTACTTGCTGTGCATCAGTCCGGTGAATGTACACATTCACTAGGTTGAATGGCACCTTCTCCAGGCTAACTGTGAGATGGAGCAGCACGTTCCCGAGGCTAACTGTGAGATGGAACAGTACGAACCCCAGGCTAACTGTGAGATGGAACAGCACGTTCCCGAGGCTAACTGTGAGATGGAACAGCACGTTCCCCAGGCTAACTGTGAGATGGAGCAAGCAGCCTGGCACAAGCTCCTTGATTCCCAAGATCTCCGGCTGAAGACGTGGGGCCAGCAGGATATCTAACCTGCAAGAAGAGTTGGGCGGTGTAGGATTCACAAAAATCTGGGACCCCCTACTCAATGGACATGTGTCTGGAATTTAAAAGGGAACTGTGTTAGACTTTTGGAGGAGAAATGCGGACAGAAATATCTCACAATTAGGCGCCTTTGGACTAAACTAGGGCCTTTTAGATTGAGTTTGGACATTTTAAATTATATGCTGGGTCTGCATAGGGCTGCTAACCCACCTGGGAGGCAGGCCCCAGGAAGACATAGCAGTCTAACAAAAGCCCACTTACCAAGGACCCAGATACATACATATTTTAATAGTTCTTAAAATGGCTATACAGAAAAACCCTGGCATCAGCAAAACACACAATGAACAGCATCAAGACCTGATTACATTCTAACAGCACCATTCGAAAACCCCATCAACACCTTTGGAATCTTGTATCATGCTAATGCTCAATCAGCCCACCAAAATTCTCACAAAGCCAGAAATAGCAGCGAACCTGGGGACTGGGAGAAATTTAGAACTCAGCAGAGGAGGACAAAGGGTTTGATTAGGACAGGGAAAATGGAGTACGAGAAGAAGCTTGCAGGGAACATTAAGGCGGATTGCAAAAGTTTCTATAGGTATGTAAAGAGAAAAAGGTTGGTGAAGACAAACGTAGGTCCCCTGCAGTCAGAATCAGGGGAAGTCATAACGGGGAACAAAGAAATGGCGGATCAATTGAACAAGTACTTTGGTTCGGTATTCACTAAGGAGGATACAAACAACCTTCCGGATATAAAAGGGGTCAGAGGGTCTAGTAAGGAAGAGGAACTGAGGGAAATCTTTATTAGTCGGGAAATTGTGTTGGGGAAATTGATGGGATTGAAGGCAGATAAATCCCCAGGGCCTGATGGCCTGCATCCTAGAGTACTTAAGGAGGTGGCCTTGGAAATAGCGGATGCATTGACAGTCATTTTCCAACATTCCATTGACTCTGGATCAGTTCCTATGGAGTGGAGGGTAGCCAATGTAACCCCACTTTTTAAAAAAGGAGGGAGAGAGAAAACAGGGAATTATAGACCGGTCAGCCTGACCTCAGTAGTGGGTAAAATGATGGAATCAATTATTAAGGATGTCATAGCAGTGCATCTGGAAAATGGTGACATGATAGGTCCAAGTCAGCATGGATTTGTGAAAGGGAAATCATGCTTGACAAATCTTCTGGAATTTTTTGAGGATGTTTCCAGTAAAGTGGACAAAGGAGAACCAGTTGATGTGGTATATTTGGACTTTCAGAAGGCTTTCGACAAGGTCCCACACAAGAGATTAATGTGCAAAGTTAAAGCACATGGGATTGGGGGTAGTGTGCTGACGTGGATTGAGAACTGGTTGTCAGACAGGAAGCAAAGAGTAGGAGTAAACGGGTACTTTTCAGAATGGCAGGCAGTGACTAGTGGAGTGCCGCAAGGTTCTGTGCTGGGGCCCCAGCTGTTTACATTGTACATTAATGATTTAGACGAGGGGATTAAATGCAGTATCTCCAAATTTGCGGATGATACTAAGTTGGGTGGCAGTGTGAGCTGCGAGGAGGATGCTATTAGGCTGCAGAGTGACTTGGATAGGTTAGGTGAGTGGGCAAATGCATGGCAGATGAAGTATAATGTGGATAAATGTGAGGTTATCCACTTTGGTGGTAAAAACAGAGAGACAGACTATTATCTGAATGGTGACAGATTAGGAAAAGGGAAGGTGCAACGAGACCTGGGTGTCATGGTACATCAGTCATTGAAGGTTGGCATGCAGGTACAGCAGGCGGTTAAGAAAGCAAATGGCATGTTGGCCTTCATAGCGAGGGGATTTGAATACAGGGGCAGGGAGGTGTTGCTACAGTTGTACAGGGCCTTGGTGAGGCCACACCTGGAGTATTGTGTACAGTTTTGGTCTCCTAACTTGAGGAAGGACATTCTTGCTATTGAGGGAGTGCAGCGAAGGTTCACCAGACTGATTCCCGGGATGGCGGGACTGACCTATCAAGAAAGATTGGATCAATTGGGCTTGTATTCACTGGAGTTCAGAAGAATGAGAGGGGACCTCATAGAAACGTTTAAAATTCTGACGGGTTTAGACAGGTTAGATGCAGAAAGAATGTTCCCAATGTTGGGGAAGTCCAGAACCAGGGGTCACAGTCTGAGGATAAGGGGTAAGCCATTTAGGACCGAGATGAGGAGAAACTTCTTCACCCAGAGAGTGGTGAACCTGTGGAATTCTCTACCACAGAAAGTAGTTGAGGCCAATTCACTAAATATATTCAAAAGGGAGTTAGATGAAGTCCTTACTACTCGGGGGATCAAGGGTTATGGCGAGAAAGCAGGAAGGGGGTACTGAAGTTTCATGTTCAGCCATGAACTCATTGAATGGCGGTGCAGGCTAGAAGGGCTGAATGGCCTGCTCCTGCACCTATTTTCTATGTTTCTATGTTTCTATATTACATTAGAGTTGATCAGCCGCCAAAATCGCACAAAAGCAGTCATCAAAAATCAATTGTGCACCCGAGTTTTGGCGCGAAAGTTTGAGCAGCCTCTCGGGTATAACTGGGAGCCTTTGCTGTGGTGACTTTTGGGGCTGGTGGATACTTTTGGGCTGAGGAAACACCTTTTGAAGAAATGGACCCGAGGACACTCTGGAAAAGCACTTGGACCCTGGGCTCTTTGACTCTGGCTTTGAAACATCTAACTTGCCACACGAGGTTATAGCAATGCAACAAGAAGAACCTAACAAGAAGCCTCAGAGTCACTGAAAAACCAACAATCATCCAGCGCTGACTCAAGGAAAAAATTTATTTACCATCAAAACATCGACCAGTGCTAATACCGAAGACACCGCAACCAGCCAAAGAATTCACAAGATTGAGGAGAGAGAAAGCAGTTTGCAACTGGTCTAAACTGGAGAAATGCTTTGGTGAGCATAGTGCCTGCAATTTAGTTAATGTAGTGGTGGGAGGTGATTTTTTTTTCCACTGCATAACCTCTGTACCCGTCGTGTATACATTTTCCCCCTTTTTTTGTACATTTTGTTATATGCTATTAAGTTAATTAGTGTGGTGTGCTAGTTTCTAAATAAAATATTTGTTCTTGCACCAAACAGTTGTCTGTCTACATCTATCACATCCCCTAAATAATTACAAGCCCTAGAACCAGGGAGTGAGACGATTCAAACCGTCAAGGTCAGAAAAGGCTGACAAACCCACCACCCCCTACAGCGGTGGCTCATGCAGACCCCTCCTTGCCATTCCAGAAGCCATGTAGCCTCATCTTCTGGAATGGTGTGGATTTCCTGCAGGAAGCACATTGCATACTTCCCTTCTTTAAGGAGTGTGAAGTTAATAAATCTGCGGCAAGCCTCTCTGCTGCCGTTGATGTTGAGGCTGGCTATGACTATCTTCATGACTGGAGCACAGTGCAAACTGTACTCTACTGCTCTACTCTGGGTAGGGAGCAGAGTCTCTCGTTACCCTCCACTCTCTCAGCAGCCCGGAGAGGAATGTCTTGAGCAGGCACAGATCATGCTGGCTCACACGCTTGCCCACGCTCAGGATCTTAGAGCGGAGTGGATGGACGTGATAAGCAGCACCAGCTCTGATCATCTGTTGAGGGCCAACTAGAAGGCAACGAATCAGAAATTCCTGGACCTTCTCAAAAGTAATGAGGGAGACTCGGTAGGGGGCACAGGGGCATCCAATGCCTCACTGATGATGGATTCCAAATTGTCCCCAGTGGCCTCCACTGAATCACTGTCCACCTCCAGGAGTCCATTATTAAGGAAGCAGTAACAGGACATTTGGAAAAGCATAATTCAATCAAGCAGAGTCAACACGGTTTTATGAAAGGTAAATCAAGTTTGATAAATTTGCTGGAGTTCTTTAAGAATGTTACGAGCAGAGTGGATAAGGGGGAACCAGTGGATGTGGTGTATTTGGATTTCCAGAAGGCATTCGATAAGGTGCCACATAAAAGGTTACTGCACAAGATAAAAGTTGACGCAGTTGGGGGTAACATATTAGCATGGATAGAGAATTGGCTAACTAACAGAAAACAAAGAGTCGGGATAAATGAGTCATTTTCCGGTTGGCAAACAGTAACTAGTGGGGTGCCGCAGGTTTCGGTGCTGGGTCCTCAACTATTTACAATCTATATTAATGACTTGGATGAAGGGACCGAGTGTAATGTAGCCAGGTTTGCTGATGATAAAAAGATGGGTGGGAAAGCAAATTGTGAGGAGGACACAAAAAATCTGCAAAGGGATATCGACAGACTAAGTGAGTGAGCAAAAATCTGGCAGATAGAGTATAATGTGGGAAAATGTGAGGTTATGTACTTTGGCAGAAAAAATAGAAAAGCAAATTACAATTTAAATGGAGAAAAATTGCAAAGTGTTGTAGTGCATGAAACACAAAAAATGTTAGTGTAGGTACAGCAAGTAATCAGGAAGGCAAATGAAATGTTGGCTTTTATTGCAAGGGGGATAGAGTATAAAAGCAGTGAAGTCCTGCAGCAGCTGTACAGAGTATTGGTGAGGCCACACCTGGAGTACTGCGTACAGTTTTGGTCTCCGTATTTAAGGAAGGATATACTTGCATTGGAGGCTGTTCAAAGAAGATTTGCTAGGTTGATTCCGGAGATGAGGGGGTTGACTTATGAAGATAGGTTAGTAGGTTGGGCCTATATACATTGGAGTTCAGAAGAATGAGAGGTGATCTTATCGAAACATTTAAGATAATGAGGAGGCTCGACAAGGTGGATGCAGAAATGATATTTCCACTCATAGGGGAAATTAAAACTAGAGGACATAGTCTCAGAATAAGGGGCCGCCCATTTAAAACTGAGATGAGGAGGAATTTCTTCTCTCAGGAGGGTTGTAAATGTATGGAATTCTCTGCCCAGAGAGCTGTGGAGGCTGGGTCATTGAATATATTTAAAGTGGAGATAGACAGATTTTTGAGCGATAAGGGAGTAAAGGGTTATGTGGAGTGGGGAGGGAAATGGAGCTGAGTCCATGATCAGATCAGCCATGATCTTATTGAATGGCTCAAGGGGCCAAATGGCCTCCTCCTCCTTGTATTTCTTATGTTATTATAGGAGGTCGTCGACAGCGGCTGACCCGCGCACCGTGCAAGGTGCAGCAAATGGCTCGGCCGCACCAGCTGGTCCCACCTCCATCACAATCACAACCCTAGGATTGACGGCAGGGGATTCCTCCCTGGGCTCCTCCGGGGGGCTTGGGTTGGAGGGCAGCGGGAGTTTGGGCCCCCCCTGGCCCCAACGCCTCAGGCATTGGGTTGTGTGGCAAAACTGGAGAAAGAACCATCCCAGGTTCTCCCAAACGTGAGCGATGAAGAAGGGGGGGCTTCCCCTTCCCCGCCGACACCCACTGACCCTGCGGGCTGGGGTTTGTATTAAAATTGACGACCAGGTGTAGCAACCCTCAGGGGATGTTCAAGTGTGGCTGGGCGAGCTTAGCCTCGTCAGCCTTGTCCACCCCAGTCTCCAGGAGGCCTGACCCGATGACGAGTGACGTTGTTACTTTGTCCGATCCGCGGCCCTCCACCCAACGCCGCCCCCTCCGGCCATGGGTAGGGCTTCCTTCCCACCCCAGGGAGGCCCAGGTTGGACAGACAGATCTGTAGCACCCTCTCGAGGTATGGGCGGCTCCCGCCGACTGTGTGAGGTGGTGATAGGAGGGTTGGGGGCACAGGACCCGCAACGAGCGCCGCCTCCTCTTCCACAGAGGGACATGGGTCCTCCTTCACTCCCAAGGAGCAGCATCATTGTCTCTTCCTCCTGGAGGAATGCAGATGGAGGGTATCTCCATGTCATCAAAGGCCTCTACCTCCACATCCTCCTTCTGTTTCTGGCTCAGGTCCCAAGCTCGATGCAAGTTTTCCGCAGAAGCGGGCACAATCATGAGCTTGGGCACGGGATCGCTCATGGGCACGGGACCGTTTGCGTTCTCCGGGGGCCTCGGCCTAAGGTACTTAGTCCTCCTCCGGACCTTCCTTCCACTGCCATTCCCCACCTCTCCGCCAGAGGCTGCAATAACGTTGGCCTCCGATGTCGACCGCACATTTGGTGTTACCCGCGCGGCGATGGAGCAGGGCAGTGCCAGGCTTGGCCGCCTTAGTTGTTTTGGCAACCTTGTAGGCAGGGCAGTCTTTACGTATATTTCCCACCTCCTTGCAGGCATGGCAGCGCACATCGTCCGATGTCCAGAAGACGCGATGGGGAGTCCCCTGGTGAATGGCCACAAATCCACTCTCTGTGTCCTCCTCCCTCGTCAGCTGAACGTAAAGCTGGCACCAGAAGGAGACATGACAAAGGCCGAGCTCCCTGAAGCCAAGTGGGGTCAACGCTATCCCTGACCTCACCTCCTCCAGTTGATGTAGGTGGGTGAGGAGGAGCTCACTGGGGATCAAGGGCGGGGCATTTGATAAAATTATTCACTGCGCGGTGACTGAGATGATCCACTGGCAGTACGGTCCTGCCCACTGTGAGCCCCTTATTTTAAGTGCCAGGAACACCACCCGTTCAGACCCCAGGAAGAACACAGCCTTCCCGTAGTTTTGAGGTGGCAACAATGGCTGAAGGGCCGACAACCCCAGCCATGGCTTTGACACATGCCTCGATGGTCATGTTGGGGTTACTGTGCCTCCTCACCCCATGTTTTTTGGTGGTTAAGATGTAAGGTGACAAAGCAGCAGGAGTGACTGTAGCTGCCATGCCTGCATATGTCCTTGTTTGCCCCATCAACGGTGAAGATGGAGTCACCATAGCTGTTACTAAAGGGCTACAGTCGCCACAAGTTTTAGGCCTGAGATTAATATGGCCTTTTGTTCAAACAGGGGTTTTAGAAAAAAAAAATTACCTCCCCCTGTGATATCAGGACGGGAGGGCCATCTTCTCTCCGCTGTTCAAAAAATATAAAGAATAGAATAATAACAAAGGAAGACGTTCCCTTTCAGGAATGAGGTAGGGAAGGAAGGAGGGAGCCTGCAGAGGTGGGACAACCACTCAAAATAGGGCTCGATGGGTGGGTGTGTTGCAGAGATGTACTTTCAGAACATGTCCGGATTACAGAGGTGTAGTTGTTAAATACAAGTCTTTAGAATCTTCCTAGTCGGGGGGAGACAACGTCCACTTGCATGCACACACATGATCTTTCAGCCTTTATTTTATTTCCTCCCCCCACCTACAGGTAATAATCTTGAAGAGAAAGTGCAGCAAAACCCACCTTGTGTTGATCATTGGTTGGTAGTAACCTCCCTCCTTGCAAGTAGATATTGCAGGTAGAGAGTCCGAAATCCGGAAACGTTGGGACCGAGGCAATTCTGGGTTTCAGGTATTTCCGGATTTCGGAACGGGGTGAGTGAGTCTGCCGGCGGAGCGGGAGGGTGGCGGGAGGGGGAGTCCAGCAGCGGAGTGGCGGGGGGAGTCGGCGGTTCCGGGTCAGGGGTCGGCGGTTCCAGGTCAGGGGTCGATGACTGGGGAAAACCTGCGTTGAAGGCCTGCAAAAAGGTAAGTTAAATTTTTTATTTTAAAATTATTTTTCAGCGATTTAGTAGGTAAGGGTTTTGTGAATGTTTTGTGAATTTTTATATTTTGTTTTTTGGAGGGTGTTTTTCTGCCTCCCTAGGCCCAACTCGCAGCGGTAATCAGTTTAAAAAAATGTCCGGATTTAAGAACATTTTCCGGATTCCCGCTACAGATCGGCCCAGTGTCCAGATTCTGGAACATGCTGAATTTCGGAACTCTGGATTTCGGATGCTCAACCTATATTTTCTTCCAATTGTTGTAGTTGTGGTTCTCCCTCACTCTCCCAATACAGTGAGCCAACAAGCAAGCAAATTGCTTCCCTTTCTCTACCTTCCAGTAGAGCTAGTAGGAATACTAAAGTCTAGTCTTTAGAAGCCTTATTTACGGAGACACACAGTGGCCGAAGTTACCCCTTTCCTTCAGGCCTGTTACCACTGCAAATCGGCGGCCACGTTGCAGAGTGGAGTGGCCGCCGACTTTGGGTGGAATGACCACTGCTAGCCCAATTGGCCTCCTGGGTTTTCCGATCCCCCCTTACCGCTCCATTGCTGCCAATCCATCTTAAGCATGTCATCACCGTGCGCACCGCTGATCTATGCCCCCGACGGCGACATTCCCTTCGGAAAATCTTCGGTTCGCCCGGCAATGCCAAAATAAGCTTCTTCCCGGTGGTCTAGTAAGGTTGTGGCCTTCTGCAGCGGTGGTGTGGCTTCCCTTAAAGGGGAGGGCGCATTGCCGCTGCCGCCATTTTTCTTTTTTTGGCGGCTGACTGCCATGTCGTCCGACAATTATGCCCTCGGGTTCGGCTGAGCTGCCAACAGGCAGCCTGGCACCCCCTCTTGGGTGCTAGGCCGCTGGCCCGGCTGAAACCCTCCCTACTGGCCAAAGTTTTGAAATCACGGAGGCTGTCCCCTTTAACTGAGTGGGAGAGCTGTGGGGACTCAACGCTGTGATGACTTCATCGCGGCGGTGACTTCGCTCCACACCCAACTTCCGCCCCTCAGTTGCTGTCACCACCGCAGCTTTGCCCCTCAGGTGTAGTCACCACCCCCATTAAGACCGACTTCTGGATCAAACAAAGAGCTGAATGTCGATCAAGAGGCGACCTGAATCGCAGCTGCGGTACAAACCACCATTTCGGGCGGGGGGACAATTTCTAGCCCACAGTATCATACCGTGCTCCCCCAAGATAAGCTTTCTCCCGAGCTGCAATTGCTCCCATATGTGAACACAGACAAGTACACAATTAATACCCACCACCTGAATACAATAAGCACCAATTGAGAAACATCACCTTATGTTTAAACCACTGTTTCTGCAAGCAAGTGCTTTGTGTACTGTTTAAATGGTTGTATTTGTTTTTTTTCCACTTTCTCTTGCAGACAAATTTAGGTAAGTTTGTAACAAACACAGGCTATGTCATCCTCTGCCTTTCCAGCCTCATATCCCTTTCCCTCCATAAACTTCAACATATCTAAAACTCTGCTGCTGATATCCTATCCTGTACCAAGTCGTGCTCTCCCATTACCCCCATCTTTACTGAAGTACTTTGGCTCCTCGCCTTCCAATGCCTCAAATTTAAAATTATCAGCCTATGTTTAAATCCCTTCTTCACCTTGGCTTTCCCTATTACTGTAATATCCTGCAGCCTGAACCCCCACCCTGAATTCTCTGTTCCTCTGACTCTGGCATCTTATGCATCCCCCATCGCCTTCACTCCACCATTGTAGCCATGTGCCTTCAGCTGTCGAGGTTCCACACTCTGGAACTGCCTCCCTAAACCTCTCCATCTCCCTCGCCTCCTTTAAGACCCTCCTTAAAACCCACCTCTTTGACCAAGATTTTCTAATATCTCCTTCCTTGGCTCGGTGTCCATTTTTTTGTTGAAAGTAATTTTATTGGCCTGGAAATTGAGCTCAGAGGCTTGCCACTGTGTACTCCTCCGGAGTGCAAGAAAACTCTGTTGCCTTAATTAAATGCCTTATATAAATGTGTTATATCAGCAAAATCTGTCGCCTCCGGAGCTTCAGACTCTTGCGGTCCTGGGCCTGCAGGTATACGCCTGCATAAAGGCCCACGCATCCCAGGGGCGCACACGGTTCGCAACCGTCCCTGGGGTCATGTGGGCCAGGCCAATCAATGACAAAGGAGGATTTCTACTATACTTATGAGGATTCAATTTACGTACATAAGCACAATAGAATCAAAATAAATAACATTTCATAACACTGAAATAAAATTAAATGATCACAGGTTCAAAACTAATTAAAATAAGCCTTTCATTAAATATTTAAACTAAAAAGTTAACTTTTTGAAAAATAAATTAAACATTTTTAAACTGGCACAAAGATAACCTAAACTAATTTTAAATGTAAGTGAATATTTAACTCATTAAAATAAATGTTAAAATACATTTTTTTTAACTCTTACGCTGGTAAAAGGCCTTACGCCTGCTTTTTCCAGGCGTAGGGGTTTGTGGCTATTCTCTGGGCAGTAGTTGGGCCAGCGAGAGTGAATTTTCAGTGGATGGGTACGATCTGTCAAGGAGAAATTTGACAGATCATATGTTCCAGGTCTTCGCGCATGCGCATCGTGTGCAGAAACCCGAAATCTATGGGGTGCTTACGACGGCTATGCATACACTGTCATAGGCCCCGGAAAATACAGGCCATTATCTCTTCATCCTTATATGGAATGTACAAATACTGAAAGTGCAGTCGATTCTCTCAGTACATACACAATACAGGGTTCTTTCGTCATGTGAAAAGCAAAATTATTCAATCTGACATAATCTGACAAAAAAAGGAACATGACAATAACAGTTAGCTATGACAGAGAAGCATTCGACCATTAGATGTAATTTCCTTAGTGTTCTCCCTGAACCCATTGGAGATTTCATTCTGTAACCCTTCAGTTTTTAAAAAGCCAATCATTTTTTATCAGTTCCATGCAAAAGATGTAAACATAGAAACATAGAAACATAGAAAATAGGTGCAGGATGTTGTGCGAGGCCCCTTGGGGAAGAGTGACCATAATATGGTAGAATTCCTTATTAAGATGGAGAGTGACACAGTTAATTCAGAGATTAGGGTCCTGAACGTAAGGAAAGGTAACTTCGATGGTATGAGACGTGAATTGGCTGGAATAGACTGGCAAATGATACTTAGAGGGTTGACGGTGGATAGGCAATGGCAAACATTTAAAGATCACATGGATGAACTTCAACAATTGTACATTCCTGTCTGGAGTAAAAATAAAACGGGGAAGGTGGCTCAACCGTGGCTAACAAGGGAAATTAAGGATAGTGTTAAATCGAAGGAAGAGGCATATAAATTGACCAGAAAAAGCAGCAAACCTGAGGACTGGGAGAAATTTAGAATTCAACAGAGGAGGACAAAGGGTTTAGTTAGGAGGGGGAAAATAGAGTATGAGAGGAAGCTTGCCGGGAACATAAAAACTGACTGCAAAAGCTTCGATAGATATGTGAAGAGAAAAAGATTAGTGAAGACAAACATAGGTCCCTTGCATTCAGATTCAGGTGAATTTATAATGGAGAACTTAGAAATGACAGACCAGTTGAAAAAATACTTTGCTTCTGTCTTCACGAAGGAAGACACAAATAACATTCCGGAAGTACTCGGGGACTGAGGGTCTAATGAGACGGAGGAACTGAAGGAAATCCTTATTAGGCGGGAAATTGTGTTAGGGAAATTGATGGGATTGAAGGCCAAATATTCTCTGGGGCCTGATAGTCTGCATCCCAGAGTACTTAAGGAAGTGGCCATAGAAATAGTGGATGCAATGGTGATCATTTTCCAATAGTCTATCGACTCTGGATCAGTTCTTATGGACTGGAGGTTAGCTAATGTAACACCACTTTTTAAAAAAGGAGGGAGAGAGAAAACGGGTAATTATAGACTGGTTAGCCTGACATCAGTAGTGGGGAAAATGTTGGAATCAATTATTAAAGATGAAATAACAGCGCATTTGGAAAGCAGTGACAGAATCGGCCCAAGTCAACATGGATTTATGAAAGGGAAATAATGCTTGACAAATCTTCTGGAAATTTTTGTGGATGTAACAAGTAGAGTGGACAGGGGAGAAACAGTGGATATGATATATTTGGACTTTCAAAAGACTTTTGACAAGGTCTCACACAAGAGATTGTTGTGCAAAATTAAAGGACACAGTATTAGTGGTGATGTACTGACTTGGATAGAGAACTGGTTGGCAGACAGGAAGCAGAGAGTCAGGATAAACGGGTCCTTTTCAGAATGGCAGGCAGTGACTAGTGGGGTGCCGCAGGGCTCAGTGCTGGGACTCCAGCTATTTACAATATACATTAATGATGAAGGAATTGAGTGTAATATCTCCAAGTTTGCAGATGATACTAAACTGGGTGGCGGTGTGAGCTGTGAGGAGGACGCTAAGAGGCTGCAGGGTGACTTGGACAGGTTAGGTGAGTGGGCAAATGCATGGCAGATGCAGTATAATGTAGATAAATGTGAGGTTATCCATTTTGGGGGCAAAAACACGAAGGCAGAATATTATCTGAATGGCGGCAGATTAGGAAAAGGGGAGGTACAACGAGACCTGAGTGTCATGGTACATCAGTCATTGAAAGTTGGCATGCAGGTACAGCAGACGGTAAAGAAGGCAAATGGTATGTTGGTCTTCATAGCTAGGGGTTTTGAGTAGAGGAGCAGGGAGGTCTTACTGCAGTTGTACAGGGCCTTGGTGAGGCCTCACCTGGAATATTGTGTTCAGTTTGGGTCTCCTAATCTGAGGAAGGACGTTCTTGCTATTGAGGGAGTGCAGCGAAGGTTCACCAGACTGATTCCTGGGATGGCTGGACTGTCATATGAGGAGAGACTGGATCAACTTGGCCTTTATTCACTGGATGAGAGGGGATCTCATACAAACATATAACATTCTGACGGGACTGGGCAGGTTAGATGCAGGAAGAATGTTCCCGATGTTGGGGAAGTCCAGAACCAGGGGACACAGTCTAAGGATAAGGGATAAGCCATTTAGGACTGCGATGAGGAGATAACAACTCTCTTCACTCAGAGAGTTGTTAACCTGTGGAATTTCCTACCGCAGAGAGTTGTTGATGCCAGTTCATTGGATATATTCAAGAGGGAGTTAGATATGGCCCTTACAGCTAAAGGGATCAAGGGGTATGGAGAGAAAGCAGGAAAGAGGTACTGAGGTGAATGATCAGCCATGATCTTATTGAATGGTGGTGCAGGCTCGAAGGGCCGAATGACCTACTCCTGCACCTATTTTCTATGGTTCTATGTTTCTATATATATAAAAAAGAAAACAGTGGCTAAAGTAAATGTTGGTCCCTTCTCGGACAAGACCAGGGAATTAGTGATGGGGAACATGAAGACGGCAGAAACTCTGAACAAATATTTCGTATCAGTCTTTACGCTACAGGACACTAAAAATATCCCAACAATGGATATGGTGGGGATGGGGGGGGGAGGAGGAACTTAACACAGGGCTATAGGGGGGAGAGCTACTTAACACAATCACAATCACTAAGGAGGTGGTACTCAGTAAGATAATGGGACTAAAGGCGGATAAATCCCCTGGACCTGATGGCTTGCATCCTAGTGTCTTAAGAGAAGTACTGACAGGGATTGTGGATGCATTGGTTGTAATTTATCAAAATTCCCTAGATTCTGGGGAGGTCCCAGCAGATTGGAAAACTGCAAATGTAACGCCCCTAGTTAAAAAAAGAGGCCGAAAAAAAGCAGGAAACTATAGACCAGTTCGCATAACATCTGTGGTTGGGAAAATGTTGGAGTCCATTGTTAAAGAAGCAGTAGCAGGACATTTGGAAAAGCATAATTCAGTCAGGCAGAGTCAGCGTGGATTTATGAAGGGGAAGTCATGTTTGACAAATTTGCTGGAATTCTTTGAGGATGTAACAAACAGGGTGGATAAAGGGGAACCAGTGGATGTGATGTATTTAGACTTCCAGAAGGCATTTGACAAGGTGCCACATAAAAGGTTACTACCTAAGATAAAAGTTCACGGGGTTGGGGGTAACATATTAGCACGGATAGAGGATTGGCTAACTAACGTAAAACAGAGAGTCACAATAAATGGTTCATTCTCGGGTTGGCAATCAGTAACTAGTGTGGTGCCGCAGGGATCAGTGCTGGGACCCCAACTATTTACAATCTATATTAATGACTTGGAAGAAGGGACTGAGTGTAACGTAGCCAAGTTTGTTGACGATACAAAGATGGGAGGAAAAGCAATGTGTGAGGAGGACACAAAAAATCTGCAAAAGGACATAGACAGGCTAAGTGAGTGGGAAAAAATTTGGCAGATGGGGTATAATGTTGGAAAGTGTGAGGTTATGCACTTTGGCAGAAAAAAAATCAAAGAGCAAGTTATTATTTAAATGGAGAAAGATTGCAAGGTGCTGCAGTACAGCGGGACCTGGGATCCTGATGCATGAAACACAAAAGGTTGGTATGCAGGTACAGCAAGTGATCAGGAATGTGAATGGAATCTTGGCCTTTATTGCAAAGGGGATGGAGTATAAAAACAGGGAAGTCTTGCAACAGCTATATAGGGTATTGATGAGGCCACACCTGGAATACTTCATAAGTTTTGGTTTCCATACTTAAGAAAAGATATACTTGAAAGGAGGCAGTTCAGAGAAGGTTCACTCGGTTGATTCTGGTGATGAGGGGAGGTGGGTTAACTTATGAGGAAAGGTTGAATAGGTTGGGCCTCTACTCATTGGAATTCAGAAGAATGAGAGGTGATCTTATCAAAACATAGAAGATTATGAGTGGGCTTGACAAGATAGATGCAGAGAGGATGTTTCCACTGATAGGGAAAACTAGAAGTAGGGGCGTAATTTTAGAATAAGAGGCCGCCCATTTAAAACTGAGGTGAGGAGGAATTTCTTCTCTCAGAGGGTTGTAAATCTGTGGAATTCACTGCCTCAGAGAGCTGTGGAAGCTAGATCATTGAATAAATTTCAGACAGAAATAGGCAGTTTCTTAACCGATAAGGGAATAAGGGGTTATGGGGAACGGGTAGAGAAGTGGACCTGAGTCCATGATCGGATCAGCCATGATCGTATTAAATGGCGGAGCAGGCTCGAGGGGTCATATAGCCTACTCCTGCTCCTATTTCTTATGTTCTTATGTAAAATGGCAGAAATATTGAATAGTTAATTTGCCTCAGTATTTATCAGGGAGTCTAATAAGATTGGCATGACATTAGAGGAGATCAAAAAATATAAAGCCATTTCAGATAGAAAGAGGGGGAATAATTGCTAAACTAATCAAACTTAGAGAGGCTGAAACCCCAGGTCCAAATGGATTCCATTCATGCACATTAAAAGTAGTTAGGAAGAAGATTGCAGAGGAAATATTACATGTGTATGTATATATATACATAGTCATTAGAACAGAGAGGACTGGAGGGCTACGAATGCTTTCCTATATTTAAAAAAGGGATGTGTCTATTTGTACTGTCAAAATGGCCGCCTTGCTTCTGATTGCCTCTCCAATTTCACTGCACCTATTGCTGATTGGACCCTTTTAGAGGATAAGCCACACCCTGAATTTTCTGTGGAGTGTGTCATTGAAATATCCAAACCCAAGTTCTGATTGACTTTGCAAATTGTAACGCGATCCATTTTGACTTCAGAAGCCACAGAGAATAGATCTCCCCAAAAGCCACCAAATGTCAGCTGAAGTCCCTTGCCCCAGCACAAGTGCATGACCTTACCCCGCCCCCCCTGGGGCATTGTTTGCAGATGTTAACGGGTTTATTGGGTATGAAGTGAATAGTGATGGTGTTGTGACTTCTGGGTTTCAACCACTCCGACGATGTCTCTTATAACACATGCACCGAGCTGTAAAGGGTGTTGGAAGAATATGATCCGTCTTCCCTGAGTTCCCTTCTGCCTTCCGTTCCCCACCCCCCCACCTCCACCACCTGTGTGTCTCTCTTCCCCCCCACCCCATCTCTCTTTCCACCCTCCCCCCACCCCCGGGCTCGCTCTCTCTCTCTCTCTCTCTCTCCACTCCCCAGGCTCTCTCTCGCCCCCCCCCGCCACTGAGACTCTCTCCCTCCCCCGCCACTGACACTCTCCCCCCGCCACTGACACTCTCCCCCCGCCACTGACACTCTCTCCCCACCACTGACACTCTCTCCCCCCGCTACTGACACTCTCCCCCCCCGCCACTGACACTCTCTCCCTCCCCCGCCACTGACACTCTCTCCCCCCGCCACTGACACACTCTCCCCCCGCCACTGACACTCTCTCCCTGCCACTGACACTCTCTCCCCCCGCCACTGACACTCTCTCCCCCCGCCACTGACACTCTCTCCCCCCACCACTGACACTCTCTCCCCCCGCCTCTGACAATCTCCCCGCCTCTGACACTCTCTCCCCCCTGCCACTGACACTCTCTCCCCCTGCCACTGACACTCTCCCCCCGCCACTGACACTCTCTCCCCCCGCCACTGACACTCTCTCCCCCCACCAGTGACACTCTCTCCCCCTGCCACTGACACTCTCTCCCCCCGCCACTGACACTCTCTCACCCCGCCACTGACACTCTCTCTCCCCACCACTGACACTCTCTCCCCCCGCCACTGACACTCTCTCCCCCGCCACTGACACTCTCTCCCCCCACCACTGACACACTCTCCCCCCGCCACTGACACTCTCTCTCCCCACCACTGACACTCTCTCCCCCCGCTACTGACACTCTCTCCCCCGCCACTGACACTCTCTCCCCCCACCACTGACACACTCTCCCCCCGCCTCTGACACTCTCTCCCCGCCACTGACACTCTCTCCCCGCTGCCACTGACACTCTCTCCCCCCCGCCTCTGACACTCTCTCCCCCCACCTCTGACACTCTCTCCCCCCGCCACTGACACTCTCTCCCCCCGCCTCTGACACTCTCTCCCCCCGCCACTGACACTCTCTCCCCCCGCCTCTGACACTCTCTCCCCCCGCCACTGACACTCTCTCCCCCCGCCACTGACATTCTCCACCCGCCACTGACATTCCCCCCCGCCACTGACACTCTCTCCCCGCCACTGACATTCCCCCCCGCCACTGACACTCTCTCCCCGCCACTGACAGTCCCCCCCGCCACTGACACTCTCTCCCCCCGCCTCTGACAGTCTCTCCCCCGCCTCTGACACTCTCTCCCCCCGCCACTGACACACTCTCCCCCCGCCACTGACATTCCTCCCCCGCCATTGACACTCTCTCCCCCCGCCACTGACACTCTCTCCCCCCGCCTCTGACACTCTCTCCCCCCGCCTCTGACAGTCTCTCTCCCCACCACTGACACTCTCCCCCCGCCGCTGACATTCCCCCCGCCACTGACACTCTCTCCTCCCGCCTCTGACACTCTCTCCCCCCGCCACTGACACTCTCTCCCCCCGCCTCTGGCACTCTCTCCCCCCGCCTCTGACACTCTCTCCCCCTGCCACTGACACTCTCTCCCCCCCCGCCTCTGACACTCTTTCCCATCCACCGCCACTGACACTCTGCCCCCCCCGCCACTGACACTCTCCCCCCGCCACTGACACTCTCTTCCCCCCCCCGCCTCTGATGCTCTCCCATCCACCGCCACTGACACTCTGCCCCCACTGCCGCCGCAATGGGAGATAGAACAAGTCTAGGGAACTATAGACCAGTTAGTATCAGTGGTTGGAAAGATAGTGGAATCTTCACTCAAAGATGTAACAGATGTTTGAAGAGGTAACAGAAAGAGTAGACAAGCATAATGCAGTAGATGCAATATGCTTGGATTTTGCTATATCCTTCAATAAGGCACTGCATAGTAAACTCATGACTAAGGTCAAAGTATGTGGAGTCAGGGGACAGGTAGCAGAATGGATAGCAAGTTGGCTGCAAAACAGAAAACAGGGAGTAAAGTGTAGCTACTTAGACTGACAAAAGATAGAAAATGGTATTCCACAGGGATTGCTGCTCGGACCGCTGTTGTTCACAATTTACATTCGTGATTTGGACTCCGGAATCAGAAGTACATTTTCAAAATTTGTGGACACCAAATTGGAGAGTGTGATTAATACAAAAGGTGAATTTGAAAAATACAAGAATATATTATTAAACTTACAGAATTGGCATGTAATTGGCAAATGAATTTCAATATAGACAAGTGTGAGTTGGTGCATTTTGGTAGGAAGAATAAGGAGGCCACATGTTGTTTAAAAAAAGAGTCTAAATGGAGGAGCAAAGTGATGTAGGGATATGGATACACAAATCACAACAAATTGCACCACAGGTTAATAAAGCCAGAATAAAAACAAGCATTGGGGTTCATTTCGAGAGGGATAGAATTGACAAGCAGAGAAGTTATGTTAACCTTGTATAGAACCTTGGGGTTATATCACATTTGGAGTAATGTGCACAGTTCTGGTCTCCATATTATAAAAATGACTTAGAGGCATTGAGGAAGATGCAAAAAAGATTCACAAGGATGATACTAGAACTGAGAGGTTATAACTATCACAAAAGACTGAACAGGCTGGGGCTCTTTTCTCTAGAAAAGACAAGAGCTGATAGAGGTCTTTCAGATAATGATCATAAGATAATTTGATAGGGTAGAAATGGAGAAAATGTTTTCACTTGTGTGGGAGACCAAAACTAGTGGTCATAAATATAAGATAGTCACTAATAAATCATATAGGGAATTCAGGAGAAAGTTCTTTACCCAGAAAATGGTAAGAATGTGGAACTCATGGAGTAGTTGAGGCGATTACCATAGATACAAAAAAGAAAGATTTGCATTGCATTTATATAGCACCTTTCATGACCACCGGATGTCTCAAAGTGCTTTACAGCCAATGAAGTACTTTTGGAGTGTCGTCACTGTTGTAATGTGGGTAATGCGGCAGCCAACTTGCGCATAGCAAACTCCCACAAGCAGCAGTGTGATAATGGCCAGATAATCTGTTTTTGTTATGTTGATTGAGGGATAAATATTGGCCAGGACACCAGGGATAACTCCCCTGCTCTTCTTCGAAATAGTGCTGTGGGTTCTTTTACGTCCACCTGAGAGGATAGACAGCGCCTCGGTTTAACGTCTATTCTTTCACATCGATGAACACAAAAAATGAGAAAAACATACATATTAAATCTTAAAAAAATACACACACTGGGGTAAATTTTCATCTGCACCAAATGGATGATAATTTGGTGAGGCAGATAGCCTGTTTTCAAAATTGGGCGGGTTCTATAACAGGTGGGCAGATAATCCACTCTGCTAGATTACCATCTACATGGTGAAGACAAAAATTTACCTAACAGTCTATATCACAGTCGGGAAGAAAATTGGCCAGATTCAACCATGCTAAGGTAATCACCTTGTCCAATATCTGCACCTACTTTAATGGGTGTTACAGTCAGTGTTGATGTTGCTATCATAGACAATAGGGGGATCCTGAGTGTAGCTGCAGAAGGAAGGGCAGATCCCTGAAGGGTTAAAATAATGCGCAACAATTTTAGGCTCAAATAGCAAAATGGTATTGTTATAAAATATTTTTCTATTCTGTGTAAACAGATTACATATTTGGCGTATGTGTGAGGAGAACATTTACTTAAAATATGAAAAATCTTACCTTTTTATTCTCTATAATAAATCATTTTAAACCATCTTGAGTGAATTAAAGTCCCAAATTATGTTTTATCAATGGTGCCATTGTTCCTCAGAGTTTTGATTTTACACGCCCTCAGCCTCCTCTCAACAATCAGTCAAAGATTGTCAGTTGAACATATGCAATTGGATATATTCCCTTACTGTGGCAAAATAAGAGCATGTGCTTCTGTACCAATCACCCTTAACTGTTTTAATGCACCATCTGACAGTTATGATGACAGATATAGTGCTATGTAAGTCCTTGGTGGCTGTATGATCTTGTTCCTGCACATCCCCATGTCATCCACCCACCCCGCATTCTGTTATTATTGGCCTTCATAAGATTTAATTGATTTTGCAGCTTTGCCGTGTAGAGATGCAAATTCTTTTCAGGTCTCTGTAGAGCAGTGTTACGATCTTCAACCTGTGACATCCAAAGATCTAAATCTCATTTTGACAAAGACAGATAATAAAATAAAATATTTTAAATACTTTACTTATTTCACTGATTTCTTTTTTTCCATCACTCTCTCTTCTTTTGCAGACACTCTCTATTCTATTTCTATTATTTTACTTTACTTTTACTTTGGACTTGCATGTCGAGATCATTAATGTATCTGGCATGTTGCAAACTATGCTGTTGAAGTATGCTGAAGGCAGATGTTTATGGTGAGAAAACTCTGAGACTTGAGATAACAGCTACTGGGTAGCATTTGCCAGAGGTGTGTAATAGAATCTGCACCCACATATCCAGGATTTGGTTGCAGGGAGGCAAGCACTTGCTGCTGAAGTTCGACATATCCAACCGGTGGAACCAACATTTGAAGGGGTACAGTCACCATGCATGCTGTGGTCAGGAGGATGGTAACTACGCATTCCATTTTTTATGGTGAATTGTGCTGCTCACCATTCTTCCAATGAGAAGTTCCTGGTACCTGCTCCACCTAGCAAGGGTGCAAGCTCATACATTTTTTTTATTCATTCATGGAATGTGGGCGTCGCTGGCAAGGCCAACATTTATTGCCCATCTCTAGTTGCCCTTGAGAAGATGATGGTGAGCCGTCATCTTGAACCGCTGCAGTCCGTGTGCTGAAGGTACTCCCACAGTGCTGTTAGGGAGGGATTTTGACCCAGCGACAATGAAGGAATGGCGATATACTTCCAAGTCAGGATGGCGTATGACTTGGAGGAGCACTTGGAGATGGTGGTGTTCTCATGTGCCTGCTGCCCTTGTCCTTCTCGATGGTAGAGGCCGTGGGTTTGGGAGGTGCTGCTGAAGAAGCCTTGGTGAGTTGCTGCAGTGCATTTTGTAGATGGTACACACTGCAGCCACGGTATGCCAGTGGTGGAGGGAGTGAATATTTTAGGTGGTGGATGGGATGCCAATGAAGTGGGCTGCTTTGTCCTGGATGGTGTCGAGCTTCTTGAGTGTTGTTGGAGCTGCATTCATCCAAGCAAGTGAAAGGTATTCCATCACACTCCTGACTTGTGCCTTGTAGACGGTGGAAAGGCTTTGGGGAGTCAAGAACTGAGACACTCGCCACAGAATAGCTAGCCTCTGACCTGCTCCTGTTGCCACAGTATTTATGTTTCTGGTCAATGGTGAACCCCAGGCTGTTGATGGTGGGGGATTTGGCGATGGTAATGTCGTTGAATGTCAAGGGGCAGTGGTTAGACTCTGGCTTGTTGGAGATGATCATTGCCTGGCACTTGTGTGGTGTGAATCTTACTTGCCATTTATCAGCCCAAGCCTGAATGTCGTCCAGGTCTTGCTGCATGCGGGCATAGACTCCTTCATTATCTGAGGAGTTGTGAATGGCACTGAACAATGTGCAGTCATCAGCTAACATCCCCACTTCTGACCTTATGATGGAGGGAAGGTCATTGATGGAGCAGCTGAAGATGGTTGGGCCTAGGACACTGCCCTGAGGGACTCCTGCAGCGATGTCCTGGAGCTGTGCTGATTGACCTCCAACCACCATAACCATCTTCATTTGTACTAAGTGTGACTCCAGCTAGTGGAGAGTTTTCCCCTGATTCCAATTGACTTCAGTTTTACTCGGACTCCTTGATGCCACACTCAGTCCAATGGTGCCTTGATGTCAAGGGCATTCACTCTCACCTCACTGATGGAATTCAGCTCTTTTGTTCATGTTTGGACCAAGGCTGTAATGAGGTCTGGAGCCGAGTGGTCAAGTTGGCTACGAGATTTGAACTGGGTTAAACATCTGTGGCAGTAGTCCAGGCTACTGCTGATGATTGACTAGTCATCCTGGCCCATTAATGGGATCTGATAAGACACATGTGTTAATGGAACTAAAATTCTTTCCACTTGGCTTCAGATAATGGGTAGAATGGTCCTGGCAACTCAATGGGGCAGGACTTCTGGCCAACTCTTCAATAATGCTGAAGCCCCGATGTGGTTTCCTAGATCGAGTTGGGAGGTGGTAATCATCTTATAGGCAGATGGATTCCTGGTGGGTTTGACTCCTCAAATAAGGAGCCCGCCACTATGAGGGCAAAAGATCCTGGTGGTGCTGCAAAGCAGAGAGTGGGGAGTAAGGTTCAAGGGGCAAAGCTGTGCTGAAGATCAGACCAGATCATAGAATCATAGAAATTTACAGCATGGAAGGAGGCCATTTTGGCCCATTTTGTCCGCGCTGGCCAACAAAGAGCTATCCAGCCGAATCCCACTTTCCAGCTCTTGGTCCATGTTGTGGAGAAATCTTCCTTTCTCCGAGCGGACGCACTGAAATAGAGGATCAACACCCGATTGATGACAGACTCCAGAGATAGGTTTGAAACGACCTTTATTCAAGCATATGCAGGGGAAGCTCTCAGTCGTAGCAGCCTAAGACAGGATCTTCCAAAAACACAAAGAGTCCACACACAATTATACAGGTTTCAAGGCATGGTGGACTCGTGAACACTAGACCATGACCAATGATTGGCCTACAACTAATCATAGGAGTGACAGTGATTTGTTAACTCTTATCAGACTGACTGCTGAGTGGTCTGCAATCTCTTCATCTTCTATAACATATGGAACTGATCTCAGCCTTTTGGAATGTGTTGTTTCTTACAGTTTTGACCTTGCTCTGGCCTTTTCATTCTATTCTGCATTCTTTAAAAGATAAACACACAAGCCTGTTCTATGTGTTCCCTCAAAATCTTGAATATCTAAAGTTTCCATTTTATGTTAAACGGCAATTTTCTATCATTTCTAAGCAAGTTTTACATACAATCTGTCTATTTTTCACCCCCTTACAATCCCCCCTCATGGCCCTTGGCAATACTCAAGCAGGCCATACCGTTGAGATTTTTTTAAAGAACACCGGTTTTCCTTGACCGGGTAGCCATCTAGCTTGGAGTACCATCACATGTCTCTCCAAACCTAAAACAGTGCGTCCCTTGTCCATCCTCTGCTCATAAAGATTTTCCTGCCCCCACGTTAACTTAGCCTTAAATGCCCTTACTAGTAGTCGGGCCTTCCATTTTCTTGCTGCAGCACATTGCAAACACAACAAATATAGCACAATCAGTAATTGAATCACGATAAGTACATGAGATATTATCCTTATCCAAGGATGAATTTGAATGTTCAGTCCCCAGTTCCATAGGTCATCCCACCATGTGGTGACCTTAATGTCCTCGATATCCTTCCGACTGTCCAGATTGTTCTGCCTGAGAGTGTAGTAGACTCTCTGACTCTTGGCAACTGTTTCTCGCAGTTTGACGAGGTGTTCTGGTAACGAGGGCACCTCATACCCAAACATGTTCACATACTTGGCGAGCTCCTCCTTTATGTCTCCTGACACCTGTATCGATGTTGACTCTCGTCGATGTATATCTACCAATTCTTCCTTTCCAATTCTCACAGGTATTTCTGGAACAAAGCAGAATGTGGACATGTGGATCTGGCATTCCTGCTGATTGTACTTTAAGGATTTCTGATTAGTCGTTACACAGTATTCCCTGTTGCTTACATACGCCACGTATATCTTTCCCCATTGTGCGCCCACGGTTTCCATGGTGCAATTTACCTGCATACTAGTAATATTAAATCCGCAAGCCGCCTCAAGATCATATCTAATTTTATGAGGGCATATCGTGGTGCCCTGATGAGTAATACATCCTTCCAATTTTGTTCCTATCAAACTGTCTCCAGAAGTTACAGCATATAGTAGCATCTCGTGATAAGCTATATACCATCTCTAATAATCCCTGTTTTGTACTTCATACACTTCCTTTGGGTTATCTCCTTCCATAATTACTGGAATGGCCAGTACCAATCCTACTAGTCCCCCTTGATCATTATTATATTCCACTTGTGTGGGATATACGTGTATCATCCCCCTGAGTTGGCATCCTTGTATTTCCTTCGAATGCATGGTCAAATTGACCAATTGGTCATTGCTGATCCACAGGGGAACCTCCCCTCTGTGGATCTGTGCCAAATTTTCCCTTGTCTGTTCTACTACCCAGGTCCCGATTGTACTGCAGGCATCAGTCTTAGTTGCTTGGTCAGAAGCTACATGCTCTTCCTTGATCTTTATTAATGATCCGTGCATGGGCCTCAAGGACCATTACTATGTCCTGTAATCTAATTGTCAGCACTTGGTCTTCTGTTAACTGTGAATCTTGATTCTGATTTTGTTCATGCAAAATTTCCTTAATACGAGAAGCTAAATCTTATACTTCATTATCCAAAGTTGCCAAATCAATGGTTTGCCACCAAGGTTCCGGTGTTAAAGAATGTAGCTGCATCATTTACCAGGCCTCATTTATGTCGTCTATGAGAACGGGACCTAATTGGCCCCCCCCATTGGCATAGTTACTTTGTCTGAGGATTTGTTGTACCAATCTTCGGTACAATTGCTGCGTTCTTTTCGAACACCATTCAGGGAGTTCCAGATTAGTCAAATTTAACACAATGGGTACCAACTCATGGTGTACATTATCATATAATATCTCTTCACGTTTTACCAACACTAATCCATTTTGTGGCCCAGGTGTGTGTTCTGGGCACTGAACCCGCCGATCCGGTGTATCTAGTTCAGTTGCCTGTGACGTGGTTATTGGGGATGGGGTGGTAGGCTCGTTGCTTGTTACCACCGTTATACCGGCTGGTTGTGGGCACTGTTCCTGCTTTATGCACAGGACAATTCCCTCTTTCCCCTTTTGTAAGCACCCTTGTGACGTTCTTAACAGTGTCATTCTGGTTATTTTAAACTTAGTCGTTGTCTTAGTCGGGGGATCTGCATTGTCTGGGCAATCAGATTTTTCTCGCTTTGGCGTGCCCGGGTCACACTCTCCCTGGCTTGTTCCTTGCTGCTGTTTGGTATCATAAGCCATTATGACTGGAACAGATATCCCTGAGCACGTTACACATTCTGTTTTCTTACTATTTCTCCGCCATTCTATCCCAACACCTCTATGTCTCATGGTACAGTTTCTTACGGTCGTCTCTTGTCATTTAGTTTGGCTATTATATGTGTTAACGGGCGTATTATCGTAATACATAGTTTCCCATGACTCATTCGCCCCTTGTGCCAGCATCAATGTGCACTTCCCTTGTAGGTTAACACAGGGTGAGGAGACTGAAACTGAATTCCTTTTACGCCATCCCATTGTGGTCTTAGGTTCGCATTTCACCCGGACCTGACTGGTCTGTGCTGTCTGCGGGTGACTACGACCCATCGTGCTGTAGGTCACTCGGCTGCCATCCTTGTTCCACTTCACCACAATGGATTCCCACTGGTGTGGAGGCAGAGGACGTAGGACTAATCTTTCCTTGAATATAGGGTTATTGGGCCTTCACATGTCAACTGAAGTCCAGTATCAGCTGGCATGGATATGGTAGTATCATTGATATAGCTCCCAACATCAGGGGTATAGTATACCTCCAAACTGGTACCCATGCTACCCTGGAGCAACCCGATCACTAATGTTATCATTAACGGCATTTTATACTCACACCAGCTCTAACTCCTGTCAGTGGTTGATGCCTTTCCACTGTCGTTTTTCTATCCAGCCTTTCCAAAACAGCACAATTGTTACAGCTATCATTATGGTCCCCACTATTGACCATATAGTTCCGTCAAACAGTAGTAGTTATGTTGGGGAGGGCATCAAACAGGAAATTAGGGGTGCATGCAATAAAGGTGCAGCAGTTGTAATGGGTGACTTTAATATGCACATAGATTGGGCTAGCCAAACTGGAAGCAATATGGTGGACGAGGATTTCCTGGAGTGCTTAAGGGATGGTTTGTCGAGGAACCAACTAGGGGGGAGGCCATCTTAGACTGGGTGTTGTGTAATGAGAGAGGATTAATTAGCAATCTCGTTGTGCGAGGCCCCTTGGGGAAGAGTGACCATAATATGGTGGAATTCTGCATTAAGATGGAGAATGAAACAGTTAATTCAGAGACCATGGTCCAGAACTTAAAGAAGGGTAACTTTGAAGGTATGAGGCGTGAATTGGCTAGGATAGATTGGCGAATGATACTTAAGGGGTTGACTGTGGATGGGCAATGGCAGACATTTAGAGACCGCATGGATGAACTACAACAATTGTACATTCCTGTCTGGCGTAAAAATAACAAAGGGAAGGTGGCTCAACCGTAGCTATCTAGGGAAATCAGGGATAGTATTAAAGCCAAGGAAGTGGCATACAAATTGGCCAGAAATAGCAGCGAACCCGGGGACTGGGAGAAATTTAGAACTCAGCAGAGGAGGACAAAGGGTTTGATTAGGGCAGGGAAAATGGAGTACGAGAAGAAGCTTGCAGGGAACATTAAGGTGGATTGCAAAAGTTTCTATAGGTATGTAAAGAGAAAAAGGTTAGTAAAGACAAACGTAGGTCCCCTGCAGTCAGAATCAGGGGAAGTCATAACGGGGAACAAAGAAATGGCAGACCAATTGAACAAGTACTTTGGTTCGGTATTCACTAAGGAGGACACAAACAACCTTCCGGATATAAAAGGGGTCAGAGGGTCTAGTAAGGAGGAGGAACTGAGGGAAATCTTTATTAGTCGGGAAATTGTGTTGGGGAAATTGATGGGATTGAAGGCCGATAAATCACCAGGACCTGATGGACTGCATCCCAGAGTACTTAAGGAGGTGGCCTTGGAAATAGCGGATGCATTAACAGTCATTTTCCAACATTCCATTGACTCTGGATCAGTTCCTATCGAGTGGAGGGTAGCCAATGTAACCCCACTTTTTAAAAAAGGAGGGAGAGAGAAAACAGGGAATTATAGACCGGTCAGCCTGACCTCAGTAGTGGGTAAAATGATTGAATCAATTATTAAGGATGTCATAGCAGCGCATTTGGAAAATGGTGACATGATAGGTCCAAGTCAGCATGGATTTGTGAAAGGGAAATCATGCTCGACAAATCTTCTGGAATTTTTTGAGGATGTTTCCAGTAAAGTGGACAAAGGAGAACCAGTTGATGTGGTATATTTGGACTTTCAGAAGGCTTTCGACAAGGTCCCACACAAGAGATTAATGTGCAAAGTTAAAGCACATGGGATTGGGGGTAGTGTGCTGACGTGGATTGAGAACTGGTTGTCAGACAGGAAGCAAAGAGTAGGAGTAAATGGGTACTTTTCAGAATGGCAGGCAGTGACTAGTGGGGTACCGCGCTGGGGCCCCAGCTGTTTACACTGTACATTAATGATTTAGACGAGGGGATTAAATGTAGTATCTCCAAATTTGCGGATGACACTAAGTTGGGTGGCAGTGTGAGCTGCGAGGAGGATGCTATAAGGCTGCAGAGTGACTTGGATAGGTTAGGTGAGTGGGCAAATGCATGGCAGATGAAGTATAATGTGGATAAATGTGAGGTTATCCACTTTGGTGGTAAAAACAGAGAGACAGACTATTATCTGAATGATGACAGATTAGGAAAAGGGGAGGTGCAACGAGACCTGGGTGTCATGGTACATCAGTCATTGAAGGTTGGCATGCAGGTACAGCAGGCGGTTAAGAAAGCAAATGGCATGTTGGCCTTCATAGCGAGGGGATTTGAGTACAGGGGCAGGGAGGTGTTGCTACAGTTGTACAGGGCCTTGGTGAGGCCACACCTGGAGTATTGTGTACAGTTTTGGTCTCCTAACATGAGGAAGGACATTCTTGCTATTGAGGAAGTGCAGCGAAGATTCACCAGACTGATTCCCAGGATGGTGGGACTGACCTATCAAGAAAGACTGGATCAACTGGGCTTGTATTCACTGGAGTTCAGAAGAATGAGAGGGGACCTCATAGAAATGTTTAAAATTCTGACGGGTTTAGACAGGTTAGATGCAGGAAGAATGTTCCCAATGTTGGGGAAGTCCAGAACCAGGGGTCACAGTCTAAGGATAAGGGGTAAGCCATTTAGGACCGAGATGAGGAGGAACTTCTTCACCCAGAGAGTGGTGAACCTGTGGAATTCTCGACCACAGAAAGTAGTTGAGGCCAATTCACTAAATTTATTCAAAAGGGAGTTAGATGAAGTCCTTACTACTCGGGGGATCAAGGGGTATGGCGAGAAAGCAGGAATGGGGTACTGAAGTTGCATGTTCAGCCATGAACTCATTGAATGGCGGTGCAGGCTAGAAGGGCTGAATGGCCTACTCCTGCACCTATTTTCTATGTTTCTATGTTTCTATGTTTCATTTTCCCAGTCCTGGTGTCTTATATAGTACTCCTCAGTTTCATCATATGGAATGATAGCAGGATCGCCACTCATCTGTAAGAAAAGATCATCCGGTCATCACTGGTTAATTATTGGTTTTAGCTGTGTCCAAAGCTTCCATCTTCCCGTTCCTCTCATGTCCAAGCATTCGCAGGTGTCACTGGTCATAAGCACCTTATATGGGTCCTGCCACTTTGGTGCAAATCCTGGTTCATCAGGGATTACCTTAACCATCAACTTCTCACCCACCCCAGGGGTGTTTCCTTGTTGCTTATCTGCATCCTGTGTAATATCCTTAATTATTTGTTGAACCTGTGCTTCTTGCTTTAAGGTATGCATTTGCTTGCATAATTGTTTAATAAACCTCCTGGCTCTATCCCTTGCCGGTCCTACATCCTCCCCTCCTGCATTATTCCCCCCAGTAACCTCATAGCTTTACCCACCATCAATTCGAAGGGAGTCAGTCCTGTTGTTCTATTCAGGGTGGACCTAAGTCTCATTAGAATACCCGGAGCAAATCTGCCCATCCCTTCCCAGTCTCCTCTATAGCTTGCGGTAAGGACAATTTAAGAGTTCGGTTCATTTTTTCCACCATTCCTGAGCATTGTGGGTGAGATGGGATGTGGAATCGTTGCTTAATCCCTCGCAAGGCGCATGTATATTGGATTACCTTCCCGGGGAAGTAAGTCCTCTGCTCTGAGTCCAATTGCAGGGGAACACCCCAATGAGGGATTATATCTTTTGCAAATATTCTTGCTGTGGTGGTGGCTGTGTAATCCCTTGTGACAAAGGCTTCCACGCATCGCCCACCGTGTAAATTGATCAATTACCACGAGACAATATGTTTTTCCCATAGAATTCAGGAGGGGTCCAGTAAAATCTATCTGTAGGTTTTCCCACGGTCCTGTGTGCCTTAACTGGTGTCCCATTCGTACTTTTATGGGCTTCCCGGCATTATATTGGGTGCATATAATTCATCTCTGGCAATGCTTGGCTACATCTTTCCCCATTCCTGGCCACCACCAGCATCTTCCCATATTCTCTATCATGTTGGATCGGCCAGTATGTGCTCGGCCGTAATATATTCCTAGCAGGCTGTTTTGTATACATTTCGGGGCAGCCACCCGGTCTCCCCACCGCCAGAGATTATCTGTTCCCTTTGTTGCACCTTTATTTTCCATTATTGTACTTCTTCCCTGGGTGTTTCTTTGTGCAATTCTATTATATTTACTTCCTCCAGCCCAATAGCACAACTGGCTACGGGAACTGTTTCTTCTAACCCCTCTAATTCAGCTGCAAATTTGGCAGCTTCATCAGCTCTTTGATTTCCTAACTTTTCCGGGGATTCTACCTTGCGGTGCACTTTTATTTTTATTACTGTAGACTCTGTGGGGAGCCCTATGGCCTCTTCCAATCCGCTTTGCTTCCACTCCACCTTTTCCTGTGGAGTGGCTTCTCCCTGTACCTTAAGCATGTTTACTTCCTCTCTCCATTTTACACATCCTATTAAAGATAGAAAACATAGATCAAACGTTCTAACTTGGTCACAGCCATTACACATTTTTTTTAAAATTCTTTATAACCGTTACTATTTATTTTCCTTCTGGCACGTGGGAAAACATTCACTTCCAATTAAGAAAGTTAAATTTATAATGTCCAATATTTTTAAAATTTCATGCAGCGATTCTGAAGTTGTTTGGTGAACTAAATAAAATAGCTGCCAGTGGAAAGGGTTAACTCCTTTGCAGGTTTGTAAGAAGGCATGATGTAATCACGTGACTTCGTGTAATTCTTTTTTAAAAACCTTCCCTGATATGAGAGACAAGAGCTCGCAATTCATCTCGATCTCCTCACCTTAAGCACGACTGTCTCTCATCAGAAAATACGGCATTTTAGATCCCCTTTAAACTTTCAGCAGTATTTCCAAACTGTCCAGTATCATCCATTTTAAAAAGGTTTCCAAACCTGAAATTTAAATTGCTTTAACTGAACTAGAAACGTTCCCGTAATTTAAAATAAAATTTTCCAAACAAACAAACGGCAACTTTTATTTTTCCTAGCAAATATCACTATCAACATAGAGTGTCTTTTATCTCTTTTTCCAATGTGGTAAAAGTTTCATATGTGGAACTAGGGACATTCACATTTTGAAATAACCAGAATTTCACTGTGACCACAATGAAAGTCCAGTTTTCATTGGTTAATTAACCTTAATAATTCCAATTAAATTCAGACCAATATGGTTGTTTTTTCTTTTTTTTTTTCCGTAGCCAATATGTTATTAACTAAACACAATACAGAGCAGATAAAATTTGACATCAGTGTTCGTATTCTTCTTTCTTTGGATGATGTAGAAGAACAAATTAATCAGAGGGAAATTAATCAAGTAAAGTTAAAACCATAAGCGAGGTTCACAGTAAAGACAGAAAAGACACGTGTTGCTGAACTCGACACTCTGAGAACAGAATGCTGTGGTACCTCTGCACTCATTAATCGGTTTGCTGTTATCAAGGCTAGAACAAAGGGCAAAGCAAATAGAGACATGATGAATTGCCTTAGAAAGGGTCATAGCTGAGGTCAAAGAACTCTCAAGAAGATAGTCATAAAACCAAGACAAATGTAGACAGTAATTGTAGAAAAAACAGACTGCAGGGGTTAGCTAGAAATCACATAGCATGGTACGAGATAATGGGAGACAGAGACTGAGGACACCCTAGCTGTATTGTTAAACCTATCACACAAAACAAATGGGTTTGGAGGAATTCACAGAAATGATGTAGCGCGTGACTAATCAGATGAGGGGCCACAGAATGAAATTGCAGGAATTGTATGTATGAATGAAATTACTGTAATTGTATTTACCAATAAAATCACTGTAATCGTATGTGTTAATGAAATCACTGTACTTGTATTGGCCAATGTAATCATAGCAGGTAGACGAGGACTCGTGACACGTTAAGGGAAACAACCAATGGAACACTTCTGCACGTAGCTTCATGATTTTGAATGTATTTTGACTGTATAAAAACAGTAACCCAACGATTGTTCGAGGAGAACAGCTGGTTTGGGTTACTGAGTTACTGAACTCATGTAGAAGCTGTCTCTCCCTTGAACGAGTGCTTTATAATAAACGATTCTTTTCTCCAAAACAGACTTGTGTTGAGTATCTTTGTAATAGTCCACAACAATTGGCACTGCGAGGAGGGTACCTACGGGAAACTGACAGACGGTCGTTTACAGAAGCATTATGAGTGAGTATATTTAAACTACCACTCATAATCAGATGTAAGCTGTTACAAAATGTGTCTGTTGCCCAGGGTACCCAAATCTGTGAAAAGTCTGTTATGGTGCAAAAGACTTGGGGATAATTTAAATGTATTGTATGTCTGTCACTATATAAGTCAAAATGAGAGAACGTTAGTGGTTGCAGACTCTAGGTTTAAGGAACCAGATCAGGGAGGCAATCAGTTGGACGTTAAAAGTGTCCAGTGGCTTGGAGACAGTTCACAGAATCCGGTGAAGGGGTAGAGTGCCCAAACGTGAGATTATAAGGTATCGATGGGATTGTAGACTCTAGAGAGGGACAATCAGTATCTAAGAATACAGTTTAAGTTGATACATACAAATATATCAGGGGGGAATCGCAGACTCTGAGTTTAAGTGAAACCGAGTAGCGGGACGGTGGATATCTGAGAACACAGTGAAACTGATGTAGGGGTAGACGTACCGAGCTGAGTATGGCATGTAAGGATATGCTGGACTGGGGGTCGGATGGCTCCCTTAGTAGATACTTTTCAGACAACCATAAGAAACTGATAGTGACTATGTTAAGTGACGGATAGGATCCCAAAGAGGAGGCTTCCATGGCTCCACTGACGGTGTCAGCAGGCAGGTGAGCTAATACCCACACAGTTAAGTATAAAAGTTTTACTCCTATGGAAAAACAGGACATACTAAGATCTCTAGGTACCTTAAAACCCCTGAATAAAAATGTAGAATTTTGGAAGTGTTTACAGGAGATGTATGACATACATGACATGCACGAACGGGACGTGCACCAACTAGTAAGGGCGAAATGTCTGCGGAGTAAATGGAACAGTCTACAAAATTATTTTTCAACAGGAGCCTGGCTCCCAGGGATAAATGATAACCGAGCCGTTAGACAAACAGCCTACGACCAGTTCCAGATGGCTATCCAAACCGCTTTGGGGGACAGCCAGCCCAATTGGGGATTAATTATGTTAGTAAAACAGCACAAAGCTGAGAATAGTAGCGATTATGGGGAAAGATTGTGGACAGCATATCAGGAATCATCGGGACAGTCCAACCCGCAGCGAGACGATATCCCCTTTTGCAGGATGTTTAAGGATGGGTTGACTGCCGAGCATCAGAAAATCCTCAAAATGGGAGTCATAGTGGCCAATAATTATAATGACATAGTAAGGTGGGCATGTGAGGTTGACTACGTAACCAAAACCGTGAGTAAACAAATTAAAACTGAAGTAGCAGCCGCAACAGGAACATTACAAGACAGTCTGGAGTGCTATAAATGTGGGAAAAGGGAATATAGAAAGTCCGAGTGTCGGTCAGCTGCACAGCAGTGTCAGAATTATCATAAAACCAGACACGCGAGAGAATGGTGTTGGGCGAAGGGCGGGGGTCAAGAGGGAAAGGGACCAGGAAAAGGACCAGGAAAAGGAACCGGGAGATCCGGAGTGGACAACTGGACAAAAGAGCAGCTACTCCAGGCCTTAAAAAAATCTGGCAGCAAAATGAAGTCCAGGTGCCCCCACTGCAAGGAAGAGGCGACCCGCGTAGCCATGTGACGGTGGTGTTGGGGGGCCGGCAATGCGATAAGTTAGTTGATATGGGGGCATCAGTCTCTATTACCGAACTCCCCCTACCCACCACACCATGTCAGTGAGGGGAGTAGGAGGCTCGTTCACAGTAGCCAAATTAAGCGAGGTTATTTTGTTAGAATTAGCTGGAATCCTACTACCGGCCCAATTCTATGTGATGCCCAACAACGAGGGCACAATATTAGGGATAGACTTATTGAATTAACTCGGAGCATTAGTAGACCCCAGGGGAAAGAAGATAGTATGGATAAAGGTGAACGGTCAGAAAACTAATACCTTCGGGGAGAAGAGTAATTTTGATGGGCATGCTAACGTGGGGAGTACCCAACTTCTTGAAAAGGACTGGGGGGCACTGGACAAGTGGGGAGCTATCCATGAAAGTGTAAAAGAAGTTTGAGCGACCTCAAAACAGGACTGCGGGCTGGTAAAATGCGAGGACACGAGCATACTCCCCACCGCCAATACCCAATAAAATCAGAAGCCGCACAGGCTGTGAAACAGATAGTGGGGGATTTACTGAAAAGCGGTATACTCCGAGGGTAGAGGGAACAACAAACTCCCCTGTTTGGCCCGCGTGAAAGCCGGACGGATCGTACCGGATAACTATTGATTATACCGCCCACAATAAGGTGACTCCCTGTCAACATCCCATCGTGGCCAGCCCAGCCACAACATTTAATGGATTAAAACCAGACCACAAGGTATTTACCGTATTAGACATAACCAATGGATTCTGGTCCTTTCCCCTGACAAAAGAGTCCCAAGATAAATTCGCCTTCACAATCGGCAACCATCAGTACACCTGGACACAGATTCCACAAGAGTTCCACAATAGCCCAGCCATATTCCACCGGACTATGAGTCGAGCCATAGAAAAGGTGGATTTAACCCCGTATAGGAGTACAATACTACAATATGCAGATGATATGAGAATGATAGGGGACACACAGAAGCACTTATAAAGATCCTGGAAGTCCTGCAGGACACAGGATTCAAAGTGAACCCCAAAAAGGCACAAATCGGACAAGCCGTGGTACAGTACCTGAGACACGAGATATCCCAAGGAACTAGGACTATGTTCAATGATAGGAAGGAGGCCATTAGAATCATGCCTCGACCAAAGACAGTCCAAGGGGTGCCTAAGATACTGGGGCTCTTTAACTATTGCAGGAATTTTGTACCTAACTTCACGGCAATAGCAGAATCAGTACAGCGGCTAGTGAAGGGAGGAAAGCCAACCCTAGAAACCATAGAATGGAGCCCCGACCAGAAAGCGGCACATGGTAATCTGAAGGAAGCCTTAATGTCAGCTCCAGGGCTGGGACTCCTGAACATGGATCTCCCGTTCCATATATATTGTGAGAACCAGGGAGACTTCTATGGAGCCGTGGTGACACACATGCATGGGGATAGGATGAGACCCGTAGCTTACTACTCGACACAGCAATCGCCAGTGGCTGCCGGCCTGTCCAGATGCAGTCAAAGTTAGCGAACCCGGCATTAGGACAGGAGAGATAATACTGCACACAAAACACACACTAATGGAAATGTTAAACACAAGGAAGCTCCAGGCCGTCTCCAACATCCACCAGGCAAAATGGGAGACAGTCCTATTACCACATGATGAGTCAGTGAAGATAGTTAGGGACACTGGGGAAAACCCCGCAGAGGGAAGTCTGTCAGGGGACAAGCCCCACGAGTGTGACGCATTCAAATGGGAAGACTCTCCGGGGAATCTGAGCGAAGTAGCCCTCGAAGATACGGACCTTACACTCTACGTAGATGGGTTTCAACGGCCACCCCGTGCTGAAGTAGAAGTAGAATCAGTTTTCAGTTTTACCACAGAGGAAGACATAAACATAGTAAAGTTACACACAGATGTAAGTGATAGAGAAACAAAAGAATGGAAAAGGAAGGGAGGAATACGAGGCACAGATTCAGTATGCAGGAAGGACGGAAAGGTGTTGGCCCCGTCCTGTGTAAGGAAAATGCTCGTGGAACTGCATCACAGCATCAACCATGCTGGGTGCAGGGCCAAGATAAATAGCACCTCCCGAGGCTGGTGGTGGCCAGTTATGGGGCGCGACATTGCAAAATATTGTCAGCAATGTATCACATGCGCACAGCACAACCCAGGAAGGACCGTAAAAATAAAGATGGCCCACCAACCACGGCCCCGGGGGCCGTGGGAAAACATACAGATAGATTTCACGGGGCCACTGCCAAATTCCCAAGGACGAAAATACTGTTTGGTAATTATAGATTTGTTTACACGACGGGTGGAAGCCATTGCAACTCGGAATTGCACAGCCACCACAGTAGCACGGATCCTAGGGGAATACCCATCTAAATTGACTCGGATCAAGGAACTCTTTTCACAGGTCAAGTAATGAAAGAAACTTGTAGAATAGTCAGCATTAAGCAGAAGTTTCACATCTCATATCACCCCCAAAGTTCTGGGATGGTAGAAAGAATGAATCAGACCCTTAAAACCGTCCTGAGCAAGGCAATACAGGAAACAGGGCAGGCATGGCCTGAACTCCTACCGACAATATCAATGAGGTTGTGCACCACCCCAAACCGGACCACGGGATTAACCCCATATGAATTAATGACCGGACGCGCAATGAGATTACCAGAAGGGATAGTGACAGGAGGAGCCGAATTAGGCCCCTTATGAGACAGAATCAAAAGGTATGTGATGGAATTGAGTGAGCAGTTGAAAGGTACGCGACAGGAGGTCCGAGATAGACAGAGGGAGGAGGACGAAGACGGTGGGACAAACACCTCAGTTATAATCCCCGAGGTGGAGGCTGAGGTAATGGTTAAGGAAGTTGCAGAGAAACCAGGAGTCGCACCTAGGTGGAGCGAACCATATGTGGTGTTAATTAGTGGAGATATATGCACTTGCGTGAATATGAAAGGTAGGGGCCGATGGAAACACTGGTCCCAGCTAAAAGAATATAAGGGTATGCCGGATGGCGGAATCTAGGGTAATCCCGGTAATCCACTCCTTAAGCTTCGCCTTCGAGTACAAGGAGTGGAGGGACGCATTGATAAATTGACTTTTCGAGGGACTAGGATTACTATTTGCAATATTAGGGGTACTTGTCATAATAAAATGGATCTGGGAAAGGGCACACATCCGGAGAAATGGTGCAAACAATCCGGTTGAAATAGAAATGATAAGAATCAAATTGAACCCTGGGATGCCAGGCTGTAATCTCTCAACAGGAAAAATGTAGCTTGTTGCAAAGATCCTTTATTCCAGCATATGCAGGGGAAGCTCTCAGTCTTAGCAGCCTAAGACAGGATCTTCCAAAAACACAAAGGGTCCACACACAATTATATAGGTTTCAAGGCATGGTGGACTCATGACCACTAGGCCATGACCACTGATTGGCCTACAACTAATCATTGGAGTGTCAGTGATTTGTTAACTCTTATCAGACTGACTGCTGAGTGGTCTGCAATCTCTTCATCTTCTATAGCATATGGAACCGATCTCAGCCTTTTGGAATGTGTTGTTTCTTACAGTTTTGACCATGCTCTGGCATTTTCAGCCCATTCTGCATTCTTTAAAAGGTAAACACACAAGCCTGTTCGATGTGTTCTCTCAAAATCTTGAATATCTAAAAGTTCCATTTTATGTTATACGGCCATTTTCTATCATTTATAAACAATTTTTACATTCAATTTGTCTGTATTTTTCACCCCCTTACTGTCCGTACCCCTGCAGGTTATGGTACTTTAAGTGCACATCCAAGCACGTTTAAAACATGGTGAGGGTTTCTGCCTCTACCACCCTTTTAGGCATTGAGTTCCAGACCACCCTCCATCATCTGGGTGAAGAAATTTCTCCTCAAATCCCCTCTAAACCTCCTACCAATTACTTTAAATCTATGCCCACTGCTTCTTAACCCCTATGCTAAGGAAAATAGGTCCTACTATCCACTCTATCGAAGCCTCTCATAATTTTATACACTTCAATATGGTCTCCACTCAGTCTCCTCTTTACCAAAGAAAACAAACCCAGCCTATCCAATCTTTCTTCATAGCTAAAATTCTCCAGTCCAGGCAACATCCTTGTAAATCTCCTCTGTACCCGCTCTCTTGTGCAATCACATATTTCCTGTAATGTGGTGACCAGAACTGCATGTAGTACTCCAGCTGTGGCCTAACCAGTGTCTTATACAATTCAAGCATAACCTCACTGCTCTTGTATTCTATGCCTCGGCTAATAAAGGCAAGTATTCCGTATGCCTTCTTAACCACCTTATCTACCTGGCCTGCTACCTTCAGGGATCTGTGGACATACACTCCAACATCCCTTTGTTCCTCTACACTTCTCAGTGTCCTTCCATTTAATGTGTATTCCCTTGCCTTGTTAGCCCTCCCTAAATGCATTACCTCATACTCCTCCAGATTAAATTCCATTTGCCACTGTTCTGTCCACCTGACCAGCTGATTGAGATCTTCCTACAGTCCGCAGCTTTTTTCTTCATTATCAACCACACAGCCAATTTTAGTATCATCTGCAAATTTCTTAATTATACCCACTACATTCAAGTATAAATTATTGATATATACCACAAAAAGCAAAGGACCTATTACTGGGCCCAGCGGAACCCCACTGGAAACAGCCTTCCAATCACAACATACCCATCAACCTTTATCCTTTGCTTCCTGCCTCTGAGCCAATTTTGGATCCAACTTGCCACTTTGTCCTGGATCCCATGGGCTTTTACTTTTGTGACCAGTCTGCCTTGTGGGACCTTATCAAAAGCCTTGCTAAAATCCATATACACTACATCAAATGCACAACCCTCATCGACCATCCTTGTTACCTCCTCAAACAATTCAATCAAGTTAGTCACACACAACCTTCCCTTGATAAATCCATCCTGACTGTCTTTGATTAATCTGTCTTTCTAAATGAAGATTTATCCTGTCACTCAGACTTTTTTCTGATAATTCTCCATTCACTGACGTTGACTGGCCTGTAATTACTTGGTCTATCCCTTTCTCCCTTTTTAAACAAAGGTACAACTTTCGCAGTATTCTAGTCCTCCGGCACCACACCTGTAGCCAGAGAGGTCTGGAAAATGATGGTCAGAGCTTCTGCTAGTTCCTCTTTTGCTTCTCTTAACAGCCTGGGGTACATTTCATCTGGGACTGGGAATTTATCCACTTTCAAAGCTGCGAAGCCCCTTAATACTTCCTCTCTCAATATGTTTATTTCATCTAATAATTCACACACCACCTCCATGATTGCAATGTCCGCATCACCCCTCTTTTTTGTGAAAACAGACACAAAGTATTCATTAAGAATCATACCCACGTCTTCCACCCCCACACACAGATAACCTTTATGGTCTCTAATAAGCTCTACTCTTTCTTTAGTTATCCTCTTGCTCTTAATGTATTATAAAACATCTTTGAGTTTTTCTTGATTTTACTTGCCAAAAATTTTTCATGCTCTCTCTTTGCTTTCCTAATTTCCTTTTTAATTGCACACCAGGACTTTCTATACTCCTCAAGAGTTTCAGCAGTATTGAGCCCTTGGTATCTATCATAGGCCTCCCTTTTTTACTTGATCCCACTCTGTATATCCTTTGACATCCAGGGGGCTCTAGATTTGTTAGTCCCACCCTTTTTCTTTAAGGGAACAAACTTGCTCTGAATTCTCAGGTTCTCATCCTTGAATGCCTGTCACTGATCTGACACTGAATTACCTTCAAGTAGCTGTTTCCAGTCCACTTTTGGCTAAATCACATCTCAGCTTAGCAAAATTGGCTTTTCCCCAATTGTCGTTGGTCTATCTTTGTCCTTTTCCATAACTACCCTAAATCTAACACTCGCACCGATACCCCTTCCACCTGCCCAGCTTCATTTCCCATAACTAAGTCCAGAACAGCCCCCTCCCGTGTTGGGCTTGTTACATACTGGCTAAAGAAGTTCTCCTGAATGCTTTTTAGGAATTCCGCACCCTCTATACCTTTCACACTAATTTTATCACAGTTAATATTAGGATAGTTGAAATCCCCTACAACTAGTAGTTGAACTGCCCTATGGTTATTGCACTTCTCAGAAATTTGCCTACATATTTGCTCTTCTACCTCCTTCTGACTGTTTGGGGGTCTATAGTACACTCCCAGCAGTGTGATTTCCCCTTTTTTGTTCTTCAATTCAACCCATATGGCCTCATGCGATGATCCTTCTAACATATCATCCCTCCTCACAGCTGTAATTGTTTCTTTAATCAATACCACCAACCCCCCTCCTTCTTTACCCCCTCTCTACCCCGTCTGATAATCCTGTAACCAGGAATATTGAGTTACCATACCTGCCCTTCTTTCAGCCATGTCTCAGTAATAGCTACAATATTATACTCCCAAGTATCTATCTGTGCTCTCAGCTCATCTACCGTATTCCCTATACTCCTTGCATTGAAGTATATATCATTTAGCACTGTCAAACTTCCTTGTTGTCTATATTCTAGCTCTTGTTTCCTGTCTTCCAAATTCACTTTCTACTTTCCAATTTCAGCTTTGCTTCTCTCCCTTCTGAATCTATTCTCAGGTTCCCATCCCACTGCCAAGCTAGGTTAAACCCTCTCCAAAAGCACTAGCAAACCTCCTCGCGAGGATATTGATCCCAGCTCTATTGAGGTGCAACCAGTCCGGCTTGTATAGGTCCCACCTCCTCCAGAAACGTTCCCAATGCCTCAGGAATCTAAAGCCCTCCCTCCTGCACCATTTCTCTAGCCACCGATTCATCTGCGCTATCCTCCAATTTCTGTACTGACTGGCATGTGGCACCGGGAGTAATCCGGAGATTACTACCATTGAGGTCTTGCTTATTAATCTCACTCCTAGTTCCCTAAAATCTGCCTGCAGGACATCATCCTTCCTTCTACCTATGTCATTGGTACTGATATGGACCACGACCTCTGCCTGTTCACCCTCTTCCCCCAGAATGCCCTGCAGCCATTCGGTGACATCCTGGCACCAGGTAGGCAGTATACTAACTTGGAGTCATGTCTGCAGCTGCAGAAACACCTGTCTGTTCCCCTAGGTATCGAATCCCCGACCACTATTGCTCTTCCGTTCTTCTTCCTCTCCCTCTGTGTAGCTGAGCTACTCATGTGCCATGGACTTGGCTCTGGCTGCACTCCCCAGAGGAACCAATGCCTCCACTAGTACTCAGAACAGAATACTGCTTGAAGAGCGAGCTGCAATCAGGAGACTCCTGCACTACCTGCCTGGTCCTCCTCTTCTGTTTGGTGGTCACCCATTCCCTCTCTACCTGCACGCTCTTAAGCTGCGGGGTGGCCACCTCTATAAGCGTGCTATCTCTGAAACTCTCAGCCACGCGAATGCAACTCAGTGACTGCAGCTGCCTCTCAAGCTCCGAAACCTGGAGCTCGAGTTGCTGTAACTGGTGACACTTCCTGCACATGTGGTCGTCCAGGCCACGCGAAGGGTCCAGGACTTCCCACATGGCACAGGATGTGCACTCCATGGGACTGAGCTGCCCTGCCATGCCTCTATTTATTTGACTATGAACTAAACTATGAACTATGAGCTATTTGACTATGAAATAAACTTAAAACTAGAAGACAAAAACACTCACCGGCTACTCACCAGTCAGCTGTTTCCCTTGAGACAACGTTGGTGGTATTTCTCCAGCAACTTGAGGAGTCTACTGTACATGGTCCATATCTCTGAGCCATACAGGAGGGCGGATATTACTACAGCTCTGTAGACCATTAGCTTCGTGGCAGATTTGATGGCCTGGTCTTCAAACACTCTTTCCCTCAGGCGGTTGAAGGCTGCATTGGTGCATTGGAGGCTGTGTTGAATCTCGTCGTCAATGTCTGCTCTTGTTGATAAGAGGCTCCCGAGGTATGGGAAATGGCCCACATTGTCCAGGGCCGCGCCGTGGATCTTGATGACTGGGGGGCAGTGCTGTGCGGCGGGGACAGGTTGGTAGAGGACCTTTGTCTTACGGATGTTTAGTGTAAGACCCATGCTTTCGTACGCCTCAGTAAATACGTTGACTATGATTTGGAGTTCAGCCTCTATATGTGCGCAAACGCAGCCATCGTTCGCGTACTGTAGCTCGACGACAGAGGTTGGGGTGGTCTTGGACCTGGCCTGAAGACGACGAAGTTTGAACAGGTTCCCACTGGTTTTCTAGTTTAGTTCCATTCCAGCGAGATCCACTCCGCAATATCCTGAAAATCCCCTGGGAGGACAGACGCACCGACGTTAGCATCCTCGACCAGGTCAACATCCCCAGCATTGAAGCACTGACCACACTTGATCATCTCCGCTGGGCAGGCCACATTGTTCGCATGCCAGACACGAGACTCCCAAAGCTAGCGCTCTACTCGGAACTCCTTCACGGCAAACGAGCCAAAGGTGGGCAGAGTAAACATCACAAGGACATCCTCAAAGCTTCCCTGATAAAGTGCAACATCCCCACTGACACCTGAAAGTCCCTGGCCAAAGACCGCCCTAAGTAGAGGAAGTGCATCCGGGAGGGCGTTGAGCTCCTCGAGTCTCATCGCCGAAAGCATGCAGAAATCAAGCACAGGCAGCGGAAAGAGCGTGCGGCAAACCAGTCCCACCCACCTTTACCCTCAACGACTATCTGTCCCACCTGTGACAGAGTCTGCGGCTCTCATATTGGACTGTTCAGCCACATAAGGACTCATTTTTAGAGTGGAAGCAAGTCTTCGTCGATTCCGAGGGACTGCCTATGATAATGATGATGCTTCCCTTGAGCTGACGTCACACTTTCAATTTTTGCCTCTGTTGAGTTGCTCTTTTATCCCGCTTTTCTGCTGCTCTGCTCTGCTCTATCTCCATTCGGGTCCACTGCCTATTGTATTCTATTTAACTAATTTGGTTTTTAAGTTTTGAATATCTCAAATATCTATTTATAGTTTTTAATCTATAATCATGGCACTTAATTTAAACCAATGCCCTAGTTGTAGAGAAAAAGGGAGAAATACTTACCAACCAATCACTTACCTGCTTTCCTGTGATGTCACACGTTGTTTTTTTCCCTCACTGGTCCGTTCACTCTTGCTCTCTGCCGCCGCTCCTCTGATCCCAATCTCCCACTGAAACCCTTGACCAACACTGGGGTCTTCAGCAATTAAGTGTTGGGGGTGGAACAGAGAGGAAGGTAGCTGCTACAAGGCTCCCTCTCTCCATGGAGCTTTTCTGGCAATAACACAGGCGAATGGGAGGGAAATTAATTGGAGGCCCGGGCCCTGCTTCTTGCCAGCAGTTACAACTGGTGGGCAGGGAAGGGGAGGCCAACAGCTGTGTCAGCAGGGATCGAGGGAGGTTGCCCCGTGGGGCAGCAGTAGGCCTCACCACTTACATTTTCCATCGTTCTCTGCTGCTATCCAGACTAATTTTGGGTAGGATCATGGAGGAGGATGCAGCCCCATGTGGCAGCATTAATATTTGGCATTTGTTTTACTGTTCAACTATTATTGCTTCAATCTGCTGAAAAAGGGGGTCATTTTAAATTAAACTGCCCATTGGAAAACTGATGGGATCAGATCAGCTGCCCATTTTATATACTGCTTGAATTTTACTTTCCTTTGAAGTCAATAGAAAAATTAGACAGGATGTGAAACAACTGGCTGATCTGATCCCATCAGTTTCCCGACAGGAGGGTTAGGTTAAAATGGCCCCCTTTGAGTTACAAAAATGTACATCCTATGGGCTAAATTTCTCTGGTCATTTGCGCCGTTTTTTTGGCGCATGTCGCTTTTATTGGCGTAAGCTTTTAAATTAAAGTTTCCCCAAGGAATCTGCACCAGCGTAACTGAGTTGGTTATGATTTTTTTTAGGTTTGTTTTTTTTTTACATCGTATCTGTGGCAGTTTTTATCATTTTTCAAAATTTGCCCAAAATGTTTTTATCTTAGGTCGGCGCATCTGGCCACTCCCGAAACACCTTCTGGTGAGTTAAGAGATCACAGCGCATATTGAAAAATCGGTGCAGAAAGACGCCATTGTTTTTCATCGAAGTTTTGGAGGGAGATAAGAACACCTTAAATATGCATAATAAAGGTTTTTTTTTTAACCTTACAATGGAGTACATAAGAACATAAGAATTAGGAACAGGAGTAGGCCATCTAGCCCCTCGAGCCTGCTCCGCCATTCAACAAGATCATGGCTGATCTGTCCGTGGACTCAGCTCCACTTACCCGCCCGCTCCCCATAACCCTTAATTCCCTTATTGGTTAAAAATCTATCTATCTGTGACTTGAATACATTCAATGAGCTAGCCTCAACTGCTTCCTTGGGCAGAGAATTCCACAGATTCACAACCCTCTGGGAGAAGAAATTCCTTCTCAACTCGGTTTTAAATTGGCTCCCCTGTATTTTGAGGCTATGCCCCCTAGTTCTAGTCTCCCCGACCAGTGGAAACAACCTCTCTGCCTCTATCTTGTCTATCCCTTTCATTACTTTAAATGTATCCATAAGATCACCCCTCATCCTTCTGAACTCCAACGAGTAAAGACCCAGTCTACTCAATCTATCATCATATGGTAACCCCCTCATCTCTGGAATCAGCCTAGTGAATCATCTCTGTACCCCCTCCAAAGCTTCCTTAAGTAAGGTGACCAAAACTGCACGCAGTACTCCAGGTGCGGCCTCACCAATACCCTATACAGTTGCAGCAGGACCTCCCTGCTTTTGTACTCCATCCCTCTCGCAATGAAGGCCAACATTCCATTCGCCTTCCTGATTACCTGCTGCACCTGCAAACTAACTTTTTGGGATTCATGCACAAGGACTCTGCGCGCTTTCGGGTTCGGGACGCATTTCGTCGCCCGGATCCGACTTTTGTACGCCGCCGCGGAATGTCTGATTAAGGTTAACGGGTCCTTGATGGCGCCCCTTCGCTTTAGGAGAGGGTTGCGCCAGGGATGCCCCATGTCCGGCCAGTTATACGCCGTTTGCGTGGAGCCTTTCCTGCGCCTCTTGCGGACGAGGTTGACGGGACTGGCTCTGCAAGGGCCGGGCGTGGAGGTCGTCCTCTCGGCTTACGCCGATGACGTGCTCCTCGCGATAGAGGATCCCGCTGACCTGCGGAGGATGCGTGAGTGCCAGGAGATTTACTCGGCCGCGTCCTCCGCCAGGATCAACTGGGAGAAATGTTCCGGACTCCTGGTGGGTCAGTGGCAGTGGAGGAGCTCAGGCCTTTTGCCTGGAGCACGACCCATCTCCTCTATCTGGGAGTCTACCTTAGCCCCGACGAGGGAGCCTGGCCGGCGAACTGGCAGGAGCTGGAGGCCAAGGTCGCCGCTCGCCTAGGGCGCTGGACAGGACTGCTCCGAGTGCTGTCCTACAGGGGTCGAGTGCTAGTCATAAACCAGCTGGTGGCCGCAATGCTGTGGTACCGGCTGGTCACTTTGACCCCTCCCCCTGCGTTTGTCGCCAAGATACAGAAGAAGCTGGTGGACTTCTTCTGGAACAACAGGAAGCACTGGGTCTCTGCTGCGGTCTTGAGTCTCCCGCTTGAGGAGGGCGGTCAGTCGTTGGTGTGCGTCAGCGCCCAGCTCGCGACTTTCCATCTTCAGACCCTGCAGAGATACCTTTACGTCGAGCCCCCTCCTAGGTGGTGTGCTCTGGCGAGGTATTTCTTCCGCCAGCAGCGCGACCTCAATTACGACACGCAGCTCCTGTTTGTGAACTTGGGGGGTGCCAGGACCGCCCTCCGGGAGCTGCCTGTCTTTTACAGGGAACTCATCAGGGTCTGGAACAAAGTCTCCACCAAGCGCAGCTCTCCGCCGGCTGGAGTGGCGGCCGTCCTGCAGGAACCGCTGCTCGGGAATCCGTACCTCCACGGCCGAGGTTTTATGTGGCGGTCGGAAGAGAGGGCTGTGGTTGGTGAGGTGACCAGGGTCAGGGACCTGCTCGATGGCGGAGGAGCGGGCTGGATGGCGCCAGACACGCTGGCGCGGCGCCTAAATTCTGCCAACGTCCGCCACGCGGCCGATGCCATCAAGTCGCTAAAAACAGCTCTGGGCCCTGACTCCGTTAGGTGCATCGAGGAGGCTCAAGCACGTGGGGAGATCCCGTCCGAACTGACCCCCGTCCGGACGGAATTCCTCATCGGCGCCAAACCCCGGAACCTCCCTCGGGGGCCGGCACCTCACAACTTGAGCCGCCTCGGGGAAATCCCCTCCGCGCCTTTCAGTTCCGCGCGGAGGGGTTTCCTGTACGGGCTGCTCCTGCACACCCTCAACTTTGCCATCCTCGCCGGCCGTCCGGACACGCCATGGCGTACCATCTTGCCGTCCGGAGGAGGCGGGGGTCCCCGATGGAGGGCACTCTACGCAGGTGTCCTCCCACTATTCATCGGGGACTTGGCCTGGAGGGTGGTGCACGGAGCAGTGCCGTGCAACAAATTTTTAAGCCGGTTCACGGACTCCCAGGCCGCCTGCAATTTCTGCGGTCTGGAGGAGTCCGTGTTCCATGTTTTTATTGAGTGCACGAGGTTGCAGCCCCTGTTCCATTATTTGAAGGGGCTGCTCCTGAAATTCTGGCTGCACTTCAGTCCCACTCTCCTGATCTTTGGGCACCCTGTGCGGAGGGGAGCGGGTAGGTCCGAAGGCCTCCTCGTAGGACTGCTCCTGGGCACGGCCAAGGGTGCCATCAGCCGGTCCAGGCAGCGGGCGGTCGAGGGGGTCGTTCAACCTGACTGCCTGCCTCTCTTCCGCTCTTACATCTGGTCCAGGGTGTCCTTGGAGATGGAGCACGCGGTGTCCACCGGTACGCTCGCGGCCTTCCGCGAGAGGTGGGCACCGGAGGGACTGGAGTGCATCATCACGCCCGGCAACCAAATTTTAATTTGATTTTACGTTTTTAAGTTTAATTTGTTTTAATTGCCGGTGCTTTTAGTGTCCCCCTTCCCTTTTATAGGGGGCACTGGGGAAAATTGTGATTTTAGTGCCCCAAAAAAAAAAAAAAAAAAATAGAAAAACACAAAAAAAAACAAAAAAAGGGGGGAAAAAAAAAAAAGGGCCTTGTAAATGTCTGGAGTGTCACCCAGGTCGGGTGGCACCATTTAATGTTTTATGTTTTCGCAGGTAAACTCAAAAGAGTTTCATGCACAAGGACTCTGCGCGCTTTCGGGTTCGGGACGCATTTCGTCGCCCGGATCCGACTTTTGTACGCCGCCGCGGAGTGTCTGATTAAGGTTAACGGATCCTTGACGGCGCCCCTTCGCTTTAGGAGAGGGGTGCGCCAGGGATGCCCCATGTCCGGCCAGTTATACGCCGTTTGCGTGGAGCCTTTCCTGTGCCTCTTGCGGACGAGGTTGACGGGACTGGCTCTGCAAGGGCCGGGCGTGGAGGTCGTCCTCTCGGCTTACGCCGATGACGTGCTCCTCGCGGTAGAGGATCCCGCTGACCTGCGGAGGATGCGTGAGTGCCAGGAGATTTACTCGGCCGCGTCCTCCGCCAGGATCAACTGGGAGAAATGTTCCGGACTCCTGGTGGGTCAGTGGCGGGTGGACTCCCTGCCGGAGGAGCTCAGGCCTTTTGCCTGGAGCACGACCCATCTCCTCTATCCGGGAGTCTACCTTAGCCCCGACGAGGGAGCCTGGCCGGAGAACTGGCAGGAGCTGGAGGCCAAGGTCGCCGCTCGCCTAGGGCGCTGGACAGGACTGCTCCGAGTGCTGTCCTACAGAGGTCGAGCGCTAGTCATAAACCAGCTGGTGGCCGCAATGTTGTGGTACCGGCTGGTCACTTTGACCCCTCCCCCTGCGTTTGTCGCCAAGATACAGAAGAAGCTGGTGGACTTCTTCTGGAACAACAGGAAGCACTGGGTCTCTGCTGCGGTCTTGAGTCTCTCGCTTGAGGAGGGCGGTCAGTCGTTGGTGTGCGTCAGCGCCCAGCTCGCGACTTTCCGTCTTCAGACCCTGCAGAGATACCTTTACGTCGAACCCCCTCCTAGGTGGTGTGCTCTGGCGACGTATTTCTTCCGCCAGCAGCTCGACCTCAATTACGACACGCAGCTCCTGTTTGTGAACTTGGGGGGTGTCAGGACCGCCCTCCGGGAGCTGCCTGTCTTTTACAAGGAACTCATCAGGGTCTGGAACAAAGTCTCCACCAAGCGCAGCTCTCCGCCGGCTGGAGTGGCGGCCGTCCTGCAGGAGCCGCTGCTCGGGAATCCGTACCTCCACGACCGAGGTTTTATGTGGCGGTCGGAAGAGAGGGCTGTGGCTGGTGAGATGACCAGGGTCAGGGACCTGCTCGATGGCGGAGGAGCGGGCTGGATGGCGCCAGACACGCTGGCGCAGCGCCTATATTCTGCCAACGTCCGCCACATCGAGTCGCTAAAAACAGCTCTGGGCCCTGACTCCGTTAGGTGCATCGAGGAGGCTCAAGCACGTGGGGAGATCCCGTCCGAACTGACCCCCGTCCGGACGGAATTCCTCATCGGCGCCAAACCCCGGAACCTCCCTCGGGGGCCGGCGCCTCACAACTTGAGCCGCCTCGGGGAAATCCCCTCCGTGCCTTTCAGTTCCGCGCGGAGGGGTTTCCTGTACGGGCTGCTCCTGCACACTCTCAACTTTGCCATCCTCGCCGGCCGTCCGGACACGCCATGGCGTACCATCGTGCCGTCCGGAGGAGGCGGGGGTCCCCGATGGAGGGCACTCTATGCAGGGGTCCTCCCACTATTCATCGGGGACTTGGCCTGGAGGGTGGTGCACGGAGCAGTGCCGTGCAACAAATTTTTAAGCCGGTTCACGGACTCCCAGGCCGCCTGCAATTTCTGCGGTCTGGAAGAGTCCGTGTTCCATGTTTTTATGGAATGCACAAGGTTGCAGCCCCTGTTTTATTATTTGAAGGGGCTGCTCCTGAAATTCTGGCTGCACTTCAGTCCCACTCTCCTGATCTTTGGGCACCCTGTGCGGAGGGGAACGGGTAGGTCCGAAGGCCTCCTCGTAGGACTGCTCCTGGGCACGGCCAAGGGTGCCATCAGCCGGTCCAGGCAGCGGGCGGTCGAGGGGGTCGTTCAACCTGACTGCCTGCCTCTCTTCCGCTCTTACATCCAGTCCAGGGTGTCCTTGGAGATGGAGCACGCGGTATCCACCGGTACGCTCGCGGCCTTCCGCGAGAGGTGGGCACCGGAGGGACTGGAGTGCATCATCACGCCCGGCAACCAAATTTTAATTTGATTTTACGTTTTAAAGTTTAATTTGTTTTAATTGCCGGTGCTTTTAGTGTCCCCCTTCCCTTTATAGGGGGCACTGGGGAAAAATTGTGATTTTAGTGCCCAAAAAAAAAAAAAGAAAAGAAAAACACAAAAAAAAACAAAAAAAGGAAAAAAAGGGCCTTGTAAATGTCTGGTGTGTCACCCAGTTCGGGTGGCACGGTTTAATGTTTTGTTTTACAGATAAACTCTAAAAGAGTTTCATGCACAAGGAACTAAAAGAGTTTCATGCACAAGGACCCCCAGGTCCCTCTGCACCACAGCATGTTGTAATTTCTCCCCATTAGATAGAAGATAGTAGATAGAAGTTTGATGGAATTCTGAACTTTTCCTTTTTTTTAAACTCACATGCCACCACTGAATGTCTTCAAACAGGGCTGGAGGGTCAGAACGTCGGCCGGCAGAATCGGCCCGGTGCCCGGACACAGGCTTGGGGCTCGGCTGCAAAACAAGCCCGTGGGGGGGAGGTGGCGATTAGAAGACTGTACTTGGCATCAAATGAGCCTGGGGGGTTTGATGGGGGTGGTGGGGGGTGCAGGGGTGGGTGGGGGGGTGGGGGGCGGGTGGTGGAAGATGCTGTTGAACGCGATCGGAAGAAGTCACAAGACTGCAATGAGCCCAGGGGTTTAGCGGGGGTGAGGGGGTTTCCTGATCACTGCGCCTGCACAGACCTGGGTGTGGTCCAAACAGACCTTGGGGAGAGACAACAAAGAACCTGTCCTGCCTTCCTGTCATTTTGAGCTTCTGGCAAAGGTAAAATTTAAGCATGGGGGCAATACTGAGAATGCCATACCTTGTGCGAGCCTTCTGCATCATGTACTGCGGAAGAGACAATTGATTCAACGTTATCGCATGAGGAGCCTTAGAGCTGGGCAGGAGGCCTTACCCATCTTGGGTATATTGAAACAGGCATTCGTACCTGCACCTAAGTGACACAGACTGTGTCAGAAGGCTGCGTTTCCGCAAAGAAGTTGTAACTGAGATCTGTTAATTAGTAAAAGCAGACCTGCAACCTAGAAGCGTCAGGAGGACTGCTTTGTCAGTTGAAGTGAAGGTTACAGCTGCACTTTCATTCTTTGCATCCAGATCCTTCCAAGCTACAACATTGGGATGTGTGCGCCATTTCTCAACATGCAACGCATTCGGCAGGTGACTGCTGCACTATATGCTCGGAGGAATGACTACATAAAGTTCCCCATGACTGCCCAGGCAATGCGTGAAGGGGCTGTGGGCTTCTCCAAGATTGCTGGCTTCCCAAAGGAATAGGGCTGCATTAATTGTACCCACATTGCCTTGCGAGCACCTTTGGAGGATTCCGAGATGTACAGGAACAGAAAAGGCTTCCACTCCATTAATGTACAGCTTGTGTGTGACGATATGCATTGCATCATGTCAGTTGATGCAAGATACCCTGGGAGCACCCATGATGCGTTCATCATATGCGAGAGCGTTATATCTGCCATGTTTCAGCAGCAGCCAGAAGGGCAGAGTTGACTATTGGGAGACAAAGGGTATAGCCTGACTCATGACACCCCTACGTGTAGCCCGGATGGAAGCTGACCATCAGTACAACATGTCGCACATTGCGATGCGCAGCATCATAGAGAGAACCATTGGCATCTTGAAACAGCGTTTCCGATGCCTGGACCATTCCGGAGACTGCTTGCTATATTCCCCTGAGATTGTCGGTCACTTCACTGTTGTGTGCTGCATGCTGCATAACTTAGCCATCATGAGACAGCAGCAGCTGGTAGTAGAAGACTCACCTGCGGTGAATGTGACTGATGATAATGATGAGGAAGATGCAGATGAAGAGCAGGAGGAGGAGGAGGAGAACGAGGAAGAGGAAGCCATGCAAGTACCTGAACCCAGAGCATGACGGCGAAAGAGGGTGGGCCATTGTGCCCCTTTAACGTTTGCTCGAGCCTTGCGCCAGCAGCTCATCCATGAACACTTTGCTGTCTGAACAGCGGCAACTATTCCACATGGATCATGTTTACTGTTTGGACCTGTTCCATAATGTTATGTTGTATTAATGGAACAAATGATAGAAATGATTCTTGTTTACTTCAAAAGTTGTGTTAATAATGGAACAAATAATGTAAATGATTCAGTTATAATTTAAAATATATTTTATTGAAAATTTTAACAAACATTAAATAAAAATATTCTTGTATCAAACTTTAAAGTTTTCAGTTACGATTACTTACAAACTTTAAGATCACTTACAAACTCTAAGATCACTTAAAAACTTTAAGATCACATACAAACTTTAAACTTGTAAATTTACATAACTTACAAAAAACTTTTAATTTGAGAACAACAGTTACAACACTAACAATAATAATAATAACAACAACAACAACAACAGCAAAGAAAGGCTGCACCCTTCTCTCCTCCACCTTATTCTAAGACCACCCGCCACGCTTGGTCTTGGTGACTCCACCACCCCTGCCCGCAGGCGATGGCACAGTGTTTCTGGGGTTGGTACCAAGCTTATTCTTTCTAACATCTCGGGTAATGCGCAGCTGTTGAGGGGGGGACTGGGACAGGCGACAATGCGAAGGGCCCGGCTTGGGGCTCTTCAGAGGTTGGTCTGGGGGATTGGAGTGGGAGTGGCAGTTGATTCTGTCAATGGGCGCAGGGTCTGGGCATGTTTCCTTATTGTAGCAGCAAACTCCAACATGCTCTCCCTCATGCGCCCTGACAGTGTCTCAACAACCTCCAACATTCCCTCCCTCAAGTTGAGCAAAAGTGTCTTAACTACCTGCAACATTTCCTCCCTCATGTTCACTGAGAGTATCTGAACTACCTGTCACATTCCCTCCCTCATGTTCACTGACATGGTTTCAGCTGACTGAGATAGTCTCTCATTCATGGTCCCGGATATCATTCCCATTTCTCGTGAGAGTGTTGTTACTTCTCCCAACAGTCCCGATACCCACTCCAATAATGGTATCCAGGAGTGATCGTGTAAAGTCAATGCTCTCCGCGTTCATTGCCATCATGTGAACCACATCTGCTAGATCCTGCACCTCAGTATAGCGTGGTCGAGCTCTCCTTCCCCTCCTCACCCTGGGAGTGCCTCACAGCATCCCAGTGGGGCCCGCCGCCTGGGACGGTGGGGCCCTGGGTGTGCCTTGCTGCACCCCAGCACTGGGACCCAGAGCCTCAGAAGGTGGGGCCCTGGGTGTGCCTTGCTGCACCCCAGCACTGGGACCCACAGCCTCAGAAGGTGGGGCCCTGGGTGTGCCTCGCTGCACCCCAGCACTGGGACCTGCAGCCTCAGACGGTGGGGCCATGGATGTGCCTTGCTGCACCCCACTGGAATCCCCAGCCTCGGATGGTGGGAAATCATGGACTGTCCCACCAATACTCAAACCACTGGTCAGGAAAGGGGCTAGCACCTCAATGAGTGGCACCTGCACCTTCTCCAAAGTGAGTACAAGAGATGGAGCTTCATTCATCCCCTCCATCTCCCGCGCCCCCTCCCCCCCATGCTCTTGGCCTGGAAGGTGGGATTGGAAGATGTTCTCCTCTTCAGGCTCGTCCTCATCTGAATATTCTTCTGCATCGTCAGGGTTGGCCTCAAGTTCTCCAAAATATAACAGAACACAGACAAATGGTTAGCAGCAGAGGAGGGTGCAGGGTTGGTGGCATAAGTAGGCTCACACAGCGCAGGCAGCAGGCTGATTTGAAGGTGTGCAATGAATGATAGCACATTGCATCAACCGAAGTGTAGCTGATGGAGGCATCCCCATGAACCGAAGCCTGTGCAGTACTTAACATTTAACAAAGCCAGCCTGTGGAATTTGCAGGACTTATCCTCTCCCTCAAGTGTGGGCCCAACTTGTGCAGTGGTGGTTGTTTTTCTCCAGACAGGACCCATCAAAGCAGCAATCCTCTCTTCCAAGGGCGTCAGTAGGTGTAGATTTGCTGGGCCTCCTCCTGTTTGAGTTATTTCCCTCTTGTTATGTGCCACTGTCCTTTGCAAAGAAGAAAATACAACTTTTTAGAGAGGGTGTCTTTCTGCTGGGTGGGACATATACAGCTGGTCACATTTACATTACAATTGCAATTGCATTGAACAAATGAAAATATTACTTACACTCATCATCATAGGTAGTCCCTCAGATTCGAGGAAGACTTGCTTCAACTCTTAAAATGATTCCTTAGGTGGCTGAACAGTCCAATATGAGAACTACAGTCCCTATCAAAGGTGGGACAGATAGTCGTTGAGGCTAAGGGAGGGTGGGACAGGTTTGCCGCACGCTCTTTCCGCTGCCTGCACTTAATTTCTGCATGCTCTCGGCGATGAGACTCGAGGTGCTCAGCACCCTCCCGGATGCACTTCCTCCACTTAGGGCAGTCTTTGGCCAGGGAATCCCAGGCATCAGTGGGGATGTTGCACTTTATCAGGGAGGCTTTGAGGGTGTCCTTTTTGTTATGTATGGGGAAAGAGTCAGAATGAACACTATGAGCTCAAAAAAAAGTGTGACCGTAGTCTTTTATTGCAGGTCTCCAGAGTGCCTCTCCAACCTATAAAGCCTCCTTAAATACCTGTGCTTCCAAGGGATTGTGGGATCCCTTGGGACTCCAGGGGATGAGCCGTCTAGTGGCTGTACAGAGTAAATACAAGTTTACATATATAACAACATTCCCCACAAAGTCAAAAGTGTAACTTTTTCCAATGTGAGTTGAACTGGGGCCCTTCTTGCCCTGGTTGATCGTCTCGGTGTGAAAGCTGGTGTTGTTGAATCATTTATTGGGCCCTCGCTGGGCTGCTGTGCAGCTGGCCTTGCTAGGCTGCCTGGTGTGCTGGGCTGCTGTGGATGATGGGTTCTGCTTCGTGGTCAACCGTGGTACCGGTGTGTCTGCTGGGGGATCAAAAAAGGTAGGGTCCAAGGTGGGTTGCTCAGGATAGTCCGTGAATCTGAGTTTGATTTGATCCAAGTGTTTCCAATGAATGAGTCCATTTGAAAGTTTGACCTGAAACACCCTGCTCCGCTCTTTGGCCACGACAGTGCCGGGAAGCCACTTGGGACCTTGTGCATAATTCAATACAAATACAGAATCACTGATTTCAATCTCGCGAGACACATTTGCGCTATCATGGTATGTACTTTGTTGAAGCTGCCTGCTCTCTACCTGTTCATGTAGATCAGGGTGAACTAATGAGAGCCTTGTCTTAAGTGCTCTTTTCATGAGCAGTTCAGCAGGTAGGATCCCAGTGAGTGAGTGGGGTCTCGTGCGGTAGCTAAGCAGGACTCGGGATAGGCAAGTCTGCAGCGAGCCTTCAGTCACCTTCTTCAAGCCTTGCTTGATGGTTTGCACTACTCTCTCTGCCTGACCATTGGACGCTGGTTTAAACACGGCAGATGTGACATGCTTGATCCCATTATGGGTCATGAATTCTTTGAACTCAGCACTGGTAAAACATGGCCCGTTGTCACTCACCAGGACATCGGGTAGGCCGTGTGTGGTCGGGTAGGCTTTCAGTAGTGGCAGCGGACGTACTAGCCGACATTATCTCACATTCAATCCACTTGGAGTACACATCTAAAACACAAGGAACATTTTACCCAAGAACAGGCCTGCATAGTCGACGTGTACCCTCGACCACGGTTTGGAGGGCCAAGACCATAAACTTAGCGGCGCCTCCCTGGGTACATTGCTTAACTGCAAGCATGTATTACATTTGTGAATGCAGGACTCAAAGTCCGCATCGATACTGGGCCACCACACGTAGGATCTGGCTATCGCTTTCATCATTACGATGCCTGGATGGGTACTGTGGAGGTCATTGATGAAGGTCTCTCTGCTCTTCTTGGGAAACACGACTCGATTGCTCTACAGAAGGCAGTCTGCCTGTATAGACATTTCATTTTTGCGCCACTGGAACGGCTTTATCTCTTCCTGCATTTCCACTGGGACACTGGACCAGCTCCTGTGAAGCACACAGCTTTTGACTAGAGGTAATAAGGGGTCCTGGCTCGTCCAGGTTTTGATCTGCCGGGCAGTGATGGGTGATTGCTCACTCTCAAATGCTTCCATAACCATGGCTAAATCTGCGGGCTGCGTCATTTCCACACCCGTTGTGGACAATGGCAGCCTACTGAGAGCATCAGCGCAGTTTTCTGTGTCTGGCCTGTGGGGATGGCATAGTTGTATGCGGACAACATGAGCGCCCATCTCTGGATGAGGGCTGATGCGTTGGTATTTATCCCTTTACTCTCGGAAAACAGGTATATGAGTGGCTTATGGTCAGTTTCCAATTCAAATTTTAGTCCAAACAGGTATTGATGTATTTTCTTTACCCCATAGATACACGCTAACGCTTCTTTCTCAATCATACTGTCGGCTCTCTCAGCCTTAGACAGACTCCTGGATGCATAAGCAACCGATTGCAGTTTCCCGAAATCATTAGCTTGTTGTAATACACACCCGATGCCATATGACAACGCATCACATGCTAGTATCAAACGCTTACATGGATCATACAATACAAGCAATTTGTTTGAGCATAACAATTTTCTCGCTTTTACAAAGGCATTTTCTTGGCTTTTGCCCCAAACCCATTCGTCCCCTATTCCTAGTAAGACATGCCGTGGTTCTAACAGTGTGCTGAGACCCGGTAAGAAATTACCAAAGTTGTTCAGGAGTCTCAGAAACGACCGCAGCTCCGTCACGTTCTGTGGCCTCGGTGCGTTCTCGATTGCCTCCGTCTTCGCGTTGGTGGGCCTGATGCCGTCCGCCGCAATCCTCCTTCCCAGGAACTCCATTTCAAGCACCAGGAAAATGCACCTCGAGCGTTTTAACCTGAGCCCCACGTGGTTGAGTCGACTAAGAAACTCCTCCAGGTTCTGCAGGTGCTTGGCTGTGTTCCGACCTGTGTCCAAGATGTCGTCCTGGAAGATCACGGTGTGCGGGACCAACTTCAGTAAGTTTTCCATGTTTCTCTGGAATATCGCCGCCGCTACGGGCATCTGTTATAAATAAAAAGACCTTTGTGCATGTTGATGCAGGTGAGGCCCTTCGATGATTCCTCCAGTTCCTGCGTCATGTAGGCTGAAGTCAGATCCAGCTTCGTGAACGTCTTTCCTCCTGCCAGCATTGCAAAGAGGTCATCGGACTTTGGTTGTGGGTATTGGTGCTGCAGGGAGAAACGATTGATCATTACTTTGTAATCGCCACAGATTCTGATGGTGCCATCTCCCTTGAGGACAGGAACGATCGGGCTGGCCCACTTGTTGAACTTGATTGGTGAAATGATGCCCTTTCTTTGCAGCCGGTCTAGCTCGATCTCTACCCTTTCTCTCATCATGTACGGTACTGCTCTCGCCTTGTGATGGATGGGTCGCGCCCCCGGTATTAGGTGGATCTGCACTTTTGTTCCTTGGAATTTCCCAATGCCTGGTTCGAACAGCGAAGGGAACTTGTTTAAGACCTGGACACACGAAGTGTTGTCAGCGGGTTATAGCGCTTGGACATCGTCCCAGTTCCAGCATATCTTTCCCAGCCAGCTCCTGCCGAGTAGCGTGGGACCATCGCCCGGTACCACCCAGAGTGCTAGCTTGTGCACCACTCCATTGTAAGAGACCGTTACGGTAACACTGCCAATTACGGGAATCAGTTCTTTCGTGTAAGTTCTTAGTTCCATACAAAGTAGATTTAAGACTGGCCTTGAGGCCTTGTTGCACCATAACCTTTCGAAAGTCTTTTTGCCCGTGATGGACTGGCTAGCGCCGGTGTCCAGTTCCATTGACACCGGGAGTCCATTTAGTTGAATATTCAGCATTATCGGGGGACAATTCATGGTGAATGTGTGCACCCCATGTACCTCTGCCTCCTCTATCTGAGGCTCTCATTCGTCGTGATCCTCTGTGGATCTGTCCTCCTCTGCAACATGGTGGTTTGCAGGATTAGCGCTCGCCTGCACATACGTTGGAGGTGTCCCATTGTTCCACAGCTCTTGCAAACGTACCCTTTGAATCAGCATGAATGGAAATGATGATCACCCCCGCAGTGCCAACAAGGTGTTAATGGCCTTGCATTGATCACCCTTGATGGTGGACTCTGGGACATCTGCGGACGTGCAGCAGCAGGTATGTGTGACCTGCCCTGTACGTCGCGATTCAAAAACAACATCACTTTGTTCACAGTACTTGTAGCAGCACTTGTGTGCTGAGAGATTTGCTTCATATTGTCACTGGTGGCAATGAACACCTGGGCTATCGCTATGGCCTTACTCAAGGTTGGGGTCTCTGCAGTCAAAAGTTTGCGAAGTATAATTTCATGGCCAATGCCAAGTATGAAAAAGTCTCTGAGCATGTGCTCCAAATGTCCTTCAAATTCGCAATGTCCTGCAAGGCGTCTTAGCTCGGCGTCATAACTCCTGACCTTCAGACCTTTTGTAGCTGTAGAACCGGTACCTCGCCATCAGAACGCTTTCCTTCGGGTTCAAATGCTCTCGGACCAGTGTGCACAAATCGTCGTACGATTTCTCCATGGGTTTCGCTGGAGTGAGTAGATTCTTCATGAGGCCATATGTTCATCCCCCCCAGACGGTGAGGAGGATCGCCCTTCGTTTGGCAGCGCTCTCGTCCCCATCTAGCTCGTTGGCCATGAAGTATTGCTCGAGTCGCTCCACAAAAGTTTCCCAATCATCTCCCTCTGAAAATGTCTCCAGCATGCCCACTGTTCTCTACATCTTTGGGTTCGCTATCTGTATCTCATCGCTAGTTGTTATGTATGGAGAAAGAGTCAGACTGAACACTGTGAGCTGAAAGTAAAGTGTGACCGTAGTCTTTTATTGCAGGTCTCCAGAGTGCCTCTCCAACCTGTGAGGCCTCCTTAAATACCTGTGCTCCCAAGGGATTATGGGCTCCCTTGGGACTCCAGGGAGTGAGCCCTCTAATGGCTGTACAGAGTAAATACAAGTTTACATATATAACACTTGTAATGTTTCCTCTGTCCACCTTTGGCTCGTTTGCCGTAAAGGAGTTCCGAGTAGAGCGTTTGCTTTGGGAATCTTGTGTCAGGCATGCGAACAATGTGGCCTGCCCAGTGGAGCTGATCAAGTGTTGTCAGTACTTCAATGCTGGGGTTGTTGGCCTGGCCGAGGACACTGTTGTTGGTGCATCTGTCCTCCCAGGGGATTTGTCGGATCTTGTGGAGACATCGTTGGTGGTATCGCTCCAGCGACTTGAGGTATCTACTGTACATGGCCCATGACTCTGAGCCATACAGGAGGGCGGGTATTACTACAGCCCTGTAGACCATGAGCTTGGTGGCAGTTTTGAGGGTCTAGTCTTCGAACACTGTTTTCCTCTGTTGAATCTCGTCGTCAATATCTGCTCTTGTTGATAAGAGGCTCCCGAGGCATAGAAAATGGTCCATGTTGTCCAGGGCCACACTGTGGATGTTGATGATTGGGGTGGGGGCAGTGCTGTGTGGCGAGGACAGGCTGGTGGAAGACCTTTGTCTCATGGATGTTTAGCGTAAGGCCCATGCTTTTGTATGCCTCAGTAAATACGTCGACTATGTCCTGGAGTGCAGCCTCTGTATTTGCGCAGATGCAGGCGTTACACACGTAATGTAGCTCGATGACAGCTTTCTGCTGGGTGGGACATATACAACTGGTCACATTTACATTACAATTGCAATTGCATTGAATAAATGAAAATATTACTTACACTAACTACTTGACCAAGGTCCTGCCACTTCTTTTTGCACTGACCTCCAGATCTCGGGGTGGTCACCATTGCACAGTAATCTGCAAGTTGGTTCCAGCATTTCTACATTTCTTTGGGTGGAACTTTTATGTGACCTCTGCTGGTGTCCAGCTCCTGTCATCTGGCCTCAATCAGAGTAACTAGTGACTCCACTTCATCGTAGAAGAAATTCTTAGTCCTTGCACATCATTGCATCTTGTATTGCAGCTCTGATTTTTCCAATGTTCTCACACAGCACTCAACGTTGTCACATACACAACTGGCTCTTTAAAAATGGCCGATTGCTGATCGGGAGTTGTACTCCACATGCATGCTCATAAAAATAACGTCAAAAACGTCTTTTTTTTGTGCATGCGCAGAAGATGCGGCATCGTTTTTTCGGTGCAGAGAGTATGCTCCAGCCCCTGAGACGACTGATCAGGCTGCGTGGTACCAATTTTGAAAAATACAGTGGGGAAACTTGGCACAAATATTTTTGGCGTATTTCTGGCCTAGAAAAATGGGCGTAACTCTGGCAATATGCCAAAAAAAAGGCTTTGGACAAAATTGAGCCCTATTAAACTAACTGGTAAAGTACACGATGTACTGGAAGCATTTTGAATTGATTTGCTGCATGCATCTCAAATTCCTAAGTGAATGTAGCAAGTACAGATTGAACTCTAACTGTAGACTTTCTAATTTAACACAGCAAGACTCTCACCTCTGATTTACTTCAGTTCACCTTGTAACCATAATAGTGTCATACACATTGAGCTGGAGGATTGATTGTTTGGTAGATTGTTTATGAGTAGGATTACTTCATTCTGTCCATGCATATTCCAACCTCTCTCTCAACAATCCTGATCTAATAACTGTCTTCTCTCATGCACAAAAAAGTTGATGGATTTGAGGAGCATTCTGATCAATTTCTTTTTCCTAACTGGGATATCAAGCCAGTTGGCATTACTGAGATGAAGCGAACTCAGTACAATATATGTACATCATAAGAACATAAGAACATAAAAAATAGGAACAGGAGTACGTCATACGGCCACTCAAGCCTGCTCCGCCATTCAATAAGGTGGACTCAGTTCCACTTCCCTGCCCGCTCCCCATAACCCTTTATCCCCTTATCGCTCAAGAAACTGTCTATTTCTGTGTTAAATTTATTCAAAGTCCCAGCTTCCACAGCTCTCCGAGGCAGCAAATTCCAGAGATTTACAACCCTCTGAGAGAAGAAATTCCTCCTCATCTCTGTTTTAAATGGACGGCCTCTTATTCTAAGATCTAGTTCTAGTCTCCCCCATCAGTGGAAACATCCTCTCTGCATCCACCTTGTCAACCACAGATAGATAGATTTTTAACCAATAATGGAATTAAGGGTTACGGGGAGAGGGCGGGTAAGTGGAGCTGAGTCCACGGCCAGATCAGCCATGATCTTATTGAATGGCGGAGCAGGCTCGAGGGGCTAGATGGCCTATGCCTGTTCCTAATTCTTATGTTCTTATGTTCTAAGCCCCCTCATAATTTTATACGTTTCGATAAGATCACCTCTCATTCTTCCGAACTCCAATGAGTAGAGGCCCAACCTGCTCAACCTTTCCTCATAATTCAACCCCCTCATCCCCGGAATCAACTTAGTGAACCTTCTCTGGACTGCCTCCAAAGCAAGTATATCCTTTCGTAAATATGGAAACCAAAACTACACGCAGTATTCCAGATGTTGCCTTGTATAGCTGTAGCAAGACTTCCCTACTTTTATACTCCATCCCCTTTGCAATAAAGGCCAAGATACCATTGGCCTTCCTGATTACTTGCTGTACCTGCATACTATCTTTTTGTGTTTCATGCACAAGTACCCCCCAGGTCCCGCTGTACTGCGGCACTTTGCAATCTTTCTCCTTTAAATAATAACTTTAAATAATAACTTGCTCTTTAAGTTTTTCTGCCAAAGTGTATGACCTCACACTGTCCAACATTATACTCTATCTGCCAAATGTTTGCCCACTCACTTAGCCTGTCTATGTCCTTTTGCAAATTTTTTGTGTCCTCCTCACACATATAATAACATTCAGTCGAAAATCAAATTGTTTCAGGATGACAGTAAGTGTGGAGTGGCCAGAAGCTAAGTGTTTGACAGAGAGACTCATCTGAAATGGAGCTCAGAGGGAAATAGATTTGAGTAAGTGAGGGGACTGGAGAAACAGACAAAGCCAATATCATTGGCCCTGAAATCCCGGTTTCTCCTTCCCGCGGGCATTCGACTGGATTCTAGAAAAAAGAAGCACACTCACCTGACTCTGCTGCGCCCACGAGAGATCCTGGTCCTCAGGCCTCCACTGACTGTGCTTCGGAATGCGTGCACGTCAGGACGTGAGCAGGGTTGGAGCTTCAGTCACATGGCTCTGGGCAACCAATCCAGGTAAAGTATGTTCTCATTCGTAATATTGGGAAAAAGTCTGGAAGTTGGAGTTCCCATCATTCTGAATGAGATCCCCACCCCAAACACACAAAACATTATTAAAAAATAGAAAAAACACACTACATATTTAACATTAATTTAAATTGAAGTTATTTATGTATTATTCAAAAAATATACTTTTCTGATTTCTTAAAAACATATTTTAGTTATGCTTTAAAATAAATTTAACATAGTGGGCAGGATTTTTTAAAATAAAATGTTTTTTAAATTTTATTTTTCATGTTTTAAGTGTGGTTTAAAACTCTTATGCCTGTAAAAGTAGGCTATGCACCTGCTTTTATCAGGCGCAAGAGTTTTCAGGACATTCGTTGAGCAAGATATGAGTAAATATCGCAATCTTGTTCATGCGAATGTCCTGGATGTGGAGATGCGTTGGATCTGTCAAGCTCCAGCTTGACATCGGAAAAGCCGGTTTTCAGTGCATGCGCATTATGCGCTGAAAACTGGCTTTTGCGATGCCTTCCCAGGTCCGTACACACTCCGTGCGGACCCGGGAGATTGGAATTTCCAGGCCAATATCACGCCAGCAATTCTCAATGAATAGGTCAATAAAAGATCAGAGTCCAGAGGGTGGGTCGAGGTGGAATGGCCATTCTGTGTAAGGGGAAGCCTCCTGACCAGAAAAGTGGCTGTGAAATTGAAGGCAACGGAAGAAGAACTCAGCATCATGTCGAGCTCAAAATGACAAAATATCATCGACTTGAAACGTTAACCCAGCCAGAGAAGCAAATCCATGTGCCTGCTCATTCTGACTAGTGTCATCAGGAAGGGGGAGAGTTACCTGGACGCCATGATCCAGGAGCTAGTCACACCAATTAGGGTAATTAATTCAAATTCGATCCGTGGTCAAGGACAGGAGGGTGTGACTATGAGTGAGGAAGGTATGGGGACTCAGGATGGAGTGATGGAGGAGCCTCGGCCCTTGCTCTTGTCCAGCAGGTTCGAGGCTCTTACTCCCTGTGTGGACGAGAGCAGGGACTGCAGGGAGGATGAGCAAACTGACCACAGCACCGTGGTACAGAGGGCCATTCAAGTGGGGGGAGTAAAAAGAAACATTGTAGTGGTAAGGGACAGTATCATTAGGGGAATAGATACAGGTATGAGGGCAGAGTTGGCTAAAGTGGACTGGAAAAATAGATTAAAGTATGGGACGGTTGATGAGCAGTGGCAGACATTTAAGGAGATATTTCATAACACGCAACAAAAATATATCCTAATGAGAAGGAAAGACTGTAAGAGAAGGGATAACCATTCTTGGCTAACTAAGGAAATAAGGGATGGTGTCAAATTGAAAACAAGGGCATATAATGTGGCCAAGACTAGTGGGCCAGAGGATTGGGAAAGTTTTAAAAGCCAGCAAAGAACAACTAAAAAAATGATAGAGGGAAGATAGATTATGAAATTAAACTAGCACAGAATATAAAAACAGATAGTAAGAGTTTCTACAGGTACATAAAAAGGAAAAGAGTAAAGTAAATGTTGGTCCCCTAGATGATGAAACTGGGGAATTAATAATGGAGACCAAGGAAATGGCAGAGACGTTGAACAAATATTTTATATCGGTCTTCACGGTAGCAGACACTAAAAACATCCCAATGAGAGATAATCAAGGGGCTATAGGGAGGGAGGAACTTAATACAATCACTATCACTGATGAAGTAGTACTCAGTAAAATAATGGGACTAAAAGCAGACAAGTCCCCTGGACCTGATGGCTTACATCCTAGGGTCTTAAAAGAGGTGGCTGCAGAGATAGTGGATGCATTGGTTGTAATCTACCAAAATTCCCTGGATTCTGGGGTGGTCCCAGCGGATTGGAAAACTGCAAATGTAATGGCCCATTTAAAAAAGAAGGCAGACAAAAAGCAGGAACCTATCGACCAGTTAGCCTAACATCTGTCCTTGGGAAAATGCTGGAGTCCATTATTAAGGAAGCAGTTGTGGGACATTTGGAAAAGCATAAATCAATCAAGCAGAGTCAGCATGGTTTTATAAAAGGGAAATCATGTTTGTCAAATTTGCTGGAGTTCTTTGAGGATGTAACAAGCAGGGTGGATAAAGGAGAACCAGTGGATGTGGTGTATTTGGATTTCCAGAAGGCATTCGATAAGGTGCCACATAAAAGGTTATTGCACAAGATAAAAGTTCGCGGGGTTAGGGGTAAAATATTAGCATGCATAGAGGATTGGCTAACTAACAGAAAACAGAGAGTTAGGATAAATGGGTCATTTTTCGGCTGGCAAACAGAGAGTAGTGGGATGCTGCAGGGATTGGTGTTGGGTCCTCAACTATTTACAATCTATATAAATGACTTGGATGATGGGATTGAGTGTAATGTAGCCAAGTTTGCTGGTGATATATAGATGGGTGGGAAAAGCAAATTGTGAGGAGGATACAAAAAATCTACAAAGGGATATAGACAGGCTAAGTGAGTGGGCAAAAATTTTGCAGATGGAATATAATGTGGGAAAATCTGAGGTTATCCACTTTGGCAGAAAAAATAGAAAAGCAAATTATAATGTAAATGGAGAAAAATTGCAAAGTGCTGCAGTACAGAGGGACCTGGGGGTTCTTGTGCATTAAACACAAAAAGTTAGTATGCAGGTACAGCAAATAATCAGGAAAGCAAATGGAGTGTTGGCCTTTATTGCAAGGGGGATAGTGTATAAAAGCAGAGAAGCCCTGCTACAACTGTACAGGGTATTGGTAAGGTCACACCTAGTGTACTGCGCACAGTTTTGGTCTCCGTATTTAAGGAAGGATAAACTTGCATTGGAGGCTGTTCAGAAAAGGTTCACTAGGTTGATTCCGGAGATGAGAGGTTTGACTTATGAAGATAGGTTGAGTAGGTTGGGCCTATACACATTGGAGTTCAGAAGAATGAGAGGTGATTTTATCGAAAGATATAAGATAATGAGAGGACTCGACAAGATGCAGAGAGGATATTTCCACTCATAGGGGAAACTAAAACTAGGGGACATAGTCTTTGAATAAGGGGCCACCCAGTTAAAATTGAGATGAGGAGGAATTTCTTCTCTCAGAGGGTTGTAAATCTGTGGAATTCTCTGCCCCAGAGAGCTGTGGAGGCTGGTTCATTGAATATATTTAAGGCGGAGGTAGACAGATTTTTGAGCGATAATGGAGTAAAGCGTAATGGGGAGCAGGCAGGGAAGTGGAGCTGAGTCCATGATCAGATCTGTCATGATCTTATTGAATGGTGGAGCAGGCTGGATGGGCCAAATGGCCTACTCCTGCTCATATTTCTTATGTTCTTATGTTCTTATATTCTTATCACAAAGAAAGCTTACATACCTCCCAGCCCTGGCAAACAATCCATCCATCACCTGCCTTATGCATTTATGTGAGCTGACTGAGAGACTCTTGATATGTCCCCAGTAGTATCCTGGAAGGAACCAGAGGCAAAATATTTGAGAGCAGTGATGGCTTTCATAGTGATTGGTATTGAGTGGCCACCAGGTCCAGCAGGGAGCAGGTCTTCTGCAGGAACAAGCTTGGTAGGATGGTCACCGAAGACAGAGGATGACACAGTTGGAAATTTCTGCTCTGTAAGAGTGAATTATGGTTTCCACGATGGGCATGGCAGAGAGCACGAAGGAGGAGATAAGGCTGGCTATGGGCTCAAGGAGAAAAGAGTAATCTGGGGAGTAGTTTTGTGTGGAGAGAGGGTATTAAAGGAGGAGTGTGCTGGGAAAGAAGGTGAAAGGGGCATAGTTGAAGGAAATTAACTGGGCCAGGGAATGCCAGAAAAAAAATGTGTAAGATCTACATGTGTGAGTGGATACAGAGGGAGATCTTAGTTACATGGAACAATGGGTGACATCTAGGCATGGGCAGGAAGATTATACAGAACCAAAAAGACTCTGCAGTCCCTATGGCTGCGCTTAAAAACAAATAGTCCTCAATTATCTATCCAATTCACTGTTATATTTATCCACTAAGATCTTCCTATAAATAAATGATGAACAGCCATTTGGATGACATACTGGAGGACTGCCTTCATACAACCATTTCTAAATTTCAGGAAAGAGTAAGCAGAGCAAATTGAAGAAGGAAAACAAGTTAATGTCTGGCTAAGTTTTTAACTAGCATACTTCTTCATAATTCATTGTTCAAAACTTCCAGCTTTTCTCAGCAATAATTTTTAATAACTATAAATGCTGTTACTTGTTCCTGCTTTCTTGGCCAGGATCTTGTCAGCTTCATTTTTCATGCCAAGGAATTTTGCCTGGCCTGGATGAAGAAGAATAATGTCTATTTTTCCAGGAGCGTATTTCTTTTGTATTTTGGTCTTTGATGTATCTGATGTTTCCTGCATGTCTGTGTGAGAACATTCCAGTGTACTGTCTAAATATTGGGTTCTACCACCTCCTTCTCTTGTGCACCATGGGGAATTGGCATATTTTAGAATGCTTCAAGTAGGACATCCTTTGAAACATAGAAGCAAGACATTGAGGGGTAGAAATTCAGTACCGCCTGTTTCTGAGGCGGTATCACTGCCTGAGTGCTGATTCCACCGCCAGGTGTTAGATGCAGGCTCAAACTGCCAAATTTTGACGCCCAAAGATGAGAGAGCAGCACTAAAAAGTGGCATTGCACATTCATCCTTGGGCGGGAGCTCAGGAGGCTGCTGAATTTTACAACGGGAGGCTGCCGCCATGCTAGCTGAAAAATGGAAAGAGAAGGGAAGAAAAAAACCTCAAACTTCTCCGACTGACACACAAACATCCTCACTGTTCCCCAACAAATGAAAAAAAGATGAAATAAATAAATAAATAAACATACCTTGATCACTGGGTGAATATGTTCCCCCCACTTTGCCCAGACCGTATGGATGTTTTGCCGTTAGGCGTCCGTACAAACCAAATATCGCAGGAGCAGCGCCAAGGGGGCATTGCAAGCTGGATGACGTCACCACGTGGGTGGCATTAGACAGTGCAGCGTTATCTCTTGGCGCCTATGTATTTTATAGTCTCTTGAATACTCTTGAACACTCTTAGTTCAACTTAACTCTCTTTATTTCGGAGATTTCAGACAGCCATGTGGAGCTTAAGATGGCAATTCCTTCACCAACCCACTCTCTCAATACAGCTTCCTATACCTCTTAGCTAGAGGGCGCTATATATTATATCGATACAACCTTCCTTTCATAAGAAACAAAAATGTATTAAAGTTAGCTTCAATATAAACGGATAGTTAACTTCTTAAGAATGCATGTATTAAATGATTACAAGTTTAACAAACAACAACAAAACTCTTGTCTTATTAATTCTTTATCTAAGTGTCCAGTGACCATGATTTCTTATTTCTGTACGTAGTGTTCCAGGTATTTTGGTGTTGTGCGGATTCTGTTGCTTCACCTCAAACTGGTTGTTTTAGTGGTGTTCTGTGCACTGATTACTTTAGACCCTTTATGAGTGCTCTGAGGAGAAATATCAGGCAACATATCCCTGTTTTCACGTGTTGTTGTTGAAGTGCTGTTTCGCGTGTAAGTTGGCTGTGTAATCAGTGGATTGTGTGTGGGTGTCACTGGAATTTCGATGAATGTCTCAGCGCTCTTTCTCAGATGTTTCCTATTTCTGCGATACTCATGGCCATCTTCTGTAATGACCTGATATGAACAAATGCCGACTTGTTTCTGAACCTGAGCTTTTTGCCACTCTTTGCTTTCTTATGTTTGTTTGAGTCTCACTGTTTCTCCTTCCTGCAGTGTAGGAATTGCTGTAGCACCTCTGTTGTAGTAGTGTGCTTGTTTGGCATGGTTCCTTTCTTTGTTGACGATGATGTCGTGTATGATTCTTGGTTTGAGTAGTTCATTTGCGATTGGGATGTTTGTCTTTGTGCGGCAACCGAGTAAGCGCTATGCTGGTGAACTATCGAGACCTTCAGTTGGTGTGTTTCACCAGATGAGAAGTTTCATGTAGAAGTCACCACAGTCTTTCTTTGCCTTCTTGATTAACCGCCTTACGAGCTTAACTGAGTTCTCAACCTATGTGGATATTCTGTTGAGCTTGTTGTGTGATCGAATCCATATTGTGTGGCAAAGCTTGTGAACTGTTATGAGTTGAAGAGAGGTCCATTGTCGGATTGAACCTTGTCTGGAATACCGTGGTTAGAGAAGTATTTCTTGAGCTATTTGATGATGACAGTGACATCTTTCTTTCCATGCAGATTGTCTATCTCGAAATAGTCTGAGGTGTAGTCCACTGTGCATAAGTAGTCTTGGCCATCGAGTGTGAATATGTCACAACCAATCTTTTCCCACGATCTCTGAGGGAGGTTGTAACTTATCAATGGTTCTTTTTGGCTCGATTGATAGGTGTTACATGTTTCACACTTTGAAACATAGTCTCTTATGTCACTGTTCAGTCTTGGCCAGTAAACGGATTCTCTGGCATGTCAAAGAATGCTCTCGATGCCAGTGTGAGCAGCATGAAGTCGCTGATGAATGTCGGATCTCAGGGATTTTGGTATGACACAGCGATAGACTTTGAAGACTGCCATCTCGTGTTCTGAGTTCGTCACGAACTTTGAAGTATGCATGCATTTCAGGCGGGCATTCATGTGTCGTTTCTGGCCATTCCATTGTGATTTGTTGTATGACCAGTTGTTGTGTGGAGTTGATTGCAGTTGTGCGTTGTATGGTAATCAGTCCTTGTTTGGAGAGTGGGAGCAAGTCCACCATGTGGGTGCATTCCACTGCAATTTCTGTTGGTGATCTCTCCACGTTTTAGAGGTACGGGCGGGAGGATATCTGCTAGATACATTTCTTTTCCTGGTTGATACTTTATTTCGACGTTATATTGGTTGAGCCGAATGAGAAGACATTATAGTCACTTGGGTGCTGCAGATAATGGCTTGTGTTGTATGGCAACCAAAGGCTTATGGTCTGTCCATTGCGTGATCTTGCGATCATATACATATTGGTGGTTTCATTCCATTCCGAAGACTTGAGCAAGCAGCTCCTTTTCGATTTGAGAGTGTCGAGTTTCTGCTGGAGTGAGCGCTTGGCTCGCGTACGTGATTGGTTGTCCCTGTTGCAGAAGGACAAACCCAAGACCCTTGCTTGAAGCATCTCCTTGACTTTCGGTTGCAAGTTTATGGTCAAAGTACCTGAGCACCGGAGAATCTGTCATATGTTGTTTGATAGCTTCAAACGCTTTGCCTTGTTCTTCAATCCATTTTCAGCCTGTGCCTTTATGACTAAGCCATCGCAGAGGCTCGCTGAGGTGTGACCAATCTGACAAAAATTTTGCGAGGTACTTTGTCATGCCGACAAATCGTTGTACACCTGCGACATCCTGCAGTTTCTGCATTTCATTGATTTCGACCACTTTGCTTGGGTTGGCTTTGAATCCATCACTAGACAATATGTGTCCCATGTATTTCACTTGGGAGCTCTTGTATTCGAAATTATCGAAGTTTAGTTTGATGTTTTGTTCTCTGCATCTTTGCATGAATTTATGTAAGTTTGAGTCATGATCGTGATTGGCCTCTTTAAGTGTCTCACCGCATCCAGTGATAAAGATATCATCTGCAATCTTGTAGATTCCATCTAGACACTCGAGGTTCTGGTCTAGCTTCTGCTGGAAGAATTCTAGGGCAGGACTGATGCCAAATGGCATTCTATTATATCGATATAGTCCTCATGGAGTCTGGAAGGTCGTGAGGTAGGAGGACTCTGTATCTAGTTCACATTGCAAGAAACTCTCCTTGCAGTCTGCTTCAGTATAGACCTTTACATTTGACATCTGTTGCAAGATGTCATCGGTCACAAGATGTGGATGGTGTCCACATTTCAGGGCATTGTTCAGATGTTGATGGTCGACACATGCTCATATCTTTCCATTTGTTTTTTGTACAGTCACTAGACTAGATAGCCACTTCTGACACCATGTATTTTGTAGTCTCTTGAACACTCTTCAACACTCTTAGTTCAACTTAACTCTATTTAATTGGGAGATCTCAGACAGCCATGTGGAGCTTAAGATGGCGTTCCTTCACCGACCATCTCTCTCAATACAGCTCCCGATACCTCCTAGCTAGAGGGCGCTATACATTTTTTCGATACCTTCTTGCTAAAGGGTGCTATACATTATCTCGTTACAGCCTCCACCAAAGAGCCGACCGAATTTCTCCCAAGCCATGGACGCTGCTTAGCACCGATGGTAGGCCTCTGCTGCCCGTTAGCCGCCTACCACCGGTGCTAACTGGCGGTGTTATAAAGGGAATTTTGATGGCTAAGTATGTTAGGCTGCATGCTGCAATATCTGTCTGTGTGCGAGCGAGCAAATCTGTGAGTGAATAAACAGATAAGGAACAAAATGTAAAAGATAATAGCCAGTCACTGTGGCTCAGTTGGTAGCACCTTTGCCTCTGAGTCAGAAGGTTGTGGGTTTAAGTCCCACTTGAGCACAAAAAATCTAGGCTGACACTCCAGTGTAGTGCTGAGGAAGCATTGCACTGTCGGAGGTGCTGTCTCTTGGATGAGATATTAAACAGGGGCCCCATCTGCTCTCTCAAGTGGATGTAAAAGAGCCCATGACACTATTTCGAAGAAGAGCAAGGGAGTTATTCCCAGTGTCCTGGCTAATATTTATCCCTCAATCAACATCACTAAAAAAAGATTATCTGGTCATTATCACATGTGCCGTTTGTGGGAGCTTGCTGTGCGCAAATTGGCTGCTGCGTTTCCTACATTACAACAGTGACTACACTTCAAACATACTTCATTGGCTGTACAGCACTTTGGGACATTCGGTGGTCATGAAAAGCGCAAATCTTTCATTCTTTTTTAGCCATGAGCTTGGGGAAGAACTCCAGGTTCTCTCTCCCTATTCGCTCTATTGCCTCCATCCTAGAAACCCCATGGTCCTCTCCTTATTGAGTCAAGGTCCTGGATGAGTCACCACTTCCTCCAATTAAACTTTGGGAAGAAAAAGCCTGAAAGACTAAATAGCCTGGAGCCGTGCTCCTGGTCACTATTCTGGGGGCTTTTTAGCTGATGTTGGATAGGTTCGCAAGCAGTTGCACCAATTTTAGTTCACACGTGCGATGTGAGAGGTCTCAAAAATATGGGGATAAAGAGATACATGGGGAGGGGAGGCGAATATTAACATGGGTGAGCACATCGGATTGGGTACAGGTAGGGGTTTAAATTGGGAAAAATTCCGATTGTGTCGGGAAGCAAGCTCCAACCTGCTGACATCTGGATTTTAATGAGGCGGGACAAGGGGCGGATTGGCATTACAGTGGGCGGCCAGGTTTCCCAGACTTCAGGAAACACGGCAGCTGAAGCAAGGTTCAGACAGTTTTTGGGAGAAAGCCTTTACAGCATTGCTTGTGGGTCAGGAGGAGCTCCCTCCCAACAAACTCCCCTCTCACCATACAAAGCCCCAGGGGAATCAGGAATTGGCCTACCGCCCCGGGTCTGGGATCGGATGCAACCCCTGGGGTCGTGGATCAAACCTTCCTGGTCTTGAGGCCTCTCTCCAGAGTGCTCCCTGCTTGATTGGAAACTAAGCGTGTTGATCAGGCTGACCACCGGGCGGGGAACCTGTCAGGGCCCAGGGACACATGCTGTGAAGAGAAAACTCCTGGGAAACCCAGGCATCTAGATTTCCCATCCAAAATTCCATCCGCTGTCTTTGCAACTCACACCAGTAAATGTCCAGGTTGCAGTTTTTATAGTAGCATGAAAGATGGGAAAAGAAATGTTGTGTATATGTAAAGCATGCACTCCCATGTTCCGCCACCAGGGAGCGCATCCCCTGAAGTCCCAAGGGATCCCAGCATCCCTTGGGAGCACTGTATATAAGCCGGCCCCTAAGGGCTGTTCGTCACTCTGGAGTGTCTTAATGAAGACCGAGGTCACTGTTACTTTAACCTCTTTGTGTGCAGTCTCATCTGTGTTAGGAACACAACAACTGGCGATGAGTACACGAATCCAACGCAAAGATGCAGCAAACTGTGGGCATCCTGGAGAAGTTCTCGGAGGGTGAGGACTGGGAAGCCTATGTCGAACGGCTAGACCAGTACTTTGTAGCCAACGAACTGGACGGAGAAGGAAGCACTGCAAAAAGGAGAACGGTCCTCCTCACGGTCTGCGGGGCACCGACCTACAGCCTCATGAAAAATATTCTGACTCCAGTGAAACCCACAGATAATTTGTATGAGGAGCTGTGTACACTGGGGTTCAGGAGCATCTTAACCCGAGGGAGAGTGTGCTGATGGCGAGGTATCGGTTCTACACGTGCCAGCAATCTGAAGGTCAGGAAGTGGCGAGCTACGTCGCCGAGCTAAGGCAACTTTCAGGACATTGTGAGTCTGATGGATACCTGGAGCAAATGCTCAGAGACTATTTTGTACAGGGCATTGGCCACAAGACCATCCTACGAAAACTTTTAACTGTAGAGACACTGACCCTCAGTAAGGCCATTGCGATAGCACAGGCATTTATGTCCACCAGTGATAACACCAAACAAATCTCTCAGCACACAAGTGCTAGCAATGTTCATAAATTAACTGGAACTGTGGTTTGTGAGCAGAAATGTACAGGGCAGAAACCACGAGTCTGCAACTGTCAGCAGGCCTCATGTGACCCAGATGACTCAGAGACCGCAACAAAAGATGAATGCAAGGCAATTCACACCTTGTTGCCATTGTGGAGGCTTCCATTCAGCCGATTCATGTCGCTTCAAAGGGTATGTTTGCAAGAGCTGTGGAACAATGGGGCACCTGCAAGCTCTGCAAAACCTGCTAACCACCACGTGGCAGAGGAAGGTCGGCCCATGGTGGATCAAAGCAATTTCGAGCCTCAGAGAGAGGAGGCAGATGCTGAAGTACACCGGATGCACACATTTTCGATGAAATGTCCACCTATAATGCTAAATGTAAAATTGAATGGCTTACCCGTAGCCATGGAACTGGACACTGGCACTAGCCAATCCATCATGAGTAAAAAGATGTTTGAGAGACTGTGGTGCAACAAGGCATTCAGACCAGCCCTGAGCCCCATCCACACGAAACTGAGAATGTACACCAAAGAACTTATCACTGTCCTGGGCAGCGCCATGGTCAAGGTCACCAACGAGGTCACGGTGCACTAACTGCCACTCTGGATTGTCCCGGGTGATGGCCCCACACTGCTTGGAAGAAGCTGGCTGGGCAAAATCTGCTGGAACTGGGATGACATCCGAGCACTATCACATGTCGATGAGGCCTCATGTACCCAGGTTCTTAACAAATTTCCTTCCCTTTTTGAGCCAGGCATTGGAAACTTTTCCGGGGTGAAGGTGCGGATCCACTTGGTCCCAGAGGCACGACCCATTCACCACAAGGCGCGAAAGGTACCTTACATGATGAGGGAGAGAGTGGAAATCGAGCTGGACAGGCTGCAACGCGAGGGCATCATCTCCCAGTGGAATTCAGCGAGTGGGCCAGTCCGATTGTTCCAGTACTCAAAAGTGATGGCACAGTCAGGATTTGCGGCGATTATAAAGTAACTATTAATCGTTTCTCACTACAGGACCAATACCCGCTACCTAAGGCAGATGACCTATTTGCAATACTGGCAGAAGGCAAGACGTTCACCAAGCTCGACCTGACTTCGGCCTACATGACGCAGGAGCTGGAGGAGTCTTCGAAGGGCCTCACTTGCATCAATACGCACAAGGGACTGTTCATCTACAACAGATGCCCATTTGGAATTCAGTCGGCTGCAGCGATCTTCCAGAGAAACATGGAGAGCCTACTCTAGTCGGTATCACGCACGGTGGTTTTTCAGAATGACATATTGGTCACGGGTCGGGACACCGTCGAGCACCTACAAAATCTGGAGGAAGTCCTCCAGCGACTGGATCGCTTAGGGCCGCGGCTGAAGAGGTCGAAATGCGTCTTCATGGCAACAGAAGTGGAGTTTTTGGGGAGATAGATCGCGACGGACGGCATTTGGCCCACAGACGCCAAGACAGAGGCTATCAGGAATGCGCCCAGGCCACAGAATGTCACGGAGCTTTGGTCATTCCTGGGACTCCTCAACTATTTTGGTAACTTCCTACCGGGGTTAAGCACCCTCTTTGAGCCCCTACATGTGTTATTGCGTAAAGGTGAGAACTGGGTATGGGGAAAAAAACAAGTTATTGCTTTTGAGAAAGCCAGAAACATTTTATGCTCCAACAAGCTGCTTGTATTGTATAACCCGTGTAAAAGACTTGAGCTAGCATGTGATACGTCGTTGTACGGAGTCGGGTGTGTATTACAACAAGCTAACATTGTGGGGAAGTTGCAAACTGTCGCCTATGCTTCCAGGAGCTTATCTAAGGCCGAGAGGGCCTACAGCATGATTGAGAAAGAGGCATTAGCGGTGTGTTCGGGGTAAAGAAAATGCATCAGTACCTGTTTGGCCTCAAATTTGAGCTGGAAACCGATCACAAGCCCCTCATATCCCTGTTCGCTGAAAACAAGGGGACAAATACTAATGCCTCAGCCCGCATACAAAGGTGGGCACTCGCGCTATCAGCGTAGAACTATACCATCCGCCACAGGCCAGGCACCGAGAACTGTGCAGATGCTCTCAGTCGGCTACCATTGGCCAGCACGGGGGTGAAAATGGCGCAGCCTACAAACTTGTTGATGGTGGCGCAGCCTGCAGACTTGTTGATGGTCATGGAAACGTTTGAAAATGATAAGTCACCTGTCATGGCCCACCAGATTAGGACTTGGACCAGCCAAGATCCTCTGCTGTCCCCAGTAAAAAATTGTTTACTGTATGGGAGCTGGTCCAGCATCCCCATTGAAATGTAAGAGCTAATCAAGCCATTCCAGTGGTGAAAGGATGAGCTGTCCTTTCAGGCAGACTGCCTGTTGTGGGGTAACCGCATAGTGCTACCCAAAAAGGGCAGGGAGACATTCATCTTGGATCTCCACAGCACAAACCCGGGTATAGTAATGATGAAAGTGATAGCCAGATCCCACGTGTGGTGGCCCGGTATCGACTCTGACTTAGAGTCCTGTGTACGGCAATGCAGCGTGTTTGCTCAGTTGAGCAACGCGTCCAGAGAGGCACCACTAAGTTTGTGGTCCTGGCCCTCCAGACCATGGTCGAGGATCCATGTCGACTATGTGGGCCCGTTTCTCGGTAAAAAGTTCCTGGTGGTGGTGGATGCTTTTTCAAAATGGATTGAATGTGAAATAATGTCGGGAAGCACCGCCACCACCACCATTGAAAGCCTGAGGGCCATGTTTGCCACCCACGGCCTGCCTGACATACTGGTCAGTGACAACAGGCCATGTCTCACCAGTGCCGAATTTAAAGAATTCATGACCCGCAATGGGATCAAACATGTCACCTCGGCCCTGTTTAAACCAGCCTCCAATGGGCAGGCAGAGCGGGTAGTACAAACAATCAAACAGAGCCTGAAACGAGTCACAGAAGGCTTACTCCAAACCCGCCTGTCCCTAGTACTGCTCAGCTATCGCACGAGACCCCACTCGCTCACAGGGCTGCCCCCGGCTGAACTACTCATGAAAAGGACACTTAAAACCAGACGCTCGCTGGTTCACCCCAACCTGCATGATCTGGTTGAGAGCAGTTATCAGCAACAAAATGTAAACGATTGTCGCGCCACTGTGTCACGGGAAATTGATCTGAATGACCCTGTGTATGTGCTAAACTATGGACATGGTCCCAAGTGGATCGGGGGCACGGTGATAGCTAAAGAAGGGAGTAGGGTGTTTGTAGTCAAACTAGACAATGGACAAATTTGCAGAAAGCACCTGGACCAAATGAGGCTGCGGTTCACAGACTGCCCTGAACAACCCACAGCAGACACCACCTTTTTCGAGCCCACAACACACACCCAAAGGATCAACGACACCACCCCGGACCAGGAAATTGAACCCATCACACCCAACAGCCCAGTAAGGCCAGACTCACCCAGCAGCACTGCAGGGCCAACAACACGCCAGCCCAGCAAGGGCATAGCCAACACACCAGAGCAGACATTTGTACCGAAGCGGTCCACCAGGGAAAGAAAGGCTCCTGACCGCCTCACCTTGTAAATAGTTTTCACTTTGACTTTGGGGGGAGTGATGTTGTGTATCTGTAAAGCATGCACTTCCATGTTGCACCACCAGGGAGCGCATCCCCTGAAGTCCCAAGGGATCCCAGCATTCCTTGGGAGCACTGCATATAAGCCGGCCCCTAAGGCCTGTTCCTCACTCTGGAGTGTCTTAATAAAGACTGAGGTCACTGTTACTTTAACCTCCCTGTGTGCAGTCTCATCTGTGTTAGGAACACTATAAGAAACAGAAGGGTGAAAGAAATGGGGAAGATAGTGCACGCGTATATATGTGACTGAGAGAGAGGAGGCAGTACTATGGTTAAGGATTGGGGTTAAAAACTCACAAAGGATTGGGGTGAGTAACATCTGGCAAGAAGTTTCACTTTAACCACTGAAAGAATGAATGGGAGAAAGTCTGGCGAATCTTGATTTCAAAACAATGGGCTGTTCGAAGAGGGGAGAGCTGGTAAGTTGATGCATTTGGAGCTTCAGAGATACAAGGGAAGAAAGTCCTGAAGAGCAATAACCCAGTAATATTGATGAAATAGTGAAAGGCAAGAAAGGTTTCTCTCGGAAGAGGGTGGGGGCTCGAGGTGAGGGAATGCTTACCTATCAGTCATACTGTGCGAGGGGGGTCTGGACTTACTGTAATATATTTTGAATACTAAGCAGCGAGCTGCCACAGAATTTCAGTCAGACAGTTTGACATAACTGCAGTCTCCCATGACAGTTATGTGTGTGGCACCAGGCTTTTTATAGGAATACAGCACTTGTAAACATATGTAATTAGATAGTTATCACTGGTTAAAGTTCAGAAATCCCAGTTTTCTGCTGCATCTCTCTGTTCTTATCAAAAATTGCATACCTATCGTGTTTAATTTGTGTGGATCATCTGACATCCTTTCCCAATGTCTCAAAGTATTTTCAGACAGCAACAGTGGTTCTCCAGTGCTGTCGCTGATATGATAATATAATTTACTACAAATTAGGTGTAGTTTTCAGTTCGGGAGGGTCCGAGTTCCGGGGGAGTACGGGTTTGGGAGGTCGGTGAGTTTGGTAGGCCACAGAGGTCGGTGACTTCGGGAGGCCGCAGAGGTTGGTGAGTCGGTAGACCGCAGAGGTCGGTGATTTAGGAGGCCGCAGAGGTCGGTGACTTCGGGAGGCCGCAGAGGTTGGCGAGTCGGTAGGCCCTGAGGTCTGCGAGTCGGGCGTTCGGAGGCCGCGGAGGTCAGTGAGTCAGTAGGCCTTGTGAGGTCGGTGAGTCATTAGGCCCTGAGGTCGGCGAGTAGGTAGGCCCTGTGAGGTCGGCAAGTCGGGAGTTCGGAGGCCGGGGGTTCGGTGAGTTCGGGAGGCCACAGAGGTCGGAGGTGAGTTGGTATGCAGCTCACTTTTCTCTATTTTTTTTTAAGTAGGTCGGGAATTCGGAGACCTAGAGGTCGGGAGGCCACAGAGGTCGGTGAGTTCGGGAGGCCACAGAGGTCACTGAGGTGAGTTGGTGAGTAGCTCTCTTATCTCTATTTCTTTTTAAGTAGATTTTAAACTAGATAAGGCGGGAACGAGCAAAGCAAGCTGTACGCTCATTTGGGAATGGCAACAGGAAGGCTCAGCCAATTTTAATGGGCCAAAAGGGATGGAAAGTTGGCGTATGCAGCTGCCTAGCTGTTAAAATCGCGTTGTTCGGAGGCCGATTCTGGTGATCTGTGGGAATGGTTCCTGATACAAGGTAATGCACCGGAGAGGAATCTTGATTGGGCGGGAAGAAACCTGGGCAGGGGAGGCCCAAGGTTTTCTTGTAGGTCCTAGAGCAGCACTCAAGCTTCTCCTGGCTCCCAAGCAAAGGAAAACAAGCTTAAAAAAATGTGTACTTTGCTGGGACCCAGATTTTGCCTGGTGAGAAAGCCACTACCAATCTCCCGCTCAGGACATCGTATTGAAAGAGGACCTTGTTGCCTATGTCACAAATGACATCCTTTGTGACTATGACAAAGATAAACTATCCCTTCTCGTTCTTCTCAATCTGTCTGCAGCCTTTGTCATGGTTGACCACTCCATTCTCCACCAATGCCTCTCCACCATCGTCCAGTTGGGTAGGACTGCACTAGCCTGGTTCCATTCTTCGCTATCTAATTGTAGCCAGAGAATCACCTGCAATGGCTTCACTTCCCACTCATGCATCGTTACTTCTGGGATCCCCAAGAATATATCTTTGGCCCCGCTCCTATTTCTCATCTATATGTTCCCCTTGGCAACATCATCCGAAAACACGGCATCAGTTTCCACATATACACTGATGATACCCACCTCACCACCACTTTTTTCGACACCTTCATGGTCTCTAAATTATTAGACTGCAGTTCTGGATGAGTAGAAATTATCTCCAATTAAATATTGGGAATACCAAAGTCTTTGGTCCCTGCCCCAAACTCTGTTCCCGAGCCATCGACTCCATCCCTCTACCTAGCATCTGTCTGAGGCCAAACCAGACTGTTCGCAAACTTGGTGTCATATTTGATCCTGAAATGAGCTTTCGGCCACATATCTATGGCATAACTAAAACCGCTTATTTCCATCTCCATAACATTGCCTGTCTCCACCCCTGCCTCAGCTCATCTGCCACTGAAACCTTCATCCATGCCTTTATTACCTCTAGACTTGACTACTCCAACACACTTCTGGCTAGCCTCCCACATTCTACCCTACGTGAACTTCAGGTCTTCCAAAACTCAGCTGCCAGTGTCTTAACTTGCACCAAGTCCCATTCACCCTTCACCCCTGTGCTCGCTGACCTACATTGGCTACCGGATAAGCAGGGCCTCAATTTCAAAATTCTTATCGTTTTTTTCAAATCTCTCCATGGTAACACCTCTCTCTGTCCCTGTAATCTCCTCCTGCACCACAACCCCTCATAGGGCCCAAGTTTCCACATGATTCGCGCCTGATTTTTAGGAGCAACTGGTGGAGAACGGACTATTTTAGAAATCGCAATTCTCCACATTTTTTTTTCTGCAGTTCGAGTCAGGTAGAACAGTTCTACTTTAGAACAGAATTTTTTCTTCAAAAGGGGGCGTGTCCGGCCACTGACGCCTGATTTGAAAGTTTCCACAGTGAAAATGTACTCCAAACTAAAGTAGAATGGAGCCAGTGAAGATTTTTGTAGAACTGAAAAAACCTGTTCTACACATTAAAAAATCAGGCACAGGTTACAAATTAGGCGTCCAGAACGAGGTGGGGGGGAAGGGAACTCATTAAATTCGACAATAAATCCTTATTTATACTTCTACAAATATTATACAAATAAATCCAACCTGAATAAACATTTATAAGCCAAGAAAAGATTAAATAAACCATCTTCCTACCTGTGTGAAAGTGCTTCAGCCAGGGAGAATTCTGCAGCCGTTCATGCCGCTGAGCGGGAGGGGGAGAGAGAGAGAGAGAGAGAGGGAGGGAGAGAGAGAGAGAGGGGAGGGAGGGAGGGAGATAGAGAGGGAGGGAGGGAGAGAGAGGGGAGGGAGGGAGGGAGATAGAGAGGGAGGGAGGGAGAGAGAGGGGGGGGAGGGAGAGAGAGGGGGAGGGGAGGGAGGGAGAAGGGAGTGGGAGAGGGAGGGAGAGAGAGGTGGGGGGGCGTCTGGTCGGGGAACAGGAGCGCGGGTCGGGTCAGTCGGGGGGGGGGGAGCGGGTCTCGGGTCGGGTCGGGGCGGGGGGGAGCGGGTGTCGGGTCTCGGGTCGGGGCGGGGAGCGGGTAGGGTCTGGTCGGCGGGGAGCAGGAGCTGGCCGTGGGAGGAGCCTCATTCACGCAGCCCCAGTGAGGCCATTGGGCCAGGGCTAGGGGCTGCGTGCTTCGGGCCCCTCCCACACAGTTCGGCGCCTGGGGCTACTGCACTTGCGTGCCGACTGTAGCGCGCATGTGCAGAGGTCCCGGCACTGTTTTCAGCGCCGGGACCTGGCTCCACCCCCCCACAGCTCATGCTGACTGCGCCGAGGGCCAGAGGACCTGTAAGTAGGTGGAGAATACCGAGGATTTTTTTAGGCGCCGTTTTAGGCGTGAAAAACGGGCGCCCAGCTCGGAAGGGCGCCCGTTTTTTTTCTTGTGGAAACATGGGCCCTAAATATCTATGCTCCTTAAATTCTGATACTGTAGGGCCATCCATCTCACAACACCATGGCTGGAATTTTTACCATGGTGTCGGGTCGGGTGCGTAGCGGGTCGGGAATGTAATTGTAATATAGAGCTGCCCCTAGTGGGCTACTGCTCCACCTAGTGGACTACTGTGGTAATGCAACTATTGATGTAAATACAATAAAGGGTCACGTGACAAAGTCACATGATGACAGTTTCTGTGTTAAGAGCCATCTTGTAGAGTGTATTTCTTAGTGATGCCATAAGAATATATCACATTGGCGATGAGGATGGGATAATCAGATTCACTAGCTGAAATTTCTGTTGGTGGATGATCCAGTGAAAAAACAGAGAGACTTTTGAGAGATTGAAGAATTGCCAGAGTCCAGATGGCTGCATCTATGGGAATAATAGGGTGCTTGGATGAGTTCCATCATGACCAAGACACTTTCAGAGCATATGTGGAGCAGCTAGAAATGTTTTTCACTGCGAATAATATCGTCGAAGTCCCGATGATGAAAACCATAACCGGACGGTTTTAGAAAGAGAACAGGCTATTTTCTTGACTGAAGCAGGCCCCGAGGTATCTGAAAGCCTGAGAAATATGCTTGTTCCCGTCAAGCCGAAGGACATGCCTCTGACAGAGATTCTAACCAAGTTAGAACAGCACTACAGTTCTGAGCCCTTGGAAATAGCTAAAAGTTATCATTTTGGAATACGAGATCAATTAACTGACAAGGGTATCAGTGAGTACAATGTAGATTTAACAAAGCTATCCATTCACTGTCATTTCGAAAACTTTCAGGACCGAGCATTGCGTGAGTGCTTTGTTTGTGGAATTAAAATGAAACAATCAGAAAGAAGTTGTTGACAACCCCTAACTTGACTTTTGATTTAGCTCATCAGACAGTTATGTCGATGGATATGGCTGACCAATACTCCCGAGAATTTTGCATCATTTCCAGTTGTCAGACAACCGAGGTGAATTGCCTGCAGATAAAAAGGAAAAGGCAGTTAGGCCCCAAGGCCTCAGCAACTGGCCAAGGTAACAATACATTTTGTCGTGCTAACAGTGCCTGGGACAAGACATTACTCAAAGTTGTCCACATGTGAAGGTAGAGCGCTTCTTCTGCAAGAACATTGGGCATATTGCGAAGGCATGCCGACTGAAGGGTAAACCAATTTTTAATGTTAGAAGCAGAAATCGCCATACACTACAGAGCATGGAAGAGAAGCAACAGGACAAGGAGGTTCTGGAGATACACATCATCAGGAGCACGAAGATATTTAACAGCGATTCGCAAAGTATCATCATTCAAGTACACGTTACAGGAACCAGGATACCCATGGAAATAGACACTGGTGCATCCATGAGCGTAGTACTGGAATTGCTACATCTCGACAAGTTGAGTGATTTTCGACTGGAGAAATCAAAGATAGAGCTGCAAGGCTACTCAAGAGAGAAAATCCCTGTGGTAGGATGTATCATCATACTGGTGAAATACAAGGATCAGTTTCAGAGCTTGCCTCTCATAGTAGTGGCAGGAGACAAGCCTGCCTTGATCGGTAAAAATTGGTTGGGATCACTGAAGCTGGATTCGAATGAGATTTTTCATGTGGAAGCAAAATTTGCATCGAGAGATGATGTCATCAAGCAGTATCTGAAGGTGTTCTGCAAAACAGGCAGTCCGTGCCAAGGCTTCAAGGTGAGTGTTAAAATACAGAAAGACACTAGACCAGTTTACTGCAAGCCACATCCCGTACCATATGCACTCAAGGAGAAAATTGAGCAAGAACTCAAAGGACTAGAAACTGAGAACATTTTCTCTAAGGTAGAAGAAGTGTTCTATTTTTCAGACATTGATGAGCTGCCAGTCACAACTGAAGAGTGGTAGAGCAACCAAACATGACCCAGTTATGTCAAAGGTGTATGATTACATAACAGATGGTTGGCCAAATCAGGTATCAGAGAAAGATATTCATCCATACTTTGTTTGTAGGAATGAATTATCAGTGGATAAAGATTGTATCATGTGGGGTGCAAGGGTAGTTATTCCAAATAAGTTCAGGTACAAATTGTTCGGAGATCGTCATGACCAGCACCTGGGAATAAGAACATAAGAAAATAAGAAATAGGAGCAGGAGTAGACCATACGGCCACTCAAGCGTGCTCCGCCATTTAATACGATCATGGCTGATCCGATCATGGACTCAGATCCACTTCCCTGCCCGCTCCCCATAACCCCTTATTACCTTTTCATTTAAGAAACTGTTTCTTTCTGTCTCAAATTTATTCAATGTCCAAGCTTCCACAGCTCTCTGAGGCAGCGAATTCCACAGATTTACAACCCTACATGAGAAGACATTTTTCCTCATCTCTGTTTTAAATGAGCTGCTGTGTATCTGTAAAGCATGCACTCCCATGTTCAGCCACTAGGGAGCATATCCCCTGAAGTCCCAAGGGATCCCAGCACTTTACTTTAACCTCCCTGGGCACAGTCTCATCTGTGTTAGGAACACAATAACTGCTGACGAGTATACGAATCCAATGCAAAGATGCAGCAAACTGTGGGCATCCTGGAGAAGTTCTCGGAGGGTGAGGACTGGGAAGCCCATGTCGAACGGCTAGACCAGTACTTTGTAGCCAACGAGCTGGATGGAGAAGGAAGCGCTGCAAAAAGGAGAGCGGACCTCCTCACGGTCTTCGGGGCACTGACCTACAGCCTCATGAAGATTCTTCTTGCTCCGGTGAAACCCACAGATAAGTCGTATGAGGAGCTGTGTACACTGGGGTTCAGGAGCATCTTAACCGGAGGGAGAGCATGCTGAAGGCAAGGTATCGGTTCTACATGTGCCAGCGATCTGAAGGTCAGGAAGTGGGAGCTACGTCGCTGAACTAAGGCGACTTGCAGGACAATGTGAGTTTGATGGCTACCTGGAGCAGATGCTCAGAAACTTTTTTGTACTGGGCATTGGCCACAAGATCATCCTACGAAAACTTTTGACTGTAGAGACACCGACTCTCAGTAAGGCCATTGCGATAGCACAGGCGTTTATGTCCACCAGTGATAACACCAAACAAATCTCTCAGCACACAAGTTCATAAATTAACTGGAACTGTGGTTTATGAACAGAAATGTACAGGGCAGAAACCACGAGTCTACAACTGCCAGCAGGCCTCAGGTGACCCAGATGACTCAGAGTCTGCAACAAAGGATGAATGCAAGGCAATTCACACCTTGTTGGCGTTGTACAGGCTTCCATTCAGCCTATTCATGCTGCTTCAAAAGGTATGTTTGCAAGAGCTGTGGAACAATGGGGGCACCTCCAACGAGCTTGCAGATGAGCTGCAAGCTCTGCAAAACCTGCTAACCACCACGTGGCAGAGGAAGATCAGTCCATGGTGGATCAAAGCAATTTCGAGCCTCAGAGAGAGGAGGCAGATGCTGAAGTACACGGGTGCACAAATATTTGACGAAATGTCCACTTATAATGCTAAATGTAAAATTGAGTGGCTTACCCGTAGCCATGGAACTGGACACTGGCGCTAGCTAATCCATCATGAATAAAAAGATGTTTGAGAGACTGTGGTGCAACAAGGCATTCAGACCAGCCCTGAGCCCCATCCACACGAACTGAGAACATACACCAAAGAGCTTATCACTGTCCTGGGCAGCGCCATGGTCAAGGTCACCAACGAGGGCACGGTGCACAAACTGCCACTCTGGATTGTCCCGGGCGATGGCCCCACACTGCTTGGAAGGAGTGGCTGGGCAAAATCCGCTGGAACTGGGATAACATCCGAGCACTATCACATGTCGATGAGGCCTCATGTACCCAGGTTCTTAACAAATTTCCTTCCCTTTTTGAGCCAGGCATTGGAAATTTTTTCGGGGTGAAGGTGCGGATCCACTTGGTCCCACTCTTTTCCTTTTTATATACCTATAGAAACTCTTGCTATCTGTTTTTATATTTTGTGCTAGTTTACTTTCATAGTCTATCTTCCCTTTCTTAATCAGTTTTTCAGTCATTCATTCCTGGCTTTTAAAAGCTTCCCAGTCTTCTGTCCTCCCACTAGTTTTGGCCACTTTGTATGCCCTTGTTTTTAATTGGATATCGTCCTTTATTTATTTAGTTTGCCACAGATGGCTATCTTTTCTCTTACACCCTTTCCTCCTCACTGGAATATATATTTTTTGAGAATTGTGAAATATCTCCTTAAATGTACACCACTGTTCATCAACCGTCCTACACCTTATTCTATTTTCCCAGTCCACTTTAGCCTATTCTGCCCTCATACCTTCATAGTCTTCTTTATTTAAGCTTAGTATGCTGGTTTGAGTTCCAGCTTTCTCATGTTCCATCGTAATTTGAAATTCAATCATGCTATGATCACTCATTCCGAGGGGATCCTTTACTGGGAGATTGTTTATTAATCCTGTCTCATTACACCGGACCAGATCTAAGATAGCCTGCCCCCTGGTTTATTCCGTTACATACTGCTCACGGAACCCGTCCCTTATGCACTCTATAAAATCTTCCTCAAGGCTACCCTGACCAATTTGATTTGTCCAATCAATATGGAGTTTAAAATCACCCATGTTTATTGCTGTTCCTTTTATACAAACTCCCACTAGTTCCTGGTTTATGCTCCAACCAACAGAGTTGCAACTGTTAGGGGGCCTATAGACTACGCCCACAAGTGACTTTTTCCCCTTAGTATTCCTTATCTCCACCCAAACTGTTCAACATCCTGATCATTTGAGCAAATATCATTTCTCACTATTGTAGTGGCCAAGAGTTTTGCAAGCAGTTACTTATGGTGGCCAGGTTTAGATAAAGATATAGGGCTAGAACCTCCATTTTTTTGCATGCTTAATGCCCACAACGCCGATTTTACCGCTGAAATGATGTATGACGCCCATTTTGGCACAAAATGGAAACTGGCAGGCATTTTCCGGAAACTTATCGCCGAGTGTTACTTTCCTCATGTGCTTAATGCCAGGAAAAAATAATACCGCCCGCCCACTTTTTGGGGGCAGAATCAGCAGAATGGGCAAATTCAACTCACATATTATCGCCCAGCATTACTTTCCACATGGATTTAATGCCGAGATTCAATATTGACGCCCGCCCACTTTTTTTTGTCGTATAGAGCATATTTAGTGAAACTAGCGGCCATGAGATTGCCCAGCGTCACTTTCACCACCTCGCACACACATCGCCCACAATATCACTCACCCAAAAAAACGCCCCAAAAAAGTGGAACTAACCGGAACTAATCACAGCATTATGGACCACATGGCGCATCCTTTAAAAGGCTGCTGTGCTTCAACCCCGGCGGAGTTCGGATGTACTCTGCAGGTCGTTGGAGTTGATGTGAACATCTGTAAAAAAATTTTGAGCATACTGTGACCAATTGGCATTGTAAAGGTGTCTTCGTCGGGACATTCCTTGTTTGTGACCAATCGGTGGAAAACAGAGAGCTACTGCAATGGGGCCTGTCCTTTCTCACCCTCTCTTGGTAACCAATTACATGCAGCAGACTCGACATCGCCGAAGGAACACTCCACTGCATTATGTGCCCAATGTATGAAGTGACAGACAGATGAGGTGGACCAGACATTACCCCCCTGCAAGTACAAGGAGAAGCATTCTTACCTCGACTTGCCCGACACCACCTGCCTTCGGAGACTGCACTTCCACAAAGAGGTTATCACTGAGGTATGCCAGCTGATAAGGGCAGATCTGCAGCCTGCCAGCACCATCAGTACTGCACTGTCCGCCGAGGTCAAAGTCACCGCAGCACTGTCATTCTACGCTCGGGTTCTTTTCAGGCCACAGCTGGAGACATTTGCGGACTTTCTCAGCATGCCACATATCGCTGCATTAAACAGGTCACTGAAGTCCTGTATGCATGCAGGAGGGACTTGATCAGCTTCCCTATGACCAGGGAGGCACAGAATGAGAGGGCTCTAGGATTCGCCAGAATTGCAAACTTCCCCAAGGTGCAGGGAGCAATAGACTGTACGCATATTGCGATGCAGGCACCTTTTCAGGATGCTAAGGTTTTCAGAATTCCACTCCCTGAATGTCCAACTGGTTGTCGACCACCAGCAAATTATACTGGCAGTCAATGCTCAATTTCCAGGCAGCATCTATGATGCTCACATCCTGCGTGAGAGCACTGTATCTGACTTGTTTAACAATGCGCCACAAGGGCAATGCTGGATGCTTGGTGATAAAGGATATGGTCTTGCCACCTGGCTGATAACCCCCCCGCATGACACCCACATCGAGGCCAAGAGGCGATACAATGAGAGCCACAGAGCAATTTGCAATATCGTGGAGAAAACCATTAGAGTGCTGAAGCAGCACTTTACATGCCTGGACCACTCAGGAGGCGAGCTCCAATACCACCCTGAGCAAGTAGCTAAATTGGTGGTGGTGTGTTTCATGCTACACAACTTGGCTATCAGGAGGGGACAAGAATTTCCTGATGAGCCTGACAGTCCACCTCACCAGAGAGAGGAAGAGGAGGATGAGGAGGTGGAGGCTGACATCGGCCCACACAATCAGGCTGACGCTGAAGCCATGGCCCCGCCCCCCTGTAGACCGCATGAAAGGACCCATGGTGGCATGATAGCTGCAAAAGCCTTACGTCAGGAGCTCATCATTGATCGCTTTGCCTGAAAGCATGTTGGTGTTATTTACAAGGCTGACAAACTGCTGGGTGTGCAGATCATACATCAATGGTGGGCATCACCTTGGTGACAGTTCAAGGTTAAGTTGATTGAAGTTAAGTGTGATTATACCTTTTGAAGTTGAGGAATCGCCAACGTGTAATGGTGCAGCTATCTTAGCCAATGTGCTACAAGGTTTTGTTAAATAAAAAACATTTAAACCAAACATTAGTCTGAAATCATCAGTATTTCAGAACAAACCAATCTTTCCGCTACGCACCACCAACCGCCACCCCCACCCCCCGCCTCCTGCCCCTCCGCTTCTCCTCCCCACCTCTAACCCTTTCCCTTCCCCTCCTGACTCCAAGTCGCCTAGCCGAGGCGGTCCTCAGGCAATGCTTCATTGGGTGGGGGGGGGGTATGGGGGGGGCGGTGGCGGGTGACGGCCGAAGTGCTGCTTGGAAGGATATGGGAGAGGATGGTCCCAAGGTGGGAACGTGCACCGAGCTAGAAGCAAAATGTTCCTGCTGGCTCTCGTGTGTGCTTGGCAATGGGGTGCGTCTCCTTGGGGTGCAGTGCCGCGCTCCGGGACCATTGCGAGCCCTCTGCCACCAGTGTTCCTGGCTACCAGCTCCAGGGCCTCCTCCATCCCTTCCATGTTATATCTTATTTGTTGGACAAAAACTCGGTGCCAACTATGTTCGTGGTGCTAAGTAGAATATCCGTTGTGCCTCCCACAACAGCCAGACAAGCACACACAACAGCCACACACGCTTTCAGTGCCTCTGAGCTCTCTCTCTCTCTGTCTCCTCTTCTGTGCATGTCATGGTGACCCTTGACCTCCTGAATCGCGGGAATTGAGCGTTGCCATGCCGTTACTAAGGGCGGCCACACTTTACGGCAGAAGGTCGGTGATATTTAATGCTACCGCCCATTTCATGTCGCTCGCGGTAACGCCCAATTTCAAAAATGGAGAAGAGGTGCTTTGAGAATGTGCGAGAAGCCGGCAATCTGAAAACCCTTTTTTAATGCCCACGCCGGAAATAACGCCCATTTTTGGGTGATAAGCATAAAAGTAGAGGTTCTAGCCCATACAGTACATCATTAGTCAGTGTACAACAAGTCAATTGGTAAGCAAGATTGTACATTCCTGTCTGGAGTAAAAATAAAACGGGGAAGGTAACTCAACCATGGCTAACAAGGGAAATTAGGGATAGTGTTAAATCCAAGGAAGAGGCATATAAATTGGCCAAAAAAAGATGCAGACCTGAGGACTGGGAGAAATTTAGAATTCAGCAGAGAAGGACAAAGGGTTTAATTAGGAGGGGGAAAATAGAGTATGAGAGGAAGCTTGCAGGGAACATAAAAACTGACTGCTAAAGCTTCTATATATATGTGAAGAGAAAAAAATTAGTGAAGACCAACGTAGGTCCTTTGCAGTCAGAATCAGGTGAATTTATAATGGGGAACAAAGAAATGGCAGACCAATTGAACAAATATTTTGGATCTGTCTTCATTAAGGAAGACACAAATAACCTTTCGGAAATACTAGGGGTTCGAGGGTCTAGCAAAAAGGAGGAATTGAAGGAAATCCTTATTCGATAGGAAATTGTGTTAGGGAAATTGATGGGATTGAAGGCCAATAAATCTCCAGGGCCTGATAGGCTGCATCCCAGAGTAGTTAAGGAAGTGGGCCTAGAAATAGTGGATGAATTAGTGGTCATTTTCCAACAGTCTATTGACTCTGGATCAGTTCCTATGGACTGGATGGTAGCTAATGTAACACCACTTTTTTAAAAAGGAGGGAGAGAGAAAGCAGTGAATTATAGACTGCTTAGTCTGACATCGGTGGTGGGGAAAATGCTGGAATCAATTATTAAGGATGAAATAGCAGTGCATTTGGAAAGCAGTGACAGGATCGGTCCAAGTCAACATGGATTTATGAAAGGGAAATCATGCTTGACAAATCTCCTCGAATTTTTTGAGGATGTAACTAGTAGAGTGGGCAAGGGAGAACCAGTGGATGTGGTGTATTTGGACTTTCAAAAAGCTTTTGACAAAGTAAAACACAAGAGATTAGTGTGCAAAATGAAAGCACATGGTATTGGGGGTAATGTACTGATGTGGATAGAGAACTGGTTGGCAGACAGGAAGCAGAGAGTCGGAATAAATGGGTCTTTTTCAGAATGGCAGGCAGTGACCATTGGGGTGCCACAGGGTTCAGTGCTGGGACCCCAGCTATTTACAATATACATCAACGATTTAGATGAAGGAATTGTTTGTAATATCTCCAAGTTTGCAGATGACACTAAGCTGGCTGGCGGTGTGAGCTGTGAGGAGGATGCTAAGAGGCTGCAGGGTGACTTGGACAGGTTAGGTGAGTGAGCAAATGCATGGCAGATGTAGTATAATGTAGATAAATGTGAGGTTAACCACTTTGGTGGAAAAAAGAGGAAGACAGAATATTATCTGAATGGTGACAGATTAGGAAAAGGGGAGGTGCAACGAGACCTGAGTGTCATGGTACATCAGTCATTGAAGTTTGGCATACAGGTACAGCAGGCGGTGAAGAAGGCAAATGGCATGTTGGCCTTCATAGGTAGAGGATTTGAGTATGGGAGCAGGGAGGTCTTACTGCAGTTGTACAGAGTCTTGGTAAGGCCACACCTGGAATATTGTATTCAGTTTTGGTCTCCTAATCTGAGGAAGGACATTCTTGCCATTGAGGGAGTACAGCGAAGGTTCACCAGATTGATATCCGGGATGGCAAGACTGACATATGAGGAGAACTGGATCAACTGGGCTTGTATCCACTGGAGTTTAGAAGAATGAGAGTGGATCTCTTGGAAACATATAAAATTCTGACAGGATTGGACAGGTTAGAAGCAGGAAGAATGTTCCCGTTGCTGGGGAGTTTCAGAACCAGGGGTCACAGTCTAAGAATAATAGGTAAGCCATTTAGGACCGAGATGAGGAGAAACTTCTTCACTCAGAGAGTGGTTAACGTATGGAATTCTCTACCGCAGAAAGTTGTTGAGGTCAGTTCGTTAGATATATTCAAAATGGAGTTAGATATGGCCCTTACAGCCAAAGGGATCAAGGGGTATGGAGAAAAAGCAGGAAAGGGGTGCTGAGGTTGAATGATCAGCCATGATCTTATTGAATGGCGGTGCAGGCTTGAAGGGCCGAATGGCCTGATCCTGCACCTAATTTCTATATTTCTATGTTTCTATACCACCATCAGTACCATTACAACCATGGAAACGGCCTCCCAGGGTATGGCAAATGTTGCATGTAGATTTTTCTGAGCTAGAAGGAAAGCAATTGTTCATTGTGATTGATAGTCATTCGAAGTGAGTAGTGATATGTCCAATGCAGAAAATAATAACAAGTTAAAACACTATTAACCAGTTAAAAAATTTGCAAAGATATTTTTCTTCATATGGCCTCCCTGATGAAATTGTGTCTGATAATGGGCCACAATTTTGTTGAGAAGAATTTGTGCAGTTCATAAGAAGGAACGGTGTGAAACATACTAAAGTTCCACCGTGTCACCCTGCTTCAAGTGGTGCAGCAGAGCGCACAGTACAAATTGTAAAACGTGCCCTCATTAAGTAAATGTTGGATCTAAATCCAAACAAATGACAGTTGTCGTTGGACCACAAACTAGCAAGTTTTCTACTTACTTATTGTAATACTCCTCATACAACTACTGGTTGAACACCAGCAGAGTTATTTCTCAAATGACAGTCACGAGCCACGTTCTCGTTGTTAAAGCCAAACTTGTCACAGTCAGTAGAAGAGAAACAATTAAGACAGAAAGCGAATCATGATAGAGATAGAATAAGAGAAAGAATTGTGAAATTGAATCAGAAGGTGAGAGTGAAGAACCATCACCATAAATGGTTAAAATGATTACCACAAAGAATAGTGAAGATATGTGGTCCTCGCACATATTTGGTCAAGATGTTTGATCATGGAAAGGTTAGGTTTGTTCACATTGATCATATTTTACCTATGTGGAAGGAGTTGAAAGTTGGAAAGGATTTGATTATTTCTGATGAGTCAGACAGTCTTGTAACAAGTAGAGTACCTGCAGCAAATTCTACATCAGATATACTAGAAACAAGTCCAAGAGAATATCAGAATTTAAGTCTCAGTCCAGGTCAGGCAGATGAACAGTCTGAAGTTGTAAAGGGTCCACTTGTCGATGAAGGGTTGCCCTTGGAGAAAAACTCGCCTCAGACTTAGCCTAGAATGAGTCCATGTTCGACACCAAGTTTGGAAATTCCTCCTCGAGAGCAAAGGTATCCTCTTTGAAACAGAAAACCAGTGGTTAAGTTTCATTTATAAATATGGCAAAATAAGTCCATGGGGCAAGAGTTTGCTCGTTTTTTGCATGCTTAACACCCACTCAATGTCCATTTTACCGCTGAAATGATGTATAACACCCATATATTGCCCGTTTAGCCACAAAATGCAAACTGACGGGCATTTTTCGGAAGCTTATGGTCGAACGTTACTTTCCCCATGTGCGTAACACCAGGAAAATATATTACCACCCGCCCACTTTTTTGGGGCGGAATCTCCAGAATGGGTGAAATCAATGTCATAATATCGGCCAGTGTTAATTTCAGCACGGAATTAATACCGAGATTCAATAATACCGCCCGCCCATTTTCTTTTGTTGTAAAGATCATGTTTGCCGAAACTAGCGGCCATGAGACCGCCCAGCGTCACTTTAACCACGTCACACACATATCACCCACAATATCACTCGCCCAAAAAAACACCCAGAAAAAGTGGAACTAACCGGAACTAATCACAGTGTTATGGATGCCATGTTCTAGATCACATGTCACGTCCTTTAAAAGGCTGCTCTGCTTCAACCTCGGGGGTGGGGGGGGGGAGGTTCGGATGTACTCTGCAGGTCATTGGAGTTGATGTGAACATCTGTACAAACATCTTGACCATACTGTGACCAATTGGAATTGAATAGGTGTCTTCATTGGGACATTCATTGTTTGTGACCAATCGGTGGAAAACAGAGAGCTACTGCAATGGGACCTGTCCTTTCTCACGTTCTCTTGGTGACCAAATACATACAGCAGCCTCGACATCGCTGAAGGAATGCTCCACTGCATTATGTGCCCAATGTACGACGTGACACACTGTTGAGGAGGACCAGACGTTACACCTCCCGCAAGTACAAGGAGAAGCATTCTTCCTCGACTTGCCCGACACCACCTGCCTTCGGAGACTGCGCTTCCACAAAGAGGTTATTACTGAGGTATGCCAGCTGATAAGGCCAGATCTGCAGCCTGCCAGCACCATCAGTACTGCACTGTCCATCGAGGTCAAAGTCATCGCGGCACTGTCGTTCTACACCTCGGGTTCTTTTCAGGCCTCAGCTGTCGACATTTGGGGTCTGCCTCAACATACCACTTATCGCTGCATTAGACAGGTCACTGAAGCCCTGTACGCATTCAGGAGGGAATTGATCAGCTTCCCTATGACCAGGGAGGCACAGAGTGAGAGGGCTCTAGGATTCTCCAGAATTGCAAACTTCCCCAAGGTGCAGGGAGCAATAGACTGTACGCAGGATTCTGAGGTTTTCAGGATTCCACTCCCTGAATGTCCAACTGGTTGTCGACCACCAGCAAATTATACTGGCAGTGAATGCTCAATTTCCGGGCAGCATCCATGATGCTCACATCCTGCGTGAGAGCACTGTATCTGACTTGTTTAACAATGAGCCATAAGGTTAATGCTGGATGCTTGGTGACAAAGTATATGGCGCGCCACCTGGCTGATGACCCCCCTGCGTGACAAATACACCGAAGCCGAGAGGCGATACAATAAGAGCAACAGAGCCACTCACAATATCGTGGAGAAAACCATTGGAGTGCTTAAGCAGCGCTTTAGATGCCTGGACCATTCAGGAGGTGAGCTCCAATACCACCTGGAGCAGATAGCTCAATTCGTGGTGTGTGCTCCATGCTGCACAACTTGGCTATCAGGAGGGGACAAGAATTGCCTGATGAGTCTGACAGTCCATCTCACCAGAGAGAGGAAGAGGAAGACAAGGAGGCGGATGCTGACATCAGCCCACAGCCATGCCCAGCCCCCCTATAAATTGTATGAAAGGGCTTGTGGTGGCATGATAGATGCAAGAGCTTATGTCAGGAGCTCATCAATAAGCGCTTTGCCTGAAAGCATATTGGTGTTATTTACAAGGCTGACACACTGCTGGTTGTGCAGGTCATACATCAATGGTGGGCATCACCTTGGTGCCAGTTAAAGTTTAAGTTGATTGAAGTTAAGTATAATTATACCCTTTTAGGATAAGGAATCAGCAGCGTGTAATGGTGCCGCTATCTAAGCCAATGCGCAACAAGGTTTTGTTAAATAAAAAACATTTAAACCGAACTGATGTCTGAAATCATCAGTATTTCTGTAAAAAACAACCCTTCCCCCCCCCCCACACCCTGCTTCTCCTCCCCACCTCTACCCCTTCTGACTCCAAGCCAATTGGCCGAGGAGCTCCTCGGGCGATACTTCATTGGGGTTGGGGGGGGCGGGCGGGGTGATGGCTGAAACGCTGCTTGGACAGATACGGGAGAGGACGTTCCCGAGGTGGGAACATGCTCCGAGCCAGAAGCAAGATGTTGCTCCTGGCTCTCATGTGTGGTTGGCAATGAGGGTGCAGCACATTGGTGTGCAGTGCCGGGCTCCAGGACCACTGGGAGCCCTGTGCTACCAGTGTTCCTGGCTACCAGCTCCAGGGCCTCCACCATCCCTTCCATGTTATATATTATTTGTTGGACAAAAACTCGCTGCCAGCTATGTTCTTGGTACTTAGTAGGCTTTTTGCTGCTGGTGAATCTCCCTCATGCCTCCCACAACAGCCAAACAAGCACACACCACAGCCACACACGTCTTCAGTCCCTCTCAGCTCCCTCTCTCTCTGTCTCCTCTTCTGCGCATGTCATGATGACCCTTGACCTCCTGAATTGTGGGAATCGAGCGTTGCCATGCCGTTACTAAGGACGGCGACACTTTACGGCAGAAGGTCAGTGAGATTTAATGCTACTGCCCATTTCATGTCACTCGCTGTAACGCCCAATTTCAAAAATCGAGAAGAGGTGCTTTGAGAATGGGCGAGAAGCCGGCAATCTGAAAACCCATTTTTACCACCAATGCCAGAAATAACGCCCATTTTTGGATATATGCACAAAAGTGTAAAATCTAGCCCCATATCTTTTGTTGCATATAACCATGCAAGTTATGTATGATAATTATTTTGTTACGATAACTTCTTCATGCAAAAATAAAGAAAGTGAGTTTGAAGAAGAGAGGAAAAGGGTAAAAAACAAACTGAAAGGCACTTTGTCTAAATGCATGTAGCATTTGTAACAAAATAGATGAGTTGACGGCACAAATTGAGACAAATGGGTATGATCAGATAGCCATTACAGGGATGTGATTGCAAGGTGACCAGGACTGGGAATTAAATATTCAGGGGTACTTGACAATCTGGAAGGACAGACAAAAAGGAAAAGGAGGTGGGGTAGCTCTATTGATAAAGGATGGAATCACTGCAATAGTAAGAAACGATATTGGCTGAAATGATAATGGTGTTGAAACAGTTTGGGTGGAAGTAAGGAACAATAAGGGGAAAAAGTCACTGGTGGGCATAGTCTATAGGCCCCCTAACAGTAGCAACTCTGTTGGTCAGAGCGTAAACCAGGAAATAGTGGGGGCTTGGTCAAAATAATAACAACATCTTGCTTCTGGCTCGGAGCATGTTCCCACCTCGGGATCGTCCTCTCCCATATCCGTCCAAGCAGCGGTTCAGCCATCACCCCGCCACCCCACCCCCCTGCAATGAAGCATCGCCTGAGGAGTTCCTCGGCTAATCGGCTTGGAGTCAGGAGGGGAAAGGGAAGCAATAATCAATGGTGATTTTAACCTCCATTTTGATTGGACAAATCAAATTGGTCAGGGTAGCCTTGAGGAAGAGTTCATAGAGTGCATAAGGGACGGGTTCCTTGTGCAGTATGTCACGGAACCAACCAGGGGGCAGGCTATCTTAGATCTGGTCCTGTGTAATGAAACAGGATTAATAAACAATCTCCGAGTAAAGGATCCTCTTGGAATGAGTGATCATAGCATAATTGAATTTTAAATTCAGATGGAGGGTGAGAAAGTTGGATATCTAACCAGCGTACTAAGCTTAAATAAAGGAGACGATGAAGGAATGAGGGTAGAGTTGGATAAAGTGAACTGGGAAAATAGATTAAAGTGTAGGACGGTTGCTGAACAGTGGTGTACATTTAAGGAGATATTTCACAATTCTCAAGAAAAATATATTCCAGTGAGGAGGAAAGGGTGTAAGAGAAAAGATAGCCATCCTTGACTAACTAAAGAAATAAAGGACGGTATCCAATTAAAAACAAGGGCATACAAAGTGGCCAAAACTAATGGGGGACAGAAGACGATGAAGCTTTTAAAAGCCAGCAAAGAATGACTAAAAAATGATTAAGAAAGGGAAGATAGACTATGAAAGTAAACTAGCACAAAATATAAAAACAGATATCAGAGAACAGGTATATAAAAAGGAAAAGTGTGGCTTAAGTAAATTTTGGTCCCTTGGAGGACAAGACTGGGGAATTAGTAATGGGGAAGATGGAGATGGCAGAAACTCTGAACAAATATTTTGTATCAGTCTTTACGGTAGAGGATGCTAACAATATTCCAACAGTGGATAGTCAAGGAGGTGGTACTCAGTATGATTATGGGTCTATAGGCAAATAAATTCCCTGGACCTGGTGGCTTGCATCCTAGGGTCTTAAGAAAAGTAGCGGCAGGGATTGTAGATGCATTAGTTGTAATTTACCAAAATTCCCTGGATTCTGGGGAGGTCCCAGCAGATTGGAAAACTGCAAATGTAACACCCCTTTTAAAAAAGGAGGCAGACAAAAAGCAGGAAACTATAGACCAGTTTGCCTAACATTTGTGGTTGGGAAAATATTGGAGTCAATTATTAAAGAAGCAGTAGCAGGACATTTGGAAAAGCAAAACTCGGTCAGGCAAAGTCTGCATGGATTTATGAAGGGGAAGTCATGTTTGACAAATTTGCTGGAATTCTTTGAGGGTGTAACGAACAGGGTGGATAAAGGGGAACCAGTGGATGTGATGTATTTGGACTTCCAGAAGGCATTTGACAAGGTGCCACATAAAAGGTTACTGCACAAGATAAAAGTTCACGGGGTTGGGGGTAATATTAGCATGGATAGAGGATTGGCTAACTAACAGAAAACAGAGAGTCGGGATAAATGGCTCATTCTCTGGTTGGCAACCAGTAACTAGTGGGGTGCCGCAGGGATCAGTGCTGAGACCCTAACTATTTACAATCTATATTAACGACTTGGAAGAAGGGATTGAGTGTAACGTAGCCAAGTTTGTTGATGATACAAAGGTGGGAGGAAAAGCAATGTGTGAGGAGGACACAAAAAATCTGCAAAAGGACATAGACTGGTTAAGTGAGTGGCCGAAAATTTGGCGGATGGAGTATAATGTCGGAAAGTGTGAGGTCATGCACTTTGGCAGAAAAAAATCAAAGAGCAAGTTATTATTTAAATGGAGAAAGATTGCAAAGTGCTGCAGTACAGCGGGACCTGGGGGTACTTGTGCATGAAACACAGTAGTATGCAGGTACAGCAAGTGTTCAGGTAGGCCAATGGAATCTTGGCCTTTATTGCAAAGGGGATGGAGTATAAAAGCAGGGAAGTCTTGCTACTGTTGTACAGGGTATTGGTGAGGCCACACCTAGAATACTGCGTGCAGTTTTGGTTTCCATATTTACGGAGGCAGTTCAGAGAAGTTCAGAGAACTAGGTTGATTCCAGAGATGAGGGGGTTGACTTATGAAAAAAGGTTGAGTAGGTTGGGCCTCTACTCATTGGAATTCAGAAGAATGAGAGGTGATCTTTTCGAAATGTATAAGATTATGAGGGGGCTTGACAAGGTGGATGCAGAGAGGATGTTTCCACTGATGGCGGTGACTAAAACAAGAGGGCATTATCTTAGAATAAGAGGCCGCCCATTTATAACAGAGATGAGGAGACATTTCTTCTCTCAGATGGTTGTAAATCTGTGGAATTTGCTGCCTCAGAGAGCTGTGGAAGCTGGGACATTGAATAAATTTAAGACAGAAATAGACAGTCTCTTAAGCGATAAGGGAATAAGGGGTTATGGGGAGCGGGCAGGGAAGTGGAGCTGGGTCCATGATCAGATCAGCCATGATTTTATTGAATGGCGGAGCAGGCTCGAGAGGTTGTATGGCCGACTCCTGTTCCTATTTCTTATGTTCTTATGTTCTTATGTTCTTATTAAGGAGGGAGATGTGTAATATAGAGCTCCCCCTAATGGACTATTGCTCCACCTAGTGGACTACTGTGGCAATGCAACATAAGAGCATAAGAACATAAGAACATAAAAATTAGGAACAGGAGTAGGCCATCTAGCCCCTCGAGCCTGCTCCGCTATTCAACAAGATCATGGCTGATCTGTCCGTGGACTCAGCTCCACTTACCCGCCCGCTCCACATAACCCTTAATTGCCTTATTGGTTAAAAATCTATCTATCTGTGATTTGAATACATTCAATGTGCGAGCCTCAACTGCTTCTTTGGGCAGAGAATTCCACAGATTCACAACCCTCTGGGAGAAGAAATTCCTTCTCAACTCGGTTTTAAATTGGCTTCCCCTTATTTTGAGGCTGTGCCCCCTAGTTCTAGTCTTCCCTACCAGTGGAAACAACCACTCTGCCTCTATCTTGTCTATCCCTTTCATTATTTTAAATGTTTCGATAAGATCACCCCTCATCCTTCTGAACTCCAACGAGTAAAGACCCAGTCTACTCAATCTGTCATCATAAGGTAACCCCCCCATCTCCGGAATCAGCCTAGTGAATCGTCTCTGTACCCCCTCCAAAGCTAGTATATCCTTCCTTAAGTAAGGTGACCAAAACTGCACGCAGTACTCCAGGTGCAGCCTCACCAATACCCTATACAGTTGCAGCAGTACCTACTTGCTTTTGTACTCCATCCCTCTCGCAATGAAGGCCAACATTCCATTCGCCTTCCTGATTACCTGCTGCACCTGCAAACTAACTTTTTGGGATTCATGCACAAGGACCCCCAGGTCCCTCTGCACCTCAGCATGTTGTAATTTCTCCCCATTCAAATAATATTCCCTTTTACTGTTTTTTTTCCCAAGGTGGATGACCTCACACTTTCCGACATTGTATTCCATCTGCCTGACTGATCTGCCTGACTGATGCAACGACTGATGTAAATACAATAAAGGGTCATGAAGTAACATGATGACAGTTTCTGTGTTAAGAGCCATCTTGTCGAGTGTATTTCTTAGTGATGTCGTAAGAATATATTACAGTAATGTTCTGCTCAGCACGTTCTTCAGGACCACTTTAACTTAATGGCCCCACTTAAAGCAGTCATGCATTTTTACCGGCCGAATTAAATGGATCAGGCCTGGTGACATTATTGATGGCTCGTTTCCAGCACCGATATTTAAAGCAGCCTTTCACACAGGGTGCTAGAGGAGTGTGAAAGGTGAAAGGTGAAATACAAAGGTCTGAGTACTGTTCTAAACTATCAATGATGGATACTCAAAGGCAGAGGGCTGCAAATCGATTTTCTGATGCATCCCTGGTGGAGGCAGTGAGAGCATGCAGGGCAGTCCTCTTCCCTGCAGATAGGCGCAAGAGACCTCCCAAAAACACCAAAAGATATTGGCTGGAGATAGCAGGGGAAGTCAGCAGCAGGGATGTTGTGAGAAGAACCTGGATCCAGTGCAGGAAATGATTCAATGATCTCGTGAGGACAGGAAAGGTGAATGCAATGCCACACTCACCTTCCTCCTGATGTGTCTGTTACCACATCCCCATCACTTTGCCTTCCCAAGCCTACTCCTGTACATCAATCCCTGCACCAATCTATCTTGCAGGTCCATCTACCCCTCTCTGTCTATGTATATAGTCACATCCCCATTTGACTAACCACTCCTGACACTCATCCTCACCCTAATGCAATCATAACAAGTAGCACCACAGAAGGAGGAAATTTGGCATTATCACACCACTCGTTCATAGTCACTCTCTGCAGATGTAACCCAGCCATTCCTTACACTCATTCCTTCACTCTCACTCAAAATTCTCAGAGCCCAGAACATGAGGCAGAGGCAGAAAACCGGAGTTATTAACCCAACTGACACCAGCAGAGGAGGAGGCCCTGGAGATATCTCGAGTTGCAGAGCTGCTGTTGGTGGGAGAGGAAGAGAGGGGGAGATCTCAGCTACCTGGTGATAGAATTACATCTCATACAGCCACATGGCATACAGCAGTCACTCATATGGTGACTGATGTCAGCAGCCAGTGAAATACCATTTACAAAAGCAAAATACTGCAGATGCTGGAAATCTGATATAAAAGAAGAAAATACTGGAAATACTCAGCAGGTCATGCAGCATTTGTGGAGAAAGAAACAGAGTTAGCATTTCAGATCGATGACCTTTCGTCAGAACAAGTGAAACGTCATCATGTGCAGAATGGTAACATTACCCATTCTTCTTATAACACTTCTAATTCATCTCTTTACTCTCCAACAAGTACATCAAAAGCCCCCTTCCCCCCTTCCCCTGCTGTTGAGCCAGAGGAGGAAGACAAGTTCTCAGAGGAAGCTCCAGCTCTGAGGGTGCATCAACATCAGACCCAAGTGCACCCAGCACCAGTGCAGATACGTACACCTCGATGGGTCCTGTGCAAGATAGAGCAGTGTTGTCACCTGTTGTCTCACACTTCACAAATGAGCAAGAGCAGATGGTGTTGACAGGGACAGCAGCGGAGACTCCCTTCCAATGGGCACAGGATGCTCCAAGCTCTGCTCAGCTCCATCCAGTCGCTGAGCCTCGGGAACCAACAGGAAAAAACAGAATCTTGGAGGGGCTGCAGCAATTGCATAACGCTCTGACATCTTTTGCAGTCGTGATGTGCAGAGAATGGAAGAGTCCATCTCCAATATGAGCACGACCATGTTGCAGGCATGGTGACTGTTATGTATGCAACACCTTGTAACCAGCATTCTACTGCCATCAGAGGGTGCATCTGTTGGAGTCCCAAGGAATCCTAGCATCCCTTGGGAGCACTGCATATAAGCAGGCCTCCCATGCTGTGCATGCACTCTGGAGTCAGAATAAAGAGACTAAGGTCACACTTACTCATGTCTACAGTATTCAGTCACGTTGCTTTATTTGAGACATAACAACTGGTGACGAGTAATAGACAATGAACCATCACGCAACAATGCAGAGAACGGCTGGTATCCTGGAAAAATTCTCAGAAGGTGGTGATTGGGAAGCCTTCGTGGAGCGACTGGACCAATACTTCATGACCAACGAGCTGGAAGGGAATGAGAATGCTGCCAAACCAAGGGCGATCTTCCTCAACATCTGCACGTGAAAAACCTTTGGCCTCATGAAGAATCTTCTTGCTCTGGTGAAACCAACAACCAAATCATGTGAAGAACTGTGTACAATGGTCCGGGAGCACCTAAATCTGAAGGAGAGTGTTCTGATGGCAAGGTATCGATTTTACACGTGTCAACGGTCTAAAGACCAGTAAGTGGCGAGCTACGTCGCCGAACTAAGGCGCCTTGCAGGACATTGCGAATTCGATGGATTCTTGGAGCAAATGCTAAGAGACTTTTTTGTGCTTGGCATTGGCCTTAAGGTTATTCTTCACCAACTATTGACTGTTGAAACACCGAACCTGAGCAAAGCCATAACGATAGCCGAGGCATTTATGTCCATCAGCGATAACACCGAACAAATTTCGCAGCATAAAGATGCATCGGCAAGTACTGTACACAAAGTAACATCGTTTTCATACAGGATTGCATATGGCACAATGTACACGCCTGCAGCTGCATGACCTCAGATGACTCAGAGTCCACCATTAAGTGTGAATGCGAGGCAATTAACACCTTGTTGACACTGCGGAGGTGATCATCGAGCCCATCAATGCCACTTCAAAACTATGCGTGCAAAGAATGTGGAACAATGGGACACCAGCAGCGAATGTGCAAACCCTGCAAACCACCACATTGCAGAGGAAGACCGATCCATGGCAGATCAAATTGAACTAGAGACTCGAACCGAGGAGGCAGAAGTGTACGGGGTACACACCTTCACCACGAAATTTCCATCGATCATGTTAAAAGTTGAACTGAACGTGTTGTGTCCTCAGATGCTCTAACAATGACTCTACGAGGCAGTCGGTTCTATTTGAACTGTAGTGACCTTAGTCCTTTATTAGTTAACTCCAAAGTGAGGATCACACCTGGTGGCCTGCCTTTTATACTAGGCCAGGCACACCTGTACAGGTAACGTACAAGTCTCCCACTGCTGTGCCCTCTGGTGGCACACATAGAGACATAGAAATATAGAAAAAAAATAGATGCAGGAGTAGGGCATTTGGCCCTTTGAGCCTGCACCACCATTCAATGGCTGATCACTCACCTCAGTACCTCTTTCCTGCTTTCTCTCCATACCCCTTGATCCCTTTAGCCGTAAGGGCCATATCTAACTCCCTCTTGAATACATCTAATGAACTGGCATCAACAATTCTCTGCGGTAGGGAATTCCACAGGTTAACAACTCTCTAAGTGAAGAAGTTTCTCCACATCTCAGTCCTAAATGGCTTACCCCTTATCCTTAGACTGTGTCCCCTGGTTCTGGACTTCCCCAACATCGGGAACATTCTTCCTGCATCTAACCTGTCCAGTCCCGTCAGAATTTTATACGTTTCTGTGAGATCCCTTCTCATCCTTCGAAACTCCAGTGAATAAAAGCCCAGTCGATCCAGTCTCTCCTCATATGTCAGTTCAGCCGTCCTGAGAATCAGTCTGGTGAGCCTTCGCTGCACTCCCTCAATGGCAACAATGTCCTTCCTCAGATTAGGAGACCAAAACTGAACACAATATTCCAGGTGAGGCTTCACTAAGGCCCTGTACAACTGCAGTAAGACTTCCCTGCTCCGATACTCAAATCCCCTAGCTATGAAGGCCAACATACCATTTGCCTTCTTCACCGCTTGCTGTACCTGCATGCCAACCTTCAATGACTGATGTACCATGACACCCAGGTCTCGTTGCACCTCCCCTTTTCCTAACCTGCCGCCATCAGATAATATTCTGCCTTCGTGTTTTTGCCCACAAAGTGGATAACCTCACATTTATCCACATTATACTGCATCTGCCATGCATTTGCCCACTCACCTAACCTGTCCAAGTCACCCTGCAGCCTTGTGGGGTCCTCCTCACAGCTCACACTGCCACCCAGTTTAGTGTCATCTGCAAACATGGAGATATTACACTCAATCCCTTCATCCAAATCATTAATGTATATTGTAAATAGCTGGGGTCCCAGCACTAAGCCCTGCGGCACTCCACTAGTCACTGCCTGCCATTCTGAAAAGGACCCATTTATCCCGACTCTCTGCTTCCTGTCTGCCAACCAGTTCTCTATCCACGTCAGTACATTACCCCAAATACCATGTGCTTTAATTTTGCACACCAATCTCTCATGTGGGACCTTGTCAAAAGCCTTTTGAAAATCCAAATACACCACATCCACTGGCTCTCATTTGATCACTCAACTAGTTGCATCCTCAAAGAATTCCAGAAGATTTGTCAAGCATGATTTCCCTTTCATAAATCCATGTAGACTTGGACCAATCCTGTCACTGCTTTCCAAATGCGCTGTTATTTCATCTATAATAATTCATTCCAACATTTTCCTCACTACTGATGTCAGGCTAACCGATCAAAAATTACGCATTTTCTCTCTTCCTCCTTTTTTAAAAAGTGGTGTTACATTAGCTACCCTTCAGTCCATAGGAACTGATCCAGAGTCGATAGACTGTTGGAAAATGATAACCAATGCACCCACTATTTCTAGGGCCACTTCCTTAAGTACTCTGGGATGCAGACTATCAGGCTCCATGGATTTCTCGGTTTTTAATCCTATTAATTTTTTTAATATTATTTTCTACCTAATAAGGATATCCTTTAGTTCCTCCTTCTCACTAGACCCTCGATCCCCTCGTACTTCCGGAAGGTTATTTGTGTTTTCCTTCATGAAGACAGAACCAAAGTATTTGTTCAACTGATCTGCCATTTCTTTGTTCCCCATTATAAATTCACCTGAATCTCACTGTAAGGGACTTACATTTGTCTTCACTACGCTTTTCCTCATATCCTCATATCTTTTCCACATATCGATAGAAGCTTTTGCAGTCAGTTCTTATGTTCTCAGCAAGCTTCCTCTCATACTCTATTTTCCTCCTCCTAATTAAATCCTTTGTCCTCCTCTGCTAAATTCTAAATTTCTCCCAGTCCTCAGGTTTGCTGCTTTTTCTGGCCAATTTATATGCTTCTTTTGGCCAATTTATATGTCCTTTGAATTTAACACTATCCACAATTTCCTATGTTAGCCACGGTTGAGCCACCTTACCCGTTTTATTTTTACTCCAGACAGGGATGTACAATTGCTGAAGTTCATCCATGTAATCTTTAAATGTTTGCCATTGCCTATCCATCATCAACCCTTTAAGTATCATTTGCCAGTCTATTCTAGCCAATTCACATCTCATACCATCGAAGTTACCTTTCCTTAAGTTCAGGACCCTAGTCTCTGAATTAACTGTGCCATCTTAATAAAGAATTCTACCATATTATGGTCACTCTTCCCCAAGGGGCCTCGCACAACAAGATTGATAATTAGTCCTTTCTCATTACACATCACCCAGTCTAGGATGGCCAGCCCTCTAGTTGGTTCCTCGACATATTGGTCTAGAAAACCATCCCTTATACACTCCAGGAAATCCTCCTCCATCGTATTGCTACCAGTTTTGTTAGCCCAATCCATCTGTAGATTAAAGTCGCTATGATGACTACTGTACCTTTATCGCATGCATCCCTAAGTTTTTGTTTGATGCTGTCCCCAACTTCACTACTACTGTTTGGCGGTCTGTACACAACTCCCACTAGCGTTTTCTGCCCTTTGGTATTCCATAGCTCCACCCATACAGATTCCACATCATCCAAGCTAATGTCCTTCCTCTTTAATTTCCTCTTTAACCAGCAACGCTACCCCACCTCCTTTTTCTTTCTGTCTATCCTTCGTGAATGTTGAATACCCCTGGATGTTGAGTTCCCAGCCTTGGTCATGTTGGAGCCATGTCTCCGTGGTGCCAATTACATCATATTCATTAATTGCTGCCTGGCAGTTAATTCGTCCACATTATTACGAATACTCCTCGCTTTGAGGCACAGAGCCTTCAGGCTTGTCTTTTTAACACACTTTGCCCTTTTAGAATTTTGCTGCAATGTGGCCCTTTTTGATTTTTGCCTTGGGCTTTTCTGCCCTCCACTTTTACTTTTCTTCTTTCTATGTTTTGCTTCTGCCCCTATTCTACTTCCATCTGTCTCCCTGCATAGGTTCCCATCCCCCTGCCATATTAGTTTAACCCCTCCCCAACAGCACTAGCAAACACTCCACCTTGGAAATTGGTTCTGGTCCTGCCCAGGTGCAGATCATCTGGTTTGTACTGGTCCCACCTCTCCCAGAACCGGTTCCAATATCCCAGGAATTTGTATCCCTCCCTTCTGCACCACTCCTCAAGCCATGTATTCATCTGAGCTACCCTGCGATTCCTACTCTAACTAGCGCGTGGCACTGGTAGCAATCATGAGATTACTACCTTTGAGGTCCTACTTTTTAATTTAACTCCAAGTTCCCTAAATTCAGCTTGTAGGACCTCATCCCGTTGTATACCTATATTGTTGGTACCTATATGTACAATGACAACTAGATGTTCACCCTCCCCTTTCAAAATGTCCTGCAACTGCTCTGAGACATCCTTGACCTTTGCACTAGGGAGGCAGCATACCTTCCTGGAGTCTCGATTGCGGCCGCAGAAACTTCTATCTATTCCCCTTTCAATGGAATCCCCTATCACTTTACCTCTCCCACACTTTTTCCTGCCCTCCTGTGCAGCAATGAAACAAGAATTGTAAGTTAGAGACCTTGATATCGTACAAACAGTGGCCATGTAAGATACATGACATCACTACCCCCTGAATCCTCAGTGCAAATTGCCTCGGCATTAACTATGCTCTGGGGTTAGCTCTATATGGGTTCTGTCTGGTAGATCTCGAGTGGGCCGGCTCAACCTTGCGTGAGTAGTTGGTGCAGTCGTGTGCTGGTGGTTGCTGTTTGTGTGTGTGTGTGTTCCTGACCACTCCATTCTCCCCCTGACCCATGTTGGTGTGGCGGGGGTTCCTGGCATTCATGTACCTACAAGTTCAGGTAAGTGGGTTTTGCATTTTTTTTTGGTGTGTTTCTGTGGTGCAACAAGAGCGTTAGGTGCCTTGTCGATGCAGTGACCGGTGCGTAAGGACAAGCTAATTCTCGGCCTGCTGGGTGGTGTCCCTGCAGTCCGATGGCAGTTCAGTGCCCAGTGTTGGCAATGGGAAGCTGGTTGGCTCGCGTGGCACTGCTCTCGGTGCTGTTGCCTTGGTTCCTAGGTCGGGCAGGTTTACAGATGTCTGTGACCTCCCTGTCCTTTCTTTATGCCCTGGGTCCCAGCTGCTCCCTGAGGAGCTGTCGTCTAGCAGTGCACAGGGAACCGCTGACTCGCTGGCCTGGGCGTCACTTGGTTTGAGATCCTGGCTGGTGCTTGTTTCCGCTGGGGAAACAGTGACGGGTGACCCTACATCTAGGGGTATGGCCTTAGTGCAGTCTGCTCCTTCAGGCTCGTGGCAGTTGGTGCCATCGATTGCCTGAGAGATGGAGCCGACCCAGGACATGGTATCACTACCGGTGTCTTTGCCCTGCTGAGGTCACTTGCTTCGCAGCTCGTGTGTGTTGGCTTCTTGTGGCCACACTTCATGGTGCATGTCTCTGGTCCCCGGGACACAGGCTACTGCATTGGGTAAGTTGCTGGACCTGTGTGCACCCAATGGGTGTCTGCCCGCTTCATTGGCTGCTTGCGGTGGGAATCCTGCAACGCACAGCTTTTCTTACTTACTTACACCCTAGGGGTCCAATCACGATCACGCGACTTTTCCTCGCTGGTTGCATATGCACAGTTCAAATCAACAATTACACATTGTACATAATCGCGCAACATTTCCTCGCTGGTTGCATGTATACAATTCCGATTATCAGTTACACATTTTACATGATCAGTTACACCTTTAGTCTCTAACTTACAATTCTTGTTACATTGCTTGATTGTGTGGAGCTGTCCCTTTAATTGTAGTGGGTTGCCAGCCTCCTTTAAGAGAGCCTTGCTTGCTTTACCGCAATCCGCTTCTCCGTTTGGTGTCACGTGTTGCTTCATCAGTGCTGCACCTCGTGGTCTGGCTGCGGCCATCTTTGTCTTCAGCGCATCACCTGGTGGTGCGGGCGCCATCTTTACTTCGTTCATGATGTCGACTGCGGCGATCCTCTTCTCCCCGGGTTCTGCCTCCACAGTTGGGAAGTCGCTGCTGGATCCAATTTTCTCCCTCCTGAGACCTGCCACTGGAGCCTGGAAGGTGCATTTGGGTCGTATCAGCTGGATCATCTCCACACAGTCATGCTGAGTGGTCTGTGTCTCGGGCGCCGTGATGGTCAGCTCTCCGGTGCCGGGTCCACCCTCAGATGAGTGCTTGCTTTTCCTGTGAGTGCAGAGGGCTTCGATCGCTGGAGGGTTAAATCTTCCCACTTCCACTGGATCTTCTCCATCCCCTTCTGCCGAGCAGCGTTGGTCCATCACCTGCAACAATCCACAGAGGTAACTTGTGCACCGCGCCATCATGGAGTAACTTTACATTCGTGCTACCAACGACTGGAATTATTTCATTGGTGTAAGTGCGCAGCTTTGCCTGAACTCGGGCCAACTTGGGTCGTTCAGCCGAATTGTCCCATAGCCTCTCAAAGGCTTCTTGATTCATCACTGACTGGCTCGCGCCCGTGTCCACTTCCATGAAGACTGGACTTCCCTCTATCTTGACTTCCATCTTCAGCGGGGAGCACACGGTGGTACAGGTAAACATGCTATCTACCTCCCCGTGGGCTACCTCCCTGTCTAACAATTCATAATCCACGCTGGATTCATGGCCATCTGCAGACTCCTCATCGACACAGTGAGTTCTATTGCTCTTACACATTCGCTGGAGGTGGCCCTTTGTGCCGCAGCCTTTGCAAACATAGTCTTTAAAATGGCACTGGTGAGCCCTGTGATTCCCTCCGCAATGCCAGCATGGTGCTACTCGATTAGCCCCCCCTCGGCGGACTCTGAGTTAAGGGAATTGGGGGCCTTGTAGTGTATGGAGAAAGAGTTAGATTGAACACTGTGAGCTCAAAATAAAGTGTGACCTTAGTCTTTTATTGCAGGTCCCCAGAGTGCCTCTCCAACCTATGAAGCCTCCTTAAATACCTGTGCTCCAGGGGATGAGCCCTCTGGTGGCTGTACAGAGTAAATACATCTACATATATAACAACACTCCCCTCCAAAGTCAACAGTGTAACTATTGACAATGTGAATCGATCTGGGGCCCTTCTTGCCCTGGTTGATCGTCTTGGTGTGAAAGCTGGTGTTGTTGAATCATTTATTGGGCCCTCCCTGGACTGCTGTGCAGCTGGCCTTGCTGGGTTGCTTGGTGTGCTGTGCCCTGCAGGGCTGCTGTGGATGATGGGTTCTGCTTCGTGGTCAACCGTGGTACCGGTTGCCACTGGTGTGTATGTTGGGGGATCAAAAAGGTAGGGTCCAAGGTGGGTTGCTCAGGGTAGTCCATGAATCTGAGTTTGATTTGGTCTAAGTGTTTCCGGTGAATAAGTCCATTTGAAAGTTTGACCTGAAACACCCTGCTCCCCTCTTTGGCCACGACAGTGCTGGGAAGCCACTTGGGACATTGTCCATAATTTAATACAAATACAGGATCATTGATTTCAATCTCGCATGACACATTTGCGCCATCATGGTATGCACTTTGTTGAAGCCGCCTTCTACCTGTTCATGTAGATCAGGGTGAACTAACAAGAGCCTTGTCTTAAGTGCTCTTTTCATGAGCAGTTCAGCAGGTGGGATCCCAGTGAGCGAGTGGGGTCTCGTGCGGTAGCTAAGCAGGACTCAGGATAGGCGAGTCCGCAGTGTGCCTTCTGTTACCCTTTTCAAGCCTTGCTTGATGGTTTGCACTACTCTCTCCTCTCTCTGCCTGACCATTGGACGCTGGTTTAAACGGGGCAGATGTGACATGCTTGATCACTTTACAGGTCATGAATTCTTTGAACTCAGCACTGGTAAAACATGACCCGTTGTTGCTCACCAGGACATCGGGTAAGCCATGAGTGGCAAACATGGCCCGCAGGCTTTCAGTAGTGGCAGCGGACGTGCTAGACGACAATATCTCAGATTCAATCCACTTGGAGTACGCGTCTACAACCACAAGGAATATTTTACCCAAGAACGGGCCTGCATAATTGACGTGTACCCTCCACCATGGTTTGGAAGGCCAAGACCATAAACTTAGCGGCGCCTCCCTGGGTACATTGCTTAACTGCGAGCATGTATTATATCTGTGAACGCAGGACCCTAAGTCTGCATCGATACCGGGCCACCAAACGTGGAATCTGGCTATCGCTTTCATCATTATGATGCCTGGGTAGGTACTGTGGAGGTCATTGATGAAGGTCTCTCTGCCCTTCTTGGGGACCACTACTCAATTGCCCCACAGAAGGCAGTCTGCCTGTATAGACATTTCATCTTTGCACTGCTAGAACAGCTTTATTTCTTCCTGCATTTCCACTGGGACATTGGACCAGCTCCGTGAAGCACACAGCTTTTCACTAGAGATAATAAGGGGTCCTGGCTTATCCAGGTTTTGATCTGCCGGGTAGTGACAGGTGATTGCTCACTCTCGAATGCTTCCATAACCATGGCTAGATGTGTGGGCTGCGCCATTTCCACCCCCGTGGTGGGAAGTGGCAACCTACTGAGAGCATCGGCACAGTTTTCTGTGCCTGGCCTGTAGCGGATGGCATAGTTGTATGTGGACAACATGAGCGCCCATCTCTGGATGCGGGCCGATGTGTTGGTATTTATCCCTTTACTCTCGGAAAACAGGGATATGAGTGGCTTATGATCAGTTTCCAATTCGAATTTTAGCCCAAACAGGTATTGATGCATTTTCTTTACCCCATAGACACACGCTAACGCTTCTTTTTCAATCATGCTGTTGGCTCTCCCAGCCTTAGACAGACTCCTGAATGAATAAGCAACCGGTTGCAGTTTCCCGAAATCATTAGCTTGTTGCAATACACACCCGACACCATATGACGACGCATCACATGATAGTACCAAACGCTTACATGGATCACACAACACAAGCAATTTGTTTGAGCATAACAATTTTCTCGCTTTTACAAAGGCATTTTCTTGGCTTTTGCCCCAAACCCATTCACCCGCTTTTCATAGTAAGACATGCAGTGGTTCTAGCAGGGTGCTGAGACATGGTAAGAAGATACCAAAGTAGTTCAAGAGTCCCAGAAACGACCGCAGACCAGTCACGTTCTGTGGCCTCGGTGTGTTCTCGATTGCCTCCGTCTTCGCGTTGGTGGCCTGATGCTGTCCACCGCAATCCTCCTTCCCAAGAACTCCATTTCAGGCACCAGGAAAATGCACTTTGAGCATTTTAACCTGAGCCCCACGCGGTTGATTTGACGAAGAACCACCTCCAGGTTCTGCAGGTGCTCGACTGTGTTCCGACCTGTGACCAAGATGTCATCCTGGAAGACCACGGTGTGTGGGACCGACTTCAGTAAACTTTCCATGTTTCTCTGGAATATCGCTGCTGCTGATCAGATTCCAAACTGGCATCTGTTCTAAACAAAAAGACCTTTGTGCATGTTGATGCAGGTGAGGGCCTTCGATGATTCCTCCAGTTCTTGCGTCATGTAGGCTGAAGTCAGATCCAGTTTGGTGAACGTCTTTCCTCCCGCCAGCTTCGCAAAGAGGTCGTCGGTCTTTGGTAGTGGGTATTGGTCCTGCAGGGAGAAACGATTGATAGTTACTTTGCAATCGCCACAGATTCTGTCAGTGCCTTCTCCCTTGAGGACTGGGACAATAGGACTGGCCCACTCGGTGAACTTGATTGGTGAAATGATGCCCTTTCTTTGCAGCCGGTCTAGCTCGATCTCTACCCTTTCTCTCATCATGTACAGTTCTGCTCTCACCTTGTGATGGATGGGTCGCGCCCCTGGAATTAGTTGGATTGCACTTTTGCTCCTTGGAATTTTCCGATGCCTGGTTCAAACAGCGAAGGAAATTTGTTTAAGACCTGGACACACGAAGTGTTGTCAGCTGACGATAGCGCTCGGATGTCATCCCAGTTCCAGCGTAACTTTCCCAGCCAGCTCCTGCCGAGCAACGTGGGACCATCGCCTGGTACCACCCAGAGTGGTAGCTTTTGCACCGCTCCATCATAGGAGACCTTTACGGTAGCACTGCCGATTACAGGAATCAGTTCTTTCATGTAAGTTCTTAGTTTCGTGCGAACTGGAGTTAAGACTGGCCTTGAGGCCTTGTTGCACCACAACCTTTCGAAAGTCTTTTTGCCTATGATGGACTGGCTCGCGCCTGTGTCCAGCTCCATTGACACCGGGAGTCCATTTAGTTCAACATTCAGCATTATCGGGAGACAATTTATGGTGAATGTGAGCACCCCATGTAGCTCTGCCTCCTCGATCTGCGGCTCTGGTTCGTCGTGATCCTCCATGGATCTGTCCTCCTCTGCAACATGGTGGTTTGCAGGTTTAACTTGCTTTGCAGCTCACCTGCACACTCACTGGAGGTGTCCCATTGTTCCACAGTCCCTGCAAACGTACTCTTTGAATCGGCATGAATGGAAACAATGATCACCCCCGCAGTGCCAACAAGGTGTTAATGACCTTGCATTCATCACCCTTGATGGTGAACTCTGAGACATCTGTGGACGTGCAGCTGCAGGTATGTTTGACCTGCCTTGTACGTTATGATTCGAAAACAACTTCACTTTGTTCACAGTACTTGTAGCAGCACTTGTGTGCTGAGAGATTTGCTTCGTATTGTCACTGGTGGCAATGAATGCCTGGGCTATCGCTGTGGCCTTACCCAAGGTTGGGGTCTCTACAGTCAAATGTTTGCGAAGTATGGTTTCGTGGCCAATGCCATGTACGAAAAAGTCTCTGAGCAGGTGTTCCAAATGTCCTTCAAATTCGCAAAGTGCTGCAAGGCGTCTTAGCTTAGCGACATATCTCGCCACTTCCTGGCCTTCAGACCTTTTGTAGGTGTAGAACCGGTACCTCGCCATCAGAACGCTTTCCTTCGGGGTCAAATGCTCTCGGACCAGTGTGCACAAATCATCGTATGATTTCTCTGTGGGTTTCGCTGGAGTGAGCAGATTCTTCATGAAGCCATATGTTGGTGCCCCACAGACGGTGAGGAGGATCGCCCTTCATTTGGCAATGCTCTCTTCCCCATCTAGCTCGTTGGCCACGAAGTATTGGTCGAGTCGCTCCACAAAAGTTTCCCAATCATCTCCCTCCGAGAATTTCTCCAGGATGCCCACCGTTCTCTGCATCTTTGGTTTCGCTATCTGTATCTCATCGCCAGTTGTAGTGTATGGAGAAAGAGTCAGACTGAACACTTTGAGCTCAAAGTAAAGTGTGACCATAGTCTTTTATTGCAGGTCTCCAGAGTGCCTCTCCAACCTGTGAAGCCTCCTTAAATAACTGCTCCCAAGGGATTATGGAGTCCCTTGTAATACAAGTCCACATATATAACAGGCCTGTTCTCTCTTCTCTGAGAGCACTCTACAGTCCAGCTCCTGAAAGGCGCCAGTCTGTGCACAGTACTTGCCGTGTTTGAGGCCTGACGGTGAGACATCTGCCTGGAGTCGCAGGTCGAGGTCATGAATGACTGGCTCACAGAGATGGCCTTCTGCAGGGTGACTGTGGTATCCGCTGACAGTAGCTTGTGAAGAAGGCCCACGTGGCCAATTCCAATGACAAAAATGTCCCGCAGCGCTTCATTAAGGTGGGTGCCAAACTCACACAGTGCCGCCAGCCTCCTGAGGTCTGCAGCGTACTTCGTGACTTCCTGGCCTTCGGGCCGTCAGTGGGTATAGAACCAATGTCTGGCTGTGAGGATGCACTCCTTGGGCTTGAGTTGTTCCTGGTTCAGGGTTATGAGCTCCTTGTATGACTTGGTCGTTGTCTTTGCTGGTGCCAGCAAGTCCCTGATGAGGCCAGAGATGTTGGGCCCACAACTGGTTAGCAAGATAGCGCGGAGCTTATCAGCCAGTGTGGCCGGGTCGTATCCTGCCTCGTCATTGCTGTGAAAAAGTGTTCTAGCCTCTCCACAAAGACGTCCCAATCATCACCATCGGCGAACAGCTGCAACGTACCAAGGATAGCCATTTCCGCGTGAAAATTTATATTCTCTTCGCCAGTTGTAGTGTCCTTACACGCTCTAACAATGACTCCACGACGCAGTGTGTTGTACTTGAACTGTAGTGACCTTAGTCCTTTATTAGTTAACTCCAGAGTGAGGATCACACCTGGTGGCCTGCCTTTTATACTAGGCCAGGCACACCTGTACAGGTAACCTACAAGTCTCCCACTGCTGTGCCCTCTGGTGGCAACACCTTGATATAGTACCAGCAGGGCCCATATAAGATACATGGCAGAACAGAATTCCAGTATCCATGGAATTGGACATGGGTGCGAGTCAGTCTATCATGAGCAAAAATGCCTTCGAGAGGCTGTGGTGCAACGAGGCACAAAGGCCCAAACTGAGCTCTATTCATACCAAGCTGAGAACTTACACTAAAGAGTTGATCCCTGTAATTGGCAGTGCAGCAGTAAAAGTCTCCTATGATGGAGCGGTGCACGAACTACTGCTATGGATTGTACCAGGAGATGGCTCCACACTGTTCGGCAGAAGCTGGCTGGGAAAAATCTGCTGGAACTCGGAAGACATCTGTCGACGACGCCTCATGTGCCCAGGTTTTGAGCAAGTTCCCGTCGTTGTTTGAGCCAGATATCGGAAATTTCTCTGGAGCGAAGGTGCAGATCCACTTGGCTTCCAGTACACGACTCAGCCACCACAAGGCACGTGCGGTGCCATACATGATGTGAAAGAAAATGGAGATTGAGCTGGACAGGCTGCAATGAGAGGGCATCATCGCGCCAGTTGAGTTCATTGAGTGGGCCAGTCCGATTGTTCTGGTTCTCAAGGGTGATGGCACGGTCAGAATTTGTGGGGACTATAAAGTAACGATTAACCGTTTTTCTCTGCAGGACCAGTACCCGCTACTCAAGGCAGACGACCTATTTGCGACGATGACAGGAGAGAAGATGTTCACCAAGTTGCACCTGACCTTGGCCTACATGATGCAGGAGCTGGCGCAATCTTCAAAAGGTCTCACCTGCATCAACATGCACAAAGGTCTGTTCATCTACAATAGATGCCCATTTGGGATTCGATCGGCCGCGGCTATTTTTCAAAGGAACATGGAGAGCCTGCTAAAGTCGGTTCCACGCATCGTGGTTTTCCAGGACGACATATTGATCACAGGTCGGGACACCATCGAACACTTGCAGAACCTGGAAGAGGTTCTAAGTCGGTTAGATCGTGTGGGACTCAGGTTGAAACACTCGAAGTGTGTTTTCCTGGCACCAGAGATCGAGTTCTTCGGGAGAAGAATCGCGGCAGACGGCATCAAACCCACCGACGCCAAGGCGGAGGCCATCAAGAACATGCCGAGACCACAGAATGTGATGGAGCTGCGGTCGTTCCTGGGACTCCTCAATTATTTTGGTAATTTCCTCTCTGGGTTAAGCACCTCTATATGTGTTGCTACGCAAAGGGGATGACTGGGTCTGGGGGAAATCGCAAGAGACTGCTTTTGTGAAAGCCAGAATCTGTTATGTTCCAACAAACTGCTTGTTCTGTATGACCCATATAAACATTTAGTGGTAGCTTGCGATGCGTCTTTGTACGGGATCGGGTGTGTGTTACAACAAGCAAATGAACCGGGAACATTGCAACCAGTCGCTTATGCGTCCAGGAGTTTGTCCAAGGCCGAAAGGGCCTACAGCATGATTGAAAAAGAAGCTCTGGCATGCATTTACGGGGTACAAAAAATGCACCAGTAACTGTTTGGGCTTAAGTTCGAGTTAGAAACTGACCATAAGCTGCTCATATCACTATTCTCAGAGAGCAAAGGTATTAATACCAATGCCTCTGCCCGCATCCAAAGATGGACGCTCACACTGTCTGCATTAAACTATGTAATTTGCCACAGGCTAGGCACAGAGAACTGTGCTGATGCTCTCAGTCGGCTACCATTTCCCACTACTGGTGATGGATGCATTTGAAAATGAAAAGTCACCCGTTACAGCTCGCCAGACCAGGACATGGACTAGCCAGGTTCCTTTACTGTCCCTTGTAAAAAACTGTGTCCTCCATGGGAGCTGGTCCAGCGTCCCAGTGGAGATGCATGAAGAGATCAAGCTGTTCCAGTAGCGCAAAGATGAAATGTCCATACAGGCGGACTGTCTTTTGTGGGGTAATCGCGTGGTTTTGCCTAAGAAAGGCAAGGAAAAGTTCATACGTGACCTACACAGTACCCACCCAGGCATAGTAATGATGAAAGCTATAGCCAGATCCCATGTGTGGTGGCCCGGCATCGACTCAGATTTGGAGCCTTGTGTGGGCCAATGCAAAACTTGCTCTCAACTGAGCAATGCACCCAGGGAGGCACCGCTAAGTTTGTGGTCATGGCCTTCCAAACCATGATCTAGGATCTACGTTGACTTCGCTGGCCCGTTTCTAGGCAAAATGTTTTTGGTTGTTGTGGATGCTTATTCAAAATGGATTGAATGTGTAATAATGTCTGTAAGCACATCCACTGCCACCATCGAAAGCCTATGAGCTATGTTTGCCACGCATGGCCTGCCTGATGTCCTTGTCAGCGACAATGGGCTGTGTTTCACCAGCGCTGAATTCAAGGAATTCTTTAACCCGCAATGGGATCAAGCACGTCACATCTGCCCCGTTCAAGTTTGCCTCTAACGGCTAGGCAGAATGGGCAGTCCAAACCATCAAGCAAAGCTTGAAACGCGTGTCGGCAGGCTCTCTGCAGACCCTCCGGTCCCGAGTCTTGCTCAGCTACCGCACAAGACCCCACTCGCTCACCAGGGATCCCACTGCCAAACTGCTCATGAAAAGGGCACTCAAAACAAGGCTCTCTCTAGTCCACCCTGATCTGCATGATCATGTCGAGGGCAGGCGGCATCAACAAAGCATGTACCATGATGGTGCAAATTTGTCACGCGATATTGAAGTTAATGATCCTGTATTTGTACTCAACTATGGACATGGTCCCAAATGGCTTGTTGGTACTGTCGTAGCCAAAGAAGGGAGCAGGGTGTTTGAGATCAAACTTGCAAATGGACTAACTTGCAGAAAGCATTTGGACCAAACCAAACTGTGATTCACAGACAGCCACAAGCAACCTGAAGAGGACACCACCAATTTTGACCCTCCGATATACACACACAAATAGCAACCGACATCACGGTTGACCACAAAGCTGAACCCATCATCCCCAGCAGCCCAGCAAGGCCAGCTGCGCAGCAGCCCAGCGAAGGCCCAACCAACTCACCTGCACTTGTGTTTGTACCGAGACGATCGACTAGGGAGCGGAAAGCCCCACATCGTCTCACCCTGTAAATAAGTGTACTATTGATTTTGTGGGGGGGGGGGGGGGGGTGGGGGGAGTGATGTTATGTATGCAACACCTTGTAACCAGCATTCCACCGCCACCACAGGGTGCATCTGTTGGCATCCCAAGGGATCCCAGCATCCCTTGGGAGCACTGTATATAAGCAGCCTCCCATGCTGTGCCTGCACTCTGTCGTCAGAATAAAGAGAGTAAGGTCACACTTACTCAAGTCTACAGTACTCAGTCACATTGCTTTATTTGAAATATAACAGCGAAGATGTGCTGTCCCATGGAATGGATGGCCACCTGCATGGAGCAGCAAATGCACCAGTCACATGAACACATGCTAGCTGTGGACAACAGATAGCAGACCTTCATAGACCTCATCTCTAGGAGGGATATAAATGGAGACTTGGGCGTTCATGGCCCCACTGATGAGCAGCAAGGTGCTCACACATTCCTTGCTAGCAGCGAAGTGCAGGTGGCCCATGAGAGGGATGATGGTGAGAGGGGACAGGGAAGAGGGGGCTCTTCTCAAAGTGCTTCCATTTCTCCCCTGTTGCCTCCCCCTCAGTCAGAGCCTCACATTTTTCCTCAGATCCCGATGGCTGAGTCTGCCCCTGAACAGTTAGAAACATAGAAACATAGAAAATAGGTGCAGGAGTAGGCCATTCAGCCCTTCTAGCCTGCACTGCCATTCAATGAGTTCATGGCTGAACATGAAACTTCAGTACCCCCTTCCTGCTTTCTCGCCATAACCCTTGATCCCCCGAGTAGTAAGGACTTCATCTAACTCCCTTTTGAATATATTTAGTGAATTGGCCTCAACTACTTTCTGTGGTAGAGAATTCCACAGGTTCACCACTCTCTGGGTAAAGAAGTTTCTCCTCATCTCGGTCCTAAATGGCTTACCCCTTATCCTCAGACTGTGACCCCTGGTTCTGGACTTCCCAAACATTGGGAACATTCTTCCTGCATCTAACCTGTCTAAACCCGTCAGAATTTTAAACATTTCTATGAGGTCCCCTCTCATTCTTCTGAACTCCAGTGAATACAAGCCCAGTTGATCCAGTCTTTCTTGATAGGTCAGTCCCGCCATCCCGGGAATCAGTCTGGTGAATCTTCGCTGCACTCCCTCAATAGCAAGAATGTCCTTCCTCAAGTTAGGAGACCAAAACTGTACACAATACTCCAGGTGTGGCCTCACCAAGGCCCTGTACAACTGTAACAACACCTCCCTGCCCCTGTATTCAAATCCCCTCGCTATGAAGGCCAACATGCCATTTGCTTTCTTAACCGCCTGCTGTACCTGCATGCTAACCTTCAATGACTGATGTACCATGACACCCAGGTCTCGTTGCACCTTCCCTTTTCCTAATCTGTCACCATTCAGATAATAGTCTGTCTCTCTGTTTTTACCACCAAAGTGGATAACCTCACATTTATCCACATTATACTTCATCTGCCATGCATTTGCCCACTCACCTAACCTATCCAAGTCACTCTGCAGCCTAATAGCATCCTCTTCGCAGCTCACACTGCCACCCAACTTAGTGTCATCCGCAAATTTGGAGATACTGCATTTAATCCCCTCGTCTAAATCATTAATGTACAATGTAAACAGCTGGGGCCCCAGCAAAGAACCTTGCGGCACCCCACTAGTCACTGCCTGCCATTCTGAAAAGTACCCGTTTACTCCTACTCTTTGCTTCCTGTCTGACAACCAGTTCTCAATCCACGTCAGCACACTACCCCCAATCCCATGTGCTTTAACTTTGCACATTAATCTCTTGTGCGGGACCTTGTCGAAAGCCTTCTGAAAGTCCAAATATACCACATCAACTGGTTCTCCTTTGTCCACTTTACTGGAAACATCCTCAAAAAATTCCAGAAGATTTGTCAAGCATGATTTCCCTTTCACAAATCCATGCTGACTTGGACCTATTATGTCACCATTTTCCAGATGCACTGATATGACATCCTTAATAATTGATTCCATCATTTTACCCACGACTGAGGTCAGGCTGACGGGTCTATAATTCCCTGTTTTCTCTCTCCCTCCTTTTTTAAAAAGTGGGGTTACATTGGCTACCCTCCACTCCATAGGAACTGATCCCGAGTCAATGGAATGTTGGAAAATGACTGTCAATGCATCCGCTATTTCCAAGGCTACCTCCTTAAGTACTCTGGGATGCAGTCCATCAGGCCCTGGGGATTTATCGGCCTTCAATCCCATCAATTTCCCCAACACAATTTCCCGACTAATAAAGATTTCCTTCAGTTCCCCCTCCTTACTAGACCCTCTGACCGCTTTTATATCCGGAAGGTTGTTTGTATCCTCCTTAGTGAATACCGAACCAAAGTACTTGTTCAATTGGTCTGCCATTTCTTTGTTCCCCGTTATGACTTCCCCTGATTCTGACTGCAGGGGACCTACGTTTGTCTTTACTAACCTTTTTCTCTTTACATACCTATAGAAATTTTTGCAATCCACCTTAATGTTCCCTGCAAGCTTCTTCTCGTACTCCATTTTCCCTGCCCTAATCAAACCCTTTGTCCTCCTCTGCTGAGTTCTAAATTTCTCCCAGTCCCCAGGTTCGCTGCTATTTCTGGCCAATTTGTATGCCACTTCCTTGGCTTTAATACTATCCCTGATTTCCCTAGATAGCCACGGTTGAGCCACCTTCCCTTTTTTATTTTTATGCCAGACAGGAATGTACAATTGTTGTAATTCATCCATGCGGTCTCTAAATGTCTGCCATTGCCCATCCACAGTCAACCCCCTAAGTATCATTCGCCAATCTATCCTAGCCAATTCACGCCTCATACCTTCAAAGTTACCCTTCTTTAAGTTCTGGACCATGGTCTCTGAATTTACTGTTTCATTCTCCATCCTAATGCAGAATTCCACCATATTATGGTCACTCTTCCCCAAGGGGCCTCGCACAATGAGATTGCTAATTAATCCTCTCTCATTACACAACACCAGTCTAAGATGGCCTCCCCCCTAGTTGGTTCCTCAACATATTGGTCTAGAAAACCATCCCTTATGCACTCCAGGAAATCCTCCTCCACCGTATTGCTTCCAGTTTGGCTAGTCCAATCTATGTGCATATTAAAGTCACCCATTATAACTGCTACACCTTTATTGCATGCACCCCTAATTTCCTGTTTGATGCCCTCCCCAACATCCCTATTACTGTTTGGAGGTCTGTACACAACTCCAACTAACGTTTTTTGCCCTTTGGTGTTCTGCAGCTCTACCCATATAGATTCCACATCATCCAAGCTAATGTCTTTCCTAACTATTGCATTAATCTCCTCTTTAATCAACAATGCTACCCCACCTCCTTTTCCTTTTATTCTATCCTTCCTGAATGTTGAATACCCCTGAATGTTGAGTTCCCAGCCCTGATCATCCTGGAGCCAATCACATCATATTTATTAACATCTATTTGCACAATTAATTCATCCACCTTATTGCGGATACTCCTTGCATTAAGACACAAAGCCTTCAGGCTTTTTTTTTTAACACCCTTTGTCCTTTTAGAATTTTGCCCTTTTTGTTCTTTGCCTTGGGTTTCTCCGCCCTCCACTTTTCCTCATCTCCTTTCTGTCTTTTGCTTTTGCCTCCTTTTTGTTTCCCTCTGTCTCCCTGCATTGGTTCCCATCCCCCTGCCATATTAGTTTAAATCCTCCCCAACAGCACTAGCAAACACTCCCCCTAGGACATTGGTTCCGGTCCTGCCCAGTTGCAGACCATCCGGTTTGTACTGGTCCCACCTCCCCCAGAAGCGGTCCCAATGCCCCAGGAATTTGAATCCCTCCCTGCTGCACCACTGCTCAAGTCACGTATTCATCTGTGCTATCCTGCGATTCCTACTCTGACTAACACGTGGCACTGGTAGCAATCCCGAGATTACTACTTTTGAGGTCCTACTTTTTAATTTAGCTCCTAGCTCCTTAAATTCGTTTCGTTGGACCTCATCCCTTTTTTTACCTATGTCGTTGGTACCAATGTGCACCACGACAACTGGCTGTTCTCCCTCCCATTTCAGAATGTCCTGCACCCGCTCCGAGACATCCTTGACCCTTGCACCAGGGAGGCAACATACCATCCTGGAGTCTCGGTCGCGGCCGCAGAAACGTCTATCTATTCCCCTCACCATTGAATCCCCTATCATTATTGCTGTCCCACTCTTTTTCTTGCCCTCCTGTGCAGCAGAGCCAGCCACGGTGCCATGAACTTGGCTGCTGCTGCCCTCCCCTGATGAGTCATCCCCCTCAACAGTACTCAAAGCAGTGTATCTGTTTTGCAGGGGGATGACCACAGGGGACCCCTGCACTACCTTCCTTGCACTACTCTTCCTGCTGGTCTTCCATTCCCTAGCTGGCTGTGGACCCTTTCCCTGCGGTAAGACCAACTCACTACACGTGATACTCACGTCATTCTCAGCATCGTGGATGCTCCAGAGTGAATCCTCCCTCAGCTCCAATTCCGTAACGCGGACCGTCAGGAGCTGGAGGTGGATACATTTCCTGCACACGTAGTCGTCAGGGACACCGGAAGTGTCCCCGAGTTCCCACATGGTACAGGAGGAGCATAACACCCGACCGAGCTCCCCTGTCACGACTTAACCCTTAGATACACTTAAATTGGCAACAACAATGTTAAAAGTTACTGACTAATATAAGAAGAAAAAGAAAAACTACTCACCAATCACCAGCCAATCACTTACCCCCTAGGCTGTGACGTCACCTTTGTTTCTTTCTTTGCCTTCTCCCTGTAGCTGCACCGGTACGCCTCTCGCCGACCCCGGACTCGCGCTGCTCCGAGCTCCCGCCTCCTCGAACTGCTCGACTCCCGCTGGCCTTTATAGGCCTCTCGCCGACCCCGGACTCGCGCTGCTCCGAGCTCCCGCCTCCTCGACTGACTGCTCGAACTGCTCGACTCCCGCTGGCCTTTATAGGCCTCTCGCCGACCCCGGCATCGCGCTGCTCCGAGCTCCCGCCTCCTCGACTGACTGCTCGAACTGCTCGACTCCCGCTGGCCTTTATAGGCCTCTCGCTGACCCCGGACTCGCGCTGCTCCGAGCTCCCGCCTCCTCGACTGACTGCTCGAACTGCTCGACTCCCGCTGGCCTTTATAGGCCTCTCGCCGATCCCGGACTCGCGCTGCTCCGAGCTCCCGCCTCCTCGACTGACTGCTCGAACTGCTCGACTCCCGCTGGCCTTTATAGGCCTCTCGCCGACCCCGGACTCGCGCTGCTCCGAGCTCCCGCCTCCTCGATTGCAGGAGGAGCAGACTTTGGCGGGGCCATAAAGACTCCAAAACCCAGAGGACATCTGCCAAAAGTGTCTAACCAGTCGCAGCAGGGATGTGAGCAGCCTGCCTCTACCACTGCTGAAGCTACAGGGGTTAATGCAATTGTAAGGTAAGGAAAAGCATTAGCTTGGATGATGTGGAATCTATATGGGTAGAGCTGCAGAACACCAAAGGGCAAAAAACGTTCCTGGGAGTTGTGTACAGACCTTCAAACAGTAGTTGTGATGTTGGGGAGGGCATCAAACAGGAAATTAGGGGTGCATGCAATAAAGGTGCAGCAGTTATCATGGGTGACTTTAATATGGATATAGATTGGGCTAACCAAACTGGAAACAGTATGGAGGAGGAGGATTTCCTGGAGTGCATAAGGAATGGATTTCTCGACCAATATGTCGAGGAACCAACTAGGGGGGAGGCCATCTTAGACTGGGTGTTGTGTAATGAGAGAAGATTAATTAGCAATCTCATTGTGCGAGGCCCCTTGGGGAAGAGTGACCATAATATGGTGGAATTCTACATTAGGATGGAGAATGAAACAGTTAATTCAGAGACCATGGTCCAGAACTTAAAGAAGGGTAACTTTGAAGGTATGAGGCGTGAATTGGCTAGGATAGATTGACGAATGATACTTAACGGGTTGACAGTGGATGGGCAATGGCAGACATTTAGACACCTCATGGAAGAACTACAATAATTGCACATACCTGTCTGGCGTAAAAATAAAAAAGGGAAGGTGGCTCAACCGTGGTTATCAAGGGAAATCAGGGATAGTATTAAAGCCAAGGAAGTGGCATACAAATTGGCCAGAAATGGCAGCAAACCTGGGGACTGGGAGCAATTTAGAACTAAGCAGAGGAGGACAAAGGGTTTGATTAGGGCAGGGAAAATAGAGTATGAGAGGAAGCTTGCAGGGAACATTAAAATGGACTGCAAAAGCTTCTATAGATATGTAAAGAGAAAAAGGTTAGTAAAGATAAATGTAGGTCCCCTGCAGTCAGAATCAGGGGAAGTCATAGCTGGGAACAAGGAAATGGCAGACCAATTGAACAAGTACTTTGGTTCGGTATTCACTAAGGAGGACACAAACAACCTTCCGGATATAAAAGGGGTCAGAGGGTCTAGTAAGAAGGAGGAACTGAGGGAAATCCTTATTAGTCGGGAAATTATGTTGGGGAAATTGATGGGATTGAAGGCCGATAAATCCCCAGGGCCTGATGGTCTGCATCCCAGAGTACTTAAGGAGTTGGCCTTGGAAATAGTGGATACATTTACAGTAATTTTCCAACATTCCATAGACTCTGAATCAGTTCCTATGGAGTGGAGGGTAGCCAATGTAACCCCACTTTTTAAAAAAGGAGGGAGAGAGAAAACAGGGAATTATAGACTGGTCAGCCTGACATCGGTAGTGGGTAAAATGATGGAATCAATTATTAAGGATGTCATAATAGCGCATTTGAAAAGAGGTGACATGATAGGTCCAAGTCAGCATGGATTTGTGAAAGGGAAATCATGCTTCACAAACCTTCTGGAATTTTTTGAGGATGTTTCCAGTAGAGTGGACAAGGGAGAACCAGTTGATGTGGTGTATTTGGACTTTCAGAAGGCTTTCGACAAGGTCCCGCACAAGAGATTAATGTGCAAAGTTAAAGCACAGCGGATTGCGGGTCATGTGCTGACGTGGATTAAGAACTGGTTGGCAGACAGGAAGCAAAGAGTAGGAGTAAATGGGTACTTTTCAGAATGGCAGGCAGTGACTTGTGGGGTACCGCAAGGTTCTGTGCTGGGGCCCCAGCTGTTTACATTGTACATTAATGATTTAGATGAGGGGATTAAATGTAGTATCTGCAAATTTGCGGATGACGCTAAGTTGGGTGGCAGTGTGAGCTGCGAGGAGGATGCTATGAGGCTGCAGAGTGACTTGGATAGGTTAGGTGAGTGGGCAAATGCATGGCAGATGAAGTATAATGTGGATAAATGTGAGGTTATCCACTTTGGTGGTAAAAACAGAGAGACAGACTATTATCTGAATGGCGACAGATTAGGAAAAGGGGAGGTGCAACGAGACCTGGGTGTCATGGTACATCAATCATTGAAGGTTCGCATACAGGTACAGCAGGCGGTTAAGAAAGCAAATGGCATGTTGGCCTTCATAGCGAGGGGATTTGAGTACAGGGGCAGGGAGGTGTTACTATAGTTGTACAGGGCCTTGGTGAGGCCACACCTGGAATATTGTGTACAGTTTTGGTCTCCTAACTTGAGGAAGGACATTCTTGCTATTGAGGGAGTGCAGCGAAGGTTCACCAGACTGATTCCCGGGATGTTGGGACTGACATATCAAGAAAGACTAGATCAACTGGGCTTGTATTCACTGGAGTTCAGAAAAATGAGAGGGGATCTCATCGAAACGTTTAAAATTCTGACGGGTTTAGACAGGTTAGATGCAGGAAGAATGTTCCCAATGTTGGGGAAGTCCAGAACCAGCGGTCACAGTCTAAGGATAAGGGGTAAGCCATTTAGGACCGAGATGAGGAGAAACTTCTTTACCCAGAGAGTGGTGAACCTGTGGAATTCTCTACCACAGAAAGTTGGTGAGGCCAATTCACTAAATATATTCAAAAAGGAGTTAGATGTAGTCCTTACCACTAGGAGGATCAAGGGGTATGGCGAGAAAGCAGGAATGGGGTACTGAAGTTGCATGTTCAGCCATGAACTCATTGAATGGTGGTGCAGGCTCGAAGGGCGAAATGGCCTACTCCTGCACCTATTTTCTATGTTTCTATGTACCTAGTAGAAACACTCAGAAAAGAAAAAAGACACAAAAGGTGATGCACAAGGGATAGCACAAGGGTATATGAAAAATTGTTAGTGTGAAGTTTCAGTTCTTTTGATGGCACAGATAAATGTATTTCTTTGCACCACTTATCCATTTTTACCTGGAAGAGACTTTGTCACTTGGAGTGAATGGTGAGACATTACTTAATCTCGAGCACTGGGTTTTTGGGTGAGAGGAATGGATTGGTCATTGAGGGACTGCTTTATGGTGTTGTTATGGGGGAGAAACTTAGTACAGCATGCGGCAAGTTAAGTAAATCTGGCCATGATGAGGCCATCCCATTCCTCCCGGGCAGTAATGTACATCACTATTGCTGTTGCCATCTCCCCGTCAGGTTCCTTCTCCTCCTTATCTTCCTCCTGCTCATCCTCCTCCTCCGAAGAGGCTGTGTTCTGCGCTTTGCTGATCCTGCAGCTCCAATCCTCGCTGCTGTGCTCAATTGTGCAGCGCGCAGCATACAACAATGATTCCACAGACCCTGGCTGGTGTGTATTGAAGGGCTCCTCCAGATCTGTCAAGGCATCTGAAGCGCATCTTCAGCATGCCTATTGATTGCTCTACGACACATCAGGTAGACATGTAGCTCGCATTATAATCAGCTTCAGTCCTTGGCATTCTCAAAGGGTGTCTTGAGCCATGTCTTCAGTGAATAGCCCTTGTTTCCAAACAGCGAGCTAGTAAGTCTGTTTGGAGTAGCAAAGAGCTGAGGGAGGGCAGACCTGCACAGAACAACAGAGTCATGAAAGTTCCCAGGGAATCTGGCGCACACTTGCAGATGAGCTGCACACTGAGGGACTGGAAATCCTTGCAGTTCACAAACACTCCTGGTTGATGATGAGGTGCCTTCATGGCCACATGTGTGCAGTCGATGATGTCCTTCACCTGTGGGAAGTCAGACAGAGCCACAAAGCCAAGCGCTCGCTCAGTAAAACTGGCCTCATCAGTGGAAAAGTTGATCTAATTGGCTGACTTGTCAAACATGGCATCAATTACGTGGATGATGCATCTGAGGACAGCCGGCTGGGAGATACTGCACATGTGCTGGAGATCCATGGAAGGAGCCTGAGGCAAAGAGTTTGCGGCAGCGGTGACTTTGACTGCCACTGGTATGGAGTGTCCACAAGGACTTCTGGGCAGCGGGTCTTCTTCCAGCAAAATAGTAATGTCTGCGGCGACCTGGCTTGACAGCCTGAGCCTTCTGCAACACAGCTGCTCAGTTATGTTGAGGAAGCTCATCCTCTGCCTGTATACACTGTGTTGAGGGTATCACTTCCAGCACGCTGCAGCCTTGTGCTGATCCCCCTCTCTTCTTGTGGAGCATCAGGTTGTTGAGGAGAAGGCTACTGTTGTGGTTGATCCTGCTGATGGTGCTGTGGCTCATTTTGGTCTGATTCTGAGGACTAAGGTGAGACAGTATAAGTGGCACCCATGCTGATGTAGTAGATGGCAGGTAAAGTGGAATTCAGAGGGCCAACCCCTCAATGTTGTGATACTGAGTAACAATGTGGTGAGAGTGGCTTCTGAGGTTTCAGAAATGTCCTGAAAACTGCTGACATCTAAATCTGTGGACAAAATGGAGTGAGCAAGAGCCTTTCCATGACCAAGTAATGAGTGTAATGTGAGAGTATTTATCTGCTTTTCCCAGCTCTCAATGAATGAACTCACCAATGGCCACTGAGCTTTCGTCTCCCCTTCACAAGGCGAGGTACCTGACCTCTGTGAAACCCGTGCTCCTGCAGTTAAAGTCAAAAGCTGTCATTAAAAACTGTCTTACGGGTCTCTCAACAAACAGTTTATGACTTGAATGAGGTCGCCCGCCTCTGCCAATTGGGTCAGTGTTGCGTCTTTAAAGCCACCCGAGTTAAATGTGCGAGATGGCTGGATGACGGCAGGTTCCCGACACAATCGCAATTTCCAGGATTTTTAGTGCTAATGCATCCCCAAACCCGCACGCTCGGCAATGGGAAAATTCCAGCCCATCAGTCACTCTGGCCGCTGGTTTATGCTGTGTGTTGTGAGGTGATACCCATGTAGCCTCAGGCCATGCAAGCTGCTGCTTAATGGCTATGGAACTGAACCAGCAACTTAAAGGTTGCAAGTTCAAATTCCACCAAAGCAAATAATGAAATTGAACTGTTGATGAAAACCCAACTGGTTTACCAGTGCCATTCAGGGAAAGGAACGCAATCAGTAGCAGTTGAAGGAGGAGTGCCACCTTCTCAGAGAATCTAGGGATGGGCAATCAAGGGTCTAATGAGAGTGACGATCTGAAAGTAATAAGAATATAAGAAATAGGAGCAGGAGTAGGTCATTTGGCCCCTCGAGCCTGCTCCCCCATTCAATAAGATCATAGCTGATCTAATCATGGACTCAGCTCCACTTCCCTGCCCGCTCCCCATAATCCTTTATTCCCATATCGCTCAAAGGTCTGCCTATCTCAGCCTTAAATATTCAATGACCCAGCCTCCACAGCTCTCTGGGGGTGAGAATTCCATAGATTTACAACCCTCTGAGAGAAGAAATTCTTCCTTATCTCAGTTTTAAATTGGTGGCCCCTTATTCTGAAACCCCGAGTTTTAGTTTCCCCTATGAGTGGAAATATCCTCTCTGCATCTACCTTGATGAGCCCCCTCATAGAAACATAGAAACATAGAAAATAGGTGCAGGAGTAGGCCATTCGGCCCTTCGAGCCTGCACCATCATTCAATAAGAACATGGCTGATCATTCCCTCAGTACCCCTTTCCTGCTTTCTCTCCATACCCCTTGATCCCCTTAGCCGTAAGGGCCATATCTAACTCCCTCTTGAATATATCCAATGAACTGGCATCAACAACTCTCTGCGGCAGGGAATTCCGCAGGTTAACAACTCTCTGAGTGAAGAAGTTTCTCCTCATCTCAGTCGTAAATGGCCTACACCTTATCCTAAGACTGTGTCCCCTGGTTCTGGACTTCCCCAACATGAGGAACAATCTACCCGCATCTAACCTGTCCAGTTCCATTAGAATCTTATATGTTTCTATGAGATCCCCTGTCATCCTTCTAAACTCCAAAGTATAAAGGCCCAGTTGATCCAGTCTCTCCTCATATGTCAGTCCAGCCATCCCAGGAATCAGTCTGTTGAACCTTCGCTGCACTCCCTCAATAGCAAGAATGTCCTTCCTCAGATTAGGAGACCAAAACTGAACACAATAGTCCTGGGGAGACCTCACCAAGGCCCTGTACAACTGCAGTAAGACCTCCCAGCTCCTATACTTAAATCCCCTAGCTATGAAGGCCAACATACCATTTGCCTTCTTCACCGCCTGCTGTACCTGTATGCCAACTTTCAATGTCTGATGAACCATGACACCCAGGTCTCGTTGCACCTCCCCTTTTACTAATCTACCACCATTCAGATAATATACTGTCTTCGCGTTTATGCCCCCAAAGTGGATAACCTCACATTTATCCACATTATACTGCATCTGCCATGCATTTGCCCACTTACCGAACCTGTCCAAGTCACCCTGCATCCTCTTAGCGTCCCCCTCACAGCTCACACTGCCACCCAGTTTAGTGTCATCTGCAAACTTGGAGATATTACACTCAATTCCTTCATCCAAATCTTTAATGTATATTGTAAAGAGCTGGGGTCCCAGCACTGAACCCTGCGCCACTCCACTAGTCACTGCCTGCCATTCTGAAAAGGACCCATTTATCCCGACTCTCTGCTTCCTGTCTGCCAACGAGTTCTCTGTCCACGTCAGTATATTACCCCCAATACCATGTGCTTTGATTTTGCACACCAATCTCTTGTGTGGGACCTTGTCAAAAGCCTTTTGAAAGTCCAAATTCTCCACGTCCACTGGTTCTCCCTTGTCCACTCTACTAGTTACATCCTCAAAAAATTCTAGAAGATTTGTCAAGCATGATTTCCCCTTCATAAATCCATGCTGACTTAGACCGATCCTGTCACTGCTTTCCAAATGCGCTGCTATTTCATCCTTAATAATTGATGCCAACATTTTCCCCACCGCTGATGTCAGGCTAACCGGTCTATAATTACTCGCTTTCTCTCTCCCTCCCTTTTAAAAAGTGGTGTTACATTAGCTACCCTCCAGACCATAGTAACTGATCCCGAGTCGATAGACTGTTGGAAAATGATCACCAATGCATCCAGTATTTCTAGGGCCACTTCCTTAAGTACTCTGGGATGCAGACTATCAGGCCCCGGGGACTTATCGGCCTTCAATCCCATCAATTTCCCTAACACAATTTCCCACCTAATAAGGATATCCTTCAGTTCCTCCTTCTCACTCGACCCTCAGTCCCCCAGTACTTCTGGAAGGTATTTTGTGTCTTCCTTCGTGAAGACAGAACCAAAGTATTTGTTCAATTGGTCTGCCATTTCTTTGTTCCCCATTATAAATTCACCTGAATCCGACTGCAAGGGACCTACATTTGTCTTCACTAATCTTTTTCGCTTCACATTTCTATAGAAGCTTTTGCAGTCAGTTTTTATGTTCCCGGCAAGCTTCTTCTCGTACTCTGTTTTCCCCCTCTTAATTAAACCCTTTGTTCTCCTCTGCTGAATTCTAAATTTCTCCCAGTCCTCAGGTTTGTTGCTTTTTCTGGCCAATTTATATGCCTCTTCCTTGGATTTAACACTATCCTTAATTTCCCTTGTTAGCCGCGGTTGAGCCACCTTCCCCGTTATATTTTTACTCCAAACAGGGATGTACAATTGCTGAAGTTCATCCATGTGATCTTTAAATGTTTGCCATTACCTATCCACCGTCAATCCTTTAAATATAATTTGCCAGTCTATTCTAGCCAATTCACGCCTCAAATCATCGAAGTTACCTTTCTTTAAGTTCAGGACTATTGTTTCTGAATTAACTGTGTCACTCTCCATCTTAATAAAGAATTCTACCATGTTATGGTCACTCTTCCCAAAGGGGTCTCACACAACAAGATTGCTAATTAGTCCTTTCTCATTACACATCACCCAGTCAAGGATGGCCAGCTCCCTGGTTGGTTCCTCGATATATTGATCTAGAAAACCATCCCTAATACACTCCAGAAATCCTCCTCCACCGCATTGCTACCAGTTTAGTTAGTCCAATCAATATCTAGATTAAAGTCACCCATGATAACTGCTGTACCTTTATTGCATGCATCCCTAATTTCTTGTTTGATGTTGTCCCCAACCTTACTACTACTGTTTGGTGGTCTGTATACAACTCCCACTAGCGTTTTCTGCCTCTTGGTATTCCGCAGCTCCACCCATACCGATTCCACAGCATCCAAGCTCATATCCTTTCTTATTATTGCATTAATTTCCTCTTTAATCAGCAATGCCACCCTGCCTGTGTTTCCTTTCTGTCTATCCTTCCTAAATGTTGAATACCCCTGCATGTTGAGTTCCCAGCCTTGGTCACCCTGGAGTCATGTCTCCATGATGACAATTACATTATACCCGTTAACCGCTATCTGCGCAGTTAATTGATCCACCTTATTCCGAATACTCCTCGCATTGTGGCACAGAGCCTTCAGGTTTGTCTTTCAAACACACTTTGCCCCTTTCGAATTTTGCAGTAATGTGACCCTTTTTGCTTTTTGCCTTAGGTTTCTCTGCCCTCCACTTTTACTTTTCTTCTTTCTATCTTTTGCTTCTGCCCCTATTCTATTTCCCTCTGTCTCCCTGCATAGGTTGTCATCCCTCTGCCATATTCATTTAACTCCTCCCAAACAACAGTAGCAAATACTCCTCCTAGGACATTGGTTCCGGTCCTGCCCAGGTGCAGATCGTCTGGTTTGTACTGGTCCCACCTACACCAGAACCGGTTCCAATGTCCCTGGAATTAGAATCCCTCCCAGCTGCACCACTCCTCAAGCCACGTATTCATCTGAGTTATCCTGCGATTCCTATTCTGACTAGCAGGTGGCACTGATAGCAATCCTGAGATTACTACTTTTGAGGTCCTACTTTTTAATTTAACTCCTAGCTCCCTAAATTCGTCTTGTAGGACCTCATCCCTTTTTTTACCTATATCGTTGGTACCTCTATGTACCACGACAACTGGCTGTTCACCCTCATTATCTTATATCTTTCAATAAGATCACCTCACATTCTTTTGAACTCCAATGAGTATAGGCTCAATCTACTCAACCTACCTTCATAATTCAACCCCCTCATCTGTGGAATCAACCAAGTGAACCTTCTCTGAACAGCCTCCAATGCAAGTATATCCTTCCTTAAATACGCAGATCAAAACTTGTACTCAGTACTCCAGGTGTGGCATCAGCAATACCTTGTACATTTGTAGCAGGACTTCTCTGCTTTTACACTCTATGCCCCTTGCAATAAGGCTAACATTCCATTTCCCTTCCTGATTACTTGCTCTACCTGCATACTAACTTTTTGTGTTTCATGCACAGGACCCCCAGGTCCCACTCTACTGCAGCACTTTGCAATTTTTCTCCATTTAAATTATAATTTGTTTTTCTATTTTTTTCTGCCAAAGTGGATAAACTCACATGTTTCCACATTATACTCCATCTGCCAGATTTTTGCCCACTCACTTAGCCTGTCCAGATCCCTTTGCAAATTGTTTGTGTCCGCCTCACAATTTGCTTTCCCACCCATCTTTCTATCATCAGCAAGCTTGGTTACATTATACTCAGTCCCTTCATCCAAGTCATTAATATCGATTGTAAATAGTTGAGGATCCAGCACCGATCCCTGTGGCACCCCACTAGTCACTGTTTGCCAGCCGGAAAATGACCCATTTATCCCGACTCTCTGTTTTCTGGTAGTTAGCCAATTCTCTATCTATGTTAATATATTACTCCAACCCCATGAACTTTTATCTTGTGCAGTAACATTTTATGTGGCACCTTATCGAATGCCTTCTGGAAATCCAAATACACCACATCCACTGGTTCCCCCTTATCCACCCTGCTCATTACATCCTCAAAGAACTCCAGCAAATTTGGCAAACATGATTTCCCTTTCATAAAACCATGCTGACTCTCCTTGATTGAATCATGCTTTTCTAAATGTCCTGTTACTGCTTCTTTAATAATGGACTCTAGCATTTTCCCAACGACAGTTGTTATGCTAACTGGTCTTTACCTGCTTTTTGACTGCCTCCTTTTTTAAATAGGGGTGTTAACATTTGCGGCTTTCCAATCCGCTGGGACCACCCCAGAATCCAGGGAATTTTGCTAGATTACAACCAATGCATCCACTATCTCTGTAGCCGCTTTTCTTAAGACCCTAGGATCTAAGGCATCAGGTCCAGGGGACTTGTCTGCCTTTAGTCCCATTATTTTACCGAGTACTACTTCATTAGTGATAGTGATTGTATTAAGTTGCTCCCTATCTATAACCCCTTGATTATTCACTATTGGGATGTTTTTAGTGTCGTGAAGACCGATACAAAATATTTGTTCAACGTCTCTGCCATTTCCCTGTTCTCCATTATTAATTCCCCAGTCTCATCCTCCAGGGGACCATCATTTAAAAAACACTTTTTCCTTTTTATGTAGCTGTAGAAATTCTTTCTATCTGTTTTTATATTTTGTGCTAGTTTAATTTTATAATCTATCTTCCCTTTCTTTATCATTTTTTTAGTCATTCTCTGCTGGCTTTTAAAAATTCCCAATCCTCTGGCCTCCCACTAGTCTTAGCCACATTGTATGCCCTTGTTTTCAATTTGATACCATCCCTTATTTCCTCAGTTCGCCATGGATGGTTATCCCTTCTCTTTCCTTCTCATTGGGATATATTTTTGTTGCGAGTTATGAAATATCTCCTTAAATGTCTGCCACTGCTCATCAACCATCTCATTCTTTAGTCTATTTTCCCAGTCCATTTTCGCCAACTCCGCCCTCATAACTTGTAATCTCCTTTATTCAACCTTAGGGAACTGTTTTGAGAACCAACTTTCTCACCCTCCAACTGAATTTGAAATTCAGCCATATTATGATCACTCATTCCAAGAGTATTTTTTACTATGAGATCATTATTAATCCTGCCTCATTACACAGTACTAAATCTAAGATAGCCTGCTCCCTGGTTGGTTCCACAACGTACTGTTCAAGGAAACTATCCCGGATACAGTCTGTGAACTCCACCTCAAGGCTACGCTGGCCAATTTGCTTTGACCAATCAATATGAAGTTTAAAATCACCCATGATTATTGCCATTCCTTTATTACAAGCCTCCATTATTTCTTGAATTATACTCCATCCAACAGGGTAGCTACTGTTATGGGGCCTGTAGACTACGCCCACCAGTGATTTATTTTCCCTTTATTATTGCTTATCTCCACCCAAACTGATTCAACATCTTGATCCTCTGAGCCAATATCGTTTCTCACTAATGCACTGATCCCATCCTTTATTAACAGTGCTACCCCACCTCCTTTTCATTTCTGTCTGTCCTTCCGAATTGTCAAATACCCCTGAATATTTAGTTCCCAGTCCTGGTCACCTTGCAACCATGTCTCTGTAATGGCTATCAGATCATACCCATTTGTATCTATTTGTGCTGTCAACTCATCTATTTTGTTACAAATGCTACATGCATTTAGAAAAAGAGCTTTTAAATTTGTTTTTTTTTACCCTTTTTTCCTGCCTGTTTCCTCTGTCCTTCAAACTTACTTTCTACATTTTTACTTTCTAATTCCAGCTTTACTCCGTTATGTATGTAAACATTGTAATTGTGTAAGACTTGCCACCAGAGGGCGCAAATGTTGGAGGCCCAAGGGTCAGCTGCACACCTCGTGCAAGGGAGTATAAAAAGTTTTCTGCCATGCTGCTTTGGCGCTCTGGAGTTGTATTAAACAGACTAAAGTCACATCAGCTTTAGCTCACAGTACTCAGTCTTGTGGCGTTCTTCCATACCTAACAATTGGCGATGAGTAACAGATTACGAACTTTCACGCGGTCATGACTGCCGTTGGTATTTTAGAGAGATTTGTGGAGGGTGATGATTGGGAAGCCTTTGTTGAGCGTCTCGACCAGTACTTCATGGCCAATGAACCTGACGGGGACGATAAAGCAATCAATCGCAGGGCGATTCTCCTCACCGTGTGTGGGTCCACAATATATGGCCTCATCAAGAATCTGCTAGCACCGGAGAAAGCAACGGAGAAGACAGATACAGAGTTGTGTACGCTGGCTCTGAACCACCTCAAGCCGAAGGACAGCGTCTTCATGGTCAGGTACTGCTTCTACACACACCACCGCTCTGAGGGCCAGGACGTGGCGAGTTATGTCGCCGACCTGAGACGCCTTGCGGGAACTTGCGAATTTGTTGGATTTTTGGGGGGAATGCTGCGGGACTTTTTTGTGTTTGGCATCGGCCACAAGGTCATTCTTCGCAAGCTGCTGTCCGCCGAATCCCTAGACCTGAGAAAGCCATCATGATAGCCCAGGCATTCATATCCACGAGCGATAATACCAGACAGATATCTTCCCAGCATCGAAGCTCACCGGCAAGTATTGTGCATAAAATAACATCGCTAGCAGGCAGAACTGCATATGGCAGGGCCTACATGTCTGCAGCTGCAAGACCTAGGATGACTCAGAGACCGCCATCGGGCGTGAATGCAAATCCATTAGCACCATGTTGGCGCTGCGCGGCTAATCATCGAGTCCTTCAATGTTGATTCAAGCACTACGTGTGCAAAGGCTGCAAAATAATGGGGCACCTCCAGCGAATGTGCAAGAGTGCTGCGACTCACTCCGTGGAAGAGTCGGCAGATGATGATCGATCCGGCGTAGATCACGCAGAACAAACAAGAGAGGCAACTCAACCCAAGGAAGAAGTGTATGGGGTACACACCTCCACCACTAAGAACCCTCCCATCATGCTGAAAGTCAAATTGAATGGTATTCCAGTATCAATGGAGTTGGACACGGGGGCGAGTCAGTCAATTATGAGCCAGAAGGCTTTTGAAAAACTGTTGGGCAACAAGGCAGAAAGGCCCAAACTGAGCCCGATTCAGACAAAGCTGTGCACCTACACCAAAGAGCTCATACCAGTCATTGGCAGTGCGGCAGTTAAGGTATCGTATGATGGAGCTGTGCATGATTTATCACTGTTGATTGTACCAGGCGATGGCCCAACACTATTCAGCAGAAGCTGGCTGGGAAAGATTCGATGCACATCAAAGCACAATCTTCAGTGGATGATGTCTCGTGCACCCAAGTGCTGAGCAAGTTTCAGTCGCTTTTTGAACCAGGCATCGGCAACTGCACAGGCGCCAAGGTGCAGATCGATCTGGTCCCCGATGCAAGGCCCGTTTATGACAAGGCTCGAGCGGTTCCATATATGAGGAGGGAGAAAGTCGAAATCGAACTGGACAGACTTCAACGAGAGGGAATCATATCGCCAATCGAGTTCAATGAGTGGGCCAGTTTGATTGTTCCGATGTTGAAAAGCGATGGCACGGTCAGAATCTGCAGAGACTACAAGGTAACGATCAACTGAGTTTCGTTACAAGACCAGTACCCCTACCCAAGGCGGATGACCTGTTCGCAACGTTAGCTGGGGGGAAGTCGTTCACCAAGTTGGACCTAACCTCCACCTACATGACACAGTAGCTGGCTAAATCTTCGAAAAGATTGATGTGCATCAACACGCACAAAGGACTGTTCATATACCACAGGTGCCCTTTTGGGATTCGCTCGGCTGCTGCCATCTTCCAGAGGAACATGGAGAGTCTGCTGAAATTGATTTTGCACACTGTTGTGTTTCAAGACGACATCCTGATTACCGGTCGTGACACCACCGAACACCTGCACAACCTGGAAGATGTTCTAAGTCAACTAGACAGAGTGGGACTCAGGCTGAGATGCTCCAAATGTGTTTTCCTGGTCCCAGAGGTCGAATTTTTGGGGAGAAAGATTGCGGCAGACGGCATCAGACCCACAGACTCAAAGACAGAGGCCATCGAGAATGCACCCAGACCACAGAATGTGACGGGGCTGCGTTCGTTCCTGGGACTCCTCAACTATTATGGTAACTTTCTACCCGGGTTAAGCAGGATAGCTCAGATGAATAAGTGGCTTGAGGAATGGTGCACAAGGGAGGGATTCAAATTCTTGGGACATTGGAAACAGTTCTGGGGGAGGTGGGACTAGTACAAACCGGACAGTCTGCACCTGGGCAGGACCGGAACCAACGTCCTAGGGAGAGTGTTTGCTAGTGCTTTTGGGGAGGAGTTAAACTAATATGGCAGGAGGATGGGAACCTATGCAGGGAGACAGAGGGAAGTAGAATGGGGGCAGAAGCAAAAGATAGAAAGAAGAAAAGTAAAAGTGGAGGGCAGAGAAACTAAGGCAAAAAGCAAAAAGGGCCACATTACACCAAAATTCTAAAGGGGCAAAGTGTGTCAAAAAGACAAGCCTGAAGGCTCTGTGCCTCAATGCGAGGAGTATTCATAGAAAACATAGAAAATAGGTGCAGGAGTAGGCCATTCGGCCCTTCGAGCTGGCACAGGCATTCAATGAGATCATGACTGCACATGCAACTTCAGTACCCCATTCCTGCTTTCTCGCCATACCCCTTGATCCCCCTAGTAGTAAGGACTACATCTAACTGCTTTTTGAATATATTTAGTGAATTGGCCTCAACAACTTTCTGTGGTAGAGAATTCCACTGGTTCACCACTCTCTGGGTGAAGAAGTTTCTCCTCATCTCGGTCCGAAATGGCTTACCCCTTATCCTTAGACTGTGACCCCTGGTTCTGGACTTCCCCAACATTGGGAACGTTCTTCCTGCATCTAACCTGTCTAAACCCGTCAGAATTTTAAACATTTCTATGAGATCCCCTCTCATTCTTCTGAACTCCAGTGAATACAAGCCCAGTTGATCCAATCTTTCTTGATCTGTCAGTCCCAACATCCCGGGAATCAGTCTGGTGAACCTTCGCTGCATTCCCTCAATAGCAAGAATGTCCTTCCTCAAGTTAGGAGACCAAAACTGTACACAATACTCCAAGTGTGGTCTCACCAAGGCCCTGTACAACTGTAGTAACACCTCCCTGCCCCTGTACTCAAATCCCCTCGCTATGAAGGCCAACATGCCATTTGCTTTCTTAACCGCCTGCTGTACCTGCATGCCAACCTTCAATGACTGATGTACCATGACACCCAGGTCTCGTTGCACCTCCCCTTTTCCTAATCTGTCACCATTCAGATAATAGCCTGTCTCTCTGTTTTTACAACCAAAGTGGATAACCTCACATTTATCCACATTATACTTCCTTCATCTGCCATGCATTTTCCCACTCACCTAACCTATCCAAGTCACTCTGCAGCCTCATAGCATCCTCCTTGCAGCTCACACTGCCACCCAACTTAGTGTCATCCGCAAATTTGGAGATACTACAATTAATCCCCTCGTCTAAATCATTAATGTACAGTGTAAACAGCTGGGGCCCCAGCACAGAACCTTGCGGTACCCCCACTAGTCACTGACTGCCATTCTGAAAAGTACCCATTTACTCCTACTCTTTACTTCCTGTCTGCCAACCAGTTCTCAATCCACGTCAGCACACTACCCCCAATCCAATGTGCTTTAACTTTGCACATTAATCTCTTGTGTGGGACCTTGTCGAAAACCTTCTGAAAGTCCAAATACACCACATCAGCTCATTCCCCCTTGTCCACTCTACTGGAAACATTCTCAAAAAATTCCAGAAGATTTGTCAAGCATGATTTCCCTTTCACAAATCCATGCTGACTTGGACCTATCATGTCACCTCTTTCCAAATGTGCTGCTATGACATCCTTAATAATTGATTCCATCATTTTACCCACTACCGATGACAGTTAATTCAGAAACAATGGTCCTGAACTTAAGGAAAGGTAACTTCGACGGTATGAGACGTGAATTGGCTAGAATAGACTGGCAAATGATATTTAAAGGGTTGACAGTGGATAGGCAAAGGCAAACATTTAAAGATCACATGGATGAACTTCAGCAATTGTACATCCCTGTCTGGAGTAAAAATAAAACGGGGAAGGTGGCTCAACCGTGGCTAACAAGGGAAATTAATGTTAGTCCAAGGAAGAGGCATATAAATTGGCCAGAAAAAGCAACAAAACTGAGGACTGGGAAAAATTTAGAATTCAGCAGAGGAGAACAAAGGGTTTAATTAGGAGGGGGAAAATAGAATATAAGAGGAAGCTTGCTGGGAACTTAAAAACTGACTGCAAAAGCTTCTATAGATATGTGAAGAGAAAAAGATTAGTGAAGACAAACATAGATCCCTTGCAGTCGGATTCAGGTGAATTTATAATGGGGAACAAAGAAATGGCAGATCAATTGAACAAATACTTTGGTTCGGTATTCAATTAGGAGGACACAAACAACCTTCCGGATATAAAAGGGGTCAGAGGGTCTAGTAAGAAGGAGGAACTGAGGGAAATCCTTATTAGTCGGGAAATTGTGTTGGGGAAATTGATGGGATTGAAGGCCGATAAATCCCCAGGGCCTGATGGACTGCATCCCAGAGTACTTAAGAAGGGGTCCTTGGAAAAGCGGATGCATTGACAGTCATTTTCCAACATTCCATAGACTCTGGATCAGTTCCTATGGAGTGGAGGGTAGCCAATGTAACCCCACTTTTTAAAAAAGGAGGGAGAGAGAAAACAGGGAATTATAGACTGGTTAGCCTGACATCAGCAGTGGGGAAAATGTTGGTATCAATTATTAAGGAAGAAATAACAGTGCATTTGGAAAGCAGTGACAGGATCGATCCAAGTCGGCATGGATTTATGAAGGGGAAATCATGCTTGACAAATCTGGAATTTTTTGAGGGTGTAACTAGTAGACTGGAAAAGGGAGAACCAGTGGATGTGGTTTATTTGGATTTTCAAAAGGCTTTTGACAAGGTCCCACACAAGAGATTGGTGTGCAAAATCAAAGCACATGATATTAGATAGAGAACTGGTTGGTAGACAGGAAGCAGAGAGTCGGGATAAACGGGTGCTTTTCAGAATGGCAGGCAGTGACTAGTGGAGTGCCGCAGGACTCAGTGCTGGGACCCCAGCTCTTTACAATATATATTAAAGATTTAGATGAAGGAATTGAGTGTAATATCTCCAGGTTTGCAGATGACACTAAACTGGGTGGAGGTGTGAGCTGTGAGGAGGACACTAAAAGGCTGCAGGGTGATTTGGACAGGTTCGGTGAGTGGGCAAATGCATGGCAGATGCAGTATAATGTGGATAAATGTGAGGTTATCCACTTTGGGGACAAAAACGCGAAGACAGAATATTATGTGAATGGTGGCAGATTAGGAAAAGGGGAGGTGCAACGAGTCCTGGGTGTCATTGTTCATCAGTCATTGAAAGTTGGCATACAGGTACAGCAGGCGGTGAAGAAGGCAAATGGTATGTTGGCCTTCATAGCTCGGGGATTTGAGTATAGGAGCAGGGAGGTCTTACTGCAGTTGTACAGGGCCTTGGTGAGGCCTCACCTGGAATATTGTGTTCAGTTTTGGTCTCCTAATCTGAGGAAGGACGTTCTTGCTATTGAGGGAGTGCAGCGAAGGTTCACCAGACTGATTCCCGGGATGACAGGACTGATGTATGAAGAGAGACTGGATCAACTGGGCCTTTATACATTGGAGTTCAGATGGATGAGAGGGGATCTCATAGAAACATATAAGATTCTGACGGGACGGGACAGGTTACCTGCGGGTAGACTGTTCCCGATGTTGGGGAAGTCCAGAACCAGGGGACACAGTCTTAGGATAAGGGGCAGGCCATTTACCATCGAGATGAGGAGAAACTTCTTCACTCAGAGAGTTGTTAACCTGTGGAATTCCCTGCCGCAGAGAGTTGTTGATGCCAGTTCATTGGATATATTCAAGAGGGAGTTAGATATGGCCCTTACGGCTAAAGGGATCAAGGGGTACTGAGGGAATGATCAGCCATGATCTTATTGAATGGTGGTGCAGGCTTGAAGGGCCGAATGGCCTACTCCTGTACCTATTTTCTATGTTTCTATGTTTGCTGGAACCGTTGCTACATAAGGATGATAACTGGGTTTGAGGTAAATCTCAAGTGACAGCCTTTGAGAAGTCCAAAACCCTACTTTGTTCTAATAAGTTACTTGTACTGTATGACCCGTGTAAACGATTAGGGTTATCTTGTGATGCTTCTTCGTACGGGGTCGGTTGTGTGTTTTACAGCAAACCAATGTATCGGGTAAATTTCAACCGGTTGCATAAGCATCTAGAAGTCTGTCTAAGGCTGAAAGACCCTACAGTATGATCGAGAAAGAGGCGTTAGCATGTGTATATGGGGTTAAGAAAATGCACCAATACCTATTTGGACTTCGGTTTGAGCTTGAAACCAACCACAAACCGCTCATTTCACTGTTTTCAGAAAGCAAAGGTATAACCACCAATGCTCCTTCCCACATCCAAAGATGGGCACTAACATTGTCCGCCTCTGACTATGTTATCAGCCACAGACCAGGCACGGAGAACTGTGCTGATGCCCTCAGTCGGCTACCATTGCCCACAACCAGGGTGGAAATGGCGCAGCCCACAGAGTTGCTTCTGGTCATGGATGCTTTTGAGAGCGAGGGGTCACCTGTCACTGCAAACCAGATCAGGACCTGGACCAGCCAGAATCCTGTGCTATCACTTGTAAAAAGTTGCATCCTCAATGAGAGCTGGTCGGCCATTCCCGGGGAAATGCAAGATGAAATTAAGCCGTTTCACCGACGCAAAGATGAAATGTCCATCCAGTCGGATTGTCTCTCATGGGGTAATCGTGTGGTTTTGCCAAAAAAAAGCAGGGAAACGTTTATATGTGACCTGCACAATACCCACCCAGGCATAGTCATGATGAAGGCTATAGCCAGGTCGCATGTTTGGTGGCCCGGCATTGACTCGGACTTAGAGTCATGCGTACACCAGTGCAACACATGCTCAAAATTGAGCAATGCACTAAGGGAGGCTCCATTGAGTCTGTGGTCATGGCCCTCCAAACTGTGGTCCAGGATCTACGTAGAGTTTGCTGGCCCCTTTCTCGGAAAGATATTTTTAGTTGTAGTGGATGCTTACTCTAAATGGATTGAATGCGTAATCATGTCATCCAGCACATCATTTCTGCCACCATTGAAAACCTTCGGGCTATGTTCGCCACCCATGGCGTGCCCGACGTCCTTGTCAGTGACAATGGACCGTGTTTCACCAGCTCAGAATTTATGACCCACTCGGAGTTTATGACCCGAAATGGCATTAAGCATGTCAGGTCTGCCCCGTTTAAGCCCGCATCCAACAGTCAAGCGGAACGGGCTGTCCAAACTATCAAGCCAAGCTTGAAACGCGTGACGGAAGGCTTATCTCGGGTTCTGCTCAGCTATTGGACGTGACCCCAGTCGCGCACTGGGGTTCACCCTGCAGAATTGTTAATGAAGAGAGCACTCAAAACCAGGCTTTCCCTAGTTCACCCGGATCTAAATAATCATGTGGAAACCCGGCGCCACTGACAAAACATGTCCCACGATGGCGCGGCTGTATCGCGTGACATTGATGTTAACGACCTTGTGTTTGTCCTGAATTACGGTCATGGTCCCAAATGGGTCGCTAGCACTTTCTTGGCCAAGGAGGGGAATAGAGTGTTTATAGTCAAACTATTGAATGGACAAACATGCAGAAAGCATTTGGATCAGACCAAACTGCGGTTCACCGACAACCAGGAACAACCTGAAGAGGACATCACCATCATCGATCCACCAACACACACCCAACCAGCAATCGACCTCGCTGTCAATCAAGAAGATGAACCCACCATTCCCAACAGTCCTGTCAGACCAACCACGCCGCAGTGCAGCAATGGTCTGACCAACTCACCCATGCCAGAGTTTGAACTTAGATGATCAACCAGGGAATGTAGGGCCCTGGATCGTATCAACTTGTAAATAACTTGTATCAAAGACTTTGGGGGGGAAGTGATGTTATGTATGTAAACATTGTAACTGTGTAAGACTTGCCACCAGAGGACGCAACTGTTGGAGGCTCAAGAGTCATCTACACACCTCGTGCAAGGGAGTATAAAAGGTTGTTTGCCATGCTGCCTAGGCACTCTGGAGTTGTATTAAAGAGACTAAGGTCACATCAGTTTTAGCTCATAGTACTCAGTCTTGTGGAGTTCTTCCATACCTTACACTCCCCTCCCTACTGAATCTAGTCTCAGCTTCCCATCCCCCTGCCAAGCTAGTTCAAACTCTCCCCAACAGCACTAGCAAACCCCCCCACGAGGATATTGGTCCCGACTCTGTTGAGCTGCAACCCATCCGGCTTGTACAGGTCCCACCTTGCCCAGAAGCAGTCCCAATGCCTCAGGAATCCTCGCTCCTGCACCATCTCTCCAGCCATGCATTCATCTGCTCTATCCTCCTATTTTTGTACTCACTAGCTTGTGGCACCGGGAGTAATTCCGAGACTACTACCTTTGAGGTCCTGCTTTTTAATCTCTTTCCTCGCTCCTTAAACTCTGCCTGCAGGACCTCATACCTCTTTCTCCCTATGTCATTGGTCCCAATATGGACTACAACCTCTGGCTATTCACCCTCTTCTCCCAGAATTCCCTGCAGCTGCTTGGTGACATCCTTGACCCTGGCAACATACCATCCTGGAGTCAACTCTGCAGCTGCAGAAACACTTGTCTGCTCCCCTGACTAAAGAATCCCCTACCACTTGGGCCCTTCCATTCTTCTTCCTCCCCCCCTGTGCAGCTGAGTCACCCGTGGTGCCATGGTCTTGGCTCTGGCTGCACTCCGCAGAGGCACCGTTGCCCCCACCTGTACTCAGAATATAATACCGGTTGGAGAGCGAGATGGATTCAGGGGACTCCTACACTACCTGGCTAGTCCTCCTCTTCTGTCTGGTGGTCACCCACTCCCTCTCTGCCTGCTGTTAATTAATGTTGGAAAGAAAATGTATTTGAGAAATTAATGGGACTAAAAGCCAACAAATCCCTTGGACCAGATTTCCTATATCCTAGGGTTCTGAAAGAGGTGGCTGCAGAGAGAGTGGAGGCATTGGTTTTGATCTTCCAGAATTCCCAAGATTCTAGAATGGTCCCTGCGGATTGGAAGGTAGCAAATGTAACCCCGCTGTTCAAGAAAGGAGGGAGAGAGAAAACAGGGAACAATAGGCATCAGTAGTGGGGAAAATGCTATAATCTATTACTAATGATGAGGTAACAGGGCACTTGGGAAATCACAATATAATGAGGCAGAGTCAGCACGGTTTTATGAAAGGGAAATTCTGTGACAAATCTATTAGAGTTTTTTAAGGTGTACTAGCAGGGTAGATAAACAGTGGATGTAGTATAATTGGATTTTCAGAAGGCATTCGATAAGGTGCCACACAAGAGGTTTTTACACTAGATTTGGTCTCATGGGATTGCGGTTAATATATTCGCGTGGATTGAGGATTAGTTGATAGATAGAAAACAGAGAGTTGTTACAATCTATATCAATGACTTAGATGAGGGAACCGATTGTAATGTATCCAAGTTTGCAGACATTACAAAGATACGTGGGAAAGTAAGCTGTGAGGAGCACGTAAAGAGGCTGCAAAGGGATATAGACTGGTTGTGATTGGGCAAGGTGTCAGATCGAGTATAATGTGTGAAAATGTGAAATTATCCACTTTGCTAGGAAGAATGGAAAAACAGAATAGTTTTTAAATGGTGAGAGTCTAGTAAATGTTGTTATTCAGAGGGATTTGTGACTGCGTGTACATGAAACACAGAAAGTTAACATGCAGGTACAACAAACAATTAGTGAGGTAAATGGTATGTTAGCCTTTATTGCAGGGGTTTGGAGTCAGGAAATCTTGCTGCAATTATATAGGGCTTTGGTGAGACCATGCCTGGAGTACAGTGTAGTTTTGGGGGCTGAAATTCATTATTGCCCCTTCATTACCGCCCCATTTAGGGGCAGTAACAGTTGGGATGGAACGGCCCACGCTGCAGACTCTGCAAAAGGAAAAGGGACCTAACTGGAGCACCAAGGCAGTGGGGTGCCACGCGATCAGCCCGGCACTCATGCAGAGTGCTGGACTGAGCGATCACAGCCAGGACCCCCTGAAGAAAACGGAGCAGCAGTGAACAATGAGGTAAGTTTTTAAAAAATTTCCATCACCTAACTTGACTTTAATTATCACCCCGGTAGTAGCCGGCTGCCCAATCTGCGTCTCCTGCAGCTGCCGGTGTTTACGCCCGGCACTGCTGCAGGGGGCGAAAATTAATTTCGGGGCCAGGGTGCTAATGGGGCAAAGCGCACGGCAATGAATCTCCGGGCGCAGAATGTCAGGCTACAAAGACGTAGCGTCGCCGTTAAACTCTTGCCCAATTTGGCAGGAGTCATTAACAGCTTCACTCCCGGTCAGTAACAGATTCGGGAGGCGCAATTGAATTGAATTTCTAGCCTCTGGTCTCCTTACCTAAGGAAGAATATACTTGCCTTAGAAGGGGTGCACTGAAAGTTCGCTAGATTAATTCCTGGAATTAAGACTATTAGGGCTGGATTTTCCGCTACTTTTGCGCCCCATTTTGTGCCTCAGCGGGGCGCAAAAATGTGTTTCTGGGCATCAAACGGGGCATCCAGGATTTATTGTTAGCCAGAAGTGTCGCCAATGGTTTTGTGGTGACGCAAAAACTTACTGCCCGGCCCTCCGTTTTGACCGTCAGAATGACGTCAATCGTCGTGCAAGGATGCACTGGCGCCCCAGGTGGAACTTTCGGGCATTATGCTTGATTTTGCAGCTGCCCAAGAACCCAACCAAAAAAACCCCAGATGATCCCAGGCTGCAGCAGGCGCAGTTGGCGCTATATTTAAAGGGAGGCTGGAGAATCTTAAATCACAGTTGTCAGTGACTGCCACGGTTGCACACAGACATTGGATAAGTGCATATTTTAAAGCGGTACTTTTATGTGACTTAACCCTTTGTTTTCAAGGTCAGTAAGAGAGTTCAATGGGGGCAATGCTAGTTCGGCAGCAAGTCATGCTGGTTCCTATTGGAAGGCGGCTTCAAGCTGGAAGAAGGCTTATTGTCCATGGTTTGCAATGGAATTGAAGAGGTCGCAGATGTTTGGGGAGGAGGCCTTAGCCCCACATGGGTCTACAGGGAACATCACTCATAACTCCACACTTCTGATGCACAGTGCGTTCGAAGGCTGTGCTTCAGAAAAGAAGTGCTGACAGAGATATGCCGGCTCCTACAGGTAGACCTACTACCTACCAGCAGCAACAGGACTGCTCTACCCGTCAAGGTGAAGGTGACTGTGGCGCTGGCCTTCTATGCCTCCGGCTCCTTCCAAGCAGCAGCAGGGGACATATGCTCCATCTTGCAGCACACAGCACATTGCTGCATTCGCCAGGTGACAAGGGCACTGTACGCATGCAGGATGGACTTCATAAAGTTCTCAATGACTAGGGACAGCCAGAATGAGAGGGCTATAGTTTTTGGATGATTTGCAGGCTTCCCCAAGGTTCAGGGTGCCATTGACTGTATGCATGTCACCCTGCGAGCACCAACAAAGAATGCAGAGGTCTTCTGAAACAGAAAGCAGTACCACTCCCTAAACATTCTGCGACCACATTCAGCCAGTCAATGCCAAATATCCAGGGAGCACACATGATGCTTTCAAAATTGTTAGATCTCTTAATTTTCAATGAGATGCGAAATCCGGTTGTAGGTTTAAAATAACTTTATTCCAGCAGCAGCAAACAAGCTTCTGGCTGAATGCCAGGTCTTTGTTAAACTGGAGCACATGGCTTAAAATGGCTGTTCTTATACCTGGATCAATTTACAATAGTGAGCTTGCCCCCTTTGACCTTATTGGCTCAATCGATTCAACAGTATGTGTTGTTAACCCATGGTTGGCTCTCAGCCCAAAGTCCTGAGATGTCAAATGTGATTGATGGCCTAATGCGCCATGCCATTTCACAGTACACAATCTAACTGCTATCTGTGTGTTCCCAACTTTGCAGCCTGCTTGAATTCTCTATCAATCCCCCCTTTGATTCTTTCACAAACTGAATCATAAAACATCAGGTATCACTGGTTAAGCATTCTACAAATTTCATACATGTTAATAGAGTTTCCTTCTCAAATTTGTTGATGTGTTTCGCCACACGTCTGGACTAGTAGCTGCCACACAAATTTACACCAACCCGAATTCCATTGTGGCCACAATGAAAGTCTGGTTTTAGTAGGTTAATTAACCTCATTCCAATTTAATCCAAATCAATATCTTAATTCAGCCAGTAAACAACCTTCCCTTAAACATAACATGCCCCTGGGCCACGTACAGATGGTCTGCTGGGACCTGCTAGGTGTCTCACCTGCGGGACAGCAGCTACAGCCGCCTGGTTGCAACAACATTTAATCAACACAAACAAACAATATAAAAGTAAAGTAATTACAATGAATAGAATTAAACCTTCCACCAATGAAGTTCCTATTGAACCTAGCCATTCAGTGGCCCCGCTCCACAAAGTGAATGATGGGGGTTGCTTAAGTTTTCCTACCTCCTTTTGGATATGCTCCGCTAAGTGGGTAATTTCTTCGGAGCTATCTGGGATATATGTGCAATACTAAGTTCCGAGTAGGATGCAAGTACCTCCTTTTTCAGCCAGGTTGTAGTCAAGGGCCAGTCTATTCTGTAGGGCTACTGTGCGGATTGCTACCATTTCTGCATTGATTTTAACTAGGGCCTCTGAGGTATCATTGGCTTCCTGTTCCACAACGGATGCCATGTTAATGGATTCCCTTGCCAGTTTGGCGGTCCTATACCCAGGGATCAGAATGGCAAAGAACCTCTTTGTTTCTGTGATAGCTCTCTTAGGACGGTGTAGATGTTCTGACAGGGACTTTATATGATACATATATGGCACAATGAAGGCTAATAGCAGGATCCCATCCAATTCTGGGGCAGCCAAGGCTAGACCTTGTGACCACACACCCAATAGGTGCCATTATAGGCAATGAATGTTAGCTGTTTCTTTGTCATCAACACTCCGGGGCCTGTCCAGGCTTTTCCATCTGTTTTATTCAGAATCCCCGTTACGTTAAGAACTCCCACATTGGCCCAGTTTGGACGGTTCCAAGGCTTGATTTCATTATAATTCTGGGAGCAGTTACTATACTCCATATTTTGGCCCCCAGTTATGTTTCTAATCAGACAGACCGATTCCCCCGGTCTTCCTACCCCTGTTGTATTAGTGATAACAAAAAATGGGGGCCGTTTGGAATTATTGTAGCACGGTTGGTATCCCCCTTCAAAGGTAGTCAGATTGTAACCTGCTGACTTCCATTTACATGCCCAGTCTTCCGCAACCTGAAACGCATTGCCTGATTTGTTTTGATTAATTATTCACTCAGCCATTTCCGAGATATTCAAGGGAATTGGCCTCAAGGGAATCCCTCCATTTGAGTGAATAGGAATATGCGCACACACCCAACAACTAGAAATGTTACCTTGTTTGGCACAAACGTATTACATATGTAAAAAAGTATTAACATGTAATTCCCTGGGTACTCTACTATTTCCCTTTGGTGCAGAGGGTCGGCTAGTGAGAAGTAGGCAAATGCCTAGAATACCTACAGTCAGTAGTACAGTAAATTTATACATTTTGGCAAGAAGTAATTGTCCTTGTCCGATTTCAGCTTCAGTTACGGGTGCTCATTTAACATGTGAGGCGTGGATCCAGGCTTGCTTTCCTTGGACTTTAACAGCTGCCTGGGTGGTCAATAACACTTGGTAAGGTCCCTCCCACTTGGCACCCAAAGGTTCTTTATGCAACTTTTTCACATAAACCCAGACTCCCGGGATTATGTTGTGTCCTCCTTCGGGTGGAATACCCCAAGCTGCCGATACCTGTCGGGAAGCAGAACTAATAGGATTGGTTAGGTACTGATAGTATGATAACAAAGTGTCACTCATTAAGTGAACATCAGCTTTCCATAAATCGATAGTTCCTGGCAGCGACATGGGTCTTCCTGTTATAATTTCAAATAGGCTTAGACCTGTAGTTCTGTTTGGGGTTGCCCTAATGCTACATAGCACTATTGGTAGTGCCTGGGGCCATGGTGTTCCTTCTTGGTGATATTTGGCAAGCCGTTATTTCAGAGTTCGATTCATTCGTTCTACTTGTCCTGATAATTGTGGGTGATAAGGACAGTGTAAATCCCATGAAATGTTCAGTAACCTACAGACTTCTTGGCAGACATCACATGTGAAGTGGGTTCCCTGGTCTGAGTCAATGCTACTCGGGAATCCCCATCGGGGAATGTAATCCTTACACAAGACCTTTGCAGTGTGATTGGCTGTGGCTCTTCTACCCATCTAGAGAATCTGCCGACCATGACAAGAATGTTAGTGTATCCTTGGCATGGAGGGAAAGATATATAATCGACTTGCAGATGCTGGAATGGTCCGACAGGGGCAGGGGGCCTCAGTTGGGGCATTACCGTGATGGGTCCAGAATTATTTTTCTGGCAGACCACACAGCTTTTCTGGAACCATGCCGTCATCTGTTGTGAGGCCAAGTGTCCCCACAAGTGGATCCGTTGGGCTAAAAAAGGCATAAGCGTTTGTGACGCGACTGGCTTGTCGGTAACTCTTTGTCTCCAGACACCATCTTTGGATAGCTTAATTCCTGCCTCAATCCATGTCCATTTTTCCTCTCGGGAGCACTCACCTTGCATTGTTTGAAGGTCTCGTGTCAGAGTCCTGAGTGCTTTCAATCTGCACATATGTGTTGGTTCTTCTGGAGGAACGCCCTGTGAGGCAGCATCTTTAGCTGCTTGGTCGGCTAGGGCATTTCCCTGAGCTTCTGTGGTATTTTCCTTGGTATGGGCCTTACACTTCAGGATGGACACTTCCTGAGGTAATTGTATGGCCTCTAGTAACTCTCGGACTTCTTTTCCATTTCAGATAGGTGTACCAGCAGCAGTGAGGAATCCTCTTTTCCGCCATAACAGGCCATAATCGTGAGCAACTCCAAAAGCAAAACGCGAATCTGTGTAGACATTAGCTGTCTGTCCTTCTGCTATTCGACATGCTTCTGACAGGGCCTGTAACTCGGCCTGTTGTGCTGACGTTCCTGAGGGTAAACATCCTTTTGCCACTACCTCATATAAGGTTGTAACTGCCCATCCTGCTTTTCTGGTACCATTGTCAACAAAGGAGGAACCATCTGTAAACAGGATGAGGTCTGGGTTGTGCAGAGGCTCCTCTGCTGCTAAGACTGCTTCTTCTGTTTCTTTTAAAATCTCCACGCAGTCATGCTCTTCACATTCTCCCCACTCTTGCTCACTCGATTCTGACATCGGGAGCATAGTTGTGGGATTAACCGGGCTGGCCCGGACGATATGGAGATTAGGAGCTTCCAAAACTGCTGTCCAGTGGGTCCATCTTGCTGCTGTCACCTGAGACATTCTATTCATAGACAGCAAAGCATGTACGGTGTGGAGACACTGGACAATCAGCTTTTGGTCAAGGACTAGACCCGCAGTGATCATTACCGCTCGACATGTAGCTTCCATGGCCCTGAGGCAACTTCCCCTTTAAGATATCATTCAATGGCTGAGCAAGCTGTCTGAAGGAGTCAATCCAATTTCTGTTAAAGTTACACAATCCCAAAAAAGACCTTAGTTCCTGAATAGTGGTGGGTTTTTAGCAGCCTGAATGGCTGCAGTTCTATCCTGGGTAAGTTCTCTCTTTCCTTGTGAAATCTTTTGTCCCAGGTATACAACCTCTTCTTGGGATATTTGTGCTTTGTCGATGCTGGCTTTATGTCCTTTCAGCCAAAGGTGGTCCAGCAGAGCTCGTAGATCTTGCTCATGCTGTTCTTCCGTGTTTGAAGCTCGCAGGATATCATATTGGATGACTGTGGATGACAGGGGAGGTAATTCTCGCAAATGGCTTTGTAAAGCCATGTGGAATACCATAGGGCTTTTGTGTCAACCCTGCGGTAACCGGGTCCAAGTATACTGTTGTCACTGGACAGTGAAAGCAAACCACTGTCGAACCTCCGGTGCCAGAGGCACCGACAAAAATTAATTGGCCATATCTATAACCGAGAAATATTTATGTTCCGGTGTGAGGGCATTAAAAATCGTGGAGGGATCTGCGACCAAAGGAGCTTTTTGATCAATACACTGGTTAGCTTTCCTATAATCGACGGTCAAACACCAAGTCTCATTAGATTTCTGTACCAGCCACACGGGGCTATTGGAGGAGCTATGCATTTTAATAAGCACCCCTTGTTTCTCCAATTGTTGAATAACAGGTAGGATTCCCGCGATGGCAGTTGGACTATTGGGATACTGTTTAGTGCATGGAGGCTTGGTCCCAGTAAATGACGCAGGCTCCATCTGGAGTAGGCCATAATCGTTCTTATCTTTAGCCCCTATCGGGTGTTCCTTCAATTCTTCTTTCTTCAAAGTTCTAATTGACCATGTCACCCGACCATCCTCGAAATGCAACGATGAATCTACTTGGATTAGGACGTTCATTCCCAAAAGGGGTTGATCAACTGGGCCTATCCAGACCGGCATGGTTAGTTCATGTGGACCCAGCCCTATAAGTACCGGTGTTGTCCTTTTAATTTCCATTTTATGGCCCCCAACTCCGTAGGCTGTACGTGTCCTACCATCCAATGGCAAAGAATCTCCATATTGTAGGGGTAAGCATGTTAATTCCGCCCCTGTGTCTAAAAGACATTCAACATCCTTATCACCCACCCTCACAGTTATATATAGCCCATCTCCCCTCTGTTGTATTAGTGCGAGGAGGGGGGCCAGGGTGGGCTCTAATCGTTTTTTGCTATCCCAAGTAACTCCTTCTGTTGTTGTATTGTCAGTCGCTTAAATGCTTCTATGAGGTTGTTATCTTGCGACAAGCCTGGCTTGTTGGCTGAGTGGTATCCCTGATCACGTCCTCTTCCCCAGCATCGACTTTTCTGTTTTGCCCTGCACGTCTTGGCCCAGTGACCTACTTTCCCACAATAATGACATTTTCCGGGTAATTTTCCAAATGACTGTTTATCAGAATTCTGGGATTTCCATCCCACAGCCTGCAGGGTTCGGACTTTAGCTCCCATATCCCTGTCTAATTGGTTACATTGATCCACCAACGCTGCAAAGATAGTTCTTCTACCTTCCCAGTCCGGTAACACGACCTTAAGCATTTTGGACAGTTCTGGCTTTAGACCTGCCATGAAAGTTGTATTCAGGGGTCCAAACACTTGTCCATCCATTTCCTCATCTGTATGATTCATACCCGAATGTTCTAACCACGTGCATCTAAACCGCTCATCATACTCCAGGACCTCCTCTGTTCCTTTCTGTTGGCAGGCCACAATTTTTCCCCAGTCTGTCTTAGCTGGACTGAAGGCTTGCAGCCAATGTTTAATCACCTCCCACCCTGCGTTTAATTCTTGCTCATACTGCCCCAAAGCTTCTTCTACCTTGTCGTCCAATTTTCTTCCTTGTGTTTTTGGCACCATTATGGTCAAAATTTGCACTCCGTCCCAGGGATGAAATTGATATATATTTCTTAAGTGCCCCAATTGTTCCCACGTTTTCACTTCCCCTTTCTTGGGATTGGGCAACTCC